>NC_136065.1:1160570884-1161985884 GCF_964261635.1 Lissotriton helveticus
ACGCTCTGGGATGTAAACTGTTCTAAAGCTATATCCCTAGATATTTTCAGCCCCTGGAATTTTAGCTCACGTTCAGCTTTGAGAAGGGTGTCTCTCATCAACGTTGAATACAACAAGATTTTTGTGACAGTCTTACCATCTCTATTTACCAAGATGCCCACCTGTTTCATGTTGGTTATAGAGACTGGGTATAAACTAGGCCAAGAGGAGAATATTTCAAGGAGCCAAGACCTAATTAAAGGAGTTATCTTCTTTAATCATTCCCTCGCCGATTTTCTAGGGCTGGCTCTAGATAAACCCCTCAAGAGTTTACCCCCTTCCCCCGGTCCTTAGATCCAATGGGTGGAGGACCGCACACCCCAAGGGCTTTACTAGGACTTTGTTCAACTTCAGTGACAAATCTAACCTCGGGGGTACATGTGTTACTACCCCCTTGAGTTCTTCTGATCTTTTACCCTCCTTACTAGATCCCACCTTCTGGCACAGCTGATACTCTTTAGCCTACTTTTGCCCCTCCTGTATTCTAGCAGCCAGACCTACATGTATTTTTCTTGAAATTACCAGGTGTGGGGTAGATAGTCTACATTTGGCCGGGGAACTACCTCTACCTTTTACTTTACTATTTTCACATCCTACTGTGGGTGAGGACTTTCTTCTAACACTTTGTTTTTTCCTTCCTCTAGCTATCCTACTCTCCTTTTTTCCATGTGTGTTCAGCATTAGAAGTCCCAAGCCGCAAGAGCAGCTGTAGCCATTTTCATAGCCATAACGGCTACCCCTTCTTTTTATTAGCTTCAGGTATTTAGATATATACACAAGAGCTGCCGCTCTGCAGTGGGGGGCACTGCCGTGAATTTAACAGTCTCGCCCTCCTCACACCCAACACTTACCCTACCCCACACTGACCTGCTGTGTCATCCCTCTGCTCAGCAGGCTTCACTAGCTTAAGCATATAACCATTTATCTGTTTCAACTAAGAAGCAATAGAATGCAGATAAATCGTATGCGACTTCAGCGTATCAGTATTCAAAACCACTGCCTCAAAGATGCCATGCAAAGTTTTTTGCATAAGGACCGTAACATCCAACATCGATGATGAGCAGCATGAGCCAACAGCAAAGTCAGATGAAATCATGGGAGGAATTTCTTCATTCACCAAGTTTATAGGGCTTAGTGGGGACCCCCCGGCTAACAACCAATGCCAAAGATGGTAACATCATGGCTTTTGAAAGCGTTCCACGAATGACAAAATTCTCTATCTCCAGGATTTATTGACGCCACTGCCCTGGAATTTCTTCTTGGGAGCTTACATCCGCAGTCCCCCTCAACTGCAAGCAAGGCAACAAAGATAATCTTGGCTCCAGCTGAGCTACACCTTGTCCAGTAAGAGGTTGAGACTCAAGTAGCTCAATTTTGTTCATATCAGACAATGAAGGTGAAGGACTCGGCGGAACAGAAGATATATTTTCCATTCACTTTTTAGGCGGCACACTTCTAAAATGCTTCCCCACAAACTTCTTGATTGATTTCACCAGGGGAGATGCCCTTTGGGGTCCAGCACCATCCATTTTAGGCATCTTCCCCAGCCCTGAGCAGCCATCCAATGCACTTCCTCGCTCAGGATTACTCATCACTACACTGGGGTACTTTGACTGGGCTCTTTCTTTCCTCCCTTTAGTGCTCCAGTAGCCCAGGAGGCCTTGCTGGGGGCCATTTTGGAAAAAGTATTACTTGCTGCTATTACAGCTCCCAGTATAGGACTCAATTTTTTTATCACTTACCTGACCGCCGCCACCACCTCAGAAACGCCTCAGTATCTACGTTTGTTTGCCCAGACCTTCTCAGTATCCGTGGAGATCAAACTCCGCACAAGTTAGGGCTTTTGTTAGATTTCAGCCCCTTTCACTGCTCTTTCTGCAGTGTACCACAATTATCCATGGTGGGAAGGGGTCAATATAGTGCTTACAACCCCACCATCATGACTGGCAGATGCAGGGGCAGACAGGAGCAATGGGTACATGCGATGCAGGCAGCACAGGCAACCAGCAAAACACATGATGTGCCGGCCAAACAGCTTCATGCTGTGTCTTGCCTTGGCTCTACAAGGCAGGCCGACGCGGTTACGGCTGCTTCCCCCCTGTGCTCCCCTGGTGCAGCACTTAAATCAGTGACAACACTGACTGGTTGCCACCACCAGACTCCTGCTGTCTGCAAGGACACCCTGGGAGCTGGCCCAAGATCCAAAGTTCGACCTTCTCCTGCTGCGATGGTGGTTCGGTAAAGCTCACTGCTTGCTCCGGGCGTCATGACGTACTGGCGTTTCTGGGGCGGGCACGATCACGGTCAGGCCTCTATCTGATTTATATCCTCTTTGATGTTGCTGACGATTCTGCTCAATGGTCTGATATATCCCTGGTGTTAAAAAGGTCTCCAATTGGCAGAGGCAGGAATTCCTTTTCAGCATATTTTTGGGTACAAATAACTGTATTCCTAGTTCCAAAAATTGTATTCAACGTCTGTCTGCACACTAGTCTGAGGTACTAACACACAAAAATGGTCAGTGTAGCCATTCTGCTACTCATTTATGCAGAATATATTTCATTGAGAGACTTTGGGTCCGATTACGATGTCGAGTGGACCGCCACTGACAGGCCGTCCGTAGTGGTCCGCCAGATATCAAGGGCTGCAGTCCGACCGCTGGCTTATAATGCCAGCGGTCAGAGCACAGCAGGCGGGGGTGACCTCTGCCTCCAACAGGCTAATGGAGCTCATCAGGGCGGTGGTTGGAGCCTAATCCCTACAATGGGGGCAGTGCCTGCCGAGGCACCGCTGTAGGGATTAGGATGTCAGTTTCCAACAGCCTGTTAGGCTGTCGGAAAGTGACTTGGGGGTCCCCTTGCAGGGCCTCCGAGAGGTGGCTAGGGGGGCACATGTGGTGCCCCCCCAAACATCCATGCACCGTGTGCCAGGAACTATGTGTTGCCTGACACACGGTGCATGGATGTTTAAAAACATCCCTTTTCTCTATTGTGGCTTTTCCAGGCCACAGCACAAGCTGCAATAGAAAAAATGAATGTTTATGACCGCCTGCGCAGCGGTTGTATCATAAATGAGCTGTTGGGAATGTCGACTCCTTGTAAGGAGTCTCTAACTGTTTATCTTGCTGCTTTCTATAATTTTTGCTTTTGTTTGGATGTTAAAGGAGATATTCTCTTATGCACAGTTGCCCATGTCTTGGGTGCAACACATATTTTCAGCTTAGAAAAAAACAAATATTCTAGGCCAAACCACATACATTTTGCAGCACCACCTCATACCATGACATCCAACACCATATCACAGCACCCAAACCCATCCGCGGCCCATGCAGAAAAGAGCGGGGGGGGGGTTTCAACATACGACCATGAGGGAAATTTAAATAAATAATTAATTTCCCCTGGTGGTCATGGCGAGGAATGCGCATGCGAGGGCTCCCGCCCATGCTCTGTTCCAAGAAGACGGCTAGCTGGACAAGGAAGATGACACCGCGATAAGGTAAGTTCTCTTTAAGTTTTATTTTATGCTTAAAGTAATTTAATATTGCGGGCGGGAGGCGAGCGGCGTGCAGGCATCGCGTAACGGAAATATGCGGAGAGGCATGGTGATTGGTTTAATCTCAGTGCCTCTCCGCGTAAGTCCCTTACGCGACTTACGCCCACCCCTAGATATTCGTAGAAACAGCTGGAAATTAAATTTTTGGACCTCATAGAAGAGATACAAATGTGACCCTAAAGCCTTCTTTAAACTTGTTAGACGACCCTAGCTAATTTTGAAGTAATTGTCCAAGTAAACACTAATTCAAGAGTACGTTTTCTGCTATAAAATTATATAAGTATCACTAAATATAACTCATTTGTTAAATTGAATCTATGTTAGTGATCTGCAATTTGTTATTTATGAAGCTTGAACCCTTTTGATCTGACAGGGAACCAACCCCATATCTTGTCGCCTGCAAACAGGGGTGCAGTTTGCGATGCAACCTGTGTACTAACAGGCCACGCCTGAGATTGTCAAAAAACACAAAGGGATCCACCCTTATGGGAAAGTATAAAAGTGTTCCTCCAGACTACGTGTGTCTACTACAATGGTGGAAAGCACACAGCTTTGTTGAAATACCCTTCACCCACCAAAAGGACCCATGGTGGCATGCTTCATCATCAGGGTCTTCCAACCTTGCTGCGGGACGGGGCGTGTTGCGACCTTCGACTATGTGGGAGCACTGGTTATGAAAAACAATACATTGGGGCCGATTAGGATGGCGTTTTTTCCGCATCCTCCGGGCCGGCGGAAGTGTCCGCCGGCCTGGAGGATGCGGAAAAACCGCGGCGGAGACTCCAAAGACCCACCGCCAAATTAGGATGGCTGGTGGGTCTGGAATTCCGTCCGCCGCTTTTCCGCCGCGGTCGGCTTCCGACCGCGGCGGAAAAGCTATAACATGGCAGGCGGTGTCAATGAGACACCGTCCGCCATATTATGATGTTGGTGTAAATATGTTTTCCACGGCGGCTTTTCCGCCATGGAAAAGCATACGGACATTCACTTTGGGGGCCCGTTGCGGGCCCCCTGGGTGAATGGGGGGTTGGGGGTGCACATGGGGGGTACCTCTGGTACCCCCCTGCATTTGCGTACACAAAGCAGCAGGCACCGTGCAGTGCCTGCCGCTTTGTGCATGTAAATGCAACACATGCATTTTTAACATTGCGGCGGGTGCAGCTTGAAGCTGCACCCACCGCAATGTTAAAAATAGAGGATGTGACCGCCACCCTGGCGGTCACATCCTAATTGCCATGGAGGGACCGCCGCTGCCCATGCGGACGGTCCCTCCTACTCAGGGGTGGCGGACGGACGCAAGTCCGTCCGCCATCCTAATCGGCCCCTATGTGTGGTGTAGGAGTGTGAGTGGAAGGGTCAGAAGTGAGTGAATGGTGAAAGGTAAAAGTTGAAAAATACCTGGCTCTGTGGAAAAAATAAATGTTAATGTTCCTTTGAGCTAGTATCGTTAAAAGTGGGGAATGAGATGGAGATACTATGCTTTAATGAGCAGTGTCTCCTGTGTCGACATGTTTCGAAGCCCTACCCTGGCTTCTCATCAGGACCTAGAAGAGATCCCTTCTACACTCAAATCAAAACAACTCTGTACTTACACATAATCCTAACTAAGTGGTGCACATGAATTTAACATGCACAGTATACTATACCCCAGTAGGTATATTGTTGAATGGGTTTCTTATATCGCCCAGATAATGCCCCATGAGCCTTCAAAAAGGGGGGAAGGGGTACCTATAGTTACACAAATATCAAGGTTACCTCCTCACCAGGACACCAGGACACTGCCAGGACACTGCCTCGCCTGAAATTGGCCATTCACACAAAATAACTGTTTTCTGAATATTAACTAAGCAGGTCACTTTTTGTGACACCCTGTGATTGGCTGTGGTTTCTGGCCTGTAAGAGACAGCAGACCTCCGCACCTGCATTTGCATTCCCAACGCATTTTCTTGTTTAAATGCAGGCTGTGTTTCTTAAACTAACAGGTGCTGGTTCTGAAATTTTTTCCCCCCCATTTAGGAAGACAGAGGGAGGGGCAGAAAGTGATCCCGAGAGAGCCTCTACTTGATGACAACTGACATGATTTGCAATGGGGAAGTTGTCTAAAGGGACAGATACCACCACCTTTGAGGTGTCAGTATCTAATCAATGATTTAGCTACAGGAATTGCAAACCTCTGATTTATATTATGTCATTGCAAATCACAATTAGGAGGACACACGTCTTTCACAACCCGTCCTAATTGAGATATGTTATGACTTCCTTTTGCAAGTCGAAAAGACTTTTGAGCAGCAAAAGGGGAGTACGCATTGTGAAAGCACTATTTTGTGATTTCAAAAACAATGATTTTGCAAATAGCAAGGTTTACAACTGTAATTCTTGTTTCCAAAAAGTCAATTCCTATGTCCCCACAGAGAAAACTGAGGGGGCGCCCTCAATGACACATAGCTGTAGCTGACGTGGTTGAGGGCTGCAAAATGCAACCCACCTCTAGGGAACACCCTGCAGGGAAAACTCAGGGGCAGATTTACAAGCCACTTGCGCCACCTGTGCATCGCTTTTTGTGACACACCAGCAGCGCGTTTTGCTGCCCCATATTTACAAGGACACTTAAAGTCACCCTGCGCAGCGCAGAGGAGAGCTTGGGAATACGACATATGATTGTAAATATGTTGCATCCCTGTGCTCTGAAAGTGCCGCAGCGTGGCGCAGCCAAAGGGCTTGCGGTGCCGCGTTGCAGCACTTTCTTGTAAATGAGGCCCTCTGACTCTCCTTAGAGAGCAACATACCAGGGAAACATCTCACCCTGCAGATCATGAGCCTAATGTACAAACAAAGGTCGGATGGGTGCTTGCCCTTCACTGGGGCAAAACCACAAATGTCAGACTTTAATCTGCCCTTTAATAATCTAAAAACGTTGGAAATGGCAAACGGTGTACTGCACTTAGCCAACAACTACACATAACACAATCTGAGGCAACAAGAGGATTAGGCCTTAAATAGTGATGGTGAAAGATAAACACTTGCCTGTCCTAGGAGCAAAGAAAGTATGGAAGAAACCTAGCTGCTATGGGTTTTGTATAAAACGTGTAAAGCAGGAAGAGGTGGCGAAGAGGCCCTGCCAAATCACGTCCACGTTGAGCCAGGCCGCTCCACAACCTCCCGCCGCCAAAGTCAATATTTAGTTGCGTCAGTCAATCCATTTTATGAGATACTCACTGTCCGCCGTGTGTAAAGGGTAGTTTTAGCTCTCAGCTTGACTCACTTCGCAACCTGTTTTTGTCCGGGTACCGCTGCCGCCAAAGATTCGTACACACTTCGAAATCGGGTGTAGCTGGCCCTCTCCCGTGTGCACACACGGCCTGTTTGCAGAACACCCCCCATGGAGAAGCACAGAAGGCCCACGGCAGACGCATTTCATCAGATGCTCCTAGCTGGTCCTGAGCGCCGCTAAATGCATTTCGCTTACAAAAAAAACAGGTTAAAAGTCAGCTGTGCAAACAGGCACTGGCCCGGAGGGGTTTGGCGCGGGCCCGAGGTTCGAGACGGCTCCCTGCGCAGCTGCAGTCTTAAATTTGTTCCATTTGTGGCTTCGCCGAGCGGGTCCGGGTGCCTTATTTTTTGGCTTGAGCCTTTTTTCAGATTCATATTTAACATTTATGTTTATTGATTTATTTCATCGTGATGTCGTTTAGCCAAGGATCTACGTAACCCGACAAATCTGCTCGCCAGTTTCCTTTAATCATGCTTGCCTTTAAGAGAAGGAGATGTATTTCCCTGTCAGAAAAACAATAGCCATTTACAACGGACCGGTTGAGTGCACCTTAGATAGATGCATTTGGGAGCAGTTTTTGATCAGCTGTCAAAAGTTTGCATTACCCTTTAAGAGGCACTAACACAGTTCTTGTCACTTTACATTAAGTTTCGATGAGAGGTACTGAGGGAAACAGCGCGACGTGCGCGGGATATTTGACTGATATCCTGTCGAGTACGGCATGGGGTTATGAACCACAACTTCTCCCATCTGCCGCTCAAGCCTGGATCCTTGAATGCACAATGGAATTATTAGCATATTTTGTTCCTATTTCACTTAGTGCGCCTAAAGGCTGTGCATGATAAGTGTGTCTGCGGAAAGGCAAGGAGAGATGTGGTCACCGCAAGAAGTTTCATTGGGTATCATTTGTGCACGTGTTTATGCGTATTACACGAATTAAGACAATCAAAATAATTACATTGATTGGAAAAATTATAACTATAGATTAAAAAATGTAGATTACAAAATGAGAATCATAAGAGAATTTAAAAAAATCTAGTTTTTGAGACAGGCTAGATCAGCCTTCCTTTGACAAGAGTCTAGAACACGCTTTCCTCTGTAAAAAACAATAGTGTGCAATAAATATTGTCCAATGGGCAGTTGTTGCTGCTGGCATGTTATGTGAAATGAGCCAGTCGTCTTTGCTTGCTTATAGCTAAGATGTCCCACTTTCCTACAGCACATAAAGGCGATAAGAAGATTAGTAAGGGTTAATGCACCGGCCACGGATCTGTATAGAGTCTACAGGCCACACCTCCTAACCTCAGGTGCGTTGCCTCCCCTTTGATGCTTCCAGGCATAAGCGAGAAAAGTCTGTCAGGATCTACCTAACACATGACTGGTTATACCCCAGTCCTATCAGCCTTTCAGTGGGACCAGCTATTGAGCCTCTGAACCTCATACTCATCTAAACCTCATACTCGGCTCATCATCAGTGCCTGGATACCCCACGGAGCGATAAGCTGCGCTCTACAAATGCTGCTGATACTCTTGCATCAGCCACAGGACCCATGGGTGTCCTTCTTTGTATGCCTTCCCCATTGGCCTCTATGTAGATTTTAGAGGCTTAGGGGGTTATTCATAAGGACTTATCTCGATTTATCTCCACCTTAACGCATCAAAAGTGGAGATAGATTTAACACCCCATTCACAAGCTGGTGCAAACTGCAGACATCGCCAGTATTCCAGCGATAACTACCCGAAAATTCATCTCCACGGTGGACACCACCAACTAACCCTAATGAGATGCAGAGTTGGCATTCCCATGCAAAAACACACGAAAAAAACACAACACCACTTTCATAACGAAATTCCAGATCTGCGAAGCGCATCAAAAACAGTCGATAAGCCGCAATAGCACCAGGGATTTAACACCTGCCTTTTGCTGGAGCTAAGCAGGATGACTACCCACAGCATGAAAGGGAGGCCAGCCAAGAGCCACACCTGAAGACCAACAGATGCCATGGAGACAATGATCATGCAGCTCCAATACCCATGAGGGCCAAAACATCCTCTCCATCACCCCCCCTCCCCCGGACATACATATACCGTGCACGACACAAGAGCCACAAAAGGCGCATGATGATGCACATTGCCAAAATAAATACACACATCTGTGGCCAGAACAACGAGAAGCAGTCACACAGCACTGAAGTAACAACTAAAAACTTTATTGAAATACAACACAAAACACCAATGTGGAAGACTCCTGTCGGGTCTGTCAGGGACAATCTCGATTTCACAGCCTGGAAAACAAAGCACAAAATCAGGACGTGTGTCATGCGCACATCAAAGAAGCGAGACACAGAGCAACAGAGGAGGAAAGTAAGCAAGAGAGAGAGAAAGAGAGGGAAGGAAAAGAAGAGAGAGGAGAGAGAGAGAGAGAGAAGGGAGAGAGAGGGAAGGGAGAGAGAGGGTGAGAGAGAGAAGGAATGGAAGGGAGAGAGAGAGAGACACCGCCGCCCCTGCGCACACAGGCCCCACTGTTCACCTGCTGCCACCGGTGTATCCACCAGTAGGCACACCACGTACCCGTGCAGCTTCAGGCCATTGTCGCGCCACCATGCCATGGTCCACATCATGTGGGACCGCCCCGTGGCCCAACAGGTCCCACACATGATGCTGAGTCCTGAGTCATCAATGGCAGAGACCACATCAGTGAACACGTCATCAACACAGGCTGCGCACCCGCTCAGCTATTTCGGTGCCACTAACCATGTGCAACGCCAGTCAGCGCTACATGGTGGTAGGCCCGTGACGGGCTCAAGGCTTTGGGTGCCACTAACCCTGCGCAACTCCAGTCAGCACCATGTGGTGGTAGGCCCGTGATGGCCGCAAGGCTTCGGGTGGCACCAACCCTGTGCAACGCCAGTCAGCGCCACGTGGTGGTAGGCCCGTGACGGCCGCAAGGCTTCAGCTGGCACTAACCCTGTGCAACGCCAGTCAGCGCCATGTGGTGGTAGGCCTGTGACGGCTGCAAGGCTTCGGGTGCCACTAACCATGTGCAACGCCAGTCAGCACCATGTTGTGGAAAGCCTGTGAAAGCCGCAATGCTTCTGGTGCCACTAACCCTGTGCAACGCCAGTCAGCGCCACGTGGTGGTAGGCCCGTGATGGCCGCAAGGCTTCGGGTGCCACTAACCCTGTGCGCAACAACGCATGTGCCCTTTATGATTGAGAACCGTGGATGGTCCCTCATCCAGTCACCACCGGCAAAGGGGAATGTGACGTTGTCGGCCCCTTATATTTGTGGTGTCACATGGCCTGTGACGCCTGTGCCGGATGGGTGTGGTGTGTGTGCAAACCAGCCCTCAGGGAGTGGGCGTGACATGCTGACAACTAGACCAGTGACCTGCACACCACCAGCGAGTATGCCTGCGACAGGTAGCTATGTGGGCCCTCCCTCGGAGCGTAATCGGAGTGGTCTGGCCTGGTGTACGCCGGACCAGCACAGGGCTTGCAACAATGACTCAGGGGCTTTGGGCGTGGTTCAGTCCATGTCCGGATAAGGAAGTGACTAATGCGCTTGTCCCTGTTGTAGTGTCCACGGCACTCGGAACATAATAGGCAATGTGGCACACTGTGACTGGCATCCCACTAGATGAACATCATTGATGTAAGGGAAATCACTGTCCCTACATTCATCCACACATTCATACATGAATGATGAAAGACATGACACAGCAGTGCGCTACTGGATGTTTATTGCACATCCAGTGGAGTTTTGCAGCTGGAGCGGTGGAGGCCATGCCAAGCACACTACACAATATGGGCCCGTGGAGGGCCAGCCAGAGTCCATCCAGGGATTACAATTACTGCGGAATAGGAAAGGTACAGTCTGCAGTCTGGTCGCCGTGTCATTGGTCATCAAACAGGATATGGCAGTAGATGTCGCGGTCCAAGGTGAGTGCAGTGGAGTGTATCAGGCGTCAGTGGAAGGTCATGGGTCCATGTGCGGCACCAAGAAGAAACAGGCCAGGTTGGGGAAATGAATGCTAGTGTCTCCTTCTGAACTCAATCCCATCCACGTCCTAGTCCTCGGATGTGTGCTCTGCCCCACCTGTGGGTGTTGCAGTACCGGCTGCGGCACTGTGTGCCACTGACACATCAGGGGTCGGAGGAGGATTGTCGGCCGCAAAGTGTGCCACTGACACATCAGGGGCCAGAGTGGATACGCCTGCCGCACTGTGAGGCACTGACACACCAGAGGGCGGAGATGTGGATGGTATGGAGCAGCAGCATTCATCAGCTCCACGCCTTGTGGCAGCATTGCCATGATGAGGATCTGCAGGGCATGGTAGATCCCAGCTACATTTCTCCGATATGCAGCGGTGGCTCCCATCCTTTCCGCCTCCATCCGCACCATGTCCTCCATGAGCCTCCGCATGTGTGCCAGCTCACGGCTAGGATCGCTGGAGCCAGTCTGAGCAGACAGGTGTTCTTCTCTCAGCATCATGACTCCAGTGATGTCAGTCAGGGCTCATTGGAGACCATGGAGTGGGCCGTGGGTGTCCATTAGGGACTGGAGGTGGTCCCTAATGGGACCTGGACACCCATGGTTGGCGTCCAGTTTGGTAACCATGAGGAGCAACCCCACCTGCACCTGCTCAGCCGTCTCCCTCTGGCCCTCCAGCACACGGCATTGGAAGGCCATGGGTTGTTCTTGGGGGTCTTGGGAGACTGCCGGGCTGTGGGTGCCTCCTGCTGGGTAGTTTGGGTAGTGGGTGAAGTCTCCTCGATGCAGCTGGGCAGCCCTGATCCTGGAGGTGAGTTGTGGATGATGTCAATGATGGCTTGGGTGTCGATGCTGGGGGGGTCCTCCTCGTCTTCAGCGAATAGTGGCTGGGACTGCTGTGCAGGAGGTGTTGGCGGTGCCTCTGCAATGTGAAGGGGAGATGGTGTATTACAATGTGTCCACATGTATGTAGCTGCATGGTACATGTTGACATTCAGACAGCATGGCATTGTACATTGTGACAGTCTGTAGATCAGGGCCATGACCCAGAGTCGTGGGTGTGCACTGTGGTCTGCTTGACCCAAAGGTATCGGGTATCAGAGGCCATTACATAGCACCAGTTGCGTTACATGAGGACACATTAATTTTTTTTGGCATGGAGAGATTAAGTGATTTGCCCAGAATCACAGGATGTTCAGCTTCATTGCCGAGACTCGAACCCGGTTCCCCAGATTCGAGGTCGACTGCCCTAGCCCATAGGCCAACTCCTCTCCCCATCAGGTCATATGATTATGACACTAGACTAAACTAGGCCCAGGTATATGAAGCCTTTATGCATTCCTTCAACATGTACCTTTTTGATATACAAAATGAAACTTTTCACTACTTCCAGTTTCCAGGACTCCTGCAGTTAAGGGTGTCTAAGGTAACAAATAGGCCACTGTAGGGGCTCCTCTTTTTGACTCTAGAGGGCATTTAGTCAGTGATCCTGTCAATTCCTTGCAACTGTACCAGCCAAGGGAAGGCGCCTCACAAACTACCCATTCAGGTGACTCCTAGCACTATATGGCTGCCTTTATTTCATGTATCATCATTCAAAACGAGTAGACATCCGTACATATATATTATTTTGTCCTCCATATCCACTCTGCTGATGTTGTGGTTTGCCACCTTTGTTGCACGCTTTTTGTACTAAATTGTAACCAGTAGTTGCCCCAAAAACCCATATGTGTGACTCATACTAGAGAATAAATATAAATTTTGATAGCAGCCACTGACGGCTGTTACTTTTCACTTGTTCGAATGTAGATGAGTTGCACTATGAACTGTTTGCTATGTTGTTTTGCTGCTCTAAAATTTCACTAAATTGTATCTCATATTACATATGGATAAGTCCTAAATATCTATTATTGATGTAGACAAAATCCAGTGTGCAACAGCTATAAAAATACTTGCTTCCCGAGAAAATGATAACTCTATTATAATCAGAAATGCTGAGAAAACTGACAACCTATTAATTCAGAACTTCACTGAATATGAGATGGAAGCAGTGAACCAATTGAGTGATCATGATTGTTATGAAAGGATTTAGAAGAAACCTTATTAAGAGAAACATTCAAGTGTTTGAGCTGTCAGAAAAATGTATAAAAAAAATTGATAAATGAAGATGAAGCCAAATACTTGCAAACTGACATATCAGTAACACATGCCATTTACTGTCTTCCAAAAATGCATGAACAGTAGACCACCACCATGCATTGCTGTTATTGCTGGTATAGATTGCCTGATAGAACACACACCAGGAGAGCTTGACACATATTTATTACTATTAGTGACATCTCTACTCTCATATTTCAGGGACACTATTAACGTCCTAAGCAGAATTTACAATATTTCTTGGGAAACGATTTTCTAATGGTCACAATGGATGTGGAGTCATTGTATACCTGCAGATAACTAATTTGGTTCTTTTTTAACACAAAATTACTTAATGCACTGTCCAATGTTGTTAGAACCTCTAAAGTTTGCATTAAATCAGAAGTATATTTTCAGAATGCACTACATTAACAACTAAGGGATAGAGCCAAATAATTTGGATTTTCTCCTCTTTTCCATCCTATTTATGGGAAGGTATGAGAGTGCACAGTAGATGATCAAATAATACCCTATGAAAACCGAACAGTCCTATGGTGTCATTTTATAGATTATATTTTCATGACTTGGAAAAGTGATTGTACCATACTGTTGACATTTCACCTATTAACCAATCATAACAATTGGAATATTCAAAGGAGTTTGGAAGCAAGTTATACCCAGAGCACATTTTGCGATGCAGCGCCCGCAACTAAATTCGTTTTATTTATTTAATTGTTTGCTTACCTCCGTTCATCCATATTCCGGTGTTCACTAAACCCCCCCCCCCACTCTTCCCCTCCCCCGCCCCACCGCCCCACGGAACTCCCTCCACAGGTCGCAACTGCTGTTAAGTACATGTGAAATGCATGTTTTTCAACAAATACGCTTTTTTTTTTTAAGTTCAAGAAAATTTTATTATGATAGACAAAATTGTCATTACAAAAAGCAGAGAGAAATACAGCGTCATCAAAAAGATTAATAAACTAGGGCATCACAATAAATATCCTAAGACAATGAATGCAGGGGGATAAAGAAAAAAGAAACAAAAAATAGAGGAGGCTGGAAAATGTAAAATATACACTGGGGGAGGCTTAATAACATGGGAAAACAATGCAACTAAAGCAGAAATGTAAATGGTAATGAGAAATAAGGAACTAAAGGCAATTCAAGGGGGTTTCGAAACCTCCTGCTGAAATGGGGGTAGGTGGGAGGATCGTTTGGCGCAAACATCCAGGTAAAGGGTGATGGGGAGCCATAACGCATGTCGTTTTGGGGCCAGGGAAAGGGGATAAACAAATGCAGTGTCCAATCTATGATTATAACATACGTTAAACCACCAAGCCTTGAAAGTAATATCCTTCGAATTTTTCCAGTTAACAGTAATCTGTTGAAACGCAACAGCTAATAACAAGTCAATAATATGAACATTTGCTTCAACTTCAGACCAGGAGGAAGAAAGAGAACCAAGGAAAATATCAGTGAGAGAGAAGGGGAGAGAGGTCTGAAAAATAGAATTAATCTGGCCCCAAACCTTGGACCAAAATGCATGTGTAAGAGGGCATAGAAAAAGCATATGAAAAAGCGTGGCATTGGGGGCAGAACAGGACCAACAAAGGTCCGGAACCAAAGGGAATCGTTTGTGGAGAAGAGATGGCGTGTAAAGGAGTCTGTTAAATATGAAGAAGAGTGTTTGTGTGAGAGATGCAGCTCTAGAGGCTTTGCGGAGCTTGATCCATATTGTATCCCAGAGGGAAGTGGGCCAGGATACGGCGAGATCAGATTCCCACTGCTCTTCCACTGTGGTTTTAGGGCGAGGTAAAGGAGGGTTATGAAGAGAATGATAGATGGAAGATGCGGAAGGATTGGAGCGCAATTGGAGATGCAGAGAAGAAGCAGGAGTATCAGAAATCGCAGGTAACAATGAGCGAGAGATGGAGTCGTATGCGGACATAACTGCGGTCTTAAGTAAGATATACTTGCGAAGAAAGGAGAAAGGGAGAGAAAAAGTTTAGCGAAGGTCAGGGAAAGGTATGAAAAGAGATCCAGTAAAAAGTTGGGAAACCCAAATTAAACCCCGCTGCCTCCAAGTTTTCCAGTAAAAGGGCTTCTGATTAATAAGAATATTATTGTTATACCAAATAGTAGTGGCAAGGAGTTCAGAAAGAGAGGAGGGAGGTAGTGGAGTAGAGGCTAAAAGTAATTTCGCAGTGTATTTGTGAATGGGGGTGGATAAGAATTGGGGTTTGCGAGAAAAAGAGAGATATTCGGCAAAGGAAAAGGGAGAAAGAGAGAGTCGTTCAAGTTCAGCCCAAAGGGGAAGGGATTCGGGAGGGTCCTTAAGCCAAATAGCGGCTTGTTTCAAGAGGAAAGCTTTATGATAAGCGGGAAAATTAGGGAAATTAACCCCGCCCTCCGATTTGGGGAGGCGCAATCGGGAGAGGGACATGCGCGGTTTCTTTCTCGACCACAAGAAGGAGGATAATGTAGTATTGAGCTTAGCAAAAAATTTTGCTGGAATAGCAAGAGGAATGTTAGAAATGGTATAGAGGATAATTGGGGAGAGCATCATCTTAATGGTGTCAAGGCGGCCCCACCAGGAAAGGTATAAGGGATGCCATCTAGAAGTAAGGTCAGTTATCTTCTGAGTACATTTAGTGAGGCATAATGAGATAGTATCGGGGACAGAAGGGGTGATATGTAGACCGAGATATTTGATATGGGTCGGACTCCATTTGAAATTAGAGGTTGCGAAGTCAGGTTTAAAGGTGAATTTAGTAAGGGGTAAAATTTCACACTTATCATGATTTAGTTTATAACCAGAAAGATGGGAGTAAGTAGTAACTTCATTAAGGAAAGCTGGGATGGATAGAGATGGGTTCGAAATAAAGAGAAGAATGTCGTCAGCGTAGGCGGCTAACTTAATTTGGGAGTGAGAAAGAGGGAAACCGTGAATGTTTGGGTTTTGACGTAGCTTAGATAAAAAGGGTTCTAGGGCAAGGTTAAAAAGAAAAGGGGAAAGAGGACAACCTTGTCTAACGCCCCGCCCAAGAGAAAAAAAGGAGGAGATCAGGCCATTAGCACAGACCGCTGCTCTAGGGTTCGTATAAAGAAAGGAGATGAGGGAGATAAAATTAGGGCCAAAGCCAAACCATTTTAAGGCAGAGAAAAGAAAAGACCATTCTACCCTGTCAAATGCCTTCTCGGCATCCAGGGCAATCGCGGCCAAGGAATCATTAAAGCGGGAAGATTTAGAAAGAACGTTAAAGAGGAGCCTGGTGTTGTCTGAAATGAAGCGACCCTTAACAAATCCTGATTGTTCAGGTCCAAGGAGATCTGGGAGAAAGGTATCTAACCTGATGGCCAGGGATTTGGCATATATCTTATAATCAATGTTGACGAGGGAGATTGGTCTATAGTTCTTGCAGTGTTGAGTATCCTTTCCTTCCTTTGGTATAATGCAAATATAGGCATCTGAAAAAGTGCCCGAGGAGGTACCGCTGGATCTGAAGGAATTGAGAAGTTGAAGTATTTTGGGTAACAGGAGAGTAGCAAAGTGTTGATAAAATTCGACAGTAAAGCCATCAGGGCCGGGGGCTTTGTCTTTCTTAAGGGAATGGAGCGCAGTATGTAATTCTCGAATAGTGAGGGGAGTTTCGAGGGAGGTTAGGTCAAGAGGAAAGTTAGGAGGAGGCTGAATGCTTGCAAAGAAGGTGGAACGAGAGTGTGGAGAGGGTTGGGTATCAGAGGAGTAAAGCGCAGAATAGAAACGAGAGAATTCCTCCAAAATAGCAGCATCTTTATGTTGTAGGATTAAGTTAGCATCAAAAACAGATTCAATATTAAGTTTGTTTTGTTTAACTTTCAAATAATTAGCAAGAACTTTTCCCGCCCTATTCTTCCCACCATAAAATGTTGAACTGGATTTCAACAAGTACAGCGATGCATCATCAGTGGACTGTTTGTTATAACTCATTTTTGCATTCACAAGGGCTGTTAGGCTATCCTGAGTGTGAGAAGTGTAAAAGGAATGTTCCAGGGCTTTGATCTGAGACAAAAGAGCAGCGGTATGTTTACGGGCAAGTTTACGCTTTGTGGCAACATGTCGAATAATGAAATCTCTGGCCGCAGCTTTGTAAGCGTCCCAAATAGTGTGTGCGGCTAGAGAGGGAGTGTCATTAAAAGCAAAAAATTCAGTAGTAAACTCAATAAAGGAGGCAGTAAATTTGGGATCCAGGAGAAGGGTATTGTTGAAGCGCCATCGCTTGGGGCCAGTTGAAGTGGGTAGAATGTCAACGTGGATTAGGACTGGGGCGTGGTCAGAAAATACTATGGGGCCAATCTCAGCTTGGGAAAGGGATTGAGAAATATGGTGAGAGAGAAAAATATAATCAATGCGTGATTGGGAATGGTGAACCGGGGAATAAAATGTAAATTCTTTACTGGTCGGATTACATATGCGCCAAGCATCGACTAGCTTATGCTGAGAGATGGCATGTGTGAAAAGTTTATGGGATTTGTTAGGAACAAAAAAAGTGCTGGAGTGTCTATCCAAAAAGGGGTCCAATGGCATATTACAATCGCCCGCTAATATGAAGTTGTCATCAATACAAGCAGTAATACGAGAGGCAAATGCAGACCAAAACGTAGGGTTACCGCCTGTGGGGGCATAAACATTGAGCAGGGAAAAAGGGACACCCCTTGAGGAGAGTTTAACAAATAGCCATCTGCCTTCAGGGTCGAAGTCGGAGTGCAACACAGAGTGAGAAAAGGACTTACGTATTAACAAAGCAACACCATTTCTTTTACCATCACCAGGAGCTGAAAAAACTTTACCCACCCAACCTCTTTGAAGCTTGAGAGCCTCAGCATCAGATAAATGCGTTTCTTGCAAAAAGGCGATATCCACATTCAATTTAGCTAAGTGGGAAAGTATCTTTTGCCTTTTAATGGGAGAGTGTAAGCCTTTAACGTTCCAAGAAACAATGCGAACTGACATCAAAGATAAGGAAGAAGAAGAAGTGGAAATAGGGAAGATAAGAAAGCCTCAAAAAGTGGAAGAAAGGAAAAACTGGAAAGCAGTGATAGAGAATAAAGGAAAAATTGAAAGAAATTAGAAATCAAAGAAGTAAAAGCCAAAGAAAAACAAGGAAGAAAAAACCAGAGGATAGGGTTGCGAGAGGATGCCCCCAAAAGAGGAGGTGAAGTGTGATAAGAGAAGAGTAATGCGGGCCAGAAGCAAGAAAAGGTAAGGGGAAAGAAGATCCAGGAGAAACAGCCAGAAGGCCGGAAGACAACACACCAAAAAGAGAAAGGTGCCATAGAGCAAGAAGGTGGAAGTAGGGTAGTCGTAGGGGAATAAAGGGGAAGAGCCGGAGTATCTATGATAGAAAAAAGAGCAATGCCAGAAAAGAGAGTCATGAGAAAGAGGGGAGTGAAAAGGAGGTGGGACAGTACCATCAGTAACAGAGGGAGCAAGAGCAAAAGAAATACAACACAGAAAACAAATCCATTCAATGATAAGCTGGTACGGTGCAATAAGGGGGAAATACTTACATAAAATGTTGGAAGAAAGGGAGGATTGACGACGAGACGAAATGGGAACAGAACGAAAGGAGAGGACGGGAGGTAGGCAAGACCAACCAACGAAGGGCGAACAGGTAGGGCAACGAACGGTCCAATCGGAGACGACAGGACGGATCGCTATGAGCAATCTGTGGAGAAAGGAGAACAATAAGATAAGATAATAGGAAGGGCTGAAAACACCGAGCGGTAACTTACAGACAAATAATAACTCAATGAACAAATAACAAAGAAGAGAAACATAAAGACTCAATGAGAATCTTCGAACAGGAAACTAAGCAAACATGGGTGAACAATGTTCACAGTAACCAAGTGAAATCAATGCGAGTTGCGACATAGTGAAGGTGGAAACGATGACGTGGAACTGGAGAACTCCATGCCGGTAGAGCCACAAGAATTCAGAAAACTCCGGAGTCGCACAGGGTCCTCATAAGAAACAGTCTTGTTATTATAGGTGACTTTGAAAAGACATGGGTGAAAAAGGCCATATCGAGCTCCGATGGAACGAAGAGCAGGTCTCATGTCCAAGAAAGCTTTTCGGCGGTCCACAGTGGCTTTGGCGTAGTCTTGAGCAAAATATAAGGTGGAGCCTGACCAGGTGATGCGAGGAAATGCTTTGGCAGCTAAGAGGACCTTCATCAAGTCCGTGTATTCAAGGAAATACATTATTACACCCCTCGGTTTGGTCGAAGGCGTAGGAGAGGATGGGAGTCGTCCAAGCCTGTGAGCACGTTGAATGTTGAGAGATGTGTCATCCGGCAAGTGCAGTAGCTTGGGAATAAAGGATTGAAAGAAAGTAATAGGATCCTCCCCCTCGCTTCCCTCCTTCAGGCCGTAAAGACGTAGATTATTGCGCCTATTCCTATTATCAAGATTTTCGACCTGTTTCTGTAGAGAGGAAATCTGCGAGTCCATGTGAACGACTTTGGTCGCCGTTTCCTGAAGTGATGAGACCTCCATTTCCACAGTAGAAACCCTGGCGTCCATGGATGACCAATTATCAGTGAGCGTTTGCAACTTTGCATTGGTGTCCTCCATGAAGGGTCTTAGGGCTCGTATTTCTTCAAGGAGCAATTCAATTGATATAGGTGAGGAGGAGTCCGAGGAGGAGTTTGATGGAGAAGGGGGATTCTTTTTCAGCCTTTTGGGGAGTGAGTCAGGCTTGGGTGCCACCTGAGAGGAAGACGCCGCCATGTCAGCTGCCACAGAGTCAATGGTTGGGCTCAGAGACGTGTCAAGGCTAGCCAACGTTGTGAATAACTTGGAATTCCTAATAAAGTTGCGCTTAGGAAGTTTGACAGAGCGCTGCGCCATCGATAAAGCAATAAAGGAGGCGTCAGAAAGAGCGCAAAGCACAGCGCTGCAAAATGGCCGCCTAGTCTGAGGAGATGGGTAAATTTGAATCAATAACAGCAGGTCAATGCATATAGTAAAAAGAAAGTCACCTTGTTTGAAAGAGGAGGGCATCCATTATCATTGAGGAGAAAACGGCATCAAAAAGGAGGTCCTTGTGAGGCAGTACGTGCAGATGCGGTAATATGCGCGAGGCTCCGGCAAAAAAAAGAAAAAACAAAATGGCGGTCGCGACCCGGAGGAGCCGCGACCGAGAGGGAGATCAGGAAAGAAATGCCGCTCGGTGCAGTGGAGGAACAAAAGTCAGCCTGGGTGGTTCCTGAGAAGCTCCGACATCAGGTACGTGTCTCCGTGGCTTGCAAAATGAAAGCGAACCGCCTGTTTGCCCCGATGTGGACGGAGCCGCTACCCGGTTGCTGCCATTCGCGTCGGGCGCTTAGCCACCTCAACAAATACGCTTTACGACCTGGAGTTACTATTACTCTCGATTTTGAGAAATGTAGAAATATGTTTATTTAATACTGGAAGCGCTTCAGGGTTTGACTCCGTTTACCTGGTATTTCTGCACTATGCCTGCTACATTCCTAATTTTTGAATGTAGAATTTCACCATTTAACATGTAAAGTGTCCTGCTTTAAAGCTACTTCATCAGTAATGAAGTTGAACTCGTGTGTAACATGCACCCGTCACTTTCTCTTGTAACACACTGTTTTCTACCTCTTACCTTTGTTTATTTTCGATACCTGCACAAGTGCCACCATGGCCTACGTAACGTTTGTTCTTGTGTGCCCTCCATATATTGCAGTATTATACCTCTATGTTTACTTTGTACGCTTTTGTAACCTGCACACGTCACTTTTTCCTCCTGTAATGCACCGTTTGCTACCTCTTGTATTTTGTTGGTTCACGATTGTCACTTTTGTAATGCACCGTTTGCTACCTCTTGTATTTGGTTGGCTCACGATTGTCTTTTTTGCTTCATTTAATGTAACGTTTGCTTTTGTATTTTGTTCACTTGTAATGTTCTCATGTATCAGTTCTGTTCCTATTGTGAAGCGCTCTGACACCTTCGGGTAAAGTCCGCGCTATATAAAAACGCACAAATAAATAAATAAATAAATAATATACCTTACTGTGTTTTTTTACGGTAATAATACTGGGTCTGTGCCAGTGATATATCAGACAGCAGTCTCTTGTTTTCAGCATGTGAACGGTACACTGATCTAATGCATGTCAATAAACAGCGATTCCGAAATTATACAGAACACAGTCATTAATAGACAGTTTAAAAAGGCTTTAATTGCAGAGACTAGATTAATTACGTAGACTGGGAGGGGGGGTGTCAAGCAAGACCTCTAAAATCAGGACGGGTCGGATCATTGAGGGTATGAAGATTTTGTCAGTGTCCCAAAGTTCCCCTCATTAATTCCTAGCATTAAATATCCTGCAGCCCTCCTTTGCGGGTTTGCCTGGAAACATTAGTAGTCTGTTAATGACGCTGTGGCCCGCCTGTACATGTTTCTTCATTTCTTCTACACTTCCTTTGTTTGTTCTCGTTTCCAGAAGGGTGGGGGGTCGCGTCTCACCACAGGGGTAGGCAGTGGTACATTTGTGGTTCTCAAACAATTGAGTGCGAACCTAAGTTGTAAAGGCACTCTTTGCAAAACAAGGACGTCAACACTCCAGGTTGACAGAAGCCCTGTGGGTGTGCACATTCACTACAGATGCATTACAGAAGCGTGGCACCAGTTGTAGAGTGCGCATTCTAGTTTATGCACGTCACGTCAGACGTGACGTGCGGCGGCCATGTTGGCGCGCTGCGCGCGCATCCCCCATTGCGCGCCGGGGAGAACACAGAACGGCAGCGCCGGCCGGCGCTCCTCTATTAAGCTCGTAATTTACTATATAAATAAATATACTTACTGGAACATACTAGTGGTCCTCCAGTTATTTAAACCCTCCAACATTACAGTGGCGACGAGGTCGGGAGGCTCCAGCTGACCACCCACGTGGAAAGAAAACATCACGGACCCCCACGTGGACAGCAGCAGGGTAGGCAAACCCACACACCACTACAGCAGGAAGCAGAGCTGCCCCACATAGCCCACATTGCAGAGGGTTCATGGGAAGGCACAGCTGAGCCACCACACGAGCGGAGGAGCGTGGCAGTGCCACAGACAACCGAGAGGCGGCGAAGAGGCTGGAGAGGCTGCAGCACGCCCCACAGGAGACAGCCCACGGTGCAACCCTTACCACCACGCCGGGCCCTGGAGGTACAGCGCTGGCTACCAAAGAGGAGGAGGCGGGGACTAGCACTGAGAGTCCCCTGGAAGACACCACCACAGAGGTGAAGGACAGCACCCCGGGGAGTCCCACCAGCAAGGACGTCAAATCGACAGCGATCAGGGAGGTGAGGATGAGCACGCCAGCAGGCTATGCGATTGCGCCGGTGCAATTCCTACCGAAACCAGGGGACCCCCTGATGAAGTGGGAGGACTGGAAAGAATATATCGACAATTTCATAGGGGTCTTGGAGGATGAAAATGAAGAGTCGTTCACCCCCCAAAGGAAGAAACGGATCCTATTACTGAACCTGGGCCCGGAGGGTCTCAGGATTTACAAGAGCCTGGTGCCCAAAAAGAGGGACGATGCAGACAAGGATGTATATGCACACGCATTGGAAGATCTGGACGAACGTTATCGCCCCACTATATGCGTATCAGTGGACAGGTTTAACTTCCAGCAGAGAAGACAACGGCCGGGAGAGAACATTGAGGAATATGTAGCGGCCTTGAGGAAGCTAGCTGCCCCGTGCAAATACGCATTGTGGGAAGACGAATTCATAAAAGACCAGATCGTGATGCATACAACTAGCACAAATGTCCAGGACAAGTTATGGGCAAGCGGCGACACCACACTCAAAGACGTAATGGTCATTGTAAAAAGGGCGGAACTCGCACGGAGATGTGCCGATGCGACAAAGAAAGACATAGCGCCCCCAACGATGGTGAACAGGATTCAAGAGGGAGACCACCGGAAAGACCAGAGAGGCAAAGAACCGATGGCCAGAGGAACCAACAGATGGCAAGGGAAACAAGCAGGCAATGAAGGCAAGAAATCGTGCTACAGGTGCGGCAGTTGGTCCCACGACGCACGTGATCGCAGATGTCCCGCGTTCAGAGCTAAGTGCCTACACTGTGGCATCTTGGGCCACTACGAGAAGGTGTGTAGGAAGAAAAATCCCAAGGGAATGGTGAAAAGCATAGACCAAGGCGAAGAAGACCTAGAGGAGATCGCAGAGGAAGAGGTGATCACAGTCTTATGTATATACGACCAAGTACTAAGCGTAGAAGGGAAGAAATCCACGAAACCCATTCTGGACATGTCTATGGGAGGAATCACCATCACGGTAGTGGCAGACACTGGATCCCCTTTCACCATTGTCCAGCGAGCAGTGTGGGAAGAAATGTTCAGACCCAAGTTGGGCCCAGAGCTGGAGAAACTAGACATTCGGCCGGTCACTTACAATGGCGACCGCATTCCAATGATGGGGTTCCGGCGCTTGTTGTTTGAATTTAGAGGCCGATCAGCGTGGTGCAAGCTATATATAGCGGAGAAAGGACCCTCCGTCCTTGGATGGCTGGACCAGGGTGACTTGGGGATAAAGCTGGATCCTGGCGGAAAGGAACAAATACTACTCGCAGAACAAGAGGAATGGCCGGACTTGAACAAGTGGAAGGAGAACTACCCAAAAGTGTTTGGAGGCACGGTGGGACGGATGGAAAAGTTCCAACACAAGATCGTGCTCAAGGAAGGGGCCATACCGGTAGCTCACAAGGTGAGAAATGTGCCGATTGCGGTACGAGAGGCGGTCCAGAAGGAACTTCAGGAGTTGGAAAAGAAGGGGATAATAGAACCGATAACATGTGCGGAATGGTTGGCGCCCCTGGTGGTCGTGATGAAGCCCAATGGGAAGGTCCGGCTCTGCGTGGACCTGAGAGAACTGAATAAAAATATCGTGGTGGAGAAGTTCCCTCTCCCCAGAATTGAAGAAATGTTGGCCAAGACCAGAGGAGTGAGGTGGTACTCCACTATCGACTTGACATCAGCCTATCACCAAATAGCACTCCACCCGGACAGCAAAAGTCTCACCTCTTTCATCACCCCGTTTGGTTGCTACCAGTTTTGTCGCATGCCGTTCGGGCTGGCCTCGGCGGCTGCGGTTTTCCAGAAGATGATGCACCAACTATTCAGAGACTGCAAAGACGTCCAGTATTTCCAGGACGACATCCTGGTGATGGGCCGAGACAAGCAGGATCATGACCGAAAGCTGGAACACGTGCTACAGACGCTGGAAACAAAAGGCCTGACAGCGGAGTGGGCGAAGTGTCGGTTGGGACTACAGTCGGTAACGTAACTAGGACACGAGATCGGTCAACAGGGCGTTACACCCAAGTTGGAAAATGTAAAGGCCATCGCTGATGCTCCACCACCCAAAAGCAAGGAAGAGGTCAGGTCATTCCTGGGGATGGCGGAGTATTACAGCAAGTTTGTGGTCCACTTCGCCTCAAAGACCCACAACATGAGGTTACTGACCAGGGAAAGCACTGTGTTCCAATGGACACCGGAAGCACAAGCTGAATTTGAAACGATCAAAAGGGATGTAGTTGGAGCTGTTCCCCTCCAGGGCTACGATCCACAAGGCACCACTGTACTGACGACGGATGCCAGCGACAAGGGCCTGGGCGCCGTGCTCATGCAAGACAGAGGAAGAGGAGAAATGGAGACAATCAGCTTTGCGTCCAGGGCACTGACGGATACAGAGAGCAAATACAGCGTGATTGAGAAGGAGATGCTGGCGGTTGTGTGGGCCGCGGCGAGGTTCAGGCAATTTCTGTGGGGAACACACTTTTTACTCAAAACAGATCACAAGCCATTGGTGAAGGTGCTGACATCGAGTGGACACGCCAGTGCCACCCCCCGAATAGCCAAGATGTCACTAAAGTTACTCGAGTTTAGGTATGACGTGGAGTACCTTCCCGGGAACCGGAACCGAGTGGCGGATTTCCTGAGTAGGGCGGCGGCCATGGAACCAGGAGAGGAAGACCATGCAAGCAAAGGAGAGTTGGTAGCCCTTATAGAGGACCAAGAAAGGTTGATAAGCTTACAAGAATGGTCAGAGTCCTATGAGGAAGACACGGACATGCAAGAAGTAAAAGAGAACATTGTTCAAGGATGGCCTGAGAAAAGGAACGTGAGGGCGAGCCTCAAGCCGTACTTTGAAGTCAGAGAGGAACTGTCAGTAGGTGACAAGGGGGTATTCATCTACAGAGGAGACAAGGTGATCCCCCCCAGGAACCTCACCTCGAAACTGTTGGACCTGCTACATGAAGGACACCTAGGCATAGGAAAACTAAAAGCAAGGGCAAAGCAAAACTACTGGTGGCCAGGCATGGACATAAGGGCTGAGAGGCATGTCAGGGAATGTCCACAATGTCAAAGAGCAGATAAGACCTTAAAACCCTTGAGACCAGCAATAGGGAAGTTTGACCCTCCCGCTAATCCATGGGAAGAACTATCGATAGACATTTTGGGACCCGTCCTAGATGACCAAGGCACGCAGAAATACGTGTGCGTACTCATGGATCGATATTCAAAGTGGCCGGAGGTGAAAATAGATGAGTCCATGGACACAGAAAACATCATAAAGTTCCTGTCAGAGACTTTCACCCGGGAAGGAATACCCAAATCGATCTTAAGTGACAATGGGCCCCAGTTCACGTCGGAAAGGTGGAGCAAGTTCATGCAAAGGAATGGCATCACTGTCAAGCACACGGCGATCTACCATCCGGCCGGTAACGGCCTAGTGGAGAGATTTAACCGGGTAGTGATGGGAGCCATCCAAGCCGCCATATCCAGTGGACAGAGTTGGGAAAAGGCGTTAGAGAACATGGTGTGGGCGTACAGAATAACCCCCACTGGCACGGGGTACAGCCCATTCCAAATATTGAGGGGACGTGAACCCTTCACCCATGACAACAGGATCTGGAAGGAAAAGGTAGTCACCAGCGAATGGTCCCCTGCAGTGGTGCGGGCCAACCTGGAAAGAGCACAGACAATTTACAGTGACCACTACAATAAACGGAGGAATGTCAAAAGTACAGGATTGGAGAAAGGAGAGTGGGTGAGAGTAAAGTTGGCCACTCTACAGAAGAAGGGAGACAGCAAGTACAGCAAGCCGATGCAAGTTGTGGAGGTGTACGATCGAGCCGCTTTGCTGAGCGATGGAAATGTGTGGTCCCAGGACCGGATGGCTAGGTGCAATAAGGTTTTGGGCTGGGAGCAACATGGAAATGAATGGGAAGACATGGAAGGTGCGAACGTGGAGAAGAGACAAGAAGCCGGCGAGCAGCAAGACAGAGTAAGGGGAGAAATGGATAGAGAAGAGGAAGAAGAGAACGGAAGTGGAGGTATGGAAATGGACAGGTTTGAGAGAAGCATGAATGAAGAGGGAGCTGTGAGAGAAGGAGCAGAGAGCCAAGAGGAAGGGAGCCAAGAACTTATGGAGAACCCGGTAAGGGTTACAAGAAGTGGGAGGCCGGTGGTAAGGCCCTCCAGATTTCGAGATTTCGAGTTGGACACTGGACTGTAAGTGACTCAGTTAAAGTTTGATAAAAAGGGGAGATATGTAGAGTGCGCATTCTAGTTTATGCACGTCACGTCAGACGTGACGTGCGGCGGCCATGTTGGCGCGCTGCGCGCGCATCCCCCATTGCGCGCCGGGGAGAACACAGAACGGCAGCGCCGGCCGGCGCTCCTCTATTAAGCTCGTAATTTACTATATAAATAAATATACTTACTGGAACATACTAGTGGTCCTCCAGTTATTTAAACCCTCCAACATTACACCAGTGAGTGTGCTCTGCACATATGTGCATACTGACAAACGCAGAGACTGTGACTGCACTGCACACATCAGTGCACAGTTAGTACTCATTCATTCACAGAAGCGCAGAACCTGCGGGCATGCTGCACACATCATGGGGTTTACAGTGGCGGCTCCTCCGCTGAAGCTGCGGAGTGTCGCCCCAATGGAAAATAAAAATAAAATAATAATAACAAGAAGTTATTATCATTTTTTTTCCTTTGCGACTCTGGGGGCGGGCAAGGCTGGTTTGTCGCAGAGGGAGCAGGAGTGGTTGGCACTCCCTCCCTGCACCTGAGGGATTGACCGGCCTCTAAGGCCGGCCAAACAGTCATGCGTAGTTGCCATGTTCTCCCTTGGGTTGTGTTGCACAGCCCCGTAGAGAACATGACCAGCCTTCCAAGGCACTGCCTGAGCTGCCAAATAGGCCGCTCAGACCAATAACAACGCTGCTCCTGCAGCGCCGTGATTGGCTGGCAGAGTCGGAAGGCGCGGTACTTCCGGCGCAGGCTGCAGTCTGGAAGAATACAAGAAGGAGGAAAGGTGTGCGGCGGCAGAGCAGGTAAATTTCTTTTTTTTTTTTCATTCCGCTCACCACCCCTGTTCAGAGGCAGCCGCCACTGGGTTAACATTGGAAGTTCAAGGGTGCCATACTGATTCGCTAGGAAAAAGGTGCAGGAACAGGGTCCAATAGACGTGCTCTCAATGTAGGCAGGTGATGCAGTGGGTGGATTTCATGATTCATGACAGGTTACTGCTGAGTAGCCACTCCTGCCACAGTATGTTTGATCATGTACTTGGTTTGAGTGTGAGTGGTCCTTAGCAAGTGTTATTGTGTGTCTGGAGAGTACCTGTTTTAGTCAAGGTGTGTGTATGTGTGTGTTTTTTGTGTATGTGAGAGTGCATGTGTATTTCCCTATCTTTGCACACCCATGAGAATGATCGCATGTTTGCTTTTGTATGTACACACCTATGTGCATACCCTGGTTCCTCTGTATGTGTGCCTTTGAATGGCTGTGGCTGCCTATATGCATGCTGGCGAGCCTGCACCCCTGTATATGTCCCTATATTTCTGTGCGCAGTGTTGTGATTTTCCATCAGTAAGATGGATATTGCATGCTCAACCACTACATCTGTCTGGTCGATCGGTTGTCATTTATTTTATTTTTCCGAGTGATGGTGTGGGTGCAGAAGACGCAGTTTTATTGGGTCAGCTGATTTCCTGTGGCTGTCAGTTACTTGTCAAGGCGTTGCAGATTCCGAAGTGCCCAGACCACACCTTGACTGTGCCAGTCGGTGCTAGAATATGGCCTAGTAAAAAAGCAGGTCTCAGATAGAGTTGAAGGGCCAGAAGGGCCAGCAGGGGCAGTTTCTTCTCTAAAGTCGCATTGCTCTAAATCCTTTTTTTCCCCTCAGTACTTTAGTTAAAATCCAACAACCCCACTGTGCGAGGCTGGCCGAGCTTTGGCAGACGTCACAGCAGGGGATTTAGATGGATAGGAGGAGCAGCTTTACTTGGTGGTAGAGTGATGCCAGTTGTGGGGGTATGGACTATGTTATGTTATGTTAGGGTGATTTATTATGCGCACAGATACTCCAGCCAAGGAGCGTCCCGGCGCAAAGACAAGGCAGAACATAACACAACAAAAAATAAAATCAGAACAGCTAAAACAGGAAAGTTTTTATCGCCCTCCGGAAGGTCAAAAGGTCCTCCATCAGACGGATTTCAACGGGGAGGGAGTTCCATGCTGATGCAGCCATGACCCTAAATGAACGGCCTCCCATACGACTGAGCCTAAATCTGGGGACCACTGCAAGAGCCAGACCCTGGGAACGGAGACTGCGGGTGGGGACATAAAAGGAAAGGCAGCTCGACAGAATTTCCGGGCCGATACCTCTCAGAATCTTAAAAGCAAGACATAAGATCTTAAAAAGAATGCGCTTCCTAACCGGAAGCCAATGTAAAGAGCGAAGGACACCTGCCACAGAACTGAATCTGGGCAGGCCAACAATCGCTCTCGCCGCGGCATTCTGAACCCGTTGCAAACGGGTTAGTTCGGCCTGGTTAGCCCCAGCCAGGAGAGAACTGGCATAATCCAGGCGAGAGATGACAGTAGCCTGGATCACCAGTTGCCTGGTTGGGGCATCAAAGAACTTGAGTACTGGTCTCAAGCCTCTTAGAAGTCCAAAACAACAGGCCGCAGTCTTTTGTGTGTGCCCTACAAAAGAGAGGCCGGCATCCAACCATACCCCGAGATTTTTCACCTCCGACACCGGAATCGGAGTGGGTCCCAGCTCTGAAGGCCACCATTGGTCGCCCCACAGCTCCACTCCCTTACCGACGACCATCACCTCCGTCTTTGTGGCATTAAGCTGAAGGCAGTTGCCTGTCAGCCAACTAGCCACCGCCTTCAGTCCAGACTGAAACCTGGGGGCCGCAGTTTCCACGTCCCCGCTGAGAGTAACCGCCAGCTGTGTGTCGTCGGCATATGAGACCAAGGTTAGGCCCCACTGCCTAGCGACATCAGCCAGCGGTCTCACGTAGAGATTGAACAACGTGGGACTCAGCGTTGAATATAGCATGTCTGGAACAGAAAAGGAATCGGAGTAATGACATTTTTTGGCGAGTAATCGGATCATTACAAATGCTAGCCAGACGCAACAAGCAGGTGTTTGGAGGGGTGTGTTTTTTGGTGAGAGAGGAGGCGGCTCTGTTTGGTTGCAGATGTAGGAGGTCGAGTGCAGAGTGAAGAAGCATCCCAGAGTGTAGGAGCGAGAAGCACAACACACTGTTTGAGCTGGCGAGCTATTCTGGAGGGTTGGAAGAGAGAGTGAAGGACAGAGGATGAAATAGGGTTGAAGCAAGGCTTTATGTAGGATGAAAATAGTGAGGCGTCTCTAAAAGGGGTGGCCTGTGTAATTAAGAGCATGACTTAAACAGATGGGCTAAATTTCTGTGGTTCCCATAGTTTGTCACCCAACATGTATTTCGGTCGTTCTGTGATCTTTCTGTTGTGGTATCCAGAAATATAACAGAGCAACTGACATACTCATAAAACCAGTCAGGACTAGTGATGTCAGTGTTTGTTAGGTGTTTAAGATAAGAGTTACAACATTGATTTTGTAATAATAATTAATATTGAAGCTGTTGTATTGTGAGGCTGTAAATTAAATATTACTGAGGCATGTGAAACAGTTAGTGGTTTTCAGTGTCCCAATCATTCCGATTATGTTAACTTTCTTTATGTGTTTAAATTGTGCTTCATAAACCCTGTTGCTTCTCCATTAAATTCCATATTCAAATTCGCATTAAAATGCAACTTTTTTACCACTTTGTTGAAAATATTTCTCGTGAGGAGAAAACTCCTGAACTTTTCTTATGTTAGTCGGGATTTCTATCTTCACTCATTCACAACTTAAAATACAGCCCACCCATTTAAGCCCCACCACCTGGAAATGTCACCAGGCGCCACTGTACCTCATTTCCAGAATACAGCAGCCTTCCTTCTAGAGCTAGTCTTTTCTGTCCGGACTGTTTAAGCCCCACCACCTGGAAATGTCACCAGGCGCCACTGTACCTCATTTCCAGAATACAGCAGCCTTCCTTCTAGAGCTAGTCTTTTCTGTCCGGACTGTGTCCATCTGGTCTCACTGATGCCAAGCAGGGAAGAGCTGTATTTTCTCTTCTCTGCAGCCACTTGAGCTGTCTTGCCTGTCTCGTGTATGGTCCTCATGTTCCGGGTACTGATAGTGATGTTCTTGGTTGAAAGCAGGTGAATTGGCTTTCTGGCTCCAGGGATCTCTGGCTTTCACCACAAGGTGTCAAAGCTGTCTGCGAAGAAGCTTCCTCTCTCCCCAAGGCCAAGATATATTTTGGTTGATGTTTCTGTAGCTAGGATTTTTTTTACTGGTGTGGTAGCTAGCCCCACGCATAACCATCCTCCTTACGCACCTGTGCTTGAGACCAATTACTGTCCATTATCCAAATCTCCAACCATCTTGGTTTCCTTATAGACATTTACACTTTTTTGACACTGCATTTTTCTGCTCCCCATCTTTTCTTCTTCTACATTCCCTGAATGGATTTTCCCTTCTGCTCTTTGAAAAAGGAAGACAAATGCCGAGCAAGGTTTCACACCCCGAATCGTTCCTAACAGAAAAACTCCTTCCTTCTAAGCAAACTCCTACTGGAATCCTCCACCCTGCGAGGCTATGCATGGGAATATATGATTTTTCAACGATTTCAAGTTCCACGCATGGCATAACCACGCGAATTTTACATCGCAAGTGGCTTTACCACGCTGGAATTTACAACGAAGGATTGTACCACGTCTTACCTGCACGTCTTTCTCCAGCAGCCCTTACTTCCATCTACCATGGAAACAAGCGTCAAAACACGTCTTCCAAAATAAATAAAGGACTTCTTTTTTGACGTACACTGCACGTCTTTGGGGGAGGCTCTTTCCTTTTACTTCATTAATAACACAGCGTTTTTTTTTTTAAATCTAACTCGCTCCTTAATTGTTGTTATTTTTTGGGGGGGAGACCCCCCCAGCCCCCCTAGCCCCCCTCCCAACCCTCCCCCAGCCCCCCCAGCACGACTGGACGGAATACCACGTCTCCCCCCAACCCACGCTGAACGTACTTTCGTGGTATAGACGGTCGTGGAAGGCACCCACGTTGAAAAAACGTTTGCGTGGTAAGTGTACCGTGGTAAACGTTATGCGTGGGGATGCCTTCGTAGTAAATGATGTTTCCCATGCATGGTGCCTGCCCCTCTCCCCGGTAAGGAGATATACTCAGAATGAGATGGAGACGAGAGGCAATGACAAACCATATGCTGTGGGAAAATGGCAGAACAGGTCTATCAGGGAGCCGCGCCATCATCCTTGTCGCAATACGCGTCCCACCGAGACGCCTTCACTGCATTCTTGAGGCAATGAAATGTGTAAGTTCCTTTAGAACCACAGCGTATAAAGTATATTTGCCAAATAAGCTTTATATACATAGTTTATGCAGCATATTTGGAATAAAACAATGCATTTGTTTATGATGGCTAGTGTTTGGAATGCTCAGATAACACAAAGAGCTAAATGAATGGAGCGTTTGTGTCTGTATTGTTTGTGGTCTTGGATGGGACACTGAGGAAACAAACAGGGAGGGCCTGGATTTAATGTGTATTTTGTTTATACTTGGATTGCCATATTAAAGAAATACAATGATGCATTTGACTGATTAGAACGAAACCAGGCTGAGGGAACCAATTTATAGGGCTAATTGAAATGAGGCAATTCGTGGTAGATCGTTCATTAATGGGCTTTGTGTACATTAGTTCTGTGAAGTATGGGGAGGTTGGCTACTGCTGAATAAAAACAAGGCATCTGCAAAACACACTTAGTCAAACACTACCAAAATTTATACTATGTGCATTCACTATCAACAAATCTATCGTTCACCAAAGTGGCATGCAAGTATAACAAGCATTGGCAAAGTCCAAAGAACTGGTCTCAGCAAGCTGGTACAGTATTAAAACATTTTTTTATTGGCAGTTTATGCAACAAAAATAAAAAGAGAAGAAACAAAAAAACATATATGTTGTTGCCAAATCCTTGCAATAAAATATTTACATTAAAAAAAATGATTGAATACATTTTAAATAGAGCAGGTTGGGTGCTTCTTAGCAGGCAGGCGTACCTAGAAAAGGTATAGATTTTTTTAAGTTGAAATGCAGACCACAAGAAATTATGATTCTCAGTGATGCAAGAATAGTCACTACTGGATTTGAATCAACACAAAAGGCTGAGTTATAAATAAATAAAGGATAAAGAATGGAAACAAAAAAATGTTGGCAAAGTAGTTTCAAGCTTAATTTTACTAGTTAAAACCATTGCATGCACATTTAAAACACTTTAAAAGACTGCCATGACAATACAATTTAACCATTAAAAAATCCTCAGAAGGAAACAGGAGATATTGCATTTGATAAAGTTAGGCTTTGCCTTGGCTGGCAAGAGGGTGATGGAGATTCAACATCAACAGAACCATCAAAAGAAACAAGATAGAGGCTTAATAAAATTGGCCTAAATTCTATAATCAGAATGTTAAAAAATCGACAAAGGCCTACTTCAAATGGGGATCCCCTAAAACTTTGAATCATGGTTGCAGTAGGACTTTAGTCAGGTAAAAGTGCTAAGTGTACTGTGCAAACCTCTTGCTTTAATGGGATTTCATGCTGCTATTCTGGTACACTGAGTAAAGTGCATTTTCTTGATGAATAAAACTAGGGTAATAAGAGGCATAGAGTTTATAGTTTATTATACCGTTGCCGATCTTCCACAGGAACACTCTCAAAGTATCGACAAACACCGATGACACCCTCAGCACCGCCGAACACTTGCACTTCCAGATCCACCCCGACCCCAACACCACCCTCAGAGGAACACTCGTCTACAGACCCCCCGGACCCTGGCCACAGTTCAGCGACTCCATCGCCTATTTCGTCAGCTCACACGCCCTCTCCTCCACGGACCACATCCTCTTCGGGGACCTGAACTACCACCTCAAGAACAACGACACCAACTCTTCCCCCCTGATCGCCAACCTCGCCAACCTCAGACTCGGGCAACTCTTCACAACACCCACCCACTTTGTCTGCCACACCCTCGACCCCATCTTCTCCGCAAGCTCCCACATCTTCTTCAACCACACCACCGAACTCCACTGGACCGACCACTGTTGCATCCACTTCACCTTCCAGAAACCCACCACGCACCACCGCACCCAACAGATGCCTCGCCGCTGCTGGAGCTAAATCACCGAAGACCGGCTAACCACCACCCTCGCCCGGAGCTCACCCACAGACCCGACCGACCCCGACCGCGCCGCCAGCAACCTCAGACAGTGGATCGACGACTGTGCCAACACCCTTGCCCCACTCAAGAAACCCTCCAACAGCCACACCAGAAAGAAAGCCATCTGGTTCACTGAAGACCTCCAGGTCTCCAAACAAACCTGCCGAAAGCTAGAAAAGAACTGGACCCGTGAACGAACACCGGAAAGCTACACAGCCCACAAGAACGCCACCCGCAGACACCACCACCTCATCAAATCCGCCAAAAGGGCCTCCTTCAAAGACCGCCTAGACAACAATGCACACAACAACAAAGAGCTCTTCAACATCGTGAAGGAACTCTCTAACCCCAGTTCCAACACCAACAACATCCCACCCATGCAAGACCTGTGCGACTCTTTGGCCACATTCTTCCACCGCAAGATAGCAGACATCAACAACAGCTTCAATGCCACAACCGCCCCGGCAACCACCAAGACCTCCGCCCCCACGACCACCACCCGCACCAACCTCCTGCTCTCCTGTACCAACATCAACGACGACGACACCATCAAGATCATGAACACCGGCCACTCCGGATCCCCATCAGACCCATGCCCACACCACATCTTCAACAAAGCCTTCACCACCATCGCACCCCATCTCCGGAAAGCCATCAACATCTCCTTCGAGACAGCAACCTTCCCGGAGAGCTGGAAGCACGCAGAGATCAACGCCCTACTCAAAAAACCCAAGGCGGACCCCAATGACCTCAAGAACTTCCTGCTCCCTTTCCCAGTACAGGTCATTGAGAAGGCCATCAACCAACAACTAACCAGCTTCCTCGAGGAAAACAGCATCCTGGACCTGTCCCAGTCCGGGTTCCGCAGCAACCACAGCACCGAAACTGCCCTCATCGCCGGCCCTGACAACATCAGGGCCCTGCAGGACAACGGAGAAACCGCTGCCCTCATCCTCCTAGACCTATCAGCCGCCTTCGACACGGTCTGCCACCACACACTACGAACACGCCTCCATGATGTCGGGATCCAAGAGAAGGCCCTGGACTGGACCACCTCCTTCCTCTCCGGCAGAACACAGAGCGTCCGCTGCCCCCCTTCCGCTCCGAAGCCACCGAGTTCATCTGCGGCGTACACCAGGGCTCATCCCTCAGCCCAGCGCTGTTCAACATCTACATGGCACAGCTCGCCCACGTTGCACGACTGCACAACCTCAACATTATCTCCTACGCCGATGACACCCAGCTGATCCTCTCCCTCACCAAGGACCCCCAAACCGCCAAAACCAACCTCCCCGAAGGAATGAAGGCCGTCGCCGACTGGATGAGAAACAGCCGACTGAAGCTGAACTCGGACAAGATGGAGGTCCTCATCCTCGGATCAACCCCCTCGGCCTGGGACGACTCCTGATGGCCGACCGCACTAGGAACAGCTCCAACACCCACCCACCACGCACGCAACCGAGGGGTCATTCTCGACTCCACCCTCTCCATGACAAAGCAGGTCAATGCCGTATCCTCCTCCTGCTTCAACGCCCTCCACATGCCCCACAGGATCTACAAGTGGATCCCAACCGAAACGAGAAAGACGGTCACCCAGGCCCTCATCAGCAGCAGACTGGACTACGGAAACGTCCTCTACGCAGGAGCCTCGGCCAAACTCCTGAAACCACTCCAACACATCCAGAACGCCTCCGCACGCCTGATGCTCGACATCCCTCGCCGCAGCCACATCAGACACCACCTGAGAGACTTGCACTGGCTCTCATCAACTATAGGATAACCCTCTAGCTCCTCACCAACGCACACAATGCACTCCACAACACCGGACCAGCGTACCTCAACAGCCGACTCAACTTCTACACGCCCACCAGCCAGCTCCGCTCCGCCGACCACGCCGTCCCCACTGTCTCCCGCACCTGAAGAGTGACCGCCGGCAGCAGGTCATTCTCCCACCTCGCCGCCAAGACATGGATCACCCTCCCCATCTGCCTACATCAGACCCAAGACCTACCGACCTTCAGAAGACTCCTAAAAACTTGGCTTTTCGAACAGTAACAGCTTCCCCACCCCTTAGCTCCTTGAGGCCTTTACGGATAAGTAGTGCGCTCTACAAATGCTTTGATTGATGGATTGATAAGGTAGCATTGTAAACAGGTAAAATTAATGGTTGGACCTGGTGTGTAAAGTTCTGTGCTACTTCCTGAGGATAACCATTGTTCAGCCCATGGCTGGGAGCATGGATCGGCGAATAGATCAGTCAGATGTTGCATTTATCCAGATCCTTGGCGGCAAGGTTCAAGAAGCTCACGGTCTTGCACGCCAATTGCACTGAGGACCCTACCAGTAAGGTGATTACAGCTGGTCAGCATAATCTGATTTGCAAGGTTCTTAAAGCTGGGTGTAAGAATTTTCGTCTGTGTATTAACAAGGCCGGGCACATGCACAATAAATGAAGCAGTGTTTTGTTGATTTGTCCACAGAGCTGGCACTCTGTGGTGGACCAAAGCTGCTTTCAGGAGGGCATGAGATCTTTAGATGAGAACACGCAGAGACATTTTAGATCATGTGTTTTGGCATTGGAAAAATGAGAAGACGGATATAGCTGGGGACCCAAAGCTGCGTATGATGGCATGGTTATGAAAACTGGGCTACTTTGTTTGTGAGTCGTTTGAAAGCGGTATATTCCATGGGTTTGTGCCAGACGTCTTCTAAATGCAGTGCTGTGACTGAGTGCTGTAATGCTGGGAGTACTGAGTTCTTTTTATTGGCCTGTCTTTCTATGTACAGCCAGCACTGATGTGCGAGCAAATTTGATTCAGCTGCTCTTGTCCTCCAGAAGGATTTCCATAGGGTGCCCTGCCTGGATGGGCACTGGTGGTTGAGGCCAAACTCCAGCCTAATTTGAGCTTGCAAGACGTACTGCCGAATCGCAAAATATTTTTTAAATAGGTTCGATTGGAAGGTGTTGGAGGTATCAGCCTATTTTCCTTTAAGCAATTCCGAGTCATAGGGTATTGAGGGGATGAATTTTGATCCCACGACCTGGAGGAAGTGTTGAGTCGAGGTGTTTCGTGTCTTGAGTTTCAAGGTTTTAAATGCAAACAGCAGATTCTTAGCGATAACGTCTTGATTTTAGGTGCAGTTTATAGGTTTAGTGGGAGTCTAGGTGAACTCCAAGGTACATATAGGTTTTGACCAATTTTAAGGTGTTGCTGTCTGCCTGCCATGTGAATTCGGGCTACCTGTTGCTGTCTAGGCTCCTAAAACAAATAACCTTAGTTTTGCTGTAGTTCAGACCCAGTCACAAGTTGTTGGTAAACTCCAGTAATTGGTGTATCAACCACTGAAGCTCTATTGGTGTTTTGCTGAGGAGGACAATGTCGTCTGCGTACTGCAGACTTCTGATCTGTTCCATGGGAAGCCTCAGAGGATCGCCCTGCACTTGGACTAGATGACAGCCGTATAGAAGTTAAATAGACAGGATGCAAAGACAGACCCCTGTTTTAAGCCAATGTTGGGGTAGATTTTTTGTGTGATTCTACGGCCATCCCCTAACTTGATTTGTACCCATGTATCGGAATAGAGGTTGATGATTTACCTCCAGTAGTTTCTCTGGCACCCCCATTGTGCCATTTGTTTCCAAAGCTGGGCCCTAGGGACTTTGTCGAAAGCTGCTTTAATATCGATAAAGCAGGCATAGAGCTTGCTGGATTTGGCGATTCCTTGCTCAGCCAGGAGGGTTACCACCAGCAGGTTGGTTAAAGTGTTCATTCCTGCCCTGGAGCTTGTCTGAGTTTTCAGGACTATGTTTGAGTGATGGACCCAGCTCTCTCAATCGATGAGCAAGTTTGAGGCATAGATCTTGGCTTCTACTTCTATTAAGGCGATTATAGTTGGTTGGATTTGAGCGATCGCCCGCTTCGTATAGTGGACGGAAAATACTACCTTGACACGATTCCGGAATGGAATTTGTTGCAATGACATAGTTGAATGGGGGGGTAAAGGGGGAAGTGCGATGACCAGAGGGAGGAGTCCTTTTTAAATAATGCATTTGGGAGGCCATTGGACCCTGAAGACCCCTCAGACCTGAGGCTTTTAAGCTTTTGGGTGATCTGCTTGTGGCTGATCGGCGGAAAGCCTCCTTTGCCAGATAGGAACCTTGCCGCTCCTCCCAGCTGGCATCTCCGTGTGATGGGGGATGAGGGGGTCCGGGTCTGCTTTGTTGTAGACTCTGGTGATGTATGCTGAACAGGACGCTTCCGTGATGCCAGCATTGTGGTGCCCATCTCGCCCATTTGCCAATTTGTTTATTTCGGCCCAGAAAGATTTAGAGTTTGTTTGCTTGCTTGCATGAAGTAATATGATTCAGAGGCCCATGCTGAAGTTGCATTTCGTTACGTGTTTTTTTTTTGTACGTTTGTTTTCTTTCGGTTATTTTAGAAATTAAGTCATGGCTGGGTTGGCCATCCCGCAGGCGGGCACACCTTAACTGTCTGTTAAGTTGCTTTTTCATGGTTCATAGTTGTGTGGTGAACCATTCTGCCCGCTCTGGCCAATGCCTAGAATACTTGAAGGCTTTGTGGGAAAATTTGTGAAGAGGGTTTTTCCGAAGGACTCCAATGCCTGAATGCCAGGCATACTAGCATTAGAACTCGGTGAGGTTCCGTGACAATTGTAAGTGATGTTTTCGACTCGCACGAATATGGTCGAGTCTGGTATCTAAGAACCGCAAATGACGAGTTTAGTAAGTATGCGCAGTTTCGCTGTGCTAACTTAAACCGTTCGTTTGATATGTGGGTTTTTCATCTGTACCCACGGGTTCCATCTTAGATACGGCATCCATTTTGTCTCTTGCCCTCAAGTAGCCAGCGAACGGACACTGTCCGCTTCGTTACCCTGGGACTTTCAAGATATTTGTGGAAGACACATGTTCTTTGTAAGTATCTTTTACGATGAGGGGGATGATACTGTAAGGCAGATGGCCCCGCTTCTGCCGTGCCGGTTTATTGTCTCAGCCGTGCATCTCATTAGGCACGTCCCTTTGATGCCTGTATCTCGTGTTTCCCGATACCTCCCCTTTTTCACCCTTTTCAATCTCCCACTGTCTCCATCTTCCTCTGCACCTGTCTTTGTCCCTATTTCGATCTGTTTTACTGCCGATTGGAATTCACTAATGTTGGGAAGATGGGTTTTTACAGTTGGGAACCGCCAAATGTTTCCGCACTTATGTTCCGGACCTTATGTGTACCAAAGTGACCAAAGCGACCCCTCTGGGGGATAATTATGGGAACCAGGTTGTAAACTTTTGTGTACCATGTTGTCCTATGAGTAAATTCTGTATAAAAGGAGCGCTCCACAGAACCAATTTGAAGCAGTCTCCCCAAGTTGCACGGGTTGTACTTGTTGTGACTTCTGTGTTCCCTGCAGTAAATAAACCTTGAATCTTTGACGCCGAAGGAAGTGTCCCGTGTCTCTGTAGTTTGTGCGCCGAAACAGGTATCCCATGAAGGTTATAGGTGTTGTTCCCTGGCACCGCTGGTACTGTTAAAAAGTCCAGTCCTTCAGTTGGCGCCCAACATGGGGCGACTTCAGCGGTACCGGTCCAAAGCCTGATGATCGTGAGGAACTTCGTGTGAAATCTCCGAGGGAAGGTGCACCCCGCTTCATCGATCCTGTTGTCGAAATAAGTGGCCCGAAGTTTTTCCCTGCGAAGATTCCCGCCTCCTGACGGCTGCGACGGACCGATGCCCTGACTGTCGATCTGTCTTCGACGCCCGGCGTAGACCTTATGTACAAGCGAGACGATAGACGGGCCTTCCTGGTGACGCCATTGAAGTTCTGAGTTAAGTATTTGTGGGTCGCTCCCAGTCCTTAGTGGTTGTTCTAGCTTTTGAAAGCTTTGTTGTTAGCCTTTAAGGCTTTGTGGTAATAGCTCACTGAGCTTTGTAATAGCCTCCTCAGGCTTTGTGGTTAGCTCTCCGAGCTTTGTGATAGCCTTAAGGCTTTGTTGTATTGCATGGTTCCATTGCATTTGTGGTTCTTAGTATTGGTCCTTAGTATTATTTGACAGTTGCAATTGCCAAAAACCGAGGGTTTTGACTTACACGAGGTTTTATTGCTTCGGTAATCCTTGAAGTTTGATACTAGGTTAGTGTGCACGATGCCTAGCCATAGTGATTTGTTTCGTATTTTCAAATGTTGCGCAATGGATTCCCGGTTGGAGGACTCGTGTCCGATACCTCCAGTTGGAACTCCGATACATGATCTTTATAGTCGACATGGGGTGGGTCCTATAATATATAATGATTACTGGGTCCGCTATACAAAGAAAGACGGTGATCTTAGATGGCCACAACATGGAACTTTTGAACTTTCGATTTTAGATAATCTTGAGGCTAAATTATTTTTAAAGAAAGCTAGGCCAGCTATGTTTGATTCCTTTCGGATATGGCGTAAAGAGGCCAAGCAGAAAGAAATCAAACAACTTAAAAAGGATCAAAAACAAGAGTTCGTTCCTGTAATGCAAGCTATAAAAGAATGTAGACAAGACAAAGAAGAAAAAGACATGGAAATCGCTACTAGATTGCATCACATGAAAATAGATAAATGTTACCCAGTTTTACCGAATAATCTAGAAAAGAAAAAAGAAGATTTGAAGGAGGATTCCTTGCTGTCATACTTGATGAAATCACCACCTCCTTATGTACAGGGTGCTACTGCTCCTGTAGTTGCTCCTGTAGTACCTCCTGTTGTTCCTTTTGTTGCTCCAGCGGCTGCGGGCCAGCCCGCTGTTAACCCTACGTTTGTTTCACCACCTGTTCTTGTTCCTACTGCTCCTGTACCTGTACCTTCGCAGACTGTTGTTTCTGCTATTCCAACTATCTTGTCCGTTCCTACTATGCCTTCTTTCACCTCCAGTGTTGTTGCCCCTGTTTTTCTTTCTCCTTCGGTTCGTAAGCGTGTTCCTAACTCTGTTGCTACTCTTTATTCACCTCTTTCTGGTCCGTTATTTTCGTCTGATTCATCTGAAACTCCTCAGAGACGGAGTCAGATCCCTAGTGGTAGGGAGAAAGAGACGTTAGTAACAATGGCACATAGGTGGATAAGACATCCTGCTAATTACACTCCACGTGTAGTTTTTGATACGTTTTCCCAGTTTAATGAGCCTACGCAGAGATTCGTATTTGAGGAGATGTGTAACTTTTTGAGGGAAGAATGGTATAATGATGATGTAGATAATGTACCGTCCGACATAATTGAACTTCAGAGTCACTTTTCAAACGGTATGATTATAGGAGACGATGTACGACGTGCCGTGGAACGCTTATTAGCATTCAGACCCACAGCACATTCTCGGATATCATTAGATGATACCACTGAGAACTGGAAAGCGGTTCCTGGTCAGTATCCTATGAGAGAGGTTCCGCCACTGTGGGTGCCTGGTGATCCTAATGCAAACCCTGTGGTGCTACCGCATTTTCGAAGGGTGTGGATACATCTTCCATGGAAACGATCAGAAGTTTTGCAAGTGAAGCAATCCTTACCCGATCCGCGTAAAAATCCGGCTGGTTATTATAAGGAGTTATCACAACTGGTAGAAGCTACTATTATGAATATTGCCGACATCGACATGTTGTTTGGCAATGTGGTACCGCAACCAGTTTGGGCTAAAATTCGTCAAGCCAATCATGCAGTTGAATTAGGGGGTGATTGGGCTGCACTGCTAGCAGCTGATGCATTACAAGTTGGTGGGGCCAAGCCTGAACAGCTGATTTTGGATTTGCCTCAGAAAATCATTACGCTCATGAAAACTCTCATGCCAGCGATGAAGGTGAACTGGGATAAGTTATCAGCTTGCAAGCAAAAGAAAGACGAGAGTGTCTCAGATTTCTTTACAAGGTTTGAGGAAGCGTTTGTCGACCACAGCGGCCAGGACATGGGCGCTGAGGGAGGCCAGCGGTTATTCGTTGACAAATTCGTGTCGAATTTGTTGCCTGAACTAAGCAACAAATTAAAGAATTCAGAAAGTGCGTGGGCAGTTTCAACCCCTGCGCAAATACTAGCAACGGCTCAGTATTATGAGAATAGGGAAAAGGAAGAAAGTGATCGTGTAGAAAAGAAAACTAAGGAGCTCAAAACGAAGGTTTTGTTGCAGCAAGCATACCCTCCACGATCAAACCAAAAGGATTCGCAACAGCAGTATCGACCACGAGCACAGCCCGATAGGACACAGCCGCGCTCTGACAACTTTGATTATAGATCTTCACTTGGGTATAATCAGTGCGCATATTGTTATTGTTATTGTTATTGTTAATTTAGATTTATAGCGCGCCCAATCACCTACAGGTCTCTAAGCGCTTGGAAATCGATGTTATTACAATAACTTGGCTCACTCTTCAGAGAGACGCAGCTGCAGGACTATATTGCGATCAGGGCTCTTCCAAACAGCAGTGTTTTCAGTGATTTCCTGAATCGTAGGAGATTCACCTCCCTGCGTAGCCCCTCAGGCAGTTTGTTCCATAGCTGGGGGGCCAGAACAGAGAAGGCTCTCCCTCCTTTAGTCACCAATTTGTAGCGGGGGCAGACCAATAACTGAGAATCCGATGATCTAAGTATTCTCTTCGGGTTGTATACTTCCAGGCGAGCTTTGATATAGGCCGGCGCATGACCGTAGATCGCCTTATGCGCTATACAGAGGCTCTTAAACTCAACCCTCTCCTTAACAGGGAGCCAATGAAGGTTTCGGAGAAGGGGGGAGGCCTTTGTTCGTCTGGGCAATCCTAAGATTAGCCGTGCGGCGTCATTCATTACGACCTGAAGTCTGTTTGTCAATATTTTTGGGAGGCCAAGATACAGGGCATTCCCATAATCGACCCGCGAAATGACGGTTGCTGCTACAATTGAGCGCATCATGGAATGAGAGAGGAAGGGAGCTAACTTTCTCAGTTGTCTGATGATGCTTGTGCAGGTTCCAACCACGGTGGAAATTTGGCTGCACATTGACAGGTCACAATCTAATTTAATCCCCAGGCTCTTTACGTTAGTACTAGGTTTTGGGGCTGATCCAAGCTGTAGGAAAGAGGGACACCTAAAATATGATTGTCTTGCCTTACGGGACCGTCTGAATGGTGTGTCGACACGTGGAAACCGTGGTGGTGGTCCTCAACAGGCACCTCGTGGTAGAGGTCGTGGTTTATTCCACAATCAGAGTGATCGTTATCAAAATCAATCAGACACAAATAATTGTTTTGACCAGCGAAATGCGGGGTCAGTTCGATCTGCACAGTATAATGTTGATGATTATTATGCAGACCATGAAACTGTTGTAAATGACCATTACTAGGACAGCCAACGACAAAGAGAGGGAGTAGTGTCAGTTCCGGTCGATCAGAGTGGGCCTTACGTTGCAGTGGCTACATCAGGTGTAGTTGAGCCTTTTCTGTTAGACACTGGTGCGACGAAAAGTTCCATCATGCATTCAAAACTCCCTGGCGCACCTTTGTCTGGCTTAACAAATGTTTCCGTCGGATTCTCTGGCGCCCCTGTTAGTAACCCAGTCTCTAACCCTTTGCCTCTTATGATTGGACCTCGTGAGCTAACCGCTCCACTGATTCTCTCTACAGGTTGTGGTGAAAATCTTTTGGGCCTGGATTTGTTGAAACGATTATATGCAACATTGTATTGTTCCCCCGAAGGAGTGGAACTTACATTGGGACGGAGAGTGATCTCTCCCATGTATTTATCGGTTGATAAATTCCCACCGGAATTGAGTTCCCTCCCTGCGTCTTTATGGGCCACAGGTCCCAATGACGTGGGCCTGTTAGACATTCCACCCTATGTGATTCAATTGAAACCAAATGCGCGATTACCGCGTTTACCTCAATATCGTATTTCTCTTGAGGGCGAACGAGCGCTGTTAGCAATTGTTTATGATCTCATTGGAAAGGGTGTTGTTGAAGAAACTCGTGGAAATGTATGTAATAGCCCTGTATTGCCAATTCTGAAACGAACTGACCCAACTAAACCTCCTGTGTATCGTTTCGTTATAGATTTGAGAGAGGTAAATAAAATAGTGGTTCCACAATTTCCCGTGGTCCCTGACATTACGGCTTTACTAACAATGATTCTGGCAACTGCCTCCTGGTTCACAGTGATCGATCTAAAGAATGCTTTCTTTAGCATCCCAATTGCAGAGGAAAGCAGAGATCTATTCGGATTTTCATTAGGAGGTCGCAGTTTTAGGCTAAAACGCGCTCCACAGGGCTACTGTGAGAGTCCGTCAATCTACAGCCAAGCACTTAAAGGACAGCTTGATGCCTTTGTATTACCTAAAGGTGCAGCTTTGATTCAATACGTTGACGATCTTTTAGTGGCAGCTGATACAGAAGCTATTTGCAAAACGGCTACAGTATCATTATTGCACTATCTACATAACTTACACCACAAGGTATCGCCTTCAAAGCTACAGTATTGTTGTCAAGAAGTTACCTATCTAGGTCACTTATTGTCAAAAGAAGGGAGAAGGTTGACCCCAGAGAGAATTGCAGCGATTTCCCGAATGACTGTGCCAAAAACCCAAAGAGATGTTCGCGCCTTTTTGGGTATTACGTCCTACTGCAGACAATGGATTCCAAATTTTTCATTGTTGGCGAAACCATTGATAGCCCTTACATGCAAAGATGTTTCATCCCCAGTACCTTGGTCTGAAGAATGTCAGAAAAGTTTTTCTGAATTGCGTAATGCGTTGTGTTCGGCTCCTGTGTTGGGCACTCCTGACTACAGTAAGCCGTTTACACTATACGTTCACGAGAGGGATGGTTGCGCGTTGAGTGTTCTGACACAACCTTTTGGTGGTAAGCAACGCCCATGTGCCTACTTTTCTTCGACTTTAGATCCAGTAGCAAGAGCCTTGCCAAGTTGCTTAAGGGCAACAGCGGCAGCTGCGGCGTCCATTCGACAGTCCGCAGGTCTAGTCATGGATAATATGCTCACGGTAATGGTTCCGCATGCAGTCGACACTCTATTGAACCGAACGAAAACTCAACATCTGACAAGTGCAAGATTGTCTGGTTATGAATTGACGTTGCTGGCCAGTCATATACGGATAAGACGATGTAATGTGTTGAATCCAGCAACATTGCTGCCGATCGACACAGAATCAAGTGATGAAGCAGTACATGACTGCTATCTCAGAACTGAAGAGGAAACCAAGGGTCGCATTGACCTAAGAGATACTCCATTGACAGATCCCGATGGTACTTTATATGTGGATGGTTCTTGTTTCAAGTTGCCGAACGGTGATGTGACAACTGCGTATGCTGTAGTTACATTGAGAACGATTGTGGAAAACGCAAGGTTAAGTCAGAATTCGGCTCAGGCTGCTGAGTTAATTGCTTTGACGAGAGCGTGTGTGTTGTCTAAAGATAAACGGGTGAATGTGTTTACAGATAGTCAATACGCGTTTGGTGTGGCACATAGTTTTGGACGACTGTGGAGAGAGAGAGGATTCCTTACGTCACATGGTACGAAGATTCAACATGGCCAGCTTGTAAATGATCTTTTGGATGCACTTACGTTGCCTAAGCAAGTGGCGATTGTTAAATGTAGTGCGCATCGTAAGGTGACGGATGATGTTGGTCGTGGTAATGCGTTTGCGGATGAGACTGCTAAGGAGACTGCCCGGAACCTTAGCACTCGAATGTATGTGACGAGTTCGGTTAGGTGGCCTGCAGAATCAAGTATGTGTGAAAACACTATCGAGAGTGTGAAAGCAATTCAGAATAAGGCCACCGAGACTGAAAAGGCGAAGTGGAAAGAAAGTACGGGAAAGTTGGATGCGAATGGTTGTTGGATTGACTTATCGGAACAGAAAAGATGGATGTTGCCTGATGCGTATGTGCTGGCTGTTGTGACTATGGCACATGGGTTAGCACATATTAGCGCGAAAGGTATCTGTAAATTGCTGTTTCCTGTGTGGAAGAATGATGGTATTACGAAATGTGCTGAACGCTTGGTTAAGAATTGTATGGTATGTATGTTGTACAATCCTGGTAAGGGAACCCCAACTCCTCCTGGTAGTTTTGCTCCCCCTTCATGTCCCTTTGAGGTGATCCAATTGGACTTCATCCATATGGAGCGATGCAATAACTTGAAATACGTTTTAGTTGTTGTTTGCGCATTCTCCCGATGGATTGAGGCCTATCCTCTCAAAGACAATACTGCTTTATCCACTGCGAAAATCCTACTGAAGGAATACTTTCCTCGGTATGGAATGCCTAGAATTGTGTGGTCAGACAACGGAAGTGAGTTTGTGGGGAGTGTGATGAAGAGTGTGTGCAAGGGCCTTGGAATTAATCAGAAATTCCATAGTGCCAATCATCCTCAGTCAGCTGGTTTGGTTGAAGGGTACAATGGCACCCTTAAACTAAAACTAGCAAAGATTCAGGCTACGACAGGTCTTTCATGGCCTGACGCTTTACCCTTAGCATTGCTGTCAACAAGGGCAACTGTACACTCCCAAGTAGGGCTCAGCCCCTATGAAATAGTGTTCGGTCGTCCTGCCAATGTTTGGGGGGTCCCTAGACCGGGTGCCTTTTGTGATCTTGAGTATCCAATGTTGATCGATTATCTTTATGACTTGACTGCTAAACTGAGGTTAATTCACCAACAGGTTCACGAAGCATTGCCGACGCAGACGGAGGGTCCAGGCCACCCGCTCCAGCCCGGAGATTGGGTGGTAACACGAAACTTTTCGCGCAAGAACAATTTGGATCCCAGGTTCACTGGACCCTATCAGGTCCTCCTTGCCACGAGAACTGCAGTTCGTCTCGAGGGGCGGAAGAATTGGGTGCATGCCACCCATACCAAGAAAGTCCCCATCCCGTTGCCAGCAGACTCGTGGGTGAGGAAAGGCAGTGCATCAACTGAAACCGAAGGATTGCCGGCGTTTGTACCTTTCAGCGACGCACAACCTGTCGGAGAATCCTCAGTGCAGCAAAAAGGCATTGTTGAACACTTGTCATCAGAAGACTCAAGACCAGAACATTCAGCTGATCAACAGGGCGTTGTCCCTTCGACGGATCTTTTGTTTAACGAACAGACACGTCCTGGGAAAACCCGATATTTTTTGCGATCCAGCACTAAAGACTAATAAAAAACCGTTCTGTCCCTTGACAAGTGCATTATCCCGTTTTCCATGATCAGTTTGAACACTCATACTATTGTAATTATTTTGTACATATTCATTGAGCTTCGTTCCTTACACTTTTTGTTTCCACAGCTGAGAGACATTGTTTTCACATATATATATATTTGTGAAATGAAGGCCGTAGGGCCGCGCGCGTACTTCCTCCTGGTTAGTAGGTCTTGACGCTAGGTTAAAGACCGTCGGTTCCTGGGAACTCCTAGGAATTGACTATTGCTACACAGAACGAAGTGCGTCAAGAAACGTTGCGGACGGTCATAGGGAATGGCATTTTCAAAGCTGATGGACTTGGAAAGAGCTCAAGCACAAAGATTCAAGCTGCAGCAACTCAGTCGTACCAAATGTTTTGTGTTCCAAATATTTGTACTGTTTGTGACTGTTTCTGCGTTATTGGCGGGTGGAGTATATTACACGATGTCTTACTTCTTGCCTTCTACCATACCTACTCCTACCCCTGACCTTAAACTCACCTCCACTGTTTCTCCTCATTCTTTTCACATCTTACCTGAACACGAGCAGGCTAGACGAGCAGAATTCCGCAACAATTCCTTTATTCAGCTCCTTCATCAGCATCAGTTAGTGGTTAACACTACTAATTGTTGGGTGTGTGGGTTGATGCCGCATACTACGGATAAGGGAATTCCATATCTGGTGTTACCGTATAGCTCCCAAGGGTCTGCTCGAGCATTTCAAACAATGTTTCAAAGCGCACTGGGTTTCCACCCCATTCGAGAACCATGTTCCCCCTACTCTGGTCCTACCTCGTACCAAAAATCTTTGTCTATGGCAATAGAGGATTTAGATAGCGATATCTATGATCCCTCGCTTATCCCTGAAGAAGAGGTACAAGCCTATAGGGTCCTAAGTAGAGGCGAATATAGTGTGTTCACTGGTGAAAAACAGCTTAAAAGCTCGCCTCCGATATGGGTCGTACCCCACATTGGTAATTTTTGTTTAATAGGTCGCGGCCGTAGATCGAAAGCCCGACTTGGAGAGAGTGCTTGCACTGAAAATTATATTTTGCCAATGGTCTCGTCCCCTGTGTTTTTGGCTGCCAAGGGTACATACTTTATTTGTCATGATCGTGCGTATGCATGGTTGCCCTCTGACTTCATGGGCTCATGTTTTATCGCAAACTTGTTGCCTCCGACGTTTACTGTAGATGCAGATTATCACAAAACTAGAGTTGTGAGAGGCGTAATTAGCGAAGAGGATACTGCCGGTCAAGAGGCAGGAGACTTTTTCAAGGGTTTCCTCCCATTTTGGGGACCTATGGTTAATAGTAGGAACCTGAGACAGTTGACTCGAGTGGTAGAATCGACAGCTAATATTACTGCCAGTGCCCTTGGTAATATCACCACAGAACTTCAGGCGGATAGACTTATGACGTTACAAAACCGTATGGTTTTAGACGTGATCTTAGCAGATCGAGGTGGGGTATGTAAGGTGATCCATTCGAGCTGCTGTATTTTCATTCCTGATAACACTCCGACTGTCTATCAAGCCATCTCGAAGTTGCATAAGATCTCCGAATCCATACACGTGGATGTAGGGGATTGGACGCTACTTGGATGGTTTTGGGGCCTGATGTCGACTTGGGGTTGGAAGATTCTGATGATCATTGGAGTCGTTGTAGCGTTCCTGTTCACGTGTTGCCTTTGCGTGCAGTGCGGTCCTGCCTTATGTGGCCTCTGTGCTACAACGTGTATGAGACAGCCACCTGTTACCAAAGGGTCTCGGTTGGACAGAGCTATGCTACAGCAACATCTCGAGGGTCTGATGAATATCGAATATGATTCCGACTAGTGCTTGCCTACATGAGGGCAAAAGGAGCGTCTGAGGTTCCGTGACAATTGTAAGTGATGTTTTCGACTCGCACGAATATGGTCGAGTCTGGTATCTAAGAACCGCAAATGACGAGTTTAGTAAGTATGCGCAGTTTCGCTGTGCTAACTTAAACCGTTCGTTTGATATGTGGGTTTTTCATCTGTACCCACGGGTTCCATCTTAGATACGGCATCCATTTTGTCTCTTGCCCTCAAGTAGCCAGCGAACGGACACTGTCCGCTTCGTTACCCTGGGACTTTCAAGATATTTGTGGAAGACACATGTTCTTTGTAAGTATCTTTTACGATGAGGGGGATGATACTGTAAGGCAGATGGCCCCGCTTCTGCCGTGCCGGTTTATTGTCTCAGCCGTGCATCTCATTAGGCACGTCCCTTTGATGCCTGTATCTCGTGTTTCCCGATACCTCCCCTTTTTCACCCTTTTCAATCTCCCACTGTCTCCATCTTCCTCTGCACCTGTCTTTGTCCCTATTTCGATCTGTTTTACTGCCGATTGGAATTCACTAATGTTGGGAAGATGGGTTTTTACAGTTGGGAACCGCCAAATGTTTCCGCACTTATGTTCCGGACCTTATGTGTACCAAAGTGACCAAAGCGACCCCTCTGGGGGATAATTATGGGAACCAGGTTGTAAACTTTTGTGTACCATGTTGTCCTATGAGTAAATTCTGTATAAAAGGAGCGCTCCACAGAACCAATTTGAAGCAGTCTCCCCAAGTTGCACGGGTTGTACTTGTTGTGACTTCTGTGTTCCCTGCAGTAAATAAACCTTGAATCTTTGACGCCGAAGGAAGTGTCCCGTGTCTCTGTAGTTTGTGCGCCGAAACAGGTATCCCATGAAGGTTATAGGTGTTGTTCCCTGGCACCGCTGGTACTGTTAAAAAGTCCAGTCCTTCATCGGTATTACCTGTGCAAGGTGAGTAGTGATAAAGTCCATGATGGGCCCTGTCGTCATGTCCTTCCATTTGATGCGCCTCAGGTTAAACAGCGAGAGAGCTTCAGGGTGAATGTCTGGGTGAAGTGATCACTCTCCGATCTTGCTTTTGTTGAGAAATGGGTAAATCCCTTGAATAGATCAGGGTTGACCAAAGTGTAGTTTAGAGTGGAGCTAGTCCTATTTGTGACTCTGGTGAAGGCTGCCAGGTTGTCCGATGGACTTTGACCGTTGAGTGTGCAAAATCCCAGAGTTTCAGGTGTTTATATGCATGACTTGCCTTGGAGGTCTTGTCTACTTTGATTTCCAATTATTTCCAGGATATGGCTGGGGGGTTTGACATCTGAGCTAAGTAAAATTATGACCCAACACCCTTGTGTTGTAGTGCACTTCTGTTTTGGCAGCTGTACACTTGTGATCAGGCAAAAATGTGTGAATTGCTAGACAAGAGAACAAATGGCTGAAGCGAGCTGGCACAATGTGAGCTGACACACTGCCCAATGTCGTATACTGGGTTTATGGAAGCAAAATGTGAATTGACAATTGAAGAGGACATATACAGTCTTAAAATACATGCTTACATATGTCTACTTTATCAAATTAAAATCTGTGGTTGACTGATTGGCATTAGTGCACAAGGAACAATCTTAAAAATAATATTTAATTAATATGACATACTCTTCACATTGTATAGATTTTGCAGAAGCCAATTAAATATGAGAACTGTTTTACATTTTCACACTTCTTTTTCTATATTTGAGTATTGTAATGTTTTTAATCACGTACCATTTGCACTAGTTGTATGGCCCTAGGGCTGAAACAGATCAATACATTTGATTTGATAGGTAAAAAATATGTAAACGGTTTTGACACTGGCTACACTGCAGACAGAATCAGTAAGGGTAAGGGGTATAGACAATGTCAAGACGTTTTGGCTGAGACTGTGTCAATTCTAAATTCTATATTGTATCCTTCTGTGAAGAGATGGACTGCCTCAACTTGTTAGAAACATCTGATGATCAGTCTGCCTTCTATATTGCTGTGCCTTGGTGGCTAATGGACTAGCAGAAATAGGACCTTTATAGCCATGGCTACAGTGAAGGATGCAGGCATTTTTAGTTGCACCGTAGAATTTCATTTTCTTCAGTAATCTCCATTGCTACATAGTAGATCCAACCATGGCCGTGATGGGTGTATTTAGTTGAAGGGAGGGTTTGAGCGTCGTTCTCAGTGATATAGTTGTGATCACTACTTTAGAGGAGATGATGATGGATGCAGAGGACCTAGTTTGCTTAGTCTAAAGTGTACATGTGCGAGACAGTATGAAGTGTTCAGATTTCTGTGTGTTTATTGTAGTTTCTCTCATGGCCATCCACAAGTGAGTTTGAGGGACATCTTGAGTGTAGGGATGCTTTCTGTTGAGTCTGTTCTCATATAATTCTGGGTGAGTTGAGTATTGGTGATTGAACAACACTCAGTGCCACTCGCACCGTGTTCATCAATAACCCTTCTCCACCCTACTCAGTTCATTCCCTCGTGCTCCAACCCTAGGGGCTTATTGCGTCCTGTGGTCTGTCAGAATCTCCAGCTGACCCATGCCCACCAGCAGACTTATACTAGCTGCTGTTCTCCCCTCCTTGATGGCTCAAAACACTCTTGAACTGATCCTCAAGTTTTCCTTTCAAGAGGAAACCTTCCAGGAAGTTCTGAAGACCTCCTGTTGCATAGATGCACATTTTAGAGCCTGCTGGCCCCGTGATCTGTGGCCCAATTGGAAGAGACCTCTCCTGCCATCTTTCTCCAATGGAAAGGGAAGTACTAATGAGGGCTGCACTGCTCGTCTGTGTTGTACCCCTACTGATGTATGCTTGATTAAATACAAAAATAGCAGACACGTTTAACAGTGTTGCTTTGAATAGCAATATTGATAGAGCTGTGGCTGGTGCTAACAGCAGCTCATTGACCCTAAAATAGACAGGAAAAAGCAGACACTTTCACATACACCACTGAACTCTGACACCGATATGTTAATATTAAAGATACATTCATTGGCTGGCAGGCAGGAAAAATATTGTGATGTGCGAGAAGGATTCTTGAAGCTTAACGCAAATCAGTTCTAGGCGAAAACCTGTATCTCTTGCAGAACTTCAACTTTCTTTTCATTCACTAGGTTCTTTACTTACAGTTCCTGGTGTATCTTGCACTCCTAATCAGCTTTCTGTACTTGATTGCACCCAAGAACTACCACTCTCTATATTGTAAATCCTTACACGTGCATTGTATTTCCTTGGGCACCACCCCCAGTGTTACTGAGTAAGAAAGCCCTTGAGTAACACGACAGTGTTGTTCACTTTTGGCTCAACTGGGCTGGTTCTTGTTTTGTTAAAAGATTGTGAATTATAAATACATGAATAGCTGCAATGCATACATAAACATGTTCATATAATATCTTCATCTCGTGCTAGAACTGTAGTTGCATAAAGGCTCATATTTTCTTTTATCTTTGTGGTGGGAGATCATTAGAAAGGGGTGGCCGCAGCAATAGCATACAAACCCTACCTCCTTTGGTTTTTCCATCGCAGCAAGATTAGGTCTCTTACTGTACGACACCCTATATCATATGGTGCTTATGTATTCTCATGTTTACTAATGTTACTGTCGCAATGTACTTTAAGGTGCACAGTTTGCTACTATTGTTCCCAAAATGCCTTGCGAGTGAACCTCCCTGTCAGCCATTAAAAGGACATTAAGTCTTCCATGCTTTGGAAAATGTTATTGGCCAATGTACTTGCAAAAATCTCGTTGATACACCCACCACCAACATTAAAGTTCAGCAAATGATCTGCTATGAACACCACTGTCATTAAAACAGTAGCACATTTTCATAGAGGGGCAAGGAGGTTGAGAAGTGGCCAGTGGTCAGTGCAGTCTTTGGTTCAACACAAGACCTTGTGTTTTGTCCACACATGGAAACAACTTCTGAAACCGAAGCATGCACTCATCAATCCAGACAAATACAGGCGAATTTCCATTGGAATCTCTGGTTAGGCTGATTGAACGAGCAGGCTTTAGGCACCATTTTAGACGGCAATGACTCTCACAGACTCATGAATGATGTGCAGGTCGGATTTCTCTGCTGCTGTGCGACTGAGTCGCTATTATTGTTATGTGGGTTGTCCTCAAGAAACAAATGGACTAGAATTGTCCCGCAGCCCTCACACTTCCTACCTTCTTGGCCATCTTCAATATAATTCATTTTCCTCCTTTCTGTGACATTGGAATTCAAGAGGATCTTTTTACTGGATCGCCTCCTTCTTCACACATAGCCTTCTCTAGATCATCTTGACCTGTCGCGTCATCACCTCATCCTCACAGCTCTGGCAAAACCAGAGATCTACGCCATCACTCTGATCCCAGTCAGCGTCTGCTACAGGCCACTGTTTTATCGCATCAAATTCTTGATCTAACTTGCGATAAATTACATGTTCAGACAGTGCACAGATTATACTAAAAAGGGAACCACAACCACAGGGTGACTGCACGAAAGTAACAAGGGGAGTCTAGTTATCTTGAATCTGTGTTCTCCTTGACTAGAAAGGTAGCGTTTGCGGGAAAAACTACTGGATGTTTGAACTACTACACATTTGTCAAGAAACGTGTTCGAAATTGGTCTTTTGAATCAAACTTAAAGTATATGAGTGCTGAAATTCTCTGACCCTGTTGTCAACCAAAAATGCGGATTTTCAAGTCATATCTCCTGCAGCGTGACCAGTACATACCAGAGGTTGACTGGAGAATGGCTCCAAGGATGGTAATCCATGGGCAAATCGTTTGATGCCACGTATGTAAAAGAAATTGTATTAATGTAGTAGAGCACATTTTGTGGGGACAATCTGGCTTGATAGGGCTGTGTAGCAAGTTAAGCACATGATTCTAGTGATGTAAAGGTTTCTAATGGCAACAAAGCTCTCGCAACCACATTGTCAAGCTTCTTGACCGACCTTATGCAATTGTTTTTTCTAACTCTTCTTATTGTATTATTGCAGTTTAACAAAATGCAATTACAGTTACAAACACAATTGGCACATATTCTGGGGACTAGGAAAGTTTCAATGTGAGCAATAACAAAGCAAAGTCATTTGTCTGGGGTGTGTCTTGGGAAGCCAGTTTGGATATCCCATGAATGGAGCAAATTGCCATTTCAGTTCTTTCATTGTACTTTAACCTACTGCAAGGCTCCCTTATGGGATTCCTTTGTATACCTTCCCTGATACCCACGTCTCCTCCCAATTTTGGAGGGAACTCCACGTTTCACCCCAAAAAGATTTTGCCATCGTACAGCAGTCCTATTCTTTTTCCTCATTGCTAACTCGGGAGAGGAGAAGACTCGGTCCACATAGCTTGACCACATTTCGTCTAGCTAACATCGAGCAGAGGCTACACAATATCTTCATATATTTAGTTGTGAATATTCACCTCATATTCCCAGTATGAACAGTTTTGTGTTTCTTCTATGGGGACCAGTGTGATCTGTATTAGACATGCTCCCATTCTCTTGCAGTAAGACATTAGAAGAGGCAGGACAATAATGTGTGAAGGAAGGGGCCTGATTGGCCACAATCCAGGAGACTTATATCGGTCCAAGTCCTCTCTCTCTTGGTCACATGCTCCCTGGCATAGTAGACCCTGAGTAGGGTTTTAACTGTAAATGTCTGAACCCCGCCTTAATAGCCACCTCTCTCTGGCATTGGAGTGCTTCTTCCTATTCTTCTGTACTCAGTTCTTCTATGTCTTCCGTCCATCGCTTCCTGAACTTTCCAAAGGAGTCAGGTAAATTATTGATTACTTTCTTGTATTATAAGTAAAGTGATTTTGTTAGGGAGAAGTTAAGAAAGGATACGCTCGTCTAAGTGGAAGTTGTCTTCAGTGTATGTGTTGTTTTGGATAGGGACTGTCGGGGTGTGTCTAAACTGAAAGTATCTATATATCTCAGTGTCCCTCAATGTATATTACCTCTTGGGTGGGTCTTCAGTTATTGATCTGATTTTGTCGTGGACATTTCCCAGGATGCTGACTCCTAAAAGGTCATATTTATGAGGTCCTGAGAGGTTACAGACCTCCCATAGTAGGTTACTGTCTGATAATGGGGTCTTTTTAGTTAGCAACTTTTCCAAACCCAAATATTTTGTTGCGGTTTTTCAGGATTTCAACACTGATTGAGTGTGTAGTGGAAAGGACCCTTTGTTTTTCTTCTTATGTAGCACAAAGGAGTATCTTCGAGAGCCCATTACATGTCTTTCAATTCTGACAGAGGGTTCACTGAATGGCCCAGTAATATGTTTGTACGTCTGCCAGGTCTATGCCACCATCGTATGCTTCTCTGGTTAACTTTCCATCTCATAGTAGCGGATGCACCTCTGCTTCTAGTTTTTTAGAAAATGCTTCCAGAACCCAGTAGGGTGTACTTTAAAAGATGTACAAAAACTTGGGGAACACTATCATTTTGAACAGGGCTGCTCATCCCAAGAGAGATAGCGGCACCCCACCTTAAATCTGTTTAGCAAACCATATAGATTGCAGTTGACACAGGCACCTGGTTTGTGTGTCATACAAAAGCCGTCCAAGTCCACTTTCAATAGACATCGCAATGATGTTCTTGGCTGGGTCCATGTGGTTAATGGCTACAATACAGATTTTTACCGATGTGGAGCCATTGTCTTTGTTGTATACAGTAGTGCCACAATTAAAAAGGATATAATGCATATACAGAAAGTCTCTCATGCTACGCGTCATCCCGCCTCGAGCCCCTTACCAGAGCGTCTCCCTGGACTAAACATGCCGGAGGATCCAGTGCCAGTTCATTCATAAGGTATAGGGGTCATCCCACCGTGCACTCGTCTCCAATTTGAAGGGATCTAATGGGACTCCATTTACCTTAACCCTGGTCATGGTTTTTTAAATATAGTAATTTCAGCCAGGATATGCACTCAAGACCAAATTCCATTTTCTTGAGACTCCAAACATATAGGGCCACTCCAGGGAGTCAAATGATTTGGTTGCAAGTAGTGAGAAAACCTATGCCGGTTCCAGTATGATGTTGGTTTATGCAATGCGGCCAAATAGGTGCTGGAGATGGAGCTTAGCGCATAAATCCTGATTAATCAGGGTGTACAAGGGTATCAATAACTCCATGCAATCTAGTACTAAATATCTTAGCCAGTATCTTTGTTTAACCATTCAACCATTTAACCATTCAAGAGAGAAGTGGCTCTGTATGAGGACCATGCATTTTGGGATTCCATGTTTTATGTAATTGACACAATAGTTGCTATGTGCAGATTATATGACTGGATGCTCTCCGTTCTAGTGCCTTTATACATTATGGAAATGTATTGTTAGTTTACTCACTAACCCATTGTATAACTCTATGGGTATATCGTTTGGTCCGGGGCTTTGCCTGTTTGCATTTTATTAACAGCCTATGCAATCTCTCCATCGTTATTTTAGGTTTTACATTATTTCTTTCAAGAGGCAGATTGGGCTTACTCAAGTCTGCCAGAAATGCATGGCCTTCAGCATCTTCTAGGGTGTTCCTTAAAACATAAAGAAAGTGACAGAATCCAGTGAGGGTTCGACCATGTTTACCTTGCCTTGAACCCTTGCTCCATCTGACTTTTTGAGTTCCCAATCGATCTGTTAATTTTAACTCCTTAGTCGTATTGATAACTTGCCTGGCTTATATCCTACTTCGTAAAGTTAATTTTCTGAGATCAGGAATTGATTCCATTCCTTATTGCCCATTAGTGCCTGATAGTCTTGCCTTTCTATCTTAACCAACTGGTTTAAGTCTCTATTTGATGTTTAAGTATTGTTGTTCTAGCTGAAGAATATCTGTCTTCACTCAGTTGGCCTGTGCCCACCCCTTCTTTTTCATAGCAGCAGTAACCAATATTGCTTGTCTTCTAATCAGTGTTTAGAAGGCCTCCCAAAGGGTTGCACCCAAATCTACAGAGTTTCTGTTTTCTGCAAAGTAATAGTCTGTGATCGTTCCCAGTTTCGCCCATTACCTTTCTGTTTCCATGTATCTAGTTTGTATACCATGGGGGGGATTCCATCTCTAAACTGGATATTTGTTGCTGCTGTGGTGCATGATCAGAGATACATCTAGCTGTACATTTTGCAATTATGAATCTTTGTTTATGATTATTGTGTGCTATGATGAAGTCTATATGCAAATAAAAGGAGTATTGTCTTTCAGTATGGTGCTGAGTGCCCCAAATTTGTGCCAGACCCAAAGGCCTCCATTATTTGATGTAATTGTGTGTCTTCTTTTATACCTTTTTTGTGGCATCGGTCCATGTCATATGATAGTATTAGTTTCATATTTCTCCCCTTCACTAATTGTCCTGCCGGCATTTCCACCAACAGTGGTCCGATTCTATCTAGAAACATAGTTGAAGTCTGGAAGGGAGTTTCCAATCCAGGTAGCCATCATTCTAGCGTAGCAGAGATGGGGTCCACCCAGGCCTGATCTGGCACAAAGGGTATTGATTTATTTTAACCTATAGGTCCTCCTCTTTAGTCAGACTTAAAGCCATACTTGGACAATACCAGCTATCAACCCATTCCTACTATTTTACAACTGGTCTGTTCCAAATGTGTTTCTTGCAGGAAGATCATAACTGAGTTATACATATACAAACACTGCTGGATGTTCCCTCTTTTAATTTTTGTACCTTGTTCATTGACACTTTAGGATAGAGGTCACAATACTTTGCACTGCAGGCCTGTCATTTCTGCTGTCCTTATGTTTTAAATAGCACCCTACCCTACACCCTGTACTTCTGGTTTCTAAATCCCTGCAATCTGGAACTAGGATCATGAATGTGGGCTTCCTGGCCCATATTCACCTCTGAATTGATCTCCAAAAGCCCTGAACTAGCCTTTTCCAGAGCAACGATTCCCGCCCTGGAGGGCGTCATGTCTCTGGGCTCCAGTTACGGTGGTCATTACGGGGCACTTCTTTCCCTTTATCCTTCTTAAGCTGAGCTCTCTGCTATTAATGTGCCCACTATTTTCATCCCTGACAAGCATGCTTAGGTCTTGCTTGTGTCCCCAGTAGACCACAGTCTCAAATTCCTGTTTGTGGCTTCCCCTGATCTGGATGACTTTTTGTTGTCTTATCAGTGTTGTGTACTTCTCAATACCGGTCAGAGTTGATATCTGGTGGGGATAGGTAATGGATTTATAATGTCTGGCCTGCGAGAGTCCCATGTCTGCAGACATCTTGGGTGGCATCAGGCCACATCCCTCAATCTTATGTAATTGTGATCAAATTAATGTTTGCTTATGAACAAATATTGAAAGGTTGTATGGTATTAAAGTTACAGACAGCAGCTTAAGTGATTTTATGGAGAGGAAGTTCACCAAAAAGACTTTCAAAATAGATATCCTGGCTGTTTGTCAACATTTGAACACAGTAGGTGAGTGAAACTGTGTTTTGCAATCTAAACATATCCAACAGGCTTGTAGTGGAAGATGGATCACAGCATGCAAAAATCTTTTGGAAAGAAAAGAATGTTCAGTAGTGACGTTATGAACAAATTATTTTCTCTTCAGCATATTCAAAATTCCCACATTTAAGGGTCTCAATCGAACAGAAGCAAAAGACTTGACTGACCCAAAATATTCTAAATAGTGTTTTTTCTTCGTCTCATTATGAATCTATCCACCCCCCAATGTCGTACACATTTACGAATATTGCAGTCAATGTTGATGCACACGTGTTACAGTACACATGTTGTCCCTACACCCTCTCTCATATTATAAATTAACAGTAATAAGAGATGCTGATAATTTGTAGAGGTATTTACTGACTTGAGCCATTTGAGTCCATATTTATTATTAACATAATAAAAATGTTACCTCTTACTAATAGCAGAACAATGTGAAATAGAAGTAGCACCATACCAAGGATATATGCATTGCATACTTTGGCAATGATAAGAAAGCTTGTAAGAGTGAATTTTGAATAAGCCATAAGCTGCAAAGCAATACAGCCTAGCAGAGTAGAGGAGGCATGAAACAGTGTAGAGTAGAATGAGCAGTGAGAAGTTCATAATATTAATAAGAATGAAAGAAATTAATACTAATAAAAAGGATGATGATTGTATTAATGGATAGGATCATAACCATGTTATTAATGCAGAGCGCTTTATTAGAATGAGCATAGGATCAAAGATGGTGTCTGATTGAATATCATAGGGATCATCTAAGATGCTATCCACAAATTTGTCTTTGGAAATTCTTCCCCATAAACAAACCTTGAAGTCCAGCTGTAGCTTTCATCTTACTCAACCTGAAGACCCACCTCCTTAGAGAACACTCAGGCAGATGTATGAACACATTTACTGGTCTCAAACCCGGCGATTCTGTAAACAGCAAAGTTTGCGACCAGTAAATATGCTATTTTAAGAGTCAGTTTATTTGGAAAACAACTGGGATGTTGAAGAAGTTAGCTGACAAGATCGTACTAAAAATCCATGTCCATTTGTTCACAAGCTGCACAATGTACCCATGATGTTGAGAGTTCCTTTGAACAAAGAACTAAACAGATTGTGTAGGTAAAACATAATTGAGCCTATTGAGTGGTTGCACTATGTTGTTATAGGATGCAAACTCAATAGTATAATTAGGGTGTGTAGATCTAACAGACCTCAATAAAACATTTGGGTGGATCACTACCCTTTCCCTATTTTTAACAAGTTATTAACGGGAGTGACAGGAGAGAAATATTTTTCCATCATTGATTTGTCTAACGCATGCCACCAAATCCAATTACATGAATCTAGACAATTAACATCAGCACAGGATCTGAAATAAAAGCCCCTGAAAATTAAAAGCCAAGCAGAGCAGGTAGCAAAGCTCAACAGACATGCTGTCTATATAATGGGAGCACCCAGTCATGCTACCGATGCCTGACATCAAATGGCGGCCTACCCTACACTACAATCCTCCCACCAGGTGAGTACACGAATATATAAGGTGAACAATCCCCCTCACCATAACACTGGACCTCGAACAAAAGCCCTGGATAGAGTTAAAAGCTTCAGGTGCGCGGCTCCAACATAGGGAATCGAGGGGCACAGTATCTCAATGCCTGACCCCAAAATGGCGGCAAGAACCCCGGCTCTTCAATAAAAGTGCCCAGCAAAGGGAATCGCAGGACATGGCACCTCGATGCCTGACCTCAAAACTGCGACATGACCTGTTGCCCGACCTCATAACTGCATCATGACCCGCTCCAACCTACCGCTCAACGATTTATACCCTCACTGATCTGCCTCCCTCACCCAACAATTCCAGTCAACTCACACCTGGAGCATGAACACTGAGCACATAGTGGAACCAAGAGACATAGCTCTCCCCGATCTGCCTTCATATCTCTGTATGGGTCACTAACAGCAAACACCTCACAGTCCCAGCCCTCTCAAACTAATAGACTAAGTGAAGGTCCAGGTACCTACCCTCCATCTCAATTGAGACCTAATGGCGCCAGCCACCGCAACCTCCCCTGACCGCTCCCTTCCACACTGCATGAAACCATATGGCCCTAACTCCTTCTCCATCATCTTCCCCCCAACCTATCACTAAAAGCGAAAAGAAATTCCAAACATAGACTCATTAGACAACACCCTGATACACTATTTGCCGACATATACCACTGCACCTCTAAAGGTCAGCTGAAAATGGATCTCATTTTCCAAACCAAAAACCCTACAAACTGGAATACCATTCTGAGAACACATCTCCACATATCCAAAACAACTATCACCCCTTACAGCTCCAAACTAATGATCTCATTCCCTAACCACCCCGCGCGTAGTGGCAACACCTCGGTGACCATCTACACCGATGGTACAGTCATGATCCAAGCCAACAACGATAACCTAGATGCATTCGACTACCTCTTCCCCACTTTACGAAACGTCCTCAATCACCCACAACACTCTCACCCGAGCAACTAACCCATTAACGCCAACTGCTCCCCCGAACAACAACCACACCCATCATCACCCCCCTGAAACGCGCAAAGCACACCTACCTACTAACACTAATCAGAGGTACGCCTCAGACGAGACCCTACAACCCCCTGACTGTCACCTACTCACCTTCCCCCCTAAATTACTCCTCCCAACTATCAACTACTAAACGAATCCTCAGTCATTAAATCCTAACTCGCTTACTCTACCCGTGAGCCACAGACGACTGCACGAATCAGGACGTGACCCTCCTCACCCCAGGTCCAAGGCCACTCACAGGAATAACTCAGGCAACATTATCACTAAAAGCTAATATTTCAATTCCAAGCTCTCCCCTTCCCTGGACAACAACCCCCATGACAGCCAGTACCCTGAAGCCCTCCCCCCCTCCACCTGGGAGACGAATCAGAGACTCGCTCTACTGGAAAGCCAGCTAGAAACGGTGATAGTGGGACTCAACAAAATCATACTTAGCCTCACCTCACACCGGAATTCTCAGCAACGCGCACACCTCACACACAAAAATAACAACACAAAACACCTAAGACCTCTAAAGGCTAAATGGCACAGCTGGAAAACAACGCCCCTCACGAACCAATCACAGAGACCTAATTGAACAAAAACCGCAATGCCCATGAGAGAGGCGATGGAACTTGCCACCTCATATGACATATTCCCTACTATCACCCCTAACTACAAGATCCAGGTTATCACCGGATTCGGTAGAGACCGCTCCCCACACAGAATGCCAAAACCATCAGCTTTCCTCTCTTCTATTCCTAGGGTCCCCCAAATGAAGAATCTCAACAACGAGGAGATCAACATCAAATGCCTGCTCACGAACTGCAGATCGGCCATGAAACATGCTACCGAACTGGCAGAAAGCATCCTTGAACACGACATAGACATAATGTTCATTACTGAAACATGGCTCAATGAGTTCTCTGCCCCATCCATGGACATGATTGTACCCCCAGGCTTCTCAATCATTAACAAAAACAGAAAAATCAATTGAGGTGCGGGCACTGCAATCATACACAAGTACAGCATCTCTGTAACGGAGATTGACTCCTTCAACTATAACTCATTTGAATGTCTAACTGCCAACATCAAGATGAGGGAAAACAAAACTCTACTATGCCTTCTCCTCTACCATCCACCTGGCAACACCTCTCTGACCTGATAACTCACTGTGCACTTCGGGACTCCAACAGCATAATTCTTGGTGACCTCAACCTACATTAGAATGAGGAAAGCCACTCGATGATCCAAACCTTGAATCGACTGCTGCACAACACCAATCTTACCCAACACTGTACAGAACAAACACATGGATGCCATCATTGCCCAAGCAGACAGTCACTATCGACCACATCCTGCCGGTGGACTGGTCAGACCACCATTTAATTCTATTCCACATCAACCAAACTACCCAAGGCCTGCCACGCACGCAAGAACCCCCCCACTGGGCGAGAAACCTAAATCAAATTCCTCTTAGGGACTTAGAGGAAAAGTTAGGTACGCTCCTCTCATCACCACAGACCCCTCCACAACAGAACTCACCTCACAATACAACACAAATATGACCTCCGTCATGGACCAATTATCCCCCTTGATAAAGAAAAGAGTCAGGAACACCCCTTCTAGATCCAGGTTCAACTCCGACATTAACTCGGAAAGAAGACAGCTTAGAGCTGCAGAAAGACACTGGCAAAAAATCCGTCCACAGTCCTCCTTAATCGACTCAAATCAGTCTGCAGGACATACAATAAGCACATCAAGAACGGAAAAAAGTCCTTCTTTTGTAGGGCCTTTGACAACGCAAAAAACAGGCCGAAAGAACTCGTCAATGTCATCAGATAACAAACTTTAAAGCCCCCCGCATCCACTGTACAGGCCTCTAAAGTCCTATGTGAGAACTTTGCCAATTTCTTGGAAGATAAAATCCCAAAGATTGAGCTCTCCCTGGACGTGCACCTCCCAAACAAATGGAAATCTTTCAACCCCATCTCTGAAGCTGAGATAGCAATAATGATTGCTAGTTCGACTCCCTCAACTCACTTCTCGGACTTCATTCCGTCCCAACTGGCCAAAAAGATCAATCTTACCCTAGCACCGATCTGCACCAAGATTATAAATAGCTCCCTGAGAACTGGAGTCATGCTTGAATGTCTCAAAATCAGACAAGTCACACCTCTACTAAAGAAACCAGGCTCGGACGCAAATGATCTGAAAAACTTCACACCCATCTCCAACCTTCCTCTACCAGCTAAAATCCTGGAAAGGTGTGCTCTCCTCCAACTCACCCAACACATGGACTGCAATAAACTCCAAGAACCTCACCAATCGGGTTCCAGAAAAGGATGCAGCACAGAGAGAGCGATCCTGAACGTCATAGATGATATCCACAACTCTCTAGACAACGACCAATGCTGTCTACTCATACTCTTAGACCTATCAGCAGCCTTCAACACGGTTGACCACAAATTACTCATTAAGGTACTACAAGAGAGGGTGGGAGCGGACGAGGTGGTCTTACAGTGGTTCACCTCCTTTCTACAGAAGCGCACCCAAAAGATAAAAATCAACAAATTCCTGACTGACCTACGCCCTGTCAACAGGGATGTACCCCAAGGATTGGTTCTCTCCCCACAACTCTTCAACATCTACATGGAGCCCCTCACTACCATACTCAAAAAATCCAACATCCCCTCCCACCTCTATGCGGACAACACCCAGATCTATCTCGAAACCGCTTCCATGGACGACATCCACAGACTAAACAACACTTTAAGAGAAGTTCAACACTGGCTATCACTTAATCACTTGAAACTCAACCAAGACAAAACTGAAATCCTTCTCATTTCCAACAAGGAGCAGAACCCCCAAATCACAGAATGGTTGAAAGCCATTGATGCTCTCAACTGCAACTCCACCCTTGCCAACTCAGTGAAATCACTGGGAATCACACTGGACCCAAAATTAGACATGGCCAAACAAATCAAAAACTCCGCCAAGAACGCCTTCCTCATCCTCAAACTGCTCAACAAAATAAAGCCTTTCATCCCTCCTAATGACCTTAAAGGAGCTACTCAAGCCCTAGTGCTGTCCAGACTGGACTATGGGAATGCAACCCACACAGGAGCAGCAAAATCCCACCTGACTCCCCTCAGAGCAACTCTGTATGCAGCAGCCAGAAAGGTCACCGGAGTAAAGAAATTTGAACACAGATCGCCTGCACTCAGAAAACTAAAATGGCTCCCAATAGAAATGCATGCAAACTTCAGAACAGCTTGTCTCCTGCACAAAGCTCTACACACCAGAAAACCACCCTACCTGTCCGCGAAACTCAAAAAAGCAGGCCAGACAAGGAGCCTCACGAGTAGCAACACTTAGCTCCTCATCCCCCCGAGAACTCGCAAACAAAAAAACGCATCTCGATCCTTCTCGGGAAATGCGCCCAAAATCTGGAACTCCATCCCAGTCCATATCAGGACCACCCCCTCCTTTGTAAACTTCAAAAGACAACTCAAAGAGCTTTTCCTCAACCAATCCCTTCCAAATGGATAGCCGCTTCCCAAACGCAAACTCCTGCGCACTGCAGCACTCAGCCACCTGAGCATTAAGACTTCTACCTCTTCCTCCACCCGAACGGTACATGGGCCTCCCCTCCTGAAAAAGGTCCTCACACAAATCAATTGGTATACCACTCCTATATAATGTGTTTTCATGCCAATAATGTGATACTATATTCTCAGACTTTTAATTTGACATGACTCAATATGTATAATATTGTTTGTGTGTTAATATTTCAATATGTATAACATTCTTTGACTGATTTCACCATTACTTATGCTGTAAAGTGCTCCGATACCCTCGGGTCTGGCTAGCGCTACATAAAACTCCTAAATAAATAAATAAGCATGATCTGTTACTAAGAAAGATTTTCAAGATTTTGCAAAATACAGGTCATCATATGGAAACAAACTGATACGTGTAAATTTGCTCTATAGGAGGTAGAAAACCTGGGACACACATTATTATTCAATGGTATCAAGCCAAATCTGAAATTGTTGCAGACCTTAGAGGAAGCTCCTTGTCTTCAAGATAAGGGCAACTTAAGGTCCATCTTTAGAATGGCTGAGTACTATGCCAAATGTAGGACCATTTCTCTGAGAGGGTGAATCCAATGAGAGAATTGATAAAGAAAGGTTAACAGTATGAATGGTCTAGCAAGCCAAGAAACTTTCAATGTTATTAAAACATGTATCATTGATGCAGTAGAGCTGATGCCGTTTGATATTAATGATCCCCCATTATTGTAACAGATGTTAGTATGTAAGGGTTGGATGCAGTGTTAAGACAATCAAAGGATAGATGGGAAAGAGTGGTGGCATTTGCATTTAGGACACTGAAGAGTGCTAAGGTAACTTACTCCACCATAGAAAAGGAGGCTTCAACTTGTTGGTGAAGTGTCCAACATTTCAGAAATTTTGTTTGGGGGTATAGACTATCAAGTAAGAACAGACCACAAACTGTCAGTACATTTGTTTAACACAAAGGGAGCAGGAAAAGTAACACTACGCATAGACAAGTGGCTGTTTACATTACAGGAATATGTGTTCACTGCTAAGTATGTTCCTAGTACAAAAAAACGTGAATGCTGATTATGTATTTTACATGCCTGTGGACGAAGAAGGTAGAGAGGTGCAAGACAAGTGTTTGGTTACAGATGTTGAACAGGCTAGATTGAAGGCAATATGAGGACAGGAGAGGAAAGAATAGCTGAGTAAAGATATAATGCTGCTGAATGTCATTTAAGTGTTACAGAATCAATGGACAAAAGAAGTGAATAACATAGCTGAGTTTCTGAATAACACTGTTTGGTCTGAAATATCATTTCATAATGCGGTTTTCAAAAGAGGCAAAAAGATTGTGGTTAGTACAAAGTTTCAAAGACCATTGTTGGATGTGTTACATGAATGACTTGGTGGAATGTCTACAATGAAGAGGAAGGTGTGGGGAGCTTTCTGGTGGCCAGGAGTAGACCATGTTGTTGAAGGGCATGCAAGACGGTACGGATTTTGTACTTGTAGTGACAAATCTCATAGTTCAAAGGAAACTCATGTGGCACCTATTAAGCTTCCTGACCATGTGTGGCAGAAACTTCGTATGGTTATTTGTGGACCATTTGAAGCCCTGACGTCAAGAAACTAATATGCCATTATGCTTATGGATTATTATTTTAAATGGCCCGAAATGAGTTATACTAATGATGTATTGAATGGAAGGTTTTCCTGAAGAAATAATTATGGACAATGGTCTGCAGTTTATGTAAAAGGACTTTGAGTTGTATCTGGAATGCTATGGGGTAGTACACAAAAGAAAAGTAAATTATCAGCCATGTAAGCATTGTCTTGTTGAGACACTTAACCGTGTCTTGGGAGATAATGTACAATTACCTGTGCAAAATAGTCTTGATTGTGGGGAATATGTCAAGCAAATGATGTGGAACTACAGAACACCGCACTCTTGTGAAGTGGAAGAAATAGTACTGCGTGAAAAAGTGAGTGTGAAGCAGGAAATATATTTCAATATCAATTAAACAAGGTATACTTCACCCAAGGTGTGTGAATTAGTATGAGCGAAAAAGCATTGCTGAGTAAGACAAGGAGAGTCCAAGTGGTATGTTCGAAAACAAGTAGAAGCTGTAGGAAAATACATGATTGTGTTGGAAGATGGGACAAATAGAATGTGAGGAATGTTATGAAAGGTGAGCAAGTGGAACAAGAGGAATGGATGAGGAAGGAGAATGAGATGAAAATATTCCACTGTCACCTCAAAGAAGTTCACGTGAAGTGGTGCCTCCCATAAAATTAAAGGATTATCTATAATATTTAACAGCATAAGTAGTTTATAATGATTGTAAGTTAATTGGTTATAATTACTGTTGTCATATCAATTTCAATTTATATAGAGTAGCAACATAAGTAATTTCATGGTTATAGACTTTTTATAATCATAATATTTTGTCAACTTTTATTTGTACACATTATAAAGGAAGTGGGTGTGTTATATCCTGCTGTATCTGTAAGTTCTAAATGATGCTCATATAATGTGTATCACTGTGAATGGAATGTTTAAGTTCAAACCCCAAATACAGTTGTTGATGAGCTGTCCGTGGGGCTAGGTGTATCTTTTATATGTGCAAAAAATCCTTTCCTTTAAGAAAGGTTTCTACCATTTAGTGAAAAGGAGGGACGTTGTAGTAACCTCTGAAACCTGGTAAAGAAAAGGTTATTAAAACTAAAGGAGCACAGGCAGGGAGATGGTGAGGGATCATGTATACAGACCCAGCTAACTGATTATCAAGAAAGACTAGTCACTTCGATGAACATAGGCAATCTTCATGGTATATGTCTGACGGATGCCTGTGCACTGCAAAATCTATAAAGGGTATTTATTTCCAATTGAGTTACTTCTAACAAAATATCATTGACCAGATTTGAAGATGACTTCAGTTAAGTTCTGTTAGAAATGGCCCTTTTTTGCAGTGTCACCCCCAATCCTTTTGCCATCCTCCTCCATTTTGTTCTGACCTCGTTTTTGCTGGTTATAGGACTCTGAGCATTTACCATTGCTAACCAGTGCAAACGTTCTTGTGCTCTCCCTCTAAAACATGGTAATATTGTCTCATCCCCAATTGGCATATTTAATTTACTTAGAAGTCCCTAGTAAGGTGAACTACATATGCCCAGGGTCTGTAAATTAAAAGCTGCTAGTAGGCTTGCATCACTTATTGTGCCACCCATTAAATAGCCCTCTAAGCATGGCTCAGGCCTGCCATTGCAGAGCCTGTGTGTTCAGTTTAAGCTGCTATTTCGATGTGGCATAATAAACCTTTTGCCAGGCTCAAACCGTCCCTTTTTATATATATATATGTCACTCCTAAGGTACGCCCTATGAAACCCACAGGGCAGGGTGCAATATATTTAAAATGCAGCCATGTACCTTTAAGTTTTACATGTCTTGGTAGTGAAAAATTCTCAAACTCGTTTTTCACTATTGTAAAGCCTATCTCTCCCATTGGATAACATTGAGATTACCTTATGAACTTTTATAAGTGTATTCCCCAATTTTGAAGAGATGGACTTTTAAAGTTTGGTGACTAGGGATTGACAATTTAAACTCCAAAGTTTTGGTGAAGCTGGATTTTAAATTGCAATTCTGAAAATGTCACTTTTAGGTATTTCCTGTATCCTCCGTTGAATCCGCCATTGACGCTGCCCCCAATTCCCTCCTCCGGAAATACCGCTTAATAAGGCTCTATTGAACAGGCATAATATTCCGTGTCCTGATGATGATCCGCACATTACCCCAATGGATCAAAACGCCGTCTACACTTTAAAACACCTTATACGTCTAAAGTTCTCCATTTGAATATTGTAAAGGTGTTCTTTGCGATTTGTTCTCCGAAAATATTAATTGTTCCTATGTAACAAACAACGAGCTTTGCCTGAGCCCCCTGTTGTGTTGTTTTGTCTTATATTTTATTGGTTAAATAGGACACAGGCTTGTGTCCCACTTTATGTATTAATGTTTAACCACTGTTTACATGCTTATAAGTAAATATTAGGCCTCTGTCCGGCTGGACATGTCCACCTAATATAGCACCGATTGAGTCTATATTCATTCTTTTGCTTTCCTATCTCAAACTTCTCTAGGGACCGTTGTTGTTTAAAATAATTGATTCCCAAGGTCCCTGGTCGACCTTACTTGGGTGCCCTTGTTGTTGTATAATATAATACCATGAGGATCCAGCCCACCCATCCACGATGCCTGGACATCTATGCTGTCCTTGCTCCGAGTGAACGGGACTCTTGGCACAAAACTTGAGAAGGTAAACCTTCAGCGGGACTAATCCCAGACTGTACGCACCTAGCATTATATCGGGGTCCGCTCGAACTTTTAGATTTGACCCAGTGCAGTACGACCAGATGTCCCGGGTTGACACTTTATGCTTTTAGGTGTTATTTTACAGTTTATTCCTTAAAAATACATTTCTCCGGTTCGACTGATTAGATTTTTGTCATTGTTCCTATTTTATTCATTAAATTAAGCTCTGTTTTTCTAACATGGTGTGGAATCTTTTTGGAAGGTGTTTTCACTGATTTACTGTTTGAAGTGTTGTACAAATATTTTACACATTGCCTCTAACATTAAGTCTGTCCGCTCTGTGCCAAGCTACTGGATAGTGGGCACAGGTGAATTTAGGGTTTGCCTGCCTATTACCTTAACTAGGATTGGGGTTGCTGCTTGACTGGGGCTCATAAGCCAGTCAACCTACAATCCAAATTCTAACATTGCTTTTGAGACTTGCTTTGAAAACAACCAAGGTTGCTCTTCCTTATTGAACTAGCTATGGAACAAACTTTTCATATTAAATGTACATCCTGAAGTTGTCCACAGAACAAGTAGACTATAATGGAGATTTCTTAAAATAAAATATTTCCATTGTCTACCTACTTCTGCATCAAAAAGAATAAAGGCAAAGCTGCTCCTTACACACCCACTTGATTTGAGAAGTAAAATAATCATCACATTGTTAAGGGTGCCATGAGCAACAGAAAATGTAAAAATGTTTATGCTGTAGCTATGCTATTTGCAATTAGAATGATGTGTCATACGACGCTAGCAAAACTGGTTGGATTATCCAGAGACAATTTCTCATTAGCAATATTTATAAAGCAAGAGGGGCGAATTTGGATCCAGCAGACTGTTCTAAGTGAAAGAATAATTTCTATGTTGGTAATTACATAAAAATGGTCTCTGAAGCTGTAATTTCTATTTTCTGCCCTCATGTCTGGCAGGGTGTGACTATTGACTAGCCAAACTGAGATTGGCCGGTTTGGGTAGTGACCTTGTGCTAACCCAGAAGTAGAAAAAAGTCTACTTTCAAAAGAAAGAATCAGTCTTGCAAGAGACAGTGATGGGTTAGCGTCTATCCTTTTTACAAAAATGGATTGCCTTCAACTCTGCTTCACACAATATACACTCTAATGCAAATATGCCACTCGTGATCACTCAATAGTATACGTTTTACACAATAGTAAGCCAGTCAAATGCATACATTCTTATAGATTAGATTGGAAGATGCATCATTGAAACACTTATACACAGTGGATGTGGAGTCGGGCAGTGGTGCAATTCTGTCTCATGTGTGCCGCACCCTGGAGCCATGATGTGATCCGCGGTCACCCCAGTTGCGAAGTAGCATCAGGGAATATTCCTTCAACTCTGCAACGTCCATGCCATTATTACCTTAATGGCCAGTATCTCCTTGGTTTCCTTGCTGCACTGTGTACTGGGCAAAGCCTGCTGATGTATCCTCTAGAGCACAATTCAACACCTTCTGCATGAATTGTTCCCAGCAGAGATGGTGGTGGGTTTTCTGGGCACTGCACACGGGGAGGCAAAATGAGAGCACGGCAGATTATTAGTGCCCATTTCGATGTTTTTTTCATGTTCCAAGGTATCTGGTGTCCCAGTGCCACAACTCAAGATGGCTGATTGCCATACTGATCACAAACCAATCAAGGATGGCGGTCACATTTTCTCTTCCTTCTTCTTGTTTGCCAGCATACAAGTAGGATTGAATCATCAAATCACTGTGCCGCAACAGAGTCAGTGTTGTTTTTTCAATGGGCTCATCGTCTTGCTTCTATTTTTGTATCTTTTTTGTGCCCCTGTCTGGTGGATTTTTCTTTCCTGTGTCCACCCTTATCTCTGTGCAAAATCAAAGAATTCAGAATGAAAACACCCGCCCTGCCCTTGGCAAACGCATTATATGACGAACACGTTATATTTCTGCTTTATCTGATCAATAATTTTCTTACAGTATATATAACGAATGTGTATATAGCGTCTTTTTCTGGGATACACTGTTTTTATTCCTTTTGTGTCACTGTTTTCTGCCTAATTTGTGGGTCATGTGTCTGGAATTCGAGTTGTGGTGAGTGGTGTTCTTTGTGCTACCTTGTCTGTATCAGTGTTCAGGCTTAGATGCCCTAGTGGTGAAAAATCTTTTGTTCCTTTTGCACAAAGGATATGGTTTGTGTCCATACCTTACTGGCCGTGCATGGCATCATAGTGGATTTCCTAACCTACTCTTGTTGTGCTGTTCTGAGCTGAGCGGTTTGGGATAGCAGTGTCTCTGATCGACGATGCCCCTTGTTCTGTATGCATTGTATTGGATGACCCAATGCAGAGCAGCACTTGGTTTGCATTGACTGTGGGTAACTCACTGTTAGATGTTAGTTCCCACTAGAATTGATCAATATACCATGGTTTGTGCCATTTCTTTATTTTTATTTCATGAGTGGGACAGAGCGTGAGGTGGGTGGGCAAGTTCAATATTTGAAAGGTATGGAATTTAGGTTCCTGGTGAGTGTTCATTTGATAAGAGGTGAGCGGGTTGTAATCATGGTCGGGGGGAGGGGGGGATATGTAAGGAGTTACGGATCAACTAGGGTTGAGCAGAGGCTATTGAAAGCTTTACCAAGCTGGGCTAGAAATGATCAGAGTCTGGAGGGAGGGATAAATAACTAATCAGCACAGCCAGAAGCTAATGTAACGGTTCAGTACTTGATAAGTAGGACAAGTGGGTCTGGGCTGTCTCTTGTAGAGTGTTTGAGTGTTTGGTCCTGGCATTGAGGGAGAGTTAACTATTTGAGAAGTGTGCCTGGAAGGAAGCCATTGAAGGCTCTGAAATGTAATATTTAATCAGTTGGTCTAAGTAACATACCCGTGGAATTATGAGATATTGAATATTCAATACATAGGCCAGAAGAATTGGTGGAATATGTAGATATTACATTCAAACGATATCCAGCTCAGTACTGACTGTCATGATATACATATAATTGGCATGAACTGGGTGAGTATGGTTTTGCAGGGGAGTTGAGTAATTAATCATGCATGTCAGGAAGGATTGATGCCTGACAAGGGCGTCTAGTAGCAGGGATGTAATTTGCCATTAGAGTATCAAACTGTTGTAGACTGGGCACACCATTCTTAGTGTGCAAGCTGGTTCAGCTCCTGCCTGCCGATTATTTGAATATTGGGATACAAAGTGTTGTGGATTGGTCCTGTGGTCAAGGTGTCATCTCTTTTTATGCTATTTAAGTTAGCAGACTTGTGAGCATGGTGCTCTGATTGCTATAATAAGGCTGTATACAGCACAGAGTTGCCTTTAAATCAGGGAGTACTTGCAAGATGCAATCTCCATTCCCCTCTCTAATGGTCATTTCATTCTTTTTTTATGAAAGGTCCTAAGATTTCTTACAAGGGACCATGGACTTTGGAGTTAGTCCGAATGAGGTCGCACACTGCTCGTCCCATCAGCGTGTGACCCCGAGCATGATGGTCGATGTAGTAGGTATCAGCGGGTGCGCTTCTACCCGAGTTTAGAGTCTTGAGGGTGTTCACTGGTCTGCTTGCCATCCCTGGACACGTGTTTCGCGTTCATTAATGCTCATCAGCAGGGATTAGGCGTGTGCACGGGGTTGCTGCGTGGGCTGCCGAAAATATTCGTAGGTCCAGATACCTCTTAAGGCGCGCAGGTGCGTTGTCTCGGGGTCGTCACCTCCATCGGCTCAAGGGAGCCTGTATAAATAGTAAGTCCGAATGAGGTCGCACACTGCTCGTCCCATCAGCGTGTGACCCCGGAGCATGATGGTCGATGTAGTAGGTATCAGCGGGTGCGCTTCTACCCGAGTTTAGAGTCTTGAGGGTGTTCACTGGTCTGCTTGCCATCCCTGGACACGTGTTTCGCGTTCATTAACGCTCATCAGCAGGGATTAGGCGTGTGCACGGGGTTGCTGCGTGGGCTGCCGAAAATATTCGTAGGCCCAGATACCTCTTAGGCGCGCAGGTGCGTTGTCTCGAGGTCGTCACCTCCATCGGCTCAAGGGAGCCTGTATAAATAGTAAGTCCGAATGAGGTCGCACACTGCTCGTGCCATCAGCGTGTGACCCTGGAGCATGATGGTCGATGTAGTACGTATCAGCGGGTGCGCTTCTACCCGAGTTTAGAGTCTTGAGGGTGTTCACTGGTCTGCTTGCCATCCCCGGACACGTGTTTCGCGTTCATTAACGCTCATCAGCAGGGATTAGGCGCGTGCACGGGGTTGCTGCGTGGGCTGCCGAAAATATTCGTAGGTCCAGATAACTCTTAAGGTGCGCAGGTGCGTTGTCTCGAGGTCGTCACCTCCATCGGCTCAAGGGAGCCTGTATAAATAGCAAGTCCGAATGAGGTCACACACTGCTCGTCCCATCAGTGTGTGACCCCGGAGCATGATGGTCGACGTAGTAGGTATCAGCGGGTGCGCTTCTACCCGAGTTTAGAGTCTTGAGGGTGTTCACTGGTCTGCTTGCCATCCCTGGACACGTGTTTCGCGTTCATTAACGCTCATCAGCAGGGATTAGGCGTGTGCACGGGGTTGCTGCGTGGGCTGCCGAAAATATTCGTAGGCCCAGATACCTCTTAGGCGCGCAGGTGCGTTGTCTCGAGGTCGTCACCTCCATCGGCTCAAGGGAGCCTGTATAAATAGTAAGTCCGAATGAGGTCGCACACTGCTCGTGCCATCAGCGTGTGACCCCGGAGCATGATGGTCGATGTAGTACGTATCAGCGGGTGCGCTTCTACCCGAGTTTAGAGTCTTGAGGGTGTTCACTGGTCTGCTTGCCATCCCTGGACACGTGTTTCGCGTTCATTAACGCTCATCAGCAGGGATTAGGCGTGTGCACGGGGTTGCTGCGTGGGCTGCCGAAAATATTCGTAGGCCCAGATACCTCTTAGGCGCGCAGGTGCGTTGTCTCGAGGTCGTCACCTCCATCGGCTCAAGGGAGCCTGTATAAATAGTAAGTCCGAATGAGGTCGCACACTGCTCGTGCCATCAGCGTGTGACCCCGGAGCATGATGGTCGATGTAGTACGTATCAGCGGGTGCGCTTCTACCCGAGTTTAGAGTCTTGAGGGTGTTCACTGGTCTGCTTGCCATCCCTGGACACGTGTTTCGCGTTCATTAACGCTCATCAGCAGGGATTAGGCGCGTGCACGGGGTTGCTGCGTGGGCTGCCGAAAATATTCGTAGGTCCAGATAACTCTTAAGGTGCGCAGGTGCGTTGTCTCGAGGTCGTCACCTCCATCGGCTCAAGGGAGCCTGTATAAATAGCAAGTCCGAATGAGGTCACACACTGCTCGTCCCATCAGTGTGTGACCCCGGAGCATGATGGTCGATGTAGTAGGTATCAGCGGGTGCGCTTCTACCCGAGTTTAGAGTCTTGAGGGTGTTCACTGGTCTGCTTGCCATCCCTGGACACGTGTTTCGCGTTCATTAACGCTCATCAGCAGGGATTAGGCATGTGCACGGGGTTGCTGCGTGGGCTGCCGAAAATGTTCGTAGGTCCAGATACCTCTTAAGGCGCGCAGGTGTATTGTCTCGAGGTCGTCACCTCCATCGGCTCAAGGGAGCCTGTATAAATAGTAAGTCCGAATGAGGTCGCACACTGCTCGTCCCATCAGCGTGTGACCCCGGAGCATGATGGTCGATGTAGTAGGTATCAGCGGGTGCGCTTCTACCCGAGTTTAGAGTCTTGAGGGTGTTCACTGGTCTGCTTGCCATCCCTGGACGCGTGTTTCGCGTTCATTAACGCTCATCAGCAGGGATTAGGCGTGTGCACGGGGTTGCTGCGTGGGCTGCCGAAAATATTCGTAGGTCCAGATACCTCTTAAGGCACGCAGGTGCGTTGTCTCGAGGTCGTCACCTCCATCAGCTCAAGGGAGCCTGTATAAATAGTAAGTCCGAATGAGGTCACACACTGCTCGTCCCATCACAGTGTGACCCCGGAGCATGATGGTCGATGTAGTAGGTATCAGCGGGTGCGCTTCTACCCGAGTTTAGAGTCTTGAGGGTGTTCACTGGTCTGCTTGCCATCCCTGGACACGTGTTTTGCGTTCATTAACGCTCATCAGCAGGGATTAGGCGTGTGCACGGGGTTGCTGCGTGGGCTGCCGAAAATATTCGTAGGTCCAGATACCTCTAAGGCGCGCAGGTGCGTTGTCTCGAGGTCGTCACCTCCATCGGCTCAAGGGAGCCTGTATAAATAGTAAGTCCGAATGAGGTCGCACACTGCTCGTCCCATCAGCGTGTGACCCCGGAGCATGATGGTCGATGTAGTAGGTATCAGCGGGTGCGCTTCTACCCGAGTTTAAAGTCTTGAGGGTGTTCACTGGTCTGCTTGCCATCCCTGGACACGTGTTTCGCGTTCATTAACGCTCATCAGCAGGGATTAGGCGTGTGCACGGGGTTGCTGCGTGGGCTGCCGAAAATATTCGTAGGTCCAGATACCTCTTAAGGCACGCAGGTGCGTTGTCTCGAGGTCGTCACCTCCATCAGCTCAAGGGAGCCTGTATAAATAGTAAGTCCGAATGAGGTCACACACTGCTCGTCCCATCACAGTGTGACCCCGGAGCATGATGGTCGATGTAGTAGGTATCAGCGGGTGAGCTTCTACCCGAGTTTAGAGTCTTGAGGGTGTTCACTGGTCTGCTTGCCATCCCTGGACACGTGTTTCACGTTCATTAACGCTCATCAGCAGGGATTAGGCGTGTGCACGGGGTTGCTGCGTGGGCTGCCGAAAATATTCGTAGGTCCAGATACCTCTAAGGCGCGCAGGTGCGTTGTCTCGAGGTCGTCACCTCCATCGGCTCAAGGGAGCCTGTATAAATAGTAAGTCCGAATGAGGTCGCACACTGCTCGTCCCATCAGCGTGTGACCCCGGAGCATGATGGTCGATGTAGTAGGTATCAGCGGGTGCGCTTCTACCCGAGTTTAAAGTCTTGAGGGTGTTCACTGGTCTGCTTGCCATCCCTGGACACGTGTTTTGCGTTCATTAACGCTCATCAGCAGGGATTAGGCGTGTGCACGGGGTTGCTGCGTGGGCTGCCAAAAATATTCGTAGGTCCAGATACCTCTTAAGGCGCGCAGGTGCGTTGTCTCAAGGTCGTCACCTCCATCGGCTCAAGGGAGCCTGTATAAATAGTAAGTCCGAATGAGGTCGCACACTGCTCGTCCCATCAGCGTGTGACCCCGGAGCATAATGGTCGATGTAGTAGGTATCAGCAGGTGCGCTTCTACCCGAGTTTAGTGTCTTGAGGGTGTTCACTGGTCTGCTTGCCATCCCTGGACACGTGTTTCGCGTTCATTAATGCTCATCAGCAGGGATTAGGCGTGTGCACGGGGTTGCTGCGTGGGTTGCCGAAAATATTCGTAGGTCCAGATACCTCTTAAGGCACGCAGGTGCGTTGTCTCGAGGTCGTCACCTCCATCGGCTCAAGGGAGCCTGTATAAATAGTAAGTCCGAATGAGGTCGCACACTGCTCGTCCCATCAGCGTGTGACCCCGGAGCATGATGGTCGATGTAGTAGGTATCAGCGGGTGCGCTTCTACCCGAGTTTAGAGTCTTGAGGGTGTTCACTGGTCTGCTTGCCATCCCTGGACACGTGTTTTGCGTTCATTAACGCTCATCAGCAGGGATTAGGCGTGTGCACGGGATTGCTGTGTGGGCTGCCGAAAATATTCGTAGGTCCAGATACCTCTTAAGGCGCACAGGTGCGTTGTCTCGAGGTCGTCACCTTCATCGGCTCAATGGAGCCTGTATAAATAGTAAGTCCGAATGAGGTCGCACACTGCTCGTCCCATCAGCGTGTGACCCCGGAGCATGATGGTCGATGTAGTAGGTATCAGCGGGTGCGCTTCTACCCGAGTTTAGAGTCTTGAGGGTGTTCACTGGTCTGCTTGCCATCCCTGGACACGTGTTTTGCGTTCATTAACGCTCATCAGCAGGGATTAGGCGTGTGCACGGGATTGCTGTGTGGGCTGCCGAAAATATTCGTAGGTCCAGATACCTCTTAAGGCGCACAGGTGCGTTGTCTCGAGGTCGTCACCTTCATCGGCTCAATGGAGCCTGTATAAATAGTAAGTCCGAATGAGGTCGCACACTGCTCGTCCCATCAGCGTGTGACCCCGGAGCATGATGGTCGATGTAGTAGGTATCAGCGGGTGCGCTTCTACCCGAGTTTAGAGTCTTGAGGGTGTTCACTGGTCTGCTTGCCATCCCTGGACACGTGTTTCGCGTTCATTAACGCTCATCAGCAGGGATTAGGCGTGTGCACGGGGTTACTGCTTGGGCTGCCAAAAATATTCGTAGGTCCAGATACCTCTTAAGGCGCGTAGGTGCGTTGTCTCGAGGTCGTCACCTCCATCGGCTCAAGGGAGCCTGTATAAATAGTAAGTCCGATGAGGTCGCACACTGCTCGTCCCATCAGCGTGTGACCCCGGAGCATGATGGTCGATGTAGTAGGTATCAGCGGGTGCGCTTCTACCCGAGTTTAGAGTCTTGAGGGTGTTCACTGGTCTGCTTACCATCCCTGGACACGTGTTTTGCATTCATTAACGCTCATCAGCAGGGATTAGGCGTGTGCACGGGGTTGCTGCGTGGGCTGCCGAAAATATTCGTAGGTCCAGATATCTCTTAAGGCGTGCAGGTGCGTTGTCTCGAGGTCGTCACCTCCATCGGCTCAAGGGAGCCTGTATAAATAGTAAGTCCGAATGAGGTCGCACACTGCTCGTCCCATCAGCGTGTGACCCCGGAGCATGATGGTCGATGTAGTAGGTATCAGCGGGTAAGCTTCTACCCGAGTTTAGAGTCTTGAGGGTGTTCACTGGTCTGCTTGCCATCCCTATGAATATTTTCGGCAGCACAAGCAGCAACCCCGTGCACACGCCTAATCCCTGCTGACGAGCGGTAATAACCGCGAAACACGTGTCCAGGGATGGCAAGCACATCAAGTGAATACCTTCAAGACTCAAGACACGGGTAGAGGCGCACCCGCTGATACCTACTACAAAGACCATCATGCTCCGGGGTCACACGCTGATGGGACGAGCAGTGTGCGACCTCATTCGGAATTACTAGTTATAGAGGCTCCCTTGAGCCGGTGGAGGTGACGACCTCGAGATTACGCACCTGCGCGCCACAAAAAGTTATCTGGACCTATGAATATTTTCGGCAGCCCACGCAGCAACCCCGTGCACATGCCTAATCCCTGCTGACGAGCGGTAATAACCGCGAAACACGTGTCCAGGGATGGCAAGCACATCAAGTGAATACCTTCAAGACTCAAGACTCGGGTAGAGGCGCACCCGCTGATACCTACTACAAAGACCATCATGCTCCGGGGTCACACGCTGATGGGACGAACAGTGTGCGACCTCATTCGGAATTACTAGTTATACAGGCTCCCTTGAGCCGGTGTAGGTGACTACCTCGAGATTACGCACCTGCGCGCCACAAAAAGGTATCTGGACCTATGAATATTTTCGGCAGCCCATGCAGCAACCCCGTGCACACACCTAATCCCTGCTGACGAGCGGTAATAACCGCGAAACACGTGTCCAGGGATGGCAAGCACATCAAGTGAATACCTTCAAGACTCAAGACTCGGGTAGAGGCGCACCCGCTGATACCTACTACAAAGACCATCATGCTCCGGGGTCACACGCTGATGGGATGAGCAGTGTGCGACCTCATTCGGAATTACATGGACTTTGGAGTTACCTCCATCTTTAAGTTGAGGCTAGCCTTGTGCCGTTTTCGTCAATAGAGTGTTGATGCGGAGCAATATTTTACAATGTACAGGAAAATTGGAAAATCGGTGAACAAAGTTGTAATTTATATCAAAGAACGTGAGAGGGGTTTCTGCTGTGAGGATACAAGTGTCATTGCATGGTGAGTGAGGCACTTGGCTTTAAAGTCAATGCTGTTAAGTGAATAATTTGCTCTGGGAATTCTTGTTCCAGGAAGCGATGGCATCAGAGTGGAAAGTAACATACAGGGAGCAGGTCTAAGAGCAATGCCAATGTCAAGCATCTAATGAGCTGCAAGCCGTCAATTCGTTTTGAAGCTTCAATTATTTTTCAAACTTTGAACTGGCAACATCCTTCTTTTCACACCTGTAATAGGAGGAAATGGAAATTCCCAGACACGCCCTCTATTATTTGGAACACCTTGAGGACTAACTGGTTTCCAGCCAAAGAATCACGGCAGGAACTCCATTGCAGTATTTTCTCTAAAAGTGAGTTGTTGAGATTTTGGCAGGCTCCACCAGAGAATTATGTATTTTTCTGGCAGCTGGAGATGGGGGTGGTAATGATAGCTCTTGAGATATGTTGCATGTCAACAATATAGTATGTGTCAACCTGTTACTGCTTTGTAAGCTAAGTATATAATTACTATTCTTAATTCCACTTATACTTACATCCCAAGGTAAGTATGGGTGGAGTTAAGAACACCAAACATAAATATATCTTGCAATGCAGTGGTAAGCCAATGTAGTGGCTGAGATACTATTGTAGGTTGATATCACAGGACTCAATATAGTTTCATACAACAATACTGATTTCTTCCAAGACCAAATGTACTGCAGTATTCTGGATCGCCTAGAGTGACTGTATTATTGGGATCTGGTTCTACTTTCCTGAGAACTCATAAATAAAAATGAATCTGAAGAATTGAACATTTTGCATGACCTGCAGATAAAGGAGAGGCTGATTTCTACAAGAAAATCTAGCTCGCTGATTGCTCTGAAAGATTTGTGGCATTCACACAAAATGGAAGGCAAGAACTCACCAGAGGTGAAAGTTTTCACCGATTACCATCACTTTTGCACTATAGTAGTGACAGTGTTAATTCAAGGGGGTTCCTTTTGTCACTATTTGGGACTAATGTACCATTGATGCATAAAAGCTGTCAACTAGTTTCATGATAATAAACACTGGATATGACAACAAAACCACACACGAAAGTGAATGTGCATCTTGCACACGTTAAGTGAATGACAATGATATAGTGTAAAGACAAAGTACAAGCACCGTAAAAGTGTGCTTTGACCTGTATAAATAGAAATAATTCTCACATTGTGTGTTTAATATAATATTGTCTTTTCTGATAGCTTAACAATGTTGAAATGAAAAATCAATAAAAAGTATTCACTGATAATATAAAACGAATGTAAACGAAAATGATGTCATGTGTGTATGCATACATGAGTCTTGGTTATAATTTGCAACGTTTATAATAATGCAAAGCCATTTTTTATTGCTCCAATTGTAATGCACCACAGGTAATGAAAAGTTGTTGCAAATTCTTTGTGCATTGACATACATGAATTGAACTTGCTGTGTAGATACTTTACACTGATAGTGTCTTAGATTCCTAAAACAACAATGTTTTTATGTTTTATAAAAATATTTTATAGGTAGGCACTTTGTAGTTCAAGGCAATAGGCCAAAGTTAAGATAGAACATTTCTATGCAACCACTTATGAAAACTTATAATACCTGATTATTTTAAATAAATACTTATTTGAATTTCACTATGTTTGAAATCTAATTGTATATTCATTTACTAATTAAAATGTCATTGCTGTATATGCATTAAGTAACTTTTTTCCTTAGGTTTATATTATACTTCATGAACTGATAAGAAAAGAATTTGCTTTGTTCATTCATATCACTTTTCTGTATTTTCAATTGGCATTCCTGATGTTTAAAGGATACTTTTTGATATTTTGACATGGAGTATAATGTGGGAGCTCAAACTGTTAACCCTCGTACATGGAAAGCAACATTGTCCTTTGTGGACTAACCTGTGTGCCCGGAACAGACAACTGATTCCCATGACTCACTTGAGAAATTTCTTTAAAGTATCTTCTTTCGCACCTTGTTAATGGAGGATGATCACATGAGTCACGGATCATAATGGTGTTACAATTGATGTAATCTCCGGACTTTGTAAGTAATATATCACTGAAGAGACCCTTAAGATGCGGCAGTCCTCACATTCCCGATGTTGAGGCTGTTACTGCTTACTTTCCTCTTCCATGCTACCCTTGGAACTCATGTCAGTGAGACTTGCTAACGCCACTGGTTCGCCAGACTTTGCATCCTTTTCTCATCAAGACTGCTACCAAAAACGATATGTCTATGCTAAGAGAACTTTTTATGAACTGTCCTGCCTTTATTGGTGGTAGGAATCCTCTTACTTAGCAAACTTCTATGGACTCTGTGGTTAAATAATAGAATCCAAAATTCCATGTAAAGTTTTCTTGTGTCTTAATGCTGCTAATGGGTGGTTTTAAACTACATTCTGAAATTCCTTATTGAGAGTAATGACTTATTGTCAGTCAGTCCAAAATGCTGCTGCAATTCTGATTATTGCTTTTTGCTATAAATCTATCTAATATAATAACTAAATTCAATATTTGTTGTCTGAGTCTTCTTTAAATTGTAATATTGAAATGTTCTTACCACGGAGATCGTGCATACAATAATTTAGACTCTAATGCATAAGGAGCTAGCCATAAATTATTCTCATGGAATCAGATTATTTTACTGTTATCTTGCACTGTTACAGCAGAACTATTGGTTTGTATGATTTTGGCTTGATTGAACTTCTTTAGGAGGTTCGAGCTTTCAGTTATTATCCCATAGATTTACAGCATGATCTTGTGAGTAATATATTTTAATTTTATTTCTGATCTGTGAGTTGGTTACCAATTAATTGGTCATCATTGGGTAGCCAACAGGAGAAACCCTAGTTCCTCACCCATCAATGTGACAGGCAAGGTTCATCGGCAGACCAATGGCTCTTTGGGTGTGGATAGATGTTATGAGTAGATAAAGTAATCATAACCCATAAATGTTGTATTGTGGGCCCAAAGGAGAAGAGAAAAAATAATTATAAGCTTCCACTGCAACCCAATAAAATGTCTGGAAAAAAAGCATTTTAATTAATGGATGGGGAAGTCTTGAGCAGTAAAATTAGATTTTGCTTAGAGCACTGAATATCTTTGCATCGTTTGTGAAGGCTAGCCAATAAAATGCAACAAGAAAAAAAGATACAAAGACAGCAAGACAAATTAGACAATGTGGTGCATGGAGTTGATTTCCCTTGTATAGAAGGGGATGAATTGTAATGTTTAATTCCATTGGTAATAGTAGGGGAATCAGGATAGCAGTTGCAGCCCTGAGAACATCTCCAACAAGGACTCTGTGATATGTGTTGTAATGGAGTACGTGAGGGAGGTATCTGATTTAATTTCTCTGGGGTTTGTTTACAAAAAGAGTCCAGCCCTGCAACTTCCTCGATAATACTGGCCTGGAACAGTTTTTAGTACTATTCACTCAAACTAGTAACTGTTGCTCAGTAATCAGAGCAGATTGAGTCTGGAGTAGCTGCTTCCCTACTTTCTCCTCTTCTGATAAGCCTCCAAGTCTCTATTGAGGGGAAGATGTGGTCTCACTTTAGGCCATTCTGAAAGGAAACCTGAATTGTAACACTGCATCTACTCATGCACTGTGCTGCCTTGGGCAAAATCCTGAGTCTCCTTGTGCTTCAGTTTCATTATTAGTAAGCTTTGGGTGCACTTAGACACACTCTATCCCTTAGTGATAAATAACAAAAGTTGTTCAAATACTATCAGAAGAGTTGCACATTTCTCGTATGGCAGCTCTCGTTGGAATACAGGGTGGACTCCATCAATCCTGCGGCTGGCGCGCAGCCTTGTATTCCCCTGGTTTGAACCTACTTGAGCCACTTGTCTGCGGAGTCCCTTTCATCTTTCCCCAGGTACAACTGAGGCTGGAGAGCTGAAAGTGCCTGAAACGAATATGACAACTCTTCTTATATTTCCCCCCTGCACTGCCAATGCATCTTGATTTCCAGAGCAAGCAGAATGGGGGCTGTCCCAGGGCCCCAGCCTTTCAAGAGGCCCCCAAGAGAGCCAGCTCTGTTCTGCAGTGAGTCTTGCCCTGATAACCGTGAATAATTCTGAAACAGATTGTTTTAAATGCAGATATGCTTTAATTTATTTTTAATGTCGATAATGTGTGAGTGCCTATTACAGACATTTTGCAGAGAAATGTGTTTATGTTTCATGCAATATCCATAAAAAAGTTTCTTTTAGATAAAAACAGGACCTCACATTTCAGAATTGAGAGGGTGTCACAGAGATTATTTACAGTAATGTTAGTGAGCTGCTGCTATGTTACAATATTGAAAACTTACATCACTATTCCCTGAATATTAGATGTAAACACATTTAGAATTTGTAAGAGTGTGCCTTTGAACTGCCAGTGAGTGACCTAGACAAAGAGAGCATGAAAGAGCTGATGCTTGATCATAAATTAAAAGCTGTTCTGAACAGGGGCCCCCAAAATACGTTTGGCCCAGGGCCCCCAAAATTCTCAAAATGTCCCTGACTATTAGCATTTTTCAGCCTTACTCAGGCAAGAATATCGCTGTAAACCATTCTGATGCCTGAAAGAGTTAAATGGAGAGCGGCCGAAAGCCAGCGCTTAAATCTGTGATAAATATTTAATTTCTGATTGTATTTCGACGCTGGCTGTGCTTATGAAGCTGAGTTGCTCATAATTCCAGTTATTCATATTAATAGGTCAGGACTTGGTTGTGGTTTAAAAACACCACTGAGGAAACAGCGGTGGTTAAACATTGTAACAATATGGATTATTATATTTAATTGGCCGGCTATTACTTGTTTGGGCTCGGCACTAACACATTTAGCCGGGTCTCTTGTGGCCGATAGAGCGCGCGGGGTCATGACCCGGCGCTCAGAAGAATGGCGGCGAGAGCTGACCGGGGCCCATATGATGAGGAAAATGACGCAGTGGCGTCGCGAGGCGGGACCGGGGGAGCTCGGGGCTTGCTGGAGGCAGCGCAGGCAAAACGGGGATTTATGTGTCGGCTCAACAGCAGTACATCCGATAAGCCACTGGTTGAACGAGAAGCCGCCAACAGCCATCACTCCGCGGAGGTGCTTTCACGATTTTTTTTTTTTTTTACCTTTTGAGATAATGATGTTAACAACGCATTTAACAGCGCGCTTTGCTTATTTCTGGAGCGGACGAGGACAATAAACAGAAGCAAGAATTGGTGCAGGGTCAAGGAAAAGAAACAGAAGAGATATTTCCTCCGCCCCACCCCTACCCACTCCCTGGAATTTAATTATCAGGGCATTCTTTAAAAAAGTCTCCTCACGTCCTCAAAGAAGGCAGTCTCGGGGCAAGCCAGTTGAAAGGAACGCGGAACAATTATTGTTTCCTGTTGTGACCCTGGCAAGTGTGCCGCGCGCTCCTGTTAAGGAACAACGCGCCCGCGCGGTTGGCAAAAGCGCTCTTGTTACCTGGCCCCCATGCCGCTGGATAAAGGCAGGTTTTTGTTTTGAACACGGCATTAGGCTTAGGGTCCGACCGAGACCAAGAGAAGAATGTCTCTGGGCTGCAGGCAAGGCAGTAAATCTTTATTTGTACCCAGCGTGGTCTGGTTTCGATGTACCGCGATGAGGGGTGTCCGGGAACAGCAGCGGAGTCGTAAGACATTATCATTAGATGTACATAGGAACGCAAGAGGTGGAGGGAGGAAAGGCACACATTTCTTCAGAATGAGGAATCGATGAATATGGCGCCTTTGTTTGGAAAAGTTCACTACATTGTTTGTCTCTGTTTCTTGCCCAAGATCAGTTGACCTCCACTTCTCCCTCTTGGGTAACAGGGGTCTTGTAAGGAGCTATCCAAGATGTTTATATTGTTTTTTTCACTTTCTCGGTATGAGGCAGTAGGAAATGAGAGGGTCAGTCTACTTGGGCCAGTTCCTTACAGCTCGTGTATCCCACACAGGCTCCAACATCACCCTAAGTCAAAACTGTTTAGCTGTATTTGGGGACAACCACTCCTTCACAAGGCATCTGTGGAGGAAAGAACTCCAAGGCTGTTTTGGTGCTGTTCCTGTTATGAAATTCTGAGCCCAGAGCTCCTACCTTGACCGTGCCCTTTTCTAAGGCAACTGAAGTTTGAAAGACTGTGGGTGACATTTTGGATGTTAGTGTTGAGTGAAGACCACCATCGCTCATTCCCTCCACAGGCAAGGCTCTCGGCTGTCTCCCTTTGATTCCTCCGTTTGACCTGTGGAATGCACAGTGCAGTCACTGAGTGTTGCAATGTCCTACGATGGCCATGCCACTCTCTGACTCCATCCCGCTGCTGATGCCTAGGTGCTAGGGAGACGCACTGACATTCCTCACCACTTCCCCTTCCCTAAAGCTCACCAAGACAACCATGGTGAGCATGAGAGTGCACCTATGGTGTAAGGGATGGTTTTGCTAAACACGCAAGAGCAGTGGGCCACTTTTAGTGTTCTGCTTCTAGTGTGTAAAGCATTTTGCTGAGATGCAAACCCCCAAATGCTTGAGGGCATGAAGAAACATGACTATACCTCCTTCACACTGATAGAAGTAACAGCCCTTGCCAGCCGGCACCATGCTCAAAATAAGCTGCTTCGCCTACAATGCCATCATGGCCAACGCCCCTGTCTAGCTCGCCAGCAAGCTTGCCATATCTGGTGCCTTTCAGCCACCCATAGTCAGAAAACAAACTGTCTAGAGAAAAAGATGTGCCAAAAACAATGCAATAGGCCTTCTCTATCTGTGCACCCAGGAACTAGACAAAGATTCCTGTGAAAGTCGAATGCTCACCTCTTCAAAGAACACTACATCATGAGGTGGTAACAGTACACTTCCGAATTGAGATCCCAGCAACCACACCAATCACTAATTGACTTGACCTTTGCCATTGACCGCGTATAGTACTCTACTGCTGTTTGTAAAGATTGTGCCACACAAATACCACATATATTCATATGTACATACCTGCATAGAAGATATGTATGTCTGTAGTACCATTCAACCGTCTGTAATCTAATTAATCTGGTTGCCATTTTATCTCCTGCAACTCATTACATTTGCCTTTCACTTCTATATTCCAGCCTCCTCTTTAAACCTTTTTCACTACCTTGCAACCTAGGTCCATCGAGGCTTTGTTCAATTTGGCCTAAAACGAGCATGTCTAATATACTAGTGGAATCAGGTTCAGCAGTGTGCATGGTACAACTTATTCCCTTTCTAGAGGAAGACCTCACCTTCATGATCAATGCCTAATTTCATCACGTCACCATTAGTGCCTCATTTTGTGTATCATCAATGCCTCCTTTCAGGCGGGCAACTAGAGCCAAATTTCGGGGGGGGGGGGCTGAAAATATTTCGAGGGGGGCTAATCCTTCCAACCATAGACAGAGTGACTGAAAGAAGGAGTGAAAACACACCAAACGCTTAATTTATACGTAAATGGTCTTTTAAAGACCTGTTAAGCACTCGGGTGCGGCTGCAATTAGATGGCCGCCAGCCCACAAAGCTGTGTCAGCCCGGGCTGACGGACACGACGGGGGGGCTGAAGCCCCGTGAGCCCAATGGGTGTTGCACGCCTGCCTCCTTTCAACTTTGAGTTGTGCTTCTTCCTCTGAAACTCTCCCTTAACATACTTCTCCAGAAAGCATTGACTGGCTCGAAGATATAACCACCGGCTGATCCCCAATACCCCAACCCTAGTAAGGTCATAAAAAAATAAGCCACCAGAAAACGCCAAACAGAATTCATTGTGATATGCACGCACTCCAATCCAGGTTCAGACCTGCAAGGGGATCTGAAACCTCTCTGGTCAGAGTCCATGAAGAGCTGCTACTTTCCTTGGATGAAAACAAGAATGTACCTGTGATACTCGTTGATCTGTAAATGGTCTACAACATGATGGACCACAACCATTCACTTACAAGACTGCAGGAGGATTTGTTCATTCCCCGTCAATGACTGAACGGGTTCATATAGGACACTGGACTCATCCTTACCCAAGAAGTGTATCAGAAAGCCAAAAGGATCATCTCTATACGGTCTTCTATCAAATACATGTTTATTCACCGGTTCTACTCCTAGACGATGTCAGGTGAATCCCTAAATATATGCAGAGGATACCCAAATTCATTTCCATCGGGAAAGCATGTAATTAAACAAGTCCAACAGCATAATATTACTCTACCACAAATGTCTTTGGATGAACTGCAAGCTTCCTTTGCCTGAAGAAATCTAAGAAATCGATTCTGATGCTGAATGGAAGAGAACCACCCTCCATGTGGCTCCATCCAGTCTCAGAGCATTCTCATCTGCCTCATTAAATGAAGGGGCCCTTGATGTCACATTCAATGTGGACAGAGGCGCTACTCCATGTGGGTGGAGGAGCATCGCCCACCTGTTTTGTCGCAGTGCAAGAACCAGGGCCGACCAAACCAGCCATACACACACTCCGTTTTCTCCATGTAGGCTGCATGTAGCCTACATGGAGAAAACGGCCTCCCCATAGACACCTGTGTGGTCGGCGTCCCAGGCAATCAAAACGCTGCCATTGCTTGCAGCATAGTGATTGGCTTAGGGGAGAGGGAGGCTGCCTGCTTCTTGGGACTCGGAGGGACGCGACGCCGGACCGAGCAGGTAAGTCAATTTTTTTTAGAATTATGAACCCTCCATGCATGAGCCCCCCACCCGCCCGACCTCCCCACCCAAGCGACCCCCCACCCGCGAGTCATGCTGGCCACGACTGGATGTGGAGCTCTCCCTTCTGCCCCACGTTGATGCTGTGGTCAAGGGCATCAACTTACAGCTCTCTGTTTCGCTGAATATCTTCCCATTGCTCCAAATCAGCCACTGGTTAGAACTGATGAAGTGCTTGGTGATAGCTCTCGTTGACTCCTGCAGCATTGTCTACTTTGAGAATCCAAAAAAGACCATCCAAAAATTGAAAAGGTTTCAAAATCTGCTTTAAATATCTCCCAACGAGTCTTCATCTTATCAAATATGGAATGTGAGATGCTCTGAACCCCAGCCTGAGAGGTGAGCCCCACTACCTGCTTTTCAGAAAAGTCTTAACAGGAGTTTTCCACATTGGATATCCCAACATTTCTCCCACCCTTATCCCTCCAAAGTAGGGATTGAAGAAAATCAGACTGGGGTCTCCACCTCGCTAACTCTACCCTAAACTCTTCTTTGGTGTCCCAAAATATAGATTCTATCACAACTTCTAACCTCTAGTAACCAAATGGCGCTCTGGAAAACACCTGGATAAATAAACAATATTTTTAAAGTCTGCATGTCTTTTCTTTTAGCAGTGTAGGATGCTACTTATTTTTGGCTAGTATCGGTTGCTGTTTATTGATATGCTGTAGAATTAGGTTTAGCGTGATGATTTAAAAAAAAAAGTTACATATCATCAGGAACATGAACCATGTGAAGTCCCTTCCCGAGATGGTGCTGGCGGATTGATGTTCATGGTTATGTGATCTCATACCCAGTGTCCATGCTGGTACATCATATTGGCAATATTCCACGTATTATTTCATATTATGCCTAGTTTAGAAAAAGCCATTTGTTGTTAGTCCAGTCCTGCAAAAGCATAGACAGCTCTGTGTTGCATGTGTATATATTTGGTAATGGAGTGTAATCGCTTGGCTGCCATAATTCAGACATTAAGAGGGATTGTCACACTTTTTAACTAGAAACAGGTTTATGCTACGTGCCACTATGAAATGTCAACCCAATTTGCACAGACGGCCTTAATTCATTCTTCATTTATACAGAATTGTATTATTTTGATCTATAAAATATGGCTCAGGCATTCAAAATTTGGTTCAGGAGTTTTAACTTAGCGTTGGCATGGGTGTTGCATGCTTTCTGACAATTATTTTTCAGAGCCGTGCTATTGTGGTAGGGGATCCGAAGGACTTGGAGACGTGGTGGTGTGTGCCTTGAGACTACTCAAGGATGACCAGGCCAAGAGAGAACTAAGAAGATCATGCAGTAAAGTTTGTGGTTATTTGGTGGCAGAAGTTGTTTGCTGGTTGAATTGCTCAAGGCACAGTTGAGCCTTATGATCCCTACTCTATATCAACTTTTCAGTCTCTATCCTCCAAAAGCAAACGGAGGCAATTCCAGAAAGAGGGACACCAAAAGGTAAATTGTCTTCTTCTCCAACTCTTTGTTGCTCTTATCCAAGACTTCAGCTTGGACTAGAGGTTCATGGTACAGAGAGCAGGTACAAGAGATATCAACTATTTGGTTGGCTCCATGTTTTGTGATAATGTCATAGAGTGCAGAAGAAGACCTGTTCATTTCCAGGTAATAGGTGGAAAGGTCTTGAGGCACCAGCATCTGGAGGCCACAGAACACTTGATGAAAAAGGTTGCTGCTGTGCATAGAGCTGTCCAGTAGGCACAGCTGCGCTGACTTTACGTTAATCAATCCAGGAGGAAAATATGGGTCAAATCTGGCTCACTGTAGAACTTGGAGAGTGCCATTGGTTTCTCTCAATTCTAAGCTGACCCATATGGAATACGTTGGTAGTCCAAATTCAGCCTCCATCAGACCGATTGTTAAATCACAATCAAACATTTTACTGATCATCACCATTATTAGCAATTTGAGTTAATATTTAATAGGACAAGAAAACTGAACTATTGTGGCTCGGAAATCCCGAGAAAGGTTATAGCCCCCCTACAGCATCCACAAATCCTCTTGGCAGAAGAGTTCAAGGGAGGTTGGAGCCACTGTTGAGCCTTCTGCATTAGATTTGTTATCACCTAGAGGTTTTTAGTTTCCATTGCTTGCACATGCGTAATCATTTATTGTTTTTCTGGAGAAACCATGGGACATGGATCCAAAACCTCAGAACAAGTAGCATGAGATGGAATTAGCAAGGGTTGACATCATGCAATACTTAAGGAGGAAGGCACTGTCAGATTCAGAGTGCCTGTACTTCTTCACAGGAATTATTCAACACTTTCAGTGGGGGAGTACCGCACTTCTCTACACTTGCACCACTGCAGTGCCATAACTTCTCAGCAGGGGCAATCAATTCTAGTCAGGTGGATGCACGCTTCTTAGGTGGTAGCAGGCAGTCTAGTGGTGCAACATTTTATACAAGGTAAAATGTTTGAATTCTGAAAATGTGTTCCCTCTGTCCTTTGAATGAATCTATCTATTTATTTATTTATTTATTTTATTCATTTATAAAGTTTTGTATAGCACAAACGTGACCCTCGAGGGTATCAGACCGCTTTACATGATGAGAAGACGAGTAACAATTGGTCTGGTAAACAGGAAAACATATGCGTGAGAGCCGAAAATATCATACAGTAAAACAGGATAACAAGGATTGGGATGGAGTCAGTCCTAGGAAGGAAAGTCCACATAAGAGTCTGGTATCTAAACTTTTTCAATGTCACCGATATATTGACTTAGGGTAAAAAGTTGGTCAGTAGTTAGGATTGGGTTCTTTTTTGAAGGAGGCGGTAGAGGAAATTAAGCGAAGGTCCGGTGGTAAAGAGTTCCATATCTTGGGTGCGATAGCCAAGAATGCTCTGGTGCTTGTTTTCCTTTTGTGGGTATGTTTGGGTTTCAGAAGCAAGGTGAGCGCACTTCATGAGGCTCTGCTGCACCCTGATTTTTCTAGCTTTTGGGCCAGGTAACTGGGGGTATTGAAGTGTACCGCTTTATGAATCATGCATGCAATTTTCAGTTGGGTTCTTTCTTCGTATGGTAGCCAATTTAAGGATTTTAGGGCCGGTGAGGTGTGCGCGTATCTTTTTGTTCCGAGGACAAGTCTTGCTGCTGCGTTGATGGAGGCTCTTAGAGGGGCCAGTTGTTATCTAGGTCGGCCACATAGTGTGGCACTACCATAATCCAGTCTGGGCAATACTAGAATTTGGATTGCTTGTTGTAGGTCTTCTAGTGGTAGGTAGGGTTCAAGTTTCCGCACAATGCTCAGTTAGTAGTGCACTCCTTAAGTGTCTGCACTAATGTGATCCTGAATATTTAGGTGTTTGTCTAATGTAATGCCTAAAGATCTGGCAGAGTCTATGATGTGGGGCGAGAAATTGAGGACTGTAAGATGTTTCATTCATAGGTCAATCTTGGGGTTGTTATTTGGCGGCGAGATGAGAAGAAATTCAATTTTGGCCTAGTTGAGTTTGAGATGGTCAACCGTGAGCCAGAGGTGCGTGTTTTTTAAGATAGAATTGAGGGATATGATGTCTTCTAGGGAGGTAATTTTGAGATACAGCTGAGTGTCATCAGCGTACATATGGTAGTGGATGTTATAGGTTTTTAGGAGGTTTGTCAGTGTTTCCAGGAATAGGTTAAAGAGAATGGGTGCGAGGGAGGATTCTCGAGGAACGCCAAGAGTGATTGCGTGGGACTTGGAGAGAGATTGATTCATTTTGACTCTTAAGGAACTGTTTTGGAGGAATGAAGAGAACCATTGTAATACTACCCCTGATAGGCCCATCCTTTGTTCCGTAGTTTCAATAGGTTATCATGTTTGACGATGTCAAAGGCAGCCGAAAAATCCAGCAATATTAGAAGGCATGATTCATTATGATCCAGCATTTTTAGTATGTCAGCTACTACATGACTAGGGGCAGTTTCTGTGCTGTGATCTTGACGGAAGCCTGATTGGTGTTGATCGAGGAGTTGGAAGTTTTCTATGTGATTGCATAGTTGGTTCTGTATGCATTTTTCTAACAGCTTTGCCAGTGTGGGGATGTTGGAGATGGACCGGAAGTTGTAATGATCGGAGTAGTCTGCCCTAGGTTTTTTAAAGATGGGTGTTACTTTTCCTACTTTTAGGCAGTCAGAGATAGTGCCTTGACGTAGTGAGGCATTTATAATCTTGGACCATAGTGGGAGAATACAGATTTTGATCTCTTTGAATATGCTGGGAGGTAGAGGTTCCATGAAGTGATTCGATGAGTTTAAAGAAGAAAGAATGTTGTACATTTCATGTTTGCTGATTGGGGAGAAGAAGTTCCAAGTGGCATTGTTTTTAGAGGGGGGCCAGGTTGGTTCCTTCCCTTCTGTAAATTGGGAGGTGTATGAGAGACTAATTGGAGTAGCCTGTAGTGTCTCCTTCACTAGTTGAAGCTCTGTCTCTATTTTTGAAGTTTTTTTCCTTGAAGAAGGTGGCCGGCTCTTCGCAGTTTGGAAGGGTGCTGGATCCAGAGACTTAACGGGTCTGATGTGTTGTGTGATTGTTGCTTGAGTATTTCAATCGTTTTTCAGCCTATTTCTGGCTTGGTCGAGTAATGTTCTGGTAAAATTAGCTTTCCCTTGTCTTATTCTTCTATTGTAAGCTTTCCTCATTGATCTTAGGCATTTTAGTGATTCCAAGGAAAGGGAGTATTTCCAAAATCTTTCTGCTGTTCTAAGATTGCATCTTTCTGTGTTCAAGTTGTTATTGAACCATGGTTTTGAATTTTTATTGGAAATATTTTTCTGTTGAAGGGGCGCGATGGAGTCCATGACTTCCCGTATAGAGGTATTGTAGTAGTATGTGAGGTCATTGACATCCTCCATGTTCGTCTGTGGGATCAAGGTGTTATTGCATATCCAGAGGAGGGAGGTCTGGGGGCGCCTGATTTTAAGGCCTATTGTTTGTCTAGCCAACCACAATGGCTATCATATTGGTTAGCCGGTCGTCATTTACAGGAAATAGATTATACCCCCCGAATGTTGCACCAGGGCACGTTGCATAATTTGCTCTGACCGACAGATAGGATCCCACATGCGCTTCCTTCCTTGCTTCACACGGCCCTCCTATACTGGAGACAAACACTCAAATATACCAAGAAAGCAACACCATACTCCGCCAATGTACCACTACTTGGGATCCCCACTGTTACTGGCATAGTTTCTAATAAAATATTATCCCTGTGGACACAAAAGGGAGTCTCGATGGTGGGAGCATTGTTTATCGAAGGTATCTTGACCGATCATGACAATTTCCTACGTACTCATTGGGTTTCCTCAACATTATTCCTCCTCCATGCTACACTAATTCGCTATATTAAACACCACTGGGCACCTGATGGGTACGAACCTCCAACACACAATTTAGTCCATGCAATGTACCTTATGGGGGAGGGTCGACATCTCATATGCTGGCTGTATAGGGGTATCAGGACTCACTCCAATCCACCCCTACTCTTACTTCGAGCCCGAAGGTCAATAGACTTAAGCAAAGAATTTACAGATAAGGAATGGTCCTTGATACTAGAATTCCCTAAGAAAGTGTCCCGGAATGCCCGTTTTAAATACATCCAATCCATGATTTTACATAGAGCCTATCTCACACCACACTGTCTTAATAGTATATACCCCAATGCTCAACTCTCCTGTCCTAAATGCCAAGAAGCTGATGCAAACCTCATACACATGCTATGGGCATGTCCTCGTCTCAGTTTCTTCTCGCATGCTGTTACTTATGCCATACAACAGGTTACTAATACGACCGAATGGCTGTCCCCAGAGGCTTGTCTTCTGGGACTCCACGGTCGCCCTAAGAAGCAGAAGACCCAATTCAAGTTTGCAGACTTGGCACTACTTATTGCAATGAGGTGGAAGTACGCATCTCCCCCCACGCCAATACACTGGCACACAGAATTGATACGATGGGGAATGGCTGAAAGTGCCATAATTCGACCAGAGCAATTCAGGGGGTTGCGTAAGACCCCCATCTCCCTGGAATGGGACCAAATGTTGGAAACTTTCAAAGCTATGGATTCCTTTATGCCTCCATCGTCACCGACAGCTCCGACTCACCCCAAAAATCCTACATCCCCCCTAACTGACTTGGCTAAATCTATTTGATCAAATGTCAGCTTTATCATTACTGAATGAATGTACTCACATATTTACCCATCAAGTTTGCCGACAAACGTCTTTATGTACCAATATGTAACTCAGTCTTAATGTGTACAATAAGTGGCACCACAGCTAATTGGATTATTGTTAGGAATTTACGAACCAGTGAACAGGGGAGAGGGGGGAGTTGGTTTTCTTTATCTAGTTTTTTTCTCACTTTTGTCTTTTAGTGTTAGATTTGTTGAGACACTACAGGGCATTATTATTTCTGTTTTAGACTATTGCTTTTATTATGTGTGCATGTTGTGTAAATTGCACTTTTCCTACTTTACCTGCAATACATGCTGATTAGATGACTGACTATTTACTTTTTGAAAATTTGTAGGTATAGTTCATATGGACATGATACTAGGTTATCTGCTACCGCTCTCTTCCCTTTCTTTTTCTTATTTTTCTCTTATTTGGAATGCACGGCTAATACCGATACTGACAAATGACCTTTGTATGTTGGTTTATTTGAAAAATCAATAAAACTATGTTTAAAAAAAAGGTGTTATTGCATAGGGTGGTTAGTTCATTGTGGTTTATGTTACGGATATTCCTTTTCCAATGTTTTATTTTCTCCGGTTGGCTGTTCTTTGGGATCACCTTTAAGTTGATGAGGAAGGTGATGCGATAGCGGTCAGTCCAGTCACATGGGGTAATAGACTCTAGGGTGATAGTGTCCGAGATGATAAGGTCGAGAGTCTCACCCTTGTTGTGCGTTGGTCTGTTGCAAATTTGGGACAACTCATTGTTTAATAGGAAGGATTTTAGGCTATTCACTGAGGGGTTGTTCAGCTCATTCCAGTGTAGATTGAAATCATCAAGGAAGATCTGGGGTCCTTGAAGATTATCATTCATTGTGATAATTTCCATGATTTGTTCGATGAACAATGAGTTATCGCCCGGAGGGTGATAAAAGGCTTGTATATTACAAATGGATTTGTTGTTGCCAGAGATATTGATGCTAATATAATCACATGTTGTTACTGCTAATGTTTCCAATTGTCATAATGAAAGTGTGTTGTGATGGATGCAAGGTATTCCACCTTCCGTTTTTTTGGGTCTATCCAGTTGAATGATCTTGTGACTAGTAGATCTATGATGGGATGAAATGAGTTGTTTAACCATGTTTCCGTGAGGATAACTACATCAAACGTATGTGAGAGAATTAGGTCATAGATATCTGCTGCGTGTTTATTTGCTGATCTGCAGTTGAAGAGCATGCACTTTAGCTGCTTATTAATATTATTATGTGAGGCCATTTGTGATAGCTTGACTCGCTTGAGATTGTTCTTGTTTACCCCTCTGTGATTGTGATTCGTTTCTCTGAATGGGTCCGCTTGGATGGTTTGGATTTAATTTTGATCAGCACTACTCGTATTCTTTTCGGGCTGATAAGAAAGAAGTTCATGGATCTCATTGTTCGATAGACCTTGACGTGATCTCTTTGGGTGAGAGGCATCATTAGGGGAAGGTGTAGTATCCAATCTCTGGTTGGCTGTGAAAGGATGGAGTTGGGGGATGACTGTATGGGCATTCTTTGTGTTTCTCATAGAGCTACTTGAGCTGCGAGAAGGCCAACGATTGGTTCTGAAGGATGTAAGTCTCTGCAGATCCTCCTTAAGGTGTTTTAAACAACGATCAATCTCATTGAATTGCATTAGCCAGTTTTCAGGTTTAAGGATAGCGGTGGGTTGCACAGAGACATCTGATAGTGGTGTGATGTGATAAGGGGTGCCACGTTGAGAGAGGGAGTCAATATTCACTGTGCATTTTTGTAGTGCATAAGTGTGAGGAATATTGGAGGAGATGGGAAGAGGTGTAGAGCTGGATGTAGTGAAAAGATTAGAGGATCTAGTTGATCTACAGTTGATTTTGTGAGGGGATATGGGTTTGTGAACATTACACTTCCCTGAGAGTGGGTACCGTGAGGGCGTGTTTGGGGAGCCCTCATAGGAGCAAGGTTTATTTGTTGAGGGGCTATGGGTTTGTGGACAGTATTCTTCCCCGTATGGGAGATCAGTGAGGGCATGGTTGAAGAGCCCTCATTGAATGGAGGAAGTTCTAGTCTTGATAATGAGGGGTGGATCGGAAGAGTTGGTTAGACTATTCTTAGTAGGGTTCTCAGTCATTGATTGGGAGGGTGGTTCTGGAGAGGGAGTGGTGGCCGGAATTGAGTTGATTGAGATAGGAGTAGCTATTTGTGATAAGGGGGATGAGGGTGATCCCTCAGGACCGTTAGGGCGATTTTGGGTGGAAAGATTGGGCTTGTTGTAGACCCCCTTTTTCAGAGTGGGGAAGATTTTGTCTATTAAGGTTACATTTTTCATTTGAAGACTGTATTAGTATAATCCCATTAATATAGATGGATATGGTAGCTTTTGCATTGCAGAAGGGAGAAGGAGGTACTGCTAATCTAAGACTGTGAGGTGTTTTTCTAGTGTCTGTGATTTTTAACATGGAGAGTAAAATAGTTCTCCATTGGGCTCTTTTTTTTGTATGGAATATAAGGTCATTTGTTCTTGTTCCCTTGGTGATAATAAAATATGGGTCTGAGATAAGCGTTTCTGAGTGAGCTTTGAGTATTTGGTGTTTGAGGTTTTTTGTCGCGTTTTTGGAGTGGTTGGGGGGTATTTGATAGAGAAGGCATTGTGGCCCGATGGTTCCAGTTTAATGTCCATTATTTGATACTGGGAGGTATCTTATGATGTTGTGAAAATTCGAGTGTGGCGCTTCTGACACCCCTTCTAGTGTTGTAAGGTGGCGCTTCTGACACCACTTCTGCTGTTATAGGTTAATTAATGAATACGTGAGCAGTATATACCATATTAATTGTGCCAATAACTCTGTTAGTGGTAGTTTAGAGTCTTGGGAGATAGGGTATTCTTCTTGTCAGGGGCCTGTTTCCCAGTATCTAGCTCAAACGTAGGGGGTTAAGAGGGTCTGCCAAAGACTAATGTGCCTTTTTCAAGATGTCTGCCTATTTTGCAGGGTTTTTAGTAATGATAAACGAATCAGTCCTCTTTTTTTGTTTCTAGGTCTGAAGGTATTCTATTTTTTCTAATCCGATCGCTGGGGGGCGCCATTGTGGGTAGAGTTGAGTGAATGAGATTTTGTGTTGCCAAACTAAAATGGTGGGATGAATTTATTTGCTAGTCTTATCCATGTCTTTCCAGTTTTAATCCCTTTCCTTTTTTTTTATTGTCTAAATCTCACTTTTATGCGTAATCGGTAACTCTGATTTTATCCTTTTTCCTTTCCCCGAAGGAACTTGTTTCACTGCTTCAACCTGCCACTCGGTGCAACCTCCCTGCCATGCTGCTTCATGTTAGTGAGAGCGATGCCGCGGGGTGGTGGGGAAGACAGAGGAGAGAGTCCCTCCTTTTCCTTTGACCCATCAGCCAGCGGCTCTAGTGCGGCGAAGAAGTGTGGGGCCTTGAGGCTTCTAGGAGGCGAGACGGATGATGTGGAGCGGTGGAGAGGATGGCGGAGGAGAGCCACCCCTTTTCCCACTACTCACCCGCCAGCAACTCTCTCCGGTGATCGTACTCAGGTAGTAGCGAAGAGGCGGGCGGGGAGAGGAGGTACTCACCTGTTCTACGATCGGGTGTCTGGAACATGGAGGCCCACCCTCAATCTGCCAATTGGATCCTCCTTGTAGCCGGATCCTGTCAATGGTTCCGAAGGTCACGGAGGTGCTTCCGATGCTTCCTCATTCCTACCTTGAGATCGGACTATGTAGAGCTGGATCTCAATTGGCGTGTCACACTGCGGGTCCCGGTACCAGTCCTCCCAGATTTCATAAAGCAGTTGGTCGCAGATGGCAGCCAATAGGAGGACCGCTGTCTTTCTGGGATACGATGGACTCCCAAGGCTCTACAAGGACCACACTGGCTTCTGTCCCTCAGTCTTCTAGGCATACACAACAGGCCTCCGATGACTGAGAAAGTGGGCTCCTACGTTACATTCCAAATGTTTTCTTTTAAAGTTAGATAGTAGCAGGGTGGCTAGTAGGGTATTCGTAGGGATATTCACTGAAGAATGATCCCTGGCCCGGGAACTTCTCTCTCGGGGTCAAGCTCGGCGGCCATCTTCATCTTTGTAACTATCTATCTATCTATCTATCTATCTATCTATCTATCTATCTATCTATCTATCTATCTATCTATCTATCTATCGACCGATCGATCTATATATTCCATTTCAAGATTATAATGTTACCACAGAAACCTAATGTGTGTGTGCACAAACGGAGTTGCCACCATTCCCATGTACAGCTTTGGAGACTTTATGTTTTATTCCTAAGAGAAACATCCTTACACTTTGCTTAAAAGAACAGTACATTAGTACAGCAATTTCAAAAGCCAATAGATAAGCACTGGCAAATCCAATAGATCTTGCCTATGAGAGCTATGGTCTTTGGCAGTGCTTTCTGCTATGTTGTACAGCAGTGAGCCTGCTGTGCAGCATGTCAAAAAATTGTTTAATAAAAAAGCGCTTGACATGGCAAGCATTAATTAGATTTTTTTATTTAAAAAAAATAAACACATTGGGGTGTGTTGTGGGGGATGAAGCAACACGGCGAGAGCGAGCACTGAAGGGAAGACATTGCTGGTGGGAGGGGAGGACGAACAAGTGACAACAGGAAAGCTCACAGTAAATGGTGGGTGGGTCCGAGACCCTGCAGAGGCACAGGTACAATGAGGGGTAGAAGGGAGGGGCTGGGGAAGCATATGGCCAATTGAGGGTGGTCAGAAATTGTTGTTGAAGCATATGAACAATGGAGGGTGGGTTAGAGGGGCTGTGAAGGCAAATGAACAATGGAGGGTGGGTGAGATGGTTTTGGAAGCAAACAAAACAATGGAAGGCATGTAGGAGGAGATTGGGCATTACGCTGACTATGGAGAAGTGGGTGATAGGAGTGGAGAGAGTAAGTGGACAACGGAGGGCAGGCGAGTCTGGAGGAGCTAGTTGACAGCGGAGAGTGGGTGGAAGGGTATGGGGAAACACATGTACAACTGAGAATGACAGGGCAGGGCTGGGAGAACAAACAGACAAGAGGGTGGGTAAGCACGAATGTCAAGAGAAAGATGAACATGGAGGGGGAGAAGTACATGAGTCTGGTGGAAACACATGCACACTCATAGAGTGCCTAAACAAGGAAAAAAGTAGCACCTGAAAAATGAGCAATGGAGGACACAAGTAATGAATCTGTGCTCTCGGGGTGGGACAAAAACGAAGAGGAAGGAAAGCATACCGAAGCGGACAAATAAGAAGCAAGCAAATGAGAGTAACAATTTATGGTATTGCCCGTGTGATAACGTATCACTACAAAGTACGATCCTTGTGGTATTATTCTGTAAGTTTTACTTTACCGAAAGGCAAAGATGGTTAAAACCATTACTAAACAAGCATTTGCAATGCAATAGGTCTCGCATTTATGCAAGTCCGAGTTATAGACATTGTAAATGACAATGCCTTTTATTTATGTTTTGGTTTTTAAAACATAAATAAAATGCATTGTCATTTACAATGCCAATAGCTTAAACTTGCATACATGTGTGACCTATTGCATTGCAAATGCTTGTTTTTTTTAACTTATGGCTAATACTTATTGGCTCTGCCAATGTGTTTAAGTTATGTTATAAAAAAAATACTTAATTGATTTAAAATCTATTAGAGGTCACCATGGCAACAATCCTATTAGTGTGAGAGTTTTCCTATTACTTGGCAGACTTCTACCGTGATGAATTACAGGTAGATTTATTAGTAAAATATGAGAGTTTTGGACTAGACAATGGCACAATCTCACTGAATGCAGCTTCTACACTGGAAATGGATGTATTAAATGAATGTGTATTGAGAGCTGCTAACAGGGACGCCCAATGTAAATGGCAACTGAATGATACTTTAGTGAGAGCCCTTGGGATGATGCGATGTCTTCTTACAGCACCACGAAAGGCAATAGCGGGCAGCATGAGTCTGTTTTAACAATTGCGTGCACTGTCTGTTATATCACAAAAATGATAAATGAACGTGCCCGGAAAGCATTTTTATTTAAACAAAAAAAAATACCCAATTGCCTTTTCAGGTGACTATAACATCTACAGATTCCTCTCTGCCTGTGTGTGGCCGTTTTAAGGCAATACTTACTTGTATTTGCAAAAAGATGGAGCCCGCTTTATTTACCCATATCTTAACATCTATTCAAATTTGGGATACCCTTGTATGATGTTTATTTCCATCTTTGGACAAGCAGTGCTGTGCCATGTTGAGCTCGTTTTGTTTGCCAGTGAGCGCTAGACAGATGTTAACAGCCTGAGGTGTAAAATTCAAGTACTGGTGAAGATTTGCAGCTACACTGTTAATTTTAATGAATGCATGCAGCTGGGAAGTAGCATGTTACACAGTAATGATTTCCAGGCTCGGCTTGTGCTATAGCTATTGGGGTCAAGCTGGCTCTCCCAAGGGAGGGGGGAATTGAAAGTGATGGCAGGGTAGGTGCAAGAACTTAAAACAATGATGGGAGGGTGAATTAAGTATTGTAAACAATGGGAGGGTGAGGAGAATTGAAAACAATGAAAGGAGTCTGCTAAAAACTCATGATAAGCAGCGGGTGAGAGGGAGGAACCATGTGCAAGCAACTGGTGATCACGTAAAGTTGTCTAATATGTTTGGCGAGTTGGCACTGTATAAAGCTGCAAAATAAATGTTATAAAAGCATTGCCGATGTTGTTTTTTTAGCGAGTTGGGAGGACAGAAACAAATGATGGGCGGCTATTTGGGAAAAGGACGGGAAGCAGGAGGGGGAGGGAAAGAGCAAGGTGAGGGTAGGCAAGGAACAGCGGGAGAAGAGTGATTCCTTCAATACAATGTAGCATGACCTCACCTGAGCAACCATTCAAAATGCTAGTACTTTGGGAGATTTGTGTGGAACAATGGCAGATAGGTGAAAAGGCAGGGGTCAGGGAAGAAAGAGAGGGCAGAGGAAGATTGAAAGAGGGAAAGATGAAGGAGAGGAAAGACAGAGAGAGGCCCTGAGTAGCACATTGCGGCTTGCCAATTTGTTAGCATGCAAATTGCTGCATGCCACAATGCCAGGCAAGGTATTAAGTGTCAACTGAAGTGCAAGTGTCCAATATTTTGTCAAACTCCACAGAAACTCAGCTCCAGGACGAGCGTGAGCTACTACGGTAGGAGTTAGCTGTATACTGCTTTTCGGATACTGGGTCCTGTCTTGTGAGTATGGTGAGAAGGAACAACGAAGGCTATCGTGCGAAACAGGCTTTGTTAAAGTTGGAGAAATGAATGCTAAAACCCGGCGCTGCCCACCCGACACAACAGACCCTCAAAGAGTCCCAAAATTTTAGCTAAGGCTAACAATCTTACCTTTCAGATCTTCCCGCTTAATCTCACTGGATGCTGCGCAGCAACGAAAACGAAAACTGCTGGCTGCTTCTTTAACATCTCTGGAGCAATCAGCCAGCACGTGACTGGGGTGCCAGCTTGCTAAACAACAGCTGCTGGAAAGGGGAAGGTTGCATGCGCATGTTAATGCGCACTATTTAAAACAAGCATTACGGGCATTGTATTAAATAAAATAGCCAGGTATTGTGAAACTCACCGCCGCAGCCGGGCTCGAACAGGAAGCCAGGCAACCTGTGTTGGAACGGGGGCGGGGCCGCAAAAAAGGCAGGAAACAGACGGGAGCCTACCCCGTGCTCCTGTGAAGCCAGCCCGAAGTGGCCCCCGTGCTCGTGGAGAGCCCCGCCTGCTGCTGAGCCTGACCGCTGCCGAGGGAGAGAGGAACACAAGGAAAGAGTCCGGTGAGTGGGGGGGTGTGTGTGTGGGGGGTGCATGTGTGTGCCTGCGTGTGTGTGTGCCTGCGTGTGTGTGTGTGCCTGCGTGTGTGTGTGCCTGCGTGTGTGACCGCGCGTGTGTGTGTAAGCACGTGTGTGTGAGCGCGTGTGTGTGTGTAAGCGCATGTGTGAGTGCGAGCGCCCAGGAGAGTCAGCCCGCCAGCAGAAGCGCGTCCTCGAGGCGAAATCGCCGAGGTAATGCGCGTAACCACCCCCTCTCAGCCATTCCCAGGAAACCCACGACAATAGGTCTTTCGCTGGAGCAGCGCTATGCGCTGCTAACACCAGCGAGACCTAAAAAATGCGAGGCACGGAAGTCATGAGGCCCGATCACAACAACAGATCTGCAGCACAGATCTGCAGCGCCCTGGAGAGTCAAGCGCGTGCCACTTGCCTGCAAAAAAAAAGCGCGTGCAACTTTCCTAAAAAAAAACCGAGACACAGAAGTTATTAGGCGCGATCGCAAAAACAGATCTGCAGCGCCCTGGAGAGTCTGCACACGTGATGCAAGCCCGACTGCAGAAGCGCGTCCTCGAGATGAAATCGCCGAGGTGAAGCACGTAACCACCCCCTGTGCCCCATTCCCGGTAAACCCACAACAATAGGTCTTTCGCTGGAGCAGCGCTTCGCGCTGCTAACACCAGCGAGACCTAAAAAGGGAGGGTGGAGACAATATCCTCCTGCTTTTATTTACTTGCAGATTTTGGACAGTTTTTATTGTATTGGCTCCATGGCAGGATTCTTAAAGAATGTAATAAGGATCAGGAAAGTAAACAACCTGTGAACTCCAGGAAGAGTTCAATTGATAATTTTTCCGAAGGATGAATTATATGTTTGAAAGTATAGCATGAAATTACTAGTGTAATCTAGTGGATTGTTGTACATAGATTTATTTAGATCGTGTTATTAGATGATGAACTTGTTTTTATATGCATATATGCTTTTATGATTTTATTACTTGAAATCGAATAAAGCTCGTTTGATTGATTGATTGATTGATTGATTGATTGATTGAGAGTAACAATGAAGTCAACCAATGGTAAGCAATGGTCGGGTTCCAAGCCACTGTATGCTAACAACATGTCTCCTGATAGACAGTGCATGTGCTGTCTTAGGTTAGCCCTAAAAAGAAAGGTAAGGAAGGCAACAGAATTTTTCTATTTCTTCCAGCCTTATTTCAGTCAGGATTGGCAACATATCCCTTTGCTTTTGTCACATTAAATGACTACATAGCAGTGCTTAATTTGAGATGGTGGTTTCAGGTGCGGCGTGCCAGGACTCATTTTTGGGACCCGCACTTGTTTTGCCCCAACAGGCTTTGATCCAAAGCAAAAGAAAGAAAAACACAGAAGGGGTAAAGAAGGAGTAGGAGAAAGACAGAAAAACAGTCACTAAAGGAGAAGGCAGGAATGAAAAAGAATCTGCAAGAGTGAGATAAATGGGGCAGGGGGTGTATGGTGGTGAATAAAAGAGACATCAGATGGAATCAAGACAATGCAGCCTTGTTATTTGGTACCCCCGGCATTCAGTAGTGCTGGCCACGGGCTTCTGAGCAAAAAGTTAGTTAAAGGCACTTTTTAAAATAAATTAAGCAATTTTTCATGGATTGGTTGAATTTGAGTATTGGCTATTTTTCTTTCGAAGAATGTTAGCACTTTCATAAATATCATTTTCCCCTCAGGCTTGCATGCTTTTCTGCCTCTAACTCTAATGAATGTGGTCATTTTCTATAGGTGAGGTCATGTCATCTAAGGGGTCAAATGGACTCACCCCACACGCCAAAACTGACAGCTCAGAGGATGGAAGGGAAGCCAAACCTATGTGGCAATAAAGGATATATTTTAATATAAGTAAAGTAGGTAGTAAATGCGCACCCAAACAATTTGACATTCTATTCTAGTGCACTTATTTCAGCTATATTTTTAATTGAAAGGCCATGGATCACTCTTTGGCTGCTTTAGAAATAGTCGAGGAGTACACCGGAGGCAAAGAAACCAGTGATTTTTTTGTAAATTATTTTTTTTCCTAGTAAAATTTAGTTAGGATTTGTATTCTTTTACCAAGTAGAACCTAAGTAGATGCTACAACGCTTTCTGTTTGGCCCTTAATCCTGCTGGGGAATCACACACAGTCATTGCTGGTCCACACTGCGGCATCTCCAGTCTGCACTCATGGAAATGTTAAGCTCTCCCTCACTAGAGAGTGTGAAGGCCATTAGAGGGCCTAAGGAGAGTAGCAAAGCCTGTGTGGACCCGCTCGGGTCCTTCAATAGATTAGGATTCGGAGCACTGCTTCTTGTTCATTTTAAGTTGACTTTTTGAGTCATTCATTAACTAAAACTGATTTTTTTTGGCATAGTCTCTCCTGCCACTAGGGTGACCAACTGGCATTGGTGCAAATTCAGGACGGTGAGTGTAAAAATTCAGGACAAAGGGTCAAAATTCAGGATAAAAATTCAGGACAGGAGGTCAAAATTCAGGACAAAACTTCAGGACAATAGGTACGTTTTACAGACACATCAGAGGTCGCGCAATAGTATATAAGTAAGCCCAGCCATTTCCAAACATATTCAACCATTTGCAAACCTATCCATCATGTATCCTTCCATCTATCATTTCACTCATCCATCCCTTCATACATCCCCTCATCCATCCTTTCACTCATCCTCCATTATCCATCCACCCTTTCACCCTATCCATCTGTACACTTATCCATCCACTCTTCATCCCATCCATCCATTCACTCATCCATTCAGCCATTTACCCTTTCACCAATCCAGCCACCCTTTCACTTACTAATCCTTCCACCCATCCACTCTTTTAGTCATCCATCCATCCTCCCTTTCTCTCTCAATTGACCCTTTCACTTAGCCATCCTTCCTTCCATCCATCCATCCACCCATCCATCTACTCATCCACTCATGAATCCATCCATTGACCCTATCATTCATCCATCTATCATTTCACTCCTTCACACATCTATTCATCCTTTTGTCCATCTACCCTCCCTTTCACTCACTCATCCATCCTTACATCCACCCTTTCACTCATATGTCCATTCATTCACCCTTGCACTTATCAATCCATCAATCCATCAATCCATCCATCATTTCACTCATCCACCTACCCATCCATCATCCACCCAACCAATCAACCCACCCACCCACCATCCACCCACCCACTCATCCATCCTTTCACCCACCCATCCATCCATCCCCTCCATCCATCCCCTCATCCATCCATCCATCCCCTCATCCATCCATCCTTCCCCTCATCCATCCATCCTTCCTTCCCCTCATCCATCCATCCATCCCCTCATTCATCCTTCCCCTCATCCATCCATCCTTCCCCTCATCCATCCATCCTTCCCCTCATCCATCCTTCCTTTCATCCATCATGCATCCTTCCCCTCACCCATCCATCCATCCCATCTATTTATCCTTCCTCTCATCCAGCCATCCTTCCCCTCCATCCATCCATCTCCTCATCCATCATCCTTCCCCTCATCCATCTTTCCCCTCATCCATCATCCAGCTACCCTTCCACCCATACATCCAGCTATTTACATTTTCTCTCCATCCATCCCCTCACGCATCAATCCATCCATCCTCTCTCATTATCCATTTATTCAATCTTTCATTCATCCTTTCACTAATTCAACCAGCCATTCACCCATCCCTTCACTTACTTACTTGCCCACCTTTCCATATTAATTTTGAGCTGAGCCCTTTTGAGAAGAGGCCCATCAAGAACTTCACCCTCGCTGCAGGGGCCGTTCCAGGACTGGGACAGAAGCCACCCAGGGCGGAGACAGGATCCACCGCAGGGGGGGACAAGAGCCATCACAGGCGGGGGTGGACTGGAGCCACAACATGGGGGGACAGGAGCCATCAGAGGCGGGGGTGGACTGGAGCCACAACATGGGGGGACAAGAGCCATCAAAGGCGGGGGTGGACTGGAGCCACAACATGGGGGGACAAGAGCCATCACAGGCGGGGGTGGACTGGAGCCACAACATGGGGGGACAAGAGCCATCACAGGTGGGGGGTGGACTGGAGCCACCACATGGGGGGACAGGAGCCATCACTGAGGGGAGGGCAGGAGCCATCACAGGAGACTGAACAGGATCCACCAGGGTGGGCACAGGGGTGGGCATGCAGTATTCTAGTATCATCTTGGGCTGCTTGCCCCCTCCTGCACAAGACAACGAGAAGACAGGCTCTCTGACCAAAATGCCATCCCCCACTGTGATGTACAGTACTTACAGGAGATAATCTAAGAGAACTGATTGAACTGATTTTCCTCCATACTTTGTTAATCAGTGTGGGTGCGATTGTGCCATTTCTTTATTGTATTACATTACAGACTGCATGTTTGAAGAACCGAGGTTTGCTTACAATTTAGTGACAGTAATTAAGCTCGGTGAAGAGAAGCACATGCTGCCTCGGTGTAATCAGGGGTGTAATCTGGCCGAGTCTAGGATGTTTGGGGCCCTGGGTAGAAATGGAATGTGTGAGCCCCCTCTAAATAGCAGAGACCTGATGCATTCAGGGCTGTTTGCATGTGGATAGATGTCGCTGCTCCTGAACCTTCAGCCCCTCCCTCTCAGTCAGTCACCTTCGAAGCACCTCTTAACAGGTCATCAAGGGCTGGAGGTGTGAGGGTTGCCATCCCACTGTGCCTCTCCAATGCTGCTGAGTATCTGAGGAGCTTTGGTACAGCATCGGAGTGAAGAAGGGAGGTGGGTGCAAGCTGTGCCGGCTTTAGGGTGGGGCAACCGGTGCCCTGTTAAAATGACGAACAAATGGCGTCCGTTAAAGAATCCTTCACGGACAACGGACAGACGGCCGAAATTACGGACTGTCCGTGAAATTTACGGACGGTTGGTCACCCTACCTGCCACCTAGAACAAAGAGTGAAACTCACTTGTTTCCAAATAAGTGAAGCTGGTTATCCTTACTTTCGACAGTCAGGACGAGGCAACTTGACACAAGTTGAACATACCTCTGCATCTGAGATATTGGCTAAATACTTAGATTTATTCCAGATGGACTGGCCACGTTCACTACTGCTTAAAACAATTGCAGTCAGAATTCAGAAGAGAGCATTTTTAATTAGAGTATATGTTATGCTTTGCAGAATTGTAGCGTGCACTATCACCCAGGAACGTATCCTGGCGCTGAGCAGGTGTGAGCCTTGGAATTTGGATTTCCATATGCGTGGCATGTATGCAAGTAGGAATCCAGACGAGCAGAGGTGTCTGGAAAGCAGATGCAAATGTTGAGGTAGCTAGGCCAGTGTCATGTAGTGCCTTGAAAGTGTGGGCGAGGAGCTTGAATTATGCTTGTTTGTGTATGGCGAGCCAGTGGAGCTCCTTCAGGTGTGAACATATCATCACAACGGTTTAGCTATGTGGTCAGCCCACTTCTAAGTGGGCTGTCAATACAATATCAGGACTACTGTCGAAGCAGCAGTGAACTTACACGACTTGATAAGTGAAATGGAATCCAAAATCCCATATTTATCAGAAAATGTTGAAGATATTTATAACCAATCATACCATACCTATAGAGACTGGGTAAACATTATGTTAAGATGACGCCAACACAAGTATAGTGAGAACAGGCATTTATTCATCTGGATCCTTCAGCACCAGCTCCTAGTCTCTCACCCAACATTTTAAGGTGAGCTCTCGTCCAAAGTTCTACCAGTGGACTGTACCAGTGGGTGGGAAAGGACAGGGGTAGAGAAGGAAGATGGGAGAGGGGAAAGCGGGAAGGAGGGAGAACACAGAGGAGGTAACCTAAGTTACAACACATCTCCCTTTGAATAAGGGGAAGTAGATAATGCTACAATAGACAGAAGGAACCATAATCAACAAACGGATACAACAGTTCAGCGTCTAATGCTAGAGATGACATTTTATAATTTGCTTGCCAGGATGGCGGCCGGCGAGACCTGGGTTCTTTGGAGTCATGTGAGTTGGAGGTTGATCTGTCCTGGTGTTCTTCACTTGAAGACACTGAGTATTGTACTTTGGGACAGCTTGCTACATTGTCCATGCTCCAGGTGCTTTCATCTTCCAGCTCGAAGGAATTTTTGTTGACTCGTTTGATTCTCAAAGGTTTTGAATCTGGATCCATCAGCACCAGCAACATTCTAAGGTGAGCTCTCGTCCAATGTTCTACCGGTGGAATGTACCAGTGGGCGGGAAAGGACGGGGGTAGAGAAGGAAGATGGGAGAACACAGAGGAGATAACCTAAGTTACAACACATTAAGCAAGATACCAGGGCAACCCCCTCAACAACACTCACTGCAGTGTTATGTTATAATGCCAGAATGAGTGGGCATTTATCATCTGTGTAGGCAAATGAAGGTTATTCTCTGGACAATACCTAAACCCTACAAGTGACCACTAATTAATAAAATACAATTGAAGCTCCTCTGCATCCCACAGGAGGCAGTGGCGTATCATAAAATGATAGTGCACCAATTCTGATTGTGAAGAGGGGCCCCTGAGTTTCCCTTTATCTCACAAATATTGATTCGCCTTGATCTGAATGGCCCCTCCCCTCTCGAAGGACTGGATGCCGGGCTGGTGCCCCCCCCCACAAGGGCCTGCGTTACGTTTCTGCCCCCCCCACACACCCGTTGTGCATACATTCCACAGTACTGCACAGCTGCAGCATAGCATGTCAATTTAACGACTCTATTGGTTTTATTTTGTTGATTTAAAACATTGATAGGGTTCTAAAACCAGAACTGTATGTGACTGGTTGATGCACATTTTCTACACTTATAGTTCTCCGTGTAGACTTGTTTTGTGGTTTACAATCGTGACCCAGAGGGTGTGCAGTTACAGGTTTCATAATGGCTGTTAAACCTCCATTAATGTGAAAGTAACTGGATAGGCCTGACGAGATTAGTGCACCTGAAAAACAGGTTGGGATTCAGGCCAGACTGGGTATTAGATGCTGTAAAGGAAGGAGAGTTAGTGGGTAGCAGCGTGCAATATTATGCCAACTGGTGAGATAGCTCGGCGTGTTCAGGCGCCTGCCGAAGCGGCCTGTGTGCGCAGCATACGAGCACCAGATTTTTGAACCATGGTGGAATGACGGAGCTTTGCATTCTTCAAGGGTGCAGGAACACCCACATGCAGCACAGAGCTTTACAACGTGACGCATTTCCCTAGATGCCTCACGTTGTAAATAGCCTGCAGCATGGCGCTGGCTTTGCCCTGCTACTGCGTCACATAAGTGACGCAACAGCGGCGCAAATCTGGCATAAAGGGCTTGTAAATTTGCTCCGTAAAACATAATCATAACATTAAACAGGCAGCCATAGCACCAGTGTGGCTACTGTTAGGCCATCGTTTCTATTGCAAAGCCATTTTTTGTTTTCCTGGGTGAATCTGCACACAACTGTCCGAAAAAGCAAGGCATGATCAGATCCATCATGAGGGGTCCAAAAAAGAAGGAGTACCTAGGTGACATTTCTCATTTCGATTCCCACAGGATTCTTTGCTCCTCGATAAAGACAAAATAATGGAACTCTTGAATTGTACACATGAGATGTCACCAGTGATGTCATCAATTATGTCATTCAACATGTCAGGAGTGATGTCATATGCAAGTTTATGTGGTTAGCTTAACCATAATTGGTGAATTTCAGTGGGATTTAGATTTTGCTTAAAAACTAAAAATGCACATTAACTGTAATTTTGTTCAGTAAATATGCACATATACACAAAAAAATCTAATCATAGTTAAAAAACGAGTTCTGGTTCAAACGTGTTAAACCAGTGAAATATGCCAGTTATAGGTATGAACACATATAACACATGACATAAATCATGACGTCTGTCATGATGTTTTTCTGTTCTTCTGGTAAATGTTTTTGTGTATCTGTGTCATTGGCAAGTAGGTGTTTGTACATGGCGGTCACTGTGAGTTATGATATGAGCGTTTATAACCATAACTAAAGAATTTCACTCGTTTTACGCTTTTGATCCAGAGCTATAACTTTTTTGACTGGGGCTTTTTTCTGTGACTTTCCCAGGTTTTGTTATAATGTACTTAGGGCCTCATTTATGAAACGTGAAAATGGTGATGCGTCAATTTTCACTGAACCCTCCTTGCGACACCAATGATGTGTCATAGTTACAGTATGACGCATCATGTCACAAGGAGTTACAGATACGTCAGTATTTCTGACGTAACTGTAGGCGCAAAAATGATGCATTGCTGGAGCGTGTCACAAAAGTGACGCAACTCCAGCAATGGGTCATTACACATGGGCAAGTCCCATGTGAAATGTGCCTGCGTCAGTCTTACGCCTGCCATGAGGAAGGCGTAAGATATTTACGCATTTGTGTCCTCGAAGTGGCGCAGTGAAATCTTACAGATTTCACTGCATCACTTCTACGACCCTTTCTTGCGTTGGAATGCTCCCATGCATACATTATACCTGGCGCAGGTATAATGTGGTGCAGGAGTTTACAAAGTGACACATCTACCTAGATGCATCACTTTGTAAATATGGTGCAACAAGGCTAATTTTTTATGCCGCTGGTGCGTCACAAAAAGTGACGCACCGGCGTTGCAAAAGTGACGCAAGGGCTCATAAATAAGCCCCTTAGTTTTCAAGCCCTGCTACTTGACCCCAGACCCTTTGCAATCCACCTTGGTTGCCCAAACCCTGCTGAACAGACCCTATGCCCTACCAACAGCCGTTCAAGCAAAGCCAGACAATCATTTTGTTTATAGCTTTGCATGTGCAGGTTATTTTTTTTAACTAAATAAATACATTTTCAGTTTAATTAAGAGAACTGGGTATAATCTATGGCTCCACTAAAGGTTCTGATATCAGATACAGCTGATTCTCGCTCTTTTCCACTTAGACCATTTCCCCTGCCACAGGTTGTATTTCTGTTCCTGTGTATTTTGTCCTCCGTGTGGAGATTGGAGGATTGTCATCTGAGATCACCCACTTGACTTCATGCTTAGTTCCTAGTCACACAATATGTAATATGTACATGTATAAACATACAATGGCTTGTCTCTTTGTAAGGCACTTACTACAACAGTGTTGCAGCTTAATTGTGCTGTAAATACCAATTGTCTCATTCTAAACGCTGCATTGGGTCCAGGCTTAAGAAGTTCGGCGTTGGCCGCAAGCCTTCTGGCAATTCTTGATTTGTCGCTGTTTTTCTAAAACGTTATTTTTTGGGAACACGCTGGGCCCTCATTAATCTCAAAAAGAATAATGGGATACCGGCAAAAAAAATGTTGTCTAAAAAAACAAACAAAAAAATACATCACCATAGTACTCCCTGGCGTTGAAGGGAATTACTTAAAAAGTCCATCAGTCTGGCATTGGCTGTGAGCCTCTTGCAAGAAAGAAAGAAAGACAAGGAAAGAGAAGGAAAGAAAGAAGGAAAGAGGAGAAAGAAATAAACGCACAGAAGGAAAGAAAAAAGAAGGAACGAAGACAATAAATGAAGAGGGAAAGGAGGATAGAATTAAAGATCTAAAGAAAGAAGAAAAGAAGATGGAAATAAAAAGAAAAAAGGAAATAAAGGAAAAAACAAAAGAAGTCAAGAAAGAAAGGAAGATAGGAATAGAAAGAGGAGGAAAGAGAGAAAGTGAAAAGGAAAGAGAGAAAGAAAATGAATGAAATAAGGCAATAGAAAAAGAAAAAGAAAGAAGGATATTAACAAGGTAAGAGAAAGAAAGATGGAAGGAAAGAAAAAAGGAGGAAGGAAAGTAAGAAGGAAAGAAAGGAAAAGGAAAAAATTAAAAAATTAAAAATAGGTAACTTCATAGAGATCAATTTTAGATGGACACAATATAGTTTGCTGTGAAATGACAGCAGTCAGAGAAGCAAAATATTCCAAAAGAATTTTACAACAGCCTTGACATGAGATGGGATCTGATAGAGATGGAATGTGCATCAGAATGATCCTTCTATCCCACCAGGCTCTAAACACAAAGGCAACACTAAAGTAATTATAAAGAAAAAACAAAAACACTGACACTGAAGGGAATTAGCTTGTGTGTGGATGTACTCCTTGTGCAAGAGCAAAATACAGTCACTCAAAGTGAAATTAACCAGTGGTTCCAGTAGGCTGACCCACTGGCCCACTGGCCCAGTGGGTGGAAGCAAAACGTGAATGACACAATAGACCAATGGATGAGGAGAGGTTGCTGAAAGCACCTAAATATAAGCGTATGATGCATATTTCAGTAAAATCAAAAGGTCTTGGCCAATGCCAGTCCTAAAACAAGCATTGACAAAGCCAATAGGTCGTGCCTATGGAAGAGCTATTGACTTTGGTAATCTATTTTAGCCATGTTATACACCAGCGTGGCTGCTATTCAGCATGCCTAAAAGTTAGTGCCATAAAGGAGAAAGGTGTGGAGTGAAATGTCATGAAATGGAGTATCGTGGAGTAGCGTGGAGTGGCGTAGAGTGGTGTGGAGTGGCGTAGAGGAGTTGAGTAACCTGGAGGAAGTAGAGTGACGTAGAGGGGATTAGAGCGTCATAGAGTGGAGTAGAGTGGAATAGAGTATTGTAGAGTCAGGGCCAGCTTTTGGCATGGGCGAGCTGGGCCCAATCCCAGGGCGTCAATCTTCAGAGGGGCACACAGAGTTGTCTGCATTAAGGTTAGGCAAACAGTGGTTTCCCTCTCACTTGACTTCAGTGATTTAGTGTAAAGGCACAGTTGTGAAGTGGCATCGAGTGGAGTAAAGTGTCAGAGTGGAGTAGAATTTAATGGAGTAGAGTGTGATACAGTGGAGTTTAGTGGAGTGGAGTATCATAGAGTGGAGTGCCGTAGAGTGGCCTAAGGTGAAGTGGTGTAAAGTACAGAGTAGTCTGGCATAGAGTGCAGTGGCATAGAGTGCATTGGTGTTCAATAAAGTGATGTAGAGTGCATTGGCTTAGAGTGCAATGACATAGAGTAGATTGTTTCCAAGTAGAGTGAAGTGGCATAGAGTGGAGTGGTGCAGGGTAGAGTGGAATGATGCAGGGCAGAGTGGAATGATGCAGGGTAGGGTGCAAAGGTGTATAGTGGTGCAGAGTCGATTGGCATAGACTGCAATGGCGCAGACTAGATTAGAGTGACATAGAGTGCTGTGGCGTGGAGTGATGCAGAGAAGAGTGGCATAGATTTCATTGGAATAGAGTTCAGTAGAGTGGAGTAGAGTTGAGTAGGGCAGAGTAGAGTGGCGTAGTGTTCAGTGACAGAGAAGGCAGTCTTGCAGAGTAGAGTGTAGTAGAGTGCAGTGTAGTTGACAGAGTGCAGTGGCATAGAGTGTATTGGTTTTGAGTAAAGTGATGTAAAGTGCATTAGCAGAAAGTGCAGTGGTTTAGAAAAGAGTGGCATAGAGTGCAGTGGTGTAGAGTAGAGTTGTGCAAAGTACAGTAGAGTAGAATAGCATAGAGTGCTGTGTCGCTGAGTGGCTTAGAGTTCAGTGGCATGGAGTGTAGTGATGTAAAGTAGATTGTTTCAGAATAGAGTGAAGTGTAAAATGGCATGGGGTACTGTGGAGTGGTGCAGGATAGAGTGCAGTGGCATAGAGTAGTGGCCTAGAGTGCACTGGCATAGAGTAGTACATAGTAGTGTGCGTTGGCGTACAGTGCAGTGGTATAGAGTGCAATGTTGCAGAGTATAGTGGTATAAAGTGGAGTGGGCTAGAGTGCAGAGGTGAAGAGTTCAGTGGTGCATAGTAGAGTAGAGTGGACTAGAGTGCATTGACATGTAGTAGAGTGATCCATAATATAGTAGAGAGGTGTATAGTGGGGTAGAATGCATTGACATTAAGTAGAGTGATGCACAATGGAGTAGCGATGTGTAGACTGCAGTGGCGTAGAGTGTAGTGACGTAGAGTGCATGGACATAGAGAGCAGTATAGTGGTGCATAGTTGATTGAAGTGGCATAGAGTACGGCAGTGCAGAGTAAAGTGGTGTAGAGTTCAGTGGCAGAGAGTGCAGTGTCATAGAGAAGAGTGTCATATAGTGCAGTGGTGTACAGTGGTGTGTAGAAGAGTGGCTTAGAGAGTAGTGGCATAGAATACAGTGGTGCAGAGTAGAATAGAGTGAAATAGTGCAGTGACATAGCGTACAATGGTCTAGAGTGCAGGGGGTAGAGTGTTGCAGAGTAATGTATAGTGGTGTAAAGCACAGTGTTGCAGACTAAAGTTATATAGAGTGCGTTGGAGTGAAGCGCAGTGGCAGCGAGTGCAGTAGTTAGTGTAAAGTGCAATGACGCAGATTGGTGCAGAGTAGAGCAGAAGCAGAATGGCGGAGGGTGAAGTGGTACACCGTAGATTGCAGTAGAGTAGAGTGGTGCAGAGTAGAGTGGCAGAATAAAGTGTTTCGGAGTACAGTTAAGTGGTGTAGAGTGGATTGGTGCGTGCTAGAGGGCAGTGGTCCAGAGTAGATTAGGGCGGCGTAGAGGAGATTGGCATAGAGTGCACTGACATGGAGTGGTACAAAGTAGAGTGCATTGGTGTAGAGTACGGTGGCATAGAATGCGGTGTTGCGGCGTAGAGTGGAGTGATGCAGAGTAGAGTGCAGTGACCTAGACCAGAGTGGAGTAGAGTGGAGTGACGAAGCGTGCAGTGGTGCATAGTAGAGTAGAGTGGGGTACAGTGTATTGGCATAGAGAAGAGTGGTGCAAAGTATTGTAGAAAGGTGTTGAGAGAATTGCCATAGAGGGGTGTGGTGCAGAGTAGAGTGCGGTGATGCAGTGTGGAGTGGCGTGGAGAGGAGTGGCGTAGTTAAGAGGCGTAGTGGGGAGTGGTGTAGTGTGGAGTGGTGTAGTGTGGAGTGGTGTAATGTGGAGTGGTCTGGCGTGGCGTAGAGTGGTGCAGAGTAGGATAAAGTGAAGTATGCATGGTGTGATAGCCCACTGCCATTACAGACAACACATTTTCAATTGAAATGACCATTACATTTTCACAGACAGTTTTACTGAAAAACTGTACAGCACACAATCGATAATGTGTGGACATTTCATCAACTAGCATATTAATTTGTTCTGATCGTATTAAAATATTTGTTTCCACCACACTTCAGAATTACCAAACCATTTGCTTAATTTGTTCTTCCCTAATTCTGAAATATTCTGAAATATCTGTACAGTTCATTTACAGATTTTTAAACTTTGTTGTATGCTAGAAAAAAATACCATTCTACAGCCTGCTGTCCAGCACAACAACAGTTGTCAGCATGATTGTCACATAAATCCTGCAACTTTGAAATCGGAAAAGAAAAAGTGAACACCAAGCTCCCTTAGAAGGCAGAGCCTGACATATGACCTATGTATTTGAATGCACAGCAAATGTAACAAGATAAGAACAAGATTTAAAGGCCTGTTAATAGACATCGAGCACTAATGGAAGGATACTGTAAATAGGGTTTGGGCCACGGAAGGGATAAACTCAAGTTGAACAATCTAAAACAAATAAAGCCAGCAAATAGAAAGCAAGCAAATGTGAGTTGCAAAACACAAAGCCAATGGTAAGCAATGGATGGTATTTTGTAAAGTAACAAGGGCCCCCTGGTTAGGATAAAGATCCTGGGTCAGGGAAAACAAACAATGTGAAGGTAAACACCCAGGCTATCAGTTAAACACAAACCAGCTATGTATTCGACTAAAGAATTCCCAAAGTTGGAAACTTAAACCATAACACAAACAAACATAATGATATCAAAAATAGTATTTTTTAATAAAAACAAAGATAAATTTATACAATGTAAATATACACTTATAATAGATTATTGGTGCAAAAATGATGAGTTTCCTAATTGAAGAAAACATAAATTTAAAACATATTTGAATAGACACTGATACATATCCTTTCTACAGTTATTGTGGTTGTTGAGTTTGAGTCAACGCGTTTCGACACGTCGTGGTGTCTTCCTCAGGACAGTTTATACGTTCAGCCAATATGTCTACAAAGAACAGAATACTATTAGTTCTTATATATTTGTTTAAAAATTCAATGTCATAGTTTACAGTTTCATATTAGAATATCAAAATTAATGATTGGTAGCAGTAAGCCTAAAAGTCATTATCCATTTCATTTTGTCATATCTGGTTCATTTCAATTTAACATGGGAATATTGATTGCATTCATTGTTTGACTTTAAGTACGTTTTAATACATAGCATAGCATGGTACATTTTAATATATATTTATACATTGAGGGTAACGTTGGGAGAAACGGCCTAGACAGTTGCAATTTACATGATATTGGCTGTTTTGTCTAAGATTTACAACTATTTTTTGTTGATATTCATTAGAGAGCTGATTCACATTTTGATTTGATGACAATGATTTTTTAATATTTCCCCTTCTATTTCAGGTAGGCAAATGGAGCCCAAATACAAGTATAGGAAAAGAATAGATAAGTAAAAGAAACCTATAGAGAAAAGGTAACAACAAGGATTAATCATTTATTTCTTATAAGGGTTTCAGTATTAATTTGGACCACATCTAAGGACTGGTATCCTAGCTTCTCTAAGCTCATGCATCTGGTACTGCATCCCTATCTGCAACAGTACCTTTTTATGTCTGAACTACTCATGAGTGAGTACCTCTTTTCTTTCACCAAGATAATAGGTGTCCTATAACTTTACCTGACTGCGATCTTTCTTCAGGATTTGTCAGCCAAAACTTTCATTTAAAACCAGAATGATTGAGGCACCGTTATTTTCATTTCCTAAAATTCGGCATGTGTAACCTGCAAGAGAGATAATTACATATTTCTTAAACACCCTTCTATTTAATACTTTATGTCTAAAGCAACCTAAAGAGCCACATATGCTCCTTATGGGATATTTTATCTACCTTATTTTTAAGGGTTCACTGCTTCCATCTCAATCAGGCTGTATTCCTATAACACTATGTGGTTATCTTCATAAAAACGAGTTCGCTCCAAGCTATAAATAAAACCAACTAGTCGTCATAATAAGTCATAGAGGTTTTCTAGTGGTACAAAACCCAACTAACAGTCACATCTTTCCTCACCTTATTCGTGAAAAGAAGGCATTGAGAGTGCAGTTAAAAATCCATCTCGCAGTTGCTCGGTAATTATCAGCCCAGAGCTGACATGCGTTCAGGAGATTCGCGCTTCCAGCGTAGAGCGGCAACTATTTAAAGCAGATGAGAAACCGCACTTGGTTGTATATTAAAGCAAGTATTTTTACAGCCCTCCATTAATAAAGTCTACTTGGGTCAGTGAACATGGCCTATCTCCATACTTTCATACCTTAACGGACTCTTGTTTCCTACAAGCAGACCATTAGAGGTTCCTGCTGTTGGAGATAACGCTGCATAAAAGACGGGTTTCTTCGTTCGTTCCCTTCTTAAGGAGATTCACGCCTCCAGCGCAGAGCGGCAACTGTATAAAGACGGTGAAGTACCGCACACGTACAAATGTTAGGACAAATATTATTATATCCCGTTTTAAATAAAGTCTCATCGGGTCAGAAAAACGGCATGTCTTCATACCTTTAAAAAATCTTGTTTCCTTCACGCGGACCGTTGGGGGTTCCCGCTGTTTAGAGATAGCGCTGTGTTAACGGCGGCTTTCCTCGTCTGATACCTTTACACTGCGGGGACCAATTAAGAATAATAGAGCGCGTTTACTCGTGGACGGACTCTATCCATTGCGTAGAGTACCTATGAGATTGAAAATTAAACTTGCATGAGTTTGTGGGTTATCTTATTACTATAGCTTAAAGCTATTGTGAGCGAGGGAAAACATTTCTCGTCTCACTCACCTTACTCGCGCTCTTTCTCCCTCTGTGGATGGTCCAATCGGCGGGCGGCTTGTAACGGCAGGAATTCAAGAGATTCACAAGCCGTAGTTCTATTGGCATTTATACTCTGACCCATTTGCCTCATTGAACTGGAGCTCCTCCCATGCTTAAAGGTGTAACTACCATTTTATCATTGGAACTCATTTCAGACAGAGAAAGTGAAAACAACCGATTCTTTTAGTACAACGATTTGTTTCCCTTTGTTCTTCTGTCTAAATGGATGATTTATTTAGTATAAGCTAGGAATCTTTATCTGAATGAATCAATAATGAATGGCACCTTGACAGTTATTTGAGATGTTGTTACATATCACTATGATATATTGATTTCATCATATTATTGCATTTGACCAAGGGCATTCTAAATTCAGGCCGTGTTTATATGTGTCAAGAGTAAAGATCCAATATAGTTCACGCTTTTTCCTGGTCTGTTCCCCTCCTGTGTTGTTTGGCAACTGTATTTTCTCTAAAATGCGCCACTTTATTTCTTCGGGAGAATGTCCGAAGTCCATAAAGTGGCTGACTAAAGGCGCAGATAATTTTTTCGTTTTTATTGCTGACCGATGCTCAGTCAGCCTTGTTTTTATGGCTCTTCCTGTCTCGCCAACGTATCCTAAATGGCAGGGACATGTGATGAGATACACCACATTCTGTGTGTTGCATGTCCACAAATCTTTTGCTTTTATTTCTACATTATTTAGGGTCATTGTCTCACCGCGAAGAATGTTATTACAGGATTTACATGAGCCACAGCTTGATGTGCCTTTTATTGGGTTATTGTTCTGAAAAGACCTTTGTACGAATGGTGGATTTTCTGGAGTTTTGCTGAATCTGGATCGAACAATTTGGTCTTTTAGATTCTTATTGCGCCTATGCGCATACATAGGTTTGGGGATTTTTTGTTGGGTGTCATTCAAGTTTAATAAATGCCAATTGGAATTTATGATCTGCCTAATGCTTCCATCTATGGTTGAGTGTTTCGTTATGCAAACTAACGATGGGGCATTCTTAGTTCGGTTGGAATTTAGGAGTGCATCTCTATCGTAGAATCTTGCTCTTTTATAAGCCTCTCGTATTAGGCGGCGTGGGTAACCTCTCTGTAAGAATTTGGTTTTCATATTCTCAGATTGTAAATCGTAGTCTCTTAACTCTGTACAATTACGTCGTACTCTCAAGAATTGGGAAAACGGAATACTATCCTTTTGGCACTTCGGGTGGAAACTTTTGAAGTGCAACATTGTATTCCTGGCCGTGGGTTTGGTGAATAAGTCAACCTGCAGTCTGCCATCACCATTTTTGATTAGAATGTCAAGGAACTCTACCCTGTCTTTGTTAGTATGTGCAGTGAACTTTAAGTTTACATCTGCCTCATTCAGCCAAAGAAGGAATTCTCTGAGAGTCTGTTCCCCATTGGTCCACACAAAAAAAATGTCATCTATGTAGCGGTACCAATGGGAAACAGACTCAAAGAAAGGGGCCATTTCATTAAAAATATTTTTTGTTTCGAAGGCAATCATGTAAATGTTAGCTATGGACGGTGCCATCGAGGCTCCCATGCTGACTCCCTTCGTTTGTAAAAACAATTGTTCACCGAATTCAAAACAGTTTTCTGTAAGCACAAGAGTAAGGCATTCTCTAATGAAATTGCTACAGCAAGGGATTTGATGTTCTTCAATGAACCATAACGTTGTCTCTATTGCTCCAATTTGCGGTATATTACTATATAGTGACTCGATGTCAAGAGTCACTAAAATGTCTTTCTGAGGATTAAATTGGAGATTCTCCACTTTTTTTATAATGTCTCCTGTGTCCTTAATGTAGGAGGGCGATAGCGGGATATATGGACGCAAAATGTTGTCTAGATATTTCGAGACGGCCTCCAGAGGTGTACCTATTGTTGATACTATTGGTCGGTATGGAGGATCTTCTTGTTTTTTATGGACCTTAGGTAGTCCGTAGATGCACGACATTTTACCTTCAGATTTGTTAAGGTATTCAAATTCCTTTTTGTTTATAATCCCTGTTCCTAAAGCTTTAGTTGTTATTTTATTTATAGTTTTCACTATCTTATTTGTGGGATTCAGCTTAATTTTCTTATAGAATGTCTGATCGTTAAGCATCTCCAACATTTTGCTTTCATATCTTAAGGTGTCTATTAAAACTATTCCTCCACCTTTGTCGCTACTCTTCACAGTGACAGATTTGTTTGTTTTAAATTTCTCTATTGAGTCATGTTCATCTTTGGAGATGTTATAAATTGGTTTGGGGATAAACTTTAAAGTTTGATCTAATTTGCTTAAAACTGCCTTCTCAAAGATGGCAATCTCTGGGCCTACCTGGTCTAAAGTTGGTGTGAAGGAGGATGGTAGGGCAACTATATTAGGGGATATATTGTCCAATGTTAAAGGGTCATTCTCTGCAAAGTATCTTTTTAACCTGATTTTTCTGAAAAATGCATGAACATCCACAATGGATGGTATGCATTCCTAGGAAAGCTTTCTAGATGTCCCTAAGATGTCGTTATCAAAACAGACTGCTGTCTGGTAGGCTTCAACCTAAACAGTCACAGGAATTACCAGTGGTTGGGATGAATCAAAAGTCCCTCATATTTTTGTGTTTGTATATGCAATCCTGATTCGATCCCGAGACATGTAGGTAAGGCACAGATTTTAACATTGGCTATTGAACAAATTAGATATATTACCATCCTAAGCAAATCAGATATCTCATATGTGCCATCTTTGCTGAGAAGACCACAGAAGGTGGCATATTTACAAGGGTAGAGTGCTGCTGCAGTGTCATTTCCGTTTAATGCTGCTGCAGCACTTTATTCGTGCCAAATTTACAAAGTGATGCTAGAGGCCTTTAGCGTCACCTTTACTACTCCCGTACCTTTTTTCCATTGGGCCATATCCGGATGCTGCAGATTGTGATAATGATGTGCAAAGTAGGCGTGTCCCCCTTAAAAAGCCACTCAAAACTGATGCTGCTGTATTTACAATGAAACGGGAAAACGGCACTACTTTGGCAAAAGAGCTGCAGAGTTCCAATTGTGCCAAAAATGTACTGCTGAGGCAAACCAGGCATAAAAAATATTCATTTTTACCGGTACAAAAACAGACCATACACAAATCACTCTGGCAAGCACAATGACACCATGGACCTATTCCTACTGCAGCTCGGAGCACCAAGAAGTCCACCACCATTACCACTACCACCACCACCATCACAACCATCACCACCACCACAACCCCATCACCTCCACCATCACCATAGAGGCAGTGCTGGAGAAGGGAGCAGACATACCGCCAGAGAATTATACTAATTGACCTCAGGGAAGAGGACGTCATTGTCCATTACAGGCTAAGGAGGGAGTCTATTGTCCGCCTCCTGCACCAGATTGCACCAAGGTTGCAGCCAACATCGAAGAGGTGCACCAACATCTCTCCGTAGGCCAAGCTATTGGCTGTCCTACACATGCTGGCATCAGGAACTTTCCAACCCACCACAGGCAGAGTTGCAGGACTATCCCAGCCATCTTCTCAGCATTCCACCCTCCATCCTGGATGCCATCATAAGCCTCACAACCCAATTGCTCATCTTCCCCACCACAATGCAGAAACAACAGGAAAACAAGCAAGGCTTTTATGCCATTGCAAGATTTCCGCAAGTGTTGTGGGCAATGGACTGCACACATGAGCAACTTATCCCTCCAGGAAAAGCACACGCATTCCATGAAAGGGCAGGCAATCATAGATCATCTGGGCCTTTTCATCAATGTCCTCACAAAGTACCCAGGGAGTGCTCATGATTCCTAAATCTTCCGTCATTCCACCATCAATGAGCACTTCCATAATGGGACATATAGGAATAGCCTACTGGTTGGTAAGTACTCCCGAAGCACATGACAGACAACATGACACTCAATTATGTTGAATAACATTGCCATATTAGTGTTGGGTTGAATGAGACCATGCATACATAGTAGGTGTGGGCCTACATACTTGCAGCATACTAAATGGCACATGCACAACAAAACCGTACAAGTCACACATGTTGAGACCGCCTACGCCACTGTGGGCCACATATACAAATGAACTGTGCTGCTGGAGCTTCACTGTTCATGATGCTCTGGTGGAGCAGGTTCTCCAAATCATATCTATGAGGCAATGCGAAGTGAACCTGCATGGCCTCATAAATATGCAGTAAGGCAAGCCAGAGCAAATTGCATTGTTGCCTCACCCTACATTGAGTATGTGTCCATGGGCCTTACAGTGGCTTTTGCCATGCAATCCCAATGAAGATCTCACACATTTGCACATATCTAAGGATCAAGGACCCTGGGAATGTTTGCTAATAAAAGGGCATATTAGCAAGCTGAAGTATCGCCGCTTTTTTGGCGAATTGTGCCGAGAAAGCGGCGATACTTCCAGCGCCCTATTAACAAGGGCATGCTAACGCCTGCCTCAAGACCACTTTGCATGTCAGCGAGAAACATCGCTAATGACATGCAAAGTGGGCGTTCCCACGTCCAACCACATGTAAAATGTGGTTGGAGGTGGGACCACCCTATTACCAAGGCAGGCGTTGGGAGAAGAAGACCTGCTATAAACTCGTTTATCGCAGGTCTCCCAACGCCTGCTCTGACCAGGTGTTAAGACATGGATAACATGGGGGTGTGGATCATAACGCTGAATCCACCCCCCCATATTATCAAGGCACACATTAGCGCGTGAAAACAACGTTTGTTTTCATGCGCTAATGTTCCATATCGCCGACTATCGCCGGATTTAATTTCGCCTACGTGTTGCGCATTGATAATTACGTGCTAACACGGCGAAAAAATCCGGCGTTAGCCGGCGATATGGAAATGTGCGATGTGCGTTATATAACGCACATCTAGATAATATGCCCCAGTGTTCCTCCCAAGGGTAAGTTAAATGAGAAATAATAATTATTCTTTGTCATTTCCAATTTCTATGTGTCCTGAATTCCGCAAACCACATAGAATGAGGAAAGTGCATATATTATTTGCTTTTGGTGCTGGAATGTGTCCCTTAAAGCATGAAGTTATCTGAGGATGTAACACACGTATACCAGGGGGCAAGGGGGTGTATGTTAGCGCTAGTCACCAATATGTGATGGTGCTATTGTGGAAGAACCATGGATATGCTTTATGTTAGTAATATGGCACATTCAAGCCCTTCCCTTTGGATGCAGGTCAGTGCACCGAGGTGACATCCAGTGCTAGCCTCTGGCAACAACTGCCAAATGAGGCCCTGTGTGTGCATTCAATAGTTTGAAAGAGCCTCACTAATCGTATGCTTTGTGAAATGCTGAATCCAAACATCGTGTTGAAGTAAGGGAATCCCTTTCTTTTGTCTGTCTGTCCACAGGTAACTCCCATGGTCATGAACAATGTGATGTATCCCAGACCTGTTAAACTGTGAAAAGTAGTCATATTTTAACCTCGCAAGATCATGTCCACCATCCTAAATTACGTTAGTCATCATATGTACACATTCCATCCTCTGTGAACATTTTGCGACACCTAAACCACTCTATTAGCCCTCCAAGGCTCCAGACTGTGCAGCAAGGAACAGCCTCATGCACAAAGCACAAAATACATCTCCCAAGACAGGTAACAACACAGTCATCCTGAGAATAATGTGCCTGTCTTGGAGCAATGCTGAACATTTTCTGCCAGCAAAGGCACCAAACCTTGAACACAGAATCATGTGGAAAGTATGTCCTAGACTGTCCCAAGCAGTGTGGCAGTGTAGTGTGGTTAGTGTACCAGTTGCACTGTACAGCGCAAGACTCCCACATAACTCAAACCCCTTGTGTACTGTCAACATAGTCGACACAGTGCACTCCCATGTGTACACTATCATGCCTCACATTGATATCCACTCACTACCCTCCCCATGGCAGTAGATATTGAACAACATTGACTACAACTCTCACTGCCAAATATGCGTGACTGAGATACACATCACCTGCTCCAGGTTGTAAAATCAGACATGTATCAGTCCAGAAATGGCAATTGTAGTCACAATAGATGAGTATGAGAGATTTGTCTCCTCAATGGCTAATTGACTCTTCTTATTGCTGAAAAGTCATCACCTTCATGGTATTGGCACTCGTAAGTATGACAAATACTAAGTGGATCACAGAGGAGAGTACGCCTGTATGAGTATTACAGTGTCAGTCATATCCAATTCCTACAATGTCATAACACGTCTCTTACAGTAGGCAAAGTGTATGAATCATTCAGGGCACATAACAGAATTTACATGAATGTGGGGCCAACCCCTGTTGTGTCTCTTAACTCACTTTACTCCTCCTGTCTTTGCAGCTGACCAAGGATATGCTCTGCAGCTGTCGGTGATGACTACTCTTAAAAAAAAAACAGACGGAACCCCAGCAGAGGTACAAAATGCCCTAAGCATGACTGGGTCTATAGTAGAGTGGATATTTGGCATATTCAAATCCCGCTTCAGGAGTCTTTATATGCCTGGGCCGATTTCTCTACTCGCCACCATTGGTATGCCAAATCGTACTCATTTGCTGCATATTCCACAATGTTTGTATGCTGACAAATGTACCATGGGCTGATGCCAATGAGGAGCAGGCACTGCCAGGCGATGAGGAAGATGAGGAGCCACATCAGTCTGATCCACCAGTAACAGCAATACAGCGAAGGGACTATATAGTTAAGAAAAATGTCATTGATGCATGAATGACTTTCATGATGTCAAAAATTATGACTACATGAAACTGTGTACAAATATATGTAAATAAATATATGAGCACTACCAGTGTGTAATCATTTTTTATTCATAGTCACAGTAAACATCAAAACATTCACATCACACCTGATAGTAATTGTCACATAGAAAATTAATGTAGCTATTTGCAACAAACAGCGTTGAACAACATCTGGACCAACTAAAATAGTATTCATGCCAACAACCTGTAGCAAATATTCCTTCATTGTCAACCACAAATAACAATGTGTGCTAAAGTAGATGGTGTGCTATGACTGTGTGCGTGTGTCTCCTACAGCAAGCCATTTGTATGACCTCATACTTATGGACGATAGTGGAGTCAACTCATAGTATGATGCCTGGGAAGTGATCCACATTGTATGTGCATTAGAACACAGTTCAATTCCTAAAGTCTACATAAGCTGCATCAAAATCTGCATCCACATATTAAATCCATTAGTAGATCTCACAGCACACATGCAAATGCTACATACTATACTTTGCCAGTTCAACAGTGTCTGCCTAGTGAGAATGTTGCCACACCTGCTAAAATGCCAACGGGACAAGCAGTGATGTAGCCTAACATGTTGGTGTGTTGCACTCAGATAAAAACAATGGCTTCAGTCCTATTAGTACAGTCTTAGTGTGAATGTAAAGATACAACACCCAGATTAAGAATATGTAACAAATCGACCATCAGAAATCACATAAAGCAAGGTCAATCCAGCCAAGGTACATGCACTGATGCATCCCAAGATATAGTGTTCAAATGTGGCTCAAAAATCGCAGGTGAACTTGAAGTCTGAATGGTTAGACATCACCAAACTTCAAATAACCACACAACCTAGAAATACATTGTGATGGGTCCCAATGCCAAATTTATGGCATATTTATGATAGCTCTACACCTAATTACTCGTGGCTAGACAAGCTGGCATTGTGATCCACAAATCATAAGTTACACTTGGTTGTAAAGACATGTGTGATAGCAATGTGCATGGGCCACACATGCACATTGCGAATGTTTGTGTACCGCAACATAATATAGTGAGTTCTCACAACAACAGCATGCTAGGCACATGGAAGTAGATGATCCAAAGTTACATCAACTGATACATCCTTGTACTGGATATACTGGGGATGTCTGTCAAGCTTTAGACTGTGCCAGGTCCATATGAGTCTCATCACCTGTCTAAATATCAAACTACATGAGTGTTGCATGCAAATACCCACTGCTAAGCACAAGCAATACCATCTTGATGTAGAGTGTAGTTGTAGGGAGATTTTTGCAGCCTTACTGTCAGCAATATGTAGGAGGTCATGCCAAGGCATGCATGGTGATCTAGCATAGTACCATCAGCATGAGTGAGATTCATGTGGCCTACAAAGTATGAATCTTTTACTTTCCTGTGGGATATGACCCTTTAATATGAATGGCCTATACACAACATATCCCCTTCCAGCACTCACCTGCAAGGGCAACTGTGACCCTCACAAGTTTCCCAACAGCCTGCTGCCTGCACTGTGGGTCATGGCACAGATTATCAGAAGGCTGCTCTGTAGCAGAGGTTGGTACATTGGGGGATATTCTCAAGAACGTGTGACAATTACCGCAAAATTAGCTTAACGCAACTCTTCACATCGCAGTCTATCGCGGGAAAATAACGTCCTGTTAACGTCGTATTCTCAACATTGTGGTACCATGCCATAGGCTGAAGATAATGCATCAAATGTCTGCGATAAAGTCAATGCGACGCCGCAAAGATGCGAAACACGAACGCAAAAAACCTTGCAATGAGGCCAATTGCAACACAAAAAGCAGCGAAAACCAGCAACAGGCCTACAATCTGCACGTGTCATGCGGGAAAAGGCACCATAAAAGCAGAACAAAAACAAAGGGAAACAAAAAGAAACCGCGTAGCACCATGGATGCACCTGAACCGAGTGCAGAGGTCAACGCAAACCCCACAAGCCCCACAGACCACCAGCAAGGAACAACAGGGCCGGGAAAGGGCAAGGAGAAGAGAAAAGAGGAAGACGGGGTGCAGTCTGCAGGAAAACCAGATCAGTGTCACGGAGGTGACAGAACACTACCATCAACTGAACTACGATTCAACAAACATGAATGCAGTCGGAGTGTCGAGGAGGTCAATGGAGGAGGCCAAGAGGCGCGGGCATGATGTGAAAAGCCAAGCCAAGCACAAATCCGCTGCCAATAGGAAGGCAGCAATGGCGAGAGGGGGTGGGAGTCCTGCGCCACAGGAGGGGCTGGAGGAAACGGAGGCCACAGTCATCAGTGTGGAGAAGGTGCAAGGAGTTGGGAGTTCAGACACAGCTCGATAGGACCTGACACAACATCAACAAGGTGAGTAATGACCAGGGACTGGGGGGACGGGGGGAGATGGGCACATCGGCACACATGCACAACGATGTGTAGCACACTTCACACCCACAATGACCCTGGATCATATCCCTGATCCCCATGGCACACTGCAGCACACACACATAGCAATAACAGCACATCCACATTGACGACAATGTGGTACAATGTGCAACCCCGACACTGCAGAACAAAGGACACAACTGGGCCTGCTCATGCGCAGAAACAGGCCAATTACATCTAACGTAGCAGGAAACTGTGAGATGGAAATGTACGCGCACAACCTCACATTCGTCATGTAGTCCAAATGTCCACTGTCCCACATCAAAATCCAGCACCTCCCAAACAGTCAAATTTACATTGTCATACAGTCTGCATGTAAACAAGAACAATGCACCAACATACGTTAACGTAATGTCAACATGCATCTCCCCTTCACATTGCAGAGGGACAAACAGCACCTCCAGCAGAGCAGACCGGCAACTCATCAGTGATGCTGGAGAGGACCACCACACCTTCGACACCGATGCCATACAACAGCGCATAGACATCCTAGGAAAACCACCCCCAGGAGCAGGGCAGCCAATCTACATAAAGGAGACCACAGCCCCTACACAGACCTGACAGCAGGAAGCACCCGCCAGCACAGCTAGCTCCCAACATTTCACCGAGGCACACATGGCATTCCAATGCCAGGTGTCAGAATGCCAAAAGGAGGTGGCCGAACAGGTGCGGGTGGAGTCAGAGCTCATGCAGGCCAAACTAAATCACATACGTGGGTGTCTAATTCCATCAGGGACCACCAACACCCCACAAAGGAGACCCACACTGCGACAGAGACACATGCATTTGCACATTTCCTGTACTGAACCACGGCCAGAGCCCCGCAATTATCATTCACACACCCACGCTGGACCTGCGTACGATGGTCCAGCCCACTCCTCTTACGTATTGAGTGGGTGACGACAAAGCTACATGTCCTGCGGTGACATGGTTGCATCTACTGTCCACTACACTCTATACACCAGCGGTGGATGTCGACATGGATATGTGTGTGGTCTGCATACTGCAGTTTGCTCATCACATCCACGCCACACGTGGCATTGTGTACATTCTTATTCATGGGTCACTTACCTATTTGGCACATGCCTGGTTCCCACCTCTCCATACAATCTGCTATTGTGTGGCTGAGGTGGCATGTTGTTGATGGCTTATGTACATGGCTGGCCCTGGTTCCCACAGTAAGTTGTGCTCTCGTGTCTGGTGGGTGGGCATGTTGTTTGGCATGTTGTATGTGAGTTTGTAACATGTGCATTCCATTGTTGTGAGTTTCATGATTGTGGAGTTGAGGTGTGTGGTGTGGTGTGTTCATTTGGTACTTACCAACGAACAGTGCATTTCCATGGGTGCCATCCTGGTAGCACTGGTTGATGATGGACTGTCGGTAGATGTAGTTATCATGCATACTGCCTGGGTAGTTGGCAATGAAGTTGGTGAAGAGTCCCCAGTGGTCCACTATTGCCTGCACATTGATGAAATGCGTGTGCTTTCTGTTGCGGTAATTGGTTGCAGTGTCGGCAGGGGGCATAAGTAGGGCATGTGTGCAGTCAATTGCCGCCAACACGTGCGGGAAGCCAGCTATGGCGTAGACGCCTTGCTTGTTCTCCAGCTGTTCCTGCGCAGGGTGGGGGAAGTATAGGTACTGGGGTACCAAGCTGATGATGGCATCTAAGACAATTGTGAGGAACTTGGATTGGGCTGGCTGTGAGACTCCGACTCTGGCGGTTGTTGGTTGGAAGGAACCAGAGGCCAACAAGCGCAGCACGGCCAGCAGCTTTGTCTGAGGTGGGATGTTGGTTGTCCGCTGTGTTGGTACCGTCTGCCTGTGGGCAATGATGGTCAGGATGTTGAGGATGGTTGTCCTTTGAGCCTGTAGTGGGTAATGACATTCTCTGGTGTTGGGTCTGTGAAGTTGGTGCATTTTCTGAAGGTCTGCTGCCTTTGTCTGTGCTGCCTCAGTGGTGGTCCGGGAGGGAGGATCCGGTGGGTTCCGGGCGGGTGGGGGTTCCTGAGGGGGTGGTGGTGGGTGTTGTGGCCCTCTTGGGGCTCTGAGCTGCATGATCAGTGGCTCCATGGCATCTGTTGATCTTCAGATGTGGCTCTGGTCTGGGCGCCCTTTTCTGGTGCAGCTTGTCGTCCGACTTTACACCAGGTCAAAGTTGGTGTTAATTTCCTGCTGCTAACGCGCCTTATTGCCTGTATTGGGTTCTTATCGCTGATCTGGCTAGTTATTGAGAATGTTGTGGAGTGGTGTTGTTGCAGCTTTTTGCACGGGAACGCCTACACTGCATCTCATTAGCGTTAGTTGCCGGGGTCATCGGTGGCGATGATTTTTGCGGCTGTTATCGCAGGAAAACTGGTGATATGGGCTGTTATCACAAGCTTGTGAATGGGGCGATAATTGTATCGCCACATTGGCTGAGATAAAGTGCTGTTAGCTCAGCGATAAATCCTTGAGCATATGCCCCTTTGACTCCATGGTAGTGCAAGTTTGTGGCCTCCCTGGGGAAAGCTAAAGCAATGTAATTGGATTCTAATACTAATTTAGCACATGGGTCACCTCTTGCAAGGTGTGTCCTTGTGCAACCAGTGGGATTGGACCCTATGGTCCCTGAAATGCATGAACTCAAGCCTATGTACATTGGCAACACACACATTAAACACGTGCAAAGACAGTAAGCAGGTCACCTCAACTATTCACACCCAACTGAGCAATCCCTGTAAATGTTTACATGCATTGCACATCACAATACACCAAGAAACACACATTTGCCCTGACCCGTCAAAAAAAAAGATGCATGAGCCTAATGCTTGAATTTTGCATCCATCCCATCAGCCAAAAATAACGCTTCCCAACCAACACATCGGAATGACTGCATGGTGCCTTGTTAGGCCTTATGTGAAATCGACGCATTGACTAGAAGCATAAAAAAATACAACGCATCTGCTGAAAACCTGATGCATCTGGCCAGGAAGTGATGTCATGAATCATGCATGCTGCAATCCAGAAATTTTGAAGTGACCTTCCTTTTCACTTTAAATCACAGTTTATCTGTCTGTGCATCTGAGTGGTTGTGTATTGGCTGTGTTGGACAGTGTTTTGGTGTTTCTGGAGCTGTTTAGTAGTGTCTGCTGTCCCTTTCATGTCCCTAAAGTCTTTTTTGTGCTTTCTTGTAGCGTATTGTCCTGGGTTTAGCAAGTGTTGGTCGTTTGGGGTATTAGTGTAATAGGGCTAGTTGTGGGTTTTGGGAAGATCTATATTGTCTGGGTATTAGTTGGGTTCAGGTTGGGTAATGCCTGGGAAGGGTAGGGCATGCACCATGGACACCCAGGAGTTTGGGAACTTCCTGTGGTTGGTGAATTTCTATCTTCGAAGCATGGTAGCCAGTAGTGGATGGGTAATTCTTGAACACCTCATGGCAGTGCGGAGGCGACGGTGAGAGAAGGTTCGTTCACAAATGGAGAAGATGTTTGGCATGAACCGGACGGTCCACCAATTGAAATATCGCTGGATGGATGTGGTTGGGCATGAGTCAGACCTCCTGGACTACACTGGCATCCAAGTTGGTGGACATGTTGGTAAGTACACATAATTTGTGTGTTTTCCCATTTGTCTATTTACACATTGATTAATAGTGTTAACAGTAACTATGGTTCACATAACTGTTTGGTCAAAATAGCCATGCCCCCATGCAAATGAGGGAAATGCTGTACCAATAGCGCTTGCACTATCTGCGCACTAGTTCTATCTGTGTCACAGAGCGGGCCACACAAGTTTCAGCGTCCCTTTAGGTGATATAGTTGAGTCCTAGGGAAGCATAGAGCTTACACATAAGCCTGTAACCCATCCAGACAACTCATATGATGGCAAACCAGGTTGTGCAGGTCAGCCCCGGAGGTGCTTCTTTCACCACAAGCATTTGTCAGGTACAGTTGTGTCAGGCAATTACAGAACATACTTTACACAAGGATTTGCTGAGTGCTTGCTGGCAAGACTGAGAAAATGCAAATTTGGGCAGAAGTCATTTATGATGGGGCAGTTCCTTGAGTTATACCAGACCAAATTACCAACTAGGGTACTTATGTTCATGCCCCTAGCGGTGCGTCACTTTTTATATGTAAAAAGTGAGTTCTCGGCAGCACTTGGGGCTTGCAAATTAGCCCCTTGGTGTTCTTAGCATACACAGGCACCCTTCACCTATGGTGCACATGTGGGTGCATTGTTGAAATTTGTGGTATTGTACTGGCAGGGACAGCTCTCAGCACAAAGAAAAGCAATTGCAGAGTTTTAAACTTTTGTATGTGTGCATTGGAATGCAACACACATACAATACTGAATGACACATAGTGATGTGCCGATGATCCTCCTTGGAATACTTCCTCCGGGTAGTCATGCATTAAGGAGGCATGTCATGGCTTCCACAGCTTAGCAAACCTGTAAAAGTGGTGAAACACATTTAACTGGTCTTAAATAGCAATTCCTATGTAAAAGGTATGGATCCTTGATGTCCACTATGGATACACTGTGGTTTGCACTGGCTTGCCTGGCTCCATACCTCTGAATGCATATCCAGTCCCGAATGCTGGCTTTGCATGGCCACATGGAGGTGGTTTTGAGGCCATGATTATTAAAGTCAGCTACCATTGTGAAATATAGTTTTTATGAGGTCTAAGAACTGGTTCTGCAAATTGCTCAACAGGTGATTTTTGCACATCATATGCGTGTACACTTCAGCCTGCCTTAAAGATGTGCATCATTCAGGCATGTCAACTGTGTCATTAGATTAATTACAACCTGAAGGGTTACATAGCCAATCGCTATGCATATGTATTGTGCTTCTCTTGCATACAATATATGTGTTCTAAGTTAACTGATTTGTTTAACATGTTATGTCTTGTAGGTGAACCTGTCACATACACAGTTGGTGAGGTGGAGGGTTTCAAGGACCCCAATGTTACCGGTGAGTGCCTTTCTCAATGCTAATTCTGTAGTGCAAGGATTGAGTGTGATGTAAGATGCCATGTGAATTGCCAGATTCAATGTGCATCCGTATCACAAAGAAACGTTTATAATATGAATAATAGAACAGAAAAAGTGGATATTAATTATAGCATGTGCATCAGCCTCTGACTAATGTCAAGGAGAATACACTGCCAATCTGGGATAGACCACATGATAGAAAGCTTAATAGGGGAGCCATAATCACACTAGCAGAATACGTGAAAATATGTGGTAGTGGATAAACATCTGAACATGGCAGTGGATGTGAAAACTTCTAAATGCATGTCAGTTGCACATGCTATGCATGCATTGGGAGCATGTAATAAGCCATGGCCCGCCATGGACTTACATCAGTTCAGATAGGAGATGTTTCATATGTCTCTGTGTGCTATGAGTTACCTATCCAACCTCCATTTTTACATCTAATGCTGCCAAGTGTTCAATATAGTTAGCAATGTGTCCTGATATGGGTCCTTGCCATATCAGGTACACTACGTTGTGAGACAATATATGTACTTTGCAGACATTGTACATCTTACTGTGGCAAATGGAAATGGCATAAAGCCCATTGCAGGATGCAGAAGGCCCACTAATATTCAGTAAAGATGACATGTGTACCATAACATGGGTAAAAAAACTGCATTGTTTCTAAGCATACTATGTACTGGCATGGTCATAACTAGATGTGCTAAGATGGTACATTTGCATTGTGCAATATTTGCCATGGCTTTATACTGTGGCCTTAATAAATCTGAGATTACAGATAATAGGCATGTGTATGCTCACTTTAAGCTCCAAGATAATTTTAGGTGTTTAAAACATATTTGATGTTTTGAAAACATTGTTGTTTCATGATGTTTGTACCTGTTCCTAGTCACCCTTTGTCTGACAGTTTTCCTTTTTAGTTGAACAGACAACATGATCCCATATCAGTTCAGGCAGCATAATATTCGAAAGGACCATTATCTCCACATCCGTCAAGTAGAAAAAGCTCACAAAGCTATGTGGAAGCGATATACAGCAGATAAGGCATCTGGGAAATTGCATTTCTTCCTTCAGGGACTACCAAGCTTGAACAGGCCAGGCAAACGCAAGGATGTTTGGAAGGCGAAGGCGCCTCCAGGGGAAAGGTACCCAGCACCTCCAGCATTAAGCCCACACAACCTGCAGTCCCCAGACCTCAGCAGGCAGTGGCGAGACTGTAGCCCCGAATAAGCCATAGGGAGCCTATATATTGATTTCCATAGGGAAATCGCAACATTCTATTGGGAATAACTTTGGCGCCGGTTGATGAATCTGCCTGAATTTTTCAACAACTTTGCCTCGCGGCTCTCCGCTCCTTCCCTGAAAGTTTGGGGGGGATTCGTCAAGCAAGGGCTGAGATAAAAGGGGGGTCCCAAAACGTGTTTTCCCCATGTTAATTTCCATAGGGCGGTCGGTCGCACTTTTAGCTCGAACGGCTGAATGGATTTTCAAACTTGGCAAAATTGTAGGGACTGGTAGCCCGATGTGCCTTTGCTATGTCTCAAGATATGTGCTCCAGAGGATTTTGAGTAATTTAGGTTAAAAAAAAATTATATATCTATAGCCGCGCCCCGGGGAGCGCTCCGGGCGCGCCACGCGACTTGCGCACGGAAAGCTGATTGGCTCTCGGGTGTCTGTAAACATTCGAAACAGTCCGCAGCGGCCGCCATCTTGTGTCTCGGTAGGATCGAGACACAAGAGGTGGCAAAAAACAAAGGGGGAAATAACCAAAAGGGGGCAGGGTGGACCCCCCTGTCCCCCTAGGTTTGATGTGGGGACCATAAAAGGGTCCCTCAGGTAAAAAAATAAAATTGAATTTTTTTTCGGTTTTCGCGGGGGGAGCGCCTGGTACGCGCACCGGGGAGCGTACCGGGGAGCGTACTTTGGTGAAAAATAGTTAAAATAATAGTGTAAAATAATCATTTTGAGTGATTACAGGTAGGGTAGCTCTGAAAAGAGCTTTTGGGTTCAAAAGAGCTTTTGAGTTCTGTGGCTGTTTTAGGTACCTACAAGTATGTCCCACACACACCCACACGCACACAACCCCACACCCCCACACTCCCCACAGACACCTCACACACGCACACCTCCACCCACACCTAAACACCCCACACCCCCACACCAACACCTTACACATCCGCACCCACACATTCCACACACCCACACTCATACACACACCTCACCACCCCCCAACACACATACACACACACGCACACACAGATACCTCACAGACACACCCCACACATCCCACAGACACACCTCTGCCCCCCACACATACACACACACCCACACCTCACAGACACACCCACACATCCCACACATACACACATATCTTACACACATACCCCCCACACCCACACACCCCCCACACACACCTCACACACCCACATTTCCACCTACACTCAAACACCCCACACACCCACACCCGCACACACACCTTACACACCCACACCCCCACCCACACCCACATACTCCAACACCTACATACACCTATACACCTCACCCCCCCAGACACATACACACACACACCTCACAGACACAGCCCACCATCTTCCACACACACCTCCCCCGCCCCCACACACATGGGGAAAACTCAGTGAAACAGTAAAATGATAATTTAAAGTGCTTAGAGGTAGGGTAGCTCTGAATAGAATTGTTGTGCTGTGTGGGTGACTTAAGTACCAACATGTAGGTACCAATGCAGAGTCATGTTGTTACAGAAGTTATTGTGGTATATGGAATCTATACTATAGTCTGTCAGGAAAGCAGAAAGAACATGGAGGCAGGAGATGAAAAAGAGATGTCAAATACACATTGGAGATAATATAGTGGGAGAAAGGAAGTATCTATGAGCAAAATTACTATGTAACATAAAAAAGTTGCACAGTATACTATAAGTCTGACTTTACATTATAATCAATTTGGTACTAGTTTAAGAATTACATATAAAAATGAATAATGTCTCAAACAATTTTAGAATTATTAAATATAAATTTATTTTTCAGATTCTTTTTCCAAATTAAACAGAACTTGTAATATTTGACTGTCAGAAATGTCCTCATTTTGAATCAGCAAATCTACTGATTCTACACATTGAAGTAGTTCATAGTCCCGTGATTCATCCATGAATTCCAAGTTATCATTGGGTACAATAATTTCTTCATTGTTGCTCTCCAGAACAATTTCAAAGGAAATGTTTTGCTCTCCTTCCATTTTCGTGCTGTAATTTGCATAAAAAATAAATATATCAGTAGGGATAGGGCACTGTTGGGTTTAAGTTCAGACAGGTAGTTTGGATTTTTTAACAGTGAATTTATCTTTGGGCAGTGTATGGTATCAGACTGGAAGTAGAAATATAAAAAAGTGTATGTGATGAAGCCTAAGTAAATTCATAATTATACAAGACAAGCCTAACTCCATCCATAACTATAATAGAGAAGTCTATCTCAATCTATAACTATTACAGAGGGATAGTATATAACTATCAGAAAAAGTTTTCCAAATTAACTTAAAGTGCACAACATACTTCAGTTTTCAAAATAATAACTTACCTTTGAGAAAGCAGTTGAAGTTGTCAGTGAAAATGCTCTTGAAATGTACTTCAGGAAGTAGTAGTCAAAATGGCTGTGTTTCCCTCTCTTTCTTTATATATATTCAGGTACATAACCAATCAAATGTCATGAAATAATAGTAGAAAATGAAAGTAACATTTTAATTGGTTGTCAATTCTAACACTTCAGATGTGTTTTTGTGAAGTAATTTACCTCAGGATATTTAGAGAGGTCTACAGGCTAAATGGCTCAATGGAATTCCACCAAATTTGGGAAAATGGTAGGGATTGGTATGTAGTATGAGCTATTCTATATTTGGTGAAAGTGTCTCCAGTGGTTTTTATGTAAATTAACTTTTCAAATGTTTTGGGAGCGCTTCCCGGTGCGCGCCCCGGTACGCGTACCGGCAGCGCTACGGGAGTCCTCCATTTTGTGTTTCGGTAGATTTGAGACAGAAAATGGAGGACAAACAACGTTGGGAATGGGTATAAGGGGGCACGGTAGGCAATCCCTGACCCCCTAGGTTTTCTGAGGAGGTGTTAGGAGGCCCATATAGACCAAAAAAAATATTTATTTTTACATTTTCGCGGGGGGAGCGCCCGGTAAGCGCACCGGGAAGCGTACCGGGGAGCGTACTTTGGTGAAAAATAGTGAAAAAAGTTAGAAAAAGATAATCATTTGAAGTGATCAGAGGTAGGGTAGCTCTGAAAATAGCTTTTGGGTTCTGCGGCTGATTTAGGTACCTACAAGTAGGTACCAATGCACAGTCTTAAATTCAGGAGGAATATTCTATTCCCCTCATCTGAGAAGTGCACACCATCTCCTCTGTAGATATCTTGCATGTTGTAACGCAAGTTGATGTTGTATATTGAACCCATTCCATAGTCTCTCATGTAAGCAGAAACAGATTTATTCACATGTTTCCGTGCTTTCTCAAATTGTGGACAAAATTGGTTGGACCAGTTCCATTTCTGTCTTTGACGTATATTGGAAAATACCAAGGCAGTTTGAGGAAAAAGTGCCATCAATTGTTCAAAGGTGTCCTTTAAAAGCATTCCCAGACCTACCCCAGTCAAAGTGCCTAAGTCATTTCCACCACAGTGCAGAATTATGAGGTTAGGGTGTGGCAAATGCAAAAAGGTTTTCACCAATGGTATCAATTGGTGACATCTCAATCCTCTCTGGCCAATCCATTTAATGTTCACATTTGGTAAATCAAGGTTGTGAAAATTTCTGGTAGCTGCATACCTTTGAGCCCAGTGGATATAGCTATGTCCAATAATCCAGACAGAATACATGGTAGAGGAGGTTCTGGTGCAGTCAGATGAAGTGTAGGAATAAAATGGCAGTTGGAACAGTAGGAGTTTGCAAAAAAAACCTGTGGAGTTTCAGTGCTCTTGAATCACAAGCAATGATTGGTAGATTGAGATAGTTGAAAACTGAAAGTTAGGGTGCATGGTTGTGTTCTGTGTAAGAAGTAATTTGAATGGTTAAAAAAAAGTCATTTAAAGAAACATTGCACCAGATAAACTGGTGTATTCGCAGGTCAAACATCCTTGCTGAGGTGATTTGCAACATTGTAGAATAAACTTTTAAACCTGAGAGCTCAGTGAGGAGGGATTTGCTATGGTAACAGGTAGAAAGGGCTGAGGGGGGGGAATGGTGTTGGTTTGAAAATACAGAAGGAAGAGTTTTGATTGGATACTATGAGCAATATGTGTGTAGAAACAGAGGTTTTTCCTTGCCATTAATGGTTGCAGTGCCTGGAGAACATACCTTTTGCTCTGCTAAAGAAATATTGGTGTGTGTATCTGACACTGTTGTGAATCTCCTAGAGCATTTGTAAAGGTGAGTTATGATTCATTTAATATACATAGAGACTTGTATACTCTATGGAGAAGATTTGGAAGCAAATTGTGGTTTTTTAATGTTGCTTTGTGTCATGCTTTTTGATAATGCCTGGTAAAATGTTTTTACTGCATAGATTGTATTTTGTAAAATTGTGAAGTTTTAGTAGTGACATGGAATGCTTGTACATAGGACCTGTGCTGTGTTTCTTAAATGTGATGTCAAAAACGATTTTGGAGAAAATGAATGGGTTTTACATTTTTGAGAAGGAATAAAGAGTGTTTGCATGCTTAAAGACATAAATTTGCCCCTTTCACAATGATGTCACCTGTGTTACCTCAGATTAGGAAGTAGATTGTGCAGATGAGGTGAGGCATGTCCAGAGGTACAGAGGAGGTGAGGCCTTTGTTCAAGACTGTAGTGGGAGAGAGGGCTTTCCTGGGGAGCGTAGGTGGTGAGGCTTGTGTCTAAGAGTGCAGTGGACTAGGCTTCATGAAGCCTATCCCCGACTGCACTCTTAGACACAGGCGTCAATTTGACTCTTTACAATGATGTTACCTGTGTTAACTCAGTGTAGGAAGCATAATTGAGATTCTTTTTTTTTTGCACACTACTCCAGTTTAGTCCTGTCCACTGCACTCTTGGACACAAGCCTCACCTTTTGTGCTCCCCTGGACAGTCTTCATCTCATCTGCACTCCTGCTTAGGTGTCAGAATCCTATCACATGGGGAAAGCTCCATGTGAAAGTGTTTGCCTCAGTCTTATCCCTGCTGTGAGGCAGGTGCAAGATTTTGATGTAACAGTGTCCTAAAAGTGACGCAGTGAAATCTCATAGATTTCACTGCGTCATTATTACGAGGCTTTTTACGGAGAAATGACCCCTCTGTGTACATTACACTTGACAGAGGTATAATGTGGTGCAGAGGTTTAAAAAATGACGCATCTACCTACATTCGTCACTTTTTAAATATGGTGCAACAAGGCACATGTTTTATGCCGCCAATGCATCACAAAAAGTGACGCATCAGTAGCGCAAAACTGATGCATGGCTTTATAAATGAGGCTCATCTTTTTCTTGCACACTACTCCAGTTTAGTCCTGTCCACTGCACTCTTGGACACAAGCCTCACGTTTTGTGCTTCCCTGGACAGTCTTCATCTCATCTGCACTCCTGCTTAGGTGTGAGAATTGTATCACATGGGGAAAGCCCCATGTGAAAGCGTTTGCCTCAGTCTTATCCCTGCTGTGAGGCAGGTGCAAGATTTTGACGTAACAGTGTCCTAAAAGTGACGCAGTGAAATCTCATAGATTTCACTGTGTCATTATTACGAGGCTTTTTGCGGAGAAATGACCCCTCTCTGTACATTACACTTGACAGAGGTATAATGTGGCGCAAAAGGTTTAAAAAATGACGCATCTACCTACATGTGTCACTTTTTAAATATGGCACATGTTTTATGCCGCCAATGCGTCACAAAAAGTGACGCATCAGTAGCGCAAAACTGACGCAGGGCTTTATAAATGAGGCTTATTTTTTTCTTGCACACTACTCCAGTTTAGTCCTGTCCACTGCACTCTTGGACACAAGCCTCACGTTTTGTGCTTCCCTGGACAGGCTTCATCACATGAGTATTCCTGCTTAGACCTTATAATTTTTTTTTAGAATAACATTTGAAAAACAATGAAAAGGTCATATGTATAAGCTTTTCATTACACTACTAAAATATTTTTGCTGCAAATTAATGAGTTTTACATTTTTGAGAAAGTTTAAATAGTAGGACCTGCACTGTGTTTCTAAAATGTTATTGAAAAATCGATTTTGGGACTAATCAATGAATTCTAAATTTTTGATAAAGAATAAATAGTGTGTGCATGATTACATAAAAAAATTTGACCTTTTCACAATTATGTCACCTTTGTTACCTGAGATTAGGAAGTAGATTGTGCAGAAGAGGTGAGACATGTGCAGAGGGACAGAGGAGGTGAGGTTTATGATCAAGACTGTAGTGGGAGAGAGGCCTTTCCCAGGAAGCATAGGTGGTGAAGCCTGTGTATAAGAGTGCAGTGGACTAGACTTCATGAAGTTGATCTGCTAACATCTTGTGTAAGCGCTAAGGAGAATACTCGCTGCAAGCAGTGATTTTAAAACTGTTGTGTCGTGATTTACTGTTTATTTTTAAAACTGTTATTCTTACCCTTTATTTCACACGCTGACTCCCCGTTCCACCGCAGCATTGTGCTGTTTGATGTGGAGGGAGGTAATCGCGTACTCACTTCCTGGTCACGCCACGCTGGGCGGCCATCTTTGGTGGGTGACGCTCTAGTCTTTGCCATTCCCTCTGACTACTAAAGGGCTCAGCGCACTCGCGCACATTTGTTGATCTGCTAACATCTTGTGTAAGCGCTAAGGAGAATACTCGCTGCAAGCAGTGATTTTAAAACTGTTGTGTCGTGATTTACTGTTTATTTTTAAAACTGTTATTCTTACCCTTTATTTCGCACGCTGACTCCCCGTTCCACCGCAGCATTGTGCTGTTTGATGTGGAGGGAGGTAATCGCGTACTCACTTCTTGGTCACGCCACGCTGGGCGGCCATCTTTGGTGGGTGACGCTCTAGTCTTTGCCATTCCCTCTGACTACTAAAGGGCTCAGCGCACTCGCGCACATTTGTTGATCTGCTAACATCTTGTGTAAGCGCTAAGGAGAATACTCGCTGCAAGCAGTGATTTTAAAACTGTTGTGTCGTGATTTACTGTTTATTTTTAAAACTGTTATTCTTACCCTTTATTTCACACGCTGACTCCCCGTTCCACCGCAGCATTGTGCTGTTTGATGTGGAGGGAGGTAATCGCGTACTCACTTCTTGGTCACGCCACGCTGGGCGGCCATCTTTGGTGGGTGACGCTCTAGTCTTTGCCATTCCCTCAATCTACTTATACCTCGGATCTTCCGCGCAGCGGAAGCGCCGAAGAGGCGCCAAAGAGAAGCCAGTCTGCGCCAGTCCGCGTACAGACGCTTCCAGCTTTCTGCTTTTTACTGGCCTGACACCATGGTAGGAAACCGCCGCATTTATAGCTCCTCCTCCCTACACTCGTTATGCCCCCCTATTAACCCTTTGTGTTTCCATTCGATCTCCCCGCTCAATACTGGGTCGCAATGCTCTTCATGTAGCTGGAGTTTATCTTCAGTGCACTCCGATAAACTCCAACCCCTACATAAGTGGAGAAACATTCGTGACCCACCAAAGATGGCCGCCCAGCGTGGCGTGACCAGGAAGTGAGTACGCGATTACCTCCCTCCACATCAAACAGCACAATGCTGCGGTGGAACGGGGAGTGAGCGTGTGAAATAAAGGGTAAGAATAACAGTTTTAAAAATTGCCGGTCCCTACCAAAACATCACACAGAGCTTTCTATGCTGATAGAAGAGCTACATCCTGAAGCTCTCTTCCTTACAGAAACCTGGCTTCAATTGGAAAATGACCCCTCTACGATATGGGCGACACCGGAAGGTTACACTATGAAACGCCTAGACCGTCAGATTGGGAGAGGTGGCGGTCTCGCCATCATATACAGAGATATTTTTAAATGCCGCATCACCCCCTCCACTATATCTAAGTGTGAGAGTTTCCATTTTTCCCTAGAACTCTCGCCCACCACCACATTCTCCGGTATGCTGGCTTATCGCCCTCCTGGCGCCCTCAGCAACTTTATTCCCAACCTGACAGACACTGTCGCTAGTGCCCTGCTCTCCACAGCAAATTTTACGCTACTGGGGGATTTTAATTTGCACCTGGATGACCCGTGTGACTCCTCAGCCAACAACCTTAGGCTCAACCTTCAGGCCATGGACCTTTGCCAAAAGGGCTTTCTTGCAACTCATAATAAGGGACACCTTCTGGACCACATTTACAGCAACCTGGATAATTTAAGAGTGGAGACTCCCATTCCCCTTCCATGGACAGACCACTGCTTAATACCTTTTACCTGGTCTACGAACCCCTCTCCCACCACTCATAAGCCCAATAAGCACTGGGGAAGGAAATAGTCCGCCCTACCGCTTCCTGAGTGGGACCGTGCCCTTACCGAACATCCGCCACAGAGGTCCATTAACCCCAGTGATGCCACGACTAACTTTGACACCTGGATCTCCAGTACCCTTGATCAGGTTCTTCCCCGCACCCCCCTAAAATGAATAACTAGATCCAAAGTTGCCCCGTGGTACACACCCGCCCTCAGAACCATGAAGCAATCATGCCGCAGACTCGAGAGAGCGTGGAGGCAAGACTACTCTCAACAGAGGAAGGCTGACTATAAAGTCGCCATCAAACTGTATAAGAGGGAAATTGCCGCCACTCAATCCCGTTTCTATAATATGAAAATTAACATAGCGGCTAACGCGCCTAAGGAGATTTTTAAAATTGCTAAATCTTTGATATCTCCACCCTCCGAGCGACCATCATCAGACGGCGCACAAACCAGGTGCAATAATCTTGCTACTTTTTTTTCCCAGAAAATCCAGGCAATTTATTCTTCATTCATCACCGGTGATGACAACAATAAATCCATTCCCCTCTCTGTCCCTGTTGCCCCCACCCCCTGCACACTCGAAACACTTCCATTACTTGATTCGGTATCATTAGATAAACTGATCCCTAAAATCACCTCGGGATCCCCTAATGACCATGCTCCCCCTCACGTGCTTACGAAGGTCTTGGACGTTATTTGCCCAGTCATCCTAGACGTTCTGAATGCCTCCATCGCCTCCAACACCGTCCCGCCTCCATGGAAGTGTGCAATGGTAAAAGCTTTGATGAAAAAACCGGTGTTGGACTAGAAAAACTTAGCCAACTATCGTCCCGTCTCTTTACTCCCATGGATGAGCAAGCTACTTGAGAGGCACGTTCATAACATCTTAGTGGACTTTCTTGAATCCAACTGTCTGCTTCGTTCCTCTCAAACAGGGTTCCGTCCACAACACGGTACCGAAACCGCTCTTCTGGCGGTGACGGAAGAGGCTAGAACTGTGCTGGACCAGGGAGGGAAGGCCGCCATCATTCTACTCGACCTCAGTGCCGCGTTCGACACGGTCAACCACTCTACTCTTCTCCATCGGTTGAGTGGTTTGGGCGTGTCGGGCGCGGCCCTGAAATGGCTTGCCTCATTCCTGGACGGCAGATTCTTCCAGGTGTTTGAAGGTGAGTCTGTCTCCCCAAAACACCCTCTCAGTTGTGGAGTACCTCAGGGTTCCTCCCTGAGCCCTACTCTTTTCAATGCCTATATGGAGCCCTTGGAGAGGATAGTCCACCCTTTCGGGGTGCGTATTGTCACCTACGCAGATGACACCCAACTGGTGGTCTCACTGGACGACTCCGCGGGATCCTCCTCCACCTTAGGCCCTTGTCTAGAGGCTGTTGCCAGATGGATGCAATCCTCATTTCTTAAACTGAATGGGGAGAAAACAGTTATAATGCTGCTGGGCAACCCCTCTCCATCTGCCCTAGCTCCCATCTGGCCCCCATCTCTGGGCCCGCCCCCACCTCCCAAACCTCAGATTAAGAGTCTGGGAGTTTGGCTGGATAAAGCACTTGATTTTTCAGTACAGGCCACAAAAACTGCTTCCACCTGCATTGGAATGATGAATATGCTCCGCAAGGTGCTACCCCTGCTCCCATTCCAGGCCAGGAGGATCATGGTCCAGGCCCTGATCCTCTCCCGCCTGGATTATGGGAATGCCCTGTACATGGGAGCCCCAGCGGCTGTGACCCGTAGACTTCAGGTCACACAGAACTGCGCTGCCCGCCTACTTTACAATATCCCCCGTTGGCAGTCAGCTAGGAAAGCTCTGAAGGAGCTTCATTGGCTCCCCGTAACAGCCAGAATTCAGTTCAAGGCCATGTGTATTACGCACAAATCCTTCCACCGCACCGGCCCTGCAATTCTTCACACCATAGCTACCCCTTATGCTCCCTCCAGAGCCTTACGTTCCAGCTCCTTGCAACTGGTAACTACTACCAAAATTAACAAAGCTCGCTGGGGCGGCCGCTCATTTTCCCATACTGCGGCCGGGCTCTGGAATTCCCTTCCCCTCTCCCTTCGAGAAATCAACAACCATATTTCCTTTCGAAAAGCTTTAAAAACTCATCTGTTTGTAAAGACGTGTTGATCCCCCTGAGCCTGCACCAGAATTCTGCTTGAAGCGCTACGAGGCCTCCGGGTAGACACGCGCTATACAAGTGCAATTTCATTAATTCATTCATTCATCCCCTACTGGACTCTTAGACACAGGTCTCATCTTCTTTGTACCTGTGGAGAGAGCTGTCTTCCACTATACTCTTCAATACAGGCCTCACCTTTTGTACACCCCTGGAGAATCCTCACCTGATCTGTAACCCTGAATAGATCGTTTGCTTTTTGTCATTGCTTTGTTGTTTGGTAATAGTGGTCTATAATGTGCTATTTTTTTTTTAACACAGATTGAAATCAATTTTTCAAGAGTAAGCAAACATGCCCTCAAGGGAAGGGAGAAGAAAACAACATAACCGCAAAAAAAAAAAAAACAGCAACGGAATTACAGCACTCTTCCACAACAAATACTTCAAAAAACAGGAACCAAGCTCCTGGTAAGAGAACTAAGTCTTTTATACGGAACATATGTACTTAAAAAAAAATTGTTGGACAGCATGTAGAAAAAGAGAATGAGAGAGTAAATTTGAAAAGGAAGGAGAGAACCTCAAAGAATCCTACAACTGGAGCAGGAGAGAGTAAAATGTATAGGAATAGAAGGCAGAATCAGTTTAGAGACATTCGTAAACGAATGTTTCGCAATAGGGTGGTTTTAAATTTGTTAAAAAACATTAGGAAAGGTAAACAGAGAGCTGCTTTTTATAAGAAAAAGAAAAGTGTAGAGAAGATTGTTTATCAGGCTTTTGAAGTTAAGAAAAAAATATTAATTTTAATAATCAATAGAATTAGGACACTTAACAAGACAATTGATGTTTTCAAATCAAACAGTAGAGGGAAAAGAGTAATTAATCGGACTCATTTTTGTTAAGTTTTTTCTGGAGAATGGATGCACAGTTCAAGTTGTGAGCCATTTTTTAATGAGGAGAGTTACTTCCAGGAGAATGATTTAGTGCATGCAGTTGACACCAGTGGTCGAGCGTATGAAGTGAAAGACGGTTGTCCGATTGAAAAAGAGAAACTTGTGCCTAGAGAACCAGAAGAGGTGTTAACTGATGAAGTTTTAGGGAGACGTACTAAGGGTCCAGTGTACACTTGGAAGTGTAGTCGTATTTGTAGTGTGCGACAGGAATCAATTGATTTGTTTTGTAATTTCTTACGTACATATAGTAAGAAAAGTCTAAAGCAGAAAGTGAAGTTGTTGCAAGACTTAGATCCTTGCAGAGTGAGAGAAAACACAGGTTTGCAAGGGCATTCACTGGCTTGTCTTTCTAGAAAAGTCTGTCAGAATGTTTTTCATCATTTTAGGATGTTAGCAGTGCATCATATCAAAATGAGGAAATTAGTGAGAATGTTGTATTATGCAAAAAGTCCAGCACTTAAGCTTAAACAATTAAACAGTGCTCTTTTGCATGGAACTGAATTAGATGTGAAGAAGATTTGTGAAGAAATTGAGATTTGTTTTTTGGTGAAAAAGAGGATAGTGTAGAAATTGACACAGCAATTCAAGGTAATGTGGAAGACAATGTACAGATTTCAAGTACAGAAAAGTTTGAGCAGGAAATTACCAGGTTTAAGGTGAAATCAAGTGAAAGGCCGAATTTTACTTGTGTGTGTTGTCGACAAAGTCATTATAAGCATCAAACTAGATTAGTTGATTTATACGTAAAAAGTGAAAAGATGAATAATTATGAGTGGAAGGATTTTGCAACTTATTTGTGGGTGGAGAATTGTTTTGATTTGAGTTCTGATCAGCGTAGTTGTAAATATTGTTATGATAAATTAAATCAAAACAGAATGCCTGCTAGAGGTGTTCATAATAATCTGGATTTGGTAGACATTCCCCGTGAATTGATGGATTTAAATACATATGAGTCTATTTTGATTCAATGTGTCCATCCTTTCCAGGCAATTGTTCGCATGGAGCCTAAGATAGGGAAATTGCCTCTTACAGATTTGCAGAGAGGATTAAAGGGAAGAGTTGTTTATTTGCCTCTTGATTTGAAAAAAAATATTGCTACAATTGGTATAGAAAAAGTAGAAGAGGAACCTTTAGTTATTCTAGTTAATCGGGTTCCGACAAAGAGTAAGAAAATCTGGCAAGATTTAGTGGATGTTAGGAAAGTCAAAAAGGCAACATTGTATTTAGTCAAAAACAATGAGTATTACAAAGATGTATGTGTTGCAGCAGAGGAAACAGCTGCAGATGAAGACAGTGATTGTTCAGGCAGCCAAATTGAAAAAGTTGATGTGTCTAGAAGTGAAGAAATATATGAACATTATACTGTTCATCCTTTGCATTCCAAAGAAGTAATGGGGAAGGCAATTGAATTGTTTCAAATGAAAGCAGCAAAAGGAAGTCCCATTAGTGTATGGGAAGAAAGTTTGGAAGCTCGTTGTTTTCCACAGCTATTTCCAACAGGTCGAGGTGGACGATATGATGATCGTCCACTTCACATTCCTGCATCTGAATATCGAACTGTAAGATTATATGCTGAAGATCCAAGGTTTCGTCAATGCATTCCCTATTTGTTTCATCTACTGTATGAAAGTGACTTGTCTGGGCTTTCTTATGCAGTAAACCATATACTGAAAAGTGGAGCACATCTGCAAAATGTTTTGGCGAGGGACTTTATGGAGAAAGTGAATCTGCAAGATAATATTTTGGAATCTCATCTAATCAATCTCATGGCATGTCAGCGTGGTACAAATGAGTATTGGTACCGTTGTCATGGGGAATTGAAATGTATGCTAAGAAACTTAGGAACTCCGACATGGTTCATCACTCTTAGCTGTGCCGAGTATGCATGGGACGACTTACTTCAATTTCTACGAGAGGCAAATGCAAATATACAAAATATAGAATTCAAAACACCTGGAGAGCTGTGTTCTTTGGATCCAGTGAATGTATGCAGATATTTCAATCATAGATTTGAAGCTATGATGTCTTTTATTCCCAATAAAAAAATCCTCCCCTTGGAGAGGTTTTGGATTTCTTTTGGAGAAAGGAGTATCAAGCGAGAGGAGCTCCTCACATACATATGTTGTTGTGGATTAAAGATGCACCCAAATTTGGAACAGATTCGAATGAAACAGTCATGAGTTCATTGAAGAGTATTCAACATGTGCTGTTCCAAAAACTACAGAAGAAAACAGTTTAAGGCAACAAGTTTTACGCTTTCAATCCCATCTTTGTGGAAAGTACTGTTGTCGAGAATTCAGAAACAAGGACAAGTTCTACACAAAATGTTGTTTCGGCTTTCCACGACCAGTGATTTCTAAAGGAAGAGTAAATAATTTGATGTCTTCTCTGCGACATACTGTGACGAGGAAATCACCAAAAAATACATACAATTTAAAAAGAAACAAAGAGTCCAAGTACATCAACGACTACAACCCAGTGATTTTGTCCATGTGGAATGCTAACATGGATATTCAGTTTGTTGCTGGCAACTCTATTGCTGTGGCTCGATATGTGACGTCTTACATCACAAAAAAAGAAAAGACAGAACTGAAGGAAATGTGGGAGGACATTTCACATGAAAAGAGTCTAAGCAAGAAATTATACAGTTACAGTCTGAAGATGTTGTCGCATCGACAAATTGGAGCATATGAATGTTCTGATCGATTGTCGTCAGCAAGTCTCTATTCCAAATCTAGAACCATCATTTGGGTGAGTCTAGGTCTTGCTGCAACACGAAACCAAGTTTTGAAATCTGTACAAGAAATAGAGTATTTGGCGGAGAAAGAACCAGAAAGTACAGATATTTTGAAGACAAACATGTTGGATACATACTATCCAAATAGAAGTAGTCATCTTGAGAACAGTTGTTTGTATGAAGTTCTGCAAAACTATATTTATAAGAGAACCATCAGAGAAGATATCAACAATGGAATATATGCTATCATTGGGTGTGAAGGATGTCTAGTGAGACAGAAAAAAGGCCATTTGATTAATCATCGAAAATTGAGTTGCGAAAATCCAGAGAAAAGGGAATTTTACTATTTAGCTCTTTTGCAACTCTTTAAGCCATGGCGTACAGAAGAGGAACTACTTGGAGATTTTCTGTGTTACGAAGATTCTTTTAATGCATTCAAGGATACCATAGAATGCCCTGTTTTTCCAAATTATCTGCAAATGTTGAACGAAGAAATAGTGCAAGAAGCCACAATTGCTGCAGAGATTGCTAGAGACAGTTCTCAAGACAGTCAGAGTTCTGCTTCATTGAGTCAGGATCCACTTGGAGGACCAATTATACAAAATGAAGCTGCCACTGCCATGGATGAGGTGGAAAGAGCTATGGAACAAGCTCAAGATGATGTAGTTAACTTAGAAGATTTGGTGAAACAACTAAACCTTGAGCAGAAACAGATATATGATGAAGTCACAAAACAGATTGAACATGGATTCAGTCATGAGAAGAAAGAGTGCTCATGTACATCATTTAAGCCTGTCCAACTGTACGTGAGTGGAGAAGCGGGAACTGGAAAAAGTTTTCTGATTAAAGCAATTGCAACTTATCTGCAGAAAAGGACTGAATCACCGCTGTATTGTGTTGTTACCGCTCCAACTGGGCTGGCTGCACATAACATTAAAGGGATTACTTTACATCGTTTACTGATGCTGCCAGTGGAGCATGATAACAAATTGGAGTACCACAAGCTATCTGGAGATGCGTGTTCCGAAGTTTCGAGAGTCCTGAAGAAAATGAAACTTCTTATCATTGATGAAGTAAGCATGGTGTCAAATATAATGCTTGCTTTTGTGCATTTGAGAATGCAAGAAATTCTTAGAACAGACTATGATGTCTTATTTGGAGGAAAACACATTATTGTTTTTTGAGATCTACTGCAGTTGACTCCAGTGAAAGGACAACCTGTGTCCAAAATGCTCACGCATGAAGGTACCAGGAAGTGCTTAGGAAGTATTTGAAACGTTAATATATGGTTAAACTTCAAATATGCAGAACTGCTTCAAAATATGCGGCAGGCAAAGGATGAAGATTATAAAAATATTTTACAAGATGTAAGAATCGGAAAACTAAGTCAGCAAGGGAAAGAAGCTTTACATGGACGATTAATTTCAAATTTGTACCCAAATGAAAACATTCTTCCAGAGAATATTTTTAAGAAAATTAACAAGAAGAAATCTGGCATATGTTTGATGCCAACTCTGAAAGAATGTTCCATGTTCAACAACAAAATGTTACAGTTAGAAAATGAAGAGATAGTGAAACTGGAAGCTACAGATAAAATAGAGCATATGGGAGCAACAATTATTTTGTCTGAAAATTTGAAATCAAAATTGGATTCATTAGAGAAGACTATATCTAAAACTGCTGGTTTTGAAAAGACTCTGAATGTGTGTTTAAATTGTCGTATCATTTTGAGAAGGAATTTAAATGTTGAAAGAGGTCTGGTAAATGGAGCAATGGGTCATGTTGTTGGTTTTGTGAATTACAAAAATAGAGATGCAATTGAAATTTTAAAAATTACATTTGATGGCATTGATGAAATAGAACAAATTTGTCGTTGTTCAGCTAGATTTTTGCTCGTGAAAGACTTATATATTCGGCGAAAACAGTTTCCTATTTGTTTGGCATATGCGGTGACAATTCATAAGTCTCAAGGTTTAAGTGTAAATAGCGCTTTGGTGAACATTGGAAGTTCTGTGTTTAAAGAGGGTATGGCATATGTGGCATTATCACGAGTCAGAACTTTATCAGGATTGTACTTGATTGAGTGTGATGAAACAAAGATTTGTGCAGATCTACATTGTGTTAAAGAATACAATAGGTTAAGAAGAGAGTATGCTCCACATTTGCCTCAATATCCTCTGATTGAAAAACGTGTGTGTAACGGGGTGTCCCAGTCTCAACAGCCCGTGGGGGGAATGGACACTGTACTGACCCCGGGAACCCGCAGTACATCCTCACTCACCCCCTCTTGTCTCCCCCAGCAGACGGATTACCGAGGGAGTGTATCTGACACTGCCTCCTACGCTGCAGGAGAAAAGGACTGGCCCTTTAACTCTCTGGCCGATGACGAGTGGGCGGGGTGCCAGGACGTCGGAACGCCTTCAAAGGCGGAAGTGCGGCAAGACGAGGGGTGCTTGTACACCAGGAGTGGCGAAGAAGACGGAGGCTGGAGGAAGAAGGACGCGAGTCGTGGAAGCGAACCGAAGCCAGGAGAAGAGGTCCTGCATTACGAGGAGACGCCAGGAGGCCAACGACCCCACGCGCCGCCCAGCCACCCACCCGGGGGAGGTGTGTGGCTTGCCCAGGTGCGTAAGACGATCCAGGGTTAGGTGGGACGGAAGGGCGGTCCGGTTGTACCATAACGGGTCCCCTGTCCCTGGTTCCCTACCCTGAGCACTCCTATCCCACACACTTGTGAATATCCCCCAGAGCACGGGTTCGAGTGGTCCTCACCCCCCTTTCCCCGAGTGGTACGGTCAAGTGGACGTTACCCTCATACTGTGCCTTTCTTTTGTTTTCTGCCGGTATCTGGGAGGGAAGACGCCAAGACGGACCCGGGTGAATCCAATCCCCGACGAGGCCAGCCAGCCTTACGGAGGTCCCGGACAGCGGAAACCCGAGAGAGGAAGAGGTCCCGTAGTCGATCTCCCCGCCGGACTACATTACCCAGAAAGACTTGTTCTGACCTTTTGTTTGACACATTAAAAACAGTGAAAACTAGAACTCGCCTACTGCCTTTCCTTTCAATCCCTGTGGTCTCAGAACCCGCCCAGGTTACAGTGTGGTAGGCCGAAAAAGAAGAAATGAGAGTAATTGCAGTGAGGTAGTAGCAAAAAGACAAAAAGTAGACAAAACTGTAATTGTAAGCAGAAGGAAAAAAGATTCTGTTGAAGATGTTGTTGGATTTCAGTTTGAAAACAGTTCTGGTGTCAACTGCTATGCTAATGTAGTGGTTAATGTTGTTTTTTTTCTTCAAAATATACAGAACAGGTTGTTAAAAATCGGGATCAAAGATTCTGTTGTTTGTTGAATTCCGTGTTTGAGAAATGTACCAGTGATAGAGCAAAAATAGACAGTGTTTCAGAAATTCGAAATCTTCTAGACATATCTACTGGTCAAAATCAATTTTCACAGAATATTCAGCAGGATTGTCAGGAATTTTTAATGTATATGTTTGATGTATTGGAAGATGAAGGTGTAGATATTAAAAATCTTTTTAGCCTTTCTTACCAGTGGCAGCATGACTGCGACAACTGTACTTTATCAAGTACTACTAGAATAGACACTGAAAGATTTATATATTTGACTTTACCAGACTGCAAATCAGTGCCTTTTAATAATCTAGTTAAAGCAGCGGATCACAATATGGTGTGTCCCCAATGTAAGTCTACAATGCTGTCCACATTATTTCTACAAAATTATGGTCAGTATGTCATTTTAATGTTCCAACGATGTAGACCTGATGGAACTAAATTGACAACTTCTATTAAAAATTTCGTGGCTTCACAGTTATCGATATCAGGAAGAACCTTTGCAACTGCAGCTATTATTTTTCATGATGGTCCTTCTACAAAATCAGGGCATTACACATGCTATTTAAAAAGTTGTAAAGGTTGGACCCAATGTAACGACACTCATTTGACTTTCAAACAACGTTTGCCTTTTGGCTTAAAAAATTCATACCTAGTGTTTTTACAACCAAAATTTAGGTAAAGGTAATTGGCCTATGAAGACGGGAGCAGTTAATAAAGGTTATCTTGCTGTTTAAAAATATATTCTGAGTAAAAGTGATCCAGGTAATTTAAAAAATTGACTTGTCATATAGGTGCTGTAAGTGGATCTCATAGTAAGTGATATTAGTATTATACAAAATGATGAACATGAGTGAGTCAGAGATGCTTTTACAAATACTTAAATATTGTGAAAATGTTGTAGAGCCTTTCTTTCAGAACGTCGGAAAAAAGGTCATTTCAGAGTTTCTTTGAATTAATTTGAACATATACTCATACATCTGACACTATTTGGCCAAAAGGAAAGGTACAGGAATGAGTAAAGAGTCATGACTGAAACAAAGGAGTATATGAAAATAATGAAAATATTTCAGATGTTCTTGGAGCTTTTCTTCTAGAAAGTCGATGAAATTGATTTTTTACTGAACGGCAAAGTACTTTGTAACGAGAAAAGGACCTCCATGATATACTATTTGGCCTCAAGGAGAAGTAAGTCAATCGAAGATTAGTGTACATTTGTCATTTGTCAGTATCTAAGTTTTTTTTTAAAACACAATCTTTTAGATTGTGGTTTTTTTTTCCCGCTGTCATATGATGAGTAATTTGAACTCACTGTTTTAAGTGAAATTCAATATATTCTGAGAACAGCAAAAAGAAACTATGTAACATGTTGTACAAGTTATTGTATACTTTGGATTGTGTAAATTAAATTGTATTCCCATTCTCTGACACTCACTTTCCTTTTTCCTCTCTCTTTCAGCTCTCTTTACTCACTCACACTGCCTTTCTCTCACTCTGTTTCACACCCATTCGTTTACTCCACTTCTTTCACAACCCCTCATTTCCATTTCAACTGTCTGCATTCCCTCTCTCCCTTGCACCACTTTTCAGCTTTCAGTGTCTCTGCTTTGCTTCCCTTTTCCGTCTTTTCCTCCTTTGTTCTTTTAGTAATTCCTCTTTACTCACTGAGTAGTATTGTCACACTCTATCACTATAACTCACCCACTCTCCCTCGCTTATCTTTGTTTGCTCCTTTCTTTTGACCTCTTCTCTCTATTTTTCGTTCACTACCTCTATGTCCTGAGTGCCTCACTCTCCTTGTGTTATGTTCACTTGTGTTTATCTTCTAAATGCATCCTTATTAGACTCTTTTCCGTCTCTGTTATTATCTTTTTACTTACTACTGTTTCCTGATTTAGTTTTGCTAACTCACATTGTTTTAGTATCTTTCTTGTCTTCAGTTCATTTCTCTGTTCTTATCTTCATCTGTGTCAGTGAATCTATATGCCTTACTCTTAGTAATTTGCTCTCATTCTATTTCTTTTTTTCTCTTTCTACCTTACTTTATTGCCCTTTCTGTGTCCTTCACTCTTACTTTATTTCTAAATACAGTGTTATGATTTTTAACCTCTTCATTTGTATCTTTTAATTTAAAATACAAATTTCACTAATTATAACTTATTTTTTCTTCTCTCTTTCACAGATACAAAGTTAGATTAATTATATGGTAAGTATGACTATAAAAATGTATTTTGTGATCACCCTTTGGTTTAAGCTCACTAATATTTTCTCAACGAACCTCACTCCTGTGTCTTTATTCTGCTTCTCTTATTTATTCTTATTCTCCAAGTTTACTCAAATTTCCCTATTTCCCTTCTCATATTCAACTTCTTTCAATCCCTATTCTTTACTTCACTTACTCTCTGTTCCCTTCCTTTGCTTCTTCACTCATTCTGTTTTTCTTAATTATTTACCTTACTCCTACACACACACCTCATCCCCCTCTCAACACATACACACACCTCTAACATACACCCCATACACTCACCACACACACACCTCATACACACAAAAAATCCTCCCACACACACTCTTCACATACACACACACATTCCATACACACACATACATCGCACACATATACACCCCACACCCATACACTGCTCACACATACTTCACACACCCTCACCTTCACGCACACCAAAACACCCCACACAGCAACACCCACAGACACACCTTACACACCCACACCCTGACCTACACCCACTGACTCCCTATAAGTCACACACACTGCATTACTTATCTTTCTTTGCTATTTCACTCAAACCCATTCAGGTACTGTTTCCTTTATTCTCTCTGTCCTTTCTCTTTGTCACTCCCCATCTCTTATCCTAATTCAAATTTTCACTCTCTTTCACCCCTCTTTACTTATACTAACTGGTCTTTTCTTACCCCCCCTTACCGTTCTTCATTTATCCCAGTTACGCCACTACCCTTCATTCTCAATTTTTTTCTGTCCTATCTTTTTCTTTCAACACCCACTCACATTCTCCCACTATCTCTACTTTAGTCTTCTTCCTCTCTCTTCCCTTCTTTCGCTCCTTTAGTGATTTTACTTTTCTCACTTTCACCCTATTACACCTTTTCTATTTTTAAATATGTAATAAACAATCCCTCTGTGTTTCTCCCTCTAGCTCTCTTTCTCTTAACATTACTCTCTTTGTGTTTGTTCCCTCAAGCTAACTCCTTCATTAATTTTTTTTTCTTTTTTTTTTTGGTGCGCTCCCCGGTGCGCGCCCCGGTGCACGTACCGGTACGCGTACCCTGCAGAAAAAAGGTTGATACAGATTCTTTTAAAATATAGGTTTATTTTTATAAAGTAAAGGTAGTTCTAAAAAGAACAGTTTTTTTCTTCTTTTTGTTGTTTTATATTTTTTTTACGTTTTTATGAACATTTTGTACTTTTTTTGGCTTTTCTGAACACTTTTATATTTTTTTTGTATTTTTTATGGGGAGAAACAAAAAACAGGGAATTGTAAATGGCTCAACTGGAGCATAAAAAAAACAGGAAAAATTAGTTTTTTTTTGGACACTTATGGTTATCACCAGCAACCATTATAAGTTCGATGCTTTGCTCACCATAGCAAAGTGTCTTGTTACAAAATTTGCACAAGATTTTGTAATCGGCAAACTTAGGTTGAATAGTAGCCAATGTGTCTCTTGCCCCCGGACCCGATGGAGTGGGTTGTTTTGATGTTGAGCGTCTAGACGTTGATGGGGGTAGTTTACTGCAGATGTCCCTTAACTCTGCATTAGAGTAGTTGTTTGGATGCGCACGTATGATTCCCGAAGGAATACTTTTTGTTAGGGTTCCCCCTGGATAGCTGAGCACCACAAATTAAACAAGTCACCTTTGCTGCGTTGACTTTTTTAAAACCCCTTGGGAGTTTGTAGAACTGCCATATAAAGTGCTCTTTGGGTTTGTAGGGCTGTTTATCTTCAGGCAGGAGCTCCCTTCTCTGTTCCTCCTCTTCATCATCCACCTCCTCTTCCTCTTGACCACCAACTTAATCTTGTGGTGGTATTTTAGATGGTGGTGGTGGTGGTGGTGGGCCAGATGCTCCAGCTGCTGATACTACTGTAGCCATTTTCTGAGATAGAACTCGAAACAGGTCTTCCTCAGTCAAAGGACAAAGTCAGAATAAGGAAAAAGGGAGGGGGCTTTCATCATTTGGAAAACAAAAGTGTTCTGAACCAATGAAAAGTGTTATTTTCAAGTCACATGATCCAGGCTTTCATCATTTGGAAACCAAAACTGATCTGCACCAATGAAAAGTGTTATTTTCAGACCACATGACCCGACGCGCTTACGCTACGCGCCCCGGGGCGCGTCGCATAAGCGAGTCCAGATGTTGCACGATTGTATGCGATCGTGTGCTTCCGGGTGCGCTTACGCAGTGCGTCATATGACGCATCACGCGACTGCGCGAAACATCACGATGTTGTTTTCGTACGCGGCAATAGCGCTAACAGGACGCTCCCCGGTATGCGCCCCGGGGCGCTTCGTAACATTGCGCTTACCCGTACGTTCACCGGTACGCGCCCCGGGAGTGCCCCGGGGCAAACAATAAAAAAAAATAAAAAAATACATATTTACGCAATATAAAATTCGTTATAAAAATTATTACTTTTCAAAACTATAGAGATTTGCTATTAAAAAACCTATGAAATTCACTGAAAAAACCATAGGTTTCACACCAGTTATAGTTAGGAATTAGCATTTAAAAAACCTATTAAATTCACTGAAAAAACCATAGGTTTCATACCAGTTATAGTTAGCTGGAATTTTTACTCGCATAAAACCATTGAAATTCCCACGTTATAGTTAGTTGGACTCACTATAACTTGCGCGTGCAAGGCACTGCTGATGACATAACATATTACATCACTCATGACATGGTCAGTGACATCACTCATGACATCACTGATGACACCATCCTTGTGACAGAGTGACAGACCTCCTTTCACTGTAATGTAACCTTTGAAACAGATATTCAAAAATAGAAACTAACATTTTCAAAAAAATGGAGATACCCATACCAGTTACAACAACCAATTCAGTAATTCCACCATCTATATACACATCCACTCATTCACCAACAGTTCTGTGTAGTCACTCATACATATACTCAGTCATCATATATAGTGATTACCTATATATCCTGTTACACAACGACAGTCATCCAAAAGTTACTCACACACATACTCACACATGCAAATAAACTATTTAACATCCATTTATTTGCATATACAGCTATACACACACTACCACCTTACTTCTAAGGAACCTTATACATACTAACTCTCTTAAACAATCACTTATAGAAACACATACTTATTTAAACAGGAACTCTTACAATCCCTTACTCTCACATATACTCACTTATATACATCAATATTCACATATACTACATTAAAACATATGTAGTTACTGATAAAGACACTAGTGAGACAGTCATTCAGTCAGTAACACACACATATACACACTCATCCACCCATACAGTCCTGCGCATATGCTGTCTTCAAAACACATACAAACAGAGAGTCAGTCACTCATGCATCTATGTTCTAAGTAATAACCCCACCAAACATATAGACACTCATATTGATATTTTAAAAAACCATCTAATAACCCATATTCATACACATGTAGCTACTCACCAACCCATGCAGCCACTTATACACAAAGTGAAACACTAATCCTTATATTTAAATATTTAAACATTACTCACTAATATATGTATTCACTAAGATACACTTAATAAGCCACTTCACCAATCAATTTTTTTATAAAAAAAACATCCATTTAGACACTTATTTACCCATTTATTCTTCCATCAACTTTTACATATACATATATAAAACATAATTATTTTTCAGAAAGACACACATTCACTGGATGGTGTCATCAGTGATGTCATGAGTGATGTCACTGACCATGTCATGAGTGATGTAATATGTTACGTCATCAGCAGTGCATTGCACGCGCAAGTTATAGTGAGTCCAACTAACTATAACGTGGGAATTTCAATGGTTTTATGCGAGTAAAAATTCCAGCTAACTATAACTGGTATGAAACCTATGGTTTTTTCAGTGAATATATATATATATATATATATATATATAACAGCTCCAAAATCCCAAAAGATACCCAGCCGGGTTAATCAGGACAAATAGCACTCACAAGCACGACAGTTGCTTTCAGCAGGGGGTAGATTTATTCAGATAGACGCGTTTCGGGAGAAAACTCCCCTCGTCAGTATTTACATCTGTGAAACTGAATACTGTGCCCTTATCTATGTTTGTCATGTATCATGAACATAAACGAGGGACTACGCAAAGCGCCTCATGAGCGCCATCTTTGAATGTACAAATACATTGTTTACCAGACATTGCTTGCAAGTGTGTTACACCATCAATTGCGCCGTGTATCGGCATAACCATCATCTTAATGATTACCCACATCGTTTATAATCAGAAAACCATTAGTATCTGAATTACGTGGCTAGGATGACTCAAAAACAACTTCAACCTGTGTATCGAGTCAGAAATCGGACATAGAAACATCAGGTAAATCTCGCCGTGGATCGGCAATGGCAGCCCCTATGGACTGCCTACTTAAGGTGCAGCAAAATATGCAGCAATGTACTTTACAAATGTTAACAAAAAGTTAATAAAGATAGCATCTTTAACCCCAAGCCACAACTAGTTTTAAAACACCAAAATACAAAAATACAATTCATCTCAGAGTCATTATTCCATCAATTTTACAGATTCCTTGCACTTTAACCCATCATTGTCAACCCAAATGAGAGGCCAGTTCTTCTCCCATGTTCAATCCCTTAGGTGCTCTGGTCTCTAAGTCTATGATATAACGAGACTCAAGTCTCCTTAGCGTGAGCAACCTATTGCCCCCTCTTGGATTTGCTTCAACTCTATCCAAACAGAAATATCTCAAAAGGTTCCTGTCACTATTATGTTTGATAGAGAAGTGGCGTGCCACGGGATAAGTGAAATCCTTATTGGCTATAGCCCGCATGTGCTCTAGTATCCTCAATTTGACAGGATTGATCGTGCTACCCACATATCTCAACATGCAAGGGCGCACAAGACAGTAAACCGCATGATCGGAATGGCAGGACATAAATTTACTGATCTTCTTCCCTCCAATGTGCCCAGGGACCTCATAGCTTAATGTTCTTTTACTCGAGAGGCAGGCCTTACACTTTCCGCAAGGGAAGAAGCCTTTGGCATCCTTTAGTGTACCCTGTCGTTTCTCAATGGGTCGTAAATAGCTATGGACTACTTGATCGCGAAGTGATCTCGCCTTCCTGTATGTAATTAATGGCACGTTGGGTATGTCAGAGCCAATAATCGGGTCTGCTTTCAGAATATGCCAATGTTTTGACAGAACTGATCGCAATTTGTAGGAGTCCACAGAATAGGAAGTGATCATACGGAATTTACCTTCTGTGGTAGAGGCTGGCTTTTTGACGAAAAGACTAGAGCGAGGAACGCTTCTAACCTTATTTAGAGTCTCTCTTAGAAGATGGGGACTGTACCCTCTTATCATGAACCTCTCTATACATTCCAAGGCTGCTTTTTCAAAACAATCATCCTGGCTGCAGTTCCCAGTTTTACACGCGTCCAGTAGCCACCCCCGTAAATTAATTAATAACATTCCATACGGGGAATTTTTGCGGCTCAAGCGCAACTGCAGCCAGGATGATTGTTTTGAAAAAGCAGCCTTGGAATGTATGGAGAGGTTCATGATAAGAGGGTACAGTCCCCATCTTCTAAGAGAGACTCTAAATAAGGTTAGAAGCATTCCTCGCTCTAGTCTTTTCGTCAAAAAGCCAGCCTCTACCACAGAAGGTAAATTCCGTATGATCACTTCCTATTCTGTGGACTCCTACAAATTGCGATCAGTTCTGTCAAAACATTGGCATATTCTGAAAGCAGACCCGATTATTGGCTCTGACATACCCAACGTGCCATTAATTACATACAGGAAGGCGAGATCACTTCGCGATCAAGTAGTCCATAGCTATTTACGACCCATTGAGAAACGACAGGGTACACTAAAGGATGCCAAAGGCTTCTTCCCTTGCGGAAAGTGTAAGGCCTGCCTCTCGAGTAAAAGAACATTAAGCTATGAGGTCCCTGGGCACATTGGAGGGAAGAAGATCAGTAAATTTATGTCCTGCCATTCCGATCATGCGGTTTACTGTCTTGCGTGCCCTTGCATGTTGAGATATGTGGGTAGCACGATCAATCCTGTCAAATTGAGGATACTAGAGCACATGCGGGCTATAGCCAATAAGGATTTCATTTATCCCGTGGCACGCCACTTCTCTATCAAACATAATAGTGACAGGAACCTTTTGAGATATTTCTGTTTGGATAGAGTTGAAACAAATCCAAGAGGGGGCAATAGGTTGCTCACGCTAAGGAGACTTGAGTTTCGTTATATCATAGACTTAGAGACCAGAGCACCTAAGGGATTGAACATGGGAGAAGAACTGGCCTCTCATTTGGGTTGACAATGATGGGTTAAAGTGCAAGGAATCTGTAAAATTGATGGAATAATGACTCTGAGATGAATTGTATTTTTGTATTTTGGTGTTTTAAAACTAGTTGTGGCTTGGGGTTAAAGATGCTATCTTTATTAACTTTTTGTTAACATTTGTAAAGTACATTGCTGCATACTTTGCTGCACCTTAAGTAGGCAGTCCATAGGGGCTGCCATTGCCGATCCACGGCGAGATTTACCTGATGTTTCTATGTCCGATTTCTGACTCGATACACAGGTTGAAGTTGTTTTTGAGTCATCCTAGCCGCGTAATTCAGATACTAATGGTTTTCTGATTATAAACGATGTGGGTAATCATTAAGATGATGGTTATGCCGATACACGGCGCAATTGATGGTGTAACACACTTGCAAGCAATGTCTGGTAAACAATGTATTTGTACATTCAAAGATGGCGCTCATGAGGCGCTTTGCGTAGTCCCTCGTTTATGTTCATGATACATGACAAACATAGATAAGGGCACAGTATTCAGTTTCACAGATGTAAATACTGACGAGGGGAGTTTTCTCCCGAAACGCGTCTATCTGAATAAATCTACCCCCTGCTGAAAGCAACTGTCGTGCTTGTGAGTGCTATTTGTCCTGATTAACCCGGCTGGGTATCTTTTGGGATTTTGGAGCTGTTATGTGTTAACCGCGGACACCAACGCGGTTCGAAGCACCCGCTTTAAGAGTGACTCGTTTCTTTTTGGTGTGAAAAGGAGCGTGCATATATATATATATATATTTTCTTTTTTACATGATTGTTTTGGATTATCTGTGTAGTTAGTTGCTGTTAAGGTGTAGTTTCTGTTGTCTTTGTATGAAGATGTGTATTAAGGGGGATTGATGTTTGTCATGTCGTGCTCTATGTGTAGAGTAAGCTAGGTTACGTTAAGGTAGCTTTAGATAGTATATAGGATAAGGCAGTGTAGGCTTGGCTAAATTAGTAAGTTAGTGTAGGTAAGGTTGTTTCAGTAACTTTGCATTTTCAGTTGGCATTAAATGTAATTGTTTGCTACATACAGGTCTACATCATGATTTACTTGGCGGAAGTTAGCATGTCGCCTCATGTTATGTTATGTTATGTTATGTTAATAACAATTTCTTAAGCGCACGTACACCCTTGGGTTTCTTGGCACTATAGGTTCAAGACACTAGACACAATTCTTAAGCGTAAGCCTGTTGGAAGAGCCACGTTTTTAAGGACTTTCGAAATGCCAGTAAATCATTGCTCTGTCTAATAAAAAGTGGAAGAGCATTCCAGAAAGAGGCGGCCAAATGGTGAAAACAGCTGCCACCCTGGCGTTTCTTCTTAAATGAAGAGACATTTGCAAGGCTTAGATGTGTAGAGCGTAGATTGCGCTGAGGTGTGTAGTTAGTAATGGACTGCCTAATGAATATAGGGCCATTATCATGGAGCGCCCTGAAGGTGATGCATCCTGTTTTGAAAGCAATTCGCTGAGCCACTGGCAACCAGTGGAGTTTTCCAACCCAGCTCTAATTGATTGCCACTTTGGTTGCTTCCAGATGAGCCTTGCCGCCTGGTTTTGAACCATCTGGAGGCGTTTTAATAGGCCAATCGGAAGACCCAAGTAGAGACTGTTAGAAAAATGTAGCCGGGAGAGGACAAGGGCTATCACTACTTGAATGAGTGCAGGGTGTGTTAGAAGGTGGGCAATTTTCCCGATCTTCCTAAGTTGAAAGAAACTAGAGGAAACCATCATTCCTACCTGCCCTTTGAGAGATAGATCCTCACTAAGTATTATCCCTAAGCTTTTGACCGATTGGGTCTTTGTAGGAGGGATTCCCATGTCAGTTGGCCAAAACTGTCGACCCCAACTCAGTCCACTTTCCCCAGGCAAGATCAGTTCTGTCTTGGTTGGGTTAAGTTTAAGATGGTTTAGGGTCATCCATCTCTGTATATGTGATATTACGGCCGAGCATTCGGCAGCTGAGTTCGGAGAATTTAAGGGAATGATTAACTGAAGATCATCAGCATAGTTGTATATGGTAGGTTTGTAATTTTTTAAAGAATAAATCAGTGGGCGAAGATAAAGATTATGTCATGTAATGTTATGTATATGCATTTGTGTTTGCTAGCAGTGTTTGGCAACATGTGTGAATAGGTGATCTACCTATGGACAGGGAGCTTTCAGGTTGGCCATGGCTCTACATTATCTATTTACAGGCATTGTTGAGCAGTGTACGTGGCAATCATGATGGGAATGGATGTACAGTGCAACACATGTATTCACATCATATTTCTCTGTGTGGGTACAACATACGACTTACATTGGAGGGATGTTGTGATCAAAACATTCGCCCAACTTGAAGGTTTTTTGACCCACACACTGATGGCTGCCCTGTACTTTTCACCTCCGTGTTATGCATTGTCTCCCCATTCAGACAGAGTTGCACTTCGATGTGCACAGAAAGCACCTAATATGCACTGTACTAGGAATATTCCACCAGGGCCACACAACATCATTTGTTTTGACACACACAGTCCTTGGGTGCACATCCTTTGCATTCACTCCCACACCCACATTTAGTAGATGAGAGGAGTTCAGGTGGTCCCTACCATGGCAGCTGAAATCTGTGTCCTCTGACCCTGCATGCCAGGACAGCTGCCTGCAATATAGCGTAATCTAGGCTATTTTAGACGTGGCTCTTGAATTTTCCCTATGTGTAGATATTTCCTGTGGCCCATAAATCCCCACCTCTCAGGTGGGTTGTTTCTCCTCTGACAAACCCATTCCATACCATGGATTTGCAGGAAAAATGAGTGTGCATGGGCCCAAGTGAGACAGAGGACAATATTTAAAAAAAATACGGTGCAGCGCGTTGGTGCTAACAATTTTGCTGTGCCGGGTTGTGTAGTTAGGAAAGTGCAGGGAAGCATCATATTTATAACATTACAACACATCCCTGTGCTAGTGCACAATAGGCAGCCTAGCGCCAGTACAGGCACTCTTGTACCGAGATGCAAGGCACATGTGTCGTAATTACAACAATACGACATATCCCTGTGCTTTCCTCTGCACTGGCGCACATTAGGCTGCCTAGCGCCCAGTGGCGTCACTAGGGAGGTGCGGGGGGTGCGGACCGCACCGGGTGACACCATCACATGGGGTGACACCAAAGCAAGCAGACACAGTGACAGTTCCACAGGCCCACACTAGGAGACACTCGCAGATAGACACACAGACAGGCAGTGTAAGGGTCACAGAGATGCGGTCACGGACAATCTGCTTCCAAGTTCCCAGAAAGACGGGGTGACAGAAAAGCAGTCAGGCGGAGGCTCTTGCTGCGAAGCCTCCAGACAGAGTGAATGACAGGCAGACACCCAACAGAGGGGCAATAAAACACACACTCATGCACAAAGCGAGCCAAACCCTGTGGGGGGCAGGGCATTGCCTCAGTGTTTACTTGTCTTTCCGGTTCCTGTTCATTCGCCTCATCGCACGTCGGTAAAGACGTGATCCATACCAGGCGACCCGAGCTCTGTGTCCCTGTTTCTGTGGCCACGGCTCACCCTAGAGGTGCTGGCGGTCTCTGACTGCCAACTACTAGGTGATCTTCCACTGTGGCAGTCGGAGGACCTGGGAGATCCGACAAGGTGCACAGAGCCGAGTGCCTCGCCATCAGAAATTGTGTGCGCGTCAAGGCAGGCATGGAAGTCGGTTGGGACGGGGCGGGCCCGTGGTCTCTGCCGGTACGGAATCAGCCAGTGCTAGACCGGTGCAGCTTGCACCGACAGGGGGGCCGCAGCCACTGCGTGCAGAGCCTGCAGATCCGCACCAGTAGAGCCCAAGTCTAGACATGGGCTTTGCTCTGAGTTCTTCACGGAGATCAGCAGGAACTCGGAGTGGCAAACTGAGGCCAACTTACCTGAAAGAAGGAGAAGAGAGGAGGAGGCCTGGATAAGAGCAGACATCGAGCAGACATCAAGGAGCAAGGTTCCAGATCAGGTAAGGAGCCTGGGAGAAACGGTACACAGTAAGGCGCAATAGCGTCACTAGGGGAGTGCGGGAGTGCGGATCGCAAGTCGCTATGAGTTACCGCACTGGGTGACACCAACCCCAGTGACGCCACTGCTAGCGCCAATGCAGGAAGCACCATGGTGCAAGGATACCTGCGTTGTCACTAGGCAGCCTATTATGTGCAAGCGTAGAGGAAAGCACAAGGATGCTTGGTATTATTGTAAATACGATGCACCCCTGCACTTTCCTAATGACACAGCTCGGTGCGGAAAAATTGCTTGACCCACCGCGGTGCACCATAGTTTTGTAACTATGCCACTATGTTTTGTCTTTTCTATTCTGGTACTTGTAGTTCTTGTGACTGATGTTGTACATTCAACAGCAAGTGCCATTATGAAGAGAAGGATGAACGTGGACGGGTGCTGCACTTCACAAACGGAAGGGATAAAGGTGACATAGCTGGACTGACCTTTGCAACGTGTAAAAGGGTAGTGAGACTTCCCTTTATGTTATGTTTCACGATAGCTATACCAGCATACTACCCTTTGGCTTGAAGTCAGTGCCGCGGAGCATTGGGACAGAGCTGCCAGGACTGCACGAAATGACCTAGTTATCGATATTGCCCCTTGTAGCAGCTTACCCTGCTGCCGTTCATCACAGTTCATGGCTGTCCTGTCCCGCAGCTCCTTCCACCGACTCCTCTGAGATAACGCCTCACACCCGCTCCTCCAAGGGATCCAGCTGCTCCTGGGGCTCTGGACTTCCACCTCTGGTCGGCATAGCTGCCTTGAAGTTGTTTGCTAATTTCTCCTGTGTCCTGCACTTGCAATCATGACAGTGCTTTTTGCAGTCACTCACTGTCCTCTTAACTTATGCAACTCTATTAGCCTTTGTTCTCCCTAATGACATTTTGGAGTTGACGAAGATCCGTGATCAGGATCTCACTTTCCTCTTCACTAAACTTGCACTTTCTCTTCCCTCCTGGGACTCTGTCAGGCAATCCTGGATGGTACTGGAGTTGCTGGGGTTGTCCTGTGCTTCCTCTATGGCTACTTTCAGGTAAGTGTACCATTTATTTTTTGTTCACATAGCAGCGTTTTTAAATTCTTTTTTTTTTACACTAGGCGCATAAAAGTGATGCTAGGACAGCTAGCGTCTATTTTTGAGACGTAATCAGTCCACCATCACTTTTGCAGCTTTAATGTTAGATTTCCTTATGACATGGTGCATAAAACAGCATCAGTTTTTACGACGCCAGCTGCCTCCTTACGCCATGGTGCGATGTATTGTAAATACGATGCCTTCATGGCGTAAGAATCTGCCGTACCAGAGCATTAATTTTTTAGGGGCATTGCTGCGACAATGCAGCGATGCACCCGTTCTTGTAAATACACCCAAAGAAGGTGTTCATTAGTGTTAACTCTTCTGGAGTTTTTAAAAGGACAACTGGCTACTCATGGCTAGACTGAGACCACCTACTCTACAGAAATAAGAATGAGGTCATGAAAGACTAGACATTGACTTTCATCATTATGAAATAGGGATTGATCAGGCAATCTGGAGGTTAAAATCTCCTATGCCACAGGAGTGAGCTATGAAACCCCATTGAATTAGACGTTCGGAAACAGCAAAGTTTGTTTTGGAAAAAGTGCAAAGGCCGAGGCAGCCCTTGGGAGGAGCAGGTCGAGGAGGAAATCCTTTCTCTCGACTATCCTGAGAAGCAAAATGATGTGCATTTATTTGCATCAGATTAGCCACATGCTTGAGCATCTTAAGATCAAATATAACAAGCATTGGCAAAGCTGGCTTTTTGTTAAGGAAAGTACTTGGTAATAGTTGGGCGATTTTCTGTGTGCTGCTCCCAGCTATCTTTGACATAAAATTCCATAGAGAAGCAACATCTTGGTCTACAACAGTGTAGGAGCTGGCATATGCCCCCCCCCAACAGACTGCATTGATACAGTTATTCTGTATTTTCAAAGAAGAGTTATGAAATAGAGTTGGAAGATAAATTATGTGGTTGTAGTTGGTGAACTTAAAACGCTCGCACGGCAAAATATTGTATAGTATATGTTTTCCACAAAGGGCATCTTTAGGAAGCCTATGTGTACACGTGGCCTTCATTCATGAACAAAAAGAAATCGTAAATATAATAACACGTTATCGGGGCAGCAATGTTAAAAAAATCTAATGAATGTGTAAGAGGAATTGGTGCAAAGACCTGTCTCTTTGATAAAACTAAGGCATCCAAGCAGCAGGCACTATCTCAACAAAAACTGTCATAAACCAGCAATTTAAATGTCACTGTACCACTGAATCAACAAATTAAATACATCAAGGAACTCACATTTGATCTCAACATTCCACCTTACATATACAGATTAACAAAAGAGCTACATGATTCCCAAATACCAAACCCTACTATGAACCTAAGAGGGACAATGTAACGGTCCACACTGGCCTGGTTGGACAGCCCATCCAATTAACTATCACAATCAAATGACACCAGTTGGTTGAAGGGGGCTGACCCAAAGCCCACTCTCTGTTTCTTCTGTTTGTACTTTTTGAGGAATTAATGACATGAAGACGTCAGACAGCCATAATATTCTCTAACCAGACCTAGCAACATGGACAACCGCTCACCCTTGTGGTATGACTTAAATGAGAAACTGCTAGGAGACATTCACTCATCAACAAAGCACACCATCACTACTTAATATGTAGACAGGATGCATTGAACTACTAGCTGCTCTTCAAATCACTGACAAAACACAATAAAACCCGAAAAACTTGGCCTCAGTGATAGAAAAAACCCAGAACTATTCTCAAAGGATGCCCAGATTCCAGACCTTCTACGAAGCCGTATAAATATTAGAAATGTGTTAAACTGATGCTTGTGACACAACATCACATCATACAACGCCACATAACAAAACCTATAGCAAGAAGATAAAGCAAAAATAAATGACAAAAAACGTAATGAAATGGCTGGGACGCTGGGGACTCAATGGTCACCACCGCCCCAGCCATTCATTATGTTACTTCTTTAAGATCTTTTTCTTAAGCCTATTGGTGCCAGTAAAGGATATCCAAGGTTTCCTTGTTTGCACTCCAATAGAAACGAGATACAAGGTAAGATGTTGAAGATGCGTGTATGTGTGCCTAATGTATATCTAAAAAAAAAAGAGGGAGAAACGGAAGCAGGCAGGAAACAAAAAAAATAGAGAAGGGTAGGTGGGATGAAAGAAAGGAAGGAAAGAAAGAAAGAAGAAAGGTCGAGAAGAGCAATAAAGCAGAAAATAGGGAAGAAAAAAAAGCAGACTAGAAGGACAGATGGAATTAGAGAGCATTAGAAGAGAAAAGGTAGGAATTAAGGGAGGAAGAAAGGAATGAAATAAGATTGAAGAAGAGGAAAGGGCCGGGAAATGGAGAAAGAAGTCCATTATGTGCAACTTAAATGGCCACCGCCAAACATAAAAGTGAGTAATTGTGTTTTATGAGTTACATTCATCTTCATTAAAATGCTTCATTAACCTTTACACCAAAAGCAAAGTGACAGCCTATCTAATTTAAAAACCCAAAGAGTCAATCTGGTGTGCCGAATTTAGTGCACAAAATTGGAATTAGCTGATCAAAGAGTGAAAGTTGGTAATGCTGCACCTGAAATCCCTCCTTCTTCATTATCCACCTCCCAGTCCCACGCCAGCCAGAGTGGCACACCGCGCGCACTCCAATGGCGCCGCCAGAATCCATGCGGAGGGCGCCCCCGCACAGGGATGCAAATCTTAGCTTTCCACTAATAAAGCATTTTAAAGATGGATGTTCAGATCTGACGCTATTAAATGGAAAGTGCTCCCTTTTTTTAATCTCGAGATGCAGGGGCGTTAGTCAGAGGCAGAATCAAAGGCCCGGTCTCTTCCTAATTATCAATAGTGTTTTATAATCTTATTAATATTGATATGATACAGTATGCTGCAGATCTGTTAACGCCTAATGTATGTGCAGGATAATTAAGGGGAGGAAAGTCAGATCAATCGGGTGTTTGACAGCAAACGGTGTGTGGCTTATCAATTATACATCCCCCCTACGAGGTGAAGCTGCAAATACGCAAAGATGCAGTTCAGGGGGCCCCCGCCGGTGAACTTAAAGATACAGGCACCTTAGCACAGGCGTCCAGCCAGGTACTGGCTTCGGTAATTGGGGCATAATGGGCTACATTAATAAGATTCGTATAATAACCTTTTTTAGGTTGTGGTGGCAGATAGGTGTGTTGCACTTGACCTCTAGCAACAATATGAATCTTCAACAATTCCGTTTTTGGGGTGTCCCCATCTTCCACTACACTAAAACCCTTTCCACCTCCCTATGCTGATGCTCCTTGTTTGCAGATTGGAGATGAGCCTTTCTTGTCACCTTCTGTGACCGTAGACAGGTCACCACGCTTACCCCTTCAAGAATTCCATCTGGAGGATAGTTACCAGTCTCGCTCAATTTCAACACTTCTTTAGGCTACAGAGGCTTACTTCCTCCTCACAGAAGACCTCAAGCTTCAATCGATTAGATGCGTGTATCTTAAGATGTTACCCATGAATATATATGTTTGTGGTGAAATGAAGATCACTGAATTTGATCAGTCATTGCCACTTTGTGTTACTTCCAAGTCAAGGTCCTTAGGAACACAATAGCCACTTCCAAGCCTTAAGCTAAGTACAAGTATGAAGAACTACATTTATCGATATCAGTAAATACATCCTGATCGATGTATTCATTCGAAGGTATTCTACAACGCAAAAATGGAGAAAAGAGGGAACCTAATTCATCAAAAAGTGCTGCGCTGGACTTCTAGTGCTGAACAACTTTTTATATGATATTTTGACATATGGGCGCCTGCTGTAACCTTACTACCAGATCATTTTAGGCTGTTTATTCCTACTAGACACCATAAATCGATATGAACGAATACACTGATGCTGCACCAGTCCTGGTGTGCAGAGATGTCCAAAAGTTTGCATTACCGGTTACCTTTAAAGATAAACAGACAGCGTCTGTCCAGGAGGGTGTCACTCCTTGGGAAGAAGAGGCTTCAATGGCAATAGCCAATTGAGTGCTTATTGCTTAGTAGGATGTTTACATTTTCACCTTTACTCAACAATTAGTTTGTCAACCAGTGTCATTGTAGTATTAACATCTGACTTAACCATCAAAAGGAGATCATCACAGTTGCAGGATAAACAAGGCTCTGTGGACAGATAGTGCTTAAAAATTTTCTTCTTCATGCAAATCAGAAGGAGACAAACATTTACTGACACCATGTCATCTTAGATGGATAAAAAAGTGATAACCATGTCATAGCTGACAGGTATTGGTACAAACCACAGGATCAATTTGTCTGGAAAAACATTAAACAAGACTCATTATCCAGGAACAAGTCCAGCTCACCATTCATTCTGAACACGGTCATTACCACTCTAATAGCATGGCCTGCTGACACGCACTATCTGCAATGCCTGAAAACAAATAGTGAATCCAAAGAAAGCACCTGGAGAATCTCGATGGACGACTCAGTTCAAAGTTTACCCGGAGTGTATTTGGCAAAGACTCAATACCTGTATGGCCCTGAGACACTTCATTATATGGCTGCTTGCTGTGCCTGTAGGGAGATGGGCAATAGCCCAAGCAGAAGCGATCCCTTCTCAAACCAAGATGGCCATCGCATTACGAGAGCTAGGATAAAACCTCTTGGTGAACATTGTTAAGGATGCCAAAAGATGTTCAAAAGATGTCAGTTGTTTTGCTCATCTTGAGGCCTGAATGCGCATCGCCAAGTCTGTAGGAAACACAAGTGCAGTACACACAGGCATTCAGCCATGAGGAGAAGGCAAAGTTGGCATCAAGACAGAAGGCTGGAATGAAGAATCACAAATGCACCGATGAAATTATCCAATTCAGGCTAAGAAGCTGATCCTCACTGTTGAGGATCAATAAGCTAGAATGTGTCTAGGGTTACTTGCGCTGCTGTTTGGAAAGTTTCTGGGCCACGCACCAATCTTGAACATGGCCGCCGAATAAATGGGCGAGAATTAAGAGGACTTCCTGTTACCAAGGACTAATTGAATTATGGCTCCTTGAGAAAGCGCGACAAAGTACGAAAGCGCCTCTAATCGCTATTCCGATATATTAAAAAAAATAATAATCATTTTGAGGCCGTGTGGAGGACCATAAATTATTGATTGGCCAATACGGTTTCTCACAGATTGTCAATCGCTCAAGTAAATTACCAGTCCTGAAGATGACGGTATAGTAAAATAACGGTAGAAACGCCGTTGACGCTTCTTGTGGCCTAAATTATTAGAGGACACGTTATATTTGTGTGTATGTTGTTACTTCACTGTAACATGTAAGGTCTTGTTGGCCACTTGTCTGGTTTTGTGTTTTCTGTACCAGCTCTTTTGTCTTGAGCGCAATTGTTCTTTTTAAGATAATTTTTTAGTATATATAATAAATATCAATAATTTTTCTACTGTTCCTTTGGATTGAAAGGCTCTTTTTCTTGTGCTTTTTAAATTGTTGCCTTCCTGAACCTCTTGTTAAGTGTATTGCCTAATTGTCACTGGTTCAGGGTTATTGGACAAGCCCCTTTAGTTGCTAATAATGCTGTTTAGAAAAGGCCTGACCTAACAGATCAGACTGCACTGTCCCTTTGGAGGAGGCCAAAGATGGATTTGTGTATCGCTAGACCCTGTCATAACGCCACTGATTAGCAAAAAAAATTACACGCAATGGCTTACAGAAGCTCTTTTGCCCAGGGTATAACTATGGTTCACTTACCTGACTGGTCAACATGTTCTTCTTAAAAAAATATATATATATGTCGGGAAGGCATTACATGCGGATGCAAACTAGTTAATTGAATGTTTCATAGCTCCTTGTGAGCAGTTTTTCAAGCAAAGTTCATTAGAAGACTGGAAGAGCTTGATTGGTGCTTTCTCTGGTTCCCCACATCCAGAGGATACACTGCACACTGGGGCATTGCTTAAACTTCCAAAGATCGAATCTGTGTCTCTTATTGGAGATTGACATAAGCCATGTCTATCAGTTGTCTAACTTCATCTGCATGATCATCATTCACACAAACAAGGCAAACACTCCTTCTAGTGGAAAGAGTTGGGTGCAGTAAGAGATAAGGAGTGGAAAACTGCATCTAGAAGTCATTCCATTCATGATGCAGTGGCTTGCATTCAAATGAAGACGTGACAAATGCAAGGTTGGTAGTGCGTTTGACTTCCTACAGGCAAACACTTGCTTGTCCACATCCTCTGCATATTCTGGAATAAAGAGGCAGGTGGACAAGCTCATGGTGATCTTTGCTTAAGCACCTTTTCCATATACTCTCATAAAGACTTCTTCCATGAGAAGGGAACGCACCGACTTGGTTCATGGATGGATGGTATTGTGAATGTTCAGAAGATTTGCCCATCCCGATAAAAAGTGAAGCTTTCTTGTAATAAAGGGCCTGTAAACCCTTTGTAAGAGGTACCTATGGTAACAATGGCATGGTAGCCAGGGAAAGGCCTCTGAGGACTCCAGCATGTATTATGCCACCCTCAGAGACCTCTCACCATAAACATGTACCTCTGCCATTTCAGCCAGTGGTGTTGTGGCTGAGGCCGAGGTAAGTCACCCGTAAGGTAGGGTGACATATACCTCAAGTGAGGACCGATCTGCATGAGCAGACCGGTCCCTATAATATCATATTGCCCAGTAAAGCCATCCTGAGTATATGGTGTAGAAACAGGCCATTACGAGTTTCCTAGCACTATAATGGCTTTGCTGCATCCTGGGATGTTTGGTTTCAAACATCTCAGAATAATAAAACTGTACTGATTCCAGTGTCAGGTTTATTATTCCCTGCCCTCAGGGGTCCCTTCTAGAGGGGACCCCAGAACCACACCTGACACTGATGGGTTTCTGACTGGTGAACACCAGCCTTTCACCACAAGACAAGTTTCTAGACCCCTGGGGTGGGAGCCTTCGCTCCCTCAGCCCAGAAACAAAGCCTTTCCTGGGTGGGGGTGTTCAAACCTCCCCCAGGTCAGGAGGAGCCATTTGTAGCAGGGAGCTTCAAAGGCTTGCCGCCTTTGCAACGTGACCCCCAGCCTCTCCTGCTATCAGGAGCAGGTCCCCTTCCTGTCTCAACACCTTTTCTGCAGGAAGACAGGCAGGAAAAATCTTGACAGCCCAGAAGGTGTGCCCACCTCTGCAAACCCCACCCCTCACGTGGGGGAGGTGAGGTGAAGCCCACTCTTCAGTGCCGGCCATCTTGCCGATGGCTGGCACTCTCCAATCAGGGTTAGGGATGGTGTATACTCCTCCTATGTGGGGTGGGAACCCTAAGGGTGTAGTCACCCTAAGGAGAGTAGCCCATTGGCTACTACATCCAGACCCCTAAAACGCCCCTACATACAGTATTTAAGGGTCAGCCCTGAACCCAGAATTCAGGTTTGACTCGACAAGAAGAAGAAGGAATGAAGAGCTGCGCTGCAGAGAAGAGGACAACAACTGCTTTGGCCTCAGCCCTACCAGCCTGTCTCCTGCTTCGGGACCCCTGCAAGCTGACACCTGCAAGTTCTGCAGTCAGCAGCCTCCAAGAACCCCAGGGACCAACCTTGCCTTGCTAAAAGTCTCTGATCTCCCGTGGACACCGGAATTGTCAAACATCAACCCAAGTCAGTACTCCAGATCAGGCAGGAACCGTGAGTCCTTACCACTCTGCAACCGATGGCCACGGCCGGAGTCCGAGTGGCCAAACACCCCAGCAAGTTCCCCCTGGTGATCCGGGCCTGGGATCCAAAGTTCAATGACCTCCGCCGACCTTCTCCTCGACGCCTGCAGCCTCATCCTGAAGGGTCCTCCGACAGCGACCGGAACTAGTGAGAAAAACCAGACATGAAAATACACCCCTGCATCTACAGCCCCTGAGCCATGTGCTGCCCGACAGATGGTGCCCTGGTGTCCAGCAACTCTCCAACTTCACCTTCCAGTCATTGGTTGCCTTCTTCCCATCTTCTTGCTCCAGCCTGCAGTCTTTTTCCTCGACCGGCAACCTCCATAGGAAAGTACGGAGCTCCAGACCCTACCTTAAGCACCCTGCAGCCACAAGTTCCTGCACCACTGGTGGTGTAGACTTGGTGCTGACCTGGGACGCCCTTTGCCCTTACCTTAACTCAAGGAGCTTGCCTTCCAAAACCACGTGGCCAGCCACCGAGGTGCCCGTTATCCCCATTGGCTAACCTTGGCACCCTTGCACTCTGCACCCGGCCGCCTTAGTGCCATCGGTGGTGCACCTCAAGTGCTGAACTGAACCTTGGGGAACCTTGGTTCTATCCCCAAAACTCAGTTATCCAAAACTGTTTACTTACCTGCAAACTTAACACTTTGATTTTCTCCATAGGATTGTGTGGTGGGTTTTTCTATGAAAATTGTTCCAAATGGTGATACTGTCTTGTACTGCCACAAAGTAACTTAGAGTATTCAAATGAGTTAACCTGCTTGCCAATGTACTACAAAGCCCAAACTGTATGATTAGTTTGTTTTGTGCAAAGTTAGAAACGTAACTGAAAAGTAACTTAAAGGTAATCTAAAGTAATTACAAGTATTCTAAAGAGTGTACAACCAATGCTTGCTACTGTAAAGTAACGTGTATGCTTCTACAAAACCAGTGCACACGATATCTAGAAAAGTATCATTGTATTGAAAGTATCACTTACCTGCTACTGAGTAACTCTTGGTTCTAGTAATAAAAAATAACAAAGTTACAACGTTTTATACAAACAATTGGTTTGGATTCAGTCTTTGAATGTGTGGCATCATTTCTTGCCTGAGTGTGTTCAACAAATGCTTAACACTACCCTCTGATAAGCCTGACTGCTTAACCACACTACCACAAAAGAGAGTAAGGTATTATCTACTTTAGCCTCTGCTATATCTCTGGGGACCCACTGGACTTTGTGCACAATATACTTTACCTTGGTATAGTTGGTATGGTATGATTAAAAAACATACATGTACACTCATAAAAGAGTTAATCATATATATTTTTCCATGTGAGTAAATATCCTCCTTGAGTTAGGTAATGGGTGTCCCTGAAGGAGGTTCTCCATGGCGAAAATTTTTTTCTTGAATTCTAAAAGTGCATTTGCACTTATGTGACAAATATCTGCATGCAGATCTTTGCACCACATACATTCATTTATTCAGAAATGCTTCAAAAAGATGTAACGGGTAATTCATAAACATTTTCCAAGACTACTACTGGGAACCCATATTTGTTGTAGTTTTTCAGGCTTACTTATGGACTTTTGTGACTCTTTCCATTTGTAACTTGTAAAGGCAGGCTTACACTGATGAGAGCATTCCATTTGTAACTTGTAAAGGTAGGCTTACACTGGTGAGATCATTTTGACTAATTCATTTCCAGAGCAAGAGCAGAAAAGGAGACAACTGAGAACCACCAACTCTAACCATCCACTCTGTCCCAGGGTTCCAACCATAACCTTTCCTCACCAATAGAATGTCCAACATATTCCAACAATTCCTCAACATACTTCTCCCCCACCAAGTTCTATGTTGCTCCTAAAGTCAGTTCCCACACATATCTAGTACTGATATCTCAGTAAGACATTATGATACATATACAAATAATGGGCCCGATTCACAAAGGTAAACTGAGACGAAAGTCTAACTTTGAGACTTTCAGTATTCACATAGGGAATTTATGAGTAGTAAAGTTAAGGGGATATTCTCAAGAACGTGTGATAACCATCGGCAAATTAATCTAATGCAACTCTACACATCGCAGTCTATCGCGACAAAATAGCACTGTGTTAACATTGTATTCCCAACCCGGCGACACCATGCGATAGTATCAGGATAACGCGCCAAATTACCGGCCAAAAAGTAACGCGTCCCCGAAAAAATGTGAAACACGAACGCGAAAAAAGATGCGATGCCCCAAATCGCGATACAAAAATCAGCGACAACCAGCAACAGGCCTGCAATTCCCACGTGTCATGCAGGAAAATGCACTATAAAAGCAACAAAAAACAAAACACCAAAACCAAAGCTAACTGCGTAGCACCATGGATGCACCCGGACCGAGTGCAGAGGACAACCCGAGCCCCACAAGCCCACGGAGGACCAGCCAGACTGGATCATCGTCACTGTGGTGATAGAACACTACCAACAACTGTTCGTCACCTCCACTGTGTCATTGGGAACACATACAGAAATATGGCAGTCCATCGTCAACAACGTCAATACAGTCGGAGTGTCGAGGAGGTCAATGGAGGAGGTCAAGAGGCGCTGACATGATGTGCAAAGTCAGACCAAACAGAAACTCACCGCCAACAGGAAGGCAGCAAATGCGACTGGAGGTGGGAGTCCTGCACCACAGGAGGAGCTGGATGAGCTGGAGGAAATGGTGGCCACAGTCATCAGTGTGGAGATGGTGCAAGGAGTTGGGGGCCTGGACACAGCTCAAAATTACCTGACCCAACAGCAACAGGGTGAGTAACCACCAGGGACTGGGTGGTCGGAGGGAGATGGGCACAATGGCACACATGCACAATCATGTGTAGCACACTGCACACGCACAATGATAGTGGAACATGTGCTTGATACCCTTGGCACACTGCAGCACACATAGAAACACCAGGTAGGGCCACGCCCACAATGTGCACAAATGGGCCCCCTCCAATTCACCAATGCCACAACCTACCCATGCACATGTGCAGAATCCACAAAAGCAGCAGCTTCGTGAGCCACACTGACAATGCAAGGGACACTGCATAAAAATAATTGACATGATGCGTGGGTCGACATTGAGGTGGCCCAGTGTGGATCACATCCGTAAAGGAGCAGGTCACACTCTGACACATCCACGTGCACCTACAACCCATGATGTCAATAACACATCTGCAGACAAACAACAACAAGAGTACAAAATCTGTCCAAGAGCACAAATGACCCAAGTCGCAAACATCCCAGCACCCGAAAAACACACAAGTCAAAGGCACACCGCCTCAAAGGGATAAGGGGGCGCAAAATCAGAGCTGCAGGGGTGACTCTCCTACAATGCTGCACACACACATAGCAATCACAGCACATCAACATTGACGGCAATGTGGTATAAAGTGCAACACTTACACCACAGGACAGAGAACACAACTGATGCCGCTTGTGCGTAGTAACTGGCCACTCACATCTGGCATTGCATGACACTGTGAGATGATAATGTATGAGTACAACCACACATCCGTCATGTCCTCGAAATGTCCACTGTCTCCCATCAAATAGCCAGCTCCTCTAAAACAGTCACAATGTACATTGTCATGCAGTCTGTATGTAAACATCTACAAAGCATCAACATACATGGGACACTTTGTTAACCTGCATCGCCCCTTAACATTGCAGAGGGACAATCAACACCTCCTGCAGAGCATACCACACATCTCATCAGTGATGATGAAGAGGACACCCTGCACATATGCTCAGACACACTCCTAGGGCTAATGGACAGCCTCCGCACACCACCCCCAAGAGCAGGACAGCCCAGCTGCCTTGAGGTGACACCACCCCAGCACAGACCACACAGCAGGAAGCACACACCACCAAGGCTGTCTCCCAGGACCCCCACGACCAACACATGGAATTCCAACGCAGTGTGTGTGTGTTGCCAGGACGAGATGGCCTATCAGCTGCGGGTGGGTTTTGATCTCGTGACAGCCAAACTCAATGCCATATGTGGGTGTCTGAGTCTCATCAGGGAGCACTTACAGTCCATAATGGACACCCACTGTCCGCACCATGCACTCCGACAATCCTTGGCTGACATCGGTGGGGCCATTACTCAGATACAAGAACTGTCTAGTCAGACAGGCACCAGCGATGAGGGCACAGAGTTGGCAGAGATGCGCAGGACAATGGAGGCCATGGAGCCGATGCAGGATGGAAGTACGGCTGCCATGGCAGAACACCAGCGAGATGTAGCTGGGATTTTCCACACCTTGCAGTTCCTCATCTTGCCATTGCTGCCAGTGAGCCTGTCCCAGATAACTGCTGCGGGAACTTCGACACACACATCTCCGACCCCTGATGTGTCAATGGCAAACAGTGATGCAGCACTATCACCTCTGACCCCTGATGTGCCAGTGGCACACAGTTATGCAGCCATAACACCACCACACACCCCTGACACACCGAACACAGAAGACGTATCAGAGGGGTAAGATGTGGATGGTGATGACTGTATGAGGAAGGAGGTAGTAGCATCCATCCCCGCCATATGGCCTACCCCTACCTGGTTCAGCCCTATGCATCATGCCCTGGGACAACACCTCCTACTATCCCCCGGAACACTGTGGGACATTCACCTGGACCCCGGCATTGACTGCCATATCTGCTCTGGTTACCAATCACGCAGCAAACCGGCTGCGGACTGAACTCTTCCTCTTCCAATTCACTTTTCATTCCCCAAAGGACTCTGGTTGGCCCACCACTAGGCAACCATGTAATGTGGGCTTGGCATGGCCATGTACTGCTCCAGCTCCGGAATTCCCCAGAATGTGAATTAAACATTCAAAATCACACAGATGTGTTATGTCTATGTTCACTCAAGTATGGATGAATGTAGGGACATCGATTACACTGAAAGGCCCTGGTAAATTATATCAATGCGCATGTTGGACCCTGAGCCACATGGCCAATTAGATGACTGTGAAGGTGTGAACTAGCTGTGGCCTCATTGCACATGGACAACAATCTCCCAACCCCCAAACATAGCCCCACGTCCATGTATTAAATAGGGCTGTGTGTAGAAATGACAAAATCGGTAGCAGGCCAGAAGTGGTGTCCCCCATCACATGTGACAACAGAACGTCTCTTTGCATGCCTACTCACACACATCTTTATGGACACAGTCTGTGTTGATGGATAGCATTGCTCTATATGGCCAGAAGTAGGACACCATACTCACATTGCTGAAGACACATATGTGCACAGGTCTGCCAGCAACTATCCCAAAACAATGTCTGGCTCACAGAGGTGGAGCAGTCAAAAGGGACCCACCTCCATTGTACATGCGTCAGTCAGTCCCTCCCTGTGTACGGACAATGCTCATTAAGGCACACAAATTGTCATTCTAATTAACACCCATCACAGTTGAACACTAGTGAAGTTGCATAGACTTTATTAGCATGTGCGTGTCAGTACGGGCAAGGCAAGGGCCACAACATGCAGAGAAATGCTTAAGACACTTACAGGCAGCATAGGAACATGTCGAGGTGCAAGAAATGGGGACGCAAAAATTAACACAAATCATTACAGATGGCAACGGTCTCAGCCCACCATGCCTTGCTGGCTGAGCCATGTGCTGTTTGGAGTATGTTCAGTGCCCGGTGTCAGAGGACACGACTCACAGCTCATGGGATCTGCATGGTGCTGTACCACCGGACTGCGCCAACTGTCTGCTCTGCTGACAGTGGGCAGGTGAAAGGATCCTACAAGGTCACATGTCGTACTACATTGCCATGTGTGTACTCTCCCCCCAGCAGTATGTCTGAATTGGGAACGTTGCCAAACGACGCTGTGCAGCTCTGCCCATGGGACTGCATCACCTTGCACAGGTGTGTGTACACACACGTAGTTCCATGCACATGTATTCTGAGTCCAGGCGAAGGCAGACATGTCCACTGTTGTTGTGGGTTATGTGAGCATTCCCCAAGACGCAACAAGGTGTGGGGACCTGTGCTGTGCATGACAATCAGATGTGGCTGCAGGTACATAGTTACTCGTCCATTAATGCAAGCGCAGCTTCATGGGCAATCTGTTCCAAGAATACGTTGTTGTCGAGTTCAAGGAACACGAGGGAGAGCAAATCCATTAACTGGTCAGGGCAGATGTGCTCCATCCACGCGTTTCACCAAGCTGCAACACAAACCAATAGGGAAGCGCCTCAATGTTGTCACTGCACACGAGGAGTTGTGCAATCTCCCATGCACAATTGCCAGCACATACGCCAAAGATCAAGGCATCCCATGCACGGGTATCCCCGTGAAACTCCTGTTCGTGGGCCAACATGGAGCGCAGAATGAAGTAATAATCCAATTCAGCTACAATTGCGTTGGCTAGGCAGACCTCCATGGGCCACTTGAATGTGCATGATCGACAGTGGAACCAGGGCTGGACGCATGTGACATAGGCAAGATGGAAACTCAGACGGAAACTGATTTGCAACACTACCATTGGCAGAGATCCCAACAGATGCATCATTCGTGCACGGTACAGTTCCACGTGATAGGGGTTGTGCATGTGCCCGGGATGGGCTGCCATTGCGTTTGTTGGTCTCGTAGCACAGGCAATCCTCAGACCGGTGGCAGTTCAGTGGACGATATGCCACAGCTCTGGGCAATGAGTCGTATGTGTGTGCAACGTTTAGACGTATGGGTTGTTTTTTACCAATGTGTCAAGGGCAGCCCTTGCAGGTGTAGCTCGAGCAGGGACAAGTGTGTGGGGTATGGACATGTTGGTCTTTCATTAGCGCAGTTCGTGGTGTGGGAGTCGTCGGAGTCTAGTATGGTATCTCACTCAGGGTGTACCAGCCGCATTCAAGAACAAGGTCGGGGGTTCGGTTGTCCTTCTGCCTTGTGTATTGAGACAAAGGAGCTTTCATACCTAATTTTAGCCTGACTACTGCTTGCATTTCTTGAATGTGGCGTGGCCTTCGCGCTGACTTTGATGCCAGGCCTTAGATTTGGGGTGCACCAATTGCGGAACATACGCACCAGTTTGCATGTATGAATGAGCCAAGGGCTCGATTAGCCTTGCACTCCTTGTTCAGTCTCTCTCTTTCTCTCTTTCTTTCTCTCTCTCTCACTCTCTCTCTCGCCTTTGATGAGTGCCTGACACACCTTCTTATCTTCGATGTTGTCTTGCAGCCTGTGACTTACAGATTGTCCAGGGATGCCCCACCATAACTCTTCTAAATAGTTGTTTGGAGACAAATTTGATTGTGATATTTTGTTTGGACTTTCAATGGTGAATGAATGAATCAGATTTTCTGTACACACATGTATGTTAATTGTGGTAAAGGTGTGACATCAGGCGAATGCTTTTGTTCATGATTTCGTGAACTTGATGGGCAATATCTTGGTCCGAGGAGGTGAGGGGTGCCCGGGATATCGCAGCCAAAGTCGTGATAAATTTACCTCCCCATTCACAAGCTGGTGCGAACAGCCCACAGCACCAGTTTACCCACGCTAGCATCCGCAAAAAACATCGCCTCAGAGGACTCCCACAACTATCGCTAATGAGAAGCAGAGTAGGCGTTCCTGTGCCAAAAGCCACGACAACACCACACCTCAACATTCACAACGACCAGCTAGAAAAGAACACAAAACACGCGATAAGGCGCGTTAGCAGCAGGAATTTTACACCTGCTCTGACCTGGTGCAAAGTCGCACCACAGCCTGCACCAGAAAAGGGAGCACAGCCCACAGCCACACCTGTAGACAAACAGATTCCATGGAGCAACTGAACATGCAGCACGGACACCCAAGAGGGCCACAACACCACACCCAGGCCCGCAACACCCCCCCCCCCCCGCCCACCCCCAACCCTGGACCAAGAAACTGCACACCAACACCACGAATCCCAAATAAATATTCTGCCTGAAGTCGCACAAGCAGGAAAATCAACATACATGCGTGTCCAGAAAATGGAGATTCAGTCATACAGCAAGGCAATCACCAATACAAAATACCATACAAACAAATGCCAAAACAACCATTTGGATGAGACCTAGCGGGACATAGCCTGGATCACTAAATCCTAGAGAAGAAGGTGTGCCATGCACCTAACAAAGGAAAGAGAGGAAAAGAGCGAAGGAGAGAGATGGAGTGAAATTGTACACGCAGCGCAAGGCCTTGCAGGGCACCTGGCTCCACATGCCAACATGTGTGTGTGCATCGCCATCCGTACACCATGAGCCCAAGGCCGTATCCCAATCTCAGCGCCAAAGCCACATCACATTCTTAAAACGCAAGTAGAAGACAGACAAACATCAGGGATGGAATCTCCATTGTCCCAATACAGAAGGCGGGAGGACACCTGCACCTCTGTCCTTGGTCCAGAACGCACCTGGAACACCCTGAAAGAGATGCCATGGCAGATGTGGACGACTCCCGCACCACCCATAGCGCTAATAAACTATCCAACTCATCCACACCCCACACACAGAAGCCCCTGCCGGAGGTACCCCCGCATGGGATGCCCTTGACACTCATGGAAACAGCAACCCATCCAGTGCAATGTTGCACACACATTCCAATCATTGCTCAGAGCTGTGGCACATCCTCCCCACAACTGCCACAGTTCAGAAGAGTGCTGCTTCCACGAGACGCACTGATGCACAACCCCCATCATGTGGAACAGTACCGTGCATGTATGCTGCATTTACTGGGCGCAGTGCCACTGGCAGTGCTACGGATTAGTTACCGGCTCAGCTTCTGCATTGCCTACGTCACCTGGGCCAGCCCTGGTTCCACTGCCGAACATGCACATTCGAGTGTCCCATGGATGTCTGCCTATCCAACACAACCGTAGATGAATTGGACTATGACTTGAGTGTGCGCCCCCTGTTGGAACACGAACAGGAGTGTAACCGAGACAGCCATGCATGGGATACCTTGACATACTGCGTATGTATTGGCAGTTGTGCATGGGAGATTGCACAATTCCTCGTGTGCAGTGACCACATAGAACCGCTCCCCTATTGGGCTGGATTGCGGCTTGGTGAAACGGCGTGGGCTGAGCACACCTGCCCGGAGCAGTTAATGGATTGGCTCACCCCGGTGTTCCTTGAACAAGACAACGATGTACTATTGAACACATTGCACATGAAGCAGTCGGGCATTCATGGACGAGTAACTACATCCCTGCAGCCACATCCAATTGTTACCCATAGCACATGTCCCAACAACTTGTTGCATCGTTGTGATTGCTCACATATCCCACCACAACAGAGGACACGTCTACCATCGTCCGGAATCTGGATGCATGTGCGTGCTACAACGCGTGTACACACACATGTGCAAGGTGATGCAGGTCCATGGTCGGAGCAACACAGCGTTGTTTGGCAATGCTGCCAATTCGGATACACTGCTGGGGGAGAGCACACACATGGCAATGTAGCACGACATGTGAACCTGTTGGACCCTTTCACCTGAACACTGTCAGCAGAGCAGACAATCGGAGCACTCCGGTGACAGAGCACTATGCAGATCCCATGGGCAGTGAGTCATGCCCCCTCACACGGGGCAATGGGCAAACCCCAAAGAACACATGACTCATCCAGCAAGGCAAGGTGGGCTGGGAGCGTTGCCATCCATGATGATAGTTGTACATTTTTGCACCACCATTTCCTGAACCTCGACATGTACCCATGCTGCGTGCAAGTGTCTTAAGCATGTCCCTGACTGTTGTGGCCGTTGCCTCGTCCACACTGACACGCACATCACAATAAAGTCTATGCCACCCCACTGGTGTCTAACTTTGAGATGTGTTGATTTGATTGTCCACTCGTGTGCCACAATGAGCATCGTCCCTACACAGGGAAGAACTGACTGACGCATGTGCAATGGGGGTGGGTCCCTTTTGCCCGCTCAACCTCTGTGAGCCAGACATTGTTTGGGATATGTGCTGGCCGACATGTGCACTTACGTGACTTCAGCAATGTGAGTATGGTATTCAACCTCTGACCATGTGGAGAAATGTCAGATATCATAACAGAATGTGTCCACACCTATGTGTGTAAGTAGGTATGCGTCGTGAAGTTCTGTTGTCACATTTGATGTAGGACACCACTCCTGGCCTACTACCGATTTGGTCACTCCTACACATAGCCCTATTCAACACATGGATGTGCGCCTTCGTTGGGGGTTCGTGAGATTGTTGTTGATGTCCAATGGGGCCACAGCTAGTACTCACCTTCACAGTCATCCAATTTGCCATGTGTCTCAGGGATACACATGTGCATAGATGTCAGCTACCATGGTGTACCTTCATGTGCAATCATTGTCCCTACATCCAGCCATACATCCATACGTGAATTAACATAGTAATGACACATCTGTGTGATTCAGAATGTTTTATTCACATTCAGGTGATTGACGGAGCTGGATCTGTACATGGTCATCCAAGCCCACATCACATGGAAGCCCAGTGATGGCCAAACCACAGTCATTTGGGGATTGAGAAGTGATTAGGAAGTGGGAGGGTGCAGTCCGCAGTAGGATTTCTGTGTAATTGACCAGCAGTGATGAAATTGGAGTCCGTGTCGGGGTCCGGGTGAATATGGCTGAGTGTTCCGGGGGTCAGTAGGAGGTGTTTACCAGGGCATGATGCATAGGTCATCACCAGGCAGGGACAGGGCATATGGTAGTGACGGATGCTACTGCCACCTTCCTCACACAGTAATTCCCATCCCCTTCTTACTCCCCTGCTGCGGGTTCTGTGTCCCGTGTATCCGGTGTGTGTGGCGGGGTGATGGCTGCATCACTGTGTGCCACTAACCCAACATACTGCGAGGGTGATGGGGCAGCATCACTGTGTGCCACTGACACATCATGGGTCAGAGCTGTGTGTGTCGATGTTCCTGCTGTGTTCATCTGGGACCGGCTCAGTGGCAGGAATGGCAAGATGAAGTACTGCAGGGCTTTGAAGTTCCCAGTTACTACTCACTGGTGTCCAGCCATGAGAGACATATTTTCAGCCTGCATCTGCTCCATGGTCTCCATTGTCTTCCGCATCTGTGCCAACTCTGTGCTGTAATCGCTGGCGCCTGCCTGACCAAACAGTTCTTGTAGTAGATTCATGGCCACAGCGAGGCCAGCCAATGTCTGTGGCGGAGCATGGTGCATATAGGGGGTGTCTGATAGGGACTGTACGTGGTCCCTGATGCGACTCAGACACCCACGTACAACATCGAGTTTGGCTGTCACGAGTTCAAACCCCACCCGCAGCTGTTCAGCCAACTCCACCTGGAAACTCCACACACGTTGTTGGAACTCCATGTATTGGTCGGGGGTGCTGGGAGTCAGCTGTGGTGGTGTGTTTTTCCCGCTGTGTGGTCTGTGCAGGTGGTGAGCTCAACTCGGGGCAGCTGGCCTGCCCTCTTCCTGGAGATGGGGTGCGGAGGCTGTCCATTATCGTTTGGAGGGTGTCTTGACATATGTGCAGGTTGTCCTGTTCGTCATCACTGATGTGAGGTGTGGTGTGCCCTGCAGGAGGTGTTGTTGGTCCCACTGCAATATGAACGGTGAGATGCAGGTTAACAGAGTTACACATGTATGTTGGAGTTTTGCAGATGTTTACATTCAGACTGCATACCAATGTACATTGTCACAGTTTTGGTGGAGCTGGCTATTTTGATTGCAGTCAGTGTGTTTTTCGACTACATGACGGATGTGTGGTAGTTTCCGTGCATTTTCATCACACAGTGTCAGGCAATGCCAGATGTTAGTGGACAGTTACTACGCACGTGCGGGACCTGTTGTGAGCTGTGGCCTATGCTGTTGGTGTTGCACTTTGTTAGACATTGCTATCACTTCTGATGTTCTGTGATTGGTATGTGTGTGTGCTGCATTGTGGGGGATTTGCCCCTGCAGCTCTGATTTCATATAGCCTTCTCCATTTGAGGCGGAGTGACTTTGAATTGTGTGCTTTTCGGGGCCTGATTTGTTTTTGACTTGGGGCATATATGCTCTCGGACTGATTTTGTGGCCTGGTGCATTGTTCGTCTGCTGCGTGTATTGTACAGCATTGGTTGTGTGTGCACGTCGACATGTCAGAGTGTGACGTGCTCCTTTACGGATGTGATCCACACTGGGCTACCTCCATGTCGATTCGTGGGCCAGCTCATGTTTTTGGGCTGCTGCCATGCTATCGGGCATGCAGTGTTACTTGCATAGTCAGTGTGGGTCACAGAGCCGCTGCTTTGCTTGATTCAGCACATGTGCATGGGTCGGTTGTGATATTGGTGATCTGGAGGGGGCCCCTTTGTGCACATTGTGGATGGGGGCATGCTTGGTGTTTCTATGTGTGCTGCAGTGTGCCAAGGCTATCAGTGACGTTCCACAATCATTGTGGGTGTGCAGTGTGCTACACATAATTGTGCATGTGTGCCATTGTGCCCATCTCCCCCGGTCCCCCCGTCCCTGGTCGTCACTCACCCTGTTGCTGTTGGGTCAGGTCGTATTGTGCTGTGTCTAGGCCTCCAATTCCTTGCACCGTCTCCACACTGCTGACTGTGGCCACCATTTCCTCCAGGTCATCCATCTTCTTCTGTGTCGTAGGACTCTCACCTCCAGTCGCCCTTGCTGCCTTCCTGTTGGTGGAGACCTTCTCCTTGGTTTGGCTGTGCACTTCATGCCAGTGCCTCTTGACCTCCTCCAGTGACCTCCTCGACACTCCGACTGCATTGATGTTGGTGACAATGGCCTGCCATGTTTCCATTTGTGTTGCCAGTGCCGCAGTGGAGGTGCCGAACAGTTGTTGATGGTGTCCTATGACCTCCGTGGCGATGATCCGGTCTTCCTGCGGACTGAACCCCGTCTTCTTCCTCTTCTTCTTGCCCTTCCCCGAACACGGGGTTCCATGCTGGTCCTCCTTGTGGTGTTCGGCTTGTCCTCTGCACTCGGTCCGGGTGCATCCATGGTGCTACGCAGTTAGTATTGGTTCATTTTTTTCTTTCTTTTATAGTGCATTTTCCCGCAAGACGCATGGGATTTGCAGGCCTGTGGCTGGTTTTCTTTGATTTTTGTCCCGCGATTTGCCTCATCTCATGTTTTTTAGCATTCGCGTATCGCATTTTTACGGTGTGGCGTTGATTTTCACACAGACCTTTGACGCGCTATCTGGTGTCTATCGCATGCTACCGCCTTGTTGTGAATTCCTCGTTGACACAGGGTTATTTTCCCGTGATAGGCTGCGATGTTGAAAGTTGCGTTACGCTACTCTTGCGGTAGTTATCACACGTTCTTGTGAATATAGCCCTTAAAGTGCACCTAAAATGGGAATAATTACACTAGTTTACTGAATTGTCCACCATTCTACTTTTAGGATTAGGGAAAGGAAAGAGGAAGGGAAATTATGGAGAAATGCCTCAACAAAATGACTGAAGAAGCCCTCTGTTTACTACCGTTAGCTGTGTTAAGTGAAAGATACACAACTGATGGATGGAATGCAGAACAAATCAAAACATTCACCCCAGGTCAAGAGAGCTGGGATAAATCCATCATTCTATTGCTCACCATGCCACCCCAGTTTAGACCTGGCCATATGCAAATCAGTCTTGACCCTGTGCCTCATGGGAACACTCCAGCCCGAACTGCCAAGCCAGGTCCTCTTTGGACCGCCAACAAGCTTCCTGGGACCGGGTTCAGGGTTTCACCCCTCATCAGCCAGGATAGCTTGAATCCAGTGGCACAGTGACGTCTGGGCATACCTGGCGCACTTAGGGTGAGAAAGCAAAAGACACACAACTGATGGATGGAATGCAGAACAAAACAAAACATTCACCCCCAGTCAAGAGATCTGGGTCAAACCCATCATTCATTTGCTCACCATGCCACCCCAGTTTAGACCTGGCCATATGCACATCAGTCTTAACCCTGTGCCTCAGAGGAACAGTCCAGCCCGTACTGCCAAGCCAGGTCCTCTCTGGACCAGAAACAAGCATCCTAGAACTGCTTTCAGGGTTTCACCCCTCATCAGTCAGGATAGCTTGAATCCAGTGGCACAGTGAGCCCAGTGGTCGAAGTGGGGGAAAAAAAGTAGGGGAACTGTGGGCGGAGAATCAGAGGACGGGAATAACCTGAGGATTGGATCAGTGGGTGGAGTTAGAGGTGTGGCCAGGATGCGCAAAACATCCCAATCTTTAGTATTTGTGTGGCATTTCACTGACGAGTTACATCTTATTATGTTATGTAATTCAACCAATGGATACACATGATAATTTAACGATTAACATGAGCTATTGACATTAGAAACATATTCCACTTTGTGAATTTATTTTAATCACAGAATGTCCCAAAAATGCTTAAAAGTGGAAGCACGAGCCATTTGTTTCCGAGCCATGGAGTTTCTGTCATCAGCAATATACACAGAGACAATCAATTTTACGTGTGTAAATGACTGTATAGGAAATGTTACATAAGACAAAGGACTACAAGGTGTAGGAGTCACATGATAACAATACTAGTAGACAGTATATTTTAATAGTGATTGGCCTGGAGAAACACAAACTCAGAATTTAAAACTTAATACCATGATTGGGGGTTCTCTTTAAAAATCATTATTGATTTGTATAACAAAATAACACTTTTTGCAACATTAAGATAATCAAAGGCTCAGGGAAAAAACCATAACGCTCTAGTTTAGACCTTGCAGTTTGTATGCAGCTCTTAGATGAAAGTTAATAGCTCACTGTTCCTTGTTAGGATTTTAACTTATAAACTGCAAGTAGCAAAAGGATCTCACTGACAAAAGCAGTAACCCACTAACCTATTTACAATATGTGCACTTTGTGATGGGCCTGGTATATTTTCTTTGCAGCAGGCACATTAACCCTCTGCGCTATCTTTCCATGAGTCAAAACTTCCACTAGACAATTCTCCGATCTCGCTCTAGGAAGAAGTTTATTCATCAGAGTTAACATGACATTTTTATTATTGCCGAAAATAGCTGGCGGCCAGGAAGGAGGCAGCAAGTGCTTTTAAAACCATAATATACGATGCCCCCACTCAAAGTCAGCACCCGTTGCGGTCACACCAGTCGCACCACCCTAGAGCCAGCTCTTCTCAGGGGTCCTGTGACCTCAGTGACAGAGTCACTGTTGCTCTAGGGTCTGCTATTTCGTAGGCCTGCCCGCAAGACTGGAGGTGAACTTCAGTATGCATTGTGGTGGGCAAGCCTTCAAGGTGAACCCACACTTGCCACTGCTAGGGTCCACCTGCTGGTGCTAACACACCAGGGCTTTTCTGGTGCCTTCTAAGGTCTGGCACGGGAATGTGCTCCCTCAGGAGAGTGGTCTGTGGGACTGTTCATGAAGGCTGAACCTGGTTCCCCAGTTCTAAATTTAGCAGCTCTGCCCCCAGTGCTACATCTGCTCTCTCACTGAACACCATACTGCCCCACTGAGAGAAACTCATACTGCCTTCAGCTACAATCCAATCGGACCTGCTATAAATAACTGGATGCGACTCAATTCAAATTACCCACTAGGCAAGAGCAATATGCTGCCTAAAAGAAAATGTAACAACATCCTTGAAAAAGCAAACACTCATAAGGAATGAAAGATTTAATAAAGCATGTAAAATGTAAGCAGGAACATGGTGAACTTAACGCTTTTACAGTCATTATTCAGAAATCAACAAGTATTTTTGCCTGAAAAGTTAAGGACATAACTACAGGGCCCAGAAAGGACCCATTTCAATGTCCACTGCTTATATGCTTACAAAACGTAAGCAGTATGGTTTCAAAAGACCACATTTGTGAACACAAAGCCGCCATACACATTTCGTTTTCCAATCCACCCATCAACCAGGTATTGCAGTAACTCCAGGCAGGGCCGGTCCTAAGATTTTCGGGGCCCTGGGCAAAAGGGAATGTGGGAGGCCCCTGAAATCTACATAAGTGATACCTTCTGTTCTCGGGGAAGCTGCTTTGTGCAGACTCCACTTGGGCCACTTCTCAGCCACCCCAAGCAACTCTTGTACAGCCCATTTCGAACTGAAGGTGTGAGAATTGCTTGGGGGCTGAGTTAAACCTGTATGGGCTAAAGTGCTGACACTGGGCGCCCTGCCGAGTCTCTAAAATGGCTGCCTGAGAGGTGTACCCTCCCCTAGGCCTTCCCACACCATCCCTTAGAGGCCCCAGGAGGGGGGGGGGGAGCCCCTCCCATGAGCCCGTTTGTGAAGCATTTTTTCACTCTGATCGGCAGACATACACGAGGACTAGTGGGGTGTTAATTGCCATTGTGGGGGGCCCCATCCTGGCAGGCAGAGTGCCAGGCCCTGGGCAGCTGCCCACACTGCCCATGCCTAGCGCCGGCCCTGCCTCCAGGTAGGAGGTACTGGAGGAAACCAATGCTGTTAAACAAGAAAGACAGGAAAACAAAAGTAGCACTTTACTGGCAAACTGTAAAGTGGCGCTAATGTGTTGGGGTTTGAAAAAAATTATCTGGCCACTTTAAGAACACTCCATCTTGCTTTATTTAATTATTTTTCAGAGTTTGAACATTTTATTTCCGAGTCTGCACTTTGGAATAGAAAAATGTCAAAACGGCATTACCAGCAAAAGTGGTTTTCTTTTTTGCATCCATTTCACAGGGGTACAAATGGACGACAGGAAGAGACGGTGAGAACCATTTCTTGATTCATGATTTTCGGAAAAGTGAGAAGGAGTTAGAACGAGAGAGAATAGGAGTAAGAAAGAGGGGGCAGCTGCCAGCGGCAGAGCAGAAGCGGACACCTTCCTTGTCTTGTCTTGGCAGGAAGTAAGAGACAGAGACCTTTTCCTTCTCTGCTCCCCGCCCGTCCATGAACAGAATATTTCTGACGTCCAGGTACGCATGTTCATAATTAAAAAGTAGGGGAACGGAATCTACAGAATTAAAGAAGTAGGGGCACGCCGTGCCCTGCCGTTCCCGCCCACTTCGACCACTGAGTGAGCCCAGAACCCTCGTCTGGGCATACCTGGCGCACTTAGGTCGAAAAAGCAAAAGACACACAACTGATGTACGGAATGCAGAACAAATCAAAACAATCACCCCCAGTCAATAGATCTGGGTTAAATCCATCATTCTTTTGCTTACCATGCTACCCCAGTTTAGACCTGGGCATATGCAAATCAGTCTTGACCCTGTGCCTCATGGGAACATTCCAGCCCAAACTGCCAAGCCAGGTCCTCTCTGGACCGGAAACAGGCATTCTAGGACCGGTTTCGGGGTTTCACTCCTCATCAGCCAGGATAGCTTGAAACCAGTAGTACAGTGAGCCTGGGACCCACGTCTGGGCATACCCGGCGCCCCTAGGGCTAGAAAGCAAAAGACACACAACTGATGGACAGAATGCAGAACAAATCAAAACATTCACCCCCAGTCAAGAGATCTGGGTTAAATCTATCTTTCTTTTGCTTACCATGCCACCCCAGTTTAGACCTGGCCATATGTAAATCAGTCTTGACCCTGTGCCTCATGGGAACTGTCCAGCCAGAACTGCCAAGACAGTTCCTTTCTGGACCGGAAAGAAGCATCCTAGGACCGGTTTCGAGGTTTCACCCCTCATCTACCAGAATAGCTTGAAACCAGTGGCACAAGGAGCCCGGGACCCACATCTGGGCATACCCTGAACTCTTAGGGCAAGAAAGCAAAAGACACACCAACTGATGGACGGAATGCAGAACAAATCAAAACGTTCACCCCAAGTCATGAGATCTGGGTTAAATCCATCATTCTTTTGCTCATTATGCCACCCCAGTTTAGACCTGGCCATATGCAAATCAGTCTTGACTGTGTGTCACAGGGAGGCCCTGGCTTGGCAGTTTGGGCTGGACTGTTCCCATAAGACACAGGGTCAAGACTGATTTGCATATGGCCAGGTCTAAACTGGGGTGACATGGTGAGCACAAGAATTATGGATATAATACAGGTCTCTTGACTGGGGGTGAATGTTTTGATTTGTTCTGCATTCCGTCCATCAATTGTGTGTCTTTTACTTCCTCACCCTAAGTGCGCTGGGTACGCTCTGACGTGGGTCCCGGGCTCACTGTGCCACTAGATTCAGCTATCGTGGCTGATGAGGGTGAAACCTCGAAATTGGTTTTAGGATGCTTGTTTCTAGTCCAGGGAGGACTTGGTTTGGCAGATCGGCCTTGACTGTTCCCATAAGGCACAGTGTCTAGACTGATTTGCATATGGCCAGGTCTAAACTGGGGTGGCATGGTTAGCAAAAGATTGATGGATTTAACCCAGGTCTCTTGACTGGGGGTGAATGTTTTGATTTGTTCTGCATTCCGTCCATCAATTGTGTGTCTTTAGCTGTTTTAAGTGGCCGTTTGCAGCAAAAAGCGGGTCATTTAGTCTCTGCATATGTGGTGAAATAGGGTTTCAACACTTACCTGCATTATGAACTGAGTGCAAATCACTGGGTCTGACTTTTGCACAGGCGCCATCATCTGGCTGATTGTAATTGTGCATGCATAACACTATACAACTTGCACCATGGGCAAAATATCTGCAAAAAACGATTTGCAATTTTTTTCCCACATTGGTAACCAACAATGTTATAATCAAGTCCAAAATCACTCCTAATACCTGGCACTAATGCTATTTGGATCAGGGTGCCTTTGCAGCTGTGTTAGAACGGAAATGTCCTCTGCATGGTAAAAGACAAGTACCCTTGAGTTCACTAATCTCCTGTTGTCTGGATCCCTAATGCTGATTTTTTTGTTATAGTCAAACATGGACCATGCATGTATACCATGACATAGGAATGTCTCACATATTGTACTCTTGCTGGACTGGTAGGGGCACCCAATGTGGTACCCTCATAGTGGTGGAAGGCTATCATCTTCACCAAGAGTTAAGCAGCACGAGCTCGGTAGCGACAGAATACCGTGTTTTAAAGTTTGCTGCTGTGTGCTTCACTCATGTGTGTGCCTACATCCGGCAGATGTAGAAAGCTACGTTGCTCAGGAGTAGTGAGTAATGTATTTGTGCCTGGAAAGGGCACAGTACAGGGTTAGAGCAGTACTGTGCAGTATATGTATGGTAAGTGCATGTACAGGGTGTATGCATGCCTGCGATAAATAAGTTACATGAGAGATGTAGTGCTGTGCAGGAAAAGCATGTACTGGGTGTATGTGTGCTTGGAAGACGTACAATGCATGAAAAGTGAAGTGTTGTGCGTTGCACATGGTGAATGTGCGAGCTGGCAGTGTGTGTGTTTGTAAATAGTACACCCTAGTACAATATAGAAAGGCTACAGTACTGAATAGTATGTACAGATTGAATTGTGTGCTGAATATATGTTTGCCTGGAATGGCATAATGCATGGAGGTACCAGCACTGGAGAGTATGTGTGCTCTGAAAGTACACTGTGTGCAAGGGTGCCTGCAATGGCACCTTACATGGAGGTCCCTGAGTTTCATTTTGGGAAGCCCAGTCCTGCCTGGTGAAGACGTCAGGATTAGAGGAATCCCCCCAGACATATTTGTACATTGAAGTGAGCTGGGTGGGGCACCCACTGAAGTAAGGGAGGAAGAAACTCCCCCTTTACACTTCTACCGGGTGCTCTTTTAGTCAGTGATAGGTCACAAGGAAGGGGCCTGGATACATTTCAGAAAGGAGGTCAGTCTGATAAGGAAATCATAAAGATTAGGGTTGGGAAACAAGGATTAACCTTTTGATGCACATATCACTTTTGCTGACTTCCAGGTATGGTTGGCAAATTGGGCACACCTTTAGCCTTTCTGAGATTTCTGGCTGGTTTTACCGCCCAAAATGGAGGTGTAAAACCGGGTGCTGCAATCTGCTGCTAGCAGCAGAGGCTGGGGGCTGCATTATAAAGGCGGCATACCTTGAAGCTTCCCATTCGAGTACTGGCCCATCCTGGGGAGGAGGTGTGACACCTCTGCCCAGGATGTGCATTGTTTCTGGTCCAAGAGAGCAGAGCCTTTCCACCCAGGGGGGCAGAAACATATGTGTGTGGCAGGCTGCCTAAAGCCAGTCAGTGCCCACACCAGGGCTGGTAGGTTTTCAGGGGGCACTTCTGAGGTGCTCTATGAGTACATGTTACAATTAATCCCACACTGGCATCAGTGGGGGTTTATTGTGAGGAGTAGTTTGGTCTGAAACACTCCTGGGTTCAGTGAAGCCATCATGCTACTGTGGAACTCGAGTTGTTGAGTTTCCAGCCCATGTACTCCTTATGACTTCCCTGGCACTCACTATACTTAAGAATTGACTTAAGTATTGTTGGCGCATATCTACTCATGCAGATATGCACTCACCTGTGGTATAGTGCACCCTGCCAAAAGGGTCTATACCTACAGACAGTGCTGGCTGGCATGGCACCCAGTCAGGGTGCCATGTCGACTTTGTTGTTTTTCCCCACACAAAGCATTGCAAACTGCAAGAGCAGTGGCACAGCTCTACTGGGGGAGGGTCCCAGAGGGACCGTCTTCAGCTTCAAGGACCTAGGTACCCAGGGTACCACTTACTAGGGACTTACAGGGGACAGAAGTATCAATTGTGGATGTGTTTTAGTGAAAAACTGACACAAGGGATCTTGTTGGCAGGGATCCTGTGCACTACAATCAAAACCACATCAAATACCAGGCACAAAATGGGGGCTAACCATGTCAAAAGAGGTACTGTCTCACAGAAACTTAGACCAGCTGTCTTGAAACCTAAAGCACCAGCGTCCACTTGCTTGCCAAGAACAGTGTGCACTGTGAGGAAGAGGAGAGCGATGGAGGGAGTGAGGTCTGGTGAGGAGCCCTACCACGAAGACTCCCTATGCAAGGTGTGAGGATTCAGCTGTTCACTGATCGGGTCACAGCCCATATTTAGGATTGTTTTCGGTGACCCCATATGCCAGAGAGGGCCGCCGTAGACTGAGCCATGCCATGCATCGAGTGCTTTACTGGGAGTGCCAAGCCCATGCTACCTTCTAGCAGTGACCCCGTATGCCAGAGGGGGCCAACATGCAAATAATTGTGTGACCAGCGTGCCAAGACTTGTGACCACCTTATCAGCAACCCCGTATGCCAGGAGGGGTCACCAGAATGTGGGCGAATGCACCAGCAGAATCCTTGTTGTGCCAGAGGTATAGAGGCAACATAGCCGAGGAGGATCTCGCACCCTCACTGGGCTCCAGTTGGAAGCCTAAGGATCGCATTTCCCCCTACTGGGCACAAATTCACTTACTGCGTCTTTGTGAGCTGAAAGCTGCTCCAATCACTTGGGAGAGACAGCAGCGCCGCTCAGGAGAGTGAGTCTGCACCTGATAGGTGCTGACAATGTACCCCCAGCAGCCCTACTTCTCCAAGCAGGATCAGAACTTGTGAGTTCCTGCATTCAGCTCAACTGCTGCAACACTGAATGCTTCCATGCTGAAGGAGCCGGTATGGCTTGAACTGGACCTGTGGAGCCTCGGGGGAGGCCCTGCTGAAGGTGCTGTGGCACCATAGAATCTTTTGACTAATTCCTAAGAGTCAAAGGGAAACTCTTGAGTAAGGCATACTAGTGAACATTCCCTGGATGCAGCCACCAGTGAATGGGGAATAACACTGACCACCTAACATGGGACAGAATGGTACAGAGGTTTGCCTGAAAAACACTAGAGCCCTGGTTTCAAGGAGATTGTGTTATTGCTTACGAATGTTGTAATACCTTTGCATGAGTAGAGTTAGAAATGAAATTCTTCATTTTTTTTTAAATACAATCGCATATTTGAATGGACATTGGTTTATTGACAGTACTGTGTGCACTTTGAGTCATGTTCAATTACCTTTATGTACACTTCCCATCAAGGGAACCGTTGACTGATCGTCCACAGCAACCCCTGAGAGTCAAGTGCAGAAGGGATACTTGGCCCAGTTGCTCAGGATCCATAGTAGGTTGGTGCCCGGGACATCAGGAGTAAAATGCCTCAACCACCACAGTGAGGGCGCAGCAGCCACTGCGTGCCTCATGACCCTCTGGAAGGGGTTCTGAGAAACTGTTATTATCTAAGGGGCCTAAAAGACTGTGTCAGTTTGAAGTGTGTGCGCCATTTGTGCGTGAGGCACCCGCTCCGTATCGCTGCAGCTCACTAGAGACTAGAGACTGAGTCAGATGGAATTTGTGTACCCAATAAAGTACCTTGAATAACAGCGATTAACTTATGTCCGCTGCAAAGAAAGGATGGGTCGTCGTAATGCACTCAAGTGACTATTATGAATTGAGTGCCATTAAACTAATGCGCACCAAAATAGCCCTATTTCCTAACGTTGACTGCACTGTACGCTAGATGACCCGCTGACTGGACTTGAAAAAACATAAGGCCTGATGAGATTTGATAAATGGAAGGGTTTGGCAATTGCGCAGTGCTGAGACTTAAAACAAACACTCATTTTCTGGGTGTTTACAAAATGCACATCTATAAGGAAAACCATCTCTGTGTATCTACAGACTAAGGCAGAGACAGGCAGCATAATGTCTAAAACAATAACAATGATAACATACACCATGAAACCTAAATATGTTGGCAATGCATTTTTCTTCTAATATTAAACCATGGACTAAATTGCAGAATATGCACATTGAAGTAATCTGGTAGGCAGAGTTGAAGTGAAGAAGTAGTTTATTTCCAAGAAACAGCTTATACATCCACAGAGCTCAGGAGTCTCTCTCTAACAGTTCAACTCCTAGATACAGAATGTTCAGGCACAGGAGAAACATAACAATTCTAAAAGGAATGTACAACTGGGAATACTACACACATGTTGCTAACTCGAGGGGGTAGTAGACAGGAATGCATAATTCACTAACAGTGCCCTAGCCTGCTACACAGGTGCACCCTGTACTTCAGTACATTTGCACAGATCAGTGCCCTCTGCACCTCGTAGAGAGGGTATCGGAGTGCCATAGCACCCTGCAGCACCGTAATTGGGCCGGTAAATGAGTTCCCTGGAGCAGAACCAGGCCGTGCAGTAGAATCTCCTGCTTGGCCCCCTGAGAGGGAACCACGACCTGCACCCCCCACCCCTCCACGCTGGGGTTTTGCAATCAATCCATGCCTGCAGACCCTTGGAGAGTTTGGGGGACACCCTGGTCCACTCTCAAAGCCTCCACTGGCACAAAATGTAAACCACTTCCTAACAGATGTTCATTCTTCTCCTTCCCAAGGGTTGAATTGTTCTGGTGCACACACACTCAGTAATGGAGACATGTAACAAAGAACGATAGATTCCCTTATTTTATCGTTAATTTATTCATATTTCTGGAATGGACAAGATTCCCCAAGTAGATTCAGAGCCGAGCATAAGAAACAGTGAGCTCAGATGGCTGGAAGTATCAGGATTAGGGGTGGGGGAGCCACGGCCTGTGGTCCATATTCAATATGGTGTACATTGGTCCATGATAAAGTCCATCAGTAAGAGGAAGGGATATTTTGACATGTATGAAAGAGAATGTTCTGCTGCCTTTGGCTCGAGACAGGTCTTGTAACCGCGCTGAATGTGAGATGAAGGGGGTCATGACAAAGTCCAGCATGAAGAGAACGCCAGTGTCAATTTGGGGAAGATGGGGGGGGAGATCCTTCTGTTTGGTTTCTAGATTCCCTCAGTCTCACCATCAGCTTTAGTTCAGGCCATGGTATCAGAAACAGTCCCATAGCAGTGCCACCAATGAGATGTTCAACGATGTGTATATGTTAATTCTTCCACTCCCTCCTTGCCTGTAAAGGTGCCACCCAACAGACCTCTGCAACAAGGATAGGATCCTTGCATATAAAACGTGTGTGTCCTTTGCCACACAGCTGCCTAGCACTAAGGCTCCCCAAAGACTCAGTAGCCTAGGGATCTTCTGTCGATCTGCCAGTCAGGCTGCTTCTGCTTGCTGTACATCACTGTGTCAGGCGATGCCAGTGCATATCATCAAATGTTGAGCACCCAGTAAGCTATAGAGGGCTGCCAGTTGTATAGCGGTAGCACAATCTATGCTACCAGATCATGCCTGGTCATGTCCTGATCCCATGCTAGGACACTCACATGAACTCTCTGAAACCAGAGCTAACCACATGGAATCTGTGCAATATGGGATCTCTACGAAGTCAGAGTCCAAGTCAAGCATCACCATCTGCTCAGGGCTCGAATAGCAAAGGCGTCACCTGCAAAATCACCCGTAGCCATTGTAGCAAGGACTACTCACACCCCGATAAATATCTGGCAAATGGGAGTCAGTGTCCTGCTTCTGCCAAAACCAACCGCTTTGCATAAGTATGTGCTCCCAAAAGGCTTACAGACAGCTCACATCATGGTGTCTACTGCACTCTTCTTCTGGATCAATCCTGTGCATGGGGAACAGTCCTCCGTGATTAATTTTTACCTGGATTGTAGCATGCACAATCATTTCTGTTGAATTTAAATATGAAGCTAGGATTACAGCTTAGTTGCTTGAGTACCTGCTGCTGGGTTCTGAACATAACCTGCCAATCATATGCGGTACAACCATATTTGGGTGTCAGCAGCATTCAAGGCTTGAATACTGACCTGCCTTTATACTGGGCTCCCTGTCCCCCTTTCGGGCAGATCAACTGCAGAGACTGCACAGCGCTCCCACCGGACTCACAGCAGAGGTAGTGAGAAAGGAGCACATCACCCCAACTATGAAGACCCTCCATTGACTTCCGGTGTAGCACAGGATTACATTGAACAGGGCTGCTGGATGGTAACAATCCTGCCACTCTGTGCCAGTGCAGCAGGTTCACAGTTCACTCGTTCCGGCGAAATCTCAGCAGCCAAAGCACCAGATTGCTGTTTCTACGACAAGCCAAGCTAACATCTAAAGGAGGCAGAGCATTCTTGGGCATAGGAGCGGTTTTTGGAACTCCCTGCCAGAATCACTAAGCTGTTTTAATACCGGCTGCGGCCCGTACAGGCAAGAGCGGTTGGGCGGTGGGACCGTGTGTGGGGTGGGGGAGCAGGGGGTTTGGGGGGGGGGGGATTTCGACAGAAGACGATGAGGGGAAAATATTCATTTATTTAATTTCTCCTTGTGGTCACCTGTCGAATCTCACCCCCTACCCCCAGCCCAGCCCACCGCTCTTAACTGCAGGGTCCGCAGCTGTTTAATACTCCTTAAAAAGGGCACTATTATAATAACTATTTTAAAGTAACTATATCAGATTTGAACCACTAGACCACCTGTTTGGCTTGAGCATGCCTTATAAATAAGCCGATTGATTGTGCAGGCAGCGCCAGACTGGCTACCGGGCGTTTTGGTGCTGGGGTTCTGATTTCGTTGATGGGGACCTTCGTGTGCTTAAAACCACTCGTTTTGCTTTGTTGATTTAGAAGCACACGCAGGTCTCCATCAACGAAATCAGCCCCCACCGCAGTGAAATAAGCTTGCAGCTTGCAGCACACCAAAACGCCCGGTAGCCAGTCCGGCCCTCTGCGCAGGACAGAGGAGTCAAAGCAAAAAGACAGCAATAAGAACCAGAGAAACTGCCCTGGAAGAACATAAACGACCTCTTGTAGCAGAGACTGGCTGATGTCCTTGGTTTGTGGTGAGAAATGATTTGAAACCTTTACAGACACACGCAAAAACATAACAACAATACAACCCACACACAATGCAACAGTCAGAGGAGGACAACATAACACTGCAATGTTACTCAACGAGGCTGGTGCTGGAAACAGTCTATCACTCTCCCTAATCTTCGGACCAATCTTCAACTCACTGTAGGAATGATCATCGATGGAAAAACAGTGCAGCAATAATTGAGCATGCTATGAAAATAGGTTATCATGTATTGCCTCGTGGGTTTGCTTCACCCTCCCCATCATGTTGAGCTTGAATGCAGCACACTGCAAAGAAGAGATGGAGAATTTGCAATAAAATGATGTCATTCGGATCTTGCAAGACATGTATGTATGGCCAAGAAGCAAAAACGACCTGCAGCAGACATGGTAGTTATGTTTGTGCTGTATAAAACATATGTACTTACATGGATATGCACATACACAATTATAGTGGTCTATTCCAGGTGCGATGAACATAGAAATACCACTAAGTAATATTTGTAACCATTTTTAGAAATTGCAAAATACTGCTACTGAGATCCAGAGCAGTTATTGATTCTTGTCGGCTGGGGACCAGCAGAAGTTTAATCAAAGATTATCTATATAATGTCAAGTTACAGAATGCTCACTGCACAGAAGAGAGAAGCTGAGGCTGTATTGGTTTTAGTGATCGGCTCGAAGATCAAACATTCCAAACAGACATCAAAGGGAAGACCAGCGAATATACAGCCCTGCAAAAGAAGCATTGGCAGGTGCTAACTAAAATGAAAAGAAGGGCTGTTATCACCTTGAAAGACACCAACTCTTGACGCGCAGATTATTGTTGAATTAAATTACTTCATTCACGATCAAGCCACATTTTGAGGGTGCAGATTTCGAACTGCAACTTTGCCACTGTGCCAGGTTCGCAAACCAGAGGTGATCAAATCATGTCTAGTTACGCAGGGATGGGATACAACATGCAAATAGAGAGTATTATTTCTGATTATTGCATGTGGAAAGGAGTATGTTTGTGCTTTGCATCCACGATTTACATGTTTCCCGCTGCTTCAAATTGCGGGAGCAAGCAGTCGTGCTTTACGGGTCTACCATAATCTTGTCGTGGGTTCAAACGTGAGTCTGCAATGGAAATGGGATTTGTTACCGGTAGGCCAGAAGGGTGGGGGCAGGTTTTGGAATGGTGGAGGCCGATTTTGATATAGGCAATATCGGCCCTTTGTACCAAAAGCACCAGCAGTGTTTCCCACCAGCCCCAGCCCGCTCCCCCTTCCCCCGTGGCCAGTCCTACTTAATTGATTTTGGAAAAGGGGGGTGGTGATGGACAGAGTTTCTGAATGATGCAGAATACTCTTACCAAGTCAAGAGATCATGGTTTTAATCCATTCACCGTTTTTTAGCTCACTGCACCATCCCAGCTCAGAACCTGGCTATATGCAAATTAGTCTGTTCCTGTCCCAGTGCATGATGGGAACAGGGCAAACCAAACTACCAAGCCAATTCTTATACTAGGTGCAGTGAGCTAAAAAACAGCGATGGATTAAAACCATGATCTATTGACTTGGTAAGAGTATTCTGCATCATTCAGAAACTCTGTCCATCACCTTTTCCAAAATTCAGTCCTACTTAATTGCCAGGGCTGGTTTGCGTTCCCAGCCCGGCCCTGCATTGCACGCACCTTTCGTTAAAATACTACCTTGTTACATTAAATACACTATTGACTTTCTCACTAGAGTTGACAATACTCCGTGGGAAGATAACATGATTTTGGATGTGAAATCACTTTACACCTGTATTTCCCATAAAAATGTACATAACAGCAATATTATTTTCTACTATGAAAACACATTGTAACACAAGATATGTGGAATCGCGATGGGTTCTCGATTCGCATCATCATAAGCATCTGTGTTTATGGGAGACTTTGAAAATGGGATTAATAATGGAGCAGAGTCACATCTGTTTGAGGATAATGTCCTTTTATGGCTCATATTTATCGATTATATTTTTATCATAGGGAAAGGTGATATAACTACCTTATTGTCCTTTCACTCCCTTCTTAATCAGAATGAATGTAACATAGTTAACAATAATTTATAAAAAAAAGAACATTTACCTTTTGCTGGCTGCTGTCTTTCCTCAGCTTCGGTCTTTTCTGATGCCACCATCTCTCCTCAGCTTCGTTTGCGAAAACAGGAAGCACCCAGGCTCCCTCCCTTAAGCCAATCACAATGCTGCAATGTAGCGTTGTGTTTGGTCTAAGTGCCATGGTTCGGCTCTCAGATGGGGACAGCGAGCGTGTGAATGTTCCTCACCAGGTTTTGCATTACAGCCTGTTGGGGAACATGCAAAGTGCGCATGACTGTTTGGCAAGCCCAAGACGGCTGGCCAAGCAGTCATGCGCAATTGGAGTGAGCAAACTTACCCTCCCCCTGTGCCACCAGCCCTGCCCTGCGCTAACTCAGCCCCGTAGTGAAAAATAAAATGAAAATAACAAAGTTATTATCATTTTATTTTTAATTTCTCCTGCTCTGAGAGCAGTGGGGCAATGCTCATCCGCTTTAGCAGAAGAGCTGCCCCTGGTTACAAGTGGTGACGAGTTAGTGGATAAATAACCTGAAGATCGACAGTGCTTTCCCTGAGACTTTGCTGTGGTCCAAACAAACTGCTTGTGTGTGCCATGTGTGTTTCAGTCGAAGTATGGAACCAATGAGTGCATCGCCAGCCACTGTAGGGAAGTTGAAAACAACTGAGGAGAGGAGTTGGCCTAACGGCTAGGGGCGGTCGACCTCAAATCTGGGGAACGGGGTTTGAGTCTTTGCAAGGACGTGCAACATCCTGTGACTCTGGGAAAATTACTTAATCTCCTGTGCCTAACAGAAATGAATGTGTCCTCATGTAACTTAACTGGTGCTTGTGTACAGCGCTCTGATACACGTTACCTGCGGGTCAAGTTCGTGCTATATAAAACTACGTAAAAAAAATATATATATAACTTTTTTTAAACGAAAGCATTGCAAAGAAATCTATATATCAGGGACTAAACACCTGCTGGCCAAACTGTACATAAAGGTACCGTGCTGCTACTCAATATACAGTCACATGTAATCAGGAGTGCTAATGCGAAAGGTGATTGCAGCCAGGTTTTGACAATAGCCACAGCAAATTGCAAGATAACGCTATGATCAGAAGAGCTGCAAGACAGAGATCAACCAAGTGGCAGGCAGTACAAAGAGATTGCTAAAAACATAGCAAGTCAAATGCAATAAATGGTCATCTGCTTACCAGAACTGAATAATGAGAGTCCTGCCATAAAGCTGGGCAGAGTAGCCCCAGAAGAAGTGCCCATGGTTGTGTTTACAGAGCTGTTCACATCTGAAGTGGCATGGCATCAAAGGTGCTGGGTGGCAGCTCAGAACAACTCTGGAAATCCAGAAAAGTGAAGGGCTCCCATGAAGACCAAGAGGTAGGTCACAGTTCCCTCGTCTGGCCAAGTTGACCTACTGGCCAGAACGGCATAAGGCCTTAAAGATAGTATGCATGAAGCAGGTCCAGACAGTGATGGAGAGATCTCCACCCTCAATATCAGCTACTCGCAGCAATGTCAACAACGCTGCCATTTTCCTGAAACCACCACCACCGTTTGATATAGCCAAAAGGCAAAATATTGGTGACAGATGGACTACTAGGATAGAGACATTTGATGATTTCATTGATGCACTTCAAGAGACTGAAAACAAAAAGATTATCAAGTATCTAAAAAATCTTGCTGGTGTGGTAAAGAAGTAAAAGGAAATGCTGCAAACTGATGAAGAAGTCACATATCGTCAAATTAAAGTAGTGTGAATCTCATGTTTTATCCAATGCCAAATGTTGATTTCAAACAATACATCTTCAACCAAGAATGTCAGAAAGTTGGTGAAACCATTGATGAATTTGTGGAGAGACTCGTCACTCCTCAGACATTGTAAGTTCAATTAATTTAATGATGAAGCAGCTATCAGCCTATAAATCTTCATCAAACAGTTACGGACAGGTAAGGAGCTGCACGCATATGCCTTGACATGTGTCAGGCATACAAGGCAACTGAATGAGAACGACATCTAGGTCCGCAATTGTTGACATGATAACGCAAGTAAATGATGCAAAGGTCCTCTCTCGCCTTGATTAATGTTTGTCATCAGCTGGAATTCGAAGAAGATTGCAGGGACATTACAACCTTTTCTACAAATATTGGTCTGTTTTGATACAAAAGAATAAGGGGCTTATTTACAATCCCATTACGCTGCTTAAGTGTCACTTTTATTGACACACTGGCAGTGCAATGGGCTTATCCATATTTACAAGGCCATGTAAAGTCACCCTGCGTGACTTTTCATGGCCTTGTAAATATGTTTCCCTTTCAAGCATAACTCTGACTGAAAGGAGCGTTCTATGGTCTTGCTGTGGGTGTTCCCACTCAAAATCCATGGAACTTATGCATTCCCAGATTTACAACATTTTGTAAACCTGGGAACCCGTCAGAATCCTACCCTTACTCAAGGGAAGTGTTAGGAGGCACAACGAGGAGAAATACTTTTATTTCTCCTCATTTTTCCCTCTTTCTATGCATGCTACATTCTTCAGCAAGCATAGAAAGAAGAACATTCCTTTAATGATTGGTTTTATGCAGGAAGGGACACCTTTCTGCATGAAAACAATCATCCCCTCAGGGCAGGCACCCTTGCAAAAATGACGCAAAGTTGTCTGCGCTAGCGCACGGCTGCTCTTTTTGCGCTGGCACAGGGTAGAAGGACAGGAATGCGCCTTTTCTTGTAGATACAGGGCAATCCTGCCCTTTTATTTTGATGCACAGCAGGAAGGCATGCTAGGCACCTGTGCATCAATTTATTGTAAATGGGGCCCTAAGTTTTGGTGTGTCATCCACTGCAGAATTGTTTCAAGATGTCATTTGACATATCATACAGCCTGTCATTAATGCATTCGATTACAGCAATTAAATTTTTGTTTTCGTAGATACTCTAAAAGAACATGTTAAAGCTCTTACACAAGGATGTTGGTTACTTGCAGAAGCAGGTTTGACTTTGAATGCAGACAAGCGTGAGTTCCATAAGACAAATCTAAAATTCTTTGGCCATATCTTTTCTGATGGTGGTATAGCACCAGATCCTGCTAAAGTACAAGTGCTGTCAGATGCTGATCCACCAAATTATGTTGTTATGGTGCGTTCATTTCTTGTCATGGGGGGTTACTGTTCTAGATCCATATAAAATGTTGCCACTGTAAGTGCTCTGTTGAGAGACTTGACGAAAAAAAATGTTTCATTTAATTGGTGACATGATTGTGTGATATTTTTAAGAAAATCAAACAAACCATAGAGAATGCTACTGAAATGGTATACTTCAATCCAAAGCTTCATACGGAGGTTGTTGGTGATGCTAGCCCAGCCGGGTTAGGCGCTATACTTACACAGCACTGAGGACACCGAAACGCTCAAAGGCATATTGTGATACCAAAGGGGATGATGGACGGAGCGTTGGAGCAAATCAAACACTCACCCCAAGTCAACTGATCTAGGTTTAATCCAACATCATTCTTTAGCTCTCTCCACCACCCCAGTTTAGACATGGCCATATGCAAATCAGTCTGACCCTGTGCCTCATGGGAACAGTCCAGCCCGAACTGCCAAGCCATGTCTTCTGTCAGGAGTCAGAGTTCGCGTGGGATTCTTGCACTACAACACCCAGAAAGAGTAGAGGCAAAGGAGGCGTTGTGCACTCTCCCATACTGCTCTGGTTAGGTCATGTGAGGGGAAGGATTGAAGCCAGCAGCTTGCTTCGCTTTTCGGCGTTTGCTGTATTCCTGCCTAGCTTCCCCTGATTTTGGATTCATGTGACCTGTTTGGAGAATCTTGGATTCGTGGCGTTTATGTTCCCTTCTGTCACTAATATTCGAGTGACTTGGTACTTTGATTCGCTTTGGTTAACCTTGGAACAAAGCTTCATATTTTGGAAAGTGCGAGTCTCTGCCTTTCCATCCCGGGAAGGCTCGTGGACGTACTGTTCTTCCCCGCCCTTCTCCCGCCTTCATCCCTATTCAGCCTTCCTTACAGCGCAATGGTGGTGCGCGCCTATTTTTCCCTTTTTCTCACATTGTTGAATTCGTGAGTCCGCACCTTTAGGTTACTTGTGTTTTTGAAGTACGCTGCTGTCGGCAGCGCTTGCCTTTTAGCCTCCGCTCCTTGGTAACTCGACTGCTTCCCTTAAGTGGGGGACGCCCGCTTCCTCTCATCTCTCTCCATTATTTTGGCAGAGCTCCAGTCCAGTTTTTCTTTAAGCCATTTTGTGACTTTGCTTTATATTTTTACCGCGAGGTTGCGCGACGACTTGGGCTTTTCAAAACAGCATTCCTCTTCCCACAAGGCTAACGCAGGAGCGCATGAACTCTCTTTGGTGAATAAAGACATTGGGTGATTCCACAAAAAACTACAATACTCGGATTTCTTTTCTACTTTTGATGATAAAGAGGATTGCTACAAACCTTGCTTTCAAGAGACCTTTCCCCAAGGCTCTACCAGCCTTCTACCGGGTAAGTGTGGCAGAGTAGTTTTCATTTGGCGGAAGCTGCCCTTTTCGTTACTGGCTGTGTTTGGGACTTCTCTGATGGTTCCTCTTGGTCCCTTCATTTTTTGGAGATATTAGCTCTTGGTTGTGTATTCAAAACAAGTCACACTGGGAGTTGTATTTCTGAGAAAGGAGGGGACATTCTCTTCACTCCCGTGGAACGGTATACGGGTATCAACCTTGGTGTTGGTCAAGGCAGTGAGTCAACATCTTCCCTGGACCGGAAACAAGCATCCTGGTACTGGTTTCTGGCTAATCAGCCGTCATCAGCCAGGCTAGCTTGAATCCAGTGGCAAAGTGAGCAAGGGACCCACGTCTGGGCATACCCTGCCAACTTAGGGCGTACAAAGCGATACCAAAGGGGATGATGGACGGAGCATTGGAGCAAATCAAACACTCACCCCCGAGTCAACTGATCTGGGTTTAATCCATCATCATTCTTTAGCTCACCCCACCACCCCAGTTCAGACATGGCCATATGCAAAGCAGTCTGACCCTGTGCCTCATGGGAACAGTCCAGCCCGAACCGTAAAGCCATGTCTTACCTGGACCGGAAACAAGCAATCTGGGACCAGTTTCTGGCTAATCAGCCATCATCAGCCAGGCTAGCTTGAATCCAGTGGCAAAGTTAGCAAGGGGCCCACGTCTGGGCATAACCCTGCCAACTTAGGGCGAACAAAGCAATACCAAAGAGGATGATGGACGGAGTGTTGGAGCAAATCAAACACTCACCCCCAGTCAACTGATCTGGGTTTAATCCATCATCATTCTTTAGCTCACTCCACCACCCCAGTTCAGACATGGCCATATGCAAATCAGTCTGACCCTGTGCCTCATGGGAACAGTCAAGCTCGAACTGCCAAGCCATGTCTTCCCTGGACCGGAAACAAGCATCCTGGGACCGTTTTCTGGCTAATCAGCCATCATCAGCCAGGCTAGCTTGAGTTCAGTGGCAAAGTAAGCAAGGGACCCACGTCTGGGCATACCCTGCCAACTTAGGGCGAACAAAGGATGCTTGTTTCTGGTCCAGGAAGGACCTGGGTTGGCAGTTCGGGCTGGACTGTTCCCATGAGGCACAGGGTCAAGACTGATTTGCATATTGCCAGGTCTAAACTGGGGTGGCATGGTGAGCAAAAGAATGATGGATTTAACCCAGATCTCTTGACTGGGGGTGAATGTTTTCATTTGTTCTGCATTCCGTTCATCAATTGTGTGTCAAAGGCATATTGTGGCATATGCAAGTAGAAGATTGTCCCAAACAGAACTCATAGCCAGAAAAAGAACGTTTAGCCATGGTATGGGCCTGTGAACATTTCCATATATTCCTGTATGACACCCTTTTATATTGGTAACTGATCATCAAGCTTTACCAACTATACTTGGAACTCCAAAGACCAAAATGCCTCCTCAAATTGAATGATGTGGACTATGGTTACAGGAGTGTAAAAATACCATTGTGCATCGTCCAAGCAAGGATCAAAACCCTGCTGACTACTTTTCAAGAGTGCCTATACAGGGGGCGTGGCTAACATGGCGGCCTGAACGGACGTGCTTTGTGAGGCTCCCCGGCCCAATGCCCCAGAGCACGGTGTAAACGGCGAAAACCCCCCCAAAACCTAGCTTACACGGGTGTCGCTGAGGGGCACCCCGCCGCAGCACCCCCCTGGCCAGAATCCGGACCGGCGGAGACACTTCATCGCGTCCACGGCTGCTGAGGCTGAGGGGACCGGCGCAATGGCGGCGCGGAGCTGAGGCTGCCCGGCAGGGCCGGAGAAGGTGGAGCAACCGGTGGATCTGCGGCGCTACCCAGCCGGAGACGGTGAGAGGCACTTGGACCCCGGCGGCGGCTGCGCACCTAGTACCTGACACCCTCTGCACTCGGGGCCCGCGCTCGGGACCCGCACGAAGGTCCGGCGGGCACCCGCAAATCCAGCCCCCGGCTTCGGGCCTCAGCTTCGACCGGAAGGGACCCCCCCCTGGGGGTCGGGTCCGACCAGGCCGGCCGCGCTTCACCTGCTGACTGCCCCGCAACCGGCATCTGGCTCCGGCCCCACACCTGGAGCTCTGTGACGGGAGGGGGCCCGCCCCGGAGCTGGAACACTGCCCGCCGCTACTGGCTTGCCTGCGATGACAGCGCCATACTAGAGGCCCCGGCGCGAGGCCTATCTTAGTCACACAGAAGAGCGTCCTCGCTCAGCACACCGCGGGGCCCGCTGCCTTTGGCCCCCTGGGGAACAGGAGCCGCATGGGAGTCACGTGGGACCATTAAGGGGGCTCTGCCACTGTGGTCCCCCAGCTCCGACCTGAAGACGCCCCTGCGCTGCCACGCGGCACGCGCTCTGGAAGAGAGCACACCGGAGGCCCCTGTGGTGGAGGACTGTGCCCCTGACGCCGGGGCCCGGCGGATGGCCGGCCTGCTACCCTACTCCCCGGCTTGGGGCCTGCCCACGCCTGTGAGGTGTCAACGCCTCCCACGGAAACGCGCCTAACCTGCATCTCGACTGCAACGCTCTAGGAGCTGGTCTGCCGAGGCGCTGCTTCCCGACTCCACCGGAGTAGCTGCCGGGCCTCGCGAACCCTGCACCTCGCGCCAATAGAGCGCCCCTCACCTCCTCTGTCCGTATCTACGAGATCCTGACTTGGACATCATGGCGTACTCCAGCCGGAAGGGGAATCGGAACATCGTGGACCTCTTGAATAAATCTGCACCGAAAGTGGAGAAGTCACAACCAGCGGCCTCCCCGAAGCCCCAGGGGAGCCCCCGGGGACAGGAAGAGGACAATGCCCCCATCACCAAAGCCTTCCTGGCCTCCCTCTTCAACACCCTGAGGGAGGACTTTCAAGCCCTGAAACAAGAGCTGACGGGGGAACAGCGGGAACTGCGCCGAGACCTGGACGGCCTGGGTGAACGGGTGGCGTCGGTGGAGGAGTCGGACCAATCGCGCAGCATGGAGGTGGAGAGGCTGCAGCAAGAGATCATTAGACTACAGGACCAACAGGTAGACTTACAATCGCATTCTGAGGACCTTGAGAACCGCTCTCGGCGGAACAACATACGGGTCCGCGGAGTCCCGTTGAAAGCTGTAAAAAATGATCTAATAGACTATTTGCAAGCACTGTTCCGGGAGATTCTGGGCGAGCCTCCAGACTTTGAGATACGAATCGATAGGGCGCACAGAGTTGGCCTGGCGCGTCGAGAGCCGGCCCCTCCACCGGATATTCTGGCTTTCCTCCCGGACTTTCCCCTCAAGGAGCGCATTCTTCGGGAGGCCCGCAGGGCACAGCCTATTCGATTCCGCGACGAACCCGTGGCTCTTTTCCAGGACCTTTCTCCCATCACTCTGCTGAAGCGCAAATCCTTCCGGATAGCGACAAACTTCTTGAGAGACAATGGAACACCCTACTCCTGGGGCCATCCGTTCCGCCTGATCTTTAAATGGAACGGCTCGCTTCATCAACTCAGGTCGCTCCACGACACCTGTGCCCTACTGAACATTGAAATGCCGGAGGGGTCTGAATCCAGAGATGCATCCCCACGTAGATCACAGGACGACCCGTCGCAGCGGCCGAGGGGCAGCTGGCAGACAGTGCGAAGACGGCGCTCCCCGAGAAACATCCCGAAGCCGGACCCCGCCACGGTCGCTCAGGAGCGGGAGGCAGCGGTGCAAGAAGTGGCGGACAACACCGCAACAGATCTGTAAGCTTAAGAACTCTTGGGGGTTTTCTCTCACGCTATAATGACCTGGGGTGACAGGTCGGGGAGCCGCTAATTCGGCCACTGCCATGGTACCCCTTCTATTGACTTTCTACGGACCTGTGTCATACACAATTAGGCCCGAGACTTTGACTAGTTCCAGTTTTGGGGTTTGTTACGGGGAGGAGGGAGGGACGGAAAGCGGGGGGGAGGGAGGCTATGTTGTACCTAGAGGGGCGCATCCTGTTGGGGTTAGGGAGGCTTTTTTGGGATGGGGGGTGAGAGGGACGATGGGGGGGTACGAAGTTGTGGGTGGGGTAAGGGAGGGGGAGTGGGTGGGGACCAGTATGCCAAGGGACTCCTACTGGATTCAGATGTTGACCAAGGCATGTCGTGCACGGCGGCGATACGCAATGCTCAGCTTAGGTTTTTTTGTACTCTTACAATATGACTGACACACTCAAAGTACTATCCCTCAATGTAAAGGGACTCAACAATCCAATCAAGCGGAGGGCTGTCATCTCATATCTCGAAAACTCGGGGGCTGATGTCTGCCTACTGCAGGAAACCCACCTCCTGATCAAAGATTGGCACAGAATGCGCTCCCGGGCTTTTCCTCAGCAGTACTTCTCCTCCCTTCCGTCCAAGAAAGCTGGGGTGGCCATCCTAGTGTCCCGACATTTCAGAGGCCGGGTGGGGACCAAGGTAGGGGAGATTAAGGGACGCCTCCTGGCCTACTCCTTCCTCATTGGGAACAGCGCGCTGACAATAGGCACCATATATGCCCCCAACACGGGTCAGGAACCATTTCTAAAAACTGCACTCTCCGAGACACTACAATCACCTCCCTCTAAACTGCTCATTGGGGGGGACCTCAATATAGTCATGGACACGAACAAGGACAGATCCGGGCACCGCTATGGAGATACTGGCGCTCTCTCGGAGGAGGGTGGGTCCTGGCTGCAAGAAAGGGGCATTCTTGATCTCTGGAGGGCGGCGCACCCCAACGCAGAGCGCTTCACCTTCTACTCCCATGTACACCATACATACGCGCGTCTAGATCACTTCTTAGGCTCTTCGGAACTGCTCCCTCAAGTAGCCGACGTTTCCATTGTCCCAGCGGCCCTTACAGATCACGACGCGGTGGAACTGACGCTCCGTATACCCATGGTACCACGCACTCCTGGCTCTTGGCGACTCAACGAACCCCTATTGCAGAGGCCGGCTGTTGTTCGGCAAATTCACAAATGCATCTCGGACTACCTCGCCACCAATGACACCCCTGCAGTTTCGGTGTCGTCTCTCTGGGGCGCCTTGAAGGCAGTAGTCAGGGGGGAGCTGATCGCCATCGCGGCCGCTGACGCCAAGGTCCGCAAAGAAAAGAGAGCTGAACTCTCAGCACAAGTAGCTGAACTTGAAAGAGTTCATAGCCGCACCTGCGCCCCGAGGATCTGGCGTCAACTGAAAGCCGCCAGGGCCCAACTAGCCGGCATCGATACAGACAGAGCAGAATTTGCCGCTCTTCGCCTCCGCCATACGTACTACGTAGGAGGTAATCGCACCGGACGCCTTCTTGCCAGTGCCTTAAAAGCCAAAACTCACCGCTCAAAAATCACTACCCTCTTGGACGACTCCGGTACCGCGCTCACTGAAGACGCGCAGGTAGCTAACGCCTTCCGCTCCTTTTACGCTTCTCTGTACAGTGAAGATAGAGTCTCGCCGTCCGACATTGACGCATACTTGCAATCGGCGGCAATCACGCCACTATGCCCAGCATCAGTGGAGGCCTTAGATGCTCCCATCCGCCCTGATGAGGTCCTGGCCGCCATCTCACGCCTCCGCCCGCTCAAATCACCGGGCCCTGATGGCTTTTCCTCGGGCTTCTACAAGCTCTTCGGCCATACACTAGCTCCGGTACTCACGAGATTGTTTAATTCTTTCGAAGGCCCAAGCTCCATCCCGCCGGACATGCTGGCAGCTGACGTAGTGGTGCTGCCCAAACCGGGCAAATCCCCGACGCACTGCTCTGCGTTCCGTCCAATCTCCTTACTCAACTTGGATTTAAAGCTATTCACTGGGGTGCTGGCGGCCCGCTTGGGCCCCTGCCTTCCGGGTATCCTCGAGCCGGATCAATCGGGCTTTGTCCCGAACCGACAATGCAGTGATAACACTAAACGATTACTGCACCTCGTGGATAAATCTCACTTTCAGGTCTCGGACTCGGTGCTTCTGGCCATCGACGCGGAAAAAGCGTTCGATCGTGTCGACTGGACCTACCTACAAAAAGTCCTGCAGCGATACCAACTGGGCGGCCGGTTCCAAGCATGGATCGCGAGCTGCTATCACCATCCTATGGCCCGGGTCCGGCTGGGCGGCCTCAAATCGGACCCCTTCGAAATTCAACGAGGCACACGTCAGGGGTGCCCCCTCTCGCCCCTTCTGTTCGCCCTGTACGTGGAACCCCTGGCGCAGAAAATCCGAGATAACCCTCGCATTAGCGGTATCTCCTTTGGCCATGAACCCCACGTGGTGGGACTGTACGCCGATGATATCATCGCTGCTTTGGACCGACCGTCCAGCTCTATACCTGCTTTCCTGGAGGAAGTGGAGAGCTTCGGAGCGGTATCGGGCTTCAAAATCAACCGGGGGAAATCCTTGATCTTACCCCTGGGCAAGAACGCCCTCCCTATTACCCCACCACCTGATTTTGGCTGCGACTTGCAATCCTCCGCGCAGCTTCCATACCTGGGGATTACCCTCACTGCTTCCACGGACTCAACGGTGACCCTTAACTATAAAACACTTACCTCTCAAATTCGAGCCGACCTCGCGCGCTGGTCAAAGCAACCCCTCTCCTTGTTGGGCCGCATAGCGGCTGTAAAAATGTCAGCCTTGCCCAAGATCTTATACATCTTCCAGACCCTTCCGGTCACGCCGCCGCCAGGTACGATTGCTGACTTGCAAAATGCCTTCCACCAGTTCATCTGGGAAAAGAAACGCGCACGACTGCACAAACAGGTGGCGCACAGACGCATTGACGAGGGGGGACTCGGGATCCCTAACCTCAAGCAATATTTTCAGGCCTCACAGCTCCGCTATTTGGTGGAATGGTACAGGCCAGAGTCGGAAAAGAGATGGCTCTTTCAAGACAGAGCGATGGCTCAGATGTCGCTGTGGAAGGTACCGTTTCTTGCCCGCCAGCATAGACCGCGATGCCTTCTCCGCTCCCCGGTTACTCGCACCGTCATGAGGACGTGGGACACGGTGGCGGTCAGGCGGGGCCTGACGACCTTCCCCTCCCCGCTCACTCCGCTCTTTGATAACCCGGACTTCCCGCCGGGCACCGATCCCCGTGCCTTCCTGCAGTGGCGGAGCACAGATTGCCGCTCAGCCGGTCATCTCTTTGACCTAGAGGGCTTCCTCCCCCTTGCCGACATCACACAAGGCTACGGAGTGACTAAACCTCACATGTTCCAATACTTCCAGCTGCGCCACTGGCTCACGCACCCAGACCACGCTCCCCTAGTTGCTCGACCAATGACGCCGTTTGAGAAATGGCTGATCACGAAAGACTCGGATAGGCACCTGATATCGGACCTTTACAATATGTTATCACCTGTGGCCGGCCCAGTTAAAACGGCGGGGCAAAGGCGCTGGGAATCGGAGCTCGGAAGAACACTTTCGCCCATGGAATGGGGGTTTGTATTCTATAGAGCGGCACACACCACCCGTAACACTGCGGCCAGGGAGTCGGCGATAAAATTGGCCATCTATTGGCACCTTACCCCGGCGAGACTCAATCAGGGCAATCCTCTCCGAAGCGCTCTGTGTTGGAGAGGCTGCGGCGCAAGGGGCACTCTGACCCACCTCCTGTGGGACTGCGACGCTCTGCAAGGGTACTGGAAAGCGGTACTGGATGATATTGATTCCACCTTTGAAACTGAAGTCCCGCGCTTTCCTGCATACACTATCCTAGGGCTACCCAATGCGCTCACATTTCCCTTAAGGTCACTGCGAGGCAAACAGATGGGAATCGCCATGCAAGCAGCGTCGCAACACGTTCTGTCACTCTGGGGTTCCACCACATTACCCACCCACACTGGCTGGTTACACAAACTGTGGTTCACACTGGACATGGAACGCATCCAGGCCACACTCACACAATCGACTGACTCCTTCCAGAAGACCTGGCACCCGCTCCTGTCCCTCTTATCCAGGGAATTTCACGAAATCACTTGCCCCAAATACCTTCGCATTCTGCGGCTCACAGACCCACCACAGGCTCCGCCACAACCTTAAACACCTTGCTACTTGTCAGCCCGAGAGTGCACTCAGGGAGACTCCGAACTACTGGCATACTGGTCGGGGAGGGGGGAGGATGGAGGGGCTGTTGGGTGGAGGGTGGGGGGTTGAGTTCTTCCTTTGGTTTTGTTTGGTTGTAATTCTTACATGGCACCTTCAACTATATGCCGGCATCGCCATACTGTGTAGGTGTGATTTATATGCTTCTGAATGGCCTCTCAGAGAAGACGTGCCTGTCTGTCTCGCTCGCTACATAACCCTACTGCATGCTTACCGCCTTACTGTGCCTGTTATTCTTGCTCTTGACCTTAATAAAACAAATTTGAAATTTAAGAGTGCCTATACAGAGTCACGGTACTCCATCTAAGACGGTTCAGGCCTATATTAACTTCACTATAAAATCAAACACACCAGCTGCTGTTTTGTTAGCCCATATTATCATTGCTTTGAGCCATGATAGTGACATGTTAAAGCTGAAGAATATCATTACATATCAGTCATGGAACCAGCACCATCAACCGCTCATCCGTGATTGGAAATATCAAAAATACAAAAATGTCAAGGATGAGCTGTCCATAACTCAGGGATGAGTTATACAAGAGGGTCCAGAATTCGGATTCCGTAGAGTCTGCTATAGAAAATAATTGAAGTGGCCCATGAAGGACATCGTGGAATCGTTACCACAAAATGTGCACTCCGAGACCGAGTCTGGTTTCCTCATCTTGATGACAGAGTTGAAAATGAATTAAAGGCCTCTCATCTATGCAACTGCCTTTATACAAAAACTATTCACCACATTTTGAAAATGTCATAACTCCCAAAGCATGCCTGGGAGAGAATAGCCATTGATTTTGTTTGGTCCCCAAAAATAGACATCATTTGCTGGTGATTATGGATACAAACTCACAATTTGCATTAATTAAAGATCTTTCCTTTATAACACAAGAGCGAGTCATTGAAAGACTAGATGGCATCTTTGCGACATGGGGTGTTCCAGCCATAGTGATGTCTGACAATGGCCAGCCTTTCAACATTCGAGAGTTCAAAGATTTCTTGGAGCATTTGAATATAGAGCAGCAGAAGATCACACCTTTGTAGCCGCAGGCCAACGGACTTGTTGAGAGTTTTATGAGTACGCTAAAGAAAGCAGTGCAGCATGCTACTCTTGAGAAGCTCGATTTGAAAACTGTGTTGAATTCTACCTTGAGAGCTGATCGTTCTACTTTCCACTTGACCACAGGTGAAAGACCTGCAACCTTGATGTTCGGGAGAGCAATGTACACGAAGTTTCCTCAATGGACCAATCAGAGGTAGAAAGATGAGACAGCAACTCATGGGAAGGACTTGGTTAACAAATAAAAGATGAAAGCATATGCTGACAAAAGACAACATGCGAAAAGCATTGTCTTTAAGAAAGCAGATCCCTTGCTTGCATGACAAGCGCAGAGAAGAAAATCTGATGCTCCATTTGATGCAGAAACTTTTCAAGTGGTTTCTACTAAAGGACACGTGGTGACTGGCCAGCGCCCTGAGAAGTCCATTAACAGAGACTCTTCTTATTGAAATCATTTAACTAATCATTCATCAGATTTAACTGTTGAAGGAGAGTCTGGGTCTGAAACATCAGTGACTGCTGTTGCCTCTTCTCTACAGATCCTGGACAGTGGTGGGGACAATTCCCAGTTTCCAAGAAGAAGATCAGGCTGAACAATTAAACCACCCAAAAAGATTGATTGAAGAGATTTAATTTTACATGTTTATATATGTTTATTTTGTAAAACAATTGTAATTTTTTTTAACAACGGGGAAGATATGGTGTCTTGTGAGTTAGAAACAATGGAACCCATGGCTCCTGATAGACTCTGTAGAAATGTGATGTAAGTGTTAGAACGGAATGAGGACTAGTTTAGAATATTGGGTTTGTAGTTACACTCCGATGAATAAAGACATGTAATACTATGTTCTGTGTGTGGCGTGGTCACTGGCGGGTACCCAGGCTAGAGAGGAAGCTTCACATCAGACTAAATAAAGGTGTAGAACCAGTCCAAATCATAATAATTCCAAATGCAGTGCTCCAAAAAACACCCCACATACCTTAACACCAGAGACAGCGACTAGAATAGCACAAGTGCTTGAAAACCTACTAAAACAAGGGATCTTGAAAGAGATTGTTGGAAGTCCTTGCAATTCATCCATTATGGGTTTACAGAAACCCAATGCGAAATATTGAATTGTACTGGACCTTTCAAAGATTAACAACATTGTTGTTCCATGTTGGCCTGTGGTACCAAATCCAGCAACAATGTTGCTTCAGGTTCTTTGCACTGCAGAATGTTTTACTGTTTTGGATCTTAATCGGTCTTTCTTTTCTATTCCATTTGCAGAGGACAACAAGCATCTGTTCTCATTTGTGGTCTGAGATAGAGTTTTGGCATGGTTCCGAGTTCCACAAGGGTATACAGACAGTCCATCAATGTTTTATCAGATCTTGAAAAAGAATCTTGATACTCTGCAGATGCCATATAATTCAGTTCCTATCCAGTACATTGATGACCAACTTGTGGCATCAAGTACACACGGAACTTGCAAACAGGACACAATTGCTCACCTAGCTGAGAACGAACACAAGGTGTCTGCGAACAAATTGCAATATTGTCAAAAATAAGTCACATATTTGGAATATCTCATTGAGAAGGGAATGAGGAAGGTGTCACAGGAAAGAATAGAGACAATTCTGAAAATTAACCTACCTAGAGCCCAGAGAGAGGTCAGAATGTTCTTGGGAGTGGTTGGCCACTGTAGGCACTGGATAACCAACTTTTCCCTAGTGGTCAATCCTTTACTGAGGCTGATGCACAAAGATGTGCCTGATCCACGTCCATGGGACAAAATTTGCTTGAAAGCTTTCCTAACACTGAGAGAAAGTCTCTGTCGTGCCCCGGCACTAGGAATACCTGATTAGAGTAAGATGTTCACATTGTTTTGCAATGAGAGGGAGGGCTGAGCTCTCTCAGTGCTTACCTAGATGCATGCAGAATCTCAAAGACTTGTGGCATATTTTTCAACAACACTTGACCCTGTTACTACAGGACTGCCCGCTGCCTTAAAGCTGTGGCGGCAGTTGGTGTCAGTATTCAGAGATTTTAGAGCATTCTGATGGGACATCCACTTCCAGTCATGGTCCCTCACTCAGTTGAGATTTTGCCTACCCATACCAAAACACAATATCTGATAAACAGTAGACTACAAAGTGTGAAAAACAAATACTTGGTGCTGAATATGTTATGTTAAACCATTGTCACACACTAAATCCAGCAACGTTATTACCATTGCCTGTGAATGAAATTGATGGTGATGGAGTTGAACATAACTGTCTAAATATAATAGATTTAGAGATATACCTCTTGATGAGCCTGCCTATGTAATCTTTGTGGATGGCTCATGTTTAAGAGACAATGAAGGAACTTTGAGAGCAACTAATGCAGTTTGCAATATCCAAGAAGTGGTAGAAGCCTCATGGCTTTGGGGTGTTACCTCTGCACAGGTGGCAGAATTGTTGCTTATGCAAGAGGTTGTTGTCTTTCAGCTCAATTGAGAGTGACTAGATTTACAGATAGTCAATCTGGCTTTAGTGTGGTCCATGATTTTCAACAGTTATGATCAGAAAGGGGATTTATGACATAATCATCAGGTTTCCTCATTAGGAATGTGGAATATGTAATACGACTACTGCAACCATTACAGTCACCCCAGGAAATTGAGGTAGTTAAATGTGCAGTCCTCAGAAGTGGCAATGACTATGTTACTGTTGGAAACTGATATGCTGATGAAGTTGCACAATATTGCGCACATTTAATGGAGGATATGCAAAGGAATCGGAAGAAGACACTACCTTTTCAATGTTGATGCCAGTAGCTGACACTTGGGAAGCAATAAAAAGATTACAGGAAGAAGTTTCAAAGGCATAACAGCAAGAGTGAATCAGAGCAGGATGTTTCAAAAATGCAAATTACATTTGGGTTTCAGCAGATGGAAGACCAGTGTTGCCAGATAGCTTGTTGTTTCCCATGACACATTGTTTCCATGACCCTGCCAACACTGAAAGGGATGCAATGGTTTGGCTGTTTAGGCAAAGTTGGTAAACTCCCTGATTCCAAGTTCTAGCAAAATATTTAATCCACAGATATTTAACATGTCAACAAATGAATGTGGGAAGAAGAACACCCATAAACATGAGTCACATAGGAAGATCTCTTTAATAGAATGCAGTTGGGCTTTATTGAGATGCCTGTTTACAGCGGGCTGAGGTATGTCCTGATGATAGAGTGTATTTTCTCTCGATGGGTAGAAGCCTACCCAATGTTGAGAAATTACAGTCTCACTGTAGCTAAGCTTCTGTTACGAGAACTCATACCATGGTTTGGATATCTGGTTTCTCCGGAGTCAGACAGAGAGACCCACTTTAATAATGAGGTTGTTAGAAATCTGTGTGGGACCCATCAGTGTAACAGTAATTACACAGCAGCTATTGTCCCAGGGCTACGGGGATAGTGGAGCAAGTAATCACTTTAAAGTGACAATTGCCCAAATTTGTGTATCCACTTCATTGAAAAGGCTAGTTGCTTTATCATTGTTTTTGATAAGTTTTCAAAGCACCCCTGGCAAAAGAACAGATTTGTCACCTCACGAAAAATCTCATGGGTCATGCTATGAGAATGCCTGCTACACCTGCAAATGCACTTGTGAAAATCACAGATGACATGAGACTTGATTACTGCAACAGCTGATGTGGCATGTTCTGTTTTTTTTACCAGGTTACAGCTGCCACTGCCAGTCCACATAAGAAGCAATGCCATGGCCTTAGTCACGTGATTGGGTTTTAATAAAGAAACATGCAAAAATCCTGCCTAGAGCCAAGGTGGAAAGGCCGCTACCAAATCTTCCAGATCACAACACTGCTGTCAAACATGCTTGGTCACCTAATTGAGGGCATGTGTCACACACCCAAAGAGGAAGGTGCCTGTATGAAGAAGTAGTATTCTTTGAGAAAAATTTTGAGATCTCCATTCCCTGCACGTCCATAAGGAGCAGAGGGGGGCGAAGTACTGCAAAATCCTAAACCGGTGCTAGTACCTGAAATTTTGCAAAGTGGCGTGAAACTACACACTGAAGAGGAAGAATGGAGACCTGAAGATAAAGATTCTATCACAACACCACAAGAGCAATCAAATGATCCAGATCAAGGAACAAGTGTGATGAGAGAAAGATTCCTATGGAGATCAGAATGGCACAATGGTAGGAGGCAATTGAGATTAAGTATGCCAATTGAACGAATATCACAAATCATTGTTAAAGAAACAGAATCTAGTGGTGTAAAAGAGACAGAAGAAGATCAGCAGACACCAAGGAAATCTAAAAGAGCAAGAGTAACTTACTACGTTGAGAATGTTCAGAATGCGCTGTCACAAAATCCTAATGAACTGAGATCAGAGTTATTTGAGCCTCCATAACATGCCACACTGAGAAACAGCATTGATTAAATAAAGAAGATTTCTGAAACAAATATTACAGTCAAAGAACTTGATGAGCACTATCTAGTAGATACAAAACCGAATTAATCAAGAGCACACCTGATGAATTGTGCTGACAAAATAATAGACTAAAATAAAACGAACTGAAATTAACTATTATAAAAAAATCAAATAAAAATAATTAAGAAGTTTTCCCAAAGGGCCATGGTTGCAGGAGATGAGTAAGGATAACACATTTAGAAGAAGATGGAGTAGCGTTAGGGAGGCCTTACGAAGATATTTGTATATAAGCCGAGCGATATAACTGCAAGTAATAAATCAAGAAGATTTGCAAATTTTCACAAGTAGAAGTCAATGCAGAATATAATTCTGCCAGCTGCCATTAATCTTCTAAAGGTCTGGCTGTAGACAAACATGTATCCTTACCAAGGCTAAAGAGTAGAGTTGTAGTTGTTGTCACACTAATAACTATTCTATTAACTATTATACTCCTTTTAGTTGTCATGAATTTTGCACCTGTGTTTGAAACACTTAGGAATACACCTGCACCCACAACAAATATGCATTAATAGATTATTCATAAGAAGAGTTTTCAACAAATGTTTATTATAGACTAGTTTGGGTATCTAGTATCTAGTTTAGATACTAAAGATTGTTAAGTTTACACACATCTACCTCCTTCAGCTGCAGAAGAAATTACATACCATCATTTTCTATTGTCATATGCAATTACATGTAGCATTTTGCTAGGTATATTTTATCGATAGGAACATTTTGAATATTATTTTTCCATTTATGACATGATCCTTTCTAAAGTCCCCTTTCAGAAGGGAATGAATTCTCATCTACGAGCAAGGGATATGGAAATTTCATGGTGTTTCTTTAGATCATTCACAGTCATAGACAATTGAGGCATACAAGAAGAACCTAACCTGTTTAATGGGTCCATTAGAAAAGCCATTCACGTTAACCTTAGGAGAAAGGAGAGCTAACATTTTCCATAGTAAAAATACAGAAGATATTTTAAGAAATGTTTGGAAGAAAGAGGAAGATGGATATAAAAAGAAATTGATTCATCCAAAGTTGAAATTAGACAGAAAACAAAATGGAAAATTACGTGTTTACAAAAGGCGAAACCAGGTTAGAAAAAGACATATTGGGATTAGTGACTGTGTGAACACACTTTTGACATTTTGGGAGGACCTGTCCAAATATTAATAGGAGAAGAGGCAGTTATTCCTGGAGTTTACTTTGTGGGTATACAGGATGTCTCTTTTCAGTAACAAGCTGATTGTGAGGATGTTTGCTTTTTAGCTCAATTGTTTCCTAAGATGTGTCATGTAAATAGTATAGACGCTCAAACACTGATACCACTGCACCGACACCCTCGCAGTACAAATTATGGGACACAATTAGTGTGAGATATTTTTATAGCAATAATATCACCTGTGGGGGTAGTCTTAAATGGTGAGAAACATAGAAAGCTGTCACCAGTATAAGATAAGTTAGCTACAATTACTTCTGGTGCTTTACCAGCAGTTAACACACATTTTGTGGCTATTAGATCAATGGCTTTGCAAAATCGATTAGCTCAAACTATTTTGTTAGCAGCAAAAGGCAGAGTGTGCAAGATACTGACCTCAACATTATTGTTCATACATTCCAGATGAGAGTAGAAAGACATAACATTTTGCACATAACATTTCTGATTTGTAGCCTAATTTAGAAACTTTAGAGACCACTAGGGTATTAAGGAGCTTAGGCAAAGGAGCTTCAATCAATGGCAATTGGTTTATAGAAGTAGGAGGAGTACTTTTCATAGTCACATTAAAGCCTAAATTAATAGCTGGCATTTGCTTGATAGGTTTATATGTTTTATATAGAGGACTTAGATGTTATTCACAAAAAAGAAGAATAAAAAAGAAAAAGGAAAATTAGAGAAGAGTTAGAAATGGAAGGGAAAAAGATTAGAAAGTATAAAAAGTTGAAGAAAGATGAAGCCCTCAAAAATAAAAAGAACTACTCAACCAAAAATGAGAGTGCAATCTGAAGATTCATTTGCAAAGAAATAGTGATGGTTTATCATCGAAAACATTTATATGCTATGTTATTTCATTTTGTAACGCTCGCAGCTACTCCGAGGAGTGTCCCGGCACGAACCAGGAGGGGACAGCTGATAATAACTAAACAAAAAGATAGGTTTTTAGTTTTTTCTTAAAGGCCAAGCGGTCTTGGGTGTTGCTAAGTGCAAAAGAAGGGCGTTTCATGCCAGAGCCGCTTTCACGGCGAGCGAGCCGCCGCCCAGCCTGTGATGAATGAAGCGGGGAATTTGTGCTGGACACTGTGCTGACGAGGTCAATTGTCTCAGCGGGACAAAGAAGGAGAACCGCTTCTGCAGATAGGTGGGGCCCCGGCCATAAAGAGCGCGATGAGCGATGACTAGGGATTTGAACTTAATCCGTTCAGCCACGGGAAGCCAATGTAATGCGCGCAGGTGATGTCGCACACTACACCTAGTGGGAATTTCAAGGAGAAGCCTAGCTGCCGCATTTTGAACAACCTGAAGCTTATTCAGTATGTAACCCGGGATGCCCACATACAGCGCATTGGCATAGTCCAAACGAGAAAGGATCAGAGCGCGAATGACTGTTTCTTTTGCGAGCCTAGGGAGAAGAGGAAGACATTTCCATAAGGTTTTAAGAAGTCCAAAGCAATTGCCTGCGAGCTTCTTAACCTGAGGAAAGAAGGATAGATTATCCTCGAACCACACTCCCAAGTTCTAGGCGGCGTTCCCTTTAGATGTCAGTAGAGGAAACCCTGGTGGCCAGAGCGTATCTCTGAAGCTGGGGGGGGAATTCCCGTAAAGGAGAATCTTCGACTTGTCTTCATTGCACTTCAGCTGCGCGGCGGCGAGCCCCTTAAAGATAGAAGACAAGCAGTGCTGAGCCGAAGAAAATGAGTCAGCATCCTTTCCCCAGGTAAAAAGAAGCTGGATGTCATCCGCATAGGCAATGACCTTAGCCCCCAGGTCCTGGGTGAAAATAGACCAGAGGAGTAACATAGATGTTAAAGAGGAGGGGGCTAAGGGAGGACCCCTGCGGGACCCCTGTGGTAACCTGCTGAGGTGCTGATGCGGCCAGTGGCAGCCAGACCTGTTGCATCCGCCCTTCCAGGAAGGACCTAGGCCAGCCCCAGGCCGATCCCGAGACACCAATCTCAGCGAGACGAGAAAGCAGCAGTGAGTGTGGCACTGTACCAAACGCCGCCGACAGGTCAAGCATGACTAGAGCCACTCTCCCGCCGGCATCCAGACACTCCCGGATGGCCTCTGAGACCTCAACCAGTGCTGACTCAGTACTTTGGGAGGTCTGGAACCCTGACTGGGCTGGGTGCAGGAGGTTCGACCCTTCGATAAACTCAGTGAGTTGTCTGGTCACCCCCTTTTTGCACACTTTGGCTAAGCTGGGCAGAAGGGCGATGGAGCGATAATTCCCTGGAATCTAGGGGTCAAGGGAGGTTTTTTCTTTTAAAGTGGGAGGATTTTAGCCTGCTTCCAACCCTCTGGCACGTGAGCCTCAAGAAGGGAGGTATTGATAATGAAGTTCACTTCAGGATTAATGATCAAAAATGTGCACAATTTTACGTTGAAATAAAGCATGTGCTAAATGCAAAATTAGTATATAGGTAATCATGCTTGAATGTTAGGCCTGCAAGTAAGTTAAATGCTGGACTAAGTTAGCCTAACTGTCGATGCCATTTTAAATTAAAACTAACATATTAACACAGAAAGGATAGTTTCTTCCTATTGACTAGTTGTTTGTGCAAAATGTTGTTCTTCTCTTTGCTGAAGATGCTGCAACTTTAGAAGCTTACAGTTAATTAGTGAATGGACACTTGATTTGTGTTAGACAACTGACAGAGAGGATCTCATTGTGAAGAGATCTCATTGGGAAGAGACAATAACAACAGGAAGAATGGTTAATAGGAAGAATTTTGGACCTCAAGAAAGTAACATTGTAACATTTCCTAAGACTAATGTCTGAAAGTCTCTTATGCTCTGGTAAGATCATGGAGGGGGATCCCTGTTCCCAGGAGTTTACTGATAATCTGTTGGTGGATGAAGAAGAGAAAAGAAAATAATGTTGCAACATAGAATGAGTGTGTTTATAACAGTGAGTGTTCTCAGAGTAGTTAAGGAGAGCTTTCAGAGAACAGACCTTGGACCCAGATGAGCAGATCTTTGCTGAATTCCTTTCCCTGAAATCTTGACTACAGACTTGTCTCTGATCTCCTAGAATTCTCTGCATGAGAAGCTACTTAATCTTTTCACGTGTGTCTGCTTATTTATGACTGAGAATACATTTCCAGTCTGATTTGCAAAAGCTTTATGCTTGCGTATTGCTCTCTCTTAATCAGAACTCTTTATGGTTTTCTGAATTTACACCTTTCTTCTCCTAACCCAAATACTACTTAGAAAAGGGAGTTTCCTTTATGGAACACACTTGTTGCATTATTACTATTTTATCTATTATCTTGATGAACGTTCTGTTCTTTTTTATAATCAAATATCGATTGATGGATTATATTAACTTCTAATGCTGAAACTTGACATTAATATGTAATAAATAAATAGATGAAAACCTGTAGGATTTGAAAATAAAACCCTTTAACTCATGTTAACTCTCTTTATTGACTCAATAATAACCCTTTAACAATGTATTGTTTAAGAAATTGATTGCTTCTCATTTCTCTTAATCGACCATCAAAGGGCCATTCGACAAGTGTAGGGGTTATTTAATGATTACACGTGAAGATTGAGATATAGAAAACCCCACTCCTTCAGCCACAGCAAGCTTGTGACCCTTTTGTGCGGTTTCCGCTGACATTTGTGTATCCATCACTGTTTCAGCTTTTTGACTACAGACAGTTTTAGTTGCTATTCTGACCACATATCAACACACACCAAACACAAAAGCCATCCAGAAAGGGGCTTTGGTCAGCTCTCCTCAGTCCCTGGCTAGATTAATTGAACACTCTTCAGGCATGTATGCCATCGATTGCCCCTCACATTTTGGTCTCAGATCACAGCATTTCATAGATGTGTACATTATCTACAGTTTTCATTTGAATTGGTACAAGTAGTACTTTTATTTATTCATTTATTTTTGTTCTTGGCAGCCTGATATATTTAATTTTTGGAGGCTATGTAAACACATATTATCCAGGACGCTCTTTTTTGGTTTTTTTAAGCATGCATTAAATGCTGGTGGCAGTAGCATGGAACCACTGTGATAAATTACACTGAGAAAAGCCCCAGCATGTCTTTCCGGTGGCACTATCGTGATCACCAAGCGCATATGTTGACATGCCTGCCAGGTGCTCCATGACCCTCCATGCTGCTTCTGCCTTGGCTGACACTGACTGCTGACAGTTCACCTACAGCCATGCCAATGCTGTTCTTGCTGTGGCTCTCTGCAATACAGGCAGCAGCATGATGAGCCTGGGGACATCAGTGTCTGCTGTGTTTTTCTAAATGTCTGTGTTGATTTCATATTTTAAATCCCCTCCACCCCATACTCTTTCTTTGACTCCAAATTAGTGGGTTTGGATTGCAAAGATTATTGAATATTCCAGCAGCCCCTGCTTTTCACTCCTGTGAAGGACCATGAGCTGCAGCCCATAATGCAGTTTGTTTGCCAATAGTTCTAGTGTATCACCCCACAAACGGAGGAGGCTCTGTAGAATTCCTTAGGTAAAATAAAATGCTCAGTGTTACGCTGCTCTGTTTTGGAGAGGGGACTAATGTTGGGCAGCAGCAGAAGCTATGCATTGTTGTGTTGACCTTCCTCAGGCCACATACACAGAATTCCTCACAGACATGTAGACAAGTAGACTTCATCAGCTTGTCCCATCAAGGTGGTTCAAGTGGAGGATGGCGCTGCTGTCTTGTCGGCCTCCAGTCTCCTGCCACCATTGTGCGAACTTGAGCTTGGGATAAGCCGCCCCCACAGCATGTGAGTGGGGTGCACTTTGTCAAGCTCCCCTTCCTATGCTTTCCTGCCTCTGGACTGGCATCTCGGCTCAATGAGAGGAGCTCTTAAGCAAAGTCAATAGGTCTAGCTGTAAATGCATGCCAGACCTTCTGGTGTTAGCAGTGCTTTATTTCTGCATGCTTACTGTGGAAGCCAAACCCCAAAATCTTAGACACTCTAAAATATTGCCTTTAGTATTTCTGCTCTGACAGTACTGATCTAGCATTAAAGAACACCCTCCTCAACATCAGATGCAACATAAGTTTAGTAGAGCAATGAAATAGTAACTGGCATCACTCAATAATTGAGAACTAGATCATGATAAAGTTTAAAGGGTTTTATTACAAAAATCTCACAGAGACATTACAAAGAAATAAAAAATGTATGCCACGAAGGCTCAGATACAGAGCACATACTCAAAAATTAAAATTATTATATGTCCCATTGAAGAGAAAAAAATCATAAGAGGAATCTTGAGCATCTCTAGAGGAAAATCAAAAAATCTGACTCACCCCTAGAATCAAGCGGTTTTCATACACATTTTATGAACAGGTAATATGCAAAAACTGCAAATTCAAGATGGCGTGACTAGTGACAACACATATTGGACAAATCAGAAAAAGATCGTCACAATAAATGACATAATACTAACCCATTTTTAAATTTAAAAAATCCTTCAGCAGCTTCTGCGCTCTTGCAGGCCAGAGATACACAACATGATATGAAATATTTTTCAAACTATACACCAGTGTATCCGCAACCGTGTCCTCGACGAGAGCCCACGCAAAGCCAAAGCAGGGGGGAAGAGCCTTCTCCTACATTGCCGCCAAGACCTGGAACGAGCTCCCGATCGATATCAGATGCGCCCCCTCCAGGACGGCTCTCAAGACCTGGCTCTTCGGGTAAATGGAACTGCTGCCTCCCACCCCCAGCACCTTGAGACCCTCACGGTGGAGTAGCACGCTTACAATTCCCTGATTGATTGATTGATTGACCAGTGCATTCTAGAAGGTACACATCGGAACACCGGCAGAAAGGACTTTGGATACTTTTGAAACAAGAAGAAAGTTTCATTCACAATACATGCACTCGAAGGAAAATAACGAGTTGTGTCAGAGTGTCCTTTACTCTGAAAATACTGTGGGGGGAGGAGACAGGCAGGTGAACATTTATTGGGAGGGGCATTTAGCAGGAGCAAGATGAACAGAACACCAAAACAGCATCCATATTTATAAGTATCTCTGTAAAAATGTGGCACAACTAAAATAGATTAATAAACACTTCTAAACAACTGATCAAAATCGTTTCAAGAGTAACATTAATAATTAATCATTTATAACTAAATCATTAGTGTTCAAAAATAATTTGCCACCCAGAATTGTTCATCAGAAAAACGTTAACACTGTTGACCACCTCCTCCTCCTCCCGCTCCACCCCCACATTTCTTTTTGGTCAGAATGAAGCAGGCATGTCAGAAGGGGCGCTGGCCTAGATCACTGATTCATATATCAGTCACCAGACAACTTCAACTGAGTATTGTTCTGCTTCTAGCAACACAGAAAGGGTGTGTGCAGAGGTGGCTCACATCTCTCATGTACTTATGGCTGCCTCCAGCTATGGAGGGTGTCTTTGTCTTTCGTGCATGTTGACATGGATGAGTATTTTGGCTTCTGATACACATGTGATCCATCCCACTTTCTGGGCCATAACTGAAACGTGGGCCAGAGAGGGCTCTGGTCCCAGTCTGGTTGAATCCATCCCACCAGGTTCACACCATCTCCAGACTTAACATGGGAGGCGGATGTACCATAGATTCAGTGGCCTTAAATAAAGAGGATACTACAGAGGCTGCCTTTTTTACACTTAACATTTCGGCCAACAATACTTTCTCTGGCCTCCTGGTATACCGCCCTCCTGGCTCGTGGGCCTATTTAATAAAGACCTGGTGCCAAATTATGGAACCATACCTGGTACACGATCACATAATTCTGGGGGATTTTAATTTTAATTTCCATCCTAAATGACCCCTCATGTAAGGATACAGCTTTCAAAAAGAACAATTGATGGACAGAATGCAGAACAATGTCTTACATTCACCCCAGTACAGAGATCTGGGCCTAAATCCATCGTTTCTTTGCTCACCATGCCATTCCAGTTTGGACCCAGCCATATGCAAATCAGTCTTGACCCTGCACCCAATGGGAACAGTGTAGCCCAAACTGCCAGGCCAGGTCCTCCCTGGACTGGAAACAAGCATTCTATGACCGGTTTCGGAACTTCAGCCCTCATCAGCCAGGATAGCTTGACACCAGTGGCATGGAGAGCTTGGGACTCACGTCTGAGCATACCCGTCCCACTCGGGGTGACAAATGCAAAAAGAACAATTGATGGACAGAATGCAAAACAATGTCATACATTCACCCCAGTACTAAGATCTGGGCCTAAGTCCATCGTTTTTTTGCTCACCATGCCATTCCAGTTTGGACCCAGCCATAGGCAAATCAGTCTTGACCCTGCACCCAATAGGAACAATCCAGTGGCAGAGGATACAGCTTTCATTCTTGAATGTATGTCTATTCTGGGGCTTTCCCAGCAGGTCTAGGTGCCTACATATGCTTCAGGTCATACTCTCAATGGTATTTTTTCTAATTATGAAGATCTGCCTGTCGACTGTGTTCCTCCCCTTAGCTGGACAGACCATCAGGCTATCTCAATTAGCGTTCTTCTCCTTCATTCTATATTTAGGGTAAGCCTGGTTCTTCCCAAGTCGATTATCTACATACATTTGAGCAAAATCACCTCTTCTTAGCTGGAACAAGCACTCAAATATTCCAGGGCCAGTTATTTTGACAGCTATGGTTATTCTGCAAAGGTCTTCCAAGCGTTGGTCACTATCTCCTTGGATAGCATAGCCCAGCTTAAGGTCAAAACGATTATCAGAAGAAAACCATCTGCACCCTGGTTCTCTGCTGAACCTTTGGATCTCAGACAATATTGCAGCAGACAAGAGTGGAAATGGAGGTCTACTTTAGGCCCTGGGGGGAAAAAATAGCATAAGGTCCCCTTGCTGAGTTATAAGCTCACTATTAAACCAACCAAGGTGGCTTTTTTTGCAGACAAAATAGGGCTGCCAACAACTCTTCTAAGCTACTTTTTAAAGTTGTAAAACCTGTCTACCCCCATCTCAGGGCTTGGTGAATTTGTTTCAAGACTGTAATGGAAAGATGCTATATTTTCATGATAACATTTTGTATTAACAATGAAGAGTGAAACCCTGCCCGAAGTCGCCATCTCATGCCATCAGCTAAATCAGCTTAAATTATTTTTCCCTCATTTCCTTGCACCAAACATTTGTTGTTGAGTGTTAAATCTAGATCGCCATCCGATCCCTGCTCTCCTAACACTCCAACTGGCTTCGACACCTATTGCCGACTTCCTGCAGAATGTGTTTATTCTCCCGCTGCAAACAGGAATCTTTCCCACACCCTCAGCGATCGTCACTCTGCTACTAACAAAAAACAATGCAGACCCTTGGTATCTTAAAAACTTTCATGATACCTGAAAGATTTGTCAACCAGGAACTTGTTAAATTTCTTGAGATTCATAATATCCTTGATCACTCGCAAAACGGTTTCAGGAGTGGCCACAGTACAGAATCTGCTTTCATTGTGGCTGGAGACAGCATCCGTTGGCAGGATGATTTGGGGGCCATACTGGAGATTTTGCATTTGTCTACTGCATTCAATACTGTTTCACTGGTATGGATGATTCAACGGCTGCAGCACATCAGTCCTGGTGGGTTTGCCCTTAAGCTCCTCAGCTCTTTCCTTACCAACAGGTTGCAAACTGCTAGCTGTGGAGGTTTCAAGTCGAAAGCCTTTAGTCTTCCCTGTGGAGTCCCTCAGGGCTTGTCCCTGAGTCCGACTCTCTTTAACATGTATGCTGCTGCTGTGGTTAAATTGCTGTGTTCTTTTGGGTTCCAGGTATTGTTGTACCCTGATGACACACAGATAATTTTGTCTATTTCCAAAGTGTTTACCTCAGTTGCCGAGAAGTTCAATCATTGCATGTCTAGCATAAGAAGGTGTATGAAAGACAACACCCTTAAACTTAATGGTGACAAAACTGAGGTATTGGTGTTTTCCACTCGGAAGTCAGTCTGGTCTATCTGTGGCCGGAGGAGTGTGGACTCTCTTTCCACCCGGTCAGATCAGCCAAAAACCTTGGTGTTTTATTCAACAATACCTTGAGCTATGATACTCAGGTCAGCCGTACTACTAGCACCTGTTTTCACATTATCAGAACCTTGAGAACATGTTTTCCATATATTTCAATCTGTCATTATTACATGTATCACCTCGTGAGTGGACTACTGCAACTCATTGTACCTCAATATCAATGGTTCCTGTCTCAACAAACCTCAAGTTGCTCAGAACGTGGATGCCCGACTTATCCTCCACATTCCGAGGCACCTTTCGGTCAGAGAAGGGATTTGTTTCTTCCTCTGGTTTACAGTTAGGAAAAAGGTCATTAATCCTTTTCTGGCGTCCCCATACACATATGTGTGCAGGTAAGTTTGTGATCAAGTCAGCTAATTTGCAACCACAGTTACCATAGAAAAACAACACATAGAATATAGAACACATATAAAATATAGAACTGTGCTAAAGTATCAGATTTTAGTTGCCACATAGCTCTTCTATTTCACTGAAACAAAAAAATTAAACCAAATAAAATAAGATGAATGAAAACATAAAATAATTGAGAGTTTAATTATCAATCAACGTGGTGTCTACTATATAATCTTTCAACTTAACAGGAAACCTTCCTTTGCATGCATAACATGAAGGAGTATTTCTCAAATCTATAGGATCACAAACATTTGATGACATACAATGTTGTTAATCTGATGGCAGACATTGTTATGTGTTTGAGCCCAATACAATTCCATCCTCATTTCGTGTTTCTAAAGTATAGGGTAAACATTTTTTACATTCTTTATGACAGTCAAGTTTGATGCTTGAAAAATCTCTTCCTCATGAAGTGCAGGACTCACATTATTCCCTACACATCTACAACTGTAGGAAATACTCCATCATGTATGACTATTCAGTACAATTCAAGTTTTTACAACTCTTAAAATGTTGTACACCTTTGAAAAGCTGGTCTCACCTCTTAACTTGTAGGGAGCAATTGTTCTTTGGAATGGTTCCTAACGTTAACTGTTTTCATTTAGTCATTACATTCTCTCTGGCACATTTGTGCACAACATCTAGGGACATAGGTTTCAATTACCACGTACACCACATCGGGTTAAGCAGAGTAAAAGGTTTCCTCGCCTTCAGAAGCTCAAATGGAAATCCAGTAGTGTTATATGGGATACAATGATAAGTCCAAATATAATTTTTTTTATTTAATATTGTATCCTGCCTTAAGACCAAGTTGAACCCCTACTACCACTACTTTATTGAATCCCTCTGTAAACCATTCATATCTGGTGAATTAAAAGTTGTCCTCCTAAGGAAAATACCCATATCTTTTAAGAAATAGTTCAGTTTATGTTAGGGGAATTGCACACCATTATCTGAAACGATAATAGATGGAGCATCTTTCCTTCTAAAGCAATCCTCCAAACAATCAATACCAGCATCAGTATTGAGACTAGGTAACTATTTCAATTCCACCCGTTTAGAAAAATAATCTTTAAAAATGAAAGCATGTGCTTTAATCGCAGTCCTTCATAAGGTCCCAATAAACCCATTCCTATTTCTGCCCAGGGAGTTGATTGAAACTCATTCCATTTCGCTTCTGATTGGTTTTATTTTTAAACTTTATCTGGCTCAGTACACAGTCTACACCTTTTCATAAAGTTTGATATTTGATCATCCATAAAGGCCACCAATAAAGTTGTCTTAACTTTTTTTTTGTCTTCAGTGTGTAATAGAAACTAGTTGGGACCCAAGTGTCTTAGGGGGGGGGAGGGGTTCGGGGCGGGGGGCACAGAGCAAGAACCTTTCAAAATCAAATAGCCCTATATATACATGTCTTCTCTGACTTACCAAAGACTCTTCATTTGGCCAACTATACAAGATAAAATAACACATTTTTCAAAACACTATTCTCCTTTGATGCTTTGAGTCAGTCATCCTCACTTGCAACATGCTGTACATTCACCTAAGGAGCATGAATTTACACCAGAACACATTTTTCCTTATCTTCGAATAACCGATTTTGTTAGTCTCAAACTGGTAATCTGGAAGACAATCTGCTTGGACACTGAACAAACCAGGACTATATATTAAAGTGAAATTATATTCATATAACCTAGCCAACAATTTAACTAATCGAGAAGATGCCTTAACAGTAGCCTTGTTATTCAAAAGTGACATTGGACGTTTATGGTCTTCTGTGAAGCTAAACCATTTATCTCATACATAAGATCGAAAATACTCAACCGCCCATGCACAAGCAAGGCCTTCTCGTTCTATGGTAGAATAATTTGACTCTGCTAGAGATACTATTTTAGAAACAAAAGCACTGTTACTTCATTTTCATCTTTTAGTTGAGTAAAAACAGAACCTATTCTTAGTGTACTAGCATCAACAGTATTCATTCTTTTGTTGGAATATGACAATGGGAAAAGAAGAGAAGATACAATTAAAGCATTTTTTACAGTTTGAAATTCTTGTTCTTATATCTAATTATACTTAACTCCTTATGTAAGTGAATACCTCAGAGCGGCTGCAATACAGCAACAATTCTCAACAAACTGAAGCTAGAATTCTAAAACACCCAGAAAAGACATGTGTTGGGCTTTATCTGTGGATGTAGATACTTTCTTAATGGATTTTAACAAATGATCTGTGGGAGATATTTCTTCAGAAGAAATTGTGTTTCCTAAATACTCAACTTTTTAGACATATATTTACATTTTTGATGTACCCAATACCCAAGAATACACAAGAGGCTATCTAAGATCTGAAGGTCTGATTTTGCATTACAATGGAATCAGAATACACCAGGATATAATTCTGAAAAACACTGCATCCTCAATGCTCCCAAACATGCATTAATTTATGGCACACTGATGCTGCAAAAGGCCAAATCCAAAGTCATCCGGTTTTACATGAAAGCTTCTCCCAAAGTAACGAATGTGGTAATTTGGTGAGAATACTCAATAAGTACTATCAAGTGATGGGCTGATTTTTTGTTTATTGAGGAAAAAACAATCAAGTCAGTTTTAGTCAACAAATCTTGCATGCGTGTTAAAGGATGACACTCTATCACAATCTGTCTATTGACAGGCCAAGATCTACAAACAGTCTCAAATCGACTGATTTTAAACCAACACAATCGGAGATACCCATTCTGAGGGATCAACTGATTCAATTACAGCACCATCACACATCTCACATAGAATGTTGGATAATTCAGATATTGTACTCATAGGAACTTGTCTGACTTTATGTTTGACTATGTTAGCTTTGCCTTTAAGAATGGGTCTGCGTGTAAAATGATTTACCTTACCTAATTGCTTTTGAAAAGCATCTTTCTGTTTATTCAATAAAAAATTATTTTGATCACACTTCACAAAACATGTATTTTGGAGATCCTCCACTTCCGCCAAGAATACCAGATTTCTAACCCATTGGGATTAAGGGAAATACCCATTTTGCCCTGGTGACGTCATCTCAATATGTGTTGACCATCAATTGCTACGTAAACCTTACCTACAATTTTTCAGTCCTGAAACTCAATGATAGCTATAAGATACCCAATCATACACATTTTCTTCATCCCATGGCTGTATATCCTTATAAATATGATTTGGTTCTAGTTACATACCGCACAACTGATAATTAAAACACTTATCTGACACAACGGGGCCATCCATGACTTCTAAATTTCTACTAGTTTAGGTAATACAGATTGGTTGTTTAAAGGACTTTTCATCATCTCCACAGACAGTGGTATCCTCACAAAATATTTTTTAAGTGAATCAGTACCACTTTCATTATCCATTGCTTTGGTATGCATCTGGGTAACTTCATTTTTATGAGTGCAATATTTACAGGAACTATCCTCTTGTATATCATCATTTTCAAAATACCCAATAACACATTTTTGAATGACTCTTGTTTTCCAGAGCAAACTTGCACCGTTGAAATTCTTATTGACTTCCCTTTGATGCACAAATTAGAAGAATGGTCCATTGTCCACATCTGAAACACATGTTTCCTATGGCTGGACTCATTTTAAAAGATGTAGCAAGTGTCTTTGACCCACAACAATTACAATTTACTTTGCTTTCTTTATATAATGTTGATGACATCCCTTTGACATTATCCATTTTATAATCTTATTACTTATGTCAAAATATTTTCCTGCTGAAATAGTAGCAACCTCTGCCTTTCCTGATGAGTTTAATGCTTTGAATGACGAAACAAAACATATAACACTTTTGGTAATAACAATGGTATCCTAAAGAGCTGGGCTCTGATGTCCAATGAAATGTTCTTGAATCTTTTTCTTGGAACATCTGATGATAATTGGATCTTTAACATATGTATAGATTGAACTTCCAAAACCTCAATCAGCTGCTAAAGTTTGTTAATTGGCAACATGTGAGTCAATTGATTCATTGAGCAATTGATGACCAATAAAAGTTAAACCTCTCCTTCACAATATGAGGGTCCTCTGTGAAATTTGCCTTTATCATGTCTAGAGCTTCAATATAACAATCGTAACCGGCTGTGTTTTCAATTTGAGGTGGTTCAAATTGTGGAAAATGAGCAAGTATCTCTTCTCCTTCTGACCCCAGGAGGTGTAGTTAAAGACCTTTTTTCCTTTCGGGCAAAAATGATTTTCCATCAATGGCCAACATATAATTACTGAATAATCGTAACCATTTTTCCCATCTCATAAATGGTTGCTCCGATCTTTCATGAAAGGTGGTGATTGGTTTCCATACTGTAGTGACATGACTGATGAAATGAATATATATATATATATATCAATGAGATGACTGAATCTATGAAGACAACAAAACAAAAACAAATATAATAAATAATTGTCAAAGGCTCTCTCTACAAAAAGCACAGTGAGATGATCATAATAAATTACGTGGACAATATTATCATTAGATAAGATTTGTTGAAGGCTCCCATTATGAAGCAACAATGAAAGTACTGATGCTAACAGAGTACCAATACTGTTTGGGTCAAACAATGCTCCAGTAAGTCAACTTTGAGTGCACATTATGCCGTTTAACACTACAGTTATATGTATTTTATTCACAAGGTGCGATGGTGACTGCAGCAGTTGAGTGCATTTTGCTGACACCATGCGGCGCAGTCCAAACACAGTGGTGGCTGTCTGCTGTAGCATACAGTTAATGGGAAGAGAAGAACATTGAGGATGATGTATGCATGTGTGAGGTTCAGTGATGAAGGTGTTCCTGAACAAAAGAGAGCACGCGCCTTAACTGCTATAACAGAGGTGCTGAAAAATCGATATTTATTAACGTATAGAATGTTCTTCATGTGAAGAGTAAAATATGAGGAGAAATGCTAGGAATCCAGTGCAGCACTGAAGTCCAGTAACGCTGCAGCACCGGCAGTAAAATGAATGAGGCAGCAGCTTTAAAGTGTATTGACGGCTGTCGGCTGCGGGGGCTTGAATCTCATCGCCAAAAGGTTGCATGAAGAGTCCTCTATTGAAGAGCCCACATATGTTTATGTGCAGGTAAGTCTGTGATCTTATCAACTAACTAACACCAGGAATATAGAACACATATAGAACATAGTACTTTGCTGAAATAGCTGGTTCTAGTTGTCACATAGTTCTAGTTCACACAGATTCAAAAATACTACCACCGAAATGCTGCAGAAATAACCACCAACTACAAAGAAACATTGCTAATTAACTAGTGAAACTTTGTTCATCCCCATCACACCCATATCTTCAAATTCTCACTCAAGTCTTCAAAAAACACACATACACAATAATGATGGCAGTCATTGACCATAAAACTGCACAAACATTCACAACACTCACCTCCCCACTGTTTGTCATTTGAACCCCTTTCAGCCTCCCTCACCTATCTCCTATACAGATCACTACGTTCCATTGCTTCAACAATTGACCTTGGTAAAGTAACAATATAAATGTGTATTCACTAAATTTACCTCATCAACCACAAAGAACAACATTAAGTACTTTGGGGTTACTATTCTAGCTGGTGACCCTGCCACCAATATTATGAACAAGACATTTTTAGAGCTTATCATTTCCATGGATCTCAATATTGACATTACCAAACCAATGGTCTTAAAAAGATATTGCACCTCATCCTCCCTCTATGCCATACCTTCAATATACTGCCTGGATTTGTTCCCTTGGGTGGACCTGCCAACCAACTATTTCATTCAGTATGACACTTCCACTGGCACACATGATATTTAATCTAAACCATCACAAATAAACACCATGAGCCCTATTCACAAAGGTAAAGTTAAACATGTAGATTTACTCATGCGTAAAATTAACTCTTACACGTAGGAGTAACGCAACACTTGTTTGTTATTCACCATTTTCAAGTGTAGTTTCCACCTAACTGTAGACTTGCTTGTCTCCACCCTGTGCAATCTATGACTGTAGACTTTTTAAGATTGCATTTGCATATATAAAGCTACTATTAGCAACTTTTCACTCATAGGCGAAGATTAGCACCACTGGGCTAGAGGTCTGCCTATGGTAAAAGTATAGGGAAAATTAATAATCTTTATCAATTCTTATCAAATGTTTTTAAATACGTTAATGTAAAATAAAAATATAAATAAAAGTAAAATAATCATCGGCAGCAAAAAAAATCATATTGCACATTAATTCATCAAATTAAATGTTCATTCAATAATTTAATAATTAAAATATATCAACCCGTTAAGTGCTGCCGTCGGCCGTTGAACGTTCGGAGCACTACCTGGCTAGTGCTGCGCACGTTCAATGACCGACGCAGACCCGCCCGCTCTTTAAAACAGCCGCACTGCCGCGAAAAAACGGCCGCGGTTAACGTTAATTTAATTTATAAGTATTATTGTGAAAGAAAATGTAAACACTGCCCATCATTACGATTTTAATATCCAATTCATATTTAGTACATTTAATTAAGGCTATGCTTTTAATTGATAAAAATAATTATTAAAAGTTTATGTTTTTAATATATGTTGATTACTTTTGAATGAATTCTAAGATATATTTGTTAATGGAATATAAATGTTTGACACTAAACACAAGATTATATATATACATATATATATGCCTCCATTATTTTGTGAGTAGGTGGCGCTAAACTTGCTCCACGACTAGGCTGGAATACATTTACAAATGTTTTGTGGCCTTTAGGGCTGTAGTAACGTTAGAAGTTTAGTTTGTGGATAGCAATGGTCTTACTCTTTTCTGGGTGGATGTTGTATTTACATATCCCTCCCTAAACCCCTCCTTACCCATCCCCAAAACAATCCTCTTCTATAGTAAGTATTCCCCATTTTCCAACCACTGCCCCCCTGTACCTCCCACATTTACTACTAAGGAGTAAACTTGCTTGTGTGGAGATCTCCTCACAGAAAAGATAGGGGGAGATTTCCACCAGTTGGTTTGAGAATTGCATTTTGTGGTAAATAATGAGTACTACTCTAGTACTACTTTACGAACTAAAAGATGCAGTTTGTGAATCAGGCCCCATATAATGTAGTGATTTCACCCTCTACGCCCTATTCCGCGATTCATGTGTCTCATATCTACCCCCACTGCAGAGTGGATGTCTACAAAACCCAATCGACAGATGCTCTCGATAGAGGTACACTGAGTAAATTTGTAAAGTGCCTAAGCAAAATTGATCTTTAACTCTAATATTATTCAACATTGTCCTAGAGCCATTGGTGATAACACTGAATCTTCAAGCTTGTATCCCAGGCAGTGCTTGAAATGGAAAAATAGAAGTGCAGGTACTCTGTACCAGAGTACCTGCTTGTTTCTGAGAAGTGCTGGTACTCTTCAGTTAAAAGTATTAAATTTCTCTTGAGAAGTGCCGGCATCTGTTTCACCACTTTTACATCTGATTTTAAGAAAGTGTGCTTTTTTTTAGAATATATCTTATACATTAATAAACGGTGCTGATGACATGTACCTAAAATTTCCCAAATAATTTATGTTATATGTTTTTGTTACTATTGTTAGTTTACTTGCAAATGTTGTAGAGTATGTTTTGTTCAATATTTGCCTCCTTTATGTTTCAATTAGTTAAAAAGTAAAAAAATTGGAAGTCGTAGGAAAGTGACCCTTTTTGTATGATCATCCCCACTTTTTGCTCCAAATGCAATTGTTATGACTCTGATAATGCAAAAGAGTCTGCTGCCCATATCTCAATGCCTGTGGTCTCAACTAAAACTAACATGTTCAACTAGGTAATACCAAAATGGCAAAGGCTTTACCCTCTTATAAGTCCGTTGTATATGGTACCTGGGGTACCTAGGGCATTGGTTGTACAGGGATCCCCAGGGCTGCAGCACATGTTTGTGCCACCCTGGGAGACCCATGTAACCTACTGACAGCTGGCCTGCCATTGCAGACCGCAGGAACAGTGCAAACTTCACAAACTCCACTGTGCCCTCGCCATGTGTGGTACATTCAAATACACTGACTTTAATGTATGTTAGACACCCCTAAGGAAGGCCTCCTCAGCCCAGGAGGCAGGATGCATTATATTTAAGGTGTGGACATGTACGTGCAAGCCTATATGTACCCATAGTGACGTTCCCCATTGGAAACCACTACATGTGTTAGTGATCCATAGGATACCATGGGCTGCCAGCCAGGTACCCTCGAGATTGTCAGCTCCGGGATAGTATGACTAAAGTAAGTCATGTTTGGTATAAAGAAACATACCTTGTCACCCCTGACATGTTTCTCATGCTCTGAGTACGTGGCATGCACCCAGAGGGCACTTTAGAGGTTGCCCCCAGTTTATAGCGTTCCAGCTGAACAGCCTGTGCTTTCCCATGCCTCCTGAAGCAAAGACAAGATTGTGACCTCCTGCCAGATAGTGTGATCACTCCCAGGAGTCAGAGACAAATGCTGGGCAGGAAGGAGGTCACCAGTCTGGTATCCAACCCCCACACTCGACGCTGCAGGTACAGGGAACATAGTGCAATCATCATCGGACATCAGCAGCTGTTGTATTTTTGTGTTTTGTTTCTTGCATCGGCGTGTAAGCGGTAAAAACAGCACCACCCATGGCTCCCAGTCAGCACCAAGCACAGCCAGAAAAACTCTGCACCTGGACTCCAGGGGCTAGGTAAAATTGATCTGACTGTTGTGTCCTGGCGCCCATGAGACCTTACTCTATAAGGGTTCCAAGTAACTCGGCCTGCAATTGACCGCTTGTCACTAGTGGATTTTGCCATTGACCGCAGTGCTATTTTGTCTATGTATTTTACTGCACTGATTTGATATTGCTTCAAAAATCTATAACTCCAGTTATATGTGTGATATCCCGATCATTTTTATGTTTAAATTAAGATAAAAATACACTCTAGTTTCATAAACTGGTGTTGAATTTCTCTCAAGTTATGTAATTTACTTATCATCAATGTTGGTACTCTAAAATGCTTAACACATGCTCCTCTGGTAAAGCCTGGATGCTCTTTGCCACTCCACCAGGACTGAGCTAAAGATTTATTAGTGTGAATCCATGGTCCATCTTTGGGGTATTGTGATAATATTGCAGGGTACGGCCACCCAGACATACCACATAATATTTCACTTTCCTACAGAAGTTGTTTCTTATTTGCTTTGCATATGTTGTAAAGCGTAAAAGGAAGAAACTATGGAGAAGGACCATTTTATAGAGACACATGTGTGGCTTTATTTGCAGCTTCAGTAAAGGAAAGGAAGAAAGTCCATTGTTTTGTGATACAGACAATGATGGCTGCTGTCTGTTTATTTGCATGGACGCATACTGGCAGCAGGCATGAGACAGTGTGAGAGGATTATCATTATGTCGGAGAGTTCATTGCTTGTACCCAAGGTCAATGAACTTGTGCAGCAGAGTTGAATGAATAAGGTAGCAAGGAAAAACAAATTATACAGCTTGGTGCAGCACATTTTGGGTCATTTTGTCATTTTTATACACATTAACACTGTTTTAGCAAAGACTTCACCTCAATAGTATCACTTGAAAAGTTAAATATATGCATCAACATCTGAAAGGTGACCCGCCACTGTGCAGCAAAGTGCCTGTCACTGCGCGGAAACGTGTGGCAAAGTTTTAATTAGCCTTTGATCCATTCCATTTGGAACAATTTTTTGTTACAATCTGCAAACTATGCGGTAGATGATGGGCTATATAGTAAGTGCATTAATACCACAATTATGCAGAAAATGCAGCGGACGCAGAATCGCGTAATTCTAGTGGCCATGCACGTATGCCATAAACAGGTACTGCTGTAAATTATACCGTCCATCCCGAAACTACATCACAGGACGCCATGTGTGGCTTCTTATTGTCGGTCCTACACAGAGTCTCTGTGAGAAGAAAACTTGCTGCTGCATTTTGCAATTTAAGTGTATTTTAGGGGTACCTAGAAGACCCTAGAGGACAGGTTGATGCCCACCTTACAGCTCCAATACCTCCTAGGCATTATAAGTTGAGGACTGCTTCCTGGCATACAAGAGCTAAGGGAGGGCGAAGCATGTCTGAAGAATTGGCAGATTGCGCTGAGGTTTCGCTTTCACTCCTGCTTGTGGACTGGATGCCGTAGCACTTTTCAGCAGCCACCCTGCTAGCAGCTACTTCTGGCTTTTGCTCCTCTTGTACCATTTATATCACCAGCAGGCCACTGGGTTTTGTCTTTGAAGAGACATGGTGGGTTTCCTGGAACACTATCCGCATTTGTCTACAGAAGTTTCATAACTAACCAGTGCCTCTTTGACCAGAGCCCACCTAAAGGGTTAGATTGAGAGAAGGAAAGAAATACTCCTGGGGACGTTTCAGGGCAGCAACACCAGTCCTGTGGGGTCTGTGCAGAGAGATTCCTGAAATCACTCACAGGGGACATTGAGCAAAGGCAGTCTGGTGTGTGCCCACAAGGGTCTCTATGTGTATCAGTTGCATTTTAAAATACCTTTTCCTCTTTATTGTATAACTCTTTACTACCCTCAACGTTGACATATTGTCTATATATATTTTTTTCAACAAATGGAAAGGTTACACATTACAGCATATGCGTTAGCAAATAAGAAAGAACTTCTAAATATTTAAACTTTTAACACCTTTGCAAATACTGACTCATCCTCACGTTTCCATCACACAACCAGGTGGTGAAATTTGGCACCAAACCATACTTGAATGATGCTCTCTCTAGTCAAAGTTTAGTGCCAGTTTATTGCCATATATTAGTGTTATACTCGTATTGCTTCTTACTGGCCGCACCCTGCACCTCACTCCTCAAAATCTCCCAAAAGGACCCTACCTGCAGTACTCGCGGCGGCTTTATCCTAGCCAGTTGCTATCACTGAATTTCACCTCTTCCCACTCACTGTTTGCTAAGTTTTCAATTGAAGAGTGGTGGCTGTACCTCCTACGTCACGCATGTGGGGGAAATTCCACTGAATTTTCAGTTTTACGCAATGACAGTAGAGGTTTTTCCACTTATTTGGCTACCTTCAGCATCCAAAGAGCCATTTTGGTGGTGACAGTGGCAGACAGTGGAAACAGCAAATATAACTTCTGCTGAAGGTTTTCCGCACTTTCCATGGATAACTTTCACAGATGCAACTCTGTGAGACTTTGTGCAGGACAAATCATCCTATATCTAGCTGGTGTTCCTCTCCCATTTCAGTTGGAGCTGCTACACCACCTTGAAGCCACTGATGATGTAGTCAAATGAGGCTTTGTTTGTAGGACCACATCATAGGAACTCAAAATAGAGTGCCATTTTTAGTAGAGTCACTGTTACCACCCTCCTCTAAACCAGATCCTATATGGTTCCATTATTTGTTTACTAGCTTGTACACACCATATTCCTCCATATTACTTAAAAAAATTAAGGGCCTCATTTATGAGGTTTTGCCGTAGGGGAGCACCTCAGGCCTTCCTGCTGCGCTGCCCTACGGCAAAAGAAAAGGACAGGAATGCGCCGTATCAATCCTTATCCACTGCAGCAGCACACAATAGGCTGCGGTGCGCCTAAGCAGGCACCTTTGCACCATGGTGCAAGGGTGCCTGCGTTGAGATGATGATTGTCTTTGTGCAGAAAGGGAAACCTTCCTGCACAAAAACAACTACAAGAGGCTTTTTGCAGCGCACATAGAAAAAGGAAAAACAGGGAGGAATTAAGATATTTCTCCTCATTGTGCCTCCCTTACGCCTCCCCTGGCGATTTCTCGTAAATCTGGGGCAATGCCAAAATACTATGGATGTTGCTGGGAACGCCCCCAGCAACACCCATTGCACACCTCTTTAATGAAGAAAACTATATTAAAGGGGACAATATTTACCAGGCAGCATTAATCCCCAAAAATTGGCTTAGTGCTGCCTCGTAAATATGGAGCTGGCTCCTGTGCCACTGAACGTCACAAAAAGTGACGTTTCAACGGCGCAAGGGGCCTCATAAATGAGGCCCTGTATGTTTGAAACAAGGATGAATTACGTGTTCATGTGACACTCAACCAAGTAATGTAAATAATACATGTGGGGTCGGTCTGAATTACAAATCAATAATGTCTTCTTTGAGCAATGTGGCATTAATGAACCAGGTAACCTTTGTTATATGATGTCACCATAACAGCACAGTGGAATCAGAAGTTTGTAATTCTGTGAATACTGTGCCAGGATTCAAGCCTGTAACTTGCAAGTTGCACATACCTTAACCTACTGACTTCTCTCACTGGCTGCAACAGCCGGCTCGACAACTCAGCCCAGCTGCCCAGCATTTAATTAATTGTAGCCTGGAAACAAGTACCTCGGGGATGTCATCCGGGGGGACATCTTCGTGGTCTAATTTACTTAGCACTAATGACTGAGCAGCAGCCCCGGAATCAGCTGGTGAGGAAAGTTGTTTCATCTTTTTTAAATGAGAGAAGCTGACAAGAGCGTGGTTTTGTGGCTGCATTGATTTGACTTAACATGGATAAGCCACCACCACTTAGCAGGGCCTTTGATGAATACCAAATTGTACTAACAATCTGGTCTACCTGTCAATAGCTAACAGTGTTTCTGTGGTTAATAGAGAATCCTCCAACCTAGATGCATTTCATCTGAGCAAGGACACTCAGCTCAGGCCTGACGCAGGGTATGCCGTGCACATAGATGCAGAAACTATTGCCTTAATATGTAGACGCTCTCTTCCTCTTAGACTTTACATGGTGAGGTAATAACTGAGGATATGCAAAATTAAGGTATGTGGTGTCATTTCTGTTCACCTCGCGAAACCTGACGAAAAGCTTCAGAACTGACATGAAATGTGTGTTTTTTTAAAATATGACATAAAAATATACATAAAACGCTTCGCAGGTGAAAGCATCTGCAAATATGAACTACAGTGATTAAGAAATGTTGCTGATTTTTTTTAATTTTGGCAAAATTAGCAAAACCTCTACATGTCTAATTATTTTTATTTGATGGATTTTTTTCTCCAGAGAAAATTATTAAGTAGTGAATCGTCACTCCTTGCTCTGAAAAGTCCGTATTAGCTTTTGTGGATCCAGAAATAATATACCTGAAGAATGCTTCACTCAGTAAATCATTGGTAAAAAGGCAATTAAACAGTCTGCAATAATGTCACTGTTAAAAACAAAACTTTGTCGGACTAAGAGCCAATAACTACTGTTACCACTCCAGGCTCCCAAGTTAGATCTCGAAAAAAAAAATGTGTCACAGTTTTATTGTGTCCCACAACATGAGAACCAGTCAGGGTGCAGTCCTTTCATCAGTATGTAGTGACCTTGTCTTACATTGGTTACCTCCTAGAATACAGGACACTGACTAGTCAGATGTCCTTATCCTGCTGGACCTGTCAGCTTAAAAAAAATCAATAAAGTGAAAATATAACTTTACCACCTGTAAAAGTGCACAGGAATCACAGATCCTGGGATACCTTAACCTGGTCCTTCTGATTAGGTCAACAAGTTATAATCAACAGATTCCCCGAACCCAGCAAAACCAAGGGAAGCAGGGCCTGAAAGGCTTTTGCAGTGGTAAAGGGCAACACCTCCCAGCTAATGAAGGTCAGAAGGGCCCTACCATTATTGTGAACGGACCACAAAATCTAAGATCATAAATCCTAGCAAAGCCATGACAGGGCTCTTGCAATATATGCTGCCTTGGATTACTAATGAAGGACATCATGAAACACCATAGAGTTGAAAACTAATCATCAAGAAGTTTTTTTTTAATATTTCTTTTTATTAAAAATAAAAAAAGAAAACAGCAAGGTATCAATAAATTACGCAAAGCAAATAGACTGTACAAGGGCGGATCATCAGTACATAAACAACAATATAAAAAAGATATGATTGGGGGGAGGTGGAGAGGAAGAAGGAAAAGGAGGCCTCAAATATAATATTTAGTCAAGATTAGGGGGAAAGCGGGAGATCAAGTACAACTGTTTCAGGTGGCACACATAAATCTCCTCTATAGCGATTCCAGGGGGCCCAGATTTTATGCCACTTTCGGGGACGACCTCGAGCCACATATACTGTCTTTTCCCTGAACATACACCAATCCATGTCATCCATCCAACCCTCAATTTTAGGAGGCAGCTGGGATCCCCACAATTGTGCAATATTGCGTTTAGCAATCATTGTTCCCAAGGTCACCCATTGCGTTTGGGCTACATTATGATCAGTGGGCTCCCAAACATTCAACAGGCAACGCCTGGCTTCAGGCAAAAGTGCCACACCCGTAACTTCCTGAAGCACCTTGTGGACCCTGCACCAATAGTCGGCTACTTTCCCACACTCCCAGATGATGTGCATAAACGTGGCCAACTGGCCACAACCCCGCCTACACAGACTCTCCTCCGAAAATCCCATCTGAACCAAGCGGGGACCCGTGACATACACTCTATGTAGTATTTTGAGTTGGACCAATCTCAGGCGAGCTGGAATTGCGACCTCCTTTGGGGAGGAGATCGCGGACTGCCAATCTTCATCATCAAGTTCAAGACCGTCACGGGTCCACTGATCTCGCAGTTGCAATAAATGTAAATGTAAATGTAGTTGAGCTTATATAGCGCACAGCTACCCGCAGTGGGTGTCCCGGCGCTTGCTTAGGGAACCCTTCCTGGTATTCCCCTGTGAGATAGCAGGGTATCCACAAGGTGAAAGTCAGGCATCCCGCCGCGAGGGGCCGTTGTGGAGATTAAGCAAGCTATTGCCCAGAGTCGCAGAGTGTGAACCCGTGAGTCGAGGAGGCACCGGGGCGAGAATTATCGAGTCCGTGGAATTTTTAGCCCAAGACCCCGCCGAGGCGGGGAATTGAACCCTGGTCCAGGACCGATCTCAGCTTCCGGGTCTGCTGCCTCTAACCCCTGAGCCACACTTCTCCAATAGAAGGTCTGCTCTATGGTTAATCAGTTTTTTATACACTAGGGAGATGGTACTATCTGTTATATAACCATCCAGAACACGGTCCTCCAGCGGGGAAGACTCAGGTATCTCCACCCCCCTAGGGAAGACCGAGTCGAGCGCATGACGGATCTGTGCATAACGGAAGTACTCCGTTCCTCCCAGCTTGAACTCAGCCTGCAGGGCTACAAAGGACTTCACTTGCCCCTTAACCCAGAGATCACCCACCCTGGAGATACCAATGAGGTCCCACCTGTCAAATCCCTTCGTGTTTCACAATTTGCCAAGCCGATCTGATCCAAAAAGCGGGGTCGCTAAGGTCAAACGATCTTTCCACCCCAACGCGCTGGTGGCGTCCTGCCAAACCCGCAAGCTGCCCGCGTCGGCCCCGTCAGAGACCTAACTACCGATTTGGAATATAATGCCCTATAGTAATTACCTCCAGGGAGCAACCACCTATCCATAGCAAAACCTGGGTTTGGCCCGGGGCAATACGTACCGTGGTTGATGGCCCCCAACTGCGACGCCCAATAGTACCTTTTAATATCGGGAAGAACAATACCCCCGTCGTACCAGGGGAGCGCCAATTTGGCGAGTGCAATCCGGGGACTACCATCCCACAGCAATTTCCTCTGTAGACCCTCAACTATACGGAAGTAGCTACCAGGAACAAAATCAAGGGTATTCTGCAGGGCGTACAAAAAACGGGGAAGGGACATCATCTTAAAAACGTCCGAGTAACGAAAGTGGAAGTTTACGCCAATTCGCCACGTCTCGCCTCAACCGCGCCAAAGGGGGAAGGAGATTTTTCTCATACGGGGTCAAGGGGTCCATTGAAATAAAAATACCAAGATATTTAAACCCCTGCTGTGCGATCTGGATAGGACAGCCACGCGGCAAAACCGGTACATCACCACTGAGTACATAAAGAGAAGATTTCGCCCAGTTGATAATCAGACCAGAATTCTTACCAAAGGAAATCAAAACATCGCATAACACTATCAGGGACTTTCTGGGGGAGGTCAGGTACAAAAGGATATCATCCGCATACAAGGAGATACGATCTTCTTGTTCCGAGGACCAATAAATACCCATTATAGAGGGTGCCCAACGGATCCACGCAGCCAGGGGTTCAAGCGCCAGCGCAAACAGAAGGGGAGACAGCGGGCAACCCTGACGGGTACCTCGCCCAAGACTAAACGTTGCAGAAACGCAGCCATTTACCACTACCTGGGCGAGGGGATCCGCGTAAAGAAGCCGCACCCAGCCAATAAACTCCGAGCCGAAACCAAATTTAGTCAGAACCACCCATAAATACGGCCAATCCACAGTATCAAACGCCATAGTGGCGTCTAAAGACGCCAAAATGGCCGATTCACGCAGCGTCGCCGCCCTAGTGATAACACCATGCAGCCGCCGAAGATTCAATGCCGTATTCCGGTGCGGGATAAAACCAGATTGATCCGGATGAACTAGATCGCCGATGACCGTGATTAGTCTATTAGCTAACAACTTAGCAAGAATTTTTGGCTCGGCGTTTAACAATGAAATCGGCCGGTACGAAACACATTTATTCCGTGGCTTCCCCTCCTTATGTATAACAACTATGGTAGCCAAACGCTGATCCCGGGGGAGAAACCCACCATCGCGGGACTCCATGAACATGTCCCTTAAATACGGGGCAATCCTGTCGAGCTGAAGCTTGTATAACTCAATTGGCAAACCATTGGGGCCCATTGCTTTACCCAAACGAAAGGAACGCATAGCTAACGCTATTTCATCCGCCTTGATCGCCGAGTCCATTAGATCCCTATCTTCCTCAGAAAGACTTGGAGGGGTTATATCTCGAAGCAGTAAACGAGAATCCTCCTCCGGTCTATCGGACACAGAGGAGTACACGGTGTGAAAATGATTGGCGAAGCACGTCACTATCTCCTGCGGGTCGATAACTAGGACCCCATCCTCCGTCTCAATCTCTGGCACCACACGACTTGCTCTATCTTTCCTATACAACCAAGCTATCAATTTGCCAGCCTTATCTCCAACATCATAGATACGCCCCTGTTGCTCCCGGCTAAGAGCCTTCGCCGCATCCGACACCAATGACTTATATTCAAGCTGCTTCAACTGCAGAACATGCAGTTTCGAGTGGGTCACCTCCTGCTCCAAAGCCAATTCCAAATCTGTTATTTCCGTCTCTATCTTAACCACTACCTCCTCTCTCTGCTTCTTAACTCCAGTGATCAATGACAGGGCCTGATCCCTCAGGACGGTCTTAAAAGCCTCCCATAGAGCGACCGCGGAAGAAACCGAGCCTTCATTCTCTCGGAATTAATGATTCAGAGCCTTCACAAGCTCACTACGAATTTTAGGGCTACGAAGATACCAAGGGTTAATCGGGGCAACCCGACCCTCGGCACCCGGGACTAAGTCCAATCGGAGCCATAATGGGGAGTGATCAGAAATCCCCCGAGCCATATGACGGACCTCTGCAACACCAAACGCATGTGCAGCCGGTACTAACACATAATCAATCCTGGAGAGACTACCATGGGCTCCCGAGTGAAAAGTATACTGCCGCTGAGTGGAATGAAGCAATCGCCAACAATCCACCAGACCCAGCGCATCAATAAAATCAGGCAGCCAACTATGCGTCCCTTGACGTCCCTGGGTGGATGTCTATCAAGCCTACCTGAAACCACCGCATTAAAGTCCCCACCTAAGATCAGGGACCCAGCCGGGAGATCAAGCAACACCCGCCCCAGATCAGCAAAAGTAGTTGACTGTAAGCCTGGAGGAACATAAATAGAGACCACGGTAATAGTACGACCCTCCCACCGCCCCGAAATCGCCACATAGCGTCCCCTATCATCAATGACAGTGGATTCCACCTCAAGCGGGAGAGCAGTTTTAACAAGGATCCCAACTCCACGTGATCCAGAGGAGAACCCAGCATGGGCAACCAGACGATACCCCTTCCTGTTCATGGCGTGACTCGTATGCCCCACCAAGTGAGTCTCCTGAAGGAGAACAATATCGGGGGATTGGCATTTTAGGAGCTGTAGTACCACCCCACGCTTAATCTTGTCCCCCAATCCATTGACATTCCAGCTCATCAACCTCAATCCCCTACCCCCCATCATAAAAGAAAAAGAAGATCCAACCACGAGCTGGGTCCAATGCTTCGATGAAAATGTCCTGCAGTATAGCACCTTGCAAAAACAACGAACAAAACATCCACATCCGCCCACCCCCAAACAACCCATTACAACACCCCCCACCCTGCACCCCTGCGTACGGCTAAAAAGCCACCCCAACTTGCAGTGTGCCTGTCGCCCCAAACCCAACTAAAATATGAGAAGGAAGGCTGAGGAGGAATAAACCCCAACGATATCCCCGCAACCCCCCGTGCAAAAGAAAACTGGCAGTAATAAGTCAAATCCAGAACCACCGTATTAAAAGTCCTTTCGTAGTCCCCGAAGACCTGGAAGATGGTGCTCATTCCTGCTCTTCAGGTCCTCCCTCCGCTCCACCAGGCTGACTCTCAGGATCCTGTCGGGCCGGCAGGGTGTCCAACCAATCAGCCACCACTTCAGGCTTATCAAAAAAGTACACCCTTTCGTTATATTCAATCCTCAATTTGGCAGGAAAGAGCCTGGCATACTTAAGGTCCATCTCGCGAAGTCTCCTTTTCACACCCAGAAAACTGAGCCGCTGTTTCTGGACCATCTGTGTGAAGTCCGGGTAAAAACTGATGGAGGAGTTTTCAAACTTCAGGGGACTACCCGCACGCGAGGCCTGAAGAATAACGTCTCTGTCCCGAAAGTTGAAAATCCGTGCTATCAGAGGCCGCGGCGGGGCTCCCACTTTCGGTTTTCCACCCGGGATTCTATGGGCCCGTTCCACCATGAAAAACTTGCTCAGTCCCTTAGGTGTTAAATGATTGATGATAAGGTCCTCAAGAAAAAGGTCAGTAGCTTGCTCCTCTGCCTTTTCCGGAACGCCAATAATACGGATGTTGTTCCGCCGGGCCCGTCCTTCAAAATCCTCCAGGCGACGAACAACCATGTCATTAGAGGCCCCAAGAGTACGGACTTTGGTTTGTAACTCAACAACGTCGTCCGTAAGGCTCAATGTTTTAATATCCAGCGATTTAACCCTTTCATTGGTTTTTGTGAGGTCCGTCCGGATCAAATTCACATCAATCGCCACCGTATCCAACTTGTGGGCAAGAGTCTCCATTTGCTTCCCGAGGGAGGACTGGATACCATCTATGGTGGCCATCACACCCTGCAGCGTCGGCTCCACCACCGGGGTCGACGAACTCTTCGCCTCCTCCAGCAACCTACCGGTTCCGCTGGGCGACCCCCGAACCTGAGCATAATGATCCATGACGTTGGTTTGGGTATAGCTGCCCCTTCTGGTATTCTTCACCCTCTGTTTGTCTCCCTCAGGTTTGCCCGCCATGTCGGGACAGTATCCAACAATGTACCAGGTAAAGGCGAGAGGAGGGGAGATACAGCAGACCGAACCGGGAGAAAAGAACAAATTCCACACAGAGGAGCTGCCAATAGGGGGGCCGAGAGAGCAAAAGTCAGTGGGGCGTCGCAAGTCCGGAGACCACAGCGATAACCAAAAAAGGAAGTGAAACTGAGCTGGACCGGGGCTCTTCGCTGCCCCAAGCCGTTGTTGTTCAATTATGCCCCGGGCACCATGTCAACTCGGGTGCCGGGCATCCAGGAGACGATGGCCGCAAACTTCTGAGCCCCACAACTCCGGCCCCGGGGGTCCGATCGGGACGGCGGAAACGATTTCAGGATCACCGGTGGTTCATCCGCACAAAGATGTCAACTGCAAACAGGATAAGTGACAGGATATATTCGGGAGGTTACGAGGGTCTCGGGAGCCCCTTGCTCATGCGGCCATCTTGGTTGCGCGCGAAGCTCCTCCTCCCAGCAAGAAGTTTTAAACCAAAAAATATACAGTACATCATCCCCATTAAAACAGCTATACAGGCTCTGATGGAACAAAGGGTAAACTACAGATAGGTGGCCTGGTACCCATGCAAACTAGCCATATTGTGATGGTTCCAGATCAGAAATGCAAGATTCTCCATCCAGTTCAAACCCAAGAGGAAGCAGCATGCCGAGGTAAACCACAGGAGCAGAAGAAACACAACTCCGAAACTCCTTGGAAGCTCACATAAGTCCCTTACAGAACACCTCTTTGGAGAATGCTTTCAGTATGTATGCTGCACCGGGTCCACTAGCCCTCCAAGGAGGGAGGGGCCATTGTTGTAGGGTGCTATCACGCCAGAGACTGCCCAGAGCACTCCAGAAAAATCAGGCTTTCGAAAAGCGCCCATCATCTGACAGAATTTCAAGCCGTGCCGAATAATTAGCGCTATGAAATGGTACTTACAGTAAAGTAAATAAACATTATTCGTACCATGAGACTGTGTTTTGTATCCCAAGTCTGGTTTGGGGTTTCTACACGGAGAATGTAAAGGATGTGTACGCATCTCTTTTCGTTCGTAATAGCCTCTTTTTAAAAGTCTACTTTCTTCAGTAGGCCTTTTGATGACGATGTTGGCTATTCTTATGGAAATTTCAGTCTCTTTCCCTAGAAGGCATTATTATGTTTGTAAGTAAGTAGCACCCATTTGGCGTTAATGAAGAAACAATTGTAAATCTGGGAACAGCAACTTCTGAGTCTTATGTGTATCATCTTGTATTAGCCAGACTTTCCCGCAACAAGTGAAAACAAAAGCAGGCGCCATTAATTTATTTGCATTTCGACAGGGAGGAATACATTTTTCAACTTGCGTAACACTGCTACTTTAATGTGCATATTAACGATGAATATTTCTAAAACTCATACTGCACGGTTAATTGGTTCTAAGCATTTCAAGAACCGGTTTTATTAAATGTTACCCTGCTCAGTGGTGCTCCTTTTATCAGCCTCGAAAGCATGAACGGCGGTATAAACTCTGCTGGTGGCTAAACATGCGATCGGAAAGGTCTGTGGCTGGGCAGTCAGCCAGGAGAGACACCAATACTACTCAAGAAGCATGTGGTAGCGTACAGAGATTGTATGTTTCTGAGAATGACTGAGTTGAACGGTCCTTGAATAATAGTTGAACCAAGGGCATGAAAAAAGTAACTTTTTTTGGACAATGCGAGGAAATAATACATTTCCGAAGAGTGTAACTCTGCCAAGGTGAGTCGACACAATCATAACTATCCCAGAAATACAAGCTCCCAAACCACCATTTCTAGCAAGCCAGGGAAATTCAGCCCAAGAGAAAATGGCAGAGGTTCATCCCTTTTGCTGCTTGTAATACCAAAGATTTGCCAGTGCTGTGTTCGCTGTATTTCCAGAGCACTAATGCTGGCGTGAGTGCCATTTTTGATGAGGAAAGCGAAAACACACACCAACAACAGAGGTTAACCACAAAACTAAATGAGTGAAGGTGCATGGACATCTAATCCGTAGGATCCCCCACAGCCCGGTAGCATGCAAATGACCACGCCACACATGGAGCTCTGAAGTGCACGTCTTTATTCTTCAGAGTGCAACCCCTAACTGTACACATGAACTTTATTAACCACACCCATACACACCCAAATGATTATGTCATTCTCCTATGGAGTCCATCAGGGACCAGAAGGGTTTTGCTATTCATATTTACAAGAAACGACATCTCCCGCTCTGGTAAATAAGAAGTACAAATATTACATACATACATTATAGTTCCTCAATGAGTTGTCGAGGTGCTTGAACCAGTCTTCCAGACCTAATCATGTGAGGTGATGAAGCAGAGGAGCGAGCCTTCCTCAGGCATTGGGGATGCAGAGGTAAGTGTTGGAGGTGGACTCGCCAGCCTTTCAGGTGTGCAGATCTCACTTCTGACTTCTGGAGCCAATGAACATCAAGGTAGGTGCTTGAAGTGTGACTCTCTCGGAGGTTAAGCGGTCACCATATGTCCGTTGCTCGTCACAACCCTTAGGGGTTCAGCATCAAAAGGAGTATCAGATTTGCGATTCCTATGTTGCATGACCAGGACCCGGTCTCCTTTCTTGAAAACCGGGTCCTGAGCACATCTGCGTTTATTAGCATTAGTCTTTATTCTGGACTTGTGCAAGGAATCCGTCAAATGGATTTCTTCAGCATCTGTTGACCTATGAGTGCTCCATTGCGGCAATTTGGTTCTCATGGCTCTCCCAAACATCAAGGTGGCAGAGCTTTTACCTGCTGTGGAATAGGGAGTTGATCGGTAGGCACAGACAGCTGATCAGAGATCACTTCCTTCTAGCACAGCACACTGAACTACTCTCTTTAGGGTGCCCATGAAGCATTCAACAACACCATTTGCCTGTGGCCAGAGAGTGGTACTTTTCTGATGTTTAACATTCATTTTAGTGAGAAAATCTTTAAACTTTCGACTGTTGAACAGTGGGCCATTGTCAGACTTGAGACTGGAGGGGACACCCCATGTTACAAAAATGGCATTTAATGTCCCAATTACTTTGTTATGTGTGGCTGACGACAGGTCTTCTACAAGGGGAAATCGTGAGTACTTATCAACAACTACCATTAGATGATGTCCATTGTTAAGGGGACCAAAATAATTAACTGCAATCCTCTCCTAGCCTGATTCTGGAGTCCAGACATGACTAATGGATGATGTGCTGTTTTGGGAGACAAACAGTTGCACAAATGACAGGCCTTTAATTCTCATTAAATTATTTCATCAAGGCAAGTAAACCACACTCGGTCTCGAAGAGCTCTCTTGGTTGCTTTAATGTCACAATGACCCTTATGGGCTAGTTCAATGACTTGTTGCCGCAAACTTTCTGGAATGATAATTCTAGAATCTCTTAATAAAATACCTTCTTGAGTGACAGAGATTTCATTGTTCACATTTTTGATTTTTTGGTATTCAAAGTCCTCCGTAAGAGGTCGAGTGTGTGTCTTCCAGTATTACTGGGCAATAACGTCTTTGAGAACACACAGATCTCGATATGTATTTGGAGCAGCAAGAATTTGCTCCACAGAAAGAGCTTCAGGTATGCTTGACTTGACTAATATAGGCCTCAACCGCTTTAGATGTTGTACTGTAACACTGCACTGGCACTTGTGAAAAGTGGTCAGTGGGATTTTGATCTTTGCATGGCCTATGGCAGTGACAAAGGTGAAGTACTTTCCGTATAGACACACATGGACGTGTTCACAAGCCCACACTACAGCTAGACTTTCTTTCTCAGGTTGGGAATAAGCTGATGTTTGGTCTGCGACAGACTCCTGCCACAACTTGCCTTTGAGTGTTGTTGTGTCTACTGTGCTGGGCAAAGATTGCGCCCAATCCCACTGGGTTGGCATTTACTACAATGTTAGTATGAAGTTTTGGATCAGAATAGGCCACTTCAGTAGCGTTCTCAATTGCATGTTTGATTTTCTTAAACCTTTGATTGCATTCAGGTGACCACTTCAAAACGGTATTTTTTTTGTCAAGTCTCTCAATGGGGCAGTAACTGTGGCAAAGTCACAAATGTACCTGGAACAGTAACTGGCCATGCCAAGGACTACAAGCCTTATCGTCCAGCTAGTAGTGGACAATAAGGCTTGCACTTTAGCTGGATCTAGTGTCATCCCCACTTCAGAGAAGACATGCCCAAAGAATCTGAGTTTTGTTTTGTACTCACACTTTTCTGCATTCAAAGTGAGACCAGTGTCAGCCAACAAGCGGCATATTTGCTTATGGGCTTTATCAAGTGGCCCCAAACATCAGTATATCACCACTATAATTAAAAGCATGTGTGACAGGCTGTATTGTGTGGCGAATGACATCCTGAAAAAGTACTGCAGCTGATGATACCCCAAAACATAGTCTTTTATATCTGAACAAACCAATACAGGTCGAAAAGACTGTAACACACCTGCAGTTTTCTTTCAGTTCGAGTTGATGATAGCCCTTGTTCAGATCAAGCAGAGAAAAGACTTTGGCACCATTCAGCTGTGTAAGAATATGTGCAATGTGTGGTCCTGGATGTCGTTCTCTCACTCATCCACTGTCCTTTTTGAGCACTACCACTATGGGTGAAACCCATGGTGTTGGACCATTAGAGTGTTTAATGATATCATGCTTTAACAGTGTTTCCAGTTCTTTCTTAACAGCTTCCTGCAGGTGAAAAGCAATTTGATGATGTCGTTGAGCAACAGGACAAATGTCCTCATTGATATAAAGTTGCGCTTTCATGGTTGTAAGCTTTCCTAGTCAATTCAACAATGATGGCATCTGACTTACTATGTTTGCATGTGCATTTATGTTATAGGTGATGGAATTCAGACCCATGTCTGTAGCAGTATTGAAATTAAGTAAACATGCACTTGATAAAGTACCTTCAAGAACATAAATTGGTGCTTGCACTTTTCGTCTTCTTGTGTCGCATGGTTGCTACAAATGATCCTTGACTTTGCAATAGCGTAGAGGCAACCCACGTACTACATTTATCTTCAAAGATGTGAGATGAGGCACTAGCAACAGTTTGTTGTACTTCTCTTCTGGCATGATGTTTATCGATACACCACTGTCGATGATAAACGATATGGAACAACAATTCACCTTTAGTGTGATCTTGTGGCAATGTCCAAAGGAACGTGGTTGTTTCACGTGGCAATCTCGCTTGGACTTGGACTCTTCCCTGCATAAAGCCAAACCCAAGTGTTCACGTTGTTCATCAGTCAACAGAATCATTGCACAACCATCTTTTTCACTGTTACTCGACAATGACGTTGAGGAACCTTTGAAAGATGAATTCGATGATGATTGACCCTGTTTAGTTTCCACTTACCTCAATTGGTGTCGCTGCTTGGTCTTATGGGCATGGCTATAGTGTTTCTGGAACTTTCTGGCATCCACTTTCTCTTCTGGACGTGAAGCAGCCAGTTTCTCTTTCGCTTTGCAAATCTTTACAAAAGGTTTTTCTTTCCTGCAGCCTTTGCATGTCTGTCTAGTGGCGGGACATTTACCTTAAACGAAAAGGAGAATCCACATCTGAAACACAATTTCTTTTTCTTCAGAGACATCACTTTATGGCCCTCACTCAACCTTATGTCTCTGATTACTTTTCATGTTCAATGCTGATTCACTGAAGGCTACTCTAGCACTGTATCAGTTGCTTGTCGATCTGAACATTCTTCTGCTCTTGCAGTCATGAGCACTCTCTCCAGACTGAGTGTCTCGCACAGCATCCGTTATACGAACGAGTCGGAAAGGCAACCGTCGATGACTCTAAGATGAATGGTTTCTTCATCATTTAATTAATTGAATTTACAATGCTTGATGAAAGTCTCAAGTCTTTCAGCAAATTCATCCATTGTTTCTCAAGCTCGCTGTCTGGCTAGGTTGAAGATGTATCTTTTATAGTCGATGTTCGGCATTGGATGGAACTTGATATCTAATGCTGCCTTAATCTTTTGGCAAGATGTTTCATCAGCTTGTGGTATTTTCTTTATCGCTTCTTTCATACCATCACCTGCAAGATTCTTTAAGTATTTGGTGATCTTTTGTCATTTGTTTCTTCTAGTGCATCGATGAAATCATCATATTTTTCCATCCAGGCAGATAATCTGGCACCAATATTCTGCTTTTTGGCAGTATTGAATGGGAGCGGAGGTTCCAAGAGCATGGAGGCGTCATAACCACCCGTGGAATTTCCTGCTGTCGAGAGCAGAGATTGCTCTGGTACCGTTTGCTGCCCGCTTAGACCTGCTCAATTATACCATCTCTAAGTTGCGTGCTTGCATTAGTGTCGTCGCGGCCGATCTCATGGACTTTTTTTCATCTTTGGCTTTGAGTAGCTATTTAGTCTCCTGTACCTGGTTGTCCCCATTCTAAACCTTCTCCATCGTACCTGGTTTTCACTTCCTTCAGCATTTCTTGGCACCTGGACGATTCTGCTTTTAGGTGCGCATTAGCACCTGACTATCTCAGCTTTCTGTGCTTCTCTATGCTTGGTTGTTACTGCCTTGTGTGCCATCGTACCCTATGAATGCTGGCTCTGTGTTATGTTGCTGAGCAGTAGCTCTTCTTTCGTCCATACCAGCAGGTTCTGGGTGAACTGTGACTGAAGTTTCCAAAGGGTCATCACCTTCTTCGAAAGCCTTGCACTGGCACTTTTACTCCACATACACCAACCATCAACTGCTTCACTTCAACTGAGGTGCACATGGCATGCACAAGCCCAGTAGCATGCAAATGACCACGCCACACATGGAGCTCTGTAGTGCATTTCTTTATTCTTCAGAGTGTAACTGTTAACTGTACATGCTGCGTCATGTACTTTATTAACCACACCCGATGATGATGTCATTCTCCTGCAGAGTCCATCAGGGACCAGAATAGTCCCACTATTCATATTTACAAAACACTACAGTATCCAGGATCAATTCCAAAGCGGACCCACAGCAGTTGCTAGTACCTTGTTTGTGCATACTCTACTTCTGCTGTGTCATAGATCAGCTGCGGTCATTAAAATTCCCATAAAATGTAGGCCTGGGTAAGCGTTTCGTTATGCCAGTGTAATCTCACATAATTTCCGACATTTTACTTATGCTTGTTAATCATAATTCCTGAAATTATGCCATTACGCCACCTTGAACCATTTCAAATTTGTTCAGATAAAAATCTTTCTGTTGGAGCACAGGAATAATGCAAGCGAACAGAACACGGGCAGCTGTTGTTTGCAGCACTGGTGTTGTTGCACTATTTTGTTTTGTGTGAAATGGATCCTCCCTTCTAAAATGGACGTGAGGACGCACTTTGTGTTGAAGGAGAGGTCTCAGAATTGAGCTAATACACAAAATTAAAGTTGAGTGAGCAAGCAGGACTACGCGAGGTCTCCCTAGAGTTTTTCGTAAATATAAAAAGAAATCTATGGTCCACGCTCTAAGGGCTGCTGTAAAAAAGCTTTTTTTTTTTAACAGAGTTTTATATAGCGCGAACTTGACCCAAATCGAGTATCAGAGCGCTTTACATAGCACCAGTTGCATTACATGAGGACACATTCCTTAGGCACGGGGAGATTAAGCAATTTGCCCAGAATCACAGGATGTTCAGTGTCATTGCTGAGATTCGAACCCAGTTCCCCAGATTCGTGGTCGACCGCTCTAGCTGTTAGACCAACTCCTCTCTGCTTTGGGTGCAGACTGGACAGTGTGCCCAGTCTGGATTTACAATTGGAGAGCAAATACCACACAGACCAAGCATTCTTTTCCCCCGAACATATTTTGCCAGTTAAAAGCTCCTGCGATCTGTACAGGGAATAAGTCATTGTTCTGAGCTTTACGGCTCAGAACAGCAGAAACGTGGGTTTTTACTACGTTATCTTCCGTCCATAATGAGTCGTAATATTGCACTTGGGCAAAACCGAATCCCATAGCATTGATAACTCCATGTGCAGTATCACAGCACCATTCCACCTGGCACTAGGAAGGAGCCCCAGTATGTTTTATCTACCTTGAAAAGTAGCTATATTGAATAGCAGCTATATTCTGCAGTCAGGATTCCATGGTGGCCACAGCTACAGGGCTGCTTTATGATGAGCTATTTCAAGTGAGAACCTTTAATCCTATGTTGCTGATTGGAGTATCCGCCAGAAGACAGCGTGAATTAGGAGTGAAAAGCAGAGAAAAGACTGGAATGAGGAGATGGCAATGGACCCAGCTCTATGTACAAAGAACAGAATAAGTAACCCCAACAACCTTTGTAGGGGACACGGCACACTACACGGTCTCATTGGGCCGGCCGTCTGAGGCTATCTGGTGAAAAATAAGTAATTTAGTAGCTTCTGGGATGTAGGAACCCTGTGTGTGACAACTCTGGGGTCTGCAGAAGGGCTGCATTTGTGTATAAAGTAGACATGTATGCATATGGTCAGTTTGTGCATGGGAGGCGAATTTGAGTAAGGCAATCAGGCGAAGATGTGATCATATATTCTAATGATAAAGACAAAGCAGAGCTAAAGTTTTGCATTGGTCTAGTGTAAGGCAGGATTTGGCACAACCCGTATAACTAGAGTTAGCATAAACACACTAAGAGTTGAAAGAAGTACCAGGAAATGAAGGAAAAGATGTGTGGAATCATTGTTGGAAGCCATATTTAATATGATGGTAGCAGCTTAGCTCCGGGGGGGGGGAGGGGGGGGAGGGTGTTTGGGTTGTTACACCCCACATAAAAATATATTCAGTCGTAAATGATTGGGTACAAGTGCTTTCATTCAGTTACGATGAATTGTCTGTTGGATTTCACCTGGGATGTTCACATGTCCTCTTTCTCGTCTTTTTCCTTAAAAATGTTGATTAGTTTGAAAAATGTTCTGCTTTAAGTGCCTCTAACAATCCGTCCTGAAGCTCACCCCCCACCCCCCAAGTCTTATTGACCAAGCTACACCCTTGTATGGAGGGTAAAATTGGTAGGTGCCTCTTGCTACTGGTGGTGAGATTCCATTTTATCTTGTTCATATTCAGAACGCTTGCCCCAAGCATGCAACGTTAGACCATGCAAAGGCTGTCTATGATGATAAGTGTCAGCAGCATGCCAACAACGTTCACCGACCACCACCCGAAAAGTTACCAGACAAGGAAACGTGTTCATGTATTCTGTCAGACAGTGGATATTAGTTATCATGAGGTATCAAGAACTACCTTCAAGGTTGGGAATGGGAATCTTAAAGATGAGGGGCATAATAAATATTTACATGATGAAGAAACATGGGACTGTGTTGCCCCCCTTCCCTTGAGCCTTTTGGGCCCTGGGGACCCCATCCCCTGTGGCGTGAGCCCCTTTTTAAAAAAATATATATATATTGAAAAGGGAGGGCGGTGCAAGGCCCCCCTCCTGAGGTTGATTATGGCTTGGGGACCCAATCCCCCGGGGCTGGCCGCTTCTATTAAAAAAAAAAAAATGAAGGGAGGGGGGCCTCGAGCCCCCCCTCCTCAGGCCATTTTCATCCCCAGGGACCCCTTCCCCGGGACCAGGCCATTTTTAAATGTATAATATCATTTAAAGGAGGGGGGCACGCTGCCCTTCCCAGGGCATTTTAGGTCCCAGGGACCCCACCCCACAGGCCTGGCATTTTTTAATAAAAAAAAAGGGAGAGGGCCGCATGGCCCCTCTCCCAGGCAATTTTTGGCTCCAGGGACCCCATCCCCCTGGGCATGGCCTCACTGTTGGGGACCATGGGGGAAGCCCCAGCGCCCTCGCGATCCCTGCCAGCTCCCCGCCTCCTGCGGGAGACAGCATTGCTTTTGGGCAAAGGAAGCTACGGCTCTCGCTTCCAAGAAGCAAAGCAGTGGTTACGCGGGAGCCGTGCTCCCGCCCTCTCATAGCAAAATACAATGTCCCGGGGGTGGGCACCCCAGGACATTGCTGGAGCCGGCCCTGGGGGGTGGCGGTCCCCAGGGCCAAAGAGGGCTCCAGGAGGGGGGCCGCACGGCCCCACTCCCAACAGATTTAAAGCTCCGGGGAGGTGGTGATCCTAGGGGCTGGGGGACCGCTACAGACCCCTGAATTGAATTTACTCAATGCCCCGGGGGAGTGGTGGTCCCCGGGGCAGTGGGGGGGCAGGAGCTCCCCCACACTTCTTGATTTCAATTGAAGACCCAGGGAGGTGGTGGTCCATGGGGCTATGGGGGCCACGTGCCCCCGGACATTAATAACAAAGTCCCGGGGAAGTGGCGGTCCCCAGGGCTGTGGGCCCCCGCAAGCCCCCACATAATAATTAAATATTGCCCCCGGGGCCTGGCCCTCCTGGGGCTTCAAAAAATGAAGTGCGGGAGACCCCTCTTCATTTTTTTAAAACATTTCGGTGGGCTTTGCAGACTAAAGGCGAATCTGGACAAATTCTTTTTTAAAAAAAATGCTTTTTTGGGCCCTGGGGGTCCCTGTGGGACCGCCCTGACCAGGCCTAGGCGCTCAGTGTGTTTCTACCCCACCCCCTTTTCTTATTGTTTAATGTTTTTTCTCCTTTTTTCTTGTGATTTGGTTCAACCGAGGCACAAGATGGCTGCCAACCTTTCCTGGTTTGAAGTGTTGGCAATCACAAGTCAGCTGGTGCTTGGGAGGGTTCGCGGATCCTCCGTGGTCACCAGATATCAATATTTTTTTATGTAGGAATTTCTCACGAACTACTAAACAGATTTACACCATTTAAACAAAAGGTCGCTTTCTGAACCAATACCTACCTTTTTGCCAAATTTGGTGTAATTCCATTCAGCAGTTCAGGCTGTAGCTTTGTCAAAAGTTTCCTATGGAAATTAACTTGGAGAAGATGCGTTTTGGGGCCCTCCTTTTTTCTCGGCCCCCACTTGACGTATCACCTAGAAACTTTCAAGACAGGAGCGGACCTAAGCTGGGCATTAGTTTAGAAAATTTAGCGAAGATTCCTCAAATGACGCCAAAGATATTGGCAAAAGACAAAACTGCTATTCCTATGGAAATTAGGTCCTAACTATAACCCCCAGTAGGTAATATATAATTTTTTTTTTTTCACCAGAACCTCTGTTAACACAAATTTGTGGCGCACACTCGAGTTCGTAGTTTTAAGTTGCTTTATTGTTCTCGCCCCGTGGCTGACAAACACGTTTCGGCATGACGGCCTTTGTCAATGTCAACTTTGTGTGAACCGAGGTTCTGGTGAAAAATTGTCGCAGTGCACCTCTGCTTTGTGGCAGCACCCACCCGAAAGTCAAGCGGCGGATCTGGTGAGGACTGTTGGAAGAATATATATATATATATATATATATATATATATATATATATATATATATATATATATATATATATATATTACCTACTGGCGGTCGCCAGTAGGTATATATAGTTAGGATTTTTTCTCTATGGAATTTTTGAAAATTCTATGTCTAATAACTTTGGCGTTTGTGGACGGAATTGGCTGAAATTTTCAGGAAAATGGCACATTTTGTTTCTGAGCAGCCCTTGAAAATTTGGGGGGGGTTTGTCCAGGGGGGGCCGAGAAAAAAGGGGGGTCCCAAAACGTGTTTTTAACATTGAGTTTTCCATAGGGCGGTTGGCCTCACTTTTAGCCCGAACGGCTGAATGGATTTGCACGAAACTTGGCAAAATTGTAGGGACTGGTAGCCCGATGTGCCTTTTGTAGGTCTCAATATATGTGCTCCAGTGGATTTTGAGAAATTAACGTTTAAAAAAAGATATATATCTGTAACAGCGGACCGGGCAGCGCTCCGGTTCGCGTACTTTTCGCGCAACGGAGCTTTGTGAAGCGAAGCTGATTGGTTCTCCGGCGTCTGTAAACATTCCAAACAGTCCGTAGCGGCCGCCATCTTGTCTCTCGGTAGGATCGAGAGACAAGAGGAGGCCAAAGCGAAGGGGCAAATGACCATAAGGGGGCATAGTAGATTCTCGCTGACCCCCTAGGTTTGATGTGGAGGTTTTAAAAGGGCCCCGCGGGGCAAAAAAAAAATAAATAATAATAATCGAACGGCTGAATGGATTTGCACGAAACTTGGCAAAATTGTAGGGACTGGTAGCCCGATGTGCCTTTGCTAGGTCTCAATATATGTGCTCCAGTGGATTTTGAGAAATTAACGTTCAAAAAAAGATATATATCTGTAACAGCGCTCCGCTTCGTGTACTTTTCGCGTTACGGAGCTTTGCGAAGCTGATTGGTTCTTCGGCGTCTGTAAACATTCCAAACAGTCCGTAGCGGCCGCCATCTTGTCTCTCGGTAGGATCGAGAGACAAGAGGAGGCCAAAGCGAAGGGGCAAATGACCATAAGGGGGCATATTAGAGCCTCCCTGACCCCCTAGGTTTGATGTGGAGGCTTTAAAAGGGTCTCGTAGGGCAAAAAAAAATATATCGTTTTTTTAGTTTTTTTGCGTGGAGTGCGCCCGGTTCGCGAACCGGGAAGCGCCCCAGGGAGCGTACTTTCTTGAAAATTAGTGAAAAAAGTTAGAGTAAAATAATAATTGTGAGTGATCAGATGTAGGGTAGCTCTGAGAAGAGCTTTTGGGTTTATGGTACATTTAGGTACTTATAAGTAGGTACCAATGCACATTCTTAAATTCAGAATGAAAATTCTGTTGCCCTCATCTGAGAAGTGAACTCCATCTCCTCTGTAGATATCTTGCATGTAGTAACGCAAGTTATTGTTGTACAGGGAGCCCATTCCATGGTCTCTCATGTAAGCTGAAACAGATTTGTTTACATGCTTCCTCGATTTCTCAATTTGTGGACAAAATTGGTTCGACCACCTCCATTTTTGTCTTTGGCATATATTTGAATATACCAAGGCAGTCTGAGGAAAAAGTGCCATCAATTGCTCAAAGGTGTCCTTTAAAAGCATTTCCAGACCTACCCCAGTCAAAGTGCCCAAATCATTACCTCCACAGTGCACAATTAACAGGTCAGGTTTTGGTAAATGCATAAAGGTTTTCACCAATGGTATCAATTGGTGACATTTTAATCCTCTGTGGCCAAACCACTTAATTTCCACATCTTGTAAATTGAGGTTAGGTAAATTCCTGTTTTCAGCGTACCTCTGAGCCCAATAGATGTAACTATGTCCAACAATCCAGACAGAAAACATGGCGAGAGAAGGTTCTCCTGCAGTCAGATGAAGTGTGGCAATGAAATGGCAGTTGAAAAAATGAGAGTGTAAAATGAAAAAAACTGAGGAGTTTCTGTGTTAATGAAGCAGTAAGAGTGATTGGTGGATTTTAATTGCTGAAAACAGAAAGTTAGGGTGCATGGATGAGTTCGTTGAAAGATGTATTTTGAGTGGCGAAGAAAAAATCATTAAATGAAAGATTGGACTGGATATGCAGGTGCACTGAGAGTTCAGAGTTCAATTGCAACATTGTTGTGTGAACTTGGAAACACCAGAGGTCTTGCAAGAGGTGGTTGCTATGCAGAAAAAGCAGAGAGGGGGCAGAGGGGGGAAGGGTTTTGATTTGAAAAAAAGTGAGGGAAGAGTTTTGATTGGGTGACATGAGAGATATGTGTGAAGAATTACAGCATTTCTGTGCTTTTGATAGCTGCAGACTCTGGAGTGCATACCTTTTGCTCTGCTGAAGACAAATTGGTGTGTTTCTGAGACTGTTTTGAAACTCAAAGTATTTGCTAAGGTGAGAAAAGATTTCTTTAATTTAGATAGAAAATAGTGTGCTTTAAGGAGAAAATTATGAAGAAAGTTGTGTTTTTCAAATGTTGCTTTGTCTCAAGTGTTTTACAAATAGATTTTGTTTCTTTGAGAAATTGTAATTGGAGAAAATGTGAAGTATTAGTACTGACAGGGTTTTTATGTGCATAGGAGCTGTGGAGTGTTTTCAAATTATGACTTGTAAATCGTTTTTGAGAAAAAGCAATGGTTTTAATATTGATGACAAGGACATAATGGTGTCTGCTTCTTTATAAGGTAATTGAGAGTCTCTGATGTTATTTTTCCCATTTCAATGTAAGAAGTTTGTCTGTGGAGCAAATTGCTTGTAAATATGCTCCCACCTGTGCATGGCAAATTTAGATTTTGAATGTTTGCGTTACATAGGCATGTTAAAGGTGACTGAAACATGCTGCAAAGGCAATCAAAAAACGCTTTTATGTGTCTTAAGGACATTTTAAGTCAATTCCCCATGTGCAGTGTTTTCAAATTATGAGTTGAAAATCGTTTTTGAGGTAAAGGAATGTTTTCAAAATTTATGTGCGCCATATGCCCCCAAATTTCTTTTTCAGGGGTGCAGCAGGGTGTTCTTGAGACACCCCTGCACCCTCGGAAAAATTCGTAATTTGCGATGAGGTAATTGCTAATCGCAAATTGCACCTTCATTCCTATGGGCCTCCTGCTGCATGGAAATGAATGGGTAATTTGTAATTAGCAAATAGCTCATCGCAAACTAGGAATGGTAAAGAATCGCTATTTATTCCTTAAAGTTCGCTATTTAGGAAATGCAAAAAACTTTGATGATACATATGGCGGTTCATCTCTAACAAGATAAGAAGCATAGGGATAGATTTATGATGACTGGCGCATCACCAGGGATGTGTTAGTCATTCTGTGCCGCTGTTCCGTCACCTATGGTGTGCTGCATTTACAATGCGGCGCATCATGGGGCAAAAACAGCACAGATGCGTGACGTATCTGTGCCGTAAAGGTGGCGCATTGCTGGAGTTGTATCGCAAGTGTGATGAAGCTCCAGCAAGGCTCAGGGGTGCCCCTGTCGCAGGGTTTCTGTTCTCACACAGAACTGTGGACAGAGGATTGGAACCTCGGCGAATTAGGGTGCCCCAAAACTCACCTTAGTAATCAAAAACCCCTTAGCAAGCTAGGTACAGTGTCACATTGGATATAACAAACTCTCACTGTTTAGACAATCCAGAATATGAACTTATAGTACCTCAGGATACGTGGAACTCATGAAAAGTCGGTCGTTATATATTTCTTAGAAACCAGAACATGGAGTTAAGAAGAACACATGTGTATTTGAAATGTTTATTTACTAATGCCGTCTTCTCAGGCGTAGTATCTTAGATAATACAAGTACACATATTATCAGTAGCAAAATTACCAGCATAGTTACTAGTACATAAGAAGCGAATGGTGACAGTATGTTAACATGCTGTAAATGAATAAGAGTTAGCAACACTTATAAGCAGCCGCGGGCCGTGGAGGGAGTTACGGTGGGGCAGGGAGGCGGGGAGGGGGAGGGGCAGGGTGGAGAGGGCTCCACCCTGCCCCTCCCCCTCCCCGCCTCCCTGCCCCACCGTAACTCCCTCCACGGCCCGCGGCTGCTTATATCTCACCCTCCCTAATACACATATTATATTATTTGCTAAGAAGGTCTCTTTGTGTTGGTTTAGGGCGTGCCCATACTTTAGTGTCTTAGATTTGAAGGAATCACATCAGCATACACCAGCTCTCTCTTCATGTGAACCGCATCAAGTGTTGTGTATGTGTGTTCGGCAAAGCAATATAAAACCCGCCTCATGCCCAGAATTGGCAGAAGCTGCACTTATGTTATGAGTATGAAGTCGTGGAGATCAGACCTCATAACAATTCTGTATCGTGTTGTTCTTGAAACTTCAGCACTCGCTGTACAGATATAGTTTAACAAGTAAAGCAGATAGTAGAGCAATAACATATTATTCTCATGTAAATCACGATGAACTATTAGGTTGAAAGCTAAAGCAACAACTAAGTGTCGTGTGCAGAAGTTGCAAAAAAGGAAAAATGGTGTTTAAACCGGTAATGAGCCCATGCTAACTTAAGACGGTGTAAAGATATCCAGGATCTACATGACACCTCCCCATGATACGGAAACGAACTGAATAAGATAATAGAAGTGCCATCTCATGAGAGCAGATTGCAACTTTATATGTGCACGGTCCGCAAGGTAAAACATTAAAAACTAGCAAAATTTAATGCTAAAGAAAAATAAAACAGCCAACTACTTTATCGAGGCTTAAGCCAATTGGCAAGCTAAATAATAAAAACTTGACAAATAAGTCAATGAATTGTCAATGAAATGCTAGTACTCAGCATATCAAACATGAAAAAGGTCTATGACATAACTGTGTATGCAAAATAAGCTGCAACAGCCTCTAATAGGAAGTCACCGTCTTCATCCGAAAAGAGTTCAGCCATCCAATTTAAAAGCGGAAAAGAACATACGTGCTCTCCCAGCACCGGATCCTCTATCACCATCAGAGGACAGCTCGGTGGGTTTTCAAGAAAGCTCTGTTCCAAGAAAGACTGTGTTGCCGCCAGTAAATTCCAGGGACCAATTAGTCCATGCATCAATGCCACAGCCATAATCCTTTCGCCAGGACAAACCAACTCGTGAGTAATGATAGGACTCATCAGCTGATTAAAGTCGACGTCAGGAGAAACCGGTCCGCAGAGACACAAATCAATGGCCCAATCGAAATCACAGGTCAGGCAGTGAAATACAGGCTGGACACAGGTGAAGTAGGAGAATCGAAAAGATAATCCATATGCCGTGCTTAATATCGCCAACGGCATTGTGCCATAATATTCAAGCATGCGATTGCGGAACAGCGTCAGCAGCTGCAGGGCGGGAGCTTGCACAGGAGGGACATCCATATTTAAAAATGTAAAAAAGCACAAGAGCGTCCGTTGGTAATGCAAGTAAAAATGGGAATCCACCAAGCACAGTGGAAAAAATAGAATGAAAGAAAGCAGGGATGACTCTCAAATGAAGTCACGAGACCACTGGTAACAACTTTAAAAAAGTGCGCCAGGCCCTTTGTGGAGGACGCGTTAAAGATAGTCCGAACCATGTCGCTGAAATGCAAAGGTGAATCAGTATTTAAAAGGGTCTGCACCTCTGTACGGGTGTTCGCTATGTGAAGCACGAAAGTTTCACGGGCCGAACTCAAGGTCACCTCTCTCTGAGACAAAAGAGCTCTTATTCTTGCCATGCCGTTGAAATGTGCTCCCAAGGTTGGTATTTGTGGCCAGATTGAAAACTCCCTATGTTCATGTGTGGGAGGAAATAGAACATTTCTGCAGCAAATAACCCGTTCACTTACTGTTACGATAAAAGGAATACTTTTAATTAACCCAGAACAATCTTCATTATTGAGCATCAAATAACTACCATTTTCCAACAACTTGAACGTGGGGATGATAGCAGGAACTGGCGTGCCTTGCAACACGCAAGCCATATTTGGTCGGTGTTTGTTGCATGAACCGTGTAACTGTATGTGCCTACACATTAGTGAATGATCTGGCGTCTCAGTGCATTCCTCTCCATTCAGATAAACTTCTTGATCATCTTTGAAAATCTGTATGTGTATGGAAGCGACCAGACCTCATGAAGAAAACCACTACCTAAAGGTTCATAACGACCTATTGGTATATATTTCATACAATTTGAAAACTTATATAAAGCAAAAGGCAGCGTTATTAAACCGTGGATAAGGCACGTTGCCAAAGCAGCCAACCTTTTGGATTTATACTGGAAATGTTAAAGGAAGAATTACGGAGTAGGGCCTGTAAATCTTTAATGGACAACCGAGTAAAATTACTCCAACCATCATATTCCTCTAACTCCGGGATAGTAGGGGTGTTTAATTTTTTAGAAGTAGCCAATCCAAAGCATTTGGTCTGGGAAATTGTTTCATTCACAAACAACATATGATTTGGGATGAGACATGCACGGTGCAAAGCCTCAGTGCCTTGTACCTGCCAGGTTCGTGAACCCCAAACTGATGTAGATCCTGGATATCTTTACACTGTGTTAAGTTAGCATGGGCTCATTACTGGTTTAAACGCCATTTTTCCTTTTTTGCAACTTCTGCACACGACACTTAGTTGTTGCTTTAGCTTTCAGCCTACCTGCGTCAAGATCTATGCCTGCTTCAAGCAGGCGCAGGGTTTTGATGCAGCTTTGTCCTATCTGATTGTAAATGCGGCACACCGTGGGTGGCAGAGCAGCGGTGCACGTTAACTGGTGCATCCGTGGGGATGTGCTAGTTAATATAAATCTGCCTCTTTACATTTAATTATGTGCAGGGGATACAGAGTCGGTGAGGTTTATCCAAGGTTAAGAAGAGATGAGTCCTGTTCAGTGAAAAATTGGAGATAGGCTTCACCTCCTCTGCTCCTCAGCATCGTTGGACATGGTTAAATAATAGCTGCAAAATGTTACTCTTGTTAAACAATTTTACTATTATAATCTCTGAGATTTGTCTCTTACTGTGCAACATCTCATTGTTGTTATCTTTCTTTAAAGATAAAGACAACATCAACATGAGCGACAATCAGCAATCAGTTGATTTCGACCTCATCATTGAACTCGTAATTGAAACATCAGTGGATGTTGATCCCTTGGATGATTTCAATCCTGAGGATGAAGAAGAACGTGATGAGGATGCAGATTTGTCAGAATTGTATGACATAGGATGGGAAGCTGACGTGCTTGAGCCTATGGAACTATAAACATTTATTTTATAAATTTATAATAAATAAAAAGTAAATATGTAAACCGTTTAATTTAAAAATAAAGACACCTTCAAAAACAGGTTATGTGTAGTGTCTTCAATAAAATATTAAAATATGGTCATAAAATTAGATCAGATTCATATATAAAACAGCACAGGTAAAATGAATATAAATTCCATTTCTTTTCTGCTATTTCTGTATTCTAAATTTGCCATGTACAAAAAATTCTTCTATGTAAAAATGTTAAGTAGTGTGTTAAGTTTTTGATGACTGTTATTAATTTACTGTTGGGTAATAGTGGTTAATAACATTTTTTATTATATTTTACCACAGATTCAACTGCAGATTATTTCAAGATTTTAGGATGCCAAGCAAAGAAAGAGTGAGAAAGGCTGCAAAACGTCAAAGACAGCAGGTGAATGAAAAAAAGCAGCAGTCCTCTAACAAAAAGATTTGTCAAGTCACCAAGAAAGCACCGGGTAAGAGTACAAAAACATTCATAAGAAATATCTCTAGTAAAAAAAATATTACTACAGAAAATGTTTCAGTCCAGAAAAGGAGAAGCAATTCAAACGGTAAGGAAAGGCCAATGAGAAATGTTACTGCTAGAGTAAGAGATAACTCTATGCATGAAAGTAGAAGGAAACAACAGTTTAGGGACATTCGTAAACGAATGTTCCGCAACAGGATAATTGGCAATTTGTTAAAAAATATTAAGAAAGGTCAACAGAAAGTGGTTTTTTATAAGAGAAAAAAAATAGTTGAGAAAGTTATTGATCAGGCATTTGAAATTAAACGTAAGTTATTTATTTTGACAATCAATAGAATTAGGAAGCTAAACAAGGCAATTTATGATTTCAAAAGAAATAGTAGATGGAAGAGAATAGTTAATCGTAGTAATTTTTGTGAAGTTTTTTCTGGAGAATGGATGCATAGTTCAAGCTCTGAGGCATTTTTTAATGAGGAGAGTTATTTCCAGGATAATGATTTGGTGCATGCAGTTGACACCAGTGGTCGAGCTTATGAAGTGAAAGATGGTTGTCCAGTTGAAAAAGAAAAACTTGTGACAACAGAGATAGAAGAGGTGTTAGGTAATGAGGTTTTAGGGAGACGTCCTAAGGGTCCTGTGTACACCTGGAAGTGTAGTAGTATTTGCAGTGTACGACAGGATTCCATCAATTTGCTTTGTGATTTTATACGGTCATTTAATAAGAAAAGTTTGAAGCAGAAAATGAAGTTGTTGCAAGAATTAGATCCTTGCAGAGTGAGAGAAGTGATAGGTTTGCATGGTCATTCACTGGCTTGTCTTTCCAGGAGAGTATGCCAGAGTGTTTTTCATCATTTCAGGATGCTAGCAGTGCATCATAATAAAGTGAGGAAATTAGTTAGAATGTTGTATTATGCTAAGAGTCCAGCAATTATGCTTAAACAATTATGCGCTGCTCTTTTGCATGGTTCTGAAATAGATGTGAAGAATATATGTGAAGAAATTGAGTTTTGTTACTTTGGAAGTAAAGAGGAGAATGTTGAAATTGACCAAGAAGAAGAGAGTAATGTGGAAGATAGTGTACAGGTTTCCAGTACAGATAATTTCCAGAGGGAAATTGCGACGTTTGAGGTGAAATCAAGTGAGAGGCCAAATTTCACTTGTGTGTGTTGTCGACGCACTTATTATAAGAATCAGACTAAGTTAGTGGATTTATATGGAAAAAGTGAAAGGGAAAATAATAGTGAACGGAAGGATTTTACAACATACTTGATGGTAGAAAATTGTTTTGATTTGGGATTGGATCAACGTGTGTGTACTTATTGTTGTAACAAATTAAATCAAAACCAGATGCCTGCTAGAGCAGTTCATAATAATCTGGAATTGGTTGAGATTCCTTCTGAATTGAAGGATTTAAATACTTATGAATCTATTTTGATTCAAAGTATCCATCCCTTTCAGGCTATTGTAAGAATGGAGCCAAAGACAGGGAAATTGCCTCCATCAGATTTACAGAGAGGATTAAAGGGAAGAGTTGTTTATTTGCCTCTAGATTTGAAGAAAAACATTAACACAATTGGAGTAGAAAAAGTGGAAGAGGAACCTCTTGTTATCTTAGTTAATGGGGTTCCGACAAAGAATAAGAAAATATGGCAAGATTTAGTAGATGTTAGGAAAGTCAAAAGGGCAACATTGTATTTGAAAAAATATAATAAATACTATAAAAATGTATATGTTGCAGAAGAGGAAGTAAGTGAGGAAGAGGATAGCGATTTGTGTGCTGGTCAAATTGAGAAAGTAGAACCCTGTACTAGTGAAGAAATATATGAACATTATAGTGTTCATCCTTTGCATTCCAAGGAAGTCATGGGGAATGCTATTGAGTTGTTTCAAATGAAACAAGCGAAAGGGAGTCCCATTAGTGTTTGGGAGGAAAGTTTGGAAGCTCGGTGTTTCCCACAGCTTTTTCCAACAGGTCAGGGAGGAAGATATGATGAGCGACCTCATCAAATTCCTGCTTCTGAATACCGGACTTTGCGATTGTATGCAGGAGATCCTAGGTTTCGACAATGCATTCCTTATTTGTTTCATCTCCTGTTTGAAAGCGATCTGTCTGGACTGTCATATGCAGTGAACCACATCTTGAAAAGTGGTATACACATGCAAAACATCTCGGCAAGTGACTTTATGGATAAAGTCAATGTCCAAGACAGTATTTTGGATTCTCACCTGATTAATCTCATGGCGTGTCAGCGTGGTACTAATGAGTACTGGTACCGTCGTCATGGTGATTTAAAATGTATGCTGAGGAACTTAGGAACTCCCACATGGTTCCTCACTTTGAGCTGTGCTGAGTATGGCTGGGAAGACTTACTTGAATTTCTACGAGAGGCAAATGCTAACGTAGAAAACATCGAATTCAAGACACCCGGAGAACTGTGCTCTTTGGATCCAGTCAATGTATGTAGGTACTTCAATCATAGATCTGAAGGTATGATGTCTTTCATCATGAATAAGAAGAATCCACCTCTTGGAGAGGTGTTGGATTTCTTCTGGAGGAAGGAGTACCAAGCAAGAGGTGCTCCTCATATACATATGTTGCTGTGGATCAAGGATGCACCTAAATTTGGAACGGATGCAGAAGACTCAGTGATGAGTTTCATAGAACAGTATTCTACGTGTGCTGTTCCAAACGCAAAGGAGAAAAAAAGCCTAAGAGAAAAAGTTCTACGTTTCCAAAGCCATCGATGTGGAAAGTACTGTCGTCTTACAAAGACAAGTTCTACACCAAATGTCGTTTCGGCTTTCCACGACCGGTGATTTCTAAAGGAAGAGTGAACAGTTTGATGTCTTCGCTGCGACATAATGTGATGAAGAAATCACCTAAAAACACATACAATTTGAAGAGGAACGAAGAGTCTAAGTACATCAACGACTACAACCCGGTGATTTTGTCCATGTGGAATGCTAACATGGATATACAGTTTGTGGCTGATAACTGTATGGCTGTGGCTCGGTATGTGACATCTTACATCACCAAAAAAGAGAAGACAGAATTGAAGGATATGTGGGAGGACATTTCCCATGAAAAGAGCCTCAGCAAGTTTTCTTACAGTCTCAGTCTGAAGATGTTGTCGCATCGAGAAATCGGAGCTTACGAATGTTCTGACCGGTTGTCTTCAGCAAGTCTCTATGCCAAGTCCAGGAGTATCGTTTGGGCGAGTGTTGGTCTTGCTGCAACGCGTAATCGAGTTCTGAAACCTGTGCGGGAAATTGAGTATTTGGCGGAAAAGGAGCCAAACAGTACCGACATTTTGAAGAGCAACATGTTGGATACATATTATCCAAATCGAAGCAGTCACCTCGAGAATGTTTGTCTGTATGAGGTTCTGCAAAATTACATATTCAAGAGGAACATCAAAGAAGATACTGAGAAAGGAGTGTATGCTGTAATAGGAAGTGAGGGATGTCTGGTCAAGCAAAGAAAATGCCACTTGATAAACCATCGAAAATTGAGTGGCGAATCTCCTGAAAAAAAGGAGTTTTTCTATTTAGCACTTTTGCAACTTTTTAAGCCTTGGCGTGCAGAAGAGGAACTGCTTGGAGATTTCCTTTGTTACGAAGACTCATTCAATGCTGCCAAGGAGACCATAGAATGTCCTGCTTTTCCCAAATATGTAGAAATGTTGAATGTGGAAATTGAGCAGGAAGCAACGATTGCAGCCAAGATTGCCAGAGACAGTTCTCAGGACAGTCAGAGTTCTGCTTCATTGAGTCAGGATCCACTAGGAGGACCTCTTATCGAAAATGAAGCTGCCACTGCTATGAATGAAGTGGAAAGAGCCATGGCACATGCTCAGGAGGATGCGGTTAACTTAGAAGAGTTGGAAAGACAACTCAACGTTGAGCAGAGGAAAATATATGACGAACTTACCATGCAAATTGATCATGGATTAAGTCATGACAAGAAAGAGTGCTCATGTACGTCGTTGAAGCCTGTCCGACTGTATGTGAGTGGAGAAGCGGGAACTGGAAAAAGTTTCCTTATTAAAGCAATTTCATGTTATTTGCAGGAAAGGACAGAGTCATCTCTGTCTTGTGTTGTCACCGCTCCAACTGGACTGGCAGCACATAACATTAAAGGGATTACTTTACATCGTTTACTGATGCTGCCAGTGGAGCATGACAACAAATTAGAATATCACAAGCTATCTGGAGATGCTTGTTTTGAAGTTTCAAGAGTCTTGAGGAAAATGAAACTTCTTATCATTGACAAAGTAAGCATGGTTTCCAATGTCATGCTTGCCTTTGTGCATTTGAGAATGCAAGAAGTTCTCAAAACAGAGTATGGTGTGTTATTTGGTGGCAAACACATCATTGTTTTCGGAGATCTTCTGCAGCTGACACCAGTGAAAGGGCAACCTGTGTTCAAAATGCTCACGCATGAAGATACCAGGAAGTGCTTAGGGAGCATTGGCAACGTCAATATATGGTTAAACTTCAATTATGCTGAACTGCATGAAAATATGCGTCAGGCAAAGGATGAAGTTTACAAGACTATTCTACAAGATGTTAGAATTGGAAAAGTGACCGAGCATGGGAAAGAAGCTTTACATGCACGATTACTGACAAATTTATATCCAGACGAAGATGTTGTGCCTGAGAATATTTTTCAGAAAGTTACTGAGAAAAAATCTGGAATATGTTTGATGCCAACTCTTGCAGAATGTTCCAAATTCAACAACAAAATGTTGCATTTAGAAAAGCAAGAGAATGTGAAACTGGAAGCTATTGACAGAGTAGAGCATATGGGATCAACAATTATTTTGTCTGAGAATCTGAAAACAAAATTGGATTCATTAGAGAAGAGTATATCTAAAACTGCGGGTTTTGAAAAGACTCTGAATGTGTGCTTGAACTGCCGTATAATTTTAAGAAGGAATTTACATGTTGAAAGAGGTCTGGTAAATGGATCAATGGGTAATGTTGTTGATTTTGTGAAATACAGAAATAGAGATGGAATTGAATTTTTAAAAATTAAATTTGATGGCATTGAGGAAGTACAGCTAATTGCTCGTTGTTCTGCTAGATTTTTGCTTGTAAAAGACTTATATGTTCGTCGTAAGCAGTTTCCTGTTTGCTTGGCATATGCGGTGACAATCCATAAATCGCAAGGTTTAAGTGTAGACTGTGCATTGGTGAATATTGGCAGTTCTGTGTTCAAGGAGGGTATGGCATATGTGGCATTGTCACGAGTTAGAACTTTATCGGGATTGTACTTGATTGAGTGTGATGTCACAAACATTTGTGCGGATCTAGATTGTGTTAAGGAATACAATAGGTTAAGAAGAGTATGCGCCACATTTGCCTCAGTATCCTTTGTTTGAGAAACGTGTGGTAGGCCGGAAACGAAGAAATGTGACCAATACTGGGGAGGTTGTAGCAAAAAGACGAAAAGTTGATGAACCTGAAATTATAAGCAGAAACAATAAGGATTCTGTTGAAGATGTTGTTGGTTTTCAATTTGAAAACAGTTCTGGTGTCAACTGCTATGCTAATGTAGTGGTTAATGTTTTGTTTTCTCTAGAAAATGTAAAAGAAGAGATTGTGGTCAATTCTGATCAAAGATTTTGCAGTTTGTTAAATTCTGTGTTAGAGAAATGTAGCACTGATAGAACAAACATAGAAAGTGTGTCTGAAATTCGAAATCTGTTAGACAGATGTTCAGGCCAAACACAATTCTCTCAAAATAGTCAGCAAGATTGTCAGGAGTTTTTAATGTATATGCTTGATGTATTGCATGATGAAGGTGTAGATGTAGATCACCTGTTTGGGCTTTCTTATCAATGGCAGCATGACTGCGAGAACTGTAGGGTATCAAGTACTACTAGTGTAGACTCAGAAAGATTTATATATTTAACTTTGCCAGACAGTAAATCAGTCTCTTTTAATAAGCTAGTAAAAGCAGCTGATCACAACATGGAGTGTAGCCAATGTAAATCTGAAATGATGTCCACATTATTTATACGAACATATGGCCAGTATGTCATTTTAATGTTCCAACGATGTAGGCCTGATGGAACAAAATTGACAACTTTAATTAAAAATTTTGTGGCTTCACAGTTGTCAATATCAGGAAGGACTTTTGTAACTGTAGCAATTATATATCATGATGGTCCTTCAATAACATCAGGACATTATACAGCTTATTTAAAGTGTAGAAATGGCTGGTCATTCTGCAATGATTCTGTTTTAATTTTCAAAAAAAAATTGCCGTATGACCTTAAAAACTCTTACCTGGTGTTTTTAAAACCAAAATTTTAGGGAAAGAATCTCGGGATTTGCTCTGAGGAATTTCAAGAAGTTCTAATGGCTCCTACACGATTTGGCCTTGAGGATAAGTGTAGTACAGAGACATAACTTCTTACCATAACACTGGACGTCATGGAGAAATACGTGCACTTTGAATGAGTTCAGAAAAACTGTTTCTTTTTATAAGCTAATTGAAGCAGCCAATCAAAACATGGAGTAGAGGGAATGTAAGTCTGCAATGCTGTCTACTGTTTTACATTGCTTTGTCATTAAAAGTGATGTAGAGAATTAAATAATTGTACTAGTCATAAAGGTAGTGTAAGTCTGCTTCATAGTAAGCAGTATCAGTGTGATAGGAAATGTAGAACATGATTGAGCAAGAAGGGGAAGATATTACTAGTCCAGGATTGTGAAAATGATCTTCAACATTTTAATTGTGAAAGTTGCGGAAATACAACATGACGGGATTGGCTTCAAAGAATTCTAAGAGTTATAAATGGCTCAGACACGATTTGGCCTTGTGGAAACGTGTGGTAGAGAGCGAGAAGTCATTTATTGTATGTAACATGTTTTTGAAAACGATGGAGGTTTTCTTTCAGAAAGTGGCGGGTTGAAAGTAATAACAGCACAACAGAGTGTAAGCTGTTCATAGGACATCCTTGGCCGTCATGGAAAGTAAGTTAACTTTAAGGAGTTCTGAATTCTGATTTGTTATGTTGTATGGGTTTTTTAAACACAATCATTTTGATTGTGTTTTTTTTTCCCCGCTGTTATATGATGAATACCTTCAAGTCACTGTTTTAGTGAAATTTGATACATTCTGAGAACAGCAAAAATAAACCATTTAACATGTATAATTAATTCTGTTCTGTTTGCATTTATGATGTACATGTAGAACTGTGTAGGAGGCATGGAGAAGGTGAGGCTTCTGTAAGTGTCAAAGTTGTTGCATACAGTGCTCATATTCTACGTAGTCTTTTATATTTCATTACTTTCACTGTTTCTGACTGATCTAAAACATTTTTTTTAAAAAGCACAGTAAGTATAAGGGAAGGAAACAGACAGTTATGTTAAAAGAAACACAGCTATAGGGAATAAACTAGGGATACTGTTACCCGCAATCCTCTGCTGATGATGTCACTGAGCATGTCATGAATGATGTAATATGTGACATCATCAGCAGTGGATTACGGGTAATAGTATCTCTAGTTTACTCCCCTATAGCTGTCTTTCTTTTAACATAACTGTCTGTTTCCTTCCCTTATACTTACTGTTCTTTTTTTTAAAAAAATTTTTGGGGTTCGCTTCCGGTTCGCGTACCGGGGAGCGAACTGGGAAGCGAACTAAGAGAAATAGAGGTTGGCACAGTTCCAAATATTGTACCAATTTTTTAATAACGGGGAGGTAGTTCTGAAAAGAACTTTTTTTTTATTGTTTTTGTTGTTTTATATTTTTTTATTATTTTTCTGAACATTTTTTTACTTTTTTTGAATTTTTCTGAACAGTTTTATATTTTTTTTGGTTTTTTTTCGGAGGGGGCAACGAAAACGATTCATTGTAAAGGGCTCAACAGGAGCAACAAAACAAAAAAAAAGAATTTATTGTTTGGGGCGTTTCGGACAAACATGAGCATGATTGTCAATAGCTCTGTTGATCAGAGTGATGCTACTTTCTCCGTAGCAAATGAATCCACTGCAATGTACGCAGACTTGTTTTACTTCACGAAATCTCGTTTGTATATTTGGCACCATCTCCCTGCCCTCTGGTCCCGTTACTTCCGGTACAACAGATCTTCTGGCCATAATAGGGAGATTATCTAGGTCGTTACGAAACTGTGCAGCACTGTAGTTGTTAGGATGCCACCTAGTCATATGGCGATGCATTGTGTAGTTTCCGAAACTGTATTTTTTGTCGGTCCCTCTGGACAGTCTATCTTGACATATAAGGCAAGTTACGTATCTTGCATTTACTTTTTTCTGACCTTTGGGAATTTAAAAAAATTGCCAAATGAAGTTTTCTTTCCGGTGAGACGTCCTGGGCTCCTCAGGCAAAAAGTGCCTCTCTTCGTGCTCGTCGTCCTGTTCCTCTTCTTCCTCTTCTTGCTGAATTATAACTTTAGCAGGTGGTCCACTCTTCCTTGGATGTGGTGGAGGTGGTGGGGAAGCACCAGCTGAAGCTACTAAAGAAGCCATTGCTCACTGGTAACAAAGGGTCTTTCTCTCACAATGATGAAAGTCAGAGTGAGGAAAGAAGGAGGGATTTTCATCATTTGGGAAAAACAATAGTTCTCAACCAATGAAAAGTGTTCATTTTAGATTATATGACCTAGTCTTACATCATTAGGAAACCAAAAGTGAAATGAACCAATGAAAAGTGTTATTACCAAGTCACATGACCTGCTGTGTTTACGTTACGCGCTTTGCAGGGCCTCCCGGTTTGCTTCCAGAAACCTGCGCTTTGCGACTCGGTAAGCGTACCAGTTCGCTAACGTAGCACGTCATATGACGTATCACGCGACAACGCGAAACGTCATGCGGACGGGAGGCGTCACGATGTTGTTTTCTAACGCGGCAGTTGCGGTAAAGAAACGTTTACCAGCTCGCGGTCTATTTCGCGGCATCAAGGTCAGCTAACGGGAAGCTTCCCGATTCGCGAAGCGGGAACGAAGAAAAAAAAATATTAAAAAAAAAAGTTATTAATAAACATATAAAATATATTTTTGGATTTAAAGAAGAATACATTTTACAGCTACAGATATTAGCTGTTAAAAAACCAATGAAATTCACTGAAAAAACCATAGGTTATAGACCATATATAGTTAGGAATTAGCATTTACAAAACCTTGAAAATTCACTGAAAAAACCATAGGTTATAGACCATATATAGTTAGGAATTAGCATTTAAAAAACCTTATTTTACTCACACAAAACCATTGAAATTCCATATATAGTTAGTTGCACTAACTATATATCGCGCACCCGCAATCCACTGCTGATGATGTCACATATTACATCATTCATGACATGGTCAGTGACATCACTGATGACATCACTGATGACATCTCAAATGACATCACTGATGACATCTCACTTGACATCAATGATCACATCACTGATGATATCATTCATGTGATAATACAATGCATCTCCTCACACTCTAATATAACCTCCGTTACACCCAGTGTTAAATAGAGAGTATCATTTTTGAAACCATTGACACACCAATACTAGTTACTACATACGCACTCACTGATTCCTATGTCTACACACACATTCACTCATACAATCATTCATACATACAATCACTCATCTTTACAACACTATCATATGCACTCATACACCTATACAGACACTCACACTCTGCCACTCATCCATGGAGTTACTCACACACCTAGTCAGTCCTGAAAAGAATCAATCACACTTCCATTTTCTCATCTATACAGTTAAACACAGAACACCTTACATTTTTGAAACATATACTAACACATAGTTACTCTCTTATAGAATCACTGATACAAGTACACATTGATCTGCACAGAGTCACACACCTCCCAGCCAGCCATACACACACTCAGTCTCCCATACAAATACTTGTGCAACCAATCAATAACCCATATAGCTACTTATATAGCTACTGATCAACACATGCAGCAGCTTGCACAACAACAGACATACTGATGCACACTTTCAGACAGTTTAGTCACTAACCCGTGCATTCAGTAAGACGCATTTAATCACTCACTCATACAGTCAATCACGCACCTACTAAAACCTTCATTCAGACACTTATACATCCACTCATTCTTCAATATGTAAAACATATTTAAACTTTACAGAAACACATAATCACTGGATGTTGTCATCAGTGATGTCATCAGTGATGTCACTGACCATGTCATGAATGATGTAATATGTGACATCATCAGCAGTGGATTGCGGGTGCGCGATATATAGTTAGTGCAACTAACTATATATGGAATTTCAATGGTTTTGTGTGAGTAAAATAAGGTTTTTTAAATGCTAATTATGGTCTATATGGTATATATGGTCTATAACCTATGGTTTTTTCAGTGAATATATATATATATATATATATATATATATATATTACCTACTGGCGATAGCCAGTAGGTATATATAGTTAGGATTTTTTCTCTATGGGATTTTTGAAAATTCTATGTCGAATAACTTTGACGTTTGAGGACGGAATTGGCTGAAATTTTCAGGAAAATGGAACATTTTGTTTCTGAGCAGCCCCTGAAAATTTTGGGGGGTTTCGTCAAGGGGGGGCCGAGAAAAAAGGGGGGTCGCAAAACACGTTTTTCCATAGGGCGGTTGGCCTCACTTTTAGCTCGAACGGCTGAATGGATTTCCACGAAACTTGGCAAAATTGTAGGGACTGGTAGCCCGATGTGCCTTTGCTAGGTCTCAATATATGTGCTCCAGTGGATTTTGAGAAATTAACGTTCCAAAAAATATATATATCTGTAAGCGCGCTCCGGGCAGCGCCCCGGTTCGCGTACCTGACGCGTAACGGAACTTCGCGAAGCGAAGCTGATTGGCTCTCCGGTGTCTGTCAACATTCTAAACAGTCCGGAGCGGCCGCCATCTTGTCTCTCGGTAGGATCGAGAGACAAGATGTGGTGAAAAACGAAGGGGGGAAAGAAGGAAAGGGGGCAAGGTAGACCCCTCCTGACCCCCTAGGATTGATGAGGGGGATATTAAAGTGCCCCGAGGGGCAAAAAAAAAATTAAAAAAAATGTTGCGATTTTTCGCCGTAGAGGCACGTCCCGGTACGCGAACCGGGCAGCTAACCGGCAGCGTAACGGGAGTCCGCCATCTTGTGTTTTTGGAGCGTCCGGTTCGCGTACCGGGTAGCGTCCCGGTAAGCGTAACAAGAGAAACAGTAAAAAAAAAATTAAGGGAATAGATTTCCAGCAAACTTTGAAAAATTGTAGGGACTGTTTGTTTGATGTGCCTTTGCAAGGCCTCAAGATATGTGCACGTGTGGATTTTGTCTAATTAAGGTTAAAAAAAATATATATATCTGTAAGCGTGCTCCGGCACGCTTACGTTACGGGTTTTGTTTGCGCTGCAGAGCCGATACGTCACGGTTATGCGACGCGTCATGAGGCGTCTCACGTGGCTACGTGATACGTCACGTAATAAAGAATATATTTTACAGATATCGATATTAGCTTTTAAAAAACCAATGAAATTCACTGAAAAAACCATAGGTTATAGACCATATATAGTTAGGAATTTGCATTTACAAAACCTTGAAAATTCACTGAAAAAACCATAGGTTAGAGACCATATATAGTTAGCTGGACATTTTATTGACATAAAACCAATGAAATTCCATATATAGTTAGTTGCACTAACTATATATCGCGCACCCGCAAACCACGGCTGATGATGTCACATATTACATCATTCATGACATGGTCAGTGACATCACTGATGACATCACTGATGACATCTCAAATGACATCACTGATGACATCACTGATGACATCTCAAATGACATCACTGATGACATCACTGATGACATCTCATTTGACATTACTGATCACATCACTGATGACATCATTCATGGGATAATACGATGAACCTCTTCAGACTCTAATATAACCTTAGATACACTCAGTGTAAACAGACACTCACAGACTGTCACTCATCCATGAAGTTACACACACACCTAGTCAGTCATGCAAAGAATCAATCACACCTCCATTTTCTCAACTATACAGTTATACACACCTTACTTATTCAAACACATACTAACACATATTTACTCTCTTATACAATCCCGGATACAAGTTCACAATGATCCATACAGCCACTCACACATTCACTGGCTCTTATGCACAGTTATTTATATATGTCAACTCTCACATGTACTGTGTTTTACATATGTACTTACTTTGACATGTAGCACTGAGATATCCATTCACTCACCAATACACTCATGCACACAGTCAACCGCCCATACAGCTGTTTCCACATGCACTTTTGAACCCATACAACTAGTGAATCAACTGCTCACACATCTATGCACAGAGTCATACACCTCCCAGACACCCACACACACACTCAGTCTCCCATACAAATACATGGGCAACCAATCAATAACCCATATAGTTACTCATATAGCTACTGATCAACACATGCAGCAGTTTACAGAACAACAGATATAATGATGCACAAATTAAGACAGTTTAGTCACTAACCCATGCACTCAGTGAGACACATTTAATCACTCACTCATACAGTCAGTCATGCACCTACTAAATCCTTCATCCAGACACTTATAAATCCACTCATTCTTTAATATGTAAGACATATTTTAACTTTACAGAAACATACAGTCATTGGATGTTGTCATCAGTGATGTCATCAGTGATGTCATTTGAGATGTCATCAGTGATGTCATCAGTGATGTCATTTGAGATGTCATCAGTGATGTCATCAGTGATGTCACTGACCATGTCATGAATGATGTAATATGTGACATCATCAGCAGTGGATTGCGGGAGCGCGATATATAGTTAGTGCAACTAACTATATATGGAATTTCATTGGTTTTATGTCAATAAAATGTCCAGCTAACTATATATGGTCTCTAACCTATGGTTTTTTCAGTGAATTTTCAAGGTTTTGTAAATGCAAATTCCTAACTATATATGGTCTATAACCTATGGTTTTTTCAGTGAATATATATATATATATATATATATATATATATATATATATATATATATATATATATATATATATATATATATATATATATATATATATATATATATATATATATATATATATATATATAGGATGCACCGGCTCAGACAAGCGAGCGGCCAAGGCAGAGGAACCTTTCCAATCTGTCAGCACAGCGCGTTGCATGTTAAATGACTCGCTTTCACGAATCGGATCCTACTAAGGAAAATGACATTATCTCCAAATATCTGCATTAGCTGAAAAGAAAAAATATTTTTGCGCAAAGGACTACTAAGACCAGCATGCAGTGTGGATCAATTAAGAAACTAAGCCGGTCCCACATATGGTAATCAGTAAATGAGCATGCGTGATAGAAGCGCATTTCAGCCAATGCAGGAGAACGCCTCTGAGGAAGTGGTACTTGGGCCACAGAAACGCGTCAGGCGAATATAATTACCCGGATGATGGCGAGAAATGCTAAAGACCGTCGAGGGAACGTGCTGTGGAGTGCACCCTGGAAAGCTGAGGCAATTGGATTATAAAAATTTGACACGGGGGCCTTCCCGTGCAGGATGCACCGGCTCAGACAAGCGAGCGGCCAAGGCAGAGGAACCTTTCCAATCTGTCAGCACAGCGCGTTGCATGTTAAATGACTCGCTTTCACGAATCGGATCCTACTAAGGAAAATGACATTATCTCCAAATATCTGCATTAGCTGAAAAGAAAAAATATTTTTGCGCAAAGGACTACTAAGACCAGCATGCAGTGTGGATCAATTAAGAAACTAAGCCTGTCCCACATATGGTAATCAGTAAATGAGCATGCGTGATAGAAGCGCATTTCAGCCAATGCAGGAGAACGCCTCTGAGGAAGTGGTACTTGGGCCACAGAAACGCGTCAGGCGAATATAATTACCCGGATGATGGCGAGAAATGCTAAAGACCGTCGAGGGAACGTGCTGTGGAGTGCACCCTGGAAAGCTGAGGCAATTGGATTATAAAAATTTGACACGGGGGCCTTCCCGTGCAGGATGCACCGGCTCAGACAAGCGAGCGGCCAAGGCAGAGGAACCTTTCCAATCTGTCAGCACAGCGCGTTGCATGTTAAATGACTCGCTTTCACGAATCGGATCCTACTAAGGAAAATGACATTATCTCCAAATATCTGCATTAGCTGAAAAGAAAAAATATTTTTGCGCAAAGGACTACTAAGACCAGCATGCAGTGTGGATCAATTAAGAAACTAAGCCGGTCCCACATATGGTAATCAGTAAATGAGCATGCGTGATAGAAGCGCATTTCAGCCAATGCAGGAGAACGCCTCTGAGGAAGTGGTACTTGGGCCACAGAAACGCGTCAGGCGAATATAATTACCCGGATGATGGCGAGAAATGCTAAAGACCGTCGAGGGAACGTGCTGTGGAGTGCACCCTGGAAAGCTGAGGCAATTGGATTATAAAAATTTGACACGGGGGCCTTCCCGTGCAGGATGCACCGGCTCAGACAAGCGAGCGGCCAAGGCAGAGGAACCTTTCCAATCTGTCAGCACAGCGCGTTGCATGTTAAATGACTCGCTTTCACGAATCGGATCCTACTAAGGAAAATGACATTATCTCCAAATATCTGCATTAGCTGAAAAGAAAAAATATTTTTGCGCAAAGGACTACTAAGACCAGCATGCAGTGTGGATCAATTAAGAAACTAAGCCGGTCCCACATATGGTAATCAGTAAATGAGCATGCGTGATAGAAGCGCATTTCAGCCAATGCAGGAGAACGCCTCTGAGGAAGTGGTACTTGGGCCACAGAAACGCGTCAGGCGAATATAATTACCCGGATGATGGCGAGAAATGCTAAAGACCGTCGAGGGAACGTGCTGTGGAGTGCACCCTGGAAAGCTGAGGCAATTGGATTATAAAAATTTGACACGGGGGCCTTCCCGTGCAGGATGCACCGGCTCAGACAAGCGAGCGGCCAAGGCAGAGGAACCTTTCCAATCTGTCAGCACAGCGCGTTGCATGTTAAATGACTCGCTTTCACGAATCGGATCCTACTAAGGAAAATGACATTATCTCCAAATATCTGCATTAGCTGAAAAGAAAAAATATTTTTGCGCAAAGGACTACTAAGACCAGCATGCAGTGTGGATCAATTAAGAAACTAAGCCGGTCCCACATATGGTAATCAGTAAATGAGCATGCGTGATAGAAGCGCATTTCAGCCAATGCAGGAGAACGCCTCTGAGGAAGTGGTACTTGGGCCACAGAAACGCGTCAGGCGAATATAATTACCCGGATGATGGCGAGAAATGCTAAAGACCGTCGAGGGAACGTGCTGTGGAGTGCACCCTGGAAAGCTGAGGCAATTGGATTATAAAAATTTGACACGGGGGCCTTCCCGTGCAGGATGCACCGGCTCAGACAAGCGAGCGGCCAAGGCAGAGGAACCTTTCCAATCTGTCAGCACAGCGCGTTGCATGTTAAATGACTCGCTTTCACGAATCGGATCCTACTAAGGAAAATGACATTATCTCCAAATATCTGCATTAGCTGAAAAGAAAAAATATTTTTGCGCAAAGGACTACTAAGACCAGCATGCAGTGTGGATCAATTAAGAAACTAAGCCGGTCCCACATATGGTAATCAGTAAATGAGCATGCGTGATAGAAGAGCATTTCAGCCAATGCAGGAGAACGCCTCTGAGGAAGTGGTACTTGGGCCACAGAAACGCGTCAGGCGAATATAATTACCCGGATGATGGCGAGAAATGCTAAAGACCGTCGAGGGAACGTGCTGTGGAGTGCACCCTGGAAAGCTGAGGCAATTGGATTATAAAAATTTGACACGGGGGCCTTCCCGTGCAGGATGCACCGGCTCAGACAAGCGAGCGGCCAAGGCAGAGGAACCTTTCCAATCTGTCAGCACAGCGCGTTGCATGTTAAATGACTCGCTTTCACGAATCGGATCCTACTAAGGAAAATGACATTATCTCCAAATATCTGCATTAGCTGAAAAGAAAAAATATTTTTGCGCAAAGGACTACTAAGACCAGCATGCAGTGTGGATCAATTAAGAAACTAAGCCGGTCCCACATATGGTAATCAGTAAATGAGCATGCGTGATAGAAGCGCATTTCAGCCAATGCAGGAGAACGCCTCTGAGGAAGTGGTACTTGGGCCACAGAAACGCGTCAGGCGAATATAATTACCCGGATGATGGCGAGAAATGCTAAAGACCGTCGAGGGAACGTGCTGTGGAGTGCACCCTGGAAAGCTGAGGCAATTGGATTATATATATATATATATATATGTATATATATATATATATATTTATTACCTACTGGCGATAGCCAGTAGGTATATATAGTTAGGATTGTTTTCCATAGGGAAATCGCAACATTCTATTGGGAATAACTTTGGCGCCGGTTGAGGAATCTTCCTGAAATTTTCCTTAACTTTGCCTCGCGGCATTCCGCTCCTTCCCTGAAAGTTTGGGGGGGATTTGTCAAGCGGGGGCCGAGATAAAAGGGGGGTCCCAAAACGTGTTTTCCGCATGTTAATTTCCATAGGGCGGTTGGACTCACTTTTAGCCCGAACGGCTGAATGGTTTTCCACCAAACTTGGCAAAATTGTAGGGACTGGTAGCCCGATGTGCCTTTGCTATGTCTCAAGATATGTGCTCCAGTGGTTTTTACGAAAATCAACTTTGAAAAAATATATATTGGGCTACATTGGGCTATATATATGTTAGAGCCCAAATGTAGCCCAATGTAGCCCAAAGATGGCCACCAGAGACAAAAAAAACAAATGTAGCCCAAATATCAGCCAGATGTAGCCCAACTACAGCCCAATGACAGAATGTCCCAGAGTGTTCTAAAGAACAACTAGAGCGCTAACAGTTTTACTTATGACAAAAGTATGGCACACCTGAAGTCATCTTGATTGGAATAAAGTGTTAACACTTAAAACATTTAATTTGCAAAGGAACAAAATGAGGGGATTCATTTTGCCATAGAAATTATGATTAGTGCTGAAGAAAGAAAAATTAGGGCACATTTTGAGTGACTTCTCAAATCCTCTTATATTTCATTAAAAAAATTCTGATATGCAGTCTCCCAAGATGGCTACCAGAGTCAAAAGAGCCCAAATGTAGCCCAAATATCAGCCAGATGTAGCCCAACTATAGCCCAATGACAGAATGTCCCAGAGTGTTCTAAAGAACAACTAGAACGCTAACAGTCTTACTTATGACAAAAGTATGGCACACCTGAAGTCATCTTGATTGGAATAAAGTGGTAAGACTTAATACATTTAATTTGAAAAGGAACAAAATGAGGGGTTTCATTTTGCCATAGAAATTTTATATATATATATATTCACTGAAAAAACCATAGGTTACACACCAGTTATAGTTAGGAATTAGCATTTAAAAAACCTTTGAAATTCACTGAAAAAACCATAGGTTTCACACCAGTTATAGTTAGCTGGAAATGTTACTCGCATAAAACCATTGAAATTCCCACGTTATAGTTAGTTGGACTCACTATAACTTGCACGTCTGCAATGCACTGCTGATGACGTCACATATTACATCACTCATGCATATATTTAAATATTTAAACATTACTTGCTAATATATGTATTCACTAAGATACACTTAATAAGCCAGTTAACCAATCAAATTTTTTTTAAAAACACTGAAAAAACCATAGGTTTCAGGCCTTATATAGTTAGGAATTAGCATTTTAAAAACCTTTGAAATTCACTGAAAAAAACCATAGGTTTCAGGCCTTATATAGTTAGGAATCAGCATTTAAAAAACCTTTGAAATTCACTGAAAAAACCATAGATTTCAGGCCTTATATAGTTAGGAATTAGCATTTAAAAAAACCTTTGAAATTCACTGAAAAAATCATAGGTTTCAGGAGTTATATAGTTAGGAATTAGTTTTTAAAAAATCTTCGAAATTCACTCAAAAAACTATAAGTTTTAGTGGTGTTATAGTTAGCTGGACATTTTACTCATACAAAACCAATGAAATTGCTCCTATATAGTTAGTTGTACTAACTATATTTCGCGCACCCGCAATCCACTGCTGATGATGTCACATATTAGATCATTCATGACATGGTCAGTGACATCACTGATGACATCTCAAATGACATCACTGTGTTCGGTGAATTTCATTGGGCGCTTCTTCAAAAAGAAATGTACTGCAGCCAGGCCATGTTCGTGAGCAATTACAGTGTATAGACTTGTAATGTCCATCACTATCATCTGATCTCCTTCTTGCCAGTGAATTTTTGATAGCTGTTTCAAAAAGTCCTTAGTGTCTTTAATATAGGACTTTAAGTTTGTTACAAAGTTGGCAAGGAAATGGTCTATATAGATGGAAATATGTTCAAGAAGACTTCCCTGTGAAGAAACAATTGGTCTCCCTGGTGGTAGTAAGGCATTTTTATGCACCTTAGGAAGGTGGTAAAAACAAGGGGTGATATGGTTAAGTCATCTTAGAAATAGATATTTTCCCTTTTTCATACAATTTTTTCAACAGTAGATGACAATCCCCCACACTTTGGTTATAAACATCCTTACCCACTTTTTCATAGAATACAACGTTGTTAAGTTGGCGTAGGGCTTCTTTATTGTAAGCACTTAGGGTCTGCAGCACCACATTCCCGCCCTTGTCTGACGGTTTACAGATAATTGAGGTGTCTTCTTGTACTCCCTTTATTGCCAAAAATTGTTCATTTGTGAGGTTGTGTGATTCCTTGCCACTCCTAGCACTAGTTCGTAAGTTTACAAGTTCCTGAATGACTTTCTCTGTGAACGTGTCAATTATATCATTCTGCATCTGGGGCAAAAATGTAGACGATGGTTTAAACGATGTCAATACTTATGAGAAAGGCTGAATGCCGAAACGCGAGGGCGTCTGTCTTGTCTAAATAAAAGCAACCTTTTTGAAAATATACCCCTGGAGTGCGGATAATTCTTTATCTGAGACTGGAAGAATTTGAGCAGCAATATATATATATATATATATATATATATATATATATATATATATATATATATATATATATATATATATATATATATATATATATATATATATATATATATATATATATATATATATATATATATATATATATATATACTGAAGTACTGTAGTGTGTTGAAGAAAGATCCTGACATTGGATGTCTGATTGGAGAGAGACCACTAATCTCTTATAGAAAAGCGCCATCCCTCCAAGATACACTGGTCAACAGTCACTTTAAGAATGAAAAACCTGAAACTTGGCTGGAAAAACGACAGAAAAGCTTCACTAAATGCATGGTCTGCAAAGCCTGCAAGGTAGGCAAAAATCTCAAGACCATTAAAGATCAAAAAGGAAGAACATTTGAAGTTCAAGACAAAATCACATGCGCATCTCAGTTTGTGGTCTATTTGATTGAATGTCACTGTGGCAAAGAATATATCGGCTCGACAATATGTCCGCTAAAAAAGAGAATATTGGAACACATACGAGCTATCTAAAACAACGATCACAGTTATGCGATAGCCAAACACTTACAAAATCATACCAACAAATCCTGGCACGATATCAAATACTCTGGACTTGCGATCATCAATCAATATGAAAGAGGAGGCAATCGCATTCAAAAATTAAGACGTCTGAAGTCCAAATTAATAATACGCTTCAAGACCAGAACAGCGTGGGGACTCAACGGAGATGAAGAGATGCATGTCCACTTGTAAATATGACATATAAATCAGAAATGGACTATCAAAATATTAAGAGCTACAGACTGTAACTGCATTAACGTTGATAGACAAGATATGGCTTACTTGCCCTCTTTATGAACAGTTCCTTCTCTAGATTTTCCTCCTCTCTCTCTTTAATATATTATCGTTTTCTTGCTGCACCAAAGACCACTGTACATATGTATATATCACACGAAGGGGCAAATGGATTGAGATTTAAGAAGTGTAATGCTATAATTATCTTTTATTAACTATTGGTATCCTTTGTGCCTTACCATTGAGGGAGTCAGAAATGAAACAGCTTCATGTGATAGGGGTCTTATTTCTGGGCACTTAGTCGAGAACCTAGGTAATGACACTTAGTCTAATATCATACAGTGAGCAACAATCATTACCAATGATAATATCATGTACAATGGGTAATCATACTAATGACTATCCTATGTATGTGCTCACTATTTCTAGCACCAAATGAACCATACTGGCAGCTAATTGACAACCCCACTGTAGGCAAAGTAATCACCAACTCCTAAAATTGATATGACACATGGATAGGCTATGAAATAGCCGGTATTTATGTTGAAGTAACTACAAAGCCCATAATGCATCATTACAGGCAAAATGGTGACTCTGTATAAATAAGCAAAACAAACAATGGACTTATGTTTACTACCGTGATCAGGAACCTTCTGGTTCGAAACGCGTAGCTGGAAGAAGGGAACAGGTCACATAAATTGAAACTACAACTTCAAGAAGAGTGCGGTGTCTTTGTAAAAAGAAATTTGCTGTTGCAATATATATATACTTATGCATATATAAATGCATATATATATATATATATTATAACACTGTTTTATGAGTCTGTACTTAGTTTTAAAAATGGGAAAGGGCACAATATGTTCTTAAAAACTGCAGATTTTTATATTAATGTAATGTTGTATTATGTGTCTGGCTGTGAAGCTACAGACATCCAAGTCTGAATGTACATGTAAATATTTATGTAAATATATGGAGAAATAATAAGATGAGAAAAATAAATATGGCTAAATACGGACAGAAATGTAAAACAAGCATTGTCAATGCCAAGAGGTCTGGCTTACAACTAAAAGTACTTATTTTGTGATTGATGAGTTTAGCTACTCAAAAAGTCAACATATATGTACACTGCCACTCATCAATGCACACATCCAGCCATTCATCCACACAGTGAATCACTCTTGCATTCAACCACTTACCCATCTGCAATAAAAACCGAAACACAAACTCAACAAGTATATGGAATATAAATGAATGGAATAGAAGTAGAAAAAATAAAACATTCTGCCATTTAAATTTGGCGGCCATATGCTTGCAACACAAAAATAAAATTAAACATAGCAGCTTGCAATCAAATTGTACACAGTATATCATTGTTTTAAAGTTTCAACACAGTTGCCACATTGAGATGTAATGTCGTGACTGTATTAGAGTGATAAAACAATGATTAATATGTACAATATCATTCCATGGCCACTCCATAAACACTGCAGTTAGCACCCAGCTTTGAATGCTATAGTGTATAGCATATCACTGCTGTACTGATTAAAGGTGGCTGACTTAATATGGTGGATATCTTTGAACGATTAACAGTGATAATCTATGGCAAATACTATACTAAGATGGGCGCCCAGTTTATAAATAGTGGCCGCACATGGTGCAGCACACTGCAGATAAAATGAGAAGTAAGGCCCAGAATTACAAAAGTTTGAAATAGCGAGTTCCTAATTCCAGTTTCCTGCGAATTGGACATAGGAAATTGCTATTTTGAATGTATGAAACGCTTTTGAGATTCATTTGCAATTCCCAAGGGATTGCAAATAGACCTACCTCGTGAATATTAATGAGGTAGGTCTCTGTTTGCGACCCACTGGGAATCGCTTTAATCACACAAATTCTAACACCAATCTATTACAGCTGATAAACAATATAAATATTTCTAGAACAACGTTTCTCAAAGTGCAAATATTCTACCAAAGTGTTTGTCATAAGAGGTAAGAAACATTAAACCATTGCCTACTATGGTAATCTGTGTAATACTGGGACAGAACTAAACCCCTTCTCTCAGTAGCAATTCTTAAGCTCTTTTTCTGTAGATCACATAAGGTCAAAACAGAAGCGTTTACAAGCCAGACCTAAAAATAGAACAGAAACAGGATCTGTACTAATAAAGTGCATGATCTTTCCCTATTTAGCATTCCTTTTTGTAAACATGTTCGCATTCCTGAGCCTAGCCCAATAAAATATGTGTGTTTTTTTACCTCATATTATTGTGGTTCTAACATCTTGGGCTGTGTCCAGTCTGAATTAGCCCTGACTTTCTGGAGGTGTGGAATTGTGTTAGAACCTCCCAATATGTGTTAGGCTTCTCTCTGGCTCTACACATAACAGCATTCCTCTTGTCGCTATTGCGCTTATCTGTCTTAAGATACAAAATAATGTAATTTCTCCTACCCATTAAAGATGACACCAGATCCCTAGACCAAAAGTATGACATTGTCCTAAATGTAGGGTGACCTTGTGCTAAATCAAAAATCTTATTTTGAGATACTTAGATATATAAAAGCAAAAGTCTGTATCTGCACTTTATAAAGTTAAAAAGCAGAATTTCACCGATATGTTTTATGAGAAAATGCCATCTTGGTTCTTTTTTCCTCATTCCTATTGTTTATGCATTGCCCTCAGGCCCTTTCAGCAAATCTGCTGGTATCTGTCACCGTGCCTTACTTGTTCTCATCATCAAATATACTTGCAGGTATTCTGAACCAATTTAGAGATAAATGTGTCTACTTCTCTGGGCTCCTGACTATTTAAAAAAAAAAATGACGTTCAGCATCTTTTGCAGAAGATGCCTCTATGGACTAGATCGTCTACACTTTGATTAGGAAACTGAATACAGGTGGAATGGAGTATTTACAAAAAGCACACTGTATATGTTTAGTCGCCCTGCTGCGGCCTCACACTCTGGTACCTCCAGGGTATTCAGTGCCTCTGGAAAGTACCCGTACTTAATTTGTGCTGGTGGTTGCAAGTAGTGTGTGCCGACACTCATTTTTTGTGCCTGGACTTTAGACTTTGACTGAAGTATGAGAGAGAAGAGCAGAATGGATAGAAAAGAGGAAGAAGAGATAGACAGTGGAACAGTAAGGAAGGGAGTAAGCATGGACGAGAAAGACCCCACAAGAGTGAGAAAAAGAGTCAGGAGGTGGAAGAGAAGGGCATGAGATGAAAATCAAGGTTGTGCAGCTCTGTTATTCCACATTCTCTGCATACAGCACCAGCGGAAGACTCCCAAGAAACTCCTTGGATTCCTGCACTAATGGTTTTTTACATATTCAGCACTGAGTTTACCAATCAGTTTTAGGGCCTCATTACGAGTTTGGCGGTGCGAGAGCGGGACCGCCCTGCTTCCACACCGCCAAACCTGTGGTTGAACCGCACGCCAAATTAGGAGTCTTCTCCTGTTTGGTGGGCGGTTCTTTGGCATTCCCACTGCGGTAACTATGAAATAGGCGCTGCAATGGGAATGTTAAAATCAGTACCTGTACGGCATGAACTGCTGCAGTCCATGCCGCACAAGTATTGGGGTGGATGCACACAGAGGGGCACAACATGTGCCCCCCTGCATGCACCCCATGCACAGAGGCACAAGGGGGCCCTAAGTTTCCTCACCGCCACACTTTTCATGGCGGTCGCACTGCCATGAAAAGTGTGGCAGTGAGGAAGCTCCTGATATGCTTGGCGGGGCCGCAACGGACCCGCCACGCATACTGGGTCCTCAAAATCGCCGTGCCACCTTCGGGGATCTCTGATCGCTGCTGGTTGCGGTGGTCCCAGAGCAGCCGACCGCCCTGGTTGTAATAGGGAGGTCTGCAGACCACCATAGCTGGGCCCCTGCGAGTCTGGTGGTCTGTGGACCGCCAGACTCGTAATGAGGCCCTTGGTGTGACCTGGACCTCTGTAATGAGGAAGCAACAAATACACTAAATGTCAGAGGTGGCTCCTTGTCTCCACGATGCAATGTTGGTTGTGGGTCAAAAACAGTGCCTAGCACCAGATAACCACAATTCCTTTGTTGAAATTGGAAGGTATTGTTGGTTGGTGGGCTGCCCACACTCTAGATGAGGTAAGCTTAATAGCAGTGGTCCTGAAGAGTGGAATTCAGCAGCAATGTCCTTCTCTGGTTTTCTTCCTACCTTTCAAAATGACACCTGTTTGTTCACATGTGCCACCCACCTACAGATCACAAAAGATACCTATCACCTATGGAGGCCCCCAATGTTCCATACTGTCTCCTTTTATCTTCATCCTTGACGTGGAACCGATTGGTGCTCTGCTCACAGATAACAGCTTCAGAATTCACCAATATGCTGATGACACACATCTATATTTTAAAGTCTTCTCTGCATCAGACATCCAACACCTCCAAAACCACTTGCACCTCACCCAGACCTGAATGTCCACCACCTACTTGCAGCTCAATCAACCAAGACAAAATTCAGACAGAAACAGTACAAACATGACTCAACCATGAGGGCTTCAAACCCTAACTTTAATGGAATGCCAAGGTTTTTGGATTCACCAACCTCACTCTCAAGGAACATATTACCAAAAAAACAAAGACATTATCCCATTACCTTCTTTAATAAACCTGCAATATAATTTTCTCTCCAACAAAAAATCAAGTGCCAGCAGGTCATTATTTAGTCTGTGTATGTATACCACACATTCTTGCACTTAAGGTAATGAGTTTGGGTTGGCAGTTTGGCTATGGGAGATCAGTGCTCTGAGCGTTTACATGTACAGCTAGTGCTGGCTGGTTGTCGTCCTGAATGTTGTGAACAAATCGCCCAATCTTTTCTGCTATAACATATTTTCTTCCTCTACTATTTTGACACTGTATAATTTGATGCTTCAGGTATGCTTCAGCAATAGCTGCTTTTGCCCCATATCATTCTTGCAAGGATTTCATTTCTTGTTTCCTTAGATGCAGTTGTATGTTAGTTGTGTTCAGTAGGTATCCTGGTTCCTACTGCTGGTCTCTCCCCTATGTTCCTTGCCACCCCATTCCCCTATAGGGTGCTGTCTAGTTTCCCTTTAGTGTGTAATTTATCTTTTTAATGATACCTTAGGTTCTCATTGATAAGGTCATTTCAAAGATTGGTGCAACTAGGTCACTGTTTTCTGTTTCTTATTTTGGTTTTTCTATAGTCAACCCCTCAGATCTTCTGTGCTAAACATTCTGGGGCATATTACCAACAACTAGCGATAATTATCGCTATGTTGGCTTAGCGGCAATAATTTTATTGCCGTGTAGCGGCGATTTTTTATCGCTTAGGAGCCTTGCTATTATCAAGGTTTATCTCCTAACCGATAAAAATCGTCCGAAATGCATGAATATCGCTGTAAAGTCAGCGATATTCATGCATTACCGAGCTAATGCTCTTAGCCATGTTATCCACCTCCCATTGGATAACATGGCTAAGAAGTGCTCAGGGCAGGTGTTAGCTTTTGGAGATATTCGCGCTTAGCGCAAATATCTCCAAATGTTGGTAATAGGAGATAGCGATGTTAGCGACTGTTTCCAGTCGCTAACATCTTGGCACGCCCACTTTGCATGTCATTAGTAATAAATATCTCTGACATGCAAAGCGGGGCCCAAGATGGTCGCTATCTCCTACTAGCTGTCGCTAACTGGTGTTAGCGACAGCTAGGTAATAGGGAGATAATTTTATCTCCGCTTTCTTGGCTTTTAAAGCCAAAAAAGCGGAGATAAATCCCTTGATAATATGCCCCTCTGTTCTCAACTGTGACTCAAAGTCTTAAAATTGAAAGGCATCTCTTTTGCAGCAGGGTTTTGCATTAAGGTTAGCCATGCACTCAGTGACTAAGCTCTGCCCAGTACTTATTCTACCCTTGTATTGCAAACGCAGTTTTTATCCAGTTAGGCTATAATGAACTGGTGGTTTTATACCACAATTCAGGATTTGTACTATCTTTTGTTGACACCATAAGAGATGGAAAAGCTAAGCTTTTACTTTTACAAAGCCACTCAACTAGACCATTGGCAATCATAATGTGTCACCTACAAGACACAGTTACAAATATGCAATGCCAAATGAACTTAAGAATGTCAAGTTTTACCATTCGGTATGTTTCCCTTGAGCCATCTAAGGCACTTCAGCAGGATCAACATTAGCATCAGCTGTGTTTGGAAATGACAATGATAAATCCCCTTGAATGGCAATTGACTTAGATGAAGGCGTAGACAAAACAGTAGAAGAGGCACAACGCCTCTCCTGCTTTCTGCATGAGATTGATTCTTACACACCTGTGTGTTGACATATATTGCTATTTGATGTTGGGAGTAATTGGAGAGCCCCATCAGTATACCGTATACTACCCTTGAGATCTAGGGATCTCAGGATGGTCCTATGTGCACTGCTGCTACTGTACAGTATTTAATCAACGAAACCACATAGTTTCAATGATACATGCTGACAGATAGCATGGAATGATAATGTTCTGCATTGTCTTGAGTTCTGTGTGGTTTGCATTACATTGTTTTTGTTCATGCTGTGAAAAATCTATTGATTCTGTACATTTTAGGAACAACGCACCATAAAACATATTTTGTATGTACTCACCGAGAGATGACAAGAGATCCAGGGCAGCAACCAAGTAACATTGTAATTGAAACAAGCATTGGTGAAGTCAATAGGCCAGGCTTTGGCCTTTGAACAATGATTTTAGTTTTGCAAATATATGTCGTATGCAAAAACAATATGTCAATCATTTAAAACAAATATAAAACTAAAGGAGTGGACCTTGAGTGTAGACACTCCAGCACTAGCAAACCAGCGCACTCCTTAGCAGTCAGCAGTGCACAAAGGCAAAATGAAGAGGGCAGTCCAGTTGTATCTTACTGTATACTGTAAGAAAGAGAAACATCCTTTACCCTACAGTCACAACAATTACCTCCCTTTACAACGCAGTCACTACCCCAACTGCCATGTTACCACACATTCCTTTAACCCGCAAGTCGTTACAACTTGCTTTAGAGGGCTCGAAGTTGGGCTGCAGTAGGATTTTTATGTCCAACACCTTCCCTACTCTTGCGTAGACTGGAGTAAGAATAGGAATTTATATTATTCCAAAGTCCAGCACCCCTAACGCAAGTCGTTATAACGACTTGCGTGGGAAAGTATGGGTGGTAATTTTGTGGTAGTGACTGCGTTGTAAAGGCATGCGAGGCAAATAACTGCGGGGTTCCGTCATACAACCTGTAAGAAAATATGAATGAAAAGCCGGGTCTGGTGGCTTAGTGGACTAATATGTCCACTGTAAGGGGCTGTGTTCGACCTCATGGTCACAGGCTCAAATACCAGCGGGTCCACTCAGCCTTTAATACTTACGAGGTTGATTAAATTAGTACAGTTGGGTAATAATAAACAACTGTTATTCAAGACCAAGATACCCTTGGGTGAACGTGTGCTTTACAAATACACATGTTATGTTAAAGTTGAACTGATCAAGGGTTGAATATGGCTGATGAAAGCCCCTATACATAATTATATATTTTTATCATTTATATTTTATTTTAGGTAAACATGAGGCAGTCAGACAACTTAAGCCATCTCAAGATATGACCAATACATGCAGCCAACCACACTTACATGGAGCATTGCTAGGGCAGTAGTTGCACCGCCACGGTCCAAGCAACAGAGGACAGTGTTATGCTCGAATACACCTGTCGCCTCTGTTCAGGTCACACTTTGTCGTTGCTTGAAGACGATCTGATGCATAAACAAGCATTTACAATGCAATGGTTTTGCCTTTGTTAAAGTTAGAGCTATTGGCATTGCTCTTGACATTATTATTTTTTTTTTTTTAACATAAATGAATGGCATTGTCATTTACAATAGCAGGGCAGGGCACAGGGAAGGGGGGCAAGGAGAGACGAAGGAGAGCTGCGGGCTCAGGGAAGAGGGGCGAGGAGAGACGAAGGAGAGCTGCGGGCTCTTGTTGTAATGCTTGCATGGATGAGTTGGTGGATGCATGCATGGGTGCATGCATGGATGGGTGTATGGTCACCACTGAGGTTCACAGGGCACAGGTGTCAGAGCTGAGGGCACGGGTGAGGGCAGAGGGGTGTGAGCTGAGGGCAGAGAGCTGTGAGCTGAGGGCAGAGGGGTGTGAGTTGAGGGCAGAGGGGTGAGAGCTGAGGGCAGAGGGGTGAGAGCTGAGGGCAGAGGGGTGAGAGCTGAGGGCAGAGGGGTGAGAGCTGAGGGCAGAGGAGTGAGAGCTGAGGGCAGAGGAGTGAGAGCTGAGGGCAGAGGAGTGAGAGCTGAGGGCAGAGGGGTGAGAGCTGAGGGCAGAGGGCTGAGAGCTGAGGGCACAGTGTTGAGAGCTGAGGGCACAGGGTTGAGAGCTGAGGGCACAGGGTTGAGAGCTGAGTGCACAGGGTTGAGAGCTGAGTGCACAGGGTTGGGAGCTGAGGGCACAGGGGTAAAGAGCTGTATTTAGGGTGAAATTCGCATTTATCTACACTTGGCGCAAGGACACGTTTCGTGCCAAAAAAAAAACTGCAATGATAAAAAAACACAGTGAACAACATCTGCTTGTGCTCGGTCACTCACAATATTTCTGTGCGTTTCCTGTCAATGTTTACCACAAACAGCAGTTAAATACGCAATGCGGCATAAAATAGTGTTGTGTGTGGTTTTGAATTCATGCAGTGCTTTGAATGGATAGCTAGTGTCCGTTAGGGAGTACCAGCACTTTATTTTGAAAGGGAGAGTACCGGCACTTCTCGAGAGTGGCGTAATACTTTTAATTAAGGAGTACCGGCACTTCTCAGAAACCAGCAAACTTCTATTTTTCCATTTCAAGCACTGTGCGTAATAGAGCGATTTTGGGAATTTCGCCTTAACCAGAGTGATACAAAATGGCTATAATTCTGCCAATTACGCTGTCATATTGTAAATTCCCCCTTCAAAGTTATGTGCTGAATAAAGCATTTTACCCGTACAGCTGCCATGAGACCTCTTTCTCCTGCCCTTCTCCCTCGAGTGAAACAGCTAAGCTGTCGGTCTCTTGATTTCGTCCTTTCTTTGTTTATATCAAGGGATGACCAGGCGTACCTGGCATACAGAAATGGCGGCACTTGGGCCCAGACCAAGGGGACAGTAAAACTCACAATTGCACGTGGACCTTCGAAGTGCTCTAGTCTGGACTGAGTGCATCTTCCTGTGGGTTGTTTTCGCCTGCTTGCATCCCAGGAGCGGCACAGTTACCCCGGTTGCCTGTGATGGGGAGGTGTCTGCGCCCACCGGGTTGGGTACCAGACCCATAAACTCTCCAGCCAGCCAAAGGCCTGGCCTGGGCACCGGAAGCGCTGCTTTGGCAAACATCCCGCCTCCTTTGTAAAAGTGGTTTGTTCCAGCCACAGACTCACCTGTGTAAACTCGTCTGGTCCAGGGAAGAGACGCCGAGGGATCTTTTTACTTCATTTAAGGTGCGTGAATCCAAAACCACACGCCCCACTTGACTTACAAGGGATGATGCAGAGAGGTCGACTCAGGACGGGAAAAGGCCAGCTCTGCCAGAATTATGAAATGCGGAGCAGGACAGAAAGCGGCTGCTACACCAATGACCCTTCTCATTAAAGCAAGAATTTATTTACGGGCAGGGGTGCAACGCAGGCCCCTGCAGCGCAGGTGAGGGGGTCGGGGGGGGGGGGGAGAGTACATTTTTTAGGGGAGGGCCCCCATTCAGCTCGAGGGCAGTGTAGGAAGGTAGATCCCTGACTATGGTTGCCCCCAACTTTTTGCCTGGTGTTTTGCTGGTTTTCTGACTTAGTTGACCTGGGACCCTGCTATTCAGGGCCCCAGGCCTACTGCTCTCTCTGTAAAATGGATTCCATGTACCTTAGGTACATATCTAAATTGGATACTGGGTCACCTTATCAGTCCCTGTACAGTGTACCTTAGGTACCCAGGGCATGGGTGTACCCAGGGCCTACCAGGGGCTGCAGCATGTGTTATGCCACCCCTGGCTGGCCATCCAAAACTGACACAACTGGCTGCACGACAGCTGGGGCAAGGTGGTGTAATCACCCTTTGCTTTAGATATAGTATACCTATATCTAACCCTAAAATGGACACACAGATCTCCTATCAGTCACTCCTATGGCAGGCCTTAACAATCCTGAAGGCAGAGTGCTGGGAATCGTGTGAGATGGTGCTCTGGCATGAGCTGAGCCTGTCTGCGGCTTTCGGGATCCATCCCTTAGCCGTTTCCATGATATCGCATACCATATACTCTTAAGTGCATTATAATCCTCGCGGTTATATGCCAACTCTGGTATCGCTTTATCAAAACATGTCGAGTAAGGTGTCATACGAATTGGAATACTAACCCCTCACCAATTCTGGCGACGGGGTTAGCATTCCACCCTTCTAGAGGGACACGACATGTATGTAACCTGTAACCCCGGTTAAAGTCAGACAGAGCCTTAGCATCCACAAAATGGATGCTGCCACCGAGACACAAGTCTGCCCTCCTGCTGCTGGGAGTCCTCCCAGAGCAGGAGGCAAGGACAAAGGGTTTCCTGCCAGGGGCGGTGCCAGCACCGTCCCAGACAGGGTTTTGTGTATTCCAGGTAGGCAGGGCTACAGAGGAAGGTGACTGCAAGTGGCACCCCGGTGCTCACTGTGCATAGGCCGGCTGAAACCAGTTCCAGGGGCACTCCAGCCCCTGGCCTGGGGAAAGCCCGCCAAAGGAGAGGGGTGTAACCACCCCCCTCCTGGTCCCACCCATAGGGCAGGACTTAGTCGCGTGCCAGCCCCCTTTTCCTAGATAAAGGTAGGAGCAGGCCCCCTTCCAAATTAGATCATCTTTGGAATCAAGACACAACTTTCTACGAAAGGACATCAAGATTTCTTCTTCAAGATTCTCCCTTGTGGCTAAGGAGTAGTCACCCTGCATCCGCAGGCACCCATCTTAAGAACACTGCGGTCTGCTGCAAGTCCTTCCTCCGGAATCCGACTGCCCAGCTCGACGAGAACTGGCTTCCCTGGCACCTCTGACCTCTACCCACCTCTACAGCCAAGCTGAGAACCGTGGTGCGACGAGACCTCGAGGGACCGGCCATCTTCAAGACTGCACGACTTCTTTCCAGCACGACCGCCGAGGGATCCTCTGGTGAGTGCTTTGGGGACCGAGAAGCCCCGACCCTGAGCAGCTCCAGCACTGAAGTCCAGCCTCCCAGCATCTCCACGATCTGCGTGGGGCCCTTCTGCTTTTTGCTGCTCACCGCGTTGTTTGGCTACTAGCCCGCTGGCTTGTGGCCTTCCTGACGACGCACGACGACATCACTGCTGCTGGTCTGGTTGCTCCAGACTGGCCCTTGCTCCCTTCCAAAAGAGGAGCACCCCGGACCCTCCTGGTCCACTCCAGACGCCATTTTAGGTCCACCGCGTGGGCTTGAATTTGCCAAGACTTGTTGCCCCAATCCTGGGTCCAGCGACGTCGAGAGCATCATCCATCCTGGGACAGCTCGTACCTCCATCCTGGTCGCCGACAACGCCTCCTGGTCCGTGAGACTACAGAGCCCAGCAGCGCCCACTCACCTGAGTGCGGTGACTTCGCCCGGTGCCATCCTGGTGCCCACTTAATCACTGGCTAGTGATTCAAGAACTTGGTCCCCTCTGCTTTCAGGTTTCTTTTTCCCTGATCCAGGCTTGGATCTCTTCGAACTTTTCTTCACTGGCCGCCTGCCAGCAACTTCTTCTTCAGGCTCCTGGTTCGTCAACGAGGAATCCCGACGTCTTTTCAGACCTATGCAGCCGCAACCCCTGGGCTAGGTAACTTCGGCATTTCGGTGCCCCAGCATAGCCTCACTATCCAAGGGTCCAGATCCACTGTCGTTTTCGGCCTACCTAGTCGGGTTCGCCCGAGAACAGTAACTTTGTGAGTTCTAGCTTCCATAGGCTTTTTCCCGCCTTACGCGTGAGAGTTCCCACTCTGCACGTGGTGTCCCTAGGCCTCCTGCTCCTAACCTGAGTGTTTAGTATTGTAGGCCTAGCGTTTCTAAAGCCTCTGAGAATTGTTACTTACCTGCTAGTAATTCGCATTCCACTTTTAGAGTATATGGTTTTTCGTGCCCCTCGGGCATTTGTGTAAATTGTGCGACTTAAAGTATTTTTATAAGAGTTTTGTTGTGTGCTTAGCTCCCTGTCTCATAAAGAGCCAGGGTAGTCTTGTTATAAATAAATACACTGTTTATTTTCATAACAACTTGTGTGGTGTCCTTTCACTGGCTGTTCAAGGGGTAATGTGATGGTAAAACAGCTGGCTTAACACGCCCTCTAGAGTCTTAGCCTTAGACTGCTCGTATCCATGCTACTAGGATAGCTGGTCTATAAGGTTGACTTACAACCAATCATCAATAAGGGTTGTTTGGACTGATATATAGTGATCACTAGAATAGTGAGCACTGCACATCAGGCCAACTTCTCACAGGCAGTGAATATCTCTGAGCTATGGGGGGGCTTAGTCGTCCCTCATCACATTCTGCGGAGGGGGCATCATTTCTTTGCGTTACGCCACCGCTTACGGGGTATGGATGAGATTGGATGGGAAGTGGAAACTTTGTTGGCGTGTGTTTATTTACTGCTCGTTCCCACCTTGGAGTTGGTTACTTCTCTCCGGCGCCCCCGCGCCCCCCTGCAGGAGCGGGCGGAGAGAGTCCACAGTCAGAACGGGCACACTGGGAGGGGGCAGAACGGACACATGGGGAGGGGGCGGAACAGACACGGACATGGGGAGGGGGGGGCGGGAAACAGAGCTCACGAGCCAACAAACACACGACACGGCGGAACCGACAAATTAAACAAAAAAAAGAAATTATATAAAAAAAATGCTCCTTACCTGATCGCCTCGTGGGAACTCGAATCTTGCAGCCAACTCCAACAACAAACACTTGTAAAAAGACGAAAACGGGCCGACTGAAAAAAAAAAAAAAACCACACACCCACCGCCGCGATGACGATCCGAAGTGGGTGGAGAGGGAAAAAATGTCGGTAACGCCCCCGAATCTGGTCCGGCCTTGACGGACAGATCCGGCTCCCAATGGCTAGCCTCCATTTATGGAGCTAGCCAATGGGAGGAGGGGGCGAGGAGGGGGCGGATACCCGACCCCACAGAGAAACATAAGGATTTTGCTAGCGCATGCGTACTTCGTACGCATTGCCAAGCAAAACCTAAAAAGGGCTGAGGATTAAGTCCCTTTTTCCTTTTTGCCAGAGTGGAGGAAGCAGCAGCTGTTTTCTTTGTGCTAAAGTAATGTATTTCCTATCCGGGCTGAACATGATAAATGGTAATCTATTTTTGATTCTACTGCTGATGTGTTTAGATATGAAGAGAATCGAGAAAAACTTTATGCTCAATTCTGAAACCATGGTCAGTTTTTGGGGTATTTTTTCTTGACTACCGTGAATTCAAAAAGTATATCTTAATAGGGCATTATCTTCTCTATTCAGTAGTCGAGCCTGACCTCCCCTTCTCTGGCATTTTCTACCAATTTTAGAGGAAGCATTATGTGCATGTTATGCCTTCGAATCAAACACGCGCCCAGCCTGACTTCTGTCCATGCCCATGACTGACTTCCGGTCTCCATAGTTTCTCGTGCAAAAAGTGGGCTTATCCTAAGGAAGGAAATGCAAAAGGGGAAGGGGTCGAATTAGCAGGTATATATTGTGACCGGTTAAGGCTGTAAAATGAAATGGCTTTTAATGAGAGTTCCTTCTTTCTTCATTGAGGTGTGGTTATGCTAGTAGCTATGTCCACTACAGTGCATTTCAAATCATAATCCGTTGCTATATAGGAGTGCGCAGGTGCATGCCAATCTGGGGTTGAAGAAGGCCATGCCTGACTAAGTACCACACATACTACCTCATTCATGACAAGCTCTATAACATCATTGATAACATCACAGCAGCATTTGAAATTACAGCATTGATGACAAGACTGGTCATGGTGGGGTCACAACTTATAGACCTTGCACACCTTAGGACATGAGCTATGGTTACTAGAGATAACAATAACTGGTGAATGTCAGTTATCACTGACATTTTCACCTAACTATAACGTCACTTTAACCTTTAGTGTTTTCAGTGACTATATATGTGTGTATATATAGGGGTTTTAGCTTACATTAGATATAATTATTATGCATGGTAAAGGCATGCGTGGTAAAGGCATCTGCGTGGGATAGGCTGCGTGAAAAAAGGCATGCATTGTAATGTCATACATTCGTACATGACTGTTCCCTGAATCTTCCAATTTTGTTGCCATTTTAAAAGTTTTGGGTCATTTCTCAAAGTCATCTGGGAGTAGAACTTTTCGTACTCCAAAATGCCTTCGTGAGCAGGCCCATTGCTTTAGCTGCTTCTGTACCTATGGCGATATCATACTTGCAAGGTTTTTATAAAAAGGTTTTCTAGATCAAACATATGAAATGTTAAATAAAAAATGGGATTGGAACTCCACACCTGCTAAAGTTATCTTCTCGCCTTTGAGCAGATGAATACTGTGCCCAGACATTTAAACTGGCAAGCATGTGCAGACATGGCAAACACAACCACAACTAATGGAGGGGTGCCAGGGCCTTTGCGTGAAAAACAGAAGCCTTAAATACATAAATGCAATTAAAACTGAGTGCAAGGAATCATTTCTATTTTTAATGAAATCGTTTTGTTTTTCTATTCACACAAATTCATACTTGCATCATATATGTTGTTCTCAAAGTAACTGTTATTTCAAGCAGGCAACCAGAGTTTAAAAGCTCCCTAAGCGTGTTGAATCACTTTTACCATGGTGTATTGAATCCAAAACTCGGTTCTATTGACACAAACACAAAACGTATGCTAAAGGGATGTTTCATAATGAGAAGAGAAGCATTATAAGGCCCTACAATGTGAAACTGCAAATCAGTTGATCATAACAGGGTTACACCCACTGAATGAAGCATGTCGATTATTAGAGGAAGTGTATAAATATTTTCTTTATATTTTCACAGTCTTAATAATATGTCATTCCTGTGCTTCCATATAAGACAGTTATTACTTATTGATGCATAACAATTTAAATATGATCTGTTGAAGCATTGAAATCTTATCGTTATTAATCTCAGTTAACATTACAATAGGCTAGGTAATTGTGTCAAATAATCACGTAATATGGCAGATTTTTTTCTTTCCTTGCTGCATAATTTGCCTTTCCATGCTACACAATTTAGCCAGCTTTGCTGTATCACTTAGTCATCTTCTCCTGCCATATTATTTGGTCTTCCATTACCACATAGACCCAGGGGCACAAGACTTCATGGTACAGTAGTTACAGTTGGGGTTGATTGGCACACGTTTAACATCTTCTTACGAGCCCTGCAGGTTGTGTGATGTACTAATATTCATATTGTAAAGATTGTGTAATCCTGATTGCTTATATCAATTGTTTTGTATGAAATGTGGGTGTTTCGTATGGTGAGTACTGTCTGACCCTACCTTGGGTGTGATCCAGCATTTTCTGGGCCCACTTTCCTTACCATATATCTTCCTCGATGGATCTTTCTTATGCGCACTGAGGGGTGAGATTAACAATGTAAACATTTGGCAACACAATAAGGACCAGGAATCAGTAACTATAGTTAAGAAGGTTTATTACAGATGAATATCAAATTCAGGTACATGACTCTTAACACCATGCCATAAAGATACAGAATAACAACAGGTATGCCCAACCTCCGAAAGAAATTGTAGCGGACCAATATTAGGCAGACAAGCAATTCAGTCACAATACAAAAGAGCAATACAATGATTTGATGTTCAGTGAAAAGTCTTAAGTTCTCTCGTCTATATATTGAGTGATCTAAATCGCCTAAAGCAGAGTCCAAGCTAAGAGGATGGTTCTGTACCCTAAAGGATCTTAAAAATCAGGGAATTTCCTTAAAGAAAATTAGAACAAGGCAAGGAAAAATTAAGTGGGAAGGTGTCAGCAGCTCAGAAACTCAGTCAAGAGTCTTCTATGGGTCATAGAATGAGTGTTAGTCTAAGCCACACTTCGGAAAGAATCAAAGGTAAGCATAGTTATCTGAACCGCTCAAAGTCCATAGGAAATCAAGGGAGAGGTCTGCAACAAGTCCACTCGAGAGAATCTGCAAGGGGTATCTGAAAGATGTCTAGAAGAGTTCAGATGGTGCGAATACTAAGTTATAACACACAAGAGTCTTCTTGGTAACACCCCTCTGTATTTATCATCAGGGGTCCATTGTTCTCATCTGTTTCTCATGTTACGTACGGACAGCAACATCAGAGAAAAATCTCACACTGGACATGGAACTACTTTTTATCCCTCACTGGTTTGATCGCAACATAGCTGAATAGGCCTTTCAGTTGACGCTCTGCCTCCTCGTGTTCTTTCGTCGAGGTATTCTTCTCAGGCTCTCTCCTCTATCACTAGTACAGTAGTGCATCTATTCTCAAACTAAAAATGCATGTGAATACCTGCAAGAAATGTCACTTTAGCAGAAAATGGAAAACTGTATTTATGCAACATGGTGAAATATAGGCTTAGTCATGGTACGTTAAAGCACTAATTCAATGGTGCACAATTAATATGAGTGTGCATATTTAAGCACAAATGAAAATAAGTTTCTAGTGCATTAGATTCACATTACATGTAACATACAGTGAACACTTAGGACAATAAGTATGGCTATGAATTACATTTAAATTAAACATAGGTGTAACAAGTGCACACATTACATAATCTCTTTATCGTTTTGAGTGAAATCAAATTATGCATCTATGAGGATGTTTCTATTTGGTTTGCTAATGAATAAATGTCATTCAAGGTATTAAAGCACACATTATGAAAGTTGAATTTCATCTTTATATTAAGTACATTATCTACTAAGTAAGGATGGTTTATTTAATCAAGACTTCAAATAATATATCGATCAATTATGGTAAAAACGCACAATATGATTGTCCTCTAATCCTACATTGAATGCACTCTTTAATAATGATGTCAAGTGCAACACATACAATAAGTGTTAAACCACACAAGAAACATGTTCTAAGTGCACGTTCATGTCATGAATCTATTAAGTATTTGTGATCTATCTGTGACGTGTAAAAAGTGGACAATTTTGCACTGCACCAGTTGTCCCCAGAAAAAGTTCAATAATCTGAGCTCATGATCGTGAAGACATCAACGTACCCTGAAATATTAATTCAGTAGTTAATGCCCACCCAGGATGCTATGAAAGGAAAAAGTTCAATTTGAAGCCTCTCTTAAGAGCCATGCATTGTGGTACAAACAGATGTACACACCAAAGACATTGGGTCTGACAGATCGGCAGGAGTGCCTCTACCAGAAAGGAGAATGTTGGGTAATTAACACACAACACAACATTTGTGTTCATTTCCAATTGTGGGTATGATGTACACGGATATTTAGTGAACTTCTTACATTACTACTTCCTGAAGGAAGTGCCTCTCCCACAGATCAAAGTAAGAGAAACTAAGGCGACTGGTGGTGTTTGATGCACATGGTACTCATGCTACCAGTGACTAGCTACCAGACACAGCGGTTGAAGTGCATTAGAAAAGTATGGGAACTGTGATCCTGAGTTCAATGGGGCGGGGCTCAGTGAGCATGGGTGTGGGATCAAAGGGGTGGCCAAAAAGAGCAAAATATTCTGTAACTTTGTGGGTCTTTTACCTTGGAAAAAGCACACGTTAAATGAAAAATAAATGCAAGTTGAACTAATAAGTGAGAGATGCACTATTACACAGAGTATAAGATAGGCTTCCCCAAAATGCACAAAAGATTTAGGTTTAAGATAGTAAAAAGTGATTCCAAAATATAGATTTTAGTAACATGCAGACCGCACTTGTTGTGCAGGCATTTTTTTCTTTCATAACTGTCCATTAAAAGCACACACTCCACAGCTCAGCTGGTAACATCTTTACAATACCTCCGAAAAAGAACAAATCTCTGTCATAATGAAGCCTCAAGTGACTCCATCAATTGAAGCCAATGGCGGCAAAGCAGCATATACATTTGTAGTTGGATGTTTTTTTTTTTTTTTTTTTTTAAATCTTTTTATTGCCAGATTTTTCCCAGGTTTTACATACATACAGGGCACGACAATAAATTTTACAGTACACATAGCTAGGCAGATTAAAGAAAGAAAATACAGTGTCTTTAAATTACATATATATCAAACAATATTAATACATTCTAACCAAATCAATCCAAACCATACAAATAGTTTAATCAAACCTTTCATTCCACTCTCTCTTCTTTCCATCGAGTAATAGGGCCCCAGATCTGTCTACCAATTTTCCTACCCTTTTTTCCCTTTCTTGCGTAAATCTCTATCTCCAAATTATAAATTGAAAGTAACTTAGCCAGCCATTGATGGTATGTCGGTGTTTTAGGATCTAGCCATGCCGATGCAATACAGAGTCTTAGTACCGACATGGCTAAGAATAAAAAATATTCCCATCTGTCATTTACCCTGATGTTACTCTGCTGCTGTCCATCCCCCTCTTCTTTTACTCCCAAAAGAATAGTTGGGGGAGTTAGAATCATATCTATTCCTAACCCTTGATTAATAAAGCCCTCAATGTCTTTTATAAGCGACTGCAAGTGTGGGCATGTTGCAAATATATGTATTAAGTCTGCTTCTGAGCCCCCACATCTGAAGCAATTAATTCCAGTTGTGCCGCCCCATTGGGCTATTTTAGCAGGCGTATGGTAGAGGTAATACAGTGTTTTGTAGTGTTGTGCCTGTAAAGGCGCTGAGCATAACAATGTGTAACCCATTTCTAAGGATATATAGAAACTTTCCTCGCTAATTTCCATACTATGTTTCCACTTAGTTGCCCATTTCTCTATATCATCCTCTTTTGAGGTCAATAATTCTGCATAAAATTTCTTAATAGTGCACTCCTCCCCTGCTTGTATTACTTCCATAATTGCATTTTTATTAAACCTTGATGGACCACCTTTCTTATTATGTAGAAAACTCCTAATTTGTAAATACTTAAAAAATTGTCTTCTATCTAATGCAAACTTAATTTGTAGTTCAGAAAACTGGTAGGCTCCCTGCTGCCCCAAGATGTCTCCCACCTTTCTAAGCCCTTTTCTTTCCCATTCTGCCAGTATAGGCCCAGATACAATTTCCTCGGATAGATTTGGGTTTCCTTTCAGTCTCGTGTATGCATTATACCGTCCCAACCCAAATCTTTTAGTGAAAGCTTTCCAAACGGTATATGCAGCAATGAGTGTCTTAAACCGTGTCCTTTTGTAATAGCTGGGTTCAGTATACTTTAACAGGACATTTTCTGCTTCTGGCCCTAGTAGCAAGCCATAAATTGCCAGTGATCCTAACCCATTCCCCCCTTCATCTTCTCCCCCTCCCACCAAACCAACCATATTTTGTAAAGCTGCTGCCCAGTAATAAAACCTTAAATCTGGCAGTGCCCACCCTCCCCTCTCTCTTGGTAATGTCATGAACCTGAGTGCTCTCCTGGTTTTTCCCTTTGCCCATATAAACCTATTAATCATATTTTCTATCTTCTTAAATAAGTTGTTCTCAAATAATAAAGGGATTGCTCTAAAAAAATAAAGAAACTTTGGTAACACCAGCATTTTTACCACGTTGGTCCGCCCCAAAATTGACAAATGCAGGTTGTCTATTCTATCTAGATCCTTCCGTACTTTGTTTATTAAAGGAGTTATGTTTGTTTCCGCTAAGTTATCCAGCTCAGCCGATATGATCACTCCCAGATATGTTCCAGATTTAGTTACTCGACTATCTGTACAGGGGGTATGGAGATTTTTAATAATCTGGGTCTTAGCAGTGTTAAGTTTGTAACCCGAGATTTCTCCAAACTTCAGAGCTTCAATTTCTACTTGAGCAATAGCCTCCGTTGGATCTGGTGTAATTACCGCAACATCATCAGCATACGCCAATATTTTACAATACCCAATCCGTGTAGGTAATGATTTTATTAAAACACTCATTTCTATTCTCCGGATTAATGGATCCATGTACATTGCAAATAACAATGGGGAGCAGGGACATCCCTGCCTTGTACCTCTCCTTATCCCAAATTGGGTAGTAACCCCCGCATTCACCCTCACCGAGGCCACGGGATTTACATATAGCGCCTGAACTGCTTTGATAAACCCTTGTTTGACTCCTGCTCTTTCCAGTGTATGCCACAGATAGTCCCAGGAGACCCGATCGAATGCCTTTTCTGCATCTAATAACATAATTGCCATCGGGTCCCCTGAGACTGCTGCAGCGTCAAACAATGTTATCACTTTACGCGTATGATGAGTGGTGCCCCTCCCAGGAATGAAACCATGTTGATTTTTGCTCACCACTCTGTCTATTATCTTAGCGTATCTTGTCGCCAATGCCTTAGAAAATATTTTAGTATCCGTATTCATCAACGTAATAGGCCTATATGATCCAGGTTCTTCTGCTGGTTTCCCTTTTTTTAATATTATAACTATGTCAGCGCCTCCCCATGTCTTAGGTATTGAATTACCAACTTGTGCCTTCTGCATTGTCCTAAGCATGTCTATTTTTAGAACATCCCAAAATATCTTATAAAACTCTATTGGGATCAAGTCCGGACCTGCTGCTTTTCCAGATGGGAGTCTGCTTCCTCTCCCGTAAATCTAGTTGCCGGAGTTTCCTGTAAATATTCTCTAATTTTCCTAGCATCACCCCTTATCGACTCCTCATATAACTCTTCGTAAAAAGATCTGAAAACTTCCCTTATTTTCTCAGTCTCTGTGTGTATCCTACCAAAAGAGTCCTTAATCTCCCTTACAGTGCCTAGTGCTTCTTGTTGTCTTGTTCGAACTGCTAAAGTTCTTCCCACTGCTTCACTAAACTCATGGCATTTTTCTCTTTTAGTAATATAAAGTTTTGCAGCCCTTCCAGCAATATCTCCCTCAGCTTCACCTTTCACTTTTAGTAGTTTCAAGTACGCATTTTCTAGAGGGGTTCCAGTCATGATGCATTCCTCTAATTTCTCCTCAGCTTTAAGTACTGCCTCAGCCATTTCCGTATTTTTCCTTTGTTCCTTTTCTCTCTTATACGAGCTGAAACTCAAAGTCTCCCCCCGTATCCCCGACTTAAATGCATCCCAAACCACCCCCACAGAGGAGCTATCTCTATTGTTCTCGAAGAATTCTTTAATCCATAACTTCATGTGCTCTACATATTTTTCTTCCAACAATAATGCTCTCTCAAAAGTCCATTGCCTTTGCTTTTTAGTATCTATTGATTTTCTCAATGTGAGGATTAGGGGATTGTGATCGCTTAGGATTCGGGGAAGTCTATCTATCCTAGATTCTGTTAATATTTCATTTGAGACAAAAAAATAATCCAATCTCACGCATATTTTGTGTGGGGCGGAATAGTATGTATAACCCTTGTTCCCTAGCATTCTTTTCCCCCAGACATCAGATAAAGCATTATTGGCCATTAATTCTTGTAAGGCATGACACATTCGTTTTGTTCTACCACAGTATTTACCAAATGAGCCTAAGCCTAACCCATCAGCACCATTAATATTCAAATCTCCTGCCATTATGATTCTAGGAGCCCAAGTGGCTAATTCCACATCTAAGAATTGAAAAATCTCCGGATCATCCTCAGTTGACCCATATACACTTATCAACGTTGTCCACTCCCCATCAATCATACATTCAACCATTGCCCATCTCCCCCATTGATCATGTGCCTTTTTTCTCAAACATACTTTTTTATCTCTGGATAGTATAGCAACCCCTCTTTTTTTAACATTTTGCTGTGAAGTTACCAGTACTTGAAAACCCAACTTGTGAGTTCATAACATGTTTTTCCTGAATAAAAATAAAATCTACATTCATTTGCCTTAGTAACAATGATACCTTTAGCCTTTTTTGAGCCTCATTCAACCCACACACATTCCATGTCACATTTCTAGTTCCCATGGGTATTTCTTTATATTACTATTGTGTACCCAGCTATACTTATACTCATACTCATACTTTTTCGCATTATATCTTCTTTTCTCATCCTTATCAATTATATTTCTCCTTCTTTTCAACCTCATATCTCTTATCTTATCTCTTATTTTATCTCTTTTTCCTTCCACCCCTGTCCTTGCCTCCATCAATAATTCTGCCTTTTTCTGCCTTGTCGTGCCATGACCCTCCCCCCCCTAGTCCCCATCCCTCCCTCCCCCCCTTCCCCTCCCTACTGGCAAAGAGGTCAATATTGACCTCTGTCTGACAGCCGATCCCCCCCCAGAGGACCTCTCCATTCCCACCCTTCCGAAGTGTCAATATCTTTTTATACAACCTGTATCGCTAGTACTGTTTAACCGTGCTGCTCACACCCTTAATACTTTATTCTCTTTCATTTCATTTCATTTTTTCTTTTTTTGTGTTACATACTCGGTTTGTCTTATGGCTAGCGCCCTCTCATTTTGTGCCTTCCCATCTCTTTGTGCTTTCACTTCTTTTAAATAATTCAAGTACTCCTGTGCTACTACTTCCGAAAAGAAAACCCTGAATTGACCATTGTAGCCAACTTTGAGTCGGCAAGGGAACATTAGGTATACTTCACATCCCAGATTCTGAAAGGGTGTTATTAGTTGCCTCATGCGCCACCTTCTCTCCACAGTGGTGTGGCAAAAATCTGGGCGGGTAAAAAATGTTATATCCTTATATGAGCGCTTAGTCATAGGTTTTGCCTTTTTAATTATTTCCTCTCTCAACAGGAAATTCCCCATGTACACTAGAATAGCCCTTGCTTTCGGATTTGTGGTTTTTTTCTGCGTTAGGGGAAACCTGTGTGCGCGCTGCACTTCCTTGTCCCAATCCCAATTATCAAGCTCTGGGAAAGCCCCCTTCAGCAATTCTACAACAAAGGTGCGTATGTCCGACCCTTCCTTCCCTTCATCAACACCCAGCAGTCTTATATTATTGCGCCTCTGTCTGTTTTCAAAGTCTTCAAGTTTCCACAAGACATCAGATGATGTTTTTTCTTGTTCTTCTCTGTACTCCTGCAACTTTACCATTTCGTCCTCAACTTTGCCTGTCCTCTCCTCAACTTCCGCCAACCGATCAGCCATTTCTGTATACATTTTGTCAACCTTGCGGAGAGACCCTTGTATTTTTTTGTTCGCCTGTTTAGCCCTTTGACTCTCCTGGCGGGCTTCTCCCTGAATCTGTTTTAAGGTCGAGAACAAAAGCTCAAAGTTTGCTACATAACTATTTTCCTGTGTCTGTGGGCGTGTCCGTGTCTGGTTTTGCAATTTATTTGGTTGCTCAGAGCCACCAGCTGCGCCCTCCTGATACATCTGCGAAGTGGCTGCATAGTCCCAATCCAGTTTTTTCGCCACCCCAGATTGTATTACGCTCCCTCTTTTCTTTGTTCTTCTACAGGTCCTTCCCTTAGCTCCTTTATTTCTACTAAGCTTAGACTCCAGGTTTCGTTTCAGTATAGTGTTATGTTCTGGGTTTGACTCAGTCTCTAATTCTGAGGTATCTGTCCGCGAGATCTCTGAGTCACTTTCCGTAGATATTGATGTATCTTCCATATCAGTGGATAGGTCATGATTAGAAACCGACTCTTCAGGCTCTTCAGTCTCAGCCTCTTCCTTATCATCATCATTTCCTGTGAAGAAACAGTCATCACTGGGTGAACCAGTAGCTGCTGGGAGGCAATCAGTATTTCTATCAGCATGTTCTTTATCTACCCCCCCATTATTTCTTTGGGAGCCATCTAAAATGTCCTCTGAGATATTATTGGTGACATTGTTAACTTCATCTCTTTTACGCGCTAGAGTGATTAAGGGGTTATCTTTTGGTGAAACTAAGCTGATCATAGATACACTTCCCTTATTACTATCACTATCAGGCTGTAAAAGCAATTCAGGCACTTCAGAAGCATTCTTAGTTGGATAGGATCCCCCCTCTTGCTCCTTACACAATTCATCTGTCGGGAGAAATACGGGCTCTGCGAAGGTCTCTCTCGTATCTGTTTTATCGTGTGCATCTATTTCACCCGTTCCCCCACTGGTACAGGTCTGAAGTTCTAAATTTAAGTTCGGTTGTACAATCTCATTTTCCAAACCTGAGCAGGCTCTTCCCGTATGACCTTCCTTGAGCATTATTACCAACTCGCAATCCGCAGTTGGCTCCTTATTTTCATTCTGTGCACTGCAAATATCTACTGATGCATCGACCCGTTCTTCCGCCTGACTCCGGGCGGCTGCTTCTTCAGAGAGCTCTGTGCTCCTTCCTTCGATAGCGTCATCCACTGGCTTCATTACTGCCTGATGGTACAACGCGTGCTTTCACAACGCGTGCCGTTACCACGCAGGTTTTACAACGCAAGTCGTTACAACGACTTGCGTTGGGGGGCGCTGGATAGTGAATAGTTTAATTTACTATTCCAACTCCAGTCCCCGTGGATAGTAGGGAAGGTGTTGGATAGTAAATTAAACTATTCCCTATCCTACAGCGCCCTCCAGCGCAAGTCGTTGTAACGACTTGCGTTGTAAAACCTGCGTGGTAATAGTACCGCGTTGCGAAAGTTTTGTTATAAAGGATGTTTCCCTTTGTAGTTCAACCTATTGTGCACATTTAAATTTCCTTCAGGTATCAGGCATCCTCGTGAGAAGGTTTGTTTCTTGTTTAGCTCACTATTGTTTCCTCTGATTAGTAGCACAGGATACTCCCTCCCTTCCACCCACGTCAGCTAAAGCATTTTACCTGTCATAATTAAACATCCCAGGACAGTTGTATTTTAACAAAATGTAGAGGAACTCTTATTGTTAAATTTAAAAAGTATGGGCACGCCGTGGTCCACAGTTCCCATCCACTTCGACCTCTGCCCACACATCATGGAAAAAAGGGCAGTTAAAAAATTAAATTATAAATATATATTTCCAAAGAACGCATGTGCATTCTTTGGGGGTCTTTACAGTGTTTACAGTTGTGTGAAATGAGAATTGGGCCCATGTCGAACTTCTGGAACCGGTAGACACATATTGTGCAGTTGATTTGAGCATCTGCGAACAGTCAAGCAGAGAACAGATATCTGTGCACAACTCTCTGACAGCGGGGCCCTGGGATGTTTGGCAGCAACTGGGACAGGAAGCTCACAATAGAAATGTAACTGAAGTCAATTATTTAGGTACTAGAATCTTACTGCTGACTAGCCCATAGCTTACACTCAATTAAAAAAAGATGAGCAACAGTCTACTGTTTGATCATCAGACACACAGATGACCAACAGTCTTCGGAAACAGTAAAATGTGCTTCGGGATATCTACAACACCTCTCCATAAAACAGACCCTACTGACTTTTCCCACTTCCTTTTATGGGAATGGACGAACAGGAGTTTTCCAACAATATCCTCCTTCAAACCTTTAATAGCTCCAGACCCCACTGGAAAGTTGTCAAAGATCTCTGGCACATGGGAGTCGTGGACAATCGGATTTCATTCGATGCCTTCCTCGACATTGCCAGCTCCTCTGAAATGCTATTTTTCCCTTTGCAAAGTTCTCTCAATGTTCAGGGGAACACACAAAATAAGGTAATAAAACCACTGAACTGTATTTTACTGTAAGGAATATGAGCCAGTATACTGTATCTAAAATAAATAGGTGCCTTAGATAACAATAGTTGTTTTTAAAATACCTCTGCCTTCCATAATGAATCTAGAACAGAATGACACACGAGTCCAGTGCAGATAGTAGTGGTCAGATGAACTGAGTGATGAAACTTGCAGATAGCTTGTAGGCTAGCAGTGAACATTTGGCAAAGATAAACAACAGGCCTCATGGTGGCACAACCAATGCCACTTGGCTATAATGTAGATAAACAATCTCCAGAATGTTGTGTCTTGTATTGGATCTTCAAAATTTCCAATGTCCTACTAATTGCTGTCCTGATTAAATCCACTCATTTTACCGCTGTTTGCCCTTTTCCCCTTTTTCTTTTAGCTTTTACATGAATCAAAGTCCTTTTCAAGGGATTCGGTCTTCACTTTGTGTGTCAAAAGTTTGATAGGATGAATCTGTACATCTGTGCTTTAAGTGAAATTTATAGCTCGTTTTTAGCAACACAAATCTGTTTTCTGGCGATTCATGATATTCTTAGAAGTCTCCTCCAACAACACAGTTCAAAGGCATCTATACTCTTTCAGTCCTCATAGTACAACGTTCTCAGCCATATAGTGTTGAAAGGAATATCTTCAATTGTGGAATGCTGAGCTTTGTTCTTGTAGATACATAAGTGTATTTGAAAACCTTTTCCAAGTTTTTAATCGCAGCTCTGCCCGGTATTAATCTGCAGTATATATTGACTGCTTTAGTATTGATGGTTGGTCCCAGAAGAGAAGCTGTCAACCTCTTCCAGGTTTTGACCATCTACTTTGAAGTTGGTTGCTTCACCTATTTTCATCTCTGTGGCGTATTTTACATCTGGAATTGTACATCTTTAAAGAGGACTGTATTTTGATATCCCCCCTCACAGTATGGCACCTTGATGGGCGAAGGGAGCTTGCATACATCAATAGAACTTGAAGCTATGTTGTCAAGTGTTTAACTGCTGTTGTGGTTAACCAGGACAGACTGGCCCTATCATGGATGTATGAGTAAACCTATCACCTATATTGGGCAGAATCAGTATAATTTGGTGCTATCTCGAGATGATCACCTCAACGACAATGATTAAGGCATAATTTATAATCATGTGGGAGAAGGCTATTATGAACAACTTCCATATTTAACTAAACAAAATATGTAGAGGCAAGCCCGAATGATTATTTATATAGTGATGGAAGATGGGTGACTCAGGTTGGCACAGAACATTTTACTAGGAGGAGCAATGGATTTCATTACAAGACCAGAGGCTACATTATGCATTATACGTTTCATGCAGTCCAAGCAGCCGCATACATCACAATAGTAAAGGTTCCAAAACTGAATAAAGGCAACACATAAAAAGCATGAGCCAACAACAATCTGCCTCTTTTAAATGCGGCTCCAAGCAGATAAGTTGACTCTTACTTATTTCATATAACTGTATTACTTTTTGATATTAATCCCTTCTTTTCAGGGTGTTTTTGGGTGGCATAACCCCCCCATCCCTCCTCACCCCTACCAATCTCCAATTTGTGGAGATTTCCTCCTCTCCCCTCCCCACTGCAATACTGTGTGGGTATATCTCTTCCCCCTTCAATCTCACCTGTTTGCCAGATATTATTTATAAAGAATGAATGCCTTTTCACTTACGTTTCGATGCCACTTTTCACAGCGTGGTATTCCTTTCTGTTTTCACTGATTATGCGGCGCTGACCCCCTCCGCTTTGCGTGGCGCTTGTCTTACGGCCAAACCCCCCCCTTGGGTCCTAAGATTTATTCCCGTTTGAAGCCTTAAGGCTTTCGCTTTGCCGCCGGCTCCAAAGCGGCTCTACGCCAAGCAAGGGAGCCGAGAAAAGTACCTTAGCAATGGGAGCGAGAGGTCCTCCCGTTGCCTAGTATCACTCCTCTTCTCCCTCCGGCCTCCAGCTGATCGCAAAGCCGATCACGCTCGAGGCCGGGGGTTGGCATGGCAATTGTTGGCGTGTGATCACAGCTGATCGCTCGAGCACGTTTTTAATTTTTGCTTAAGGTCGGCTGTACCTACGATCACCGCAAGTCTCTGATATTCCTGCATACCAAAAAAAAAAAAGGGGAAAAAAAAGAATTTGGTATCCTTTTAAAACTAATATATCAAGGCGGTTATATTCTGTTCGGCACCCTTTTATATATAGAGTTTGCCTCCTTTCACTAAAGACCATACACTATTGTAAGTTAACTCCTTATATCAGTTAACTTTTCTCACACTATGTCTAATTCAGACTCTGATAAGGCTTCTGCTCCTACCCCTTACTTAGACAACGAAGCCCTAAAGAAAATGCTTCATATGGAAATGAAGTCATGCATTAGGGAGACCTTAAGTCAGATAATGGCCTCTAAAAGATTACTCCCAGAAAAGGACGAATTTGCAGAGTTCACAAACCCCTATTCTCAAGACACCTCAGGATTAAGGGGAAAAAGACTAAGGAAAAATAAAAAAAACATTGAAAAGAGAACATGGGAGGTCCTAGCACCTCATCAAATCAGGGAGGTCTTAGCACCTTCACAAATAATGGAAGTCCCCGCACCTCTAACTCCCAAGGTGTCCCTAGCGGCACAACTCATCTGGGTGTCCCTGGCGGCACAAAACATCTGAGTGTCCTTGGCGGCACAAAATATCACAAAGCTCTTTACAACAAGGGAGATGACGAATCTAATGAATCTTAGACTTATCTGATGAGTATGTCCTCGATCTTAATGATGATGACCAAGAATTCGACAACTTGGAAGAGGAACTCCCATCATCCTCTAAAGATATTATGTTTAACCCCTTGGGAGAGGAAATGTTCTCCCCATTAAATCTTAAGCATCCAAGAAGTTCAGAGTAGTCCCCTCAGGACCACGTTGTGAAGTTTATTATATAGTCCAGAGTTTTACGTTGCCTGCGGCTCAAGCGTGCGCTGTCCCGGTCACTGAGGGCTGGTGCAATACTCTATCTAACTTTTTTCTAGATAAAATATGCTTGACTCAGGCGACCTTAATTTCCTGCCCTGGTCCTCCTTCTGGCCCTGTGCCTATTGCCCTACTGCCGGCTGCCCCTATGCATGCCTTGCGAGCCTTCTCCTCTGTGGATCTGCCTAGCTCTCTCAAAATCCTGAAGGGCTTGAAGTCGGGCTCACCCACGGACACCTGTATGGCGAGATTGCTCGCAGCGGTTGCGGAGATCATTAACCCTGAAGTTAATTCAATCATTAACGCCTCCCTTCGTGAGGCCCGGGTTCCGATGGATTGGAAACAGGCAAAAATCCTTCCCCTTTTAAAGAAGCCTACTCTCAACCCTTTGATCCCAGGGAACTATTGCCCTATTTACCTCCTGTCCAGCTTAGCCAAGGTCTGTGAGAAGGTGGTCACCAGACAACTTACAGAGTTTGTTGAAGAGTCGGATGCTCTGCATCTAGCGCAGTCTGGATTTCGTTCCTCTTACAGTACCTAGACAGCGCTGGTGGAGATTTCTGAAGCCATCCGCGACTGTTTGGATGCCGGTGAGAGAGCAGCATTGGTAATGCTCGACCTGTCGGCCACATTCAATACGGTCCCGCATTCCAAGCTGCTCATCCGAATCACCGCGATTGGTGTTTCTGGTGATGCTTGGGGCTGGCTGAGGTCCTTCCTTGATGGGAGGGCTCAGCAGGTGTGGTTGCCACCAGCCACCTCCACTCCGCAGTCGGTCACCACTGGTGTCTTCCCTTAGGCCCCTCCTCTTTAATATCCATGTTACTCCTCTGGTCTACTTAGCAGAGGAGTGTGGGGGCTAAGGTTATAGCATATGCTGACGACTCCCAGCTCCTCATTCCTTGGGGTAAGGATGAGGATTCGGTATCCTCTGTACTGCAGTGCTTGTCTTCGGTTTTTGAGTGGCTTGCGGCGGCCCAACTTGAGTGCAACGTAGACAAGTCAGAGATCCTACTCTACGGTAACTCTTCCCCTGACTTCAAAAACACGATCTGGCCTTCTGGGTTCCCTTTACCAACCTCCAATGGGAAATCTGTAAAAAAACTAGGAGTATGGTTTCAAGATAACCTCTCCTTTTTGGCTCAGGTGAAAAAGATCTCAGGTAGCTGTTTTGGCCTCCTCAAAGCATTAACCTGTCTCAATTGGACTACACTAATGCGCTGTACATTGGCATTCCTGGATATTCCCTGAATAGACTTCAGGTTTTTCAGAATGCGGCCGCTAGGCTGCTCTTGGGAATCGTTAAGAGGAATAGGTTGCGTGAACATCTCCGAACCCTCCACTGCCTCCCCGTGGCGGACAGGGTAACATTTAAATCACTGGTCATTGCTCACAGAGCCCTTTACGCTCTTGGGCCCGCCTATCTACAGAAGCGGTTCTCCTGTTACGTCTCAATGAGACAACTGCGATCTTCTGCTCTCCTTCTAGCTAAGGTGCCTCACTTCCTCCGGCACAAGGTGGGTGGCTGCTCTTTGGCTGGTAAGGCTACCCAAGTTTGGAATTCCCTCCCATTTCTACTATGCAACATCCAGGACCTATTAGCTTTCAAGAAATTATTAAAAACTCACCTGTTCCCGTAGTTGTTGGTTGTATAGTGCAGAGACTCTTCCTGGTTCCACGCTGGGACACTCCTCGGAGTAACTATTGCGCATTATAAAAACACTTAACATAATATAACATAACATTAAAAAATGGATAAGAAACCTCTTGGAGAGAGAAACCCATAATATTCTTAGAGCTGAATGCTCCAGACCCTCTTTTGAGGACAAGACTTGCTATACCCCTAATCTGGAACCGTAACTAATTAAGTTCCTTTTCAAACTTAGGCGTGACCCAAAAAAAAGGGATGGAAAGATCCCTTAAAGGGTGCCAAGATCATCTCATCGACGTACTGGGTCCACTAGCCAGAATTCTGGACTCCGCCAAAGACAGCCACATCACCGGCACTCCCCTCAATACCGACCTAATCAGGGGATGGAGCCAGAGGGCAATCATCCTTCTGGTCAATGCCAATGCAAGCATGAACGCAGGGAGACGTAGAATCATCCTAACTAAAATAAACCCCAAATTAAGTGATTTGGCAGATAAAGAACCCTCACAGAGCCCCAAAGGGTTGTTCTTTAGCGAAGACCTCATCAAATCACTGGGGAAATATGTATCCACCTTACCGCCTTAGATAAAGCACAACAAAACATGCGCAAGGTGTTTAACCCCAACTTTTTTGGACGGATCGGAAAACGGGCCTATCTTCCGGCCGCTTTAATCAAATGCCCTACTCGAGAGGCCGTGGTTACGGGAGAGGTTACCAACAATACAATGTACCTCAGTTCTACCCTCAATGAGGTAGAGGACAACGCAGCAGAGGATTTAGATCCCGCGGAACTCCTAATTCCAACATCCCTATAAGTGAGTACTCTCCCTTCCCCTTCTTTCCCCTTAAAAGTGGGTGGCAGACTCAAAGACTTTTCACACAACTGGAAGTTGATTACTCAAGACCCTTGGGTCTTAAACACTGTAAAAGGTTTTATGATAGACTTTACTCATACACCCATTCAGACCTCCTTCCAGAGAGACCTTCCTCTCTCCTTAGATCAACAAAAACTTGTAGCGGAAGAGATCTCCTCCAAGCTTCAGAAAGGAGCGATAATAGAAGTCTCCCTAGAAGCATTAAGATTCATAAGCACTCTCTTTCTGGTTGAAAAAAAGGACAAGGGTTGGAGACCTGTCATAAACTTAAGAGATCTAAACAAGTATTTGGTTTACAGACACTTCAAGGTGGAGGGTATCCATCTTTTGAGGGACTTACTTCTAGAGGGAGGCTGGCTAGTCAAATTAGACCTAAAGGATGCCTACTTCCCCATTTCTATGGCCAAAATCCACCAACCCTTCCTCCAATTTGTCTGGAAAAACAACATATACCAATTTCAGGCACTCCCTTTGGGACTCTCTTCTGCCCCTTGGTGCTTCAACAAAGTCATGAGGTGTGTCGTCTTATATCTAAGAGTAAAAGGCATTTGTTTAATCATCTACTTAGACGACATTCTCATAATGTCCCAAGATCCCTCACAATAAGCCAAAGAGCTGAAGTCTGTGATAGATCTCCGAGAAAGTCTAGGATTCATCATAAACAAAGGGAAGTCATTTCTGACTCCTTACAGAACCCTGGAATTCCTAGGTTTCACAGTAGACACATTACGGTGTCTCCTTCTACTTCCCTCCCAAAAAAATTCAAAAATTAGGAAGGAAATAAGACACGTCCTGAAACAACAAGATTTACATCTGAGGGAGCTAGCCGGACTCCTGGGTCTCCTCTCCTCATCCATCCAAGCCATCTTTCCCGGTCCCCTCAATTATCGAGCCCTCCAAAGGGTAAAAGCGAGAGCCCTACGTGATGACCTATGGTATGGAGATTTGATCTGCCTAGACCACAAAACCAAATTGGAACTAGCCTGGTGGCTCGAGAACCTAGCTGCGTGGAACGGGAAAGCAATCTTTGGTTCAAAACCAGAGTTTTTTTAGAATCAGATGTGAGCCTTCATGGCTGGGGAGCTTGCCTTCTCAATCAGAACACTGGTGGTATCTGGTCACAAGAGGAATCATCTCACCACATACATTATTTAGAACTCACAGCTGGGCTTTACGCCCTCATGAGCTTCAAACACTCTCTCCAGGGAAGGTCAATCATTCTAAAGATGGACAACATGTCAGCGGTAGCCTATATAAATCGTCTGGGAGGCACCAAATCTGCAGACTTCTCAAATCTAGCAAAGAAACTTTGGATGTTCTGTCTGGAACACAAGATCGCTCTCAAAGCGGAATACCTTCCGGGGAAATCGAACATCTCTGCAGACTGGAACTCAAGATTCCTGTTAGATTACAGCAATTGGAAACTGAATGTTTCTGTGTTCAGTACCCTAAACAAGATCTGGGGCCCTCTAGAGATAGACTTGTTTGCGAGCAAACTAACCTTTCAACTGGAGAACTATTTCAGCTGGATGCTCAACCCGGGTGCTCTGGCAGTCAACGCCTTCCTACAATCTTGGAAAGAAGCCAAGGTGTACACGTTCCCTCCCTTTGCCATGATTCAGAGAAATCTTCAGAAAGTGAGACAATACCAGTGCTTCCTTGTCCTAATTACTCCCATATCAGGCATGGTTCCCCACCACTCTAGAACTAGCTTGCAACCCCCCCTTCTTAATTCCTACCCTAGAGAATCTTCTTACAGACGTAGATGGAGGAAGTCATCCCCTAATTTAGCACGGGAGTTTAACCCTTCTTGCCTGGAGAGTGTCCGGAGATCCAAGGAAATCTCAGGGCTTTCGGCGATGGCTGGAATTCTCCTCAGAGAATCTTGGGCCCCAGGCACTCACTACAGATATAACAACATTTGGAGAATCTGGGTACGTTGGTGCCAGGAAAGGAACCTGGATTCCTTGGAGGCACATATTGTTGACATAGTTAACTTCCTTGTTGAACAATTTGGAAGAGGCCTCAGCTACAGAACTATCAATTGCTATAGATCGGCTATTTCTGCTGGTCATGTTCTCGTCAACGGGAAAACGATAGGTAAAAATGTCATTGTTTGCAGAGTCATGAAAAGCATTCGCTTAAGAAGACCTCCTACCTTTATAATATGAAAGCCTCTGGGATGTTAAACTAATTCTTGATCTCTTCAATAACTGGCCTTCCAATTCTTTCTTAAACAGAAAAACCCTTTTCATTAAGCTGGCTACTCTCCTATGCCTAATCTCATACACAAGGGGCTCCGATACCAAAGGCCTGAAATTACAAATAGATCTTATAACATGTTCAGTGTCAAATTTGAGATTTATAAAAGAACTAAGACTATGTCTGACTCTATCTTTTATCCTCGTTTTGACTTATGCCCAAATCTTTGCGTTGTGGACCGCATGAAAGAATAAGATCGCAGAATATTTGCTCTTCATCCCCAGGGTGTGGACCAATTACTTATTTCCTTTGTGAAACCACACAAAGGTATAAGCTCCACCTCTATTGCTAGATGGGTTAAAGTCCGCTATGAGCTTAGCAGGTATTGATTTAAAGAAATTTCAAGCTCATTCCCTTAGAGGTGCCATGGCCAGTAAATCTCTCTGGGCTGGAGGTAAGTTAGATGACATCCTCAGAGTGGCTGACTGGTCAAATGCCAGCACCTTTGTACGTCACTATTGCAAACCTAATGAACATATGTCTGATGTCGTTTTACAAGCTACTGATCCAGCGCCCCTATAGAAAATATGCCATATTTAACTTTACCTACTCCACAATACTCACCATTAATCATAAATCACTCACAAGGCCCATAAACTAACATGACATATTTTGAGCAACTGAATCATGTGACCTAATTAATAAACCTTATTAACTAATTATATACAAATTTATATACAACTGCAGTATAATGATTTCACCATGGTATCTGTAAGTTTTGCATTTAATTAAGCCACTTTGGCAAATGGATCTGCTGATGGTAACACGACTTAACAAAATAACAAGGCCAGCTTGTCTTTTAAAAAAATCTTATTTATTAACTATTTTATTTAAGGAAAGTGCATTTTTATTTGAATCTTTTATTCAAGTATCTCTGTTTAAGGATTAGCAAATAGAACTAACAGTTTTAAGCAAATTAAAATTAAACAGTTTCCCATCACCTAAACCTTAACATCTCTGTCTAAAAACTCACTTCACCTAAAAAGATAAAGTAAAAGTCATTTGGCCCTATTAATCCTTACGTGCTCCAAGAAAGTCCATCAGCACGTCACATCCAACTGGTGTCAGAAGAAGATGAGCAGCAAGCGTGCCCTCCCTCCCATGGGGACAGTTTATATACCTTTCTAACTAGCTAAAGTAACATAATCGAAAGTTTTTTCGAAAATCTAAACTCATAATTGGCTGAACCACATCAGCCCACTATTAGGTCATTGTCCTTTAACCAAGTCCGGGGCTTCATCACAGCCCTTATTGTTCTTAGTTTTACCAGCCTCTTTGCTTCCTCAAAATTTTACATTTCCTGGGGAGAATCTTTCACTTCCTAATCTTGGCAAGTCTCACAGCATCCGTCCTGTCCTTGGAAAATGTCACCAAGAACACATTCAACTCGACCACGTTCGTCTCTGCTTAAACGTTTTTTGTTCAGCAAAAAGATGACTCTTTTATCTGCGCAACTGCGCATGGGTAAGACTTTCACTCTGGTCAAGTTTTCATAAGCTGCAAGACCCATTTTGTCAGGCCCGTTTGTAAAACTAATGCATAAACAAACACAAAACATCAATTAATGTGAGAAATAAAGTTTGTTCTGTTACCCACCCACCTATGCTAATTATTAACCCATTAATCTATATTACCTAGCAGAAGCAAATAAAGCAACAAACAGAATTGTGCAACATTAAGGCAAAAGGACAAAACATGAACACACGCAAATAAGCACATACCATTAATATATCAGCCGCATTTAATTTTGACAAAACAATAGACAAGATTAGTTTATTATTTTTTTCACAAACAAGTATTTGCAACATAAAGTACATAAATGAGCACATATAATATTACCCACGTGTAATGTTTTGCAATTTAATCTAGGTTGGTTAATAATATTCACTCAATTCACATTAGTATAATTATTTTGTTATGGAAGTTTAACTTAGCGAGTCAAAAACAAATTTATTTTAAAATCTCGCTTCATCAACTCCCTCATCTGGTGATTTCAAAATCACCAAACTACACCCAAAAATTTAGCAACATTTTATCTTATAGATGAACATGTTTCGATTTCACAATGTTAGTATTTCTAAAGACTTGTCTCAGCTGTCTGTCTGCAACTTTCATATTGAGTTCTAAGAAACTCTTCCAGTTCTATCTCTTTTTCCTGTTCCTTTCTGATCTTGTATATTCTCTTCTTTTCCCTCAGGTATTTTTTTCTCTTGTGTAACATGCAACTGATCTTCAACAATAGTATCACAAAAACTATGACTAATAAAGGTGTCAGTACTTTGCCAAGAATTGAACCACCAATCTCTTGAAACCAAGTTTTGATTGTTTGAAATCTTTTGGATAAACGTTCTGAAAAATCATTCTCTTCTAAGGGAGTAATTTCTGATTGCAATTCTGTGATATTCTTTATATACATCTCAATATTCCTACTCTCATCTGGGATATAAGTACAGCAGTGTTGGACATGTAAAATGCCACAAACTCCTCCCTCTTTTGCTAGCAGAATGTCTAAGGCAAGACGGTTCTGCATTACCATGGACCGTATAGCAATAACCTCAGTATCCACTAATTGGAAACCACTAGCTGTGTCAGTTGACAACCTGTCAACAATGGTAGATCATTTTCAGATTCTACCTGCATTCAGGGTTATACCCACCAAAGGTATTACTGCTTCAAAGATGTCTCCCAAAATTTCTGAGAAACTTTCTCTTTTAAACCTATTTACATGATTGCTAATTTCAAATGAACCTTCTGCATTTCTGACAACATGAAATATTTTTGGAAAAACAAGACCAACAAAACACGTCCCATACCAGTGATCTGGGAGGTTATAGTAGGCTTTGTCTCCACACACAAAATAAATTCCAGGAAAAATTGGATCTTTGCCACCTTTAAATCCCCATCCCCCCATGATCTGGTAAGTGTCTTCACAATGGCTTGCTCCCACAAAATAATTGTCAAATAAAGTATTATCTCTCCTAATACAAAATTTACCACTAATTGGTTTGTCTATGTGTATTGCAACATTCTCAAATGATTTACCAATACATTTTCCGTCCTCTAACTGCCAGAATTTGGATTTGGTCTGCTTAATCATCTAATTTCTTTTGTAAATTGCCCTTCTCTCCTCAACCAGATTCAGGAAAGACTTTTCCTCAGTTTTCAATTTGCATGTCAAATTATTTCTAAAAGCATACTCATAGGTGAGTTCATTTGTCACAATAAAGAATTCCCTCATCTGTTTGGCTTGTTTATGCTTGTTCAAGCTTTTCTCAATTTTCAAATTTGCAAACATTTCATCATAATTAGAGTAATAATACTCCAAATGGCCAGTTTGATAAAATAAGCTAGCTATTACACTACAGGTTGTACCATAAGTAAGAGGAAGCATATTGTATGTCACTCCCTCTGAAACAGAAGCAGGCAATTTTACACAAATATAACAGTCCTTGACCTCCATGACCTTTACATACTCAGCCAGGAGTCTTGAAAAAGTATTGCTAGAAAAATCACTAACAGATCTATCCTGATGTATCTCTGGTCTGTGATCAATAACTTTGTTAGTTTTACTAGTTGCGCTATGTTTGTCTTGATTAACTAAAGCTTTGCTTGTCATGTTGACTTTGAACTTTTCCTTGTCAATTCCAAAAGAGAAAATGACAGCTAGAACTAACCAAAGCAAGATTATTAGAATCACACAAATTAAAGACATCTTACAACATCTCTTGAGAATAGAACACCTTGAACTATTATTAACAAAAACGTAAGGCTTTTTCACAAAGCCTTTCAGAGAATATAAAAACCAAAAATTAAAATTGTATAAATTTCTAATACCCCCCTTTTTAAAAAAATTTTTAAGTTAAAACCCCACCTTCTAACAACTTTTATTCGACCTTATGTCACAATTTGTTTTCCAACTAACAAAGTTTCTTCGACCTTGAGTCACCTAACACAATTTCTTCAGCCTTACGCCAAAAACAAGAACCCCAAATTTTAACAGAAAAATATTTCAATCCTTGTCATTATTGTCATCTATTTCTTCCTGATTACTACTGTTCACTTCCACCACAGGTGGAATGATGATGTAAGTCCACTCAGGAGACTTGTATTTTTGATTTACTTTCACAATTCTTTTTGCTCTACTACTAATGACTTCTATTTTCTTCCCTGCTTCATTTTTCTCTCCAGTATCATCTTTCTGACTTGACACTTCATTTACTTGTTCTTTTGATCTTTTCACCAATCTATATTTTAGGCCTTCATTTTCATTTGGCCAATTATCACTTTTTCTTGGTAATTTCTTCTTTGGCTCAGTCAAATTACACTCTGTTCTCCAAGCTCTTTTTCAGAATTTTCTTATCTGAGAATCTTCATCACTCTCTTCAGATTCTGTATCAGAAATTTGAATTCTAGACTCAGGTACTTCTTTATTCAGCAGTTTCACTCCGTTAGGAACTTCATCTTTATAGCTGGTACTTGGTAATTCGTCTTCTTCTTCTTCTTCAATTACCTTCAACTCCCCAGTTTCAGAATTTCCGTTCCTGCTTTCAGAGCTTCTCTTCTGCTTTTCAATACTTTCCTGGTCTTGAATCACAATTTGATCAGACTCTTTTTCTGCTTCTTTTTCTAGCACATCTTCATCATTTTCAGAGTCTAATATCACAATTTCCAAATCTTTTTTATTCGATGCTTGATTTACATTTGAACTTTCCAGATGTCGACTTTCCTGTCGAGCTTCAGGATCTGAAATTTTCTCAGGTTCTTCTTCAGAATCTGAATCTGCAGTAGTATCACTGTCACTTTCATCAGAATTTTCAGGTGGAGGTACACGTATAGTATGACTTGCATTGATCTACCTCTTCAATCCTTTACACTTTACTGCATTTGTTGTGACAAGAATGACTTGCCTTGCTTTCTGCCACCTGGGTACTAGACAGTTTCTTCTTCGATTAACTTTTGTTCTTACCCAGTCACCTGGTAACAGATCATGTGCTTGTTCTTTGTCTCTTGTTATCACTTCAGTTCCCACCTGATGGAACACAGAAGTCGTTGAACGAGGAGCACAGAACGCGCAACAGAACTTTTTCTTGACCCGTTTTTACCCACGCTAACCGTCAACGAAAAGCCCACTCGTCAGACAAGGAATCACATGGCCCCTGAGGAAGGGCTAGTGCCCGAAATGCATTGGGCCAAATGAGTTACCATGGTATAGAAGAGAAATATTATGTGTAAAAAGGAAAAGATAAAAATCCGAATAAAAACGCAATGAACTTTGGTTACAAGTATTGAAACTTTATTGAAATTAAACGCGAGTGCTCTGGGGAGACGCTGTTCTCAAGGGAGCAGCGCAAGCAAAAGTATTTGTATATCAATCCTGGTACAGGGGTTCCACCCCACGGGCACCACCCACCGACAAAATACTTTGGAGTAAAACTTTGAACAAAGAGTGCGTATCCCAAACTCCGCTTTGGCCTTGGAACACAGAAGTCACCACATCAGACAGGTTTCTGCAGTATTCCAAAATGACGCTATCATTAATAGTCATCAATTTTCCTACTGGTATAAATGCCTGTCTCATGACCCTGCCCATGAGAATGTCATGAGGACTTAAACCTGTCTTTTTATCAGGGGTACTTTTTTTTTTACAGAGTTTTATATAGCGCGAACTAGACCAGAACCGAATCAGGTATCAGAGCGCTTTACATAGCACCAGTTACGTTACATGAGGACACACTTTCATTTTTTTTAAATTTTTTTTAGGCACGGGGAGATTAAGTGATTTGCCCAGAATCACAGGAGGATTTTGCCATCGTTACTGAGACTCGAACCCAGATCCCCAGGTCCGAGGTCGAGCGCCTTAGCCGTTAGGCCAACCCCTCTCCCAGACATCAAAACAAGTGGAAGTGCGTCAGTCCACTTCGTACCTGTAGCTAAACACATTTTGCCAATCCTATTTTTAATAGTTCCGTTCACTTGCTCAACAACACCTGATGCTTCTGGTCTGTATGCACAATGTAGCTTCTGTTCTATATTTAAAGCTTCACAAACCAATTTTAACAGTCTGTTTTCAAAATGTTTTCCACGATCACTTTCCAAGGTCACCGAAAAACCATACCTCAGTATTATTTCCCTTAACAGTAATTTTGCAACAGTAACAGAATCATTGTGGCGTGTAGGAAACACTTCAACCCACCTTGAAAACAAACAGACTATCACAAGGACATAATGTAACTTGTTATGTGGAGGCATTTCAATGAAATCCATTTGTAACCTGGTGAAAGGACCACCCTCTCGTCCTATGGTTCCCATGCTCACAACTGTTTTTCTGTTGGGGTTCATTTGTTGGCAAATCAAGCACCTTTGGCAAAGAGATTCTGCAATAATTCTGAACTTTGGGTTATACCAAGTCTGTCTGAAAAGTCTGATCATAGAATCTCTTCCTATATGTCCCTGTCCATGATACATTCTAGCCATGTCAGCAATCATGCTATTTGGTAAAACTGGCCTGTCATCTTTGTATACACAAATCCCGTCTTCCTCTCGCTGTCTGCAACCTACTTTTAACCAAGTGTCCTTTTCCTCATCATTTGCCTCATCTTGTAAATCTTTTTCTCCCTGCCATGTTTCAACTACAGATGTTAGCATAAGTGAGCTCAAGACATGTTCATCATTCTTTTCCCGATTGATTGAATAATTGTTTTTCGCACAGTACCTCGCTATCTCGTCTGCATAAGCATTTCCTTTTGTAATAAAATCTTCACCTTTCTTATGTGCTGAACACTTCACAACAGCAATCTTTTCTGGTAGCTGAATGCCATCAATCAATCTCTTGATCAAACTTGCATTTCTGATAGGAGTACCTGCAGAGGTTAAATAACCTCTTTGAGACCAGAGCTGTCCATAATCATGCACAACTCCATATCCGTACTGACTATCAGTCACTATAGTGATTTTTTAATTTTTTGCTCTTTCACATGCACGAACCAAAGCAATCAATTCTGATACTTGAGCTGAACGAATTCCTTCGAGACATGATGCTTCAATTACAGTAGCAACTGTACAGACAGAATATGCTGCTCTTAGAAAACCCTCTTCCGTTCTTAGGCAAGAACCATCAACAAAGTAAACAAAATCCGACACAGGCAAAGGAACATCTTTAATGTCCTGCCTAGGCTTGGTGCAATATTCCAAAACATCCAAGCACTCATGGTCAATGTCATTTTCATTCCTGATTTCTGTTACAGTACCATCAGGCAATAATGTGGAAGGATTTAAATTCACACATCTTGCTATCGAGACATTATCTGATCCCAGAATAATTTTCTCGTATTTGGTAAGTCTGTTACTGATTAGATTTTGCGTTTTACTTCTGGTAAGAAGAATTTCTACTGAATGGGGTACATAAACTTTTACAGGAAAGCCCATTATAATTCCCTCACTTTGCTCAAGGCTCACACGTGTTGCTGCTACTGCTTTCAAGCAACCTGGTAATGCTTTTGCAACAGGTTCAAGAACTGCTGAGAAATATGCTATTGGCTTTCTCAGTTTCCCATGTCTCTGAATTAGAACAGACAATGCACATCCTTCTCTTTCACTACAATATAACTCAAAATCCTTTTCATAATCTGGCATGCCTAAAGCAGGTGCTTCACACAAGCTTCTCTTTAGCTTCTCAAAAGCTTGCATCTCAATTTCTGTGAGAACAATTGGATCTTTTATATCTGATTTTGTTAATCTCTGCAGTGGTTTTGCAATTACTGAAAATCCACTAATCCATTGGTGACAATAGCCAACCATCCCTAGAAACATCCTGACTTGTCTCTGTGTTTTTGGAGGTTGCATTCCCTGAATCATTTTTATTCTCTCAATTGTAACTTGTCTGATACCTTTTGCAATTCTGTGACCAAGGTATTTTACTTCTTGTTTACAAAACTGTAATTTTGCAGGAGACACCTTATGTCCCTCATCTGCCAAATGATTCAAAAGAGTAAAAGTATCAGTTACACAATTATCTCGGGTTTTTGCTGCAACAAGGAGATCATCAATGTACTGAACTAATGTTGATTTTCCAGGTAAATTTAGATTCTCCAAGGATCTTTTTAACAGCTGATTAAAAATAGATGGACTCTCAGTATACCCTTGAGGGATATGACACCATGCTAATATGCGGTCTTGGAACCGGAACGCAAAAATTTGCTGGCTATCTGGATGCAATGGAACAGTAAAGAACGCATTGCAAAGGTCAATGACTGTATACCATTCTGCATCATGCGGAATTTGGTAAAGAATTACTGCTGGATTTGGAACAACTGGACAACATGGAACAACTATTTGATTAACCTTTCTCAGGTCCTGTACTATTCTGTACGTTCCGTTTGGCTTTTTGATCCCCATAATCGGTGAATTACAAGGACTACTTTCAATTTCTTTTAGAAAACCTTGTTTTATAAATTTGTCAATTACAGGAATAACACCTTCAATTGTTTCTGCTTTCATTTTGTATTGTGGAATGTTTGGAAAATCTATTCCCTGTTTCACTGTGATTTTTACTGGGTCTACATTTTTCATCAAGCCCATCTCATTTCCTGACAAATCGCAAATTTCAGCTTTCACTGTCTTTCTCAATTCTTCAGGTAAATTGTCTTTATCAAATGCAGGAAATAATTTACTTTCCTCTGCTTCAACCATTAGCATTGTCAATTTGTAAAGCCCATCTTCTTGTAGTGTCTGAAGCTCAATACCCTCCGGTGAGCAATATATTTTGCAATTCATCTTGCAGAGAATGTCTCTCCCTAACAAATTTACAGGATTGCTGTTACAAACTACAAATCTGTGTTTATCTTTAAATTTGCCAATTTAAATTTTCACAGGCTCTGTCAAATCTGTTTTAATCTGTTGATTAGCTACACCAACTACTTGGATGCTTTCCCCAGAAAGAGGCAAGTTTTCTATTTCCACTGATCTAACAGTAGAACGGGTAGCACCAGTGTCCACAAGAAAACTGATTTCTACATCATTCACTTTGCCATTTACAAATGGACCAGACTGGTCGACCTCAAGAGTGGCTCCAAGCACACACTCTTCCCCCTCTCTCAGGCACCGTCATAAATAATCCTCAGAATCACTTCCATCATTTTCTGCCATCAAAAATTGTCGAGAAACATTTGGTACATTCACTCTTTGTGGTCTAATTACCTGTTCACCTCCACTGAATCCTGTATCCGAATTATACCTTTGACCATTCACACAGTTTGGTAAAGGAGGCTGTGGAATCTGACTCTGCTGATTCACTAACTGCCGCTGTAGCTGTTGCTGAAGATTTAGCTCATTTAACTGTCGCTGTAGCTGTTGCTGCAGATTTACATCATTCTGCATCTGTGGATTCAATGATGCATTTTTTAAATTTCTGGGCGGATTTTTACATTCTCGCTTCCAGTGTCCAATTTCGCCGCAATTAAAACAAGGTAACTTTTGTTTTAGCTCTTCAATATTAACATTAAATTTAGGTTTATGAAAATTTCCCTTAAATTTTCCTTGACCTTGATTCTGATTGAAATTTACATTCTTATTCTCCAAATTTGCAATTTGCTGTTCAGCTACTTTCACCTGTGCCCACATTGCCTTCTCCTTTAATTTTTTCTGCCTGGCATCTATTTCATCACTGCAGTATTTTGCCTTTCTCAATATGTCATCAACTGAGAGTGCTTACCATCCGACAATATCATTTTTGATCATATCACCAATTTCAGGTCTCAGGCCATAAACAAATCTGTATATAAAGTGGCTCATGTCTTTTTCACTTAATTTTTCATAGCCACTGTACTGTTTAAAAACCAACAGTAGTCTTCCATAGAATGAATGAACTGATTCTCTTGGTTCCTGATTTGTTCTGTCAATTTTAACCCAATCTACTTCTTTAGTGGCAATTTTTCCTTTCAACCAATAATTCACTTTGTCATACAGTCCCATGACTTCTGATGATGGAGCACCTGTCACTGTATCTCGAGCTGGTTCTACTTTTGGCCAACTTACAGCAATTTTGCATTCTGTCCAAAGATCTGATGGTACAACAATGTCGAAGAATCCATCAAGATCAATCCACAGAACTTTTGACACTTTAATAAATCTGTCCACCTGTCGATACCATTCTACAGGCTTCTCTCTTAACCGAGGAAAATCATTTGTGAACAACAGAATGTCCTTTCTAGTCCAAGGGACATGTACATAACCACCTCCTGCTATTTCTCTCATTGGATACTGATTAGTTAACAAACTCCTTTCTCTCCTTTCCTCCTCTCTCTTTTTTGCCACTTCACTCTCCACTTACTCAGATCACCCAATTTTTTAATGTACACAATCAAATCTTTGATATGCATAATTCTTCCCATTGTATTAAAATTCCCAATGTCTTTTTCAGTAAAATCTAATCTGTAATGTTTTGTCAAATGTTTCTGTTTGCTCAAATCAATTTCTAATTCTGTAGCCAATTCTTCTAACTGTTCATATTTATTTTTTGTTTTCCATTGTATGCTTTTACAAATGAATAACAATTCATCATCTTGATAATGCTTTAAACTGTCAGGACCAATTGAGCCAATGATCAATTCCTCCAAATCTGCTTTAAGTTTTGCGACATCAAGCTTTGAGGATGAATCTGTTTTCTCAACACTCTTTTCTGGAGACTCAGTATCCGACTCTGCACCCATTGGTGTTTTGCATAATGAGTCTGGATTAAAAGTTAAATCAGGCATTTTTGTTTTTTCTCGATGTATTTCAGTTAATTCTAAGTAAACATTTTCAGCCACTTTCTGAATTTCTGTATTTAATGGAATAGTCAAAGCTGAATGTCCCATTTCTTTTTGACCAAAAACTGGGTTAACCGGACCAATCGTTATTGGAACTGTTACAGCTTCCATACTTTTAGTTAGCTGTTTCACTAATTCTTCTTTCGATCTGAAGTAATCAGAAGCACCTGGGATTTCTGTACTTTTTTCTAATCTTAGGCTTTCAGAGAAATTTCTACTTTCACCATATGTACTAGAATTAGTTCTCGTATCTACTCTTTCCGGGGTTTCTTTATTATTTGGATAAAATCCAGATGATTCTTCATTGAGTGGTGGTGCACTTGGAGTGGTCTCTGTAGAAACCATTGGGGTAGTCCATGAACAAGCTGGTTTAAAAGGAGTCTGTTTTCTATTTGTAATATAAATTTCTTCTAAAACTGAATCTTCTACTTCACTTTCTTCAATATTATTTTTCTTTTGGGTGTTCTTTTGACCTGCTATTTCTGTAACCATCACTCTTACTGGGTAGAGACCATCACACATGTCTGCCTGTCTCCATCTACGTAGTCTATCCTCATGAGTCTCTCTTTTAAAATTTGATTTTGGACTTCTTATTATACCACAACTTTTGCGTTGAAGTTGAAACATCTCATCCTCCCATTCAACTAAAGCCTCAAATTGTGTTGGTCTAGGTTTCGGCACAAGAGCCATCATTTTTTCTCTCAGATTTTTCAAAATTCTCATATTAAATGAGCCATCTTCTGGCCAAGCTAAAACTCCATCATTCTTGGTATAATCCATCCAATTATCAAACCAAAGGCAAGTATGATAACCATATTCACCTTCCATATAGGCTGCAGGTGTTTTGTACTTATGAAGTAATTTTCCACCTCGCGTTTCAATTTTCTTATCGGGTGAAAATATATTTTTTAATTTCTGAAGCCATGTAAGCTTCTTTTCCTCTTTTCTGTAGTAATAACTCATGTTTTTAATCAAATTTGTTTAAATTAAAATGATCGTAAATATTCCTGGTTGTTCCGTAAACCAACCGATCCGTGCGCAAACACACCAACAAGCCAATCAGGTTAAGCTACGTCACCACCTTGCTCAACCAATAGAATTGTTGCTTTCAGGCTGAACCAATCAGCTTACAGTTTAACTCAGTCACGTGAACCAATCAGAGCGCTAGCTGTGACGTATGTTAGCCAATCACAGCGCGGACCCTGTGACGTATACAGCCGCTGCAGCTTCTCGTCTCTCGCTCCTAGAGCTCACCCCTCCTTCACAAAATATTTTTAAAGCGCCATTTTAAGAAAACTTTTTCAATACATTTCAATTAATAACAACAAATAAACAAACCATTTGTCTGTTTCGCTAAATAAGACAATAGTTTATACATTCATTCAAGTATTCTTTTACGTGAAATAGACAACGCTATTTTCACAGAATATATTCTAACAAGTAACAACGAACTCGTTTCCCTCTGAATGCACTTAAAGTGGCAAATCAAAGTTTGACTCGAACGCAATTACAAATTCATTTACGCACTTTCAAACAGAAAGTTTCCCTAACCATACATACATGATTCTTGGTAGGACTTTAACCAACCATAGAAATCCACATTTCCTAGTAAGAATAGACGACGCTTCCTTACCCTTCACACAAGCTCGGATAAAATTCTACTACTCTTTTCACAGTGAGTTTTAAAACAGGCTCTAAGTCCTTATACTCGAAAGCTATGATTTCATAGACAATCCTCACTATACATTCTACCTAGCACACCTAAAATCCCTAATTTCGTGCTGTACGTCCACAACACTAGTGATATATGACAATACCACTATTTTGAAACAGAACAAACTTTACTTGTCACACTATTCATATGCCGGCACAACTAGGATTTTTCACACTGCTGGAAAAACCTTTAGACTACATGTAACAAGTGAACAAACTTAACATATGTTAAACATCAATTCTATGTAACTACCATGTAGCATGTCAGTTACCATAGCAACCGTAACTCTGCTACCAGAGAATTGATCCAGCGCCCCTATAGAAAATATGCCATATTTAACTTTACCAACTCCACAATACTCACCATTAATCATAAATCACTCACAAGGCCCATAAACTAACATGACATATTTTGAGCAACTGAATCATGTGACCTAATTAATAAACCTTATTAACTAATTATATACACATTTACAACTGCAGTATAATGATTTCACCATGGTATCTGTAAGTTTTCCATTTAATTAAGCCACTTTGGCAAATTGATCTGCTGATGGTAACAAGACTTAACAAAATAACAAGGCCAGCTTGTCTTTAAAAAAAATCTTATTTATTAACTATTTTATTTAAGGAAAGTGCATTTTTATTAGAATCTTTTATTCAAATATCTCTGTTTAAGGATTAGCAAATAGAACTAACAGTTTTAAGCAAATTAAAATTAAACAGTTTCCCATCACCTAAACCTTAACATCTCTGTCTAAAAACTCACTTCACCTAAAAAGATAAAGTAAAAGTCATTTGGCCCTATTAATCCTTACGTGCTCCAAGAAAGTCCGTCAGCACGTCATATCCAACTGGTGTCAGAAGAAGATGAGCAGCAAGCGCGCCCTCCCTCCCATGGGGACAGTTTATATACCTTTCTAACTAGCTAAAGTAACATAATCGAAAGTTTTTTCGAAAATCTAAACTCATAATTGGCTGATCCACATCAGCCCACTATTAGGTCATTGTCCTTTAACCAAGTCCGGGGCTTCATCACAGCCCTTATTGTTCTTAGTTTCACCATCCTCTTTGCTTCCTCAAAAAGTTACATTTCCCGGGGAGAATCTTTCACTTCCTAATCTTGGCAAGTCTCACAGCATCCGTCCTGTCCTTGGAAAATGTCACCAAGAACACATTCAACTCGACCACGTCCATCTCTGCTTAAACGTTGTTTGTTCAGCAAAAAGATGACTTTTTTATCTGCGCAACTGCGCATGGGTAAGACTTTCACTCTGGTCAAGTTTTCATAAGCTGCAAGACCGCCATCCATTTTGTCAGGCCCATTCGTAAAACTAATGCATAAACAAACACAAAACATCAATTAATGTGAGAAATAAAGTTTGTTCTGTTACCCACCCACCTTTGCTAATTATTAACCCATTAATCTATATTACCTAGCAGAAGCAAATAAAGCAACAAACAGAATTGTGCAACATAAAGACAAAAGGACAAAACATGAACACACGCAAATAAGCAGATGCCATTAATATATCAGCCGCATTAAATTTTGACAAAACAATAGACAAGATTAGTTTATTATTTTTTTCACAAACAAGTATTTGCAACATAAAGTACATAAATGAGCACATATAATATTACCCACGTGTAATGTTTTGCCATTTAATCTAGGTTGGTTAATAATATTCACTCAATTCACATTAGTATAATTATTTTGTTATGGAAGTTTAACTTAGCGAGTCAAAAACAAATTTATTTTAAAATCTCGCTTCATCACTACCAACTGCATAATGTAGCCTCCGGTCTTGTAATGAAATTGCGATTCTCCTATTAAGATGACTAGAGAATCAGGATTTCATTAAAGACACAGAGGCTAACATTATCCCTCCCGTCCCACCCCTTGGTGGTGTTACAATGGACTAATGTTGTTTATTACAGTTAATTAACGTTCTTTTATTAACTATGTACCCTTACTTCCTCATTTAGCTGGTTATGCTCTACACCTTTTGCTGTGTGCAGTAGGTTCTCACTTCTCTCTCTTTTCAGGTAATCCTTAACTGCGGGTCATCTGACCTTTGGATTTTTCTTCGTTCTTCCTTCTCCTTCACCTGGTTCATCTGAAGATTGTCCTGAAGTTTTTGAAGTTTCAAGTTTCATGAGCCTATTTTCCTCCACCTTTAAAAGAGGCAGATTGTTGTTGGCTCATGCCTTTTATGTGTTGCCTTTATTCTGTTGTGGAACCTTTACTATTGTGATGTATGCGGCTTCTTGGACTGCATTAAAAGTATAATGCATAATGTCAGCTTCCATGTCTTTAATGAAATCCAGATTCTCTAGTTATGTTAATAGGAGAATCACAATTCTTCAAAGTCTATACTTTGGACGAGGGGGACCCTGCAATTTGGCCACCCCAAAATTGACTTCAATAGAACACCCACAATTCGATGAATGGGAGACTGTGTTAAACTTCACACTTTATCCACGAGGTAAGGCATCTCCCAACAAATTATAAAAAGCAGATAAATAGTCAATTAAGTAAAAAAGCCCCAGTTAAAAATTGAAAAGTCTGGTACAGAATAATTGCAATGAAGGCTCTTAGCTGACAAGGTCATTACAGAGAAGTGCAAAATTAAAATTCTGTAATATTCTGAGTCCAAATGGGCAGTAAACTCAAGCGAGAAATGGACAGCATCCCTAGTAGCACACAAATGGTCCATGCCTCGCCCCCAAAATGAACGGTTTTCAGAGATTTCTTTCGCATATGAAATTTCTTATTAGTAATTAGCAAATCAGAGCACCGTCTCATTAAGCATCATATTACCTTAACACCTAAGCACGATCCCACTTCATAAATATTGATTCTGTGTACTCTTTGCTAATGTCACCCAGAGATGAACAAACTAGATACATGAACAACAGCAAGCTATTATGAATAAATAGGGAACGGTGAGCTAGCAGAAAGACCTGGAAGTAATAGTTGCCGTTTTGACTAAGCTGAGGAACATTCACCGAGAACAACATGAACAATGACAATAGAAATAAACAAATATGATTTTGCTTAACTGTATGCAGCAGAAATAAACAATCAAATGTGCAGAGGGAAGACAAGCTGACATCCATTTTGAATAAACTGGCTGCTGGCCCCAAATTGAGGCCTAGTAAACAAGGGTCAGGAACCTACACCTCTACACATAATATGACATTTGTTTTAAAAACAACAGTATCATAACTATCTGCACATGTGTAATTGAGTATAAAACTATATTTTGAATGCTGTTAATAATGCACAAAAATATGAATGCACAAAACATCCACAACAAAAATAAAAGGTCCCTCTTTCCCTAGAGGACAGTGCTAGCAATTCAGAAGGATGGCCTTCACAACATAACTACCGAGTGAGATTGGATTTAATTTATGGAGAATTAGATGTATTTGCTCCAAATGATGTGTGCAGGACAATTGATGGCGAGGCATGTTGTTTGGTATGTTCCCTTCAGAGATATTAGAATTTGACTGCCAAACCTATTGGTGGGTCTCCGCCAACTATAGTGAACATTAAGTGAAATCCCCTTAGAGATCGCCATTCAGGGAATTTGTACCAGGAACCCTAAATTAGGAACTCCTCATATGGGGGTGGATAAACCTAATCCCAATACAACCATCAGTACAAAATTCTACAAAGAGGCCTTTCATTCATCCATAGTCCACCATGTAGTCTGGAACAAGAAAATCCTATTGTGAGGGCTGATGATCAGTTCTTCTTCAAGCAACGATAAGTAAGACCTGCTGTTTTCCTCAGCCTCATGGAACCCTTAAGAATATTACATGGTGGGCCAGGTAAGAAAAGAAAAAAGTATCTGGATAACATATGGAGGGGCTAGGAATACTATCCCCACAAGGCGAAGAAAAAGCTTCAGAGAGCTAAGACAGGAAAACAAGCCAAGCAGCAGAGCGAGCATGAAGAGGACTTCAAGTGAACTTACAATACACTGAACATTTGTGGTAGGTTTTTATATAGGTCAAGGCAATTGAGAATCTGGAAGGAGAAAAGGGGCAAAAAAGAAGGAATTAGCCACCATGATGGATAAGGATTATGTAGTTTTTCAAGCTAGAAAAAGGGGTTATGACCCCAAGAAAACTTTAGTCTGAATAATTTTCCTCCTTCAAACACAAAGAAAATGGTTAAAATGGTTCACTAGCAGCATGCCACAAGCAGTTGGGGCAGCACTGCCAACCAGTAGCTCAGACGCAAAGGAAAAATCACCTTACCTACCCAGCGAACCCACCTGTATGGCGGGCAATGAAGCAACAACCCGCACAGAATCATAACACTCGGACGAATAGCCCTCCTCTCCACAGAGGAGAAATGGTAGGCAGGGGAAAACAACCTCTCGCAAAAAGCTTTCCAGTTGTGGCGAGGTAATGGGAGTCGAATTTGAAGTGGGAGAGTCAATGTACACTAAAGTGTTGAATAGCCTAGCACTCTGCCTTGATCATGCTGGTACCCACAGCTACTCTGCAAACAGAGGTCAAGCGCAGCAGGACATGTAGACATAAGGGGGTTTATTTATGAGACTGCCGGAGTGTCTCTTCTTCTGACGCTTCAACGGCGCAAACCTCTCAACCATATCTCTGAGGCCACGCAAAGCCGCTTTGCTTTGCATGGCCTCATAGAATATGGAGTAAGGCAAGGCAGCGCCTGCTGCTGAGTTCCCTTACTCTGCACCAGGGAGGTGTTCCATGGGTGCTGCGGTGGGTTTTCCCACTCAACGTCCATTGGTTTTGATGCTGCCCCAGATTTACTTATTAATGTAAACCTGGGGCATCACCAAAACTTTAGGCATCCCCAGAGCAGGAGTAACGAGGAGAAATATTTGAATTTCTTCTCATTGTTCCCTCTTTCCATGTGTGCTGCTTCCTGCAGCACACATAGAATGAGGAAAACGCCTCTTGGGATTGTTTTTTGCAGAAGGTGCCCCTTCCTGCACAAAACAATCCTGCATGCAAACCACACACCCTTGCACCACGGTACAAGGCTGCCTATGTGGGCGCGAGGTAGCAAATTGTGTGCCAGCGCAGGGGGAAAGGACAGGAATGCACCGTATTTCATAAATACGGTTCATTCGTGCCTTTTCACATTGGCGTAGGGCGTTGTCCTACTCCAATTCCCCATAAATGAGGTCCTAGGTGAGCTCAGTGCTGGGGCAGAGTTATTACACCTATTGTATGGTCAAAAAGCAGCATAAGTGGATAGAAATCTAAAACATTGTGATGTTTTTATGATCTGCAAAACGTATGTGAATTTCAAATAATCGGTTTGCACTAGAAAATAACAGGCAAGTTGTTCTGGCTCTGAGCAGGGTCCTTCAATAAATTACCCAATCTGCCATCTGCAGCTACCTGAAGAGACTTTGTCAAGAGGGTCTTGTTTTGTCTGAAGTAGCATGTGTGTCACGACCTGAAGTGGACAAAAGGATGTCTGCAGCTAACCGGCAAGCGTCCTTGTAACACAGGCCCCTCAAAGCATGCAAGAAGAGGCAAAGCCCTGATGGAGCTGGCTGCAGGAACGATGGAATAAAAAAGGAAGGGGAGAGAGGCAGACTCACAATGATCCCTGGTAAAACACCATCCTCTACAAGGTAGTGTAAAGAGGGTGAGTCAGCTAAAACAATACAATGTGATAGATTCGCATATATAATACAGTGAGAAAACCTTAGGGCCTGTGACTCGAGGAGAGACTTCTGGACTGGTTTTGTGAGAAATCCACTTGGAGACTGTTTTCACTGGAAATCTGCTGCACGCGGGACTTAAAGCAAAACACGAAGCAGAGATAGGCAAAAATGATGGCAAAGTACAAAGGGGCAGATTTACAATAACTGGCGCATCCCCTGGGATGCGCCAGTTATTGTGCGCCGCAGCTCCGCCACCTATGGTGCGCCGCATTTACAATGCGGCGCACCATGGGGCAATAACGGCACAGATGCGTGACGCATCTGTGCCATAAAGGCGGCGCATTGCTGGAGTTGCGTCGCAAGCGCGACGCAGCTCCAGCAATGCTCTGGGGGGCCCTATCTGTCCAATGCTGCGTCAAGCCTTACGCCTGCTTCAAGCAGGCACAGGGTTTTGACGCAGCATTGGCCTAAAAGTGCCTGCGTGAAATCTTGTAGATTTCACGCAGGCACTTTTGCGAGGCGCACCTGCCCCGGAACGCCCACCCTGCGCTGGAACGCCTACAGGTGGCGCAGGGCTTTACAACGTGACGCATCTGCCTAGATGCGTCACGTTGTAAATGGGTCGCAGGGATGCGCCACGTTTACGCCGCTGTTGCGTGACGCAACGGCGGCGTAAACGTGGCACAAGTCCGACATAAATCTGCCCCTAAGGGGGGGCGGAAGGGGAACCCAAGAACAAAAAAATTAAGTTCAGCAAAGAATGGTGCCTGATTGTGAACTCAGCAAAGTTGAAGAAATCCTACTAATGTGCAACGTTGCCAGGTGAAGGCTGAATGTTTGTGTCAGCTTTTCTAGTCTCTGCACAGAATAACCTGGAAGAGGTAGTAAAGAGTTGAAGCTTAGGGCAGGTCGCCATCTGAGATTGGGAAATTGCTCAGAAACAGTCAGTGCATGTGGAAAAGGTTGTGTCATCTTGGTTTGAGAGGCATGCAGAAGCGTCACAATTCCTTCCTCATGGACCACTCCCTCCTCACGGTGCATCCCAGCTGCACCAACTCTCTCATCACCCAATGTTCTGCTGTTTAAACTCCATCCCATTTTTTGTAGGCTGCACGATACAAGCAGTACCCCTGCTACTGCTTCTCAGCTCTCAAGAAAACATTGTGTGATGCTATTATGCATTGAGCTTGCAGATGATGAGTCCTAACAGTGATGTGCACCATGGACGTTGATTCTTCAGAATGCCAGAGGTAGTGGAAGTGACATCACCCACCCTTTGACCTTGATGACATCACAGGAAGTGACATCAAGTGACCTTTGACCGTAAATGTCCCCTGGAAGTGGTGTCACATGATCTTAACTCTAAAGCCATCTGAATAATTGACACGGCTGAACTTCTGTAATAACTCCATCATTGGTGTAACACAACACAGACACATTTTAGAAAAACACTTTAGAAACCACCTATATTAGGGTGCTGACATGATCTATGAAAGTGGTGGAATGTAATACTCAACCTGAATTGTAGTGAACCAGATCTCTTCTAGGTAAGCTCGGAGGTAAGTTCTCCCACTGAGAACACTTCTTTTTAAATGGGGGCAAATAGTGTATTAAAAAGCACAATTTTCACATAAATCTGCAAAAATTCCTCAGGCCATTCAAGGCTGAACCCTCTCGAGGAGTTCACCCCATTATTTTTAATGTGCGATGGAATGCCCCCTTACATTTATTTATTTATTTATTTGATGAGTTTTCTATAGCGCTGGCTAGACCCGGAGGTATCAGAGCGCTTTACATGAGGTTCCTAGAAACATAAAAGGGCACGAAAATCACCTTCATTGAGTAGGGCCAGCATTTTGTCAGGGGCGCCCCTCACATGCCATGGGTGCTCCCTCATGCCACAAATTACCTACAATATCCCAGTGTCAGAATTGTGCAATACATGTCATCATATACATTGGGCTACCTTTAGCTCAAAGTGCCTCTAATACATCAGGGCCAGTATTTTGACACACATGATGGATTTCCTCCCTTATACCAAGAAGTATCTTCAATGAGCTAGCACCAGCATTTTGCCAAGGGTGCCCCCTATGCCAACAATTTCTTAAGTGTGCCAGCACTATTTCACGGGTGCCCATCATGTCAAGAATTACCGCAAGCATGCCAGTTGCAGTATTTTCACAGGTGCCTGTTATGCTAACAATTGCCACCAGTATGCCAGTGGCAATATTTCTCCATGGGTGCCTCAATAAGCCAATAATTACCTTCAGTATGACAGGGCCAATGGCAGACTAGCAAGCATACCACCACATTCTCACTCATACTCACTCACACTCAATCTTACTCACAACCCATCATTGTTTGTCACCTACACTCAATTGTCACTCACTATTTTGTACATGCTCTAACTCACTCTCTCACTCTGACTCAATCATACTTATTCATACTCACTTGCACTAACTCCGTCATTTTTACTCACGCTCACTTATTCTCGAACACTCGCGCTCCCTCATTCTCCCTCCTTAATTCATACTCACTCTTATTCACTCTCTCACTCACTCATACTTTCTGACTCACGTGCACGCCCTAGTTTTGTCACTCATTCTGACTCACTCATACTCACTGACACCTAATCTTACTTATTCTCAATCATTACTGGTGACTGACTCTTATTCACTAGCTGCCACTGACTCCCATTCATTTTCACTCACACACACACACATGCTCACAAATTCAGACACACGCTCACAAATACACACGCTCTCTTGCACACACACTCACCCAAAGGCATGCGCACTACATACATTTAAAAACATTTGTTTTACTCACATCTACCACTGAAGCTCTTGGTTTAGTTCCTGGCGCTCCGTTTTTTTTTTTATCACACTACTAGTGACTATTGAACTTTGATTCCCTATTGGAGTAATAAAAAATGGGCAAAAACCAAAGCAGAGCAGGACTCTCAAAAGGAAGCCACCTCTGTCTACTTGGCATTGATGTTGCTACCTTTGAGGCCAGGGGTAACAAAAGCAGGGCTAGGGGGTAAGCCAGGGGTCGCTGCTGCGACCCCTAAGTGACGTTCCTGATGTGCAGCCCCCTTCATGGAACCACGAAGTTTTTTCCTCACACCAATCCAACTGGGAAATAGGGTGACACTTTTACTGCCTGCCTAATATCTCCCAGCCATAGTCTGTTGTTTGCAACACCTGTGGGCCTCTTAGTAACAACTCCAATGTAACCAGTCTGACTACTGATCCTTTCAATTCCATCATGATAGTTTTAGTAGCAGGCAGCCAGTACCTTTTATAAAGCCCTGTTCCTGATAATGCTGCAGTCTCGAGATCTGAATAAATAAATTAATGCAATATCTAATCGCACTGTAGCAAAATAATATATCGTGATCTTACTTCCTATGATGTCTTCAGGAGGACAATGGGGCACGTTCCACTCCCTCTATGTTTACAATATCGATGACACAATGTCCTCCAATCCTATAGCACTCTTCCTCATCAGACACGATCATTATTTGGCAGAGAGGAGAGGTAAACCTTGGACTGTGCAGGGGCTTAACCGCAGGCCCCCAGTGGCGCAGGGGGCCCCCAACCCAAGCGGGGCCCCCCAAACCTTCAGCGAGACCCCAATGAGCACAAGACCAATAAATATCTGTGAGATATGGGAGGCTCAGGAACCGATCATCACATTCTGCAGGGGGGCCCAACATTTTTAGTTACAAAACTGGGACTCTGCTGGTTAAGGTTCATTTTGTTTTAACTGGAAAATGTGCAGCTAGTCTTGGGTTTGTGGATGATCTGTGTTTGCTTAATACAATAAAAATAAATTAGATTTCAAACATTTGGCACTTCTTTGGCTTCCCTTGGCAAAAGCAACAGTAAATGTGCCTTAATTTGCCTGTCAGATTGTGTATTTTGCTCTCACATTAATGAAAGAGTTTATCCTCGGATACGTTTACTTCAAGCAGTCAGCTCAGCCTGCGTTTTAGCTGCAGCCATTTAGATTTTCTCTTTCAACTGCGCATTCATTCTCTGGTTCCTCTACTATTTTTAGCAAATAGTAATTGTTAACTTTGCCAGAAAACACCTTTCGTTCTTGACAACATCACTTGAATCTCGGGAAGAGAGTGCAGATATCAGTGGCTGAGAAAACAGATTGACCCATTGGCAAAGGAGATATCAATTTTCTTAAATAAATAAATATATTTAATAAATGTAATATTTGAATCGGGTTACCGTCTTATGATTATGAAGGTAAGTGTTGGTTATAATATCTTTCTCATTCGGAAAGTCGACAAAAAGTGCAGTTTTATGTGTATCGGACTCTTTGAACCAAACAGTTTAAAAATATGTGTAGCAATGAGTAATGGTAATCAAGTCTGTATGTACAATAAATATTCTATGCACTTTAAGCGAAGAGTTAAAAAAAAAACGATGGGCAATAAAATCTTATCACCTTCAGAAGTAGCCTCTACAGAGATCCCACCAAACCAGCCCTGTTCTTCTAAACATCATTATACAATGCAGCAATTCAATACCACGGGTACTTTAAAAATACAAAGCCCTTATACCACAAGGGATATTTGTTCCTATAAGCGAAGGTTTAAGGGAGGGAAACTAACTAATTATTTTTTGGTGTATAAATGAGAAGGGTAAAGGCTAATAGGAGACTAATTAATAGATAATTAGCCCCTCATACGGAATTCTGTGGATTGGTGATCCTTGGAGAGGTGGACTGTCCTATGGTGATCCGGTCCTGTTTGGTGTCTGGCCGATAGGTAATCTGGTGGTACAGAAGGGACAGATTGGTCAGTATGACTTTATGTTGATGAGGTGTGTTTAGTGGCATGTTTTCTGACGGAGTTTATTGATGGTGATTTCAGCTGTGTTGTGTTATGGTTTTGTGTTTTGTGCATGGAGTAATTATTTGCCGTTGGTGATGGTGAGTGTTAAAATAGTGTTGTTAGTCATTTGTCTTGACATAAGGGCCTTATTACAATGTCCGTTGCGGAAAGGAACCACCCGACCCCAGGTCGGTGGGTCCGGCCACAGTATTTTGATGCGATCGCCCATGGTGCAGTTGCAAACCTCCATTTGTCAAGAGAAGCTTGTGCGGTGGGCGGAAAAGGCCTGCAGCACAAGCTTCCATTGGGGCAGGCCAGGGGGAAAAGAGGCCCTACTAGGGACTCCCAAAGTCAGTTTCCGACAGCCAAATCATGTTGGAAAGGCCGACAAGGACTGGCTGTCGGAAACCAACATCGTAATCTCGACTGCGGAGTCGAGCCTGTCTCTGCCGTCATTATTGGGATTACTATCCCACTCCTGTTCCGGCGGGCTATGTTGTAGTTACCATCCAAAAGCATCAGGAGTAGTGGTGAGGTATAAGAGTACACTTAAAACACTCGTGCTAGAGTATTTCCTTTAACTTCTCTGAAATAGGCAGATGCCCTACCTTTGGTTTTGAAAGCAAGAGATTTACTCATTCTGCAGCACACATACAAAGAGGAAAGAAATCCTCTCAGGATTGTTTTTGTGCAGGAAGGTGCCCCTTCCTGCGCACAAACATTCCTGCCTACAAAACATGCACCCTTGCACCTGCAATTTGGCATCCTACAACACACTACTGCCTACTACACAGGCGCCCTTGGACCATGGTGCAAGGGTGTCTGCGTCATGGTGCAAGGGTGCCTGTGTTGGTGCTAGGCTACCAAAACAGCACCAGTGCAAAGAAAAAGGACAGGAATAAATAATAGGGAGCACATGGAGAGCGCTCTCGATCAATACTTGATGCTTAATGTGGGATCGGTTTCTGGGGCCGAACCCCTGTGGGAGGCATTGAAGCCCACTATACGGGGTGTCAACATCTCCTTTTGCACGGCAGCCCACAGGGCACACAGGGAGGCTCTGCTACAAGCAGAGGCTAACATTACGGACCTAGATCATCGCAGTAGGGGTGCAGGGGGTAATCAAGTCCGGCATCAATTGCTGCTGGCGCAACAGAACTATGCTGCTCTCCTTTTGGACGAGGCCCGCCTTACTTGGCGGGCAACGCACAGTGGGGTGTACCAGTGGGGGGATAAGTCTGGCAGGATGCTCCACCGGTTGTGTCAGGGGATGTTTCACTCCCAGGCCATCTCCGGTATAGTAGACCCGGAGGGGTTGTCCCTTATGGACTCCTATGAAATTGCTGAGAGCTTCGCTGCATATTTTGCGGAGCTGTACGCCCCCAGAGAGTGTCTCCACGAAGATGTGATAGGTCGATTTATGGATGACCTCCCACCTCGGGCTCTGTCCTCTGAGGCGAGTGCGGAGCTGTATCTACCACTCACAGAGGAGTAATTGGGTGCTACCCTGGAGGACCTTAATTCTGGAAAGACTCCGGGGCTGAACGGATTTTCCTGTGAATTGTTTAAGAAATACTTTTTGCAGCTTGAGCCCCATTACCTCAGCGTGGTGGAGGAGTCCCGCAACAGGGGCTGTCTTCCTCGCGACTGGAGACACGCGAAGGTGGTGGTGTTCCATTAACCCGGCTGACCCCCAGACTAACACGCTTCGTATCGTCCCATCTCTCTCCTGAACGTCGAGGCTAAAATATTGGCAAAGGCGCTCGCCAACCGCCTGCGGTTCCACATTACTACCCAGGTGCACCCAGACCAGGCCGGGTTTATGCCCCAAAGGGCAACTCAACATAATATTCGACGAGCACAAGTTGCTGTTGTGACCATTCGGGAGCTGGGTAAACAGGTGGCGCTATTGCTGGCAGATATGGATAGGGCATTCGACTCCCTTAGTTGGGAGTATCTATTTGCGCTGTTGCGCAGGCTGAATTTTGGACCGTGCTCCTTGTCCTACCTGACCTTACTCTATACTGACCTCACTGTGTTGATGCGTGTTGCCGACTCTATCTCCTCCACCTACTTGTTTGCATTGGCTATGGAACTCCTGGCCGCCTGGGTGCGTATTGATGTGCAGATGACTGGCTTTGAATGGGTGCACCGATTGTCGTATCGTATCGTATTATGTGCTGACGACGTTTTATTTTTTCTTACTGATGTGAATGGGACGGGCCGAGACTGCTCCGTATTATGCAGATCTTCGGGGAATCGTCGAGTCTCTAATTGAACTCTCTCAAGTCAACCTTATGTCTTATTGGGGACACATCGGGTCTAGGCTCCTGGGCTTCGTTGGTTCAAGTTGTTACCAGCGGGATGAAGTATTTGGGAGTATTTCTATCGGACTCGCCTACCGTGTCATGGGATAGGAATCTGGTTCCGGTTTGGGAGCGTGTGCGGGAGGATCTAAAGACTTGGACCTATATGCCACTGTCCATATATGGTAGATCGGCCATCTTCAAGATGGTCTTGCTCCCCCATTTATTGTATCAGTTGCAGAATCACCCCTACCCGATCTCCCCCAGATGGTTCAGGCAGTTTAATGCTGCCTTGGGTCAATTTCTATGGGCTGGGGAAGCGGCAAGAGTTGCCTTGTGGACATGCTTCCTCTCTACGTATTGTGGAGGGCTGGCGACCTCCGACATATTATCATACTACATGGCCGCACACTTGCTCATTTTGAATGAATGGTGGTAGGGGGATAGAGACAGCCCTGCCTACGCTGTTGAACGGCGACTTATGGGGGATTTCTCCCTACACACGATACTGTACTAGGCACCGATACGTAATTGATTGCCGTCAGCGACGAAGGTAGTTTTCCAAATTTGGTGGCAGGCCTTGCGGAGGATGGGGTGGTGAAACACGCTGACGCGGGAGACCCCTTTATGGAACAATGGGCGTCTGCCACAACTAGCTACTCTGTCAGGGTTTCGCGGATGGGATAGCATTGTTATCTCTACCCTGGGGGATGTAATGTGGGGCCCGGCACTGAAGTCCTTTCAGGTCCTGCAAAAGGGCTTCCACATGCCGAGAACCCACTTCAATAAATATCTCCAGTTCCGGCACGCCCTCTATCCTAGCCTGGACGGCTTGGAGACCGTGGCAGAGTTCAGTCCAATAGAAGCGAAGGAGTTTATAAAAGACCTTAAGGATCATAAGATCGCTAAGATCTACCAATCCCTGGTTACTCACTGCTCTCCCACACTGCAGAAGCTTAGAGGGACCTGGAAGCTGGAAGGGTGATGTTGGTCCACTGAATGAAGAGGACTGGTAGGTAGCCCTGGCCTCACCATGGGGGACAGTCACAGCAGTGCGTTTGTGCCTTGTCCAGTTTAAATATCTTCATCTGGTCTGCTTTACACAGGCTCGTTTGTGGAAGGGGGGATTGGTGACCTCCCCTGTGTGTCTCAGGTGCGAACGGGAGGAAGGGACCCTGATGCATACAGTTTGGCACTGTCTTTCCTTGTCACAGTTCTGAAGGGGGGTTATGACCTGCCTCTCTGAGGTGTTGGGCTGGGATCTGCCCTGCTCGCCGAAACTGGTGCTCTTATATGCTATGGATGGGATTGAGGATAATATCTATAAATGCCATCTTATGTTGCTTGGGTTTACTCTGGCCAAGAGAGACATTGCTAGGGTATAGAAGGCACCGGCACCACCCTCATAGTCTGCATGGAAGCGGGGTCTGGACTTCTGCATGGGCTTGGAGCTTCACATTTTTACTGCAAGAGGGTGCCTGCATAAATATTTTAAAGTTTGGAAGCGATGGCCAGACTTTTGAGGCTTGCAGCTGGAGCCGGCCTCTGCACCAGGGCATCTCAATCCAGTTTAATTCTACCCTGCTGGTGCAAACCATGGTTTATTGTGTATTTGTATACTGCAATTATTTATTGTGGTGCATATTCCATTGCTGTGTTGCTCCTGGGAGGCTGTAAGTGCGACCAGGGGGGGTGGGGGGGGGGGGGGGGGGGTTGTGGAGTTAGGGTTTTCATATGGTTTCTTTCTTCTGTATTGCTCTTCCTTTTTCCTTGATCTCATTACGAAAAAGTCAAAGTCATGATTCTATACGCTTATTGTGCAGATGTCTCTGGGTTACAGAGCCCTGCTTTATATGTGCCAATTGACGAATAAAATGTATTTGAAAAAAAAAAGAAAGGACAGGAATGTGCCGTATTGAATAAATACGGCACATTATTGCTCTTTCCCTAAGATGCAGGGCAGTACAGCAAGGTGACTTGCTGCGCTGCCCTGCACCACAAAGATCATAAATACGGTCCTCTATCTCTTAGCGTGGAGTGGTGTGGCTCACTGGTTAGAGGTGGCAGACCCGGAAGCATAGGACGGCCCGGGACCAGGGTTCTATCCCCGACACGGCAGGGTCGTGGACCAGGGTCAGCGGACTCGATAATTTTCGGCTCGGTGCCTACTCTAACCAGGGATCACACTCGGCAACTCTGGGAATTAGCTTGCCTCATCTCCACAACGGCCCCCCACATACGCCAGGGATGCCTGGTTTCACCTTGGAGATACCCAGTAGGGACCATCTCACAGGGAAAGCCAGGACGGGTTCCCCAGCGGTCTACAGCGCAGAGATACTCCTTCGGGAGTCGATTTTAGCGCTTTAGAAACCCACAATTAATTAATTAATTAATTAATTAGCAGGTTCAAATTGCTCTTACTTCCTGCACGTAGAGCTATCTCACAATCTGGACACATCAGGTGATTGGGTCCTAATAAAGAAACATGTAGGGAAACATTACCTCAAGAAGTGCTCAAAGAGCCCCTACCAAGTGATCTTTGTGATAAACACAGCTGTGAAGTGTGGAAGTCTGCAGTATTAGTTTCAACCATCCCACACAACAAGAGTGCATGTTGCCAATATAGAGAAGGTGAAACAAGCCTTTGAATCAAAAAATCAAGATCAAATTTGAGACGGTAATCCATGGGGTGTGAGGGCCATGAGAAAAACAAACCAGAGAAACCAAAAAGAAGCAACTCAAGAAAATGTAAGTTTAATCCACTCAAGCTTATCTGCCCAAAGCTCCCCTGTCTGAAAGTGAGAGAGTGAGAGAAATAGAGCAGTACACGAGGATCTTGAACAAAGTAATGCAAAATAAGCTGAAGCAGTTAAAGGATGCGCTGATGAAGAGACTGAATTGAGTACAACCACAAATGATACAACAAGAAAATCAACAAGAAAGAGAGCCTAAACTAGAAGTACACAGCTTCTTAATGGGTGTACCTGACAAAAACTGAACTCAATAAAAGAGACATTGTTTTGAAAGGTCTTTGATGTTCGTTTGGAAATTCCCACGAACCACTGTAAAACATTAAGTGGACTGTGAAATGTTCAATGGTGAATAGCCTTCCTGATGAATAAGTAGTCTGTTGTCCTAAAATTTTGAAAGACTGTGTTTTGTTTTTAGAATTTGTTGTTTTTGATAGGTTTTATTTTTGAGAGCCTGACTACTAATTACTTGGATTGCTGATTACTTTTTGAAACTTTGCTTTTTGCTTTTGAAGACTGAATCTTGAAATGACTATGTATAAGAATGGAAAAAATTTTGTCAAGAAATTAGAGGATCCAAGTGATTTTCAAATTAATTTTAACCATTTTTATTTCAGCCGCAGTTATTAGTGTGTTAAGTATACACATCCTCCTGGTGGCATCTCCCAAAAACTACTAATAGCTCAATATTTTTTAATACTACTACGCATTGTATTTTAGAACATAGAAATAGTTGTAAGCAAGATTTTGGGGACATTCTTACATACGTTGTTGAAGAATTATAAAGATATTATGAATGTCTGATTGGTATATTTGTACTCACTTTGCTAACTTCTGTTTCAGGTGTGACTTACATACTGCTATACTGCTGCCTTTAACATACGAATTGCCATGTTCTGTACATTATTCAATTAACATACACCACAATTATTTAGAAGACGCACATTTAGATTGTCATGTGCCAATAGATGGATTAGCTGCTATTAAGAAACTTGAAAATCTAATACTTTTAGAAGCACTATAATGTTTCATTGCGCTAACACTGGAAGTAATAATATACAGAGTGTGTATAGACTAACTGTAAAAGAACGTAAAAGAATGTAGCAAGAAAAAACCATTTATGATAGAGAACAGTGTGTATGCTTATAATTATAATATATATATAGGTTTTATATGTTAGGTACTATTTACCTTGAGCTCAGAGGCATTTATCATATTTATAATAAAAGTGCTTATTTTACTTTTCTACAAAGTTGAGCAGATTCTTGTTATTTAGCTTTAGTCTTTCCTAAAATCTTTAATGTGAATAGCTACAGTGATGTGCATCTTGGAAGTGTAAAAAAGAGAGAGTGTAGGTCAACAAGTATTTGATGTGTTCGGTATTTTGATTTCTCCTCTAGGGATTGCTTTGAATGATGAATATATTAGAGAGTTTTACAATCTTATCTGGCAAATAACTGACCAGATGCTTTAGCTAGGATTAAAGAGGTCATGCTTGCAATTAGATCAATGGTCATTCAAAATTGAAAGCTTTAGATATGCTTCTAGCGAAAGAGAGAGGTGTTTGCCATGCAATAAAGACACAGTGTTGTATATACATTCCAGATAATAGTAAGAGTATTAATATTTATGTTGATACCCTAAAATTGTTAATGAGATTCAACCATTAGGAGAATCGGAGAAAAGACGATGAATTAGGGAGAGAGGTGAAGATATATTAGTGAAGATTGAAGTTTTGTGTATCACTTTGTGTTAGGATATATAGAAAAGTGGAGGCCTATGAAAGTCTGAGAGCATAGTAGATGGAAAATTCTTCAAGTTCAAGAATGCTGACTGAGCTGTAATAGTTTGGTGGTGTGATAATACTCAATTATCAGAGGGAGAACTGTGGAAAATACATTTTATGTAGAAAAATAATGCGTAACAGGTTTGTTTCAGTTAGCATAACCAGGCTGCACCAGGCCACATTATTGAAAGTGCATGTTTAAATGTTACACAAGCATTTCTTTTCATTTACTTCTCAGAAAATCATTGAAATTCAGCTGAGGCCACAGTATGTCTTTGTATGTGTAAAGTAACATTCTTCTCTAACTCCCTCTGCCGAATAGATGTGTTTTGAAACATTGGAAGGTTATGAGCTAAACGTCTGTTGCTATGTTTGTATCAGAGAACAGTTCATTGTACCAAGTTGCATTTCTAATTTTCTACCCAGTGAAAATCGTTCGCAAGTTAGTGTTTCGGAAATTAAAAATCAGATTGATTTTCTGTTCAAGTTACATTTTAGCTATACTTTTTTACATGATGTCATACTATGAAATGTTGTGCTTTTATTATATGAAACATTATAAAAAGTTGTGCTACTTGGGAGGAGCTAAATCATTCACTCAGAGGGCTAGATGTCTTATGTTTATTTTGTGTTGTCGTATGTTCTATGGCTACTTAATTTATTAAAGGCACAATACATTGTTACATTTAATAATGAATTTGGTTTCTGATTCTAACTAAAAATGTGATTTCTGTAATTATTAACTTGACATTTAAATAAATCTATAAACTGAGAACTGGAAGAAGCCTAGCTGTGCAAATTTTTCAGTTATGGTCGTGGCTGTTTCATTGAGCACAGTATTCTTCCTCTCTCGTGAGCTGACACTCCTTAAAGTCAATTGAGTTAGCGCACCAACACCCTAAACCCCATAGCTTGCATCATATCCCTTCTCCCAAGCAAGACATGCATAGGTGATGCAAGACCCCTCCCAAAACAGATTGTTTACTTACCGTACTGCCCTTCCACCCATCCCCCAGGCATGCATATACAGAACATTCTGCCTTTTACACATGTTCCCCAGTCCCTTCTAAGCAAACAAAAATAGGGTGTTCTTCCTCACACCTACAAAAAAACCCTGTTTTGAGTCCTGTATTCCCCCAACTAACAACCTAGAAGCAGCAGTACTTTTGCTCAGTCTCACAAATCTAACTGCCAGCTCTAGTGGGCAAATACCAGTTAGCTTCCAGCCATGATGGGAGGGTTGCACTGAACGGCCAGGCAGCCTGTAGCTGTCTAGTGGTAATGCAAATTGCTGTCTGGTCAACAGCAAGTGCTGTCCCATTGATGCAGAAAGGCTGTCTGTGTGTTTGACATTCTACTAATGGTCACTTTGAAGCTATGCCTTTTTGACAATTTTTATATCGACTAGGGATGCTGGAGTGTCTGTTTAAGATATTGTGGCAAACTGGGCAAGTAGATTGGATTCATGCCTTTCAAATCTCGACGTATAATGTCTGCATGTTGCAAGTGAAGGACCTGCCTATGTGAAAGGACATGTCCTTGCACAGACATAGAACTGGGATTAACAACTACTTTTTTATGTCCAAAATAATCTTATGATGCACGTTGTCAAAGGCACCAACAGACCTGCATTTAAGTATCACGAACAGGGTGACCAGGCGTCCCGGTTTTCCCCCGGAGTCCTGGTTTTTCGGTGGACTGTCCTGGTGTCTTCATTTTGAATAAATGTCCCGGTTTTGGGACAAAGGTCAGGTAATTGCAATTTTAAGGAGAATTGGAAAGCATAGAGATTTACACAGGTGTTCAGAAGAATGAAAAAATTAAGAAATTCTTCAGTTTCTGTCAGGCAGCACAGGAGGAGTTCAGCTGCATGCACCCAGCAGAGGGGAGACAGTGTGGGGAGAAGGATATGCCATAGATAATGTTAAGTAAATGTATTCCTGTATATCTATATATGTGCGTGTGTGTGTATGTGTGTGTGTGTATGTATATATATATATATATATATATGTATATATTCACTGAAAAAAACATAGGTTTCAGGGGCGTTATAGTTAGTTGGACATTTCACCCGTACAAAACCATAGAAATTCCCCTGTTATGGTTAGTTCAGCTAACTATAACTCGCGCCCCCGCAATGCACTGCTGATGATGTCACATATTACATCACTCATGACATGGTCAGTGACATCACTCATGACATCTCAAATGACATCAGATGACATCATCCATGTGATAATTTCATGCATCTTCTCACACCCTAATATAACTTTTGATACACCCACTCTAAATTACAGACTGCCATTTTCAAAACCATAGACACTTCAATGCCAATAACTACATACCAACTCACTGATTCTTAGGTCTACACACACATCCACTCACTCACCTGTACAGTCACTCATACTTATGGTCACTCAGTACAGGACTATCATATGCACTCATACACCTATATAGACACTCACACACCGCCACTCATCCATAGAGGTACTCACACACCTAGTCAGTCATGCAAATAATTAATCACACTCTCATTTACTCACCTATACAGTTATACACACACCAGCTCACTTACTCATACTAATACTAGCACATTCTTACGCTCTTATACAATCACTGATACAAGCACACACTCATCCATACAGCCACTCTCACAACCACACACTCTCACTTATAGCCATTTATATACTCTAACACACATATATACTGCCTTTCACAGATGTAGTTATGACACCCATACACTCACTCACCCACCCATACAGTCCATCACAGATGAACTCTTGAAACCATGCACCCAGTGAATCACCCACTCACACATCTATGCACAGAGTCACACACTCCCCACCCACACAAACACTCAGGCACCCATACAGATACTCAGACAACCAATCAATAACCCATATAGACACTCATGTAGCTATTCACAAACCCATGCAGCCGCTTACACACCAACAGACAGACGGATACATTCGCACAGTTTAGTCACTAACCCATGCATTTAGTAAGATACATGTATTTACTCACTTATAGAGTCAGTCACGCACCTACTACATCATTCATTCAGACACTTATATACCCACTCATTCTTCAATATGCCTTTCCCTATATATATTAAACATATTTAAACTTTACAGAAACACAAAGTCACTGGATGATGTCATCAGAGATGTCATCAGTGATGTCATTTGAGATGTCATCAGTGACGTCATCAGTGATGTCACTGACCATGTCATGAGTGATGTAATATGTGACGTCATCAACAGTGCATTGCAGGGGCCTGAGTTATAGTTAGCTGAACTAATTATAACGGGGGAATTTTCATGGTTTTGTATGAATGAAATGTCTAACTAACTATAACGCCCCTGAAACCTATGTTTTTTTCAGTGAATTTGTAAGGTTTTTTAAATGCTAATTTCTAACTATAACGTGCCTGAAACCTACGTTTTTTTCAGGGAATTTCAAAGGTTTTTTAAATGCTAATTTCTAACTATAGCATGCCTGAAACCTATGGTTTTAAGTGAATATATTTATATATATATATTACCTACTGGCGGTCGCCAGTAGGTAGTTATAATTAAAACCTTGTTTCCATAGGAAAACCGCAACATTCTATTTGGAATAACTTTGACGCCGGTGGACGAATCTTTGCGAATTTCTCCAAGAAAATGGCCTGCTCCGCTCCGCTCCTTCCCTGAAAGTTTGGGGGTGATTCGTGTAGTGGGGGCCGAGAAAAAAGGGGGGTCCCAAAACGTGTTTTCCCCATGCAATTTCCCATAGGACCTTTAGCCAGAGCTACAGCCCGAACGGCTGAACGGAATTACACCAAACTTGGCAAAAAGGTAGAGTTCTGTTCGCAGATCACGCTTTTTGTTGAATGGTGTAAATCCGTTCAGTAGTTCGTGAGAAAATCATAAGTAAAATCATAAGTATATCTATAGAAGCTTACCGTACTCTCTACTGTACTCTGTACAGTAAGCTTACGGTGCGCGTACCTTCCCGATCACGAGCTGCATGCTAATTGGCTGTCAACTGTCTGTCAACACTCCAAACCAGGAAGTGTTGGCAGCCATTTTATGCCTCGGTAGAACCGAGGAACAAGAAAGCTGAAAACAAATGCGCAAAACACCCAAAGGGGGCAGGGTAGACACACCCTGACCCCCTAGGCCTGCTCTGGGGGTCCCACAAGGACCCTCAAGGCCCCAAAAAAACAATATTTTTATTTTAAAAATCGCGGGGTACGCGTACCCTGGTGTGCTTTTTTAATATTAGCCCCAGGGGGGACAAAATCTGTGGCCCAATCCCCCACACTGCCCCGGGGACCGCCACCCCCCGGGGCTTTTTTCTAAGTATGCGGGGGCTCACGCCCCCCCTCGCAGCCCCGGGGACCGCCACCCCCCGGAGCTTTCTTTTTAAGTATGCGGGGGGGCTCACTGCCCCCCCCGCAGCCCCGGGGACCGCCACCCCGGGGCTTCGTTTTCTATAATAAAACCTGTGTCGGGGGCTCAGGCCCCCCACACGCCCCGGGGACCCCCACCTCTCCGGGGCACTAATATGCAAATAGGGGGGTCCGTGACGGACCCCCCAGCCCCAGGGACCACCACCCCCTGGGGCTTCGTACATGTTGGGAGGGGGGCAACACGGCCCCCCTCCTGGAGCCCTTGATGGCCCTGGGAACCGCCACCCCCCCGGGCCGGGACACTGCTGTTTGCTGTGGTAGGGCGGGAGCTTCGCAGCTCCCACCCTACCACAGCAAACTGCTTTGATTTTTGAAAGAGAGAGCAGTAAACCTGCTCTCTCTTTCAAAAATCAAAGCCGATTGCTTTTCTGTACGGGGAGCAGCATGTTAGCTGCTCCCTATACAGAAAAGCAATGCCGGCTCCCGCAGGATGCGGGGAGCCAGCAGGGACCGTGGGGGGCTTGGGGACCCAACGAGGAAGGCCAGGCCCCGGGGGATGGGGTCCCCGGGGCCAGAAGTGGCCCGGGAGGGGGGCCACACAGCCCCCATCCTAAAAAAAATAAAAATAAATAAAAAAGCCCGTCCCCCCCACAAAAAAAACCACAATAAAGTTGGACATGCCCCGGGGGATGGGGTCCCCGAGGCCGAAATAAGCCACGGGAGGAGGGCCACGAGGCCCCCTTCCCGATTTTAAAAAAGAAAAAATTATAAAAATTGGGGGCAGGCCCTGGGGGATGGGGTCCCCAGGGCCAAAAAAAAGAAAAAGAAGGGGGGCTGCACAGCCTACGCCCCTTTTTACACCTCTCTGCAATGGAGCCCCGGGCGCACACTGGAGGTTCCTGGTGGGCTAGTTTGCCCCCAGGGACCCCCAGTATGCAAGCGGAATTAGTTCCCCTCTGAAAAAAGCGCCAGGGGGCTGCATTGCAGAGAGGTGTAAAAGGGGCGGGCCTCTTTACACCTCTCTGCAACGCAGCCCCCTGGCACACATTGGAGGTTCCTGGTGGGCTAGTTGGCCCCAGAGACCCCCAGTATGCAAGGGGAATTAATTACCCCTCTGCAAACGCACCAGGGGGCTGCGTTGCAGAGAGGTGTAAAAAGGGGCATGGCCTCTTTACACCTCTCTGCAATGCAGCCCCCTCGTGCATACTGGAGGTTCCTGGTGTGCTAGTTGGCCCCCAGGGACCCCCAGTATGCAAGTGGAATTAATACCCAACTTAGAACACGTTACGGGGCATGTTTGCACAGTGGTGAAGGTAGGGGGCGAGGCTTGAGGTGACATGTGTGCAAACACGCCCTGTGGCGCGTTTTAGGTTGAGGAATATATTCCTCTTCAATCCACAAGTCGCCTAGGGGCCAACTAGTCCAGCGGGTACCTCTAGCAAGTGCCACGGAGCTGCACTGCAGAGTGTTGTAAAAAGGGGGCGTGCCCTCTGAACACCTCTCTACAACGCAGCTCTCTGGCGCAAACTGGAGGTACCTGATGGGCTAGTTAGCTCACAGGTGACCTCAGGATTGAAGACGAATATATTCTCCAATCTAAAACACCCCACAGGGCATGTTTGCACACATGTGTCCTCAGGCCCCGCCCCCTTCGTTCACTATTGAGCGAAATATTCCTCTAAAATCAGCCGAAGTACGAATTCCGATTTACTCACCTGTTATCACGAGAGACGTCAGTGCTGCATCTTTGAGCCCAGGACGGACCCTGAAAAGTAAATCTAACCATACTTACAGTAACCTGAATTTCCTTCCATAGGCTAACATTGACTGGATTCACTTGGAAATTTTTCTAAGTATGGAATTTTGGAACTTCAAAAAATTCCTCTAAAATCAGCCGAAGTACGAATTCCGATTTACTCACCTGTTATCAGGAGAGACCTCATTGCTGCATCTTTTAGCCCACTACTGATCCTGAAAAGTAATTCTAATCGTAGTTACAGTAACTTGAATTTCCTTCCATAGGGTAACATTGACATGTTTCACTTAGAAATTTTTCGAAGTGTGGAGTTTTGGAACTTTAAAAAATTCCTCAAAAATCAGCCGAACTACAAATTCCAATTTACTAAGCTGTTTTGAGGAGAGACCTCAGTGCTACATATTTCAGCTCACTACTGTTCCTGAAAAGTAAATTTAACTGTACTTACCAGTAACTTGAATTTTCTTCCATGGGATATCATTGCCTGCTATATAAAATATATATAAATTAAAGAAATATAAAACAAATATATACATTACAATTTCAATATTTTTAAAAGCATTTTTTTTTCAATTTATATAAAAAATATGTAATGTAATTTAAAAACTAAAATATCTAAAAATAAATAATTTAAAATAATGTAGTAAATCAGTATAAAAAGATAACAATTAATACATTTAAAAATGATCATTTACAAAACCTTTGAAATTCACTGAAAAAACCATAGGTTTCAGCCACATTACAGTTAAAAATGAGCATTTAAAAAACCTTAGAAATTCACTGAAAAAACCATAGGTTTCACCCGCGCTATAGTTAAAAATTAGCATTTAAAAAACCTTAGAAATTCACTGAAAAAAACCATAGGTTTCACACACGTTATAGTTAAAAATTTGCATTTAAAAAACCTTAGAAATTCACTGAAAAACCATGGGTTTCACACATGTTATAGTTAGCTGGACATTTCACTCATACAAAACCATTGAAATTCCCCCGTTATAGTTAACTATAACTCGTGCGCCCACAATGCACTGCTGATGACGTCACATATTACATCACTCATGACATGATCAGTGACATTACTCATGACATCACTGATGACATCTCAAATGAACAGTGTGAAGAAGGGCTCTTGTAGCCCGAAACGCGTAGCTGTTCCTGTTGTGGAAATACATTTTCGTACCTGAGCCTGTGGTCCGTCTCCTTCTTCACCGATGTTGCAGGACTGCTTGCCGGAGGTAGTGTGGAGTTCGTCTGTGAATATATATATATAAATATATATATATATATATATATATATATATATATATATATTATAATTTTTCTATGATGCGTTGCCTATGTGCAGTTATGGAGCTAGATGTTTTAATGGATTTTGTGTTATTTTATTAATAATGAATACATAGCAATTCAATATTTTTGTTGGTTTTCCTCTTATCATTGTAATTATCATTATTATCAATATACATTAAATTATTGTTGTTATGTAAACTGCGAGATAACCAGTTACACGGCTGTGGTGTTTTATTGTTATTTGTTTTAAAGAGCCGTTTTGGGTGTGATATGATCCTCATGCTGCCTCCGGTCCCTAATTCTCAGGTCTGTTACAAGCACGGGCTGAGAGCCACGATATAGTGCCTTGGATTGATAGATAGCCCCATCTGCCTCAATGGCGCATTTGCGCCCCGGCTTCTACTGGTTCTGGCAGTTCCATTTTCTGAACTCATCACCAGTACTCTCCTGAGCCGCAGTTTGACCTCTGACAGAGACTTCCTGTGCCAGAGGAGCACTGTGGAATAGGCGATTTGGTGGCTTCCTTCCCATAGCGGGACACGCCCAACCGAGACCCGCGCCAGCTCTCTTCTCTCTCAGTAAGTCTTCCACAGTCAGAGCGCTTTTCCATGGCGCAAAACCTTCCCGTGTACTCTTATGGGCAGTCGTGATTCCTCCTTTTATCACGACAAGAACACGAGTAATAACCGCAGAGAATCGCATGCCCCCGTGACTTGGCCCACCCGGGGGCTAAATAATAACAAAGCGCGGGAGCCCGTGCTTCGTGTTTTTTTTATTTACAGACAAATTGTTGCTGGTTACGCGTATCTTGCCAATTTTGTTTTTTGAAAAAATGCTTTTTCTGGACCTGGGGGTTCTTGTGGGACCCCCTGAGCAGGCCTAGGGGTCAGGGTGTTTCTACCCTGCCCCCTTTTCTTGTTTTTTGCATTTGTTTTTCTGTCTTCGTGTGCCTTGGTTACGGAGGCACAAGATTGCTGCCAATACTTCCTGGTTTGGAGTGTTGACAGCCAATTAGAATAAAGCTTGTGGTAGGGAGGGTCCACGGATCCTCCGTGCCTCTAAATATCGAAACCTTTATTTGTTTATTTTCTCAGCAACTACAAAACGGATTTACACCATTTAAAAAGAAGGCGCTTTCTGAACCAAGCACTACCTTTTCCCCAAATTCGGTGTAATTCCATTCAGCAGTTCGAACTGTAGCCGTGTCTAAAGTTTCCTATGGGAAATTCATTTTATTACCTTTTTTTAAATTTCTCAGGCACTACTGAACGAATTTACACCATTTAAAAAAGGTCTCTGTCTAAAACAAGGGCTACCTTTTTACCAAATTTGGTGTAATTCCCTTCAGCAGTTCGGGCTGTAGCCGTGTCTAAAGTTTCCTATGGAAAATAACATGGAGAAAACACGTTTTGGGACCCCCCTTTTTTCTCAGCCCCCACTTGGCGAATCACTTTAAAACTTTTAGGATAGGAGCTGACCGGAATGGGCCACAAGTTTTGATAATTTTGTGAAGATTTGTCAACCGGCGCCAAAGTTATTGGGAAAAGAAAAAACACTTTTCCTATGGAAACTAGGTCCTAACTATAACTATCTACTGGCAATCGCCAGTAGAATATATATATATATATATATATATATATTCAACTCCTCCTCACTTCAGATTGTAGCTGCCGCCTGCCAGAACAGCGGGTGTCTCGTCCAAATAAAAGGACCTCCGAAGTCAGGTCCTTACAACACTGCACCTCTCAAGTAGTAAAACCACAAGGTGACGAGACTATGTGCTGGCCAAAGAATTTTATTTTCAGACAGCCCTCGGACGCGTTTCGCCTGACCAGCAGGCTTGTTCATATATATAAATCCAAATATTGCGTGAAGGGAAAGACAGATGCGTAGTCACTTAGGATTTACTTCCATAATTTTTAATTATGCTAGGTGCTCATTACCAAGCCCAACGCATTTCGGTCCTGAAATGAAATGAAATGAAATGAAATGAAAAGAGGATTTGTATAGCGCGGCTGCTGCCCGAGGGCGTCCAAGCGCTGAGTAGAGGGCATAGTACTCTGAGGGAAGTAGGGGTGATTCGTTTTTAAAGAGGAAGGTTATTAGCTCTTTGCGGAAGGACGAGAGGATCCGGTTAGTTGACCTCGGACTTGATCACGAGAAAGCGCAAGTTTAAATTATGGTTTTATTTATTTCTTCTCCAACAATCATTTCATGTTTTTGTCTGATTGTATGCCTGGTACATGTAGTTGAGATACTTTAAAAGTGACAATGTGCTTAATTAAGTTATAAAGTGCTCAAGTGATACTGTGCACAATACTTTCACCTAATAACATCAGCTTACCCGAAAACAATTTAAATTTAGAGGCATGAATTGCAATTGATATTTACAGTCATTTGAAAATGCATAATCTGTTTTCTCTTCCCTTTAGTGGGGTAATCCAGTCAAATGTGATTTTAAGATTGTTCTATGTTCGTGGTACCTCTGCATGTTACTTTTTATTTTTTTATTTTTTCTCTTTGATTTTATCAATTATAACTGTTTGTTTTGATTTGTGCCCACATCATTTGATCTCCATTGATCCTCATCATTTTGTCTTCTCGGGTGCTTTTTATTGCTCTCCACTGAGCCTTGTGATTGACTTCACACGTGCTCCTCAATTTTGTTTATGGTACCACATAACATGGAGTATTTGTCCCTTATTCTTATGTGTTTCTTGTTTTTCCTATTTATTGTTTTTTTGTCCTTTCCTTTCTTCTCTTTAATTTTCATCAATCACGAATGTCTTTATATTTATCCAAGGGTTTCTGGTAAGCTACATCGTTCTATCCTTTCACAAATTAGTTGCTCTCTAGTGAGCCAAATGATTTTTTTTTCTCTGCAATTCTAAGTTCTAGGATGTGTTTGTCCTTTTCGTCACTTGTAACTGGACGTCAGCTGGTCCTTAAAGTTTCCTATTTAAAATTTGTGTAATTCTTGTTTTGGAATATTTGAGATGTTCTTTTTATTTCACTTATAGATGGACATAAAGATCTTCATTGTGATTAAGTCCACCAGGGTGTAAAGTTCTTATTGACACAATATGCTTTCATTCCTTTTGTCGTAATAGCTTTTCTCGATTAATTCCTCTTTCTGAGATAGGTATTTGCTCAATGGCATAGTATTGCAAATCCTCCTATTTGCTGTCATGATATTTTTCCATGTGCTTGGAGATGGCATTACTATGAGCTTCGGGGCATATCAACAAGCGCCAGTGACAATTATCGCTGGCAGCTCTTAGCATGTGATTGCATATCGCCGGCTATCGCTGGAAATTATCGCCATGCTTGCGCTGTATCAACAACGCATAGCGCAATGGCTATAATTATTCCAGTGATAGCGATGTTTTCCATGGAACATCGCTGGTTTTCCAGCGATGTTTCATGGAAAACGGCGATATCCTTGGTGATAGGGCATGTGGTCTTAGCCACACAATCCACCCCTCCCCCCATGTTAGGTATAGCTTAGTCAGGAATTTAACGGACGTTAAATTCCTGCGTCTAGGCATACTTAACGCGATTTTAAATATTGCTAACACTCGTCAATATAACGAAGCTGGGTTAGCGATATTTTCCCATGGTGTTTGGTCAGGCACGCCTCCTTTGCATCTCATTAGCGATGCAATGGGAGGCGTGCTGACAAGGGGCGCTAATGCGTGTCCTTGTTGATAATGCGATAATATTATCGCCGCTTTTCGCCCGAAAACGGGCTCTAAAGCGGTGATAATATTATCGCCACCCATTGTTGATATGCCCCTTTCTACTTTGTGGCTCTGATGTGTTCAAGAATCTTCTTTTTAATTTCACAGGTGGTACTTCCAATATTTCAGTTTGCAGGGACATTCCACTATGTAAATCACTAATTTGCTCTTACATTTTAATTGTTGTTTGATCTTCTATTTTGTGTCATTGTTTAGTTCCACTTCCTTTTTGTGTATAGCTATCTTTCAAGCTGTACACTGCTTACATGGTCAAAATCCTTCCACTTTTGTCCAAGTGTGACACTGCTTCTCTTTAAAGTGAATGTGAGTTAACCTGTCCTCTAGATTCCGAGGTCTCCTGTATGTAATATTTGGATGATTTCCAATTATGGGTGGCAGACTGGGATCTAATTTCAATATTCCCCAATGTTGTTTTAGTTTCTGTGTTAATTTACTTGTTTCTGCAGTGCATGTTGTTATTAATCTTATCTTTTGTTGTTGTTCTTTTTTTGCTGCAGTTTTTGATCCCTATAGGATCTGAGTTCGATGTTGTGTTTTCGCTCTCTGGAGACCTCTTTCAATTATCTTTTTTGGGTATTCTGTTTGTGAATCGTATTTGTGCTTACTGGCTGTGTTTGTCAAAATCTTTATCCAATGAGCAATTTCTTGGTATTCTTAAAAATTCACCGTAAGGAATGCTCGATTTAAGATTAGTTTGGTGAAAACATTCTGCATGTAAGATTGCGTTAGTGGCCGTTTCCTTACCATGTAATGTTGTCTGTACTGTGTTATTAGCCACATATATTTGTATATCTAAGACGATTATTGCTCTTTGGCTAATTTCATATCTAAATTTACAATTAGCTGTGTTGTTATTCAGAATTTGAAAATATTCTGAAAATTCATCACTCGTACCATCCCAAATCAGAAAGAGATCATCTATAAAAACGTATCCACAAATTTGTCATTTTCTGATGTCCAAGCAAGCGATTGTTCATACCATCCTTTCAAAACATTTGCATAGTTCGGTGAAAATGAAAATCCCATTGTAGTACCTTTTGTTTGTTTAAAAATATTTTTATTGAATAGGAGTATGTTGTTAGTGAGGCAGATTGTTATCATTTCTATTCTTGTTTCATTATGTTGTTGAAATTGTATTTTTCTTTTGCCCAAAAAATATCGACAAGCCTTTATTCCAATCTGATGTTTTATACTAGTATATATAAAACAACGTCCATTGTTTCTAATTGGTACGTAGATTACCATGGAATTCCTTCTAAACGTTGCAATAGGTCTGAGGTGTATCGTAAATATGAATTAAGGTCTTTAACTAGTGGTGTCAGAAAGAAGTCTAAGTAGTTAGACATGGTTTCTAGTATTGATGCTTTTTCAGATACATATATACATAAATATATATATAGATATATATACACACACACATATATATTATGTGTGTGCGCACATGTTTAAAAGTCTACCGTATATATGTATATATATGTACATATTTACCACTGGCGTAACGAAAAGTGAGGGGGCCTCCCTGCACGGTACTTAGGGGGCCCCCCTCCGGGCTCAATCAGGAGCTCTCCCGGCCAGAGTTCAGTGCCGAGGGGGCCCCTTGGATCTAGGGCCCCCCCCCCGCACCACGTGGGCTGCAGGGGCCTGTGTTACACCCCTGATATTTACAAGGATACGCACAAACCGGGACATGCCAGTAATAGAAGTAAGACTAAAGGCTTTAGTCCTACTTTTATTTCTGGTGTGTCCCGGTTTTGGTTCTTAAAATTTGGTCAAACTAATCAATGATCAAGATGATTCCAGATGACATTCCACATTTTAACAGGGACCCAGCCTTCCACAGTTGGGCCATGAACGCCCATTCAGCCCCGAAAGCCCCCTTCAAGTTTCCAGCCAGCTGGGAAAATGCCAGAGTGGCTGAATAGGCAGCCCAACCCTCACTGAATCAAGGCCTATCCTTCCTCTCCTCCCTATATTTTACGGAAAGAGAACTACAGTTCACATTTGCAATGCACAGAACCCCGAACAAACTCCTGTGCAGTACTTATTTTGAGCCCATGGTTGTCAGTGAAGCCATCGGGTCTGGCACTTATTTTTCCTCTTCAGGCATGTCCCAAGAGCAAGAGGGGGAAAAACACAAATGGGAAGAAGGAGAGAAAGACGGAAAACCTCACACAAAGGTGCAAAGAAGGAGCCTGCGCAAGCGAAACAAAGGGGCAGGGTCAGGAACTGTCTGGGAGTGGATTGAACAGGCATGAGAGAAGGATTCCAGATTAGACAGCCTTAGTATTCAACGTGCTGACTCACCAGGGGGCTTCTGAGCAGTGCTGAGGCCCCAGTCCCCATGCTGTTACAAATTAAGCACAGCACCTATGTGAAAAAGTGTTTAATAGGAATTTAATACATCTTTTTGAGTAAGAAGAGTGCAGACTTATTGCTCGAAGCTTCCCACGTGACTTCCGTTTCATAGCCGCTGAGTGTAGGGCTTCTGCTGGTGTGTGACATCTTTGTCACGCGCTCTGTGCGCACACTCGCCCAGAGTCCCTCCCTCTGCGTCAATGAATGTGTGAAGCCCTGGGCCTTTCACATCTCCCATTGGAAGGTTTTTAAGTGCTTCAAGGCAGCAACAAAGGCTTTCACAGGAGGTCACAAGGACAGCTGCTGAGTTGATCCCAGGAATGCTTAGCGACTGCTGGTGAGTATGTGCTGTTCTCAAACCTGCCGCCATCAATTCATTTTCACTACCAATGGCCTGAACCAGTTAGACAAATAGAAGGAAAAAAACTCCACTAACACCTGTGATATAATATGTTGTTAGATCGCATTCTAAAGATGAGACCACAAACATACTGCTTACGTGGTCAAATTTGGGTTTGACACCGCCAATAACCCATACAAGGAGTTTGGTGTTTTTATTAGGCTTGATTTAATGGAGTGGCAACAGGAAACCAAAGGTTCCTGAGTCTTTTGGCATCGAAGGGCAAAACCCATTAGGTTTGATGATTAAATCGTCGAATAATGCTGCAGACGGCCTAGTAGGGAAATGTGCAACCGTGTGCAAGAGTCAAACGTAGACTGTAAGAATCTGCAGAACGTGCTAGGAAAAAGAAATATGATTGGGCAAGAGCAGTGCCCATCAGAAAGGTGTGAAAATAAAAAAGCACACAGTGTTCAATCCAAGCAACACCTGCATGTCGCCCACGAGCACATCCTACTTCGTGCATGAACAAACTGTACACGTGTACCCGTTAAAAAAGGTACTTTTGCAAAACGGGCGATCTTCCCGAGCTGGTGTTGCTAGAGGCAAGTGTGGGGTTGTGGGGTCGCTGCTCCTGCAGTGACACTACAGCAAGAACGAGCATGCCAGCCTGCTATATTGCAGGAGCAAGTGCATTTGTGTGCCGCTTCCTACTTCTTGAGGGGCACAAATGTACATTAGAAGACAAGAGCGAGTGCTTGTGAGAAGTTGGCCTGATATATAATGTTCACTATTCTAGTGAGCACTTTGTATCAGTCCAAACAACCCTTATTGATGATTGGTTGTAAGTCAACCTTATAGACCAGCTATCCTAGTAGCATGGATACGAGCAGTCTAAGGCTAAGACTCTAGAGGGCGTGTTAAGCCAGCTGTTTTACCATCACATTACCCCTTGAACACCAAGTGAAAGGACACCACACAAGTTGTTATGAAAATAAACAGATATTTATTTATAACAAGACTACCCTGAACTCTTTATGAGTCAGGGAGCTAAGCACACAACAAAACTCTTACGAAAATACTTTAAGTCGCACAATTTACACAAATGACCTAGGGGCACGAAAAACCATATACACAGTAAGTGGAATGAGAACTTGCTAGCAGGTAAGTAATACTTTTCTAGACTTAGGAATTGCTAGGCCTACAATTCTAAACACTGGGATTAGATGCAGGAGGCCTGTGGACGTTGTGTGCAAAGTGGGAACTCTCACGCGTAAGGCGGGAAAAAGTCTATGGAGGCTAGCAGTTGCAAAGTTACTGTTCTCGGGCGAACCCGACTAGGTGGGTCGAAAAAAAGAGTGGATCCGAACACTTAGGGTGTTGGACTATGCTGGAGCACCGGAGTACTCAGGTTACCTAGCCCAGGGGCTGCGGCTGCATAGGGTTGAAGTTGCGTCGGAAACCCTCGTTGAAGATCCAGGAGCCTGAAGAAAGAGTTGCTGGCAGGCGGCCAGTGAAGAAAGTTCGGAGTGATCCAAGCCTGGATCAGGGAAGGAGAAACCTGTAAGCAGAGGGGACCAAGTTCTGAATCACTAGCCAGTGATTTGAGTGGGCACCAGGATGGCACCGGACGAAGTCACCTCAGCCAGGTGAGTGGGCGCTGCTGGGCTCTGCAGTCTCTCGGACCAGGAGGCGTTGTCGGCGACCAGGATGGAGGTGCGAGCTGTCCCACGAAGGTTCTTGCTGTCGACGTCGCTGGACCCAGGATTGGGCAACAAGTCTTGGCAAATGCAAGGCCCACGTGGTGGACCTAAAATGGCGTCTTGAGGGGACCAGGAGGGTCCAGGGTGCTCCTCTGTTGGAGGGGAGCAAGGGCTAGTCTGGAGCAACCAGACCAGCGGTAGTTGTCGTCGTGGAGCATCGTGAAGGGGTCACTAGCCAACGGGCAAGCGACCTGGACAACGTGGTTGGCAGCAAAGAGGAGAAGGGCCCCACGCAGATCTCGTGGATGCAGGGGGGCTGAACTTCGGTGCTGGAGCTGCTCAGGGTCGGGGCTTCTCTTACCCCAAAGCACTCAGTCGAGGGTCACTCGGGAGTCGTGCTGGACAAGCGTCGTGCAGTTCTGAAGATGGCCGGTCCCTCGAGGTCTCGTCACACCCACGGATCACAGCTGGGCTGATGATGTAGGTTGAGGTTAGAGGTGCCAGGGAAGCCGGTTCTCGTCGTGCTGGAGCAGTCTTGATCCGAAGGAGAGACTGGCAACAAACCGCGATGCTTGGTTGGTGCCTGCTGCTGCAGGGTGACTACTCCTGAGTCACAAGGGAGAATCTTGGGAAGAAGTCTTGAGTTCCTTTTGTGGAAAGTAGTTTCAGGATTCAAAGATGATCTGATTTGGAAGGGGGCCAGTTCCTACCTTTATCCTGCAAAAAGGGGCTGGCACGCGACTAAGTCCTGCCCTATGGGTGGGACCAGGAGGGGGGTGGTTACACCCCTCTCCTTTGGCGGGCTTTCCCCAGGCCAGGGGCTGGAGTGCCCCTGGAACTGGTTTCAGCCGGCCTATGCACAGTGAGCACCGGGGTGCCACTTGCAGTCACCTTCCTCTAAAGCCCTGCCTACCTAGGATACACAAAATCCTGTCTGGGACGGTGCTGGCACCGCCCCTGGCAGGAAACCCTTTGTCCTTGCCTCCTGCTCTGGGAGGACTCCCAGCAGCAGGAGGGCAGACTTGTGTCTCGGTGGCAGCATCCATTTTGTGGAGCTAAGGCTATGTCTGACTTTAACCGGGGTTACAGGTTACATACATACATAAAAAACAGGACATAAAAAATGGGCCGCTTACTGGAATGGCTACACCTATAATCCCCCAAAATCAAACTGACTGTGCAATCACACTGTTTCCAGAGATTGACATCTTGAGCCTGCAGCAGCTGATGGCCAGAATCAAATCTGGATCTCCAGCGGACCCTTGTCCACCTAAAGTTTTTCAGGCAGCCCGGCCACTATTGGAGGAGCAAGTCATCCATCTCCTAAATAGATCCCTGGAATTAGGACAACTACCAGCAGCACTTAAGGAAGCGCGGGTAAGACCGCTGTTGAAAAAACCTGGCGCAGACCCCGCAATACTAAAAAACTATAGGCCGATCTCTCAGCTACCATTTCTCTCTAAAGTACTGGAGCAACATGTATTAAAATCTTTGTCCATGTACTTGGAGTCCCGCTCCCTGCTTCACGAACGACAAGCAGGGTTCCGAGCACACCACAGCACCGAGTTGGTGATGCTCTCGGTGCTGGATGAATTGAGAGGCTTGGCTGACGGTAAAAAACCGAGCGCCCTGATTTTATTAGACCTTTCAGCGGCGTTCGATACCGTCAGTCATGCGCTGCTACTGGAAAAGCTGAATGACTTTGGCATCAAAGGCCGGGCTTTCGAGTGGTTGCAGTCCTTCCTGTCAGGAAGGACACAAAGAATACAACTCGGAGAAGAAATCTCCGCCGTGGGAGAAATAGAATGTGGGGTACCTCAGGGCTCGGCCCTATCCCCACTGCTGTTTAACCTATATCTGCAGCCTCTGATTGCCTCCCTGGCGAGTATGGGCTGCACAGTATATAACTATGCAGACGACACGCAGCTGCTGCTGAGTGTTGACAATACAAACACCGCCCAACTCCACACTCAGAATATTTTGAGACACACGGTCCAGTGGATGACAGGAAACCTCCTAAAAATCAATCCAGACAAGACTGAGGTCTTGGTTATTTCATCTACCACCTCACCAAAGTGTGACCTCTACTGGCCCGCAGAGTTAGGTCCAGCCCCAAAACCCAGTTTGAACGTGAAGAGCCTGGGGATCAAACTGGATTGTGACCTCTCTATGGTCAGCCAAATCTCTTCAGTGGTGGGCAGCTGTACTAATATCATCCGACAGCTACGGAAATTAGTGCCTATCATTTCCCAATCTATGCTACGTTCCATCGTCGCAGCTACTGTGATTTCACGCATAGATTATGGAAATGCCCTCTACCTTGGCCTACCAAAAACCTTGATAAATAGGCTACAGGTGGTGATGAATGATGCCGCTCGTCTTATCTTCAGACAGCCAAGACACACTAAAGCATCCCCCCTGCTACAAAGCCTCCACTGGCTCCCTATTAAGGAGCGAGTGGAATTTAAAAATCTGTGCATCGCCCATAAAGCCATCTATGGCATGGCACCTGCTTACATCAAAGATCGCCTGGTAATGTATAGCCCAAAGAGAGCTCTTAGGTCCTCAGACTCTCAGCTATTAGTCTGCCCTCGGTACAAACTTGCCACCAAGGGCGGTAGAGCCTTTTCGGTGCTGGTTCCGCATTTATGGAACACACTACCTGAGCCGCTACGAAAGGAAGGAAACCTCCTACGTTTCAGAAAGGGGCTGAAAACGCTGTTGTTCAGGAGAGTCCTGTGAGCCACGTAGGCCAGTGGATGCCCTCTGTACTGTCAAAGTTGTTGTTTACCATCGATTCCCGAGCGCTTAGAGGCCTGTAGGTGATTGAGCGCGCTACAAATCAAAAATAACAATAACAATAACAATAACATGTCGTGTCCCTCTAGAAGGGTGGAATGCTAACCCCGTCGCCAGAATTGGCGAGGGGTTAGTATTCCAATTCGTATGACACCTTACTCGACATGTTTCGATAAAGCGATACCAGAGTTGGCATATAACCGCGAGGATTATAATGCACTTAAGAGTATATGGTATGCGATATCATGGAAACGGCTAAGGGATGGATCCCGAAAGCCGCAGACAGGCTCAGCTCATGCCAGAGCACTATCTCACACGATTCCAAGCACTCTGCCTTCAGGATTGTTAAGGCCTGCCATAGGAGTGACTGATAGGAGATCTGTGTGTCCATTTAGGTTTAGATATAGGGATACTATATCTAAAGCAAAGGGTGAGTACACCACCTTGCCCCCAGCTGTCAAGCAGCCAGTTGTGTCTGTTTGGTTAGTCAGTCCAGGGGTGGCATAATACATGCTGCAGCCCCTGGGAGACTTCTGGGTACACCTCAGCCCTGGGTACAGGGACTTGGAAAGGGCCCAGTGCCAATTCAGTACCTGGGTACAATTTGGAATAGAGAGAACAGCTAGGCTGTGGGTCTGATTAGCAGGCCCACAGCCAGGGAAAGTCGTAAACCAGTGAAGCAAAAAGCAAAAATCTGGGTGATCATAGGATTGCAGACTCTACTCTCCTACATGACCCCCCCAAAACTTTGGGACAATAAACTAACCTTGACCAGGTGAGTCTTCTTGCTCTAAGTGGAAATACCTGGAGAGCCCATCAGCATTGCCATGATCAGTACCAGGTCTGTGCTCCACTGTAAAATCCATCCCCTGTAGGGAAATGGACCACCTAAGTAGTTTGGGGTTTTCACCCTTCATCTGACTGAGCCATAAGAGGGGCTTATGGTCGGTCTGAACTGTGAAGTGAGTTCCAAACAAGTAGGACCTCAACTTCTTCAGGGCCCATACCACAGCAAAGGCCTCCCTCTCAATAGCTGACCAATTTTTCTCTCTGGGGGTCAGCCTTCTGCTAATGAAAGCAATTGGCTGGTCGTTGCCATCAAAATTCAGCTGAGATAGAACAGCTCCCACACCCAACTCAGAAGCATCTGTTTGGACAATGAATGGTTTGGAGAAGTCTGGACTCTTTAGGATAGGTGCTGTGCACATGGCCTGCTTTAGGTCATCGAATGCTTTCTGACAGCTTGCTGTCCACTGAACTTTCTTTGGCATCTTCTTACTTGTCAGGTCATTAAGGGGGGTCACTATGGACCCATAATTTCTGACAAATTTCCTATAGTACCCAGTCAGGCCCAAGAAAGCTCGAACCTGAGTCTGGGTGATTGGAGGAGCCCAGTCCTTGATGGCCTGTATCTTACTCTCCAATGGCTGAACCTGGCCTCCACCTACAAGGTGGCCCAGGTATAGAACCTGTGTCTGCCCTATCTGGCACTTAGTGGCCTTGATAGTGAGGCCGCCTTTTGCAGGGCCTCTAACACTTTCCTCAGGTGGACCAGGTGATCCTCCCAGGTGGAGCTAAAGACAGCAATATCGTCCAGATATGCTGCACAGAAGTCATCCATCCCAGTGAGAACTTGATTCACCAGCCTTTGGAAGGTGGCAGGTGCATTTTTCAAACCAAAGGGCATTACCACAAACTGATAATGCCCACCAGGGGTAGAAAATGCTGTCTTGGGCCTGGCTTCCTCAGCTAACCTGATTTGCCAATACCCAGCTGTCAGGTCAAATGTGCTTAAGTAGTTGGCAGAAGCCAATCTATCTATAAGTTCATCTGCCCTTGGTATTGGGTGGGCATCAGTCTTAGTGACTGCATTGAGGCCTCTGTAGTCTACGCAAAACCTCATCTCTCTCTTACCACCCTGGGTGTGAGGCTTTGGCACTAGAACTACTGGGCTAGCCCAAGGGCTATCTGAGGGCTCAATGACTCCCAGTTCCAACATTTTCTGCACTTCTGTTTTGATGCAGTCTCTGACATGATCAGGCTTTCTGTAGATTTTACTCTTGACAGGCAGACTGTCTCCAGTGTCCACTTCATGGGTGCACCAATCAGTTTGACTGGGTGTCAGAGAGAACATATGTCTGAAGGATTGCAGAACTTGTCTGCAATCCTGTTGCTGATGTTCAGAGAGGCTGCCACAAAAGACAACACCATCTACTGATCCATCATCAGGATTCTGAGTGAGCAGGTCTGGGAGAGGGTCACTCTCTTCCTCCTGTCCCTCATCTGTGGCCATGAGCAAGCTCATGTCCTTCCTGTCGACATATGCCTTGAGCCTGTTCACATGGAGCACCCTGAGGGGGCTCCTGGGGGTTCCAAGGTCCACCAGGTAGGTGACCTCTCCCTTTTGCTCAATGATGGTGTGGGGCCCAGACCATTTGTCTTTGAGGGCTGCTGGGGCCACTGGCTCCAGTACCCACACCTTCTGTCCAGGCTGGTACACAGTCAGGACAGCCTTCTGGTCATGCCAAGCTTTTTGGAGTTCTTGGCTGGCCTCTAGGTTTTTAGTTGCCTTCTCCATGTATTCAGCCATCCTGGAGCGGAGACCAAGTACATAGTCCACTATGTTGGTTGCAGGCTTTTTGAGAGGTCTCTCCCATCCTTCCTTCACCAAACACAGGGGTCCTCTTACAGGATGCCCATACAGAAGCTCAAAAGGGCTGTAGCCAACCCCCTTCTGTGGGACCTCTCTGTAAGCAAACAAGAGGCAGGGTATCAGGACATCCCATCTACGCCTGAGCTTTTCAGGTAGTCCATGAATCATCCCTTTGAGGGTCCTGTTGAATCTCTCAACAAGCCCATTGCACTGTGGATGATAGGGTGTGGTGAACTTGTAGTTAACACCACATTCCTTCCACATTGCAGTCAGATATCCTGACATGAAGTTTGCACCTCAGTCAGAAACAACCTCCTTAGGGAAGCCCACTCTGGAGAACACTCCAACTAGGGCCCTTGCCACTACAGGTGCTGTAGTGGTCCTAAGTGGAATAGCTTCAGGATACCTGGTGGCATGGTCCACCACCACCAGTATAAACTTGTGCCCTGATGCTGTCTGGGGTTCCATTGGACCAACAATGTCAATCCCCACTCTTTCAAAGGGAACCCCCACCACAGGTAGTGGTATGAGGGGGGCCTTTGTTGTGCCACCTGACTTACCACTGGCTTGGCAAGTGACACAGGAGCGACAAAACTCCTTGGTATTCTCATTCATGTGAGGCCAGTGAAAGTGTGAGACAATCCTGTCCCAAGTCTTTGTCTGGCCTAAGTGACCTGCAAGGGGAATCTCATGGGCCAAGGTGAGAAGGAAACCTCTCAGAGACAAGGGGATGACCAGCCTCCTGGTTGCACTAGGCTTGGGGTCTCTTGACTCAGAGTACAGGAGTCCATCTTCCCAGTATACCCTATGGGCACCTGTGGCATTCCCTGCAGCCTCAGCAGCAGCCTGCTGTCTGAGGGGTTCAAGGGAAGGGCAGTCTAACTGTGCCTTCCCCAGGTCTTCTCTGGAGGGTCCCCCTGAGCCCAGAAACTCAACTTGATCAAGTTCAAGCTCTTTAGGCTCAGTTTCCCTCAGCTCTCTCAGATCAGCCTCCTCAGAGACTTGATCCTCAACCTGGGGCAAGGGGGAAGGCAAAGCCTTAACCCTACTGCTCTTCTTCTTGGAAGGTGTCTGGTCCATTCTTCCAGGATCCAGCACCTGTTCAGTGGGGCATCTTCTGGCCTGTGACCTAGTCACAGCAAGCACATGTGCTGGTAAGCCTAACATTTCCATGTGAGTCCTCTGCTCCACTTCTGACCATAGTGATGACTCCAAATCATTGTCCAACAAACAATCCACTGGGAGGTCTGAACTAACCACAACTTTATTTTGGCCACTTACCCCTCCCCAGGAGAAAGCAACAATCGCCATACTATGACTGGTAGTGACGTTGCTGGCATTGGTCACCAGGAAATCTGTACCTGGCATGATCTGTCCAGGGTCCACAAAGTTAGGTGTCACCATGGTGACACTGGCACAAGTGTCCCTATAACCTGAGCCATTTTGCCATTTATTAAAGGTGTCTGCCTGTATTTGCCCAAAGTATTGGGACTTACATCAGGGGACATATCCATATCCCCTGTACAGACAAGGACAGCCTGAGTGAGTGTGCCAACTAAGTTGTCAGACTCCTCAGTTCCCAAGGTTAACCCAACTAATCCCTTGGGAGGTGCACTACCACTACTGACTGTACTAGGGGGTGCAGTGGCCTTAGGGGCTGTAGTGGTAGAGGTTTGCCCTCCTCTTTTGGTGCACTCACTAAACCAGTGAGACTTACTTTTACAGTACTGGCACCACCTTTTTGACTGGCCTTCTTGAGTCTTCTTTTTCTGCTGTGAAGCCTGTCCCCCACCCTCTTTGGTTTGTTGGGGACCTGTTGAAGACTTCTGGTCTTTTTGTTCATTCTTAGTATACCCTTCTGGTCTGCTTTCTTCTGACCACCCTGGTTCTGGTTCTGCTTGATCCTTGTTCTGACCCATTTGTCTGCCTTCTTTCCCAATTCTTGGGGAGAGGTCAGATCTGAATCAACAAGGTGCTGGTGCAACAACTGGTTCTGACAGTTATTTAAAATTTGTTCTCTCATCATCAGATTATACAATCCTGTGTAATCAGTAACCTTGCTACCCAGCAACCAGCCCTCCAAAGCCTTAGTGGCACTATCCACAAAGTCAGACCAGTCCTGAGACTGAGTTTTCTGGGTGTCTCTGAACAGCAACCTGTACTGCTCAGTGGTTAAACCAAACCCATCAACCAGTGTATTCTTCAGGACCTGGTAATTGTTAGCATCCTCCACTCTTGTAGTGAGGAGCTTATCTCTACCTTTACCATCAAAGGAGAGCCACAGTATAGCTGCCCACTGACTCTGGGGAATGCCCTGCACAGTGCAGGCCCTCTCCAAAGCAGCCATCCATTTCTGGATGTCATCCCCTTGTTTAAAGGGGGGCACTATCTTTGTCAGGTGTTTAGTATCTAAACCCTTCTCTCTATCTCTTGGGAGATTGCTGCCACCAGTGGGAGCTAACCCACTCATCTGCTGCTCTCTAGCAAATGCAAGCTTTTCTTTGGCCAGGGCATGTTCTTCCCTTTCAATCCTCAGAGCAGCCTGTCTCATTCTGGCTTCATGCTCTATTCTCTGAGGGGAAGTCAATCTCCTCTGGGGAGAGTTCCTTCTCCTCTGAGAAGAGGCATTAGAGTGCAGAGATCTATTGGAGTCCCTAGAAAGAGATCTATCTCTCCTAACTCCAAGGTTAGGCCTACTTAGGGTCAGTACTGGGGGTCCCCCAGATCCTAGCCCAAGCAAGTCTATGTTGGCCCTAGTTAGCCTTCTGACTACCTCAAGACCTTTGTCTGCCTCATCCCCAGAGAGTTCCTCAGGATCCTCCTCCTCAACTGCATTTACAGTGTTGTGGAGGTCTGGATCCCCAGTGGTACCCTCTAAGGCTGGCATATTCCCATCTAGCTGAGAAATCTTTCTCGCATCATATTTCTCTAAGAGACCTATCAGAAAGGGAATGGTGGGGTTAGACCCCTGTTTCAGTTTCCTGGAGGTACACACTTGTCTCATCTCCTGGAAACTGAGAGATGCATATCTTGAAGTGACCTGTGGAGGGTCAATAACCACAAGGGGAGTCTCTGAAGACTCTCCATGGGTAGACATGCTTTTCTAGTGAGGTGTAAGTGGTGCACTTACCTACACTATTTGTTTGCCTACTGATCCCTTGCTAGAGTTGTAGTTTAGGGTGTGCTAGGCCCTAGGAGCTACAACAGCTGGTTCAGTAGAACTCAGAGTATTCTAAGCTAAGTTATATGTACCTTTAGTATTTATGTGATCTTTCAAATGATATTCTTAGGATATGTGTGGTAAAACAACAGCAAGCTCAAATCCCAACCGCTGCTCACCAATGTGAGAAGTTGGCCTGATATATAATGTTCACTATTCTAGTGAGCACTTTGTATCAGTCCAAACAACCCTTATTGATGATTGGTTGTAAGACAACCTTATAGACCAGCTATCCTAGTAGCATGGATACGAGCAGTCTAAGGCTAAGACTCTAGAGGGCGTGTTAAGCCAGCTGTTTTACCATCACATTACCCCTTGAACACCAAGTGAAAGGACACCACACAAGTTGTTATGAAAATAAACAGATATTTATTTATAACAAGACTACCCTGAACTCTTTATGAGTCAGGGAGCTAAGCACACAACAAAACTCTTACGAAAATACTTTAAGTCGCACAATTTACACAAATGCCCTAGGGGCACGAAAAACCATATACACAGTAAGTGGAATGCGAACTTGCTAGCAGGTAAGTAATACTTTTCTAGACTTAGGAATCGCTAGGCCTACAATTCTAAACACTGGGATTAGATGCAGGAGGCCTGTGGACGTCGTGTGCAGAGTGGGAACTCTCACGCGTAAGGCGGGAAAAAGTCTATGGAGGCTAGCAGTTGCAAAGTTACTGTTCTCGGGCGAACCCGACTAGGTGGGTCGAAAACAAGAGTGGATCCGAACACTTAGGGTGTTGGACTATGCTGGAGCACCGGAGTACTCAGGTTACCTAGCCCAGGGGCTGCGGCTGCATAGGGTTGAAGTTACGTCGGAAACCCTCGTTGAAGATCCAGGAGCCTGAAGAAAGAGTTGCTGGCAGGCGGCCAGTGAAGAAAGTTCGGAGTGATCCAAGCCTGGATCAGGGAAGGAGAAACCTGTAAGCAGAGGGGACCAAGTTCTGAATCACTAGCCAGTGATTTGAGTGGGCACCAGGATGGCACCGGACGAAGTCACCTCAGCCAGGTGAGTGGGCGCTGCTGGGCTCTGCAGTCTCTCGGACCAGGAGGCGTTGTCGGCGACCAGGATGGAGGTGCGAGCTGTAGGAGAGTAGGGTCTGCAATCCTATGATCACCCAGATTTTTGCTTTTTTGCTTCACTGGTTTACGACTTTCCCTGGCTGTGGGCCTGCTAATCAGACCCACAGCCTAGCTGTTCTCTCTAATCCAAATTGTACCCAGGTACTGAATTGGCACTGGGCCCTCTCAAGTCCCTGTACCCAGGGCTGAGGTGCACCCAGGAGTCTCCCAGGGGCTGCAGCATGTATTATGCCACCCCTGGGCTGACTAACTAAATCAGACACAACTGGCTGCTTGACAGCTGGGGCAGAGTGGTGTACTCACCCTCTGCTGTAGATATAGTATTCCTATATCTAAACCTAAATGGACACACAGATATCCTATCAGTCACTCCTATGGCAGGCCTTAACAATCCTGAAGGCAGAGTGCTTGGAATCGTGTGAGATGGTGCTCTGGCATGAGCTGAGCCTGTCTACGGCTTTCGGGATCCATCCCTTAGCCGTTTCCATGATATCGCATACCATATACTCTTAAGTGCATTATAATCCTCGCGGTTATATGCCAACTCTGGTATCGCTTTATCAAAACATGTTGAGTAAGGTGTCATACGAATTGGAATACTAACCCCTCGCCAATTCTGGTGACGGGGTTAGCATTCCACCCTTCTAGAGGGACACGACATGTATGTAACCTGTAACCCCGGTTAAAGTCAAACAGAGCCTTAGCTCCACAAAATGGATGCTGCCACCGAGACACAAGTCTGCCCTCCTGCTGCTGGGAGTCCTCCCAGAGCAGGAGGCAAGGACAAAGGGTTTCCTGCCAGGGGCGGTGCCAGCACCGTCCCAGACAGGATTTTGTGTATCCTAGGTAGGCAGGGCTTCAGAGGAAGGTGACTGCAAGTGGCACCCCGGTGCTCACTGTGCATAGGCCGGCTGAAACCAGTTCCAGGGGCACTCCAGCCCCTGGCCTGGGAAAAGCCCGCCAAAGGAGAGGGGTGTAACCACCCCCCTCCTAGTCCCACCCATAGGGCAGGACTTAGTCGCGTGCCAGCCCCTTTTTGCAGGATAAAGGTAGGAACTGGCCCCCTTCCAAATCAGATCATCTTTGAATCCTGAAACCACTTTCTACAAGAAGGAACTCAAGACTCTTCTCAAGATTTCTCCCTTGTGACTAAGGAGTAGTCACCCTGCAGCAGCAGGCACCAACCAAGCATCGCGGTTTGTTGCCAGTCTCTCCTTCGGATCAAGACTGCTCCAGCATGACGAGAACCGGCTTCCCTGGCACCTCTGACCTCAACCTGCATCATCAGCCCAGCTGTGATCCGTGGGTGTGACGAGACCTCGAGGGACCGGCCATCTTCAGAACTGCACGACGCTTGTCCAGCACGACGCCTGAGTGACCCTCGACTGAGTGCCTTGGGGTAAGAGAAGCCCCGACCCTGAGCAGCTCCAGCACCGAAGTTCAGCCCCCCTGCATCCACGAGATCTGCGTGGGGCCCTTCTGCTCTTTGCTGCTCACTGCGTTGTCCAGGTCGCTTGCCCGTTGGCTAGTGGCCCCTTCATGACGCTCCACGACGACAAAACACTGCTGGTCTGGTTGCTCCAGACTGGACCTTGCTTCTCTCCATCAGAGGAGCACCCTGGACCCTCCTGGTCCACTCAAGATGCCATTTTAGGTCCACCGCGTGGGCCTTGCATTTGCCAAGACTTGTTGCCCAATCCTGGGTCCAGCGACGTCGACAGCAAGAACCTTCGTGGGACAGCTCGCACCTCCATCCTGGTCGCCGACAACGCCTCCTGGTCCGAGAGACTGCAGAGCCCAGCAGCGCCCACTCACCTGACTGCGGTGACTTCGCCCGGTGCCATCCTGGTGCCCACTTAATCACTGGCTAGTGATTCAGAACTTGGTCCCCTCTGCTTTCAGGTCTTCTTCTTCCCTGATCCAGGCTTGGATCTCTTCGAACTTTTCTTCACTGGCCGCCTGCCAGCAACTTCTTCTATAGGCTCCTGGTCCGTCAACGTGGGTTTCCGACGCAACTTGAACCCTATGCAGCCGCAGCCCCTGGGCTAGGTAAATCCAGCACTCCGGTGCCCCAGCATAGTTCAACACTCCAAGTGTTCGGATCCACTCCCGTTTTCGTCCCAGCTAGTCGGGTTCGCCCGAGAACAGTAACTTTGTGAATTCTAGCTTCCATAGACTTTTTCCCGCCTTACGCGTGAGAGTTCCCACTCTGCACGTGGCGTCCCTAGGCCTCCTGCTCCTAACCTGAGTGTTCAGTATTGTAGGCCTAGCGTTCCTAAAGCCTCTGAGAATCGTTACTTACCTGCTAGTAGTTCGCATTCCACTTTTGTAATATATGGTTTTTCGTGCCCCTAGGGCATTTGTGTAATTTGTGCAACTTAAAGTATTTTCTTAAGAGTTTTGTTATGTGCTTAGCTCCCTGACTCATAAAGAGTTAAGGGTAGTCTTGTTATAAATCAATATCTGTTTATTTTCATAACAACTTGTGTGGTGTCCTTTCACTTGGTGTTCAAGGGGTAATGTGATGGTAAAACAGCTGGCTTAACACGCCCTCTAGAGTCTTAGCCTTAGACTGCTCGTATCCATGCTACTAGGATAGCTGGTCTATAAGGTTGACTTACAACCAATCATTAATAAGGGTTGTTTGGACTGATACATAGTGATCACTAGAATAGTGAGCACTGCATATCAGGCCAACTTCTCACATTGGTGAGCAGCGGTTGGGATTTGAGCTTGCTGTTGTTTTACCACACATATCCTAAGAATATCTTGTGAAAGATCACATAAGTACTAAAGGTTCATATAACTTAGCTTAGAATACTCTGAGTTCTACTGAACCAGCTGTTGTAGCTCCTAGGGCCTAGCACACCCTAAACTACAACTCTAGCAAGGGATCAGTAGGTAAACATATAGTGTAGGTAAGTGCACCACTTACACCTCACTAGAAAAGCATGTCTACCCATGGAGAGTCTTCAGAGACTCCCCTTGTGGTTATTGACCCTCCACAGGTCAGCTCAAGATATGCAGCTCTCAATTTCCAGGAGTTGAGACACTTGTGTACCTCCAGGAAATTGAAACAGGGGTCTAACCCCACCACTCCCTTTCTGTTAGGTCTCTTAGAGACTTAGGATGCTAGGAAAGCATCTCAGGGAGATGGGAATATGCCAGCCTTAGAAGGGCACCTTGGTGATCCAGACCTCCACAACACTGTAAATGCAGTTGAGGAGGAGGACCCTGAGGAACTCTCTGGGGATGAGGTAGACAAAGGTCTTGAGGTTCGCAGAAGGCTAACTAGGGCCAACATAGACTTGCTTGGGCTAGGATCTGGACGACTCCCAGTACTGACCCTAAGTAGGCCTAACCTTGGAGTTAGGAGAGATAGATCTCTTTCTAGGGACTCCAATAGATCTCTGCACTCTAATGCCTCAGAGGAGAAGGAACTCTCCCCAGAGGAGATTGACTTCCCCTCAGAGAATGGAGCATGAAGCTAGGATGAGGCAGGCTACTCTGAGGATTGAAAGGGAAGAACTTGCCCTGGCCAAAGAGAAGCTTGCCTTTGCAAGAGAGCAGCAGATGAGTGGGTTAGCTCCCACTGGTGGCAGCAATCTCCCAAGAGATAGAGAGAAGGGTTTAGACACTAAACACCTGACAAAAATTTTGCCCCGTTTTAAGCAAGGGGATGACATCCAGAAATGGATGGCTGATTTGGAGAGGGCCTGCACTGTGCAGGGCATTCCCCAAAGTCAGTGGGCAGCTATACTGTGGCTCTCCTTTGATGGTAAAGGTAGAGACAAGCTCCTCACTACAAGAGTAGAGGATGCTAATGATTACCAGGTCCTGAAAAATACACTGGTTGATGGGTTTGGTTTAACCACTGAGCAGTACAGGTTGCTGTTCAGAGACACCCAGAAAACTCAGTCTCAGGACTGGTCTGACTTTGTGGATAGTGCCACTAAGGCTTTGGAGGGCTGGTTGCTGGGTAGCAAGGATACTGATTACACAGGATTGTAATATCTGATGATGAGAGAACAAATTTTAAATAATTGTCAGAACCAGTTGTTGCACCAGCACCTTGTTGATTCAGATCTGACCTCTCCCCAAGAATTGGGAAAGAAGGCAGACAAATGGGTCAGAACAAGGATCAAGCAGAACCAGAACCAGAACCAGGGTGGTCAGAAGAAAGCAGACCAGAAGGGTAATACTAAGAGTGAACAAAATGACCAGAAGTCTTCAACAGGTCCCCAACAAACCAAAGAGGGTGGGGGTCAGGCTTCACAGCAGAAAAAGAAGACTCAAGAAGGCCAGTCAAAAAGGTGGTGCCAGTACTGTAAAAGTAAGTCTCACTGGTTTAGTGAGTGCACCAAAAGAGGAGGGCAAACCTCTACCACTACAGCCCCTAAGGCAACTGCACCCCCTAGTACAGTCAGTAGTGGTAGTGCACCTCCCAAGGGATTAGTTGGGTTAACCTTGGGAACTGAGGAGTCTGACAACTTAGTTGGCACACTCACTCAGGCTGTCCTTGTCTGTACAGGGGATATAGATATGTCCCCTGATGTAAGTCCCAATACTTTGGGCAAATACAGGCAGACACCTTTAATAAATGGCAAAATGGCTCAGGCCTATAGGGACACTTGTGCCAGTGTCACCATGGTGACACCTAACTTTGTGGACCCTGGACAGATCATGCCAGGTACAGATTTCCTGGTGACCAATGCCAGCAACGTCACTACCAGTCATAGTATGGCGATTGTTGCTTTCTCCTGGGGAGGGGTAAGTGGTCAAAAGAAAGTTGTAGTCAGTTCAGACCTCCTAGTTGATTGTTTGTTGGGCAATGATTTGGAGTCATCACTATGGTCAGAAGTGGAGCAGAGGACTCACATGGAAATGTTAGGCTTGCCAGCACATGTGCTTGCTGTGACTAGGTCACAGGCCAGAAGATGCCCCACTGAACAGGTGCTGGATCCTGGAAGAATGGACCAGACACCTTCCAAGAAGAAGAGCAGTAAGGGTAAGGCTTTGCCTTCCCCCTTGCCCCAGGTTGAGGATCAAGTCTCTGAGGAGGCTGATCTGAGAGAGCTGAGGGAAACTGAGCCTAAAGAACTTGAACTTGATCAAGTTGAGTTTCTGGGCTCAGGGGGACCCTCCAGAGAAGACCTGGGGAAGGCACAGTTAGACTGCCCTTCCCTTGAACCCCTCAGACAGCAGGCTGCTGCTGAGGCTGCAGGGAATGCCACAGGTGCCCACAGGGTATACTGGGAAGATGGACTCCTGTACTCTGAGTCAAGAGACCCCAAGCCTGGTGCAACCAGGAGGCTGGTCATCCCCTTGTCTCTGAGAGGTTTCCTTCTCACCTTGGCCCATGAGATTCCCCTTGCAGGTCACTTAGGTCAGACAAAGACTTGGGACAGACTTGTCTCACACTTTCACTGGCCCCATATGAATGAGAATACCAAGGAGTTTGTCGCTCCTGTGTCACTTGCCAAGCCAGTGGTAAGTCAGGTGGCACAACAAAGGCCCCCCTCATACCACTACCTGTGGTGGGGGTCCCCTTTGAAAGAGTGGGGATTGACATTGTTGGTCCAATGGAACCCCAGACAGCATCAGGGCACAAGTTTATACTGGTGGTGGTGGACCATGCCACCAGGTATCCTGAAGCTATTCCACTTAGGACCACTACAGCACCTGTAGTGGCAAGGGCCCTAGTTGGAGTGTTCTCCAGAGTGGGCTTCCCTAAGGAGGTTGTTTCTGACAGAGGTGCAAACTTCATGTCAGGATATCTGACTGCAATGTGGAAGGAATGTGGTGTTAACTACAAGTTCACCACACCCTATCATCCACAGTGCAATGGGCTTGTTGAGAGATTCAACAGGACCCTCAAAGGGATGATTCATGGACTACCTGAAAAGCTCAGGCGTAGATGGGATGTCCTGATACCCTGCCTCTTGTTTGCTTACAGAGAGGTCCGACAGAAGGGGGTTGGCTACAGCCCTTTTGAACTTCTGTTTGGGCATCCTGTAAGAGGACCCCTTTGTTTGGTAAAGGAAGGATGGGAGAGACCTCTCAAAAAGCCTGGAACAAACATTGTGGACTATGTACTTGGTCTCCGCTCCAGGATGGCTGAGTATATGGAAAAGGCATCCAAAAACCTTGAGGCCAGCCAAGAACTCCAAAAAGCTTGGCATGACCAAAAGGCTGTCCTGACTGTGTACAAGCCTGGACAGAAGGTGTGGGTACTGGAGCCAGTGGCCCCAGCAGCCCTCAAAGACAAATGGTCTGGGCCCCACACCATCATTAAGCAAAAGGGTGAGGTCACCTACCTGGTGGACCTTGGAACCCCCAGGAGCCCCCTCAGGGTGCTCCATGTGAACAGGCTCAAGGCATATGTCGACAGGAAGGACATGAGCTTGCTCATGGCCACAGATGAGGGACAGGAGGAAGAGAGTGACCCTCTCCCAGACCTGCTCACTCAGAATCCTGATGATGGATCAGTAGATGGTGTTGTCTTTTGTGGCAGCCTCTCTGAACATCAGCAACAGGATTGCAGGCAAGTTCTGCAATCCTTCAGACATATGTTCTCTCTGACACCCAGCCAAACTGATTGGTGTACCCATGAGGTTGACACTGGAGACAGTCTGCCTGTCAAGAGTAAAATCTACAGACAGCCTGATCATGTCAGAGACTGCATCAAAACAGAAGTGCAGAAAATGTTGGAGTTGGGAGTCATTGAGCCCTCAGATAGCCCTTGGGCTAGCCCAGTAGTTCTAGTGCCAAAGCCTCACACCCAGGGTGGTAAGAGAGAGATGAGGTTTTGCCTAGACTACAGAGGCCTCAATGCAGTCACTAAGACTGATGCCCACCCAATACCAAGGGCAGATGAACTTATAGATAGATTGGCTTCTGCCAACTACTTAAGCACATTTGACCTGACAGCTGGGTATTGGCAAATCAGGTTAGCTGAGGAAGCCAGGCCCAAGACAGCATTCTCTACCCCTGGTGGTCATTATCAGTTTGTGGTAATGCCCTTTGGGTTAAAGAATGCCCCTGCCACCTTCCAAAGGTTGGTGAATCAAGTCCTCACTGGGCTGGATGACTTCTGTGCAGCATATCTTGACGATATTGCTGTCTTTAGCTCCACCTGGGAGGATCACCTGGTCCACCTGAGGAAAGTGTTAGAGGCCCTGCAAAAGGCAGGCCTCACTATCAAGGCCACTAAGTGCCAGATAGGGCAGACACAGGTTGTATACCTGGGCCACCTTGTAGGTGGAGGCCAGGTTCAGCCACTGGAGAGTAAGATACAGGCCATCAAGGACTGGGCTCCTCCAATCACCCAGACTCAGGTTCGAGCTTTCTTGGGCCTGACTGGGTACTATAGGAAGTTTGTCAGAAATTATGGGTCCATAGTGACCCCTCTTAATGACCTGACAAGCAAGAAGATGCCAAAGAAAGTTCAGTGGACAGCAAGTCCGAAAGCATTCAATGACCTAAAACAGGCCATGTGCACAGCACCTATCCTTAAGAATCCAGATTACTCCAAGCCATTCATTGTCCAAACAGATGCTTCTGAGTTGGGTGTGGGAGCTGTTCTGTCTCAGCTGAATTTTGATGGTAATGACCAGCCTATTGCTTTCATTAGCAGGAGGCTGACCCCCAGAGAGAAAAATTGGTCAGCTATTGAGAGGGAGGCCTTTGCTGTGGTTTGGGCCCTGAAGAAGCTGAGGGCCTACTTGTTTGGTACTCACTTCACCATTCAGACCGACCATAAGCCCCTCTTGTGGCTAAATCAGATGAAGGGTGAAAACCCCAAACTGCTTAGGTGGTCCATTTCCCTACAGGGGATGGATTTTACAGTGGAGCATAGACCTGGTACTGATCACAGCAATGCTGATGGGCTCTCCAGGTATTTCCACTTAGAGCAAGAAGACTCACCTGGTCAAGGTTAGTTTATTGTCCCAAAGTTTGGGGGGGGGGTCATGTAGGAGAGTAGGGTCTGCAATCCTATGATCACCCAGATTTTTGCTTTTTTGCTTCACTGGTTTACGACTTTCCCTGGCTGTGGGCCTGCTAATCAGACCCACAGCCTAGCTGTTCTCTCTAATCCAAATTGTACCCAGGTACTGAATTGGCACTGGGCCCTCTCAAGTCGCTGGACCCAGGATTGGGCAACAAGTCTTGGCAAATGCAAGGCCCACGCGGTGGACCTAAAATGGCGTCTTGAGGGGACCAGGAGGGTCCAGGGTGCTCCTCTGTTGGAGGGGAGCAAGGGCTAGTCTGGAGCAACCAGACCAGCGGTAGTTGTCGTCGTGGAGCGTCGTGAAGGGGTCACTAGCCAACGGGCAAGCGACCTGGACAATGCGGTTGGTAGCAAAGAGCAGAAGGGCCCCACGCAGATCTCGTGGATGCAGGGGGGCTGAACTTCGGTGCTGGAGCTGCTCAGGGTCGGGGCTTCTCTTACCCCAAAGCACTCAGTCGAGGGTCACTCGGGAGTCGTGCTGGACAAGCGTCGTGCAGTTCTGAAGATGGCCGGTCCCTCGAGGTCTCGTCACACCCACGGATCACAGCTGGGCTGATGATGTAGGTTGAGGTCAGAGGTGCCAGGGAAGCCGGTTCTCGTCGTGCTGGAGCAGTCTTGATCCGAAGGAGAGACTGGCAACAAACCGCGATGCTTGGTTGGTGCCTGCTGCTGCAGGGTGACTACTCCTTAGTCACAAGGGAGAATCTTGGGAAGAAGTCTTGAGTTCCTTTCGTGGAAAGTAGTTTCAGGATTCAAAGATGATCTGATTTGGAAGGGGGCCAGTTCCTACCTTTATCCTGCAAAAAGGGGCTGGCACGCGACTAAGTCCTGCCCTATGGGTGGGACCAGGAGGGGGGTGGTTACACCCCTCTCCTTTGGCGGGCTTTCCCCAGGCCAGGGGCTGGAGTGCCCCTGGAACTGGTTTCAGCCGGCCTATGCACAGTGAGCACCGGGGTGCCACTTGCAGTCACCTTCCTCTAAAGCCCTGCCTACCTAGGATACACAAAATCCTGTCTGGGACGGTGCTGGCACCGCCCCTGGCAGGAAACCCTTTGTCCTTGCCTCCTGCTCTGGGAGGACTCCCAGCAGCAGGAGGGCAGACTTGTGTCTCGGTGGCAGCATCCATTTTGTGGAGCTAAGGCTATGTCTGACTTTAACCGGGGTTACAGGTTACATACATGTCGTGTCCCTCTAGAAGGGTGGAATGCTAACCCCGTCGCCAGAATTGGCGAGGGGTTAGTATTCCAATTCGTATGACACCTTACTCGACATGTTTTGATAAAGCGATACCAGAGTTGGCATATAACCGCGAGGATTATAATGCACTTAAGAGTATATGGTATGCTATATCATGGAAACGGCTAAGGGATGGATCCCGAAAGCCGCAGACAGGCCCAGCTCATGCCAGAGCACCATCTCACACGATTCCAAGCACTCTGCCTTCAGGATTGTTAAGGCCTGCCATAGGAGTGACTGATAGGAGATCTGTGTGTCCATTTAGGTTTAGATATAGGGATACTATATCTAAAGCAAAGGGTGAGTACACCACCTTGCCCCCAGCTGTCAAGCAGCCAGTTGTGTCTGTTTGGTTAGTCAGTCCAGGGGTGGCATAATACATGCTGCAGCCCCTGGGAGACTTCTGGGTACACCTCAGCCCTGGGTACAGGGACCTGGAAAGGGCCCAGTGCCAATTCAGTACCTGGGTACAATTTGGAATAGAGAGAACAGCTAGGCTGTGGGTCTGATTAGCAGGCCCACAGCCAGGGAAAGTCGTAAACCAGTGAAGCAAAAAGCAAAAATCTTGGTGATCATAGGATTGCAGACCCTACTCTCCTACAGTGCTTACCGTGGAGGGTGTTGATCTTGCAATCAGATATATGAAGGAGTCGTGTTGGTGTTGTGCATGACCAGAGTTGTGTTCTTATCCTGTCTTGGGTGGTTGTCCATAACAGAGGGTTGGAGAAAGTAAGTGTGATGCAAAGCGCGTGCAGTTTACATTACTCGCCTGAAATGGCTAACTCTGCAGGTACCATATGGAATTCAACGGTGAATACCATGCCATCAATAAAGATCCTGTGCTGGATACAGCAGCCATTACAACAAGCATTTGCAATGCAATAGGTCTCACTTTTGTGAGAGTTTAAGCTATTAGCATTGTAAATGACAATGCCTTTTATTAATGTTTTAAAAAACAAAACATAAAATAAAAGGCATTGTGATTTACAATGCCAATAGCTCAAACGCGAGACCTATTGCATTGTAAATGTTTGTTTTTATTACCCCCCCCACTTAAAGCCCTGCTCACACATGCCTAATACCCCAAGCAGCCCTTCTATATTCTTAAGTATCCGACGCAACTCCCCATACACACCAACAATCATGATATAGGTGGGATTCAAGATTTTTAGAAAAGTTTAAAATAATTTTGTTTTTTCAACCTTAAAATTTCCTTGCTGAGAAGCAAGTTAAAAGGGACATTTAAATTCCTGATTTCCCCCCGCATTTCAGTCTACCTTGTTCCTAAACGTTGGAACGATTGGCTCAACCACTAAGCATCTCCATAACCTGAGGAATGTCCCACCTGCCCCACACCCAGTCTGCTCCCACGCGCAATTCTGGTGGGATGGGCATTAAAACGACATGAGCGTTATGTCAGGGAGAGTGACATTGTCTGAGAGCACTGGTAAGCGAGGCCTGCAGCCTGTGCTCCTATCTTCACGGAGAAGGGGGTGCTCTAGGTCTGGTGCTCCTTATTATTATTATTATTATAATTAAATTTGTAAAGCGCTCAGCTACCCGTAGGTTTCCCGGCGCTAAAACCAAAAAGATGAGAGGGGAGAGGCAGAAGAAAACTGTTAGATGTTAAATAACCAAGTTTTTACCTGTCTGCGAAACCTAAGATAGTTGGGTTCGGTTCGTAACTGAAGGGGAAGAGAATTCCAGAGAGAGGGGGCAAGCCAGGCGAAAGAGTGGCCACCCATTCTGGCCTTTTTAATTCTCGGGACTGAAAATAGGTGTTGGCTAGATGATCGCAGATTGCGAGGGGGACAGTATTGTTGTACCAAGAAGTTAAGGTAAGGTGGAGCTAGGCCGGTGTTTATTCTGTGCATAATACAGAGGGCCTTGAATTTTGTCCGGTTTTCAATACGAAGCCAATGCAAAGTGCGTAGGGAGTTGGAGGTAGGGGATGTAGCCGGTAGTTTGCACAGTAGTCGCGCTGCCATGTTCTGGACAGTCTGCAGTTTGCAGATCACCTCTTTACAGGCTCCCAGGAGAAGGAGGTTCCCGTAGTCCAGTCTAGATGTAATTAAGGCCTGGACCACGGTTTTCTGAGCGTCCAGGGGAAGCATCCATATGATCTTACGCAACCACTTAATGATAGTGATGCAAGTGAAGGAAGTTTTGATCATATGGTTCTTCATGGATAGTTGGTCGTCAAAAATGACGCCGAGGTTGCGTGCTGTTTTAGACGGGGTGGGTAAGGTGCCCATTTGAGAGGGCCAGTGTTGAGGTCCCCAAAGGGTGGTGTTATGACCAAACAGAAGAAGTTCTGTTTTACCCCCGTTCAGTTGCAATTTATTGTCCAACATCCAGGCTGCGATGTTGCTCAGTCCTGTACAGAGGGAAGAGGAAGGAGAGTGAGAGTCAAAGGAAAGAGAGTAGATGATCTGGGTATCATCGGCGTATGAGTAAATAGTGAGCCCAGCTTGCTCCGCAATAGTCGCCAAAGGTCTGACATACAAATTGAAGAGCAAGGGGCTCAAGATGGAACCCTGCGGAACACCGTACACCGATGTGAAGGTTTGAGAGGCAGATGAAGAGGAGAAAACCTGAAAGGTTCGATTTGAAAGAAAACTAATAAACCAGTTGAGGGCTGTGCCGGTGATGCCAGAAGATCTAAGGGCATTGATGAGAATGGGGTGGGAAACCATATCAAATGCGGCACTCAAATCAAGCAAAATGAGTGCCACGGTTTCCCTCCTGTCTACTCGGGATCGGATGTTTTCAGAGACCCCTAATAGAGTGGTTTCTGTTGAGAAACCAGATCTAAAACCGGATTGGGAAGGATGTAAGATTCCACTTGCTTCAACATGGGTAGACAGTTGGGAATTGATGTGCTTTTCCATGATTTTTGAAAAAAACGGAAGAAGGGAAATAGGGCGAAAATTAGATGGGATACTAGGGTCAGCGTTTGCCTTTTTTAGCAGAGGCACTATCATTGCATGTTTCCATGCAGAGGGTACTGTAGCTTCTCTTAGGGAGGCATTGAGAAGATCCATAATGAGTGCAAGGGAAGAATTATCCAACCTTTTTAGTATTTGAGGGGGAAGAGGGTCCAATGGGGAACCGCATTTAATTTTGCTGATAATATCAGAGAGTGTCGTGATGTTAAACGGATCCCATGTATCGATCAACTGCGAAGCACTAGAACAAGTTTCCCGTGGAAACCTGGAATCACAGGAGAGCGTAAGTTTGGATAGTGTGGGGGGGGGTCGGCTGGGCAGGAGTATGGGACTTATCCTCTGGAATCATATGGTCTGGAGGTGGGATTGGGGCAAGTGGATGTGGCAGAGAAGGGGGGGGAGGTTTCTCAAAATTGGAGTAGATGGTATCGATTTTGGCGATAAAAAATGCAGCCAATGAATTGCACTGTGCAGTATCAAGACATGGTGGTTTGGGCTGACACAGTGCGCCTGACAGCTTCTGTACTACCTTAAAAAGTGCTTTGGGACGGTTTTGTGCTTCAAGGATAGTTGTGTTGACATATTCAGCTTTAGCAATTTTACATAAGGAATGATATTTGATTAAAGCAGCTTTGTAAAATTGCTTGGAGCAGAGGTCATATTTGATGCGACATTTGCGTTCAAGGTTTTTGCAGGTGTTTTTTTCTTTTTTTAAGGCATCTGTAAACCAGGGTGCAGGCGGGTGATGGAAATTGTGCCTTTGCATGTGTTGGGGTAGACATGCATCGACAGCCTGTGCTAGCCAAACATTTATAGCCTCAGTTGCTTCAGTACTAGTGACTTCCGTAAGAGGTCTAGTGTTCTCAAGGTGGGAGGTGAGTTCATTAATGTCTAATTTATTCCAGTTTCTGGATAGTCTAGATTCAGTAGGGTTAGATCCTTAAGCGGATCGAATGGAGTTCTAGCGCCTCGGGATGATCCGTGCGAAACAGATGGTAGAGGGACTGCTACGGGTACTACACAGATTCCTCTGGCAGAGGTTAGACGTCCCACGCCTGGGCAAAAAAAAAAAAATAGCACGAGAATTCCTATCTAAACAGCCAATTCTCCGTCCGGAGCCAGAGGCCGCTCATGTCTGCTGTCCTCTGCAGGAGCATGCTTTGTGCCGACGATATTCACACCGCCTGAAGGGCAGAAGAGGCTCAATAATATTCCTGAAAGGAGACGTCTGGGTGATTAAAATCTAAAATATATCCCCCATCAAACAAACTACATCACTATAGAGCCCTAAACGCATGGGCTACCGCGCGCTTGTATTTGCGTTTAAAAATCTCTAGATATCAAGTAAACTTTTTTTCTAAACTTGCAATATGTACAGCGATACTTTTAGGGAACATAGCGGTCGGTGAAGAAGGAACAAATAAGTAACTACGCGGGGTGGTTGATAAATATTGTTCTGAGAAGCTGCTTGTGACGTCAGACGTGTCTGGCCTGACAGTATTGGTGCGTCAATTACTAAACTATTTTTTAAACATTTACACCCCTAATGGTACAAAGAAAGACCCAATATATTGCAGCAAATTAAAACAGAACCTAGAATCACACAGTCAATATGACATTTCCGGCATTACGTTCATCTTGCGGCCATCTTAGAAGAGACCGTTTGCTTATTCGCGCCAATGGCGGTCGTGAACGTATTTTCCCCATTACAAGGCAATTCCCGTCAATCGCTCATAAAAAAAGCATTTATTTTGTCAATTGCGCGAGACCCGGCGTTACCCGAACCGGTAAATCTAAGAGCCCATCTCGCTACGGCTTACCTGGAACTCGGCCGTTGCGTTGGAACGGGACCTGCTTCTCTCTAAGATGGCGACCGACGCCACGTCAAGCTGACGTGACAAATTCAGTGGCAGTCTTTCTTTTGTGTTTGTAGCACGAAGGTGAAAAGAGGACAGCTGCTCCAGGGTCATCCGTTACAGATATTTGTGAATAGGTGGCCATCTTGGAGGGAGTACGTTTTTTCCAAGTGGGGAGAGTGTGAATAGTTGTAGCGTAAAATAATTTCGTGCTGTTCTACACAGAAGAAATAGTTCAGAATCTCGAGTTTTTGAGCATGTATTGAGGTCTCTCTAAACATTTTTTATAAAGCCCGAGGTCTTGATTATTTGATTGCCCCTAGCAAGACAATTACACATATTGTACACATGTAAAATACATATCCCGGCTATGAGGAGACCTGGGAGGGCGGGGGCTGCCCGCGCATGCGCGGCATTTCTAACTTTTATTCTGAAGAGCCCCAGTTACAAATGCCGCGCATGCACGGGCAGCCCCACCCTCCCAAGTCCGGCATCTGAAGTCCCGGGTCCCAGGAGGGGGCCCGGGTGAAGAACATCGGGAAGCCCGGTGAGGTAAGAGGGGGAGGGGGGTGTAGCTGTGTGTGTGCGCGTGTGTAGCTGTGCGTGTGTATGTATATGTGTGACTGTGTGTCTGTTAGCTGTGCGTGTGTATATGTGGGTCTGTGTGCCTGCGTGGGTGTATGTGTGTGCACATGCATGAGTGTGGCTGTGTGTGCGCACGGGCGAGAGCCTGTCTTGCTGTGAATCTGAGGCAGGGGCTGGGCGTGCGCGCCCACGAGGTGAAGTCGACGCTCGTGCCCGGCCCCTGTCTCAGATTCCCAGGAGACGGACGGCTATAGTTGTCGAGCTAGACGCATGCAAGCATGCGCACTCTAGCTCGACCTAAAAATGGGGTCACCCAAAAGGGATCTTGGACCTGGGTGCAGGATGATACAAAAAACAATAGTCCTAAATCTTGATTTGAAAAAGAAGTAAATCAGTTTGCCTCTTTGGTATATCCAGCGAATAATTTCCTGAGCATGCTAAAGAACGAGATGTCAGCTCACAGTACTTACTACATTATTCAAACATAAAAACAGAGAAGTGCAACAAACCAAAGTCTAGTTCACCATACATTTTATTTTCATGTCAATGGTGAAACAATCAAAAAACTTTTTACTATACATTGATAGTTATGCATTAGAGGTTGCTCCAAGGAGAACCTGCATGAAGGAAGGGTGCTCAAGTGTAAAGTGGTGAGGAGGAATAATCAAGGTGGTGACATAAGGAAAAGACTTTGTACAATTAAACAAGTGGACTGGTTGTAAATCCCCGTCCTTTTTGGGCCTGGCCACGTTATTAGTAAGCAACTTCAATTTTGTTACAATTTTGCATTGAAATATATTCTCATGTGGCACGTTAGGTTTGGAGTCGGGGTTCAGGCCAGTTAAAATGGCGCTGATGTGTCGACCCGTCTTGTGGCCATGAGGGTTTTTTAAACCTTGCCCTTGCGGGTCTTCTTCAGGACTGGGTAGGGCAACCTAAAAAGGTATTGTGCCTTGTCATAAACCCGCTGTTACTCGCTTGGTGTTGATCATGGTTAAGTTTGAAGGGTGCTTGGGCGAATCCTTCGCTGGTCGCGCTTGCACTGGTAAGGAATCTTCAGTCAGCTTCAAACTGTCAGGGTCCAAAAGTCGGTAAAAGATGGTCCGCGTAGTTAGGACCATCTTCGGTGCATGGGGAAATTAATTCCAAGGCTTGAGCCGTGTTTACTCCACATACCGGTTCCGCCTCGTCTGGCTGTATACTGGATACAGCAGCGGCAGTCTTCGAGGGTCCAGAGAAGACAGAGATCAGCCGGGATCATCTGCATTAAAAGTCATGCATGATGCTAGCTAGCCATGTTGTAACAATGGAATTTATAATGCACTTAAGTGTCCATTTGTGAAGCTGGCGAAGGACGAGAGCTGGACATGCAGGGATGAGCTATAATAAAGTCATGCAAGACACAAGTTATTTTATAGCTAGAGTTAATAAATGCTTTAAAGTATCCTGTCGTGGAAATGGGTGACATTTAGCTGCGTTCATTGTGTGCGTGTCCGTGTTGTATTGAAGAGATTGGCTCTGAAGGGCTGATGGCAACATGAAAGGTTAGGCACGGCCTATAGGCTTTCTAATTGGAAGTTGCCCTGGCATGATTGTTTTACATGTGTGATCTAGGGGGTGGGAGTGAGAAGTGACCTTTGGTTACAAATATTTTATGAGGTCTGTTCCCAACCCTGTCTTTTCCATTGTCTATGTGTACCGACTCAGGGCATTAAAACGGACTTTATTGTACTACTGGCATAAATTGGACATGGCCAATGCCACACCTGTGTCCAAGGCTCCTAAGTGCTAGGTGCCCCACCGCTTGCCGCCAATTGTCAGAACCCATTTAGAAGTCAACAGGGCAAGCAAGTGCTACTGGGCTCAACAATGAGGGCTGATGGTTTTAACTCCTGATGTCCCAGGGCCCAACCTACTAGGAACCCTGGGCAACTGGGCCAAGTAGCCCTTCAACACTTGATTCTTAGCACGGGTCAAGGAGTCCAAGGCTTTTTTGGGGGAGAGGAAGACACAGGGGAGCGAACACTTTCAGACAACTCAAAGTACGTTCAGCACAGCAATATATGATTGTCCAGTCAAATACTTGCTTTTATAAAAAAAATTGTATTTATATAAGAACACAGAGTAAAATATGGCATAAGCAAACAATACACACAGCCCTCTGAGGTCAGGGCTCCAGTGTTACGATCCACGTGCAAGGCGGAACATCACAGTTCACTCAGCAAGTTTATTTTCTTTGGTGTGTCACAAGTAATCTGGAATTTGATCATTGAACACGGGACTATTGAGGAGTTTGTGAAGGCGCCTTTGGTTTTGCATTGTTTAGAGATGTACCGATAATCTTTATATGCGCATAATGAGATTTTACACCTGGTGATGTCTTTTACTGTTTGGATGCATTATGGGAGTTGCAGTGCTTTAGACAGCCCGGATGGATTTAAGCTGGGCAGGTGGTGATCATGTCGTGTAAATGGGAAGGTTAAGTAGGGAGGAGGAGCGGAAGTTGTGTTTAAAGGTCAGGTGTTTTGAATGTTGAAGGAAACTCTGTGACGAAGAGAGGAGGACGGATGTTTCTGAGCAGGTATGTGATGGGGGTATGAAAGAAGATGAGGGGGAGAGATTAGAATGAATGTAGCGTGATGTAGATGTTTGGTTAGGTATGTTATGACGAATTGTAATATAGACACGGAAGGTTTGAGTAGGTGGTTGCGATGTAAAGGAGAGTTGTGAGTAGTTAAAAAGAACGTTAGGTTTGCGAGTGGATATGTGAAGAGAGAGGGTGGGAAGCATGTTTCTGATAGTTGTGAGGTGAGAAAGGTTTAGGAATGACAGCTTTAAGGAGAGGGAGTTTGTGGAATTGGGATGTTGGTAAATGGGCACGAAGGGAGGGGTGAGTACACAGGATGGGACTGCATAGGAATGTTAAAAAGACCAAAACAGAATCGAATTTATAAATGCGATTTGACCACGAGGGAGACATCAGGATGTTTTCAGTTTGATTATGGCGTATACCATTATTTTTTATTTTTTTTATTTATTTTTTTTGGATAAGAATTTTTTATTGAGCAATCACATAAAAATACAAAGATGGGCCCACAACCACACGGGCTGGCCGCTAAGTCACATAGCACGACACATGAAATAAACAATCATTTCCGAGGCCAGGCCAAATCATAGAATAAAATTCCTCCAGACATAAGACAGGATACAACAGTTTTCTATATAAAACATGAAAATAAGAAACACAAAGACAAGGCGAGTACAGTAATCAAGTCAGCCCAAATAGCAGAGGGGGAGGTCACTAAACAGGAGACCAGACATAAATCAATGAGCTTCGGTAAGGCCGTGAGGGGGGGGAGCAGGGAGGACAGGAAAATCCTAGAACAGAGTGAAAAATTTCGGGAACGTCGGCCTAAGGAGACAGGGTAATATCGGAGGTGGCAACCAAGGGAGGGGTACAAATATCTCCACGGTATGCATTCCATTGACCCCAGATTTTCTTCCACGCCCCTGGCCTGCCCCTAACCACGTAGACTGTCTTCTCTCGGAACATGGACCAGTCCATGTTGTCCTCCCACACCGAAACGTCAGGAGGTCGGGATACGCCCCAGAGTTGCGCAATGTCGCGCTTCGCGACCATGTAACCCAGGGTCGCCCATCTAGTCTGGGCCACAGAGTAATCAGAGGGTTCCCACACATTCAGCAGGCACCGTCGGGCCTCAGGCCGCAGGGCAACACCCGTCACTACAGTCATTATCGCAAGCACATCCACCCAATAGGCCGCCACCACAGGACACTCCCAAAGTATGTGCAGAAAGGTAGCGCTCATCCCACAGCCACGCTTACACAAGCCATCCGGGGAAAAACCCATCACGACCAGACGCGGACCAGTCACATACACCCGGTGGAGGATCTTAAGTTGCACCAAACGAAGACGGGCGGGAATGGCGACCTCCTTTGGGGAGGAGAGTGCCGACTGCCAGTCCTCGTCATCCAGTTCCAATCCATCACCGACCCACATCTCCCGGAGTCGGACCAACAAATCCGCACGATTATGAATCAGTTTCTTATAGATGAGCGAGATAGTGCAGTCGGGCAAGTGTCCATCTAGTATACGATCTTCGAGGGGGGAAGACTCGGGTAGGGTCACAGCAGGAGTCAGAACCGAGGCCCAGGCTTTTCGGACTTGCAGATACCGGAAAAACTCTCTATCACTCAAGTCGTATTCCGCCTTTAGGGCCTGGAATGACTTCACGCGACCATTCACACAAACGTCACCCACCTTACAAATCCCAATCATATCCCAGCGTTCAAAACCCTTAGTAGACCAGAGACATCCCAAACGTTCAGAACCATAAAGCGGAGTCGCCAGCGTCAGTCGATTCTCCCACCCCAAACTCACATTCGCCGCACGCCACACTTTGACCGCAGCCCTGGACGGGCCCACAAGATGGCTCCCGGCCGATCTAGAATATAGCGCTCTATTAAAGTCCCCTCCCGGCAACTGGAGCCTATCCATCTCAAAAGCCGGATCGCGACCCGGCGAGTACATCGCGTGGTTAATGGCCGCGAGCTGGGCAGCCCAGTAGTATCTCTTGATGTCGGGGAGCGCCATGCCCCCGTCGTACCAAGGGATAGTAAGTTTCGCGAGGGCTATACGTGGGCGCCCGTCCCAAATCAATTGTCTTTGCAGACTCTCGATTTCTCTGAAATAAGTAGCGGGAATGTCGTCGAAGGAGTTCTGAAGGGCGTAGAGGAACCGCGGCAAGGACATCATTTTAAATAGAGCCGCCCTACCCAGAGGAGACAGGGGTAGCTTACGCCAACGGGCCACATCCAGTCGTAATCTAAGAAGCGGGGGGAGGAGATTGCGCTCAAACCGGAGGGAGGGGTCCAGGGTAATAAAAATCCCCAAATACTTGAAGCCAGACTGGACCACCTGGATAGGGAACCTGGCCGGCAAAGAGGGCAAAACACCCGAGAGAACATACACGCAGAACTTAGCCCAATTAATAACAAGGCCCGAGTTAGCTCCGAACGAAGTAAGAACATCAAATAAGACGTTCAAGGATTTACGCGGGGATGTAAGATATAGAAGAATGTCGTCCGCGTAAAGAGAGACACGGTCTTCAAAGTCCGGCGACCAACGGATCCCTTTGAGTGAAGGTTCCCATCGAAGCCACGCAGCTAACGGTTCCAGGGCCAGCGCAAAAAGCAATGGAGATAAGAGGCAACCCTGCCGGGTCCCTCTACCAAGGCTGAAGGGGACAGAAACTCTACCGTTCACCACCACTTGCGCCAAGGGTTCCACATACAACAACTTCACCCATCCAATAAATTCAGGTCCAAAACCAAATTTTTCGAGAGCTGCCCAAAGATAGGGCCACTCGACCGTGTCAAAAGCCATTGAGGCATCCAACGAGGCCAAAATGGCCGGCTCCGTCAGACGCCCCGCCCTCGCAACAGCACCGTGGAGACGACGTAGGTTAAGAGCCGTGTTGCGATGTGGGATAAATCCGGACTGATCCGGATGAACCAAGTCGCTAATGACCGTCAGTAGGCGGGTCGCCAGGAGCTTAGCCAGGACCTTAGGCTCAACATTTAACAGGGAAATGGGCCTATAAGACGAACAAAGGTCCCGCGGTTTCCCGTCCTTGGGAATTACGACTATCGTAGCAAGACGCTGGTCATACGGGAGAATACCCCGTTCCCGGGACTCCAAAAACATGGCACGAAGATGGGGCGCTACCTTGTCAGGGCGTAGCTTGTACAGCTCAATTGGCAATCCGTTCGGGCCCAAGGCCTTGCCCGAACGGAGCGAACGAATGGCAGTCGCTATTTCATCCGTAGTAAAAGGGGACTCCAACGAGACACGGTCTAGATCGGAAACACTGGGCAAAGCTATATCGCGCAGCAAAAGGCGAGAGTCAGCCACATCCCGTCCTGACACAGGGGTATAAACCACACGAAAATATTCTGCAAAACATTCCACTATTCCAACCGGGTCTGTCACTTCGACACCATTCGACGACTGAATCACAGGCACCACACGATTCGCTCTCTCTTTCTTATCCAACCACGCCAGCAATTTACCCGCTTTGTCCCCCACATCATATAGACGACCCTGCTGTTCCCGAAACATCAGTCTAGCCGCATCCGTGACCAAGGATTTATAAGCAAATTGTTTCAGACCCAGGGCGTGGAGTTTATCAGAGGTGACCTCAGACTCTAAGTCGGCCTCCCTCTCCGCAATCTCTGTCTCAAGGTCCACCACCTCCCGATTCCTAGCCTTCTTGGATTGAGCAATAAGGGAAAGGGCCTGCCCACGTATCACTGTTTTAAAGGCCTCCCACAGTGACACAGCCGAGGAAACCGACCCCTCGTTGTCCAAAAAATAGGCATCTAAAGACTTAGTCAAAAGGTTTCGGGTCTCAGGGGAGGCAATATACCAGGGGTTGATAGGAGCCACTCGGCCCGCCGCCTCCACCCCAAACTCAAAACAAAGCCAGAGCGGAGAATGATCGGAGATGCCCCGGGGGAGGTGTCTGATCTCACGCACCGCCGGCGTCTGCGCCGCGGGCATCAGGAAATAATCCAGTCTAGACAGACTCCCATGGGCCCCCGAATGGAAGGTGTATTGGAGCTGGGTAGGATGCATGAGCCTCCAGCAATCCACCAAACCAAACGTGTCCAAAAACCCCCCTAGCCACTGTTGGGCCGAAGGAGTATCCCTAGGGGGGTAGCGATCATGTAGACCGGAGATCACAGAATTAAAATCGCCTGCAAGAAAAAGAGTACTTTCAGGAAGGTTCAGCAACACACGGCCCAAATCGGAAAAGGTGGAAGTCTGTAGGCCGGGGGGCACATAAACAGTAAACAAGGAGAGGGTACGACCCTCATAGCGACCCACGAGGACAGCATAACGCCCCCGATCATCAAGGATCACATCATCAATGGCTAGGGGGAGGGAAGCCCGAACAAGGATACCCACCCCCCTGGAACCAGTGGTAAACCCCGAATGTGCAGCAAGGCGATATCCCCACCTATTCATCGCACGACAAGAATTGCCCACCAAATGAGTTTCCTGCAAAAAAACAACATCTGGAGATAAACGGCGTAGACATTTTAACACCACGCTCCGCTTAATGCGATCTCCCAGACCATTAACATTCCACGAAACCAGCCTCAACCCGCTACCCCCATCCCACACAGCAACGCCGAAACCCCCCCGTGATGAGCATGACATAACAAATATCAGAAGCAAGATTGATTCGCCTTGAAAACATAACACATAAACATCGAACATCCCAATCACCCACCCCCCAACAATTAAGAAAACACCCCCCACCCTGCACCCCTGCAAAATGCTAAATAGCCACCCCAACATGCAGTGTGCCTGTCGCCCAAGAACCCCTATTCTACAAAAAGAACCCCGGAGGAGGAAAGGCTCTGGCCCACCCGCCACCCCGAGTAGGACAGATAATGAGGAAAACACCCAAACAGTAGAGGCACTGAGGCATTAAATCCCTGAAGAGTTTACTCTATTCGAGGGCCCAGGCGTAGGCGGATTGTTCAGCTCTCCACGCCACCCTCAGCACCACCCGGGTGGGCGGCGGACTCAGTCTCAGGAGGTCGGTCAGGCAGAGAGTCCATCCAGTCATTTACAGAATCAGGCCGATCAAAGAAGAAGGTTCGGTCGTTGTACTCGACGCGCAGCCTGGTCGGAAAAAGCATGGCGTAGCGGAGCCCCATGTCTCGGAGACGTTTCTTGACATCACGGAAACCCATACGCTGTCTCTGGACCTGTTGAGAAAAGTCCGGATAGAAGTTCACCGTGGCGTTCTCAAAGGCCACCGGGCCCTTCACACGCGATGCTTGCAGGATAGCGTCCCGATCCCTATAATGGAAGAGTTTCGCAACAATAGGCCTCGGCGGGGCACCCGGCTTACCCTTGCCCCCCGGAACACGATGGGCACGTTCCACTGCGAAAAACGTAGTCAAACCAGACGGGGAGAGGTGGTTCTGGATCAAGTCCTCAACAAGGAGATCAACCGAGTGAGGTTCTGGATTCTCCGGAACGCCGACCACGCGCACGTTACAGCGGCGGGCCCTGTTCTCAAAGTCCTCCAAGCGCCGGGTCATGAAGTCGTTCACCTTACGAAGGTTGCCGATCTCCGTCTGTATCTCCGAAACGTCTTCCATGAGACTGGATGACTTGAGATCCAACGACTTCACCTTCTCATTGGTTTTCGACAGGTCAGCACGAATCAAGTTCACATCAATGGCCACGGTGTCAATTTTGTGGGCCAAAGCTTCATATTGTTGGCCTATCGTCTCCTTCATGGCAGAAATGGTGCCAATGACGTCCTGCAAGGATGGCTCCGTTGACGCATCCACAGTGTGATCAGCGTTACTTGATCCGGCCAGGGCGGCTCCGGGGGACCCCTTGGAATGGGTGTAGCGGTCCATAACGTTGGATTGGACCGGGCCCCCACGCAGGGGCGTCTTGGTCTTCCGAGTCTCTCGGTCCCCTCTGCCAGCCATGATAGAACTGCGTCACTAGGAGATCAACCAGGCTCGATAGAATGGCCACAGGAAAGCAGGGCCTCGGGACCAAAGAACCGCAGCAAGGGTACCACTATTGAGAGGGTCAACAGACAGGAGAATAAACCAGCCAAAGGCCCGACAGCCGGTCCGTGCCCTGACTTCAGCCCAGGCCAGGCTCCTCTGCCAGATGTCTCAGTCTGAGGCAGAAACGAAACCGAAACTTAAGAGGGGGACCCACAAGTCGAATCCCCCTGCCGTTGTTGTTCAACTGCAAGACGGCCACTGAGCCTCACCCAGTCCCGGGCGTACCTCGAGGGCGGAGCCCGAAAGTCCGAATCGATGTAACTCCGGCACCCCGGGTCCAAATCAAATTTCAAGAAGTCCAGGGCAACCAGCCCAGTGTCCTCTACACAAATCCTCGTAAAAAGTCAGGATTAGTTCAGGATATCATGCCGGGAGTGGCGGGGGTCCGGGGAGCGCTGAGCTCACGCGGCCATCTCGGATGCCCGCCAAGCTCCTCCTCGCGTATACCATTATTGAATCGCATGAACGTTGTTTTAAATGGGTTGCAACTGACAATTATGGGATTTTGTATATATAGCGGCGCATTGCATATTAATGCTTGTTCAATTGATTTTTCAGTTACCCCTGACGAAGGGCCCCTGGATGCCCGAAATGCATTGGGTTTCAAGTAAACTGCTTTTGATGAACTCTGCCTTAGTACGTATTCTTGAAATAAGAGGCTCGGATGGCCCATCCTGAATGAATCACTGACATATTATCGAAAGACACAATATCGTGATACAAAATTATCGGCACAAAAATATCGAAAGCATTAATATCGACATCCTATACTTAACTAGAAACATACAAAAATATCGGGTACACATTATCGACATACATAAACACCAGTATCAATAATATCGACTACATAAATATCGAAGGTAATAAATATCGATCACATTAAAATTAATACACCTGAACAAAAATATCGAAATAACAAATATCGTCAACAATAATATTGTCTATTTAAATATATCGAAACTTTATATATACATATATATATATATATATATATATATATAAATACTTTCAAGCTAAAACTAATCTTATTGCCAATAAAATACACACCTCTCATTTGAATATATATTTATAAACATGTTTTTAAATTCTAAAACATATAATAATTATAAATTATATTACTAAAATATTTATATAAATATATTTTCATTTATTATAAACATAAATAAGTTGCATTTGCCTTATCTAACTACATTAAACTCTCACACAAATTCAAAAATACTAACTGACCAATGAACACACAGAAATACAAATATAACCAATAGCTAACTAATTGCTAATTACAATGCTCTATATAAACAATTACCCACTAAACACAAACCACTTGCTAAAACAAACGAAAGGAGATACATCTGTGGATGAATTTGACTACACCTACAAGAACATCAAAATTAACCCGAAAAATTATTGGATTTCAAGTAAGTAACTCTAATAAACTAAATATAAGTAACTGCTAAAATGTAAATTTATTAATAAATATCCACTTTTCCCTTTCTCAAACAACTAAAGAATACTCTACTAACAAATAACAGACAACTGATTTCTGAAAACAAAGAAACTACTAAGAAAGTAATTATAATCTCAATATTAACTAAATGGTAAAATCTTTTACATAAAATACAAGTTATAATGAGTAAATCCTATGCATTTTTATTTTTCTCCTAACGCTACTAAATACTCTACTGACAAATACAAGACAACAGAACTCAAAAAGAAAGATACAACAAACAAAGTAAGTATAGTTAAACCCTAAAGTAACTGGTAAAATTCCCAAAAATGAGCGCATGTTCTAATTAATTATACATATCTACTTTTTATTTTCTACTACCACTACAGAAAACTCTACAGACAAAAAACAGAGATGAAAAATCCGATAACCAAAGATACAACTAACTAAGTAAGTATATTCAAACACTAAAGTAACTGGTCAAATGTTAAAAATCAAAACACATGTTTACATTTCTAACACATATCTACTTTTTATTTTCAGATACCACTACTGAATACTCAACTAAAAAAGAACAGACAACAAAACTCCAAAAGCAAAAATAAAACTAACAAAGTAAGTATAGCCAAACACTAAAGTAACTGCTAAAAGTAAAAAAAATGAGCACATGTTCTAATTAATGACAGATATCTACTTTTTATTTTCTCCTACCACTACAGAAAACTCTACTGACAAAATACAAAGATCAAAAATCCGAATACCAAAGATACAACTAACTAAGTGAGTATATTCAAGCACTAAAGTAACTGGTAAAATGTTAAAAATCTAAATACATTTTTACATTTCTAACACATATCTACTTTTTATTTTCAGATAACACTACAGAATACTCTACTAAGAAAGAACAGACAGCAAAACTCCAAAATCCAATCTAAAACTAACAAAGTAAGTATATTCAACATTTTTATTAAAATCCTACACTTATTTGCAGCCAAATGTATAGCAAAAATTGGCACTGAAACTCAAACAATATACAAGATCAAAGAATAAAAATACATGTATTTTTCCCTGACAGATCAAAGAAAATCAGAAAACACAGGCCACAACTAAAGAATAAAGCATATCAAAATATTAAACAAATTTCCAAAAAATGTAAGTATATACAATACAATTGTTTACTTAATTAAGTTTAAAAACATACATTACCTTTTAAATAATTATTAAATATATCTCTTGTAGATTGACAAACAACAAAATGACTGAAGGAGCTGAATTTGTAACCAGCCAGAAAGGAAAGCTATTACTCTGCTACATGGGTTACACTTATACCCAAGAGAAACAATTTGGGATGAAAGTAAATTGGAAATGTTGCAAATATTATTCCAACAAGTGTTATGGAAGGGCAACAACTAGAGAAGCAACTGTACTTAATACTAGGGAACACAACCACCCACCAAGCGTAACAGAAATAGAAGTTAGAACAGCATTAGAAAACATAAAAGAGGCAAGCACAGGTTCCCAAAAACCAACCAGCATCATATTAAAAGAAGAAATTCCCAAAATTCCAAAAACAGCAACAACACAGATGCCAAAAATTCTTGCAATAAAAAGAACTATAGCACAAACAAAAATAACTACTACTACTACCACACCACCTCCAAGAACATATAGCGATATAAGTTTAAATGCCAACCAAATTATAACTTTAAACAAACAACCATTTATCATTTACGACAATGAAAGCAATGATAAAAGACTTATAATTTTTGGAACAAATATGAACCTAATAAAACTTCAGCAAAGCCAATATTGGATGATGGATGGGACTTTTAACATCTGTCCCAAACCCTTTTTCCAATTATACTCTATACATGGCCTATATCAAAACTGCAACATACCTCTACTTTATGCACTACTACCAAATAAAACTAATTCCACATATATGGAATTATTAAATACAATCAAACAAAAAACTATTGACTATTCCCCTGAAAAAATAATCCTAGATTTTGAGCAAGCAATGCTTTCAAGTATCTTAAAAATACACCCTCATACCTGCATTCAAGGCTGCTACTATCATTTAAACCAGTGTCTATGGAGACATCTACAAAAGAAAACCTTAAGCATAGAATATGCAACAAACTCATCTTTTGCATATTAAATAAAAAAACTCATAGCACTGGCTTATGTTCCAGAAACAGACGTAGCAGAACACTACAACATTCTAATAGATAGCACCTTTTATAAACAAAATGAAGCAAAATTGAGTCCATTTTTAGACTACTTTGAAGACACCTGGGTAGGCAGACTCCATAGATCTGGCCACAGAAGAAACCCTAAATTCCTAATACCCTGGTGGAACGTTTACAGAAGCACCTTAAATGGTGAATCAAAAACAAACAACGCAGTCGAAGGTTGGCACAATGCCTTTCTACAATCAACTGGCAGAACTAAACCAAGTTTTGAAAATTTTGTTAAATGCCTACAAAAAGAACAAAGCTACCAGGAGCTCCGAATGGAACAATCCATTACTGAACTAGTCCCTAAAACATCTAAACAAAACAAGCAAATGCACAAATACCTAGAACAACAAGTAAAGTTATATCCTAGCACAAAAGGCATTGAATACCTAAACATAATTGCCAAAACACTACTCTAAATCAATCTGAACACCAAACCAGTCCCTAAAAATAAAACCTAAACAATCTAAATAACATTTAATTCTTTATTTTCAAAACTATTTAATGTATGCAATATATATAATATTTAATTACCTATATATGCACACATTACTTACAATTAACAGCAATAAAACAGAACTATAATATTAAGTACATTACCCACCCACAAATAGTAAAATAAAAATAACTTACCAAGCATTTAGCAAATCCAGTATAATCCTTCTCCACCAAAACAATCCAGTTAGTGAAAAGTTTACCCCCCAAAAAATGAAAAAATACAACTGTCCCAAAAATCGTCAAGCCATCAAACGAAGATCTTTCGAAGAACCATAAAAATCCCGAAAATTGTTAAAAAATAGAACAAAGGTTCCAGGAAAACCGAAAAATTGAAAGAAGTGTTTGAAATACATTAGTTAATAAAACTAACAAACACTTCCTTAAAAATAAAACGCTCCTTCCGATATGACGAACACCTGCAAAAGAAATATATAAAACATACATTCCCACCCACATAAAACAACACATAAACAACTACTAACATTAGTATTAACATTATATTCCTACTACATATACTTTAACTATGGATATAGTAACTCTACAAACAAGCCTAAAACAAGCTAAAACTACGAGTAGCTACCACACGTAAATAAACTATCTCAAAAACTTGAATACAACTCACTTACATCTAACAACACTAAATAGCACCAGACTACTCTCAAAAATACATTAAAGGGGCGTGGCTAGCAGCCAAGCATGGCGGCAGCATAGCATAAGAGCTCCTGAAGGCACTGTGGCCTAACATCGATCCGACACAATAATCCGGCACATAACCCACCTGAAGCGGCGGCGGCTGGGACTGGGTCCGAAGCGTTACCACCCGATCCGCTTTTGGAGAACAGCGGACTCTGCAAACCGCTCCGACGCCATCTGACGCGGTTGGGCCTGCACTTGCGAGTGAAGCACCGGACTAGCGTGAACCTCCGGCCCCGGCGGAAGTGGGTCCGGGCCGGCGTACTGGTGGGAGCGGCTCCCGGTGCCCGACTAACACCTGCAACCCACCCACAGAAGAGGCCGGACAGACGGACGGGCCCCCTGCGGCACGGCCCGGGGGTGCGGCAGCCAGTTGCGTCTGTCGGCGTCCGCCCCATATAGCCGGAAGGAGAAGGACCCCTCGGAGGCCGGCGGGAGGCGGCGCCGCAGGAGACACAGCGGGGAGCCACGGAGAGACGCTGGACGGCCTGAAACAGTGGCGGAAAGCGATAGACGGCTGCAGCGACCTGTGAGGACACCGCTGGCCCCCTGGAACGGCCGGGTTCCACATAACGAGGTCCGGCCGGAGGCGGTGAAGGCGAGTACCCCCGGGGGACTAACAAGCGCACAGTCAGACGGCAGGCATTATCGGAGGGAGGAACAGCACTGGTACGTGCAACGGAGTCTGGCCGGTGACGGTAAAGACGGGGTGCAGGAGGGAGCACCACCGATCTATAGCATTACTCAACGGGAAGAACGGCGCCCATCCTGCGATATTAATAACGCAAGTACTGTATTAGTGAGGGGCCTGAGATTAAGACTTGGTGAAGCGAGCACCCCACTGAGGCCCTGGATGGTCTGGTAGCGCGCGCCCAAAGCGTGGCCCTCCGGCACTACGGCAGGCCCAAAACAGGAAGTCCCGCTAACGAGTACACCTTCCACCCTGTGTAGATCCAGTGGCCCCGTGTGGGGCGCGTGGGGCGTTTCCTACTTGAGGCGCTAGCAATCAGCCTGGACATTGCGTGATGTAGAAGTGGGGCGGTCACATTGCATGAACGAGGACGGAATACCAGCTATCACTGAGGATACTATATCACCAATAAGTAGTGAGGTGGCAAAAAGACAAACTACAAGGCGGAGAGTGGCGGAGAGGAGGGGTCCCCACGGCACCTAGGTGCACGGCTAGACTTTGACCCGCGGAGCCCTGCCCCAGACGCGGTTTCCTACAGCATTTCACCGAGACACAGGGAGGGACGAAGCCGCTTCCTGCAGGCCTCAAGACATGATGGGCAAGACGAATAGGAGTAGCTCCACGCAGGCCAAGCTAGACAAGTTCGCTTACAGCCAGCATGCACAATCTCAGCCCAATGGGCGAAACTCCACCGGGACTTCCCAAGAAACGGAAGGGACCAAGAAGGTAACGTTGGAAGACATCATGAGAACACTGTCGGATGTCAAAACCACAGTTGGGTCCATCTCCTCTGAAGTCACGCTACTGTGAGCAGACTTTCAAAAGATGACAGAAAGAGTATCCCAGGTAGAAGTGGTGACGAAGTCTCTGGTGGAGGACATGTCGGAGCTACAAACGGCCATGGAGCGAATGGAGAAGTTCACCAAGCTTTTGCAAGACAAGCTGGACGACCAAGAGGGAAGCTCACGAAGAAATAATGTACGCATCCTCGGCCTGCCCGAGACGGAGGGTAAGGGAGCCATGGACCTTTACATTGAAGATCTCATAAAAACCAAATTGCAACCAAAAGGGCTGTCACACTTCTTCTCCGTGGAAAGAGCACACAGAGTTCCAGGCGGACTACCCAAATCAGGTGCTGCTCCGCGGCCTGTGCTGGCTAGGCTCTTTAATTTCAGAGACAGGGATGCCATCCTGCAGGCGGGGAGAGTCTCCCCCCCCCCGTCAAGATTCAAAACGCAACTCTGGCCTTTTTCCCAGACTACACGGCGGAAGTAGCCAGGTGCCGCAAATCGTTCACAGAGGTTAAAAAAGCACTGCGAGACAGGGAACTCCCGTACTCCATGTTATTTCCCGCCAAACTAAGGGTAGTCGCCGACGGAAAGACTTGGTTTTTCGATAATCCGGAAGTGGCCCGAGACTGGCTCGATGGATGGCGCCAGAGAGGGCAACAACATCGTGCACACAGAGATCGACCCGATCAACGTAACGGCAAACAACTGCACAGACAGGTCGACCACCCGACGCATCAGGGCGGCCCGGAAGGAACTGAACTTAACGCGACACAAGATCTCTTCGATTCGGGACAACCAGCCCCGGTCTGATGTCTACCTATAGCAGAGCGGGACAAGATGAGACAAGAAGGACCTGGGTCCCGAGGCAGCTGAGTAGGGTGGGCACAGTTAGTGCCTGTAAGGAACTCACCAACCCCACGAGCAAGTAAGATAGTTGGGGAAGGACTAAAGCACTCTGCGAAGTTGGGGTCACAGGCGGGGGTTTGTCCGTGGAGCAGGGGAGCAGGGAGGGGGGAAGGAGTTACAGTTATGTTGTTCTTGTTTCTGTTTTTAGCCATCACTCACACCACGCAATACACTATCTCCCGATGTGGAGACACACGCCTGCATACTATCGTAAAGCATCAAGTCGGCATTAACCCGAGCGCCACGGTGCGCAATACATTAACACACCGGCTCAATGACCCAACAACTGCATGTAGCGCCCGCAAGGACTGACTCCAGAAAGGTAACCGTGCCCCCTCTGCGCCTCTTAACTTGGAACGTCAGAGGCCCAGGGGATAAAATAAAGAGGGGGTTAGTGTTACAAGCCATTAAGCGACAGAGCCCAGATTTAGTCCTACTCCAAGAAACACATCTGGCAGGGACAACATGTAAAGCGCTTGATAGGCGTGGCTATGAGATGGCAACACATGCAGAATTTACCACCGGTTCCAGGGGGACAGGAATCCTAATAAAAAAGAAGTCGCCCTTTATCATCACTCATCGTGTGACAGACGACCAGGGTCGTTTCGCCGCTATACATGGCCAATGGGAGGGAAAACCGCTGAATGTAGTCTCTGTCTATATACCCCCGGCACTCCACTCCATAACTCTGCCTGTCCTAGGTAAATTCCTCCTGGACCTACCTGAAGGAGACACGATTATAGGGGGGGACCTGAATGCCATAATGGACCCGGAGGTAGACACCTTACCCACTAGAGACAATCCAAGACGGAACACAGCATTACCTGACTTTCTAGACGCCTTTGGCATCACGGATGTGTGGCGGCATCTGCACCCCACGGCGACACAATACACTTATTACTCAGCGGTACACAATAGCCTATCTAGAATAGACTACTTCTTGTTCCTAGGTTTGGGGCTGGGGGCCGTGGACAACCTAGATATCCTGCCCAGAGGTATATCTGACCACTCGCCACTCATTTTGTCTCTCACCACCGGGGAAAAGACGTGCGCTAGAATCTACCCGTCATATCCGAATTACTTAAAAATCCCTAAAGTCCGGAAACAACTAAAATTGGCGACAACACACTTCTTCGCGGAAAACACAGGCACGGTGACTTCCCCGTCAGTCTTATGGGAAGCTTATAAAGCGGTCATCAGGGGCGCAGCGATAGCAACGATAACAGGACACAAACGAGATTCCCGGCGGGAACTCACGGAGAAGGAACTGCTGCTAAGCGACGCTAACACCGCCCATATGGCGAACCCCACCCCTGCCACAGCGCACACATTGCAACTAAGACAGCAGCAATACCAGACTCACCTTAAAACGACAGTTCAGGGACACATCACCAACACTGCACACAGAATTTACGATGTGGGAGACAAAGCAGGAAGAATGCTGGCGTGGTTAGATAAGAGAAAGGGAGGAGCAAGGGGTATCCTAAAGCTTCACGCTCCTGACGGCCAAGTAGTGACGCACCCGGAAGAAATTGTACACACTTTAACGACTCACTTTCAAGAAATATACACCCCGGAGCGTACCATCACCGCTCCAATGGCGTCGGAATCGCTAAATGCAATTGACATCCCCAGTATATCACATGAGGTTCGGCAAGACCTAGAGAAAGACCCGACAGAGGAGGAAATACAATTGTCAATCCAGGCATTGCAATCAGGCAAGGCACTGGGCCCTAATGGACTACCCGTGGAGTGGTACAAAGCCATGGCCTCGGAGCTTAGCAGACCCCTGTTAGCAATGTATAAAGAGAGCAGAGACAGGGCGGAACTACCACTTGATCAGCGTACGGCTACGATCATAGCCATACCAAAACCCGGAAAACCGCCGACTGATTGTGCCTCTTATCGCCCAATCTCACTGCTTAATGTGGAGGCCAAAGTACTGGCCAAGCTTCTGGCTAACCGTTTGATGCCACACCTACAAGCCCTGATCCACCCTGACCAATCAGGCTTTATGCCTAATAGGAGTACAGCGTTGAACCTCAGGAGGGTCCATGGAGTGCTGGCCCGTACGCACCTCCTCACTGAGAGGGCTGTAATTATCTCGCTCGACGCCAAAATGGCCTTTGACCTAGTGGAGTGGGAATATCTCTTTGAGGTTCTCGCACGTATGGGCTTTGGGCCGAATTACATAGCCTGGATACGACTCCTATACACACGACCGGTGGCACAGGTGATAGCAAATGGCCACATCTCGCTAGCATTCCCATTGGGCAGAGGGACCAGACAGGGATGCCCCTTATCACCCTTGCTGTTTACATTGGTGCTCGAACCCTTGGCTATCCTGCTTCGGGCGACGCCCCTGTTCCGGGGCATTAAATGGGAGGAAGGATGGGAAGAAAAAATATCACTATATGCAGACGACATGCTCGTCTATGTGGTCGACCCTGATGTCGGGATCCCGGCCCTACTAGATCTTTGCAACACCCACGGGAAATCCTCGTGCTATACCTTAAACTGGTCAAAATCAGTGATATACCCACTGAAGGGTCCGGCGCCAAACCTACAGATAGACTGCCCATTGACGACATCGTTGTCCTCCTTTAAATACCTGGGCATTGTTGTCACACAGGATGCACCAGCCTTCTTTATCAACAACTTGAAACCGCCTATGGAACGCCTGCGTGCAGACGTTAAACACTGGGCCACACTGCCCCTGACCCTCCTAGGGAGAGCAGCCTTATATAAAATGATGGCACTGCCCAGGTTTCTATATGTATTAGAAAACACCCCATACCTTGTCCCACCGCGATATTTTAAGCAAATTGCGGAGTTAGTCTCCAACCTGCTCTGGAACGCTGGCCCGGCACGTATAGCTTACGACAAACTGGTAAAAAGTTGGTATGAAGGGGGAATTGCATTGCCCAACATACAGCTATATTACTGGGCAGCTCAACTTAAAATAATCAACCAATGGCTCCACGCCCCGAGGAACGACCCAGCTTATCAAGCAGACTGGTCTCAACTGGGGACGGATTGTATGCTCTCGGTACTCTATAATAAACCGCAGCTTGATCACCTGACTGGCCCAACGCGGCACACGGCGACACTGTGGCACATAGCACAGGCGCGGATGGGCTGGAAAGGAAAAATAACTAAAATGACACCATTGTGGGACACAAAGGCACTGGGGTCCCTGAGAATATGAAAGGGGTTTACACAATGGGATCCTATAGGCATTTCCACAGTAGGGGACATGTGGGACAAAGACACAGTAATAACGTTTCCACAACTACAACATCTATACGGCCTTAGACCTACGGAGACGTATAGATATGTCCAAATCAGGCATGCACTGCTACGGGCGATTCCGGCGGGCACGGACTTACCGGAATCCTCGCCCCTAGAAGATAGACTTCTAACAGATTTCATGCAACACAAAGCGACCTCTCTTACCTATAAAAAGCTAACTAACAACCTAACTGACCCCACACAAAAACTGAAAGAGAAATGGGAAAGGGACGTAGGGGAGATGGATGAATCAGAATGGAACGAGGCATTGGCCTCCCCAAGAGAGGTAGGAATTTCGACAAAGTTCAGACTAGTGCAGCTAAAGATCCTACACCGCATCTATTATACCAGAACATTGCTTCATAAAATACATAGAGCGCCACACCCCTTTTGCCTGCGGGGATGCGGGGAGGAGGGAACACTGTTCCATACACTATGGGATTGCACACGTATACAAGAGTTCTGGAAAAGAGTGCTGCGTACTGTCTCTCAAGCACTTAAAATCACTGTTTTGCCTGAACCGCGCAGATGCCTCCTAAATGTCTGGGAGCCCAACGACTTGGACAGGTATGGGATACTGTGGGCTACACTGGCCATGACAGTGGCCAAGCGAGACATCGCGCAGAAGTGGGGGGCTCCGGAACTACCCACGGCGAGCAGATGGGCTAAAAATATGGACGAGCTAATGGTAACGGAGAGGGCGGTTTATGTCCTCAGAGCTTCCCCCCGGAAGTGGAACAAGGTGTGGGCAGCATGGAATGTCTATCGAGGGGAGATATGCGATCCTCTGCCGGAGGGAGATGATCTAGACTCCGAAGGGGAAGATTAGTGAGGAAAAGGCTCAGAGATGATCATAGTAGAGGGCCGAATGCACTGGTGGCCTAGTATATGAAGACTAAGTGGTGCTGAGAGAGGATTCGGACTTGCTTGTGGACAATGGAAGATAGTAACGTAAGAGCTATGATGGCTTAAGTTTGAGGGGGGGGGGTTGTTTCAAAAGGTTCTTGGGGACAAGGGGGCATATTAGGCGATGCAACCAAGACAATGGTTGAAGTCATTCAGAAGCATTGATTTAAACAAACACGAATGGTCGCACTCATCGCAGGAGGGATGACTAATATTATTGTTTGAAATTTTATGTTACATGATACGTGATGCAAAACTGTTAACATGTCACAAGGAAAATTATGTTGGAATGTAACACGACAACTGCTTAGTTTGCCTTCATGTCAATAAAGATTTTCAAAAAAAAAAAAAAAAAAAAGACATTAAAACACACATAAAAAATATAAAACAAACCTTACCTCAAGCGACGTGAAGCCTCTCCCAACCGCGAGCTGCTCTCCATCCAAATGACACAAAACGACCTAACCCAGTTACAAAATAAAAGACCCAAAAATAACAAAATAGTCCAATATAACAAACATATTATTAATTCTTTCAAAATTCACCTATAATAATTAAAAAATCACTACTATATTTTATAAAATGTTTTTTTCTTCCTTGTATTAAATAATTGTGAAATATGTTGTACAACTGTAAAAATAAATATTATAAAAGAAATAATATTTATTAAAATATTATTTGAAATGTTATAAAATGTTACAAAATTTTGTGATATCAAATTTCAGTTTGTACATAAATAAACATATTCTTAAAAATGTTGTATACAAATATATTGTTTAAAAAATTAATATTAATATTTTATATATTAATATTAATTTAAAAATTGTATGTACTAGCAACATGTGTAACACTATAAAAACGTTTTATTACATTTGCCAATATTATATTTTCTTATTATTATTTAAAACAAAACTTACATTTGTATAATGTTTTTTTAAAAATATACATTTCTCACAAATGTAAACATTTTAATTTGACAATTATTATCTCTGCAAAATATATAATACCTAATAAATGTATGTTGAAGAAAAAAATATTAATACATTTCTGTGTTTTTATTATTATGATCTAAAAAAAATATTATTTCCCATACACAAAAACTTATATACATTGATTTATGTACATAAAGAAACTACTCTTCCCACACCAATCCACATAAATATCATGTAGGTGCTGGACACTAATTAAATATAATTTACTATTCCCACTCCAGTCTACATAAAATTAAAGTAGTTGCTGGACACTAATGAAATATAATTTAATATTCCCACTCCAGTCCACATAAAATTGAAGTAGGTGCTGGACACTAATTAAATATAATTTACTATTCCCACTCCAGTCTACATAAAATTAAAGTAGGTGCTGGACACTAATTATATATAATTTTCTATTCCCACTCCAGTATACTTAAAATGGAAGTAAGTGCAGGACACTAATTAAATATAATTTAATATTCCCACTCCAGTCTACATAAAATTGAAGTAGGTGCTGGAGACTAATTTAATATAATTTACTATTCCCACTCCAGTCTACATAAAATTGAAGTAGGTGCTGGACACTAATAAAATATAATGTAATATTCCCACTCCAGTCTACATAAAATTGAAGTAGGTGCTGGACACTAACTATATATAATTTACTATTCCCACTCCAGTCTACATAAAATTGAACTAGGTGCTGGACACTAATTAAATATAATTTACTATTCCCACTCCAGTCTACATAAAATTGAAGTAGGTGCTGGACACTAATGAAATATAATTTAATATTCCCACTCCAGTCTACATAAAATTGAAGTAGGTGCTGGACCCTAATTAAATATAATTTACTATTCCCACTCCAGTCTACATAAAATTGAAGTAGGTGCTGGACACTAATTAAATATAATTTACTATTCCCACTCCAGTCTACATAAAATTGAAGTAGGTGCTGGAAACTAATTAAATATAATTTACTATTCTCACTCCAGTCTACATAAAATTAAAGTAGGTGCTGGACACTAATTATATAGAATTTACTATTTCCAATCCAGTGAACTTAAAATTGAAGTAAGTGCTGGACACTAATTAAATATAATTTACTATTACCACTCCAGTCTACATAAAATTGAAGTAGGTGCTGGACACTAAGGGGTCGATTCCGATTCGGGAAAAAAGACGTCCGTACGATTTGTATCCGGAGCCCTCTCCGTTCGAATCGTACCCGTCCGTCCGAGTCGCGAAGTACGATCCGTATTCCGTGAATCCGTCCGAATCGTCGCGATCCGTACGTATTGCAAGGCTGAAACCGTGAACCGTACGACTCATACACATACCGTACGACTCGTACACATGCCGTACGACCCGACGAGTACGATCCGGACCGGGGTATGAGGACGCGATTCGTACGGTCCACGTCAGGTAAGGGCGAGTCGTACGGAAAAGCACACAAACACATACACACCAGTACGGTCCGTACCCCCCATATTCGCAGGGGTACGCACCGTACCCCTGCGATCATGGGGTGTACGAGCCGTACCCTCATTGTACAATCGGCGTACGAGCCGTACCCCCATTGTACGATCGGTGTACGAGCCGTACCCCCATTGTACAATCGGTGTACGAGCCGTTCCCCCATTGTACAATCGGTGTACGCACCGTACCCCCATTGTACGATCGGTGTACGAGCCGTACCCCCATTGTACGATCGGTGTACGAGCCGTACCCCATGTACGATCGGTGTACGAGCCGTACCCCATGTACGATCAGTGTACGAGCTGTACACCGATCGTACATGGGGTACAGCTCGTACACCGATGTACAATGGGGGTACGGCTCGTACACCGATCGTACAATGGGGGTACGGCTCGTACACCGATCGTACAATGGGGGTACGGCTTGTACACCGATCGTACAATGGGGGTACGGCTCGTACACCGATCGTACAATGGGGGTACGGCTCGTACACCGATCGTACAATGGGGGTACGGCTTGTACACCGATCGTACAATGGGGGTACGGCTCGTACACCGATCGTACATGGGGTACTTGGGGGTACGGCTCGTACACCGATCGTACAATGGGGTACGGCTCATACACCGAGGCGCGAACTCTGCTTTTACGGCTGTTTTCAGCTCCCGTAGAAAAAGGGTCGTACGGTGCGTACCCGACACGTATCGTACTTGCTGGTTCGTAAAAACCAGCCGCGAACCGTACAGATGTCACGTACAGCGGGTTCCGAGGGAGAATCGTACGGAGATTAGAGTGGTACGGTGTCTTGTACGACTCGTACGGAGTACGGCTCCTGGTACGAATCGTACTTCGTCGTACGTACGGGACGTTTACAGGTACGATTCGTGCGGGGAAAAAACACTCCGTACGACGATTCGGAGCGCTTTTTACCGGATCGGAATCGACCCCCAAGTAAATATAATTTAATATTCCCACTCCAGTCTACATGAAATTGATGTATGTGCAGGAAACTAATTAAATATAATTTAATATTCCCACTCCAGTCTACATAAAATTAAAGTAGTTGCTGGACACTAATGAAATATAATTTAATATTTCCACTCCAGTCTACATAAAATTGAAGTAGGTGCTGGACACTAATTAAATATAATTTAATATTCCCACTCCAGTCTACATAAAATTGAAGTAGGTGCTGGACACTAATTAAATATAATTTACTATTCCCACTCCAGTCTACATAAAATTGAAGTAGGAGCTGGACACTTATTAAATATAATTTACTATTCCCACTCCAGTCTACATAAAATTGAAGTAGGTGCTGGACACTAATTAAATATAATTTACTATTCCCACTCCAGTCAACATAAAATTGAAGTAGGTGCTGGACACTAATAAAATATAATTTACTATTCCCACTCCAGTCTACATAAAATTAAAGTAGGTGCTGGACACTAATTATATAGAATTTACTATTCCCAATCCAGTGTACTTAAAATTGAAGTAAGTGCTGGACACTAATTAAATATAATTTACTATTCCCACTCCAGTCTACATAAAATTGAAGTAGGTGCTGGACACTAGGGGGTCATTAGGATGTCTGGCAGATTGCCTCCGCCAGCCTGGCGGAGGCAATCGGCCAGACATCCTTCCCTGAATTCCCCCCGGCCATATTACAATGGCGGGGGGGACCGCAGCGAGAGAAAACACCGCCCGCCTGTTTTCCGCCCCGGTCGCCTTGCGGCCGGGGTGGAAAATGATTAATATGGTGGCGGTGTCTATTAGACACCGCCAGCCATATTAACATGGGCTGTGTTACATGCTTTTCCGCGGCGGCAATGCCGTCATGGAAAGGCTGGCGGTGTTCACTCTGGGGGCCCGCTGCGGGCCCCCAGAGTGAAGCAGAGTGGGGACATGCTCATGGGGGGGTACTTGTTGTACCCCCCCACATTTACATGAACAAAGCGGCAGGCACCGTGCGGTGCCTGCCGCTTTGTTTATGTAAATGCTGCAAAGCATTTCTAGTATTGTGGCGGGCGGTGCAGAGAGCACCGCCTGCCACAATACTAAAAATACAGGATGTGCGCTCCACTGTGGCGGGCACATCCTAATACCCCCCACGGGACCCCCGCCCTTATGGCGGGTGGTCCCATTTACCACGAGGATGGCGGGCGGACAAAGTCCGCCCACCATCCTAATGAGGCCCTAAGTAAATATAATTTATTATTCCCACTCCAGTCTACATAAAATGTATGTAGGTGCTGGACAATAATTAAATATAATTTACTATTCCCACTCCAGTCTACATAAAATTGAAGTAGGTGCTGGACACTAATTAAATATAATTTACTATTCCCACTCCAGTCTACATAAAATTGAAGTAGGTGCTGGACACTAATTAAATATAATTTAATATTCCCACTCCAGTCTACATAAAATTGAAGTAGGTGCTGGACACTAATTAAATATAATGTACTATTCCCACTCCAGTCTACATAAAATTGAAGTAGGAGCTGGACACTTATTAAATATAATTTACTATTCCCACTCCAGTCTACATAAAATTGAAGTAGGTGCTGGACACTAATTAAATATAATTTACTATTCCCACTCCAGTCAACATAAAATTGAAGTAGGTGCTGGACACTAATAAAATATAATTTACTATTCCCACTCCAGTCTACATAAAATTAAAGTAGGTGCTGGACACTAATTATATAGAATTTACTATTCCCAATCCAGTGTACTTAAAATTGAAGTAAGTGCTGGACACTAATTAAATATAATTTACTATTCCCACTCCAGTCTACATAAAATTGAAGTAGGTGCTGGACACTAGGGGGTCATTAGGATGTCTGGCAGATTGCCTCCGCCAGCCTGGCGGAGGCAATCGGCCAGACATCCTTCCCTGAATTCCCCCCGGCCATATTACAATGGCGGGGGGGACCGCAGCGGGAGAAAACACCGCCCGCCTGTTTTCCGCCCCGGTCGCCTTGCGGCCGGGGCGGAAAATGATTAATATGGTGGCGGTGTCTATTAGACACCGCCAGACATATTAACATAGGCTGTGTTACATGCTTTTCCGCGGCGGCAATGCCGTCATGGAAAGGCTGGCGGTGTTCACTCTGGGGGCCCGCTGCGGGCCCCCAGAGTGAAGCAGAGTGGGGACATGCTCATGGGGGGGTACTTGTTGTACCCCCCCACATTTACATGAACAAAGCGGCAGGCACCGTGCGGTGCCTGCCGCTTTGTTTATGTAAATGCTGCAAAGCATTTCTAGTATTGTGGCGGGCGGTGCAGAGAGCACCGCCTGCCACAATACTAAAAATACAGGATGTGCGCTCCACTGTGGCGGGCACATCCTAATACCCCCCACGGGACCCCCGCCCTTATGGCGGGTGGTCCCATTTACCACGAGGATGGCGGGCGGACAAAGTCCGCCCACCATCCTAATGAGGCCCTAAGTAAATATAATTTATTATTCCCACTCCAGTCTACATAAAATGTATGTAGGTGCAGGAAACTAATTAAATATAATTTAATATTCCCACTCCAGTCTACATAAAATTAAAGTAGTTGCTGGACACTAATGAAATATAATTTAATATTCCCACCCCAGTCTACATAAAATTGAAGTAGGTGCTGGACACTAATTAAATATAATTTACTATTCCCACTCCAGTCTACATAAAATTAAAGTAGGTGCTGGACACTAATTATATATAATTTACTATTCCCACTCCAGTATACTTAAAATTGAAGTAAGTGCAGGACACTAATTAAATATAATTTAATATTCCCACTCCAGTCTACATAAAATTGAAGTAGGTGCTGGAGACTAATTTAATATAATTTACTATTCCCACTCCAGTCTACATAAAATTGAAGTAGGTGCTGGACACTAATAAAATATAATGTAATATTCCCACTCCAGTCTACATAAAATTGAACTAGGTGCTGGACCCTAATTAAATATAATTTACTATTCCCACTCCAGTCTACATAAAATTGAAGTAGGTGCTGGACACTAATTAAATATAATTTACTATTCCCACTCCAGTCTACATAAAATTGAAGTAGGTGCTGGAAACTAATTAAATATAATTTACTATTCTCACTCCAGTCTACATAAAATTAAAGTAGGTGCTGGACACTAATTATATAGAATTTACTATTTCCAATCCAGTGTACTTAAAATTGAAGTAAGTGCTGGACACTAATTAAATATAATTTACTATTACCACTCCAGTCTACATAAAATTGAAGTAGGTGCTGGACACTAAGGGGTCGATTCCGATTCGGGAAAAAAAGACGTCCGTACGATTTGTATCCGGAGCCCTCTTCGTTCGAATCGTACCCGTCCGTCCGAGTCGCGAAGTACGATCCGTATTCCGTGAATCCGTCCGAATCGTCGCGATCCGTACGTATTGCAAGGCTGAAACCGTGAACCGTACGACTCATACACATACCGTACGACTCGTACACATGCCGTACGACCCGACGAGTACGATCCGGACCGGGGTATGAGGACGCGCTTCGTACGGTCCACGTCAGGTAAGGGCGAGTCGTACGGAAAAGCACACAAACACATACACACCAGTACGGTCCGTACCCCCCATATTCGCAGGGGTACGCACCGTACCCCTGCGATCATGGGGTGTACGAGCCGTACCCTCATTGTACAATCGGTGTACGAGCCGTACCCCCATTGTACGATCGGTGTACGAGCCGTACCCCCATTGTACAATCGGTGTACGAGCCGTACCCCCATTGTACAATCGGTGTACGCACCGTACCCCCATTGTACGATCGGTGTACGAGCCGTACCCCCATTGTACGATCGGTGTACGAGCCGTACCCCATGTACGATCGGTGTACGAGCCGTACCCCATGTATGATCAGTGTACGAGCTGTACACCGATCGTACATGGGGTACAGCTCGTACACCGATGTAAAATGGGGGTACGGCTCGTACACCGATCGTACAATGGGGGTACGGCTCGTACACCGATCGTACAATGGGGGTACGGCTTGTACACCGATCGTACAATGGGGGTACGGCTCGTACACCGATCGTACAATGGGGGTACGGCTCGTACACCGATCGTACAATGGGGGTACGGCTTGTACACCGATCGTACAATGGGGGTACGGCTCGTACACCGATCGTACATGGGGTACTTGGGGGTACGGCTCGTACACCGATCGTACAATGGGGTACGGCTCATACACCGAGGCGCGAACTCTGCTTTTACGGCTGTTTTCAGCTCCCGTAGAAAAAGGGTCGTACAGTGCGTACCCGACACGTATCGTACTTGCTGGGTCGTAAAAACCAGCCGCGAACCGTACAGATGTCACGACAGCGGGTTCCGAGGGAGAATCGTACGGAGATTAGAGTGGTACGGTGTCTTGTACGACTCGTACGGAGTACGGCTCCTGGTACGAATCGTACTTCGTCGTACGTACGGGACGTTTACAGGTACGATTCGTGCGGGGAAAAAACACTCCGTACGACGATTTGGAGCGCTTCTTACCGGATCGGAATCGACCCCCAAGTAAATATAATTTAATATTCCCACTCCAGTCTACATGAAATTGATGTATGTGCAGGAAACTAATTAAATATAATTTAATATTCCCACTCCAGTCTACATAAAATTAAAGTAGTTGCTGGACACTAATGAAATATAATTTAATATTTCCACTCCAGTCTACATAAAATTGAAGTAGGTGCTGGACACTAATTAAATATCATTTACTATTCCCACTCCAGTCTACATAAAATTGAAGTAGGTGCTGGACACAAATTAAATATAAGTTACTATTCCCACTCCAGTCTACATAAAATTGAAGTAGGTGCTGGACACTAATTAAATATAATTTACTATTCCTACTCCAGTCTACATAAAATTAAAGTAGGTGCTGGACACTAATTATATATAATTTACTATTCCCACTCCAGTGTACTTAAAATTGAAGTAAGTGCAGGACACTAATTAAATATAATTTAATATTCCCACTCCAGTCTACATAAAATTAAAGTAGGTGCTGGACACTAATTATATATAATTTACTATTCCCACTCCAGTGTACTTAAAATTGAAGTAAGTGCAGGACACTAATTAAATATAATTTACTATTCCCACTCCAGTCTACATAAAATTGAAGTAGGTGCTGGACACTAATTAAATATATTTTAATATTCCCCCTCCAGTCTACATAAAATTGAAGTAAGTGCTGGGCACTAATTAAATATAATTTACTATTCCCACTCCAGTCTACATTAAATTGAAGTAGGTGCTGGACACTAAGTAAATATAATTTACTATTCCCACTCCAGTCTACATAAAATTGAAGTAGGTGCTGGACACTAATTAAATATAATTTACTATTCCCACTCCAGTCTACATAAAATTAAAGTGGGTGCTGGACACTAATTAAATATAATTTACTATTCCCACTCCAGTCTACATAAAATTGAAGTAGATGCAGGAAACTAATTAAATATAATTTACTATTCCCACTCCAGTCTACATAAAATTGAAGTAGATGCTGGACACAAACTTTTTATAACAACTAACCACAATTATTCCATATACAGCCAAGATGAAGCTACTAAATTTAATATTTATAAAATATTTTTACAATTTATTAAAAAAAATTATATAAAAAAAAATTATAACAATTTTTAAAAAATATATTTGGTTTAAATGTAAATTTTTTAATTTGTTCATTATTTATTTAAATTAATATTTCAAATTACTCCCCAGCCTAATCCCCTAAAAATAAATTAACCATTACTACAATAAATATTACATTTATTTTAAATTTCAAAATTAAATTTCAAAATGTAACATTTCAAAAATTTTTACAATTTTTTAAAAAAAATTAAATATTTGCATATATATATTTAAATTTGTTAAATATCATTTTTTTTAAATATATTTTTAAAACACTCCCCACCCTTATCCCCTATAAACCCAATAACCCGCTCCTAAAAATGAAAATGTTTTTTTTTTATTTTAAAATATTATTTAATTATTTTTCATATTTTGACACATATTAATTATTTGGACAAATTAATAATACTTATTATTTATACATTTTAATAGAAATATTATTAAATATTTGATTTTTTTAAACTAAAATACCTACATTTTGTATTTTTAAAATTGTCAATATAGAATTTTCTTACACAAATATTTATTATTTTTACATATTTTTAAAACACTCCCCACCCTTATCCCCTATAAACCCAATAACCCGCTCCTAAAAATATATAATTTTTTTAATTATTATAATATTATATTTATTTTTATAATTTTTTTTATATTACATTTACAGATTATACTACAATATTGTCATAAATTAGATATTTTTAACTATTATTTACAATTATACTATATTTTTATTTGTCGATATTTTGTCTTCCGATATATTTACTTACGATATTATAATACACATACTAAATACGATATTTTTGAATACTATATTTAAATTTTCGATATATTTTACCTTCGATATTAAATCTTCGATATTTTGTCATATCGATATTGAAATTTCGATATTATGTCTGATTACCATCCTGAATATGAGAAACACAGGAAATGGCATTTCCTTGCATGTGGATGAAAAATGTTTTAAGAGGTTAAAATATAGAGTAAAAAGGATTAAAACGGACGATAAAGAACAATGATAATTGCAAAGGCAGCAGCAACTGTGCCATGGTTTGGGGCACTAAAAGTGTCCCAGAATGATGTGATTTAGTGTACAACGTGCTGTTGCGGCTGGGCACGTCAATATCGAGCACGCTATGTTAAATTTGGAACGACTAAACAGGAGGAATTTGATGTTACTAAAGGTGTGCAACCCGCTCACATACGATGGCCTCACTCCAGTGACACGGGTAAAACGGTCTGCTCACTCCCACTGATCCCTACATAATATGCTGCCACCTACCAAAGCCCTCACGCTGCTTAGCTCCTGGAAAAGGCAGTAGCCTTTCACCACTGGGAAGGTAGCACTTGGGGCGCCTCACTCGGTCCAAAAAGACCCTAATTTGTTACACAGTCCTATGTCATGGCACACAAGAATTATCCGTGTTTCCCCATGACAACAAAAATCAGCATCAGGGATCCATACATCACTGCAGCTGGGGCACTTAGGGCAGGGTTAAATGTCCTTCACCATGCAAAGGACTTTTCCATCCCAACAAGGACCCTCAAGAGAAGAGTAGGTGTGGTCCAAGACCTACAGTGATTGCATTCGGCAGTGGCAGCTCCTGTGAGATTTGGCAAATTTTGGGTATTGGCAATTTCAAGAGAAATTAACAACCCTGGTAACCAGCACAGATTTGATATGACAAACTGTTGATTTTGTAAAGTGCCTGTTCGTTGTTGAAGTGCTCTGAACCAACACCGTGGTGCACGTTTTATTGACCTATGAATGAGTAAAAAAATAATGTCCCTCTACGATTCAAATGGGTAATCACAGTTCCCTTCAGCCAATGAATTGCTCCACTGATCCACCAAACTGGTTATTTAACATTAAAGTTGGAGATAGTGTAAGTCACCTAGGCATATGGCTTATACAGCTGGATGGATACTAAAAGGCTCATCTCTTTGTTATATTGTTTTAGCTTTTATTTTATGTATTCATTTCTTTTCTTATTTCTGAAGCGTGAATCTGGCCACTGGGAAAAAAGATGGATTTTCATACAACTCTAATTAAGAGTTATATCAAGGAAAGCAAATCTGTATACAAAAGAAATCTAGGTACAATAAATATAACAGAAGGAAAGTGAGGAGTTCGGGCAACAGCATGTACAATAGCTAAATCGAGAGATAGTGAATCTACATAGCCGTAGTTAGTATGTCTACATAGGAGCAGAAGCAGTGAACAGGTGAGGTATTGCATCGGGTTCAAAATATGTATCTTGAACAGGTAACTCTTTAGGTCTTTTAAGAAGGACAGATGATTTGGGCTGAGTCTCATGTTTTCTGGAATCTACTCCTCCAGTCTGGGGCCTAAGCAAAAGAATATCTGGTTTATGGTTTTGCTTTTTTTATTTTTGTGATTTCTAGCAGGAGTTATGATTTGTCCCTAGGCACTATTTCCCTCCTATAATGTATTGTTTTGTCATTTGGGAAAGATAATAGTGCGGAGATCCTTATGAGTTATACAGGCTACTTAAAGTACATTTTTATCTGTAAGGGCAGTATTGGTATTATTTTATGATAGAGGTGATGTGGCCTGACATTTGATCATCAGATGGCAAATGTGCTGGTGTATGTAGGATACCCTGGATGGAGACAAGTCTCCGTTGAGATAAGGTGGGACTAGGGTTTTACTGTTGCCCTGAAGTCCATAGGAAATAATTAGGCTGAGTTTTACCATCATGTGGAGTTGGAATTAAAGCATTTGCAGTCAAATTAGCAACATGTTCAGTCATATTGAGGCTTCAGTAGCTAATGAACCCCAGAGATGTGACAGCTAGGACCAGTGATGGGTTGATACCTAAAGATTGTTGGTTTATTGCCAAAACACTACAACCTTCTTCAGAGCTTTTGTTTGGAGTGTTAGAAACTAAACATTATGGGGCCGATTCCAATCCGGTAAAATATTCCGCCGTATGATTCGCATTCGTATCCGAATCCGTATGAATGGGAACTTCCCGTCCGACCTGCGAATTCGATCCGTTCCCGTCGAATGCCGTACGAATATCATCGAACCGTACAATCGCAGTTGATGATCCGTACGAATATGCAGCGGGAATCCTACCGTACGATTCGTAACCAGGCCGTACAAACACACTAGTACGATCCTGTACGAGAAGCCTGACAGCGATTCGTACGGCACAAAGTTTTCGTGCTTGAATAATGATTTGTACGGCAATATTCGGCTCGCATCAAGCAGCGTCAACACATACCACACGTGTACCCCTCGCTCAAGCACGAGTACGACACGCACCCCCCCAACAAGCCCACGCGAACCCCCCCACCCGCCAACGGCCCGTACAAGTCGATCGCACGCACAAGTACGACACGCACCCCCCCCAATAAGCCCACGCGAACACCCCCACCCGCCAACGGCCTGTACAAGTCGATCGCACGCACAAGTACGACACGCACACCCCCCTGCGCAAACCCCCCCACCCGCCAACGGCCCGTACAAGTCGATCACACGCACAAGTATGACACGCACACCCCCCCAACAAGCCCACGCGAACACCCCCACCCGCCAACGGCACGTACAAGTCGATCGCATGCACAAGTACGACATGCACACCCCCCTACGCGAACCCCCCACCCGCCAACGGCCCGTACAAGTTGATCGCACGCACAAGAACGACACGCACACCCCCCTACGCGAACCCCAAAACCCGTCAACGGCCCCTACTAGTCGATCGCACGCACAAGTACGACACACACACCTCCCTACGTGAACCCCCCCACCCGCCAACAGCCCGTACAAGTCGATCGCATGCACAAGTACGACACCCACACCCCCCCAACAAGCCCACGCAAACACCCCCACCCACCAACGGCACATACAAGTCGATCACACGCACAAGTATGACACGCACACCCCCCTACGCGACCCCCCCACCCGCCAACGGCCCGTACAAGTCGATCGCACGCACAAGTACGACACGCACCCCCCCCAACAAGTCCACGCGAACACCCCCACCCGCCAACGGCCCGTACAAGTCGATCGCACGCACAAGTACGACACGCACACCCCCCTACGCGAACCCCCCACCCGCCAACGGCCCGTACAAGTCAATCGCATGCACAAGTATGACACGCACACCCCCCCAAAAAGCCCACGCGAACACCCCCAGCCACCAACGGCACGTACAAGTCGATCGCACGCACAAGTACGACACGCACACCCCCCTACGCGAACCCCCCACCCGCCAACAGCCTGTACAAGTCGATCGCACGCACAAGTATGACACGCACACCCCCCTATGCGAACCCCCCACCCGCCAACGGCCCGTACAAGTCGATCGCACGCACAAGTTCGACACGCACACCCCCCTACGCAAACCCCCCCACCCGCCAATGGCCCGTACAAGTCGATCACACGCACAAGTACAACACGCACACCCCCTTAACAAGCTCACGCGAACACCCCCAGCCACCAACGGCATGTACAAGTCGATCTCACGCACAAGTACGACACGCACACCCCCCAACAAGCCCACGCGAACACCCCCACCCGCCAACGGCCCGTACAAGTCGATCGCATGCACAAGTTCGACACGCACACCCCCCTACGCAAACCCCCCCACCCGCCAATGGCCCGTACAAGTCGATCACACGCACAAGTACAACACGCACACCCCCTTAACAAGCTCACGCGAACACCCCCAGCCACCAACGGCATGTACAAGTCGATCTCACGCACAAGTACGACACGCACACCCCCTACGTGAACCCCCCACCCTCCAACGGCATGTACAAGTCGATCGCACGTACAAATACGACACGCACACTGTAGGAGAGTAGGGTCTGCAATCCTATGATCACCCAGATTTTTGCTTTTTGCTTCACTGGTTTACGACTTTCCCTGGCTGTGGGCCTGCTAATCAGACCCACAGCCTAGCTGTTCTCTCTAATCCAAATTGTACCCAGGTACTGAATTGGCACTGGGCCCTCTCAAGTCCCTGTACCCAGGGCTGAGGTGCACCCAGGAGTCTCCCAGGGGCTGCAGCATGTATTATGCCACCCCTGGGCTGACTAACTAAATCAGACACAACTGGCTGCTTGACAGCTGGGGCAGAGTGGTGTACTCACCCTCTGCTGTAGATATAGTATTCCTATATCTAAACCTAAATGGACACACAGATATCCTATCAGTCACTCCTATGGCAGGCCTTAACAATCCTGAAGGCAGAGTGCTTGGAATCGTGTGAGATGGTGCTCTGGCATGAGCTGAGCCTGTCTACGGCTTTCGGGATCCATCCCTTAGCCGTTTCCATGATATCGCATACCATATACTCTTAAGTGCATTATAATCCTCGCGGTTATATGCCAACTCTGGTATCGCTTTATCAAAACATGTCGAGTAAGGTGTCATACGAATTGGAATACTAACCCCTCGCCAATTCTGGCGACGGGGTTAGCATTCCACCCTTCTAGAGGGACACGACATGTATGTAACCTGTAACCCCGGTTAAAGTCAAACAGAGCCTTAGCTCCACAAAATGGATGCTGCCACCGAGACACAAGTCTGCCCTCCTGCTGCTGGGAGTCCTCCCAGAGCAGGAGGCAAGGACAAAGGGTTTCCTGCCAGGGGCGGTGCCAGCACCGTCCCAGACAGGATTTTGTGTATCCTAGGTAGGTAGGGCTTCAGAGGAAGGTGACTGCAAGTGGCACCCCGGTGCTCACTGTGCATAGGCCGGCTGAAACCAGTTCCAGGGGCACTCCAGCCCCTGGCCTGGGGAAAGCCCGCCAAAGGAGAGGGGTGTAACCACCCCCCTCCTAGTCCCACCCATAGGGCAGGACTTAGTCGCGTGCCAGCCCCTTTTTGCAGGATAGAGGTAGGAACTGGCCCCCTTCCAGACACGACTTTCTACGAAAGGACATCAAGATTTCTTCTTCAAGATTCTCCCTTGTGACTAAGGAGTAGTCACCCTGCATCCGCAGGCACCATTTTAAGAACACTGCGGTCTGCTGCAAGTCCTTCCTCCGGAATCTGACTGCCCAGCTCGACGAGAACCGGCTTCCCTGGCACCTCTGACCTCTACCCACCTCTACAGCTAAGCTGAGAACCGTGGGTGCGACGAGACCTCGAGGGACCGGCCATCTTCAAGACTGCACGACTTCTTTCCAGCACGACCGCCGAGGGATCCTCTGGTGAGTGCTTTGGGGTCTGAGAAGCCCCGACCCTGAGCAGCCCCAGCACCGAAGTTCAGCCTCCCAGCATCTCCACGATCTGCGTGGGGCCCTTCTGCTTTTTGCTGCTCACCGCCTTGTTTGGCTACTAGCCCGCTGGCTTGTGGCCTTCTTAACGACGCCCGACGACATCACTGTTGCTGGTCTGGTTGCTCCGGACTGGCCCTTGCTCCCTTCCAAGAGAGGAGCACCCCGGACCCTCCTGGTCCACTCCAGACGCCATTTTAGGTCCACCGCGTGGGCTTGAATTTGCCAAGACTTGTTGCCCCAATCCTGGGTCCAGCGACGTCGAGAGCATCATCCATCGTGGCACAGCTCGTACCTCCATCCTGGTCGGCGACAACGCCTCCTGGTCCGTGAGACTACAGAGCCCAGCGTCGCCCACTCACCTAGTCGAGGTGACTACCACCCGGTGCCCTCCTGGTGCCACCTGACTACTGGCTAGTAGTCACGAACTTGGTCCCCTCTGCTTTCAGGTGTCATCTTTCTTCGATCCAGGCTTGGATCACCCGAACAATCTTCACTGGTCGCCTGCCAGCAACTCCTTTCCGTCAGGCTCCTGGTTCGTCAACGGAGAATCCCGACGTCTTTTCAGACCTATGCAGCTGCAGCCCCTGGGCTAGGTAACTTCGGCATTTCGGTGCCTCAGCATAGCCTCACTATCCAAGGGTCCAGATCCACTTTCGTTTTTGACCTACCTAGTCGGGTTCGCCCGAGAACACTAACTTTGTGAATACTAGCTTCCATAGGCTTTTTCCCGCCTTACGCGTGAGAGTTCCCACTCTGCACGTGGCGTCCCTAGGCCTCCTGCTCCTAACCTGAGTGTTCAGTATTGTAGGCCTAGCGTTCCTAAAGCCTCTGAGAGTCGTTACTTACCTGCTAGTATTTCGCATTCCACTCTTGTAAAATATGGTTTTTCGTGCCCCTCGGGCATTGGTGTTAATTGTGCGACTTAAAGTATTTTCTTAAGAGTTTTGTATTGTGCTTAGCTCCCTGACTCATAAAGAGTTCAGGGTAGACTTGGTAGAAATAAATATACATTTATTTTCATAACAACTTGTGTGGTGTCCTTTCACTGGGTGTTCAAGGGGTAATGTGATGGTAAAACAGCTGGCTTAACACGCCCTCTAGAGTCTTAGCCTTAGACTGCTCGTATCCATGCTACTAGGATAGCTGGTCTATAAGGTTGACTTACAACCAATCATCAATAAGGGTTGTTTGGACTGATACAAAGTGCTCACTAGAATAGTGAACATTATATATCAGGCCAACTTCTCACATTGGTGAGCAGCGGTTGGGATTTGAGCTTGCTGTTGTTTTACCACACATATCCTAAGAATATCTTGTGAAAGATCACATAAGTACTAAAGGTACATATAACTTAGCTTAGAATACTCTGAGTTCTACTGAACCAGCTGTTGTAGCTCCTAGGGCCTAGCACACCCTAAACTACAACTCTAGCAAGGGACCAGTAGGTAAACATATAGTGTAGGTAAGTGCACCACTTACACCTCACTAGAAAAGCATGTCTACCCATGGAGAGTCTTCAGAGACTCCCCTTGTGGTTATTGACCCTCCACAGGTCAACTCAAGATATGCAGCTCTCAATTTCCAGGAGTTGAGACACTTGTGTACCTCCAGGAAATTGAAACAGGGGTCTAACCCCACCACTCCCTTTCTGTTAGGTCTCTTAGAGACTTATGATGCTAGGAAAGCATCTCAGGGAGATGGGAATATGCCAGCCTTAGAAGGGCACCTTGGTGATCCAGACCTCCACAACACTGTAAATGCAGTTGAGGAGGAGGACCCTGAGGAGCTCTCTGGGGATGAGGTAGACAAAGGTCTTGAGGTAGTCAGAAGGCTAACTAGGGCCAACATAGACTTGCTTGGGCTAGGATCTGGGGGACCCCCGGTACTGACCCTAAGTAGGCCTAACCTTGGAGTTAGGAGAGATAGATCTCTTTCTAGGGACTCCAATAGATCTCTGCACTCTAATGCCTCTTCCCAGAGGAGAAGGAACTCTCCCCAGAGGAGATTGACTTCCCCTCAGAGAAGGGAGCATGAAGCTAGGATGAGGCAGGCTACTCTGAGGATTGAAAGGGAAGAACTTGCCCTGGCCAAAGAGAAGCTTGCCTTTGCAAGAGAGCAGCAGATGAGTGGGTTAGCTCCCACTGGTGGCAGCAATCTCCCAAGAGATAGAGAGAAGGGTTTAGACACTAAACACCTGACAAAAATAGTGCCCCCCTTTAAGCAAGGGGATGACATCCAGAAATGGATGGCTGCTTTGGAGAGGGCCTGCACTGTGCAGGGCATTCCCCAAAGTCAGTGGGCAGCTATACTGTGGCTCTCCTTTGATGGTAAAGGTAGAGACAAGCTCCTCACTACAAGAGTGGAGGATGCTAATGATTACCAGGTCCTGAAAAATACACTGGTTGATGGGTTTGGTTTAACCACTGAGCAGTACAGGTTGCTGTTCAGAGACACCCAGAAAACTCAGTCTCAGGACTGGTCTGACTTTGTGGATAGTGCCACTAAGGCTTTGGAGGGCTGGTTGCTGGGTAGCAAGGTTACTGATTACACAGGATTGTATAATCTGATGATGAGAGAACAAATTTTAAATAATTGTCAGAACCAGTTGTTGCACCAGCACCTTGTTGATTCAGATCTGACCTCTCCCCAAGAATTGGGAAAGAAGGCAGACAAATGGGTCAGAACAAGGATCAAGCAGAACCAGAACCAGAACCAGGGTGGTCAGCAGAAAGCAGACCAGAAGGGTAATACTAAGAGTGAACAAAATGACCAGAAGTCTTCAACAGGTCCCCAACAAACCAAAGAGGGTGGGGGTCAGGCTTCACAGCAGAAAAAGAAGACTCAAGAAGGCCAGTCAAAAAGGTGGTGCCAGTACTGTAAAAGTAAGTCTCAATGGTTTAGTGAGTGCACCAAAAGAGGAGGGCAAACCTCTACCACTACAGCCCCTAAGGCAACTGCACCCCCTAGTACAGTCAGTAGTGGTAGTGCACCTCCCAAGGGATTAGTTGGGTTAACCTTGGGAACTGAGGAGTCTGACAACTTAGTTGGCACACTCACTCAGGCTGTCCTTGTCTGTACAGGGGATATGGATATGTCCCCTGATGTAAGTCCCAATACTTTGGGCAAATACAGGCAGACACCTTTAATAAATGGCAAGATGGCTCAGGCCTATAGGGATACTTGTGCCAGTGTCACCATGGTGACACCTAACTTTGTGGACCCTGGACAGATCATGCCAGGTACAGATTTCCTGGTGACCAACGCCAGCAACGTCACTACCAGTCATAGTATGGCGATTGTTGCTTTCTCCTGGGGAGGGGTAAGTGGTCAAAAGAAAGTTGTAGTCAGTTCAGACCTCCCAGTTGATTGTTTGTTGGGCAATGATTTGGAGTCATCACTATGGTCAGAAGTGGAGCAGAGGACTCACATGGAAATGTTAGGCTTGCCAGCACATGTGCTTGCTGTGACTAGGTCACAGGCCAGAAGATGCCCCACTGAACAGGTGCTGGATCCTGGAAGAATGGACCAGACACCTTCCAAGAAGAAGAGCAGTAAGGGTAAGGCTTTGCCTTCCCCCTTGCCCCAGGTTGAGGATCAAGTCTCTGAGGAGGCTGATCTGAGAGAGCTGAGGGAAACTGAGCCTAAAGAACTTGAACTTGATCAAGTTGAGTTTCTGGGCTCAGGGGGACCCTCCAGAGAAGACCTGGGGAAGGCACAGTTAGACTGCCCTTCCCTTGAACCCCTCAGACAGCAGGCTGCTGCTGAGGCTGCAGGGAATGCCACAGGTGCCCACAGGGTATACTGGGAAGATGGACTCCTGTACTCTGAGTCAAGAGACCCCAAGCCTGGTGCAACCAGGAGGCTGGTCATCCCCTTGTCTCTGAGAGGTTTCCTTCTCACCTTGGCCCATGAGATTCCCGATGCAGGTCACTTAGGTCAGACAAAGACTTGGGACAGGCTTGTCTCACACTTTCACTGGCCCCACATGAATGAGAATACCAAGGAGTTTTGTCGCTCCTGTGTCACTTGCCAAGCCAGTGGTAAGTCAGGTGGCACAACAAAGGCCCCCCTCATACCACTACCTGTGGTGGGGGTTCCCTTTGAAAGAGTGGGGATTGACATTGTTGGTCCAATGGAACCCCAGACAGCATCAGGGCACAAGTTTATACTGGTGGTGGTGGACCATGCCACCAGGTATCCTGAAGCTATTCCACTTAGGACCACTACAGCACCTGTAGTGGCAAGGGCCCTAGTTGGAGTGTTCTCCAGAGTGGGCTTCCCTAAGGAGGTTGTTTCTGACAAAGGTACAAACTTCATGTCAGGATATCTGACTGCAATGTGGAAGGAGTGTGGTGTGAACTACAAGTTCACCACACCCCACCACCCACAATGCAATGGGCTTGTTGAGAGATTCAACAGGACCCTCAAAGGGATGATTCATGGACTACCTGAACCTCTTAGGAGAAAATGGGATGTCCCGATCCCCTGCCTCTTGTTTGCTTACAGGGAGGTCCCACAGAAGGGGGTTGGCTACAGCCCTTTTGAACTTCTGTATGGGCATCCTGTAAGAGGACCCCTGTGTTTGGTGAAGGAAGGATGGGAGAGACCTCTCAAAGAGCCTGCAACCAACATAGTGGACTATGTACTTGGTCTCTGCTCCAGGATGGCTGAATACATGGAGAAGGCATCCAAAAACCTAGAGGCCAGCCAAGAACTCAAAAAAGCTTGGCATGACCAGAAGGCTGTCCTGACTGTATACCAGCCTGGGCAGAAGGTGTGGGTACTGGAGCCAGTGGCACCAGCAGCCCTCAAAGACAAATGGTCTGGGCCCCACACCATCATTGAGCAAAAGGGAGAGGTCACCTACCTGGTGGACCTTGGAACCCCCAGGAGCCCCCTCAGGGTGCTCCATGTGAACAGGCTCAAGGCATATGTCGACAGGAAGGACATGAGCTTGCTCATGGCCACAGATGAGGGACAGGAGGAAGAGAGTGACCCTCTCCCAGACCTGCTCACTCAGAATCCTGATGATGGATCAGTAGATGGTGTTGTCTTTTGTGGCAGCCTCTCTGAACATCAGCAACAGGATTGCAGGCAAGTTCTGCAATCCTTCAGACATATGTTCTCTCTGACACCCAGCCAAACTGATTGGTGTACCCATGAGGTTGACACTGGAGACAGTCTGCCTGTCAAGAGTAAAATCTACAGACAGCCTGATCATGTCAGAGACTGCATCAAAACAGAAGTGCAGAAAATGTTGGAGTTGGGAGTCATTGAGCCCTCAGATAGCCCTTGGGCTAGCCCAGTAGTTCTAGTGCCAAAGCCTCACACCCAGGGTGGTAAGAGAGAGATGAGGTTTTGCGAGACTACCGGGGCCTCAATGCAGTCACTAAGACTGATGCCCACCCAATACCAAGGGCAGATGAACTTATAGATAGATTGGCTTCTGCCAACTACTTAAGCACATTTGACCTGACAGCTGGGTATTGGCAAATCAGGTTAGCTGAGGAAGCCAGGCCCAAGACAGCATTTTCTACCCCTGGTGGTCATTATCAGTTTGTGGTAATGCCCTTCGGGTTGAAGAATGCCCCTGCCACCTTCCAAAGGTTGGTGAATCAAGTCCTCACTGGGCTGGATGACTTCTGTGCAGCATATCTTGACGATATTGCTGTCTTTAGCTCCACCTGGGAGGATCACCTGGTCCACCTGAGGAAAGTGTTAGAGGCCCTGCAAAAGGCAGGCCTCACTATCAAGGCCACTAAGTGCCAGATAGGGCAGACACAGGTTGTATACCTGGGCCACCTTGTAGGTGGAGGCCAGGTTCAGCCACTGGAGAGTAAGATACAGGCCATCAAGGACTGGACTCCTCCAATCACCCAGACTCAGGTTCGAGCTTTCTTGGGCCTGACTGGGTACTATAGGAAGTTTGTCAGAAATTATGGGTCCATAGTGACCCCTCTTAATGACCTGACAAGCAAGAAGATGCCAAAGAAAGTTCAGTGGACAGCAAGCTGTCAGAAAGCATTCAATGACCTAAAACAGGCCATGTGCACAGCACCTATCCTTAAGAGTCCAGATTACTCCAAGCCATTCATTGTCCAAACAGATGCTTCTGAGTTGGGTGTGGGAGCTGTTCTGACTCAGCTGAATTTTGATGGTAATGACCAGCCTATTGCTTTCATTAGCAGGAGGCTGACCCCCAGAGAGAAAAATTGGTCAGCTATTGAGAGGGAGGCCTTTGCTGTGGTTTGGGCCCTGAAGAAGCTGAGGGCCTACTTGTTTGGTACTCACTTCACCATTCAGACCGACCATAAGCCCCTCTTGTGGCTAAATCAGATGAAGGGTGAAAACCCCAAACTGCTTAGGTGGTCCATTTCTCTACAGGGGATGGATTTTACAGTGGAGCATAGACCTGGTACTGATCACAGCAATGCTGATGGGCTCTCCAGGTATTTCCACTTAGAGCAAGAAGACTCACCTGGTCAAGGTTAGTTTATTGTCCCAAAGTTTGGGGGGGTCATGTAGGAGAGTAGGGTCTGCAATCCTATGATCACCCAGATTTTTGCTTTTTGCTTCAACGGTTTATGACTTTCCCTGGCTGTGGGCCTGCTAATCAGACCCACAGCCTAGCTGTTCTCTCTAATCCAAATTGTACCCAGGTACTGAATTGGCACTGGGCCCTCTCAAGTCCCTGTACCCAGGGCTGAGGTGCACCCAGGAGTCTCCCAGGGGCTGCAGCATGTATTATGCCACCCCTGGGCTGACTAACTAAATCAGACACAACTGGCTGCTTGACAGCTGGGGCAGAGTGGTGTACTCACCCTCTGCTGTAGATATAGTATTCCTATATCTAAACCTAAATGGACACACAGATATCCTATCAGTCACTCCTATGGCAGGCCTTAACAATCCTGAAGGCAGAGTGCTTGGAATCGTGTGAGATGGTGCTCTGGCATGAGCTGAGCCTGTCTACGGCTTTCGGGATCCATCCCTTAGCCGTTTCCATGATATCGCATACCATATACTCTTAAGTGCATTATAATCCTCGCGGTTATATGCCAACTCTGGTATCGCTTTATCAAAACATGTCGAGTAAGGTGTCATACGAATTGGAATACTAACCCCTCGCCAATTCTGGCGACGGGGTTAGCATTCCACCCTTCTAGAGGGACAAGACATGTATGTAACCTGTAACCCCGGTTAAAGTCAAACAGAGCCTTAGCTCCACAAAATGGATGCTGCCACCGAGACACAAGTCTGCCCTCCTGCTGCTGGGAGTCCTCCCAGAGCAGGAGGCAAGGACAAAGGGTTTCCTGCCAGGGGCGGTGCCAGCACCGTCCCAGACAGGATTTTGTGTATCCTAGGTAGGCAGGGCTTCAGAGGAAGGTGACTGCAAGTGGCACCCCGGTGCTCACTGTGCATAGGCCGGCTGAAACCAGTTCCAGGGGCACTCCAGCCCCTGGCCTGGGGAAAGCCCGCCAAAGGAGAGGGGTGTAACCACCCCCCTCCTAGTCCCACCCATAGGGCAGGACTTAGTCGCGTGCCAGCCCCTTTTTGCAGGATAAAGGTAGGAACTGGCCCCCTTCCAAATCAGATCATCTTTGGAATCAAGACACGACTTTCTACGAAAGGACATCAAGATTTCTTCTTCAAGATTCTCCCTTGTGACTAAGGAGTAGTCACCCTGCATCCGCAGGCACCATCTTAAGAACACTGCGGTCTGCTGCAAGTCCTTCCTCCGGAATCTAACTGCCCAGCTCGACGAGAACCGGCTTCCCTGGCACCTCTGACCTCTACCCACCTCTACAGCTAAGCTGAGAACTGTGGATGCGACGAGACCTCGAGGAACCGGCCATCTTCAAGACTGCACGACTTCTTTCCAGCACGACCGCCGAGGGATCCTCTGGTGAGTGCTTTGGGGTCCGAGAAGCCCCGACCCTGAGCAGCCCCAGCACCGAAGTTCAGCCTCCCAGCATCTCCACGATCTGCGTGGGGCCCTTCTGCTTTTTGCTGCTCACCGCGTTGTTTGGCTACTAGCCCGCTGGCTTGTGGCCTTCTTAACGACGCCCGATGACATCACTGTTGCTGGTCTGGTTGCTCCGGACTGGCCCTTGCTCCCTTCCAAGAGAGGAGCACCCCGGACCCTCCTGGTCCACTCCAGACGCCATTTTAGGTCCACCGCGTGGGCTTGAATTTGCCAAGACTTGTTGCCCCAATCCTGGGTCCAGCGACGTCGAGAGCATCATCCATCGTGGGACAGCTCGTACCTCCATCCTGGTCGCCCACAACGCCTCCTGGTCCGTGAGACTACAGAGCCCAGCGTCGCCCACTCACCTAGTCGAGGTGACTACCACCCGGTGCCCTCCTGGTGCCACCTGACTACTGGCTAGTAGTCACGAACTTGGTCCCCTCTGCTTTCAGGTGTCATCTTTCTTCGATCCAGGCTTGGATCACCCGAACAATCTTCACTGGTCGCCTGCCAGCAACTCCTTTCCTTCAGGCTCGTGGTTCGTCAACGGAGAATCCCGACGTCTTTTCAGACCTATGCAGCTGCAGCCCCTGGGCTAGGTAACTTCGGCATTTCGGTGCCTCAGCATAGCCTCACTATCCAAGGGTCCAGATCCACTTTCGTTTTTGACCTACCTAGTCGGGTTCGCCCGAGAACACTAACTTTGTGAATACTAGCTTCCATAGGCTTTTTCCCGCCTTACGCGTGAGAGTTCCCACTCTGCACGTGGCGTCCCTAGGCCTCCTGCTCCTAACCTGAGTGTTCAGTATTGTAGGCCTAGCGTTCCTAAAGCCTCTGAGAGTCGTTACTTACCTGCTAGTATTTCGCATTCCACTTTTGTAATATATGGTTTTTCGTGCCCCTCGGGCATTGGTGTAAATTGTGCGACTTAAAGTATTTTCTTAAGAGTTTTGTATTGTGCTTAGCTCCCTGACTCATAAAGAGTTCAGGGTAGACTTGTTAGAAATAAATATACATTTATTTTCATAACAACTTGTGTGGTGTCCTTTCACTGGGTGTTCAAGGGGTAATGTGATGGTAAAACAGCTGGCTTAACACGCCCTCTAGAGTCTTAGCCTTAGACTGCTCGTATCCATGCTACTAGGATAGCTGGTCTATAAGGTTGACTTACAACCAATCATCAATAAGGGTTGTTTGGACTGATACAAAGTGCTCACTAGAATAGTGAACATTATATATCAGGCCAACTTCTCACACACACGATTCCAAGCACTCTGCCTTCAGGATTGTCAAGGCCTGCCATAGGAGTGACTGATAGGAGATCTGTGTGTCCATTTTTAGGGTTAGATATAGGTATACTATATCTAAAGCAAAGGGTGATTACACCACCTTGCCCCAGCTGTCAAGCAGCCAGTTGTGTCAGATTTGGATGGCCAGCCAGGGGTGGCATAATACATGCTGCAGCCCCTGGTAGGCCCTGGGTACACCTATGCCCTGGGTACCTAAGGTACACTGTACAGGGACTGATAAGGTGACTCAGTATCCAATTAGATATGTACCTAAGGTACATGGAATCCATTTTACAGAGAGAGCAGTAGGCCTGGGGTCCTGAATAGCAGGGCCCCAGGTCAACTAAGTCAGAAAACCAGCAAAACACCAGGCAAAAAGTTGGGGGCAACCATAGTCAGGGATCTACCTTCCTACAACTGACTTCACAGGATTGTATAATCTTATTATGAGAGAGCAAGTCTTAAATAATTGTCATAACCAGTTATTACACCAGCACCTGGTAGACTCTGATCTGACCTCTCCACAAGAATTGGGTAAGAGGGCAGACAAATGGGTCAGAACCAGGATTAGGCCTAAGAACCAAGGTGGTGACCAGAAAAAGGAATCAACCAAGCCTCAAGAGAAGGGTGGGAATAAATCTGCAGATCAAACCACATCAGGGCCCCAAAAATCCTCTGAGGGGGGTGGGTCCCAGAATCCTTCTAATAACCAGAAGAAACCTTATTGTTATCCCTGTAAACAGGTGGGTCATTTGAAAACTGACAGCAGTTGCCCAAAGAACAACAATAAGGAGAACATACCCCCAAGTAACATTCCCAAACCTCCTGTTACTACTAGTAGTAATCCCCCAGGTGGTGGGAGTGCCCCCAAGAATTTGGGTGCATTTACTTTGGGAGTTCCTGGGGACTCTGGCCTAACCAGGTCCCCAAACTTCGATACTCTTGTCTGTGAGACTGGCATGGGGTTTGCCAACTTCGCAACTTGTCCCAACACTTTGGGCAAGTACAGACAGGAGCCCCTCATCAATGGTATAAAAGTTGAGGCCTATAGAGATACAGGGGCTAGCATCACCATGGTGACTGAGAGTCTAGTCCCCTCAAGGCAACTTTTACCTGGTGCCACATACCAGGTGACCAATATTGATGGAGTACAGAGAGATCATCCCATGGCAGTGGTCAATCTCAGCTGGGGAGGTGTCACTGGCCACAAGAGAGTGGCAGTGTCACCAAACTTGCCTGTAGATTGCCTACTGGGGAATGATTTAGAGCTCTCAGCCTGGGCTGAAGTAGAGCAAGAAACCCATTCTAAAATGGTAAACTTCCATGGTAAGGTTAGTGGGGCAGTGATAGCCACAGCCCCAGTCCAAGATGTCCTCCCTGAACAGGTCAGGAGGGCTGTGCCAGTCAAAGCCCAATCTCAGACAACTTCCTTCCCAGAACAGGTTGTAAAGGCTGTGATGGTCACAGCCCACACCCAAACTGAGCCCCCTCCTGAAAAGGTTGGGAGAGTTGTGATGGCCACAGCTCAAACTCAGACAGATGATAGTGTTGGGAAGCCTGAAACTATGGATCACTCCACTCAGACAGAGAGCATTGAGGAGGAAGAGAAATCTCCCTCCCACCAGACTTTAGGAAAGGGTCAGCCTCCTCAGGGAACTGATCTGACCCCTTGTGAAGAAACTGCCACAGAGGTAGTCAGGCCTAGCCTGGCCGAACCCCTGATGTCAGTGGACCCTTCCAAGGTGGCACCCAGTCTGGAGCGGGTAACCTGCCCCTCTCTACCCTGCCTCAGTCAGCCCAGGGCTGTAGAGGTCAGGGAGGCCAGTGGTGGACCCTAAAGGGCCCCCTGTCCAAAAGAAATTCCCAATCAGCAGATTAAGGGCACTGAAGCTAGCAGTCCTAGCCAAGTGAAAATAAAACAAACTCCTGAGGGATCCCCCTTAAATTTAGTTAGGGACCTCCCACAGATGGACACTGTTGGGCACAGCCAGACCTGGGACCTAAGGGCCCCAAACCTGACCTGTCCCTCCAGTAAGCCAAACAGAGGGACCCAACCTCCAGCTGTAGGTAGCCAGAGGTTGACCCTGAGAGCCCAAAACAACTCAGTCCTGGAAAGAAAGGCCTCTATGGTGGAAAATGATTGGAGGAATCTGAGCCCAAAATTAGTGGAGCCTCACTTCAGTACTCCATTTCAGCACCAGCCTTTTCCTTTGCCAAAACACACCACAGGTAGAGATTCCCTATGGTGGAGACCCTCAGATACCCTTAGGGTGAGGGATTGCTTAGTGGACCATGAGATAGGGGGTAACCATGCCAGTGCTGGTACTTCCTTATATGGCCACTCAGGCAATATAGGCTTACCTGGCAAGGATAGCCTTATCTCCTTTCGTTTGGGGGGGGTTATGTAGGAAGGTAGATCCCTGACTATGGTTGCCCCCAACATTTTGCCTGGTGTTTTGCTGGTTTTCTGACTTAGTTGACCTGGGGCCCTGCTATTCAGGACCCCAGGCCCACTGCTCTCTCTGTTAAAATGGATTCCATGTACCTTAGGTACATATCTAATTGGATACTGAGTCACCCTATCAGTCCCTGTACAGTGTACCTTAGGTACCCAGGGCATAGGTGTACCCAGGGCCTACCAGGGGCTGCAGCATGTATTATGCCACCCCTGGCTGGCCATCCAAATCTGACACAACTGGCTGCACGACAGCTGGGGCAAGGTGGTGTAATCACCCTTTGCTTTAGATATAGTATACCTATATCTAACCCTAAAATGGACACATGTATTCCTATCAGTCACTCCTATGGCAGGCCTTAACAATCCTGAAGGCAGAGTGCATGGAATAATGTGAAATGGTGCTCTGGGATGAGCTGAGCCCGTTTGCAGCTTGCGGAACCAAGTCCTAATAGCTGTTCCATGATAACGCATACCATATACTCTTAAGTGCATTATAATCCTTGCGGTTAAATGCCAACTCTGGTATCGCTTTATCAAAACATGTCGAGTAAGGTGTCATACGAATTGGAAGACTAACCCCTCGCCAATTCTGGCGACGGGGTTAGCATTCCACCCTTCTAGAGGGACACGACATGTATGTAACCTGTAACCCCGGTGTAGGAAGGTAGATCCCTGACTATGGTTGCCCCCAACTTTTTGCCTGGTGTTTTGTTGGTTTTCTGACTTAGTTGACCTGGGGCCCTGCTATTCAGGGCCCCAGGCCTACTGCTCTCTCTGTAAAATGGATTCCATGTACCCTAGGTACATATCCAATTGGATACTGAGTCACCTTATCAGTCCCTGTACAGTGTACCTTAGGTACCCAGGGCATAGGTGTACCCAGGGCCTACCAGGGGCTGCAGCATGTATTATGCCACCCCTGGCAGGCCATCCAAATCTGACACAACTGGCTGCAAGACAGCTGGGGCAAGGTGGTGTAATCACCCTTTGCTTTAGATATAGTATACCTATATCTAAACCTAAATGGACACACAGATCTCCTATCAGTCACTCCTATGGCAGGCCTTAACAATCCTCAAGGCAGAGTGCTTGGAATCGTGTGAGATGGTGCTCTGGCATGAGCTGAGCCTGTCTGCGGCGTTCGGGATCCATCCCTTAGCCGTTTCCATGATATCGCATACCATATACTCTTAAGTGCATTATAATCCTCGCGGTTATATGCCAACTCTGGTATCGCTTTATCAAAACATGTCGAGTAAGGTGTCATACGAATTGGAATACTAACCCCTCGCCAATTCTGGCGACGGGGTTATCATTCCACCCTTCTAGAGGGACACGACATGGATGTAACCTGTAACCCCGGTTAAAGTCAGACAGAGCCTTAGCTCCACAAAATGGATGCTGCCACCGAGACACAAGTCTGCCCTCCTGCTGCTGGGAGTCCTCCCAGAGCAGGAGGCAAGGACAAAGGGTTTCCTGCCAGGGGCGGTGCCAGCACCGTCCCAGACAGGGTTTTGTGTATTCCAGGTAGGCAGGGCTACAGAGGAAGGTGATTGCAAGTGGCACCCCGGTGCTCACTGTGCATAGGCCGGCTTGAACCAGTTCCAGGGGCACACCAGCCCCTGAGCTGGAGAAAGCCCGCCAAAGGAGAGGGGTGTAACCACCCCCCTCCTAGTCCCACCCATAGGGCAGGACTTAGTCGTGTGCCAGCCCCTTTTTCCAAGATAAAGGTAGGAGCAGGCCCCCTTCCAAATCAGATCATCTTTGGAATCAAGACACGACTTTCTACGAAAGGACATCAAGATTTCTTCTTCAAGATTCTCCCTTGTGACTAAGGAGTAGTCACCCTGCATCCGCAGGCACCATCTTAAGAACACTGCGGTCTGCTGCAAGTCCTTCCTCCGGAATCTGACTGCCCAGCTCGACGAGAACCGGCTTCCCTGGCACCTCTGACCTCTACCCACCTCTACAGCTAAGCTGAGAACCGTGGGTGCGACGAGACCTCGAGGGACCGGCCATCTTCAAGACTGCACGACTTCTTTCCAGCATGACCGACGAGGGATGCTCTGGTGAGGGCTTTGGGGTCCGAGAAGCCCCGACCCTGAGCAGCCCCAGCACCGAAGTTCAGCCTCCCAGCATCTCCACGATCTGCGTGGGGCCCTTCTGCTTTTTGCTGCTCACCGCGTTGTTTGGCTACTAGCCCGCTGGCTTGTGGCCTTCTTAACGATGCCCGACGACATCACTGTTGCTGGTCTGGTTGCTCCGGACTGGCCCTTGCTCCCTTCCAAGAGAGGAGCACCCCGGACCCTCCTGGTCCACTCCAGACGCCATTTTAGGTCCAACGCGTGGGCTTGAATTTGCCAAGACTTGTTGCCCCAATCCTGGGTCCAGCGACGTCGAGAGCATCATCCATCGTGGGACAGCTCGTACCTCCATCCTGGTCGCCGACAACGCTTCCTGGTCCGTGAGACTACAGAGCCCAGCGTCGCCCACTCACCTAGTCGAGGTGACTACCACCCGGTGCCCTCCTGGTGCCACCTGACTACTGGCTAGTAGTCACGAACTTGGTCCCCTCTGCTTTCAGGTGTCATCTATCTTCGATCCAGGCTTGGATCACCCGAACAATCTTCACTGGTCGCCTGCCAGCAACTCCTTTCCTTCAGGCTCCTGGTTCGTCAACGGAGAATCCCGACGTCTTTTCAGACCTATGCAGCTGCAGCCCCTGGGCTAGGTAACTTCGGCATTTCGGTGCCTCAGCATAGCCTCACTATCCAAGGGTCCAGATCCACTTTCGTTTTTGACCTACCTAGTCGGGTTCGCCCGAGAACACTAACTTTGTGAATTCTAGCTTCCATAGACTTTGTCCCGCATCCCGCGTGAGAGTGCACACTCTGCACCCGAGTTCCCTAGGCCTCCTGCTAGAAATCTAAAGGTTCAGTAGTCCAGCCCTAGCGATCCTAAAGCCTCTGAGAATCGTTATTTACCTGCTAGTAATTCGCAATCCACTTTTGTAGTATATGGTTTTTCGTGCCCCTCGGGCATTTGTGTAAATTGTGCGACTTGAAGTATTTTTATAAGAGTTTTGTTGTGTGCTTAGCTCCCTGTCTCATAAAGAGCCAGGGTAGTCTTGTTATAAATAAATACACTGTTTATTTTCATAACCACTTGTGTGGTGTCCTTTCACTGGGTGTTCAAGGGGTAATGTGATGGTAAAACAGCTGGCTTAACACGCTCTCTAGAGTCTTAGCCTTAGACTGCTCGTATCCATGCTACTAGGATAGCTGGTCTATAAGGTTGACTTACAACCAATCATCAATAAGGGTTGTTTGGACTGATACATAGTGATCACTAGAATAGTGAGCACTGCATATCAGGCCAACTTCTGACATTGGTGAGCAGCGGTTGGGATTTGAGCTTGCTGTTGTTTTACCACACATATCCTAAGAATATCTTGTGAAAGATCACATAAGTACTAAAGGTACATATAACTTAGCTTAGAATACTCTGAGTTCTACTGAACCAGCTGTTGTAGCTCCTAGGGCCTAGCACACCCTAAACTACAACTCTAGCAAGGGATCAGTAGGTAAACATATAGTGTAGGTATGTGCACCACTTACACCTCACTAGAAAAGCATGTCTACCCAGGGAGAGTCCTCAGGGACCCCTCTTGTGGTGATTGACCCTCCACAGGTCAGCTCAAGATATGCAGCTCTCAATTTCCAGGAGTTGAGACACTTGTGTACCTCCAGGAAATTGAAACAGGGGGCTAACCCCACCACTCCCTTCCTGTTGGATCTCTTAGAGACCTATGATGCTAGTAAAGCATCTCAGGGAGAGGGGAATATGCCAGCCTTAGAGGGGCACCTTGGTGATCCAGACCTCCACAACACTGTAAATGCAGTTGAGGAGGAGGACCCTGAGGAGCTCTCTGGGGATGAGGTAGACAAAGGTCTTGAGGTAGTCAGAAGGTTAACTAGGGCCAACATAGACTTGCTTGGGCTAGGATCTGGGGGACCCCCAGTACTGACCCTAAGTAGGCCTAACCTTGGAGTTAGGAGAGATAGATCTCTTTCTAGGGACTCCAATAGATCTCTGCACTCCAATGCCTCTTCCCAGAGGAGAAGGAACTCTCCCCAGAGGAGATTGACTTCCCCTCAGAGAAGGGAGCATGAAGCTAGGATGAGGCAGGCTACTCTGAGGATTGAAAGGGAAGAACTTGCCCTGGCCAAAGAGAAGCTTGCCTTTGCAAGAGAGCAGCAGATGAGTGGGTTAGCTCCCACTGGTGGCAGCAATCTCCCAAGAGATAGAGAGAAGGGTTTAGACACTAAACACCTGACAAAAATAGTGCCCCCCTTTAAGCAAGGGGATGACATCCAGAAATGGATGGCTGCTTTGGAGAGGGCCTGCACTGTGCAGGGCATTCCCCAAAGTCAGTGGGCAGCTATACTGTGGCTCTCCTTTGATGGTAAAGGTAGAGACAAGCTCCTCACTACAAGAGTGGAGGATGCTAATGATTACCAGGTCCTGAAAAATACACTGGTTGATGGATTTGGTTTAACCACTGAGCAGTACAGGTTGCTGTTCAGAGACACCCAGAAAACTCAGTCTCAGGACTGGTCTGACTTTGTGGATAGTGCCACTAAGGCTTTGGAGGGCTGGTTGCTGGGTAGCAAGGTTACTGATTACACAGGATTGTATAATCTGATGATGAGAGAACAAATTTTAAATAATTGTCAGAACCTGTTGTTGCACCAGCACCTTGTTGATTCAGATCTGACCTCTCCCCAAGAATTGGGAAAGAAGGCAGACAAATGGGTCAGAACAAGGATCAAGCAGAACCAGAACCAGAACCAGGGTGGTCAGAAGAAAGCAGACCAGAAGGGTAATGCTAAGAGTGAACAAAATGACCAGATGTCTTCACCAGGTCCCCAACAAACCAAAGAGGGTGGGGGTCAGGCTTCCCAGAAGAAGAAGACTCAAGAAGGCCAGTCAAAAAGGTGGTGCCAGTACTGTAAAAGTAAGTCTCACTGGTTTAGTGAGTGCACCAAAAGAGGAGGGCAAACCTCTACCACTACAGCCCCTAAGGCAACTGCACCCCCTAGTACAGTCAGTAGTGGTAGTGCACCTCCCAAGGCATTAGTTGGGTTAACCTTGGGAACTGAGGGGTCTGACAACTTAGTTGGCACACTCACTCAGTGTAGGAAGGTAGATCCCTGACTATGGTTGCCCCCAACTTTTTGCCTGGTGTTTTGCTGGTTTTCTGACTTAGTTGACCTGGGGCCCTGCTATTCAGGACCCCAGGCCTACTGCTCTCTCTGTAAAATGGATTCCATGTACCTTAGGTACATATCTAATTGGATACTGGGTCACCTTATCAGTCCCTGTACAGTGTACCTTAGGTACCCAGGGCATAGGTGTACCCAGGGCCTACCAGGGGCTGAAGCATGTATTATGCCACCCCTGGCTGGCCATCCAAAACTGACACAACTGGCTGCTTGACAGCTGGGGCAAGGTGGTGTAATCACCCCTTGCTTTAGATATAGTATACCTATATCTAACCCTAAAATGGACACACAGATCTCCTATCAGTCACTCCTATGGCAGGCCTTGACAATCCTGAAGGCAGAGTGCTTGGAATCGTGTGAGATAGTGCTCTGGCATGAGCTGAGCCTGTCTGCGGCTTTCGGGATCCATCCCTTAGCCGTTTCCATGATATCGCATACCATATACTCTTAAGTGCATTATAATCCTCGCGGTTATATGCCAACTCTGGTATCGCTTTATCAAAACATGTTGAGTAAGGTGTCATACGAATTGGAATACTAACCCCTCGCCAATTCTGGCGACGGGGTTAGCATTCCACCCTTCTAGAGGGACACGACATGTATGTAGCCTGTAACCCCGGTTAAAGTCAAACAGAGCCTTAGCTCCACAAAATGGATGCTGCCACCGAGACACAAGTCTGCCCTCCTGCTGCTGGGAGTCCTCCCAGCCCAGGAGGCAAGGACAAAGGGTTTCCTGCCAGGGGCGGTGCCAGCACCGTCCCAGACAGGATTTTGTGTATTCCAGGTAGGCAGGGCTACAGAGGAAGGTGACTGCAAGTGGCACCCCGGTGCTCACTGTGCATAGGCCGGCTGAAACCAGTTCCAGGGGCACTCCAGCCCCTGGCCTGGGGAAAGCCCGCCAAAGGAGAGGGGTGTAACCACCCCCCTCCTGGTCCCACCCATAGGGCAGGACTTAGTCGCGTGCCAGCCCCCTTTTCCCAGATAAAGGTAGGAACTGGCCCCCTTCCAAATTAGATCATCTTTGGAATCAAGACACGACTTTCTACGAAAGGACATCAAGATTTCTTCTTCAAGATTCTCCCTTGTGACTAAGGAGTAGTCACCCTGCATCCGCAGGCACCACCTTAAGAACACTGCGGTCTGCTGCGAGTCCTTCCACCGGAATCCGACTGCCCAGCTCGACAAGACCCGGCTTCCCTGGCACCTCCGACCTCTACTCACCTCTACAGCCAAGCTGAGAACCGTGAGTGCGACGAGACCTCAAGGGACCGACTATTGCCAAGACTGCACGACTTCTGCACAGCAAGCCCGCTGGGTAATCTACTGGCGAGTGCTTTGGGGTCCGAGAAGCCCCGACCCTGAGCAGCCCCAGCACCGAAGTTCAGCCTCCCAGCATCTCCACGATCTGCGTGGGGCCCTTCTGCTTTTTGCTGCTCACCGCGTTGTTTGGCTACTAGCCCGCTGGCTTGTGGCCTTCTTAACGACGCCCGACGACATCACTGTTGCTGGTCTGGTTGCTCCAGACTGGCCCTTGCTCCCTTCCAAGAGAGGAGCACCCCGGACCCTCCTGGTCCACTCCAGACGCCATTTTAGGTCCACCGCGTGGGCTTGAATTTGCCAAGACTTGTTGCCCCAATCCTGGGTCCAGCGACGTCGAGAGCATCATCCATCGTGGGACAGCTCGTACCTCCATCCTGGTCGCCGACAACGCCTCCTGGTCCGTGAGACTACAGAGCCCAGCGTCGCCCACTCACCTAGTCGAGGTGACTACCATCCGGTGCCCTCCTGGTGCCACCTGACTACTGGCTAGTAGTCACGAACTTAGTCCCCTCTGCTTTCAGGTGTCATCTATCTTCGATCCAGGCTTGGATCACCCGAACAATCTTCACTGGTCGCCTGCCAGCAACTCCTTTCCTTCAGGCTCCTGGTTCGTCAACGGAGAATCCCGACGTCTTTTCAGACCTATGCAGCTGCAGCCCCTGGGCTAGGTAACTTCGGCATTTGGTGCCTCAGCATAGCCTCACTATCCAAGGGTCCAGATCCACTTTCGTTTTTGACCTACCTAGTCGGGTTCGCCCGAGAACACTAACTTTGTGAATTCTAGCTTCCATAGACTTTGTCCCGCATCCCGCGTGAGAGTGCACACTCTGCACCCGAGTTCCCTAGGCCTCCTGCTAGTAATCTAAAGGTTCAGTAGTCCAGTCCTAGCGATCCCAAAGCCTCTGAGAATCGTTACTTACCTGCTAGTAATTCGCATTCCACTTTTGTAGTATATGGTTTTTCGTGCCCCTCGGGCATTTGTGTAAATTGTGCGACTTGAAGTATTTTTATAAGAGTTTTGTTGTGTGCTTAGCTCCCTGTCTCATAAAGAGCCAGGGTAGTCTTGTTATAAATAAATACACTGTTTATTTTCATAACAACTTGTGTGGTGTCCTTTCACTGGGTGTTCAAGGGGTAATGTGATGGTAAAACAGCTGGCTTAACACGCCCTCTAGAGTCTTAGCCTTAGACTGCTCGTATTCATGCTACTAGGATAGCTGGTCTATAAGGTTGACTTACAACCAATCATCAATAAGGGTTGTTTGGACTGATACATAGTGATCACTAGAATAGTGAGCACTGCATATCAGGCCAACTTCTCACATTGGTGAGCAGCGGTTGGGATTTGAGCTTGCTGTTGTTTTACCACACATATCCTAAGAATATCTTGTGAAAGATCACATAAGTACTAAAGGTACATATAACTTAGCTTAGAATACTCTGAGTTCTACTGAACCAGCTGTTGTAGCTCCTAGGGCCTAGCACACCCTAAACTACAACTCTAGCAAGGGATCAGTAGGTAAACATATAGTGTAGGTAAGTGCACCACTTACACCTCACTAGAAAAGCATGTCTAACCATGGAGAGTCTTCAGAGACTCCCCTTGTGGTTATTGACCCTCCACAGGTCAACTCAAGATATGCAGCTCTCAATTTCCAGGAGCTGAGACACTTGTGTACCTCCAGGAAATTGAAACAGGGGTCTAACCCCACCACTCCCTTTCTCTTGGGTCTCTTAGAGACTTATGATGCTAGGAAAGCATCTCAGGGAGAAGGGAGTATGCCAGCCTTAGAAGGGCACCTTGGTGATCCAGACCTCCCCAACACTGCCAATGCAGTTGAGGAGGAGGAGGATCAAGAGGAGCTCTCTGGGGACGAGGTAGACAAAGGTCTTGAGGTAGTCAGAAGGCTAACTAGGGCCAACTTAGACTTGCTTGGGCTAGGATCTGGGGGACCCCCAGTACTGACCCTAAGTAGGCCTAACCTTGGAGTTAGGAGAGATAGATCTCTTTCTAGGGACTCCAATAGATCTCTGCACTCTAATGCCTCTTCTCAGAGGAGAAGGAACTCTCCCCAGAGGAGATTGACTTCCCCTCAGAGACTGGAGCATGAAGCTAGGATGAGACAGGCTACTCTGAGGATTGAAAGGGAAGAACTTGCCCTGGCCAAAGAAAAGCTTGCCTTTGCTAGAGAGCAGCAGATGAGTGGGTTAGCTCCCACTGGTGGCAGCAATCTCCCAAGAGAAAAAGAGAAGGGTTTAGATACTAAACACCTGACAAAGATAGTGCCCCCCTTTAAACAAGGGGATGACATCCAGAAATGGATGGCTGCTTTGGAGAGGGCCTGCACTGTGCAGTGCATTCCCCAAAGTCAGTGGGCAGCTATACTGTGGCTCTCCTTTGATGGCAAAGGTAGAGATAAGCTCCTCACTACTAGAGTTGAGGATGCTAACAATTACCAGGTCCTGAAAAATGCACTGGTTGATGGGTTTGGCTTAACCACTGAGCAGTACAGGTTGCTGTTCAGAGACACCCAGAAAACTCAGTCTCAGGACTGGTCTGACTTTGTTGATTGTGCCACTAAGGCTTTGGAAGGCTGGCTACTGGGTAGCAAGGTTACTGACTTCACAGGATTATATAATCTTATTATGAGAGAGCAAGTCTTAAATAATTGTCAGAACCAGTTATTACACCAGCACCTGGTAGACTCTGATCTGACCTCTCCACAAGAATTGGGTAAGAGGGCAGACAAATGGGTCAGAACCAGGATTAGGCCCAAGAACCAAGGTGGTGACCAGAAAAAGGAATCAACCAAGCCTCAAGAGAAGGGTGGGAATAAATCTCCAGATCAAACCACATCAGGGCCCCAAAAATCCTCTGAGGGGGGTGGGTCCCAGAATCCTTCTAATAACCAGAAGAAACCTTATTGTTATCCCTGTAAACAGGTGGGTCATTTGAAAACTGACAGCAGTTGCCCAAAGAATAACAATAAGGAGAACATACCCCCAAGTAACATTCCCAAACCTCCTGTTACTACTAGTAGTAATCCCCCAGGTGGTGGGAGTGCCCCCAAGAATTTGGGTGCATTTACTTTGGGAGTTCCTGGGGACTCTGGCCTAACCAGGTCCCCAAACTTAGATCCTCTTGTCTGTGAGACCGGCATGGGGTTTGCCAACTTCACAAATTGTCCCAACACTTTGGGCAAGTACAGACAGGAGCCCCTCATCAATGGTATAAAAGTTGAGGCCTATAGAGACACAGGGGCTAGCATCACTATGGTGACTGAGAGTCTAGTCCCCTCAAGGCAACTTTTACCTGGTGCCACATACCAGGTGACCAATATTGATGGAGTACAGAGAGATCATCCCATGGCAGTGGTCAATCTCAGCTGGGGAGGTGTCACTGGCCACAAGAGAGTGGCAGTGTCACCAAACTTGCCTGTAGATTGCCTACTGGGGAATGATTTAGAGCTCTCAGCCTGGGCTGAAGTAGAGCAAGAAACCCATTTTAGAATGGTAAACATCCATGGTAAGGTTAGTGGGGCAGTGATAGCCACAGCCCCAGTCCAAGATGTCCTCCCTGAACAGGTCAGGAGGGCTGTGCCAGTCACAGCCCAATCTCAGACAACTTCCTTCCCAGAACAGGTTGTCAAGGCTGTGATGGTCACAGCCCACACCCAAACTGAGCCCCCTCCTGAAAAGGTTGGGAGAGTTGTGATGGCCACAGCTCAAACTCAGACAGATGATAGTGTTGTGAAGCCTGAAACTATGGATCACTCCACTCAGACAGAGAGTATTGAGGAGGAAGAGTAGTCTCCCTCCCACCAGACTTTAGGAAAGGATCAGCCTCCTCAGGGAACTGATCTGACCCCTTGTGCAGGAACTGCCCCAGAGGTAGTCAGGCCTAGCCTGGCAGAGCCTCTGATGTCAGTGGACCCTTCCAAGGTGGGACCCAGTCTGGAGCAGGTAACCTGCCCCTCTCTACCCTGCCTCAGTCAGCCCAGGGCTGTAGAGGTCAGGGAGGCCAGTGTTGGACCCCAAAGGGCCCCCTATCCAAAAGAATCCCCCAATCAGCAGATTAAGGGCACTGAAGCTAGTAATCCTAGCCAAGTGAAAATAAAACAGACTCCTGAGGGATCCCCCTTAAATTTAGTTAGGGACCTCCCACAGATGGACACTGTTGGGCACAGCCAAACCTGGGACCTGAGGGCCCCAAACCTGACCTGTCCCTCCAGTAAGCCAAACAGAGGGACCCAACCTCCAGCTGTAGGTAGCCAGAGGTTGACCCTGAGAGCCCAAAACAACTCAGTCTTGGAAAGAAAGGCCTCTATGGTAGAAAATGATTGGAGGAAGCTGAGCCCAAAATTAGTGGAGCCTCACTTCAGTACTCCATTTCAGCACCAGCCTTTTCCTTTGCCAAAACACACCACAGGTAGAGATTCCCTATGGTGGAGACCCTCAGATACCCTTAGGGTGAGGGATTGCTTAGTGGACAATGAGATAGGGGGTAACCATGCCAGTGCTGGTACTTCCTTATATGGCCACTCAGGCAATATAGGCTTACCTGGCAAGGATAGCCTTATCTCCTTTCGTTTGGGGGGGGGGGTTATCTAGGAAGGTAGATCCCTGACTATGGTTGCCCCCAACTTTTTGCCTGGTGTTTTGCTGGTTTTCTGACTTAGTTGACCTGGGGCCCTGCTATTCAGGACCCCAGGCCTACTGCTCTCTCTGTAAAATGGATTCCATGTACCTTAGGTACATATCTAATTGGATACTGGGTCACCTTATCAGTCCCTGTACAGTGTACCTTAGGTACCCAGGGCATAGGTGTACCCAGGGCCTACCAGGGGCTGAAGCATGTATTATGCCACCCCTGGCTGGCCATCCAAAACTGACAAAACTGGCTGCTTGACAGCTGGGGCAAGGTGGTGTAATCACCCCTTGCTTTGGATATAGTATACCTATATCTAACCCTAAAATGGACACACAGATCTCCTATCAGTCACTCCTATGGCAGGCCTTGACAATCCTGAAGGCAGAGTGATTGGAATCGTGTGAGATAGTGCTCTGGCATGAGCTGAGCCTGTCTGTGGCTTTCGGGATCCATCCCTTAGCCGTTTCCATGATATCGCATACCATATACTCTTAAGTGCATTATAATCCTCGCGGTTATATGCCAACTCTGGTATCGCTTTATCAAAACATGTCGAGTAAGGTGTCATACGAATTGGAATACTAACCCCTCGCCAATTCTGGCGACGGGGTTAGCATTCCACCCTTCTAGAGGGACACGACATGTATGTAGCCTGTAACCCCGGTTAAAGTCAAACAGAGCCTTAGCTCCACAAAATGGATGCTGCCACCGAGACACAAGTCTGCCCTCCTGCTGCTGGGAGTCCTCCCAGCCCAGGAGGCAAGGACAAAGGGTTTCCTGCCAGGGGCGGTGCCAGCACCGTCCCAGACAGGATTTTGTGTATTCCAGGTAGGCAGGGCTACAGAGGAAGGTGACTGCAAGTGGCACCCCGGTGCTCACTGTGCATAGGCCGGCTGAAACCAGTTCCAGGGGCACTCCAGCCCCTGGCCTGGGGAAAGCCCGCCAAAGGAGAGGGGTGTAACCACCCCCCTCCTGGTCCCACCCATAGGGCAGGACTTAGTTGCATGCCAGCCCCCTTTTCCCAGATAAAGGTAGGAACTGGCCCTCTTCCAAATTAGATCATCTTTGGAATCAAGACACGACTTTCTACGAAAGGACATCAAGATTTCTTCTTCAAGATTCTCCCTTGTGACTAAGGAGTAGTCACCCTGCATCCGCAGGCACCACCTTAAGAACACTGCGGTCTGCTGCGAGTCCTTCCTCCGGAATCCGACTGCCCAGCTCGACAAGACCCGGCTTCCCTGGCACCTCCGACCTCTACTCACCTCTACAGCCAAGCTGAGAACCGTGAGTGCGACGAGACCTCAAGGGACCGACTACTGCCAAGACTGCACGACTTCTGCACAGCAAGCCCGCCGGGTAATCTACTGGCGAGTGCTTTGGGGTCCAAGAAGCCCCGACCCTGAGCAGCCCCAGCACCGAAGTTCAGCCTCCCAGCATCTCCACGATCTGCGTGGGGCCCTTCTGCTTTTTGCTGCTCACCGCGTTGTTTGGCTACTAGCCCGCTGGCTTGTGGCCTTCTTAACGACGCCCGACGACATCACTGTTGCTGGTCTGGTTGCTCCAGACTGGCCCTTGCTCCCTTCCAAGAGAGGAGCACCCCGGACCCTCCTGGTCCACTCCAGACGCCATTTTAGGTCCACCGCGTGGGCTTGAATTTGCCAAGACTTGTTGCCCCAATCCTGGGTCCAGCGACGTCGAGAGCATCATCCATCGTGGGACAGCTCGTACCTCCATCCTGGTCGCCGACAACGCCTCCTGGTCCGTGAGACTACAGAGCCCAGCGTCGCCCACTCACCTAGTCGAGGTGACTACCATCCGGTGCCCTCCTGGTGCCACCTGACTACTGGCTAGTAGTCACGAACTTGGTCCCCTCTGCTTTCAGGTGTCATCTATCTTCGATCCAGGCTTGGATCACCCGAACAATCTTCACTGGTCGCCTGCCAGCAACTCCTTTCCTTCAGGCTCCTGGTTCGTCAACGGAGAATCCCGACGTCTTTTCAGACCTATGCAGCTGCAGCCCCAGGGCTAGGTAACTTCGGCATTTCGGTGCCTCAGCATAGCCTCACTATCCAAGGGTCCAGATCCACTTTCGTTTTTGACCTACCTAGTCGGGTTCGCCCGAGAACACTAACTTTGTGAATTCTAGCTTCCATAGACTTTGTCCCGCATCCCGCGTGAGAGTGCACACTCTGCACCCGAGTTCCCTAGGCCTCCTGCTAGTAATCTAAAGGTTCAGTAGTCCAGTCCTAGAGATCCCAAAGCCTCTGAGAATCGTTACTTACCTGCTAGTAATTTGCATTCCACTTTTGTAGTATATGGTTTTTCGTGCCCCTCGGGCATTTGTGTAAATTGTGCGACTTGAAGTATTTTTATAAGAGTTTTGTTGTGTGCTTAGCTCCCTGTCTCATAAAGAGCCAGGGTAGTCTTGTTATAAATAAATACACTGTTTATTTTCATAACAACTTGTGTGGTGTCCTTTCACTGGGTGTTCAAGGGGTAATGTGATGGTAAAACAGCTGGCTTAACACGCCCTCTAGAGTCTTAGCCTTAGACTGCTCGTATCCATGCTACTAGGATAGCTGGTCTATAAGGTTGACTTACAACCAATCATCAATAAGGGTTGTTTGGACTGATACATAGTGATCACTAGAATAGTGAGCACTGCATATCAGGCCAACTTCTCACACTCAGGCTGTCCTTGTCTGTACAGGGGATATGGATATGTCCCCTGATGTAAGTCCCAATACTTTGGGCAAATACAGGCAGACACCTTTAATCAATGGCAAGATGGCTCAGGCCTATAGGGACACTTGTGCCAGTGTCACCATGGTGACACCTAACTTTGTGGACCCTGGACAGATCATGCCAGGTACAGATTTCCTGGTGACCAATGCCAGCAACGTCACTACCAGTCATAGTATGGCGATTGTTGCTTTCTCCTGGGGTGGAGTGAAGGGTCAAAAGAAAGTTGTAGTCAGTTCAGACCTCCCAGTTGATTGTTTGTTGGGCAATGATTTGGAGTCATCACTATGGTCAGAAGTGGAGCAGAGGACTCACATGGAAATGTTAGGCTTGCCAGCACATGTGCTTGCTGTGACTAGGTCACAGGCCAGAAGATGCCCCACTGAACAGGTGCTGGATCCTGAAAGAATGGACCAGACACCTCCCAAGAAGAAGAGCAGTAGGGTTAAGGCTTTGCCTTCCCCCTTGCCCCAGGTTGAGGATCAAGTTTCTGAGGAGGCTGATCTGAGAGAGCTGAGGGAAACTGAGCCTAAAGAGCTTGAACTTGATCAAGTTGAGTTTCTGGGCTCAGGGGGACCCTCCAGAGAAGACCTGGGGAAGGCACAGTTAGACTGCCCTTCCCTTGAACCCCTCAGACAGCAGGCTGCTGCTGAGGCTGCAGGGAATGCCACAGGTGCCCATAGGGTATACTGGGAAGATGGACTCCTGTACTCTGAGTCAAGAGACCCCAAGCCTGGTGCAACCAGGAGGCTGGTCATCCCCTTGTCTCTGAGAGGTTTCCTTCTCACCTTGGCCCATGAGATTCCCCTTGCAGGTCACTTAGGTCAGACAAAGACTTGGGACAGACTTGTCTCACACTTTCACTGGCCCCACATGAATGAGAATACCAAGGAGTTTTGTCACTCCTGTGTCACTTGCCAAGCCAGTGGTAAGTCAGGTGGCACAACAAAGGCCCCCCTCATACCACTACCTGTGGTGGGGGTTCCCTTTGAAAGAGTGGGGATTGACATTGTTGGTCCAATGGAACCCCAGACAGCATCAGGGCACAAGTTTATACTGGTGGTGGTGGACCATGCCACCAGGTATCCTGAAGCTATTCCACTTAGGACCACTACAGCACCTGTAGTGGCAAGGGCCCTAGTTGGAGTGTTCTCCAGAGTGGGCTTCCCTAAGGAGGTTGTTTCTGACAGAGGTACAAACTTCATGTCAGGATATCTGACTGCAATGTGGAAGGAGTGTGGTGTGAACTACAAGTTCACCACACCCTACCACCCACAATGCAATGGGCTTGTAGAGAGATTCAACAGGACCCTCAAAGGGATGATTCATGGACTACCTGAAACTCTTAGGAGAAAATGGGATGTCCTGATCCCCTGCCTCTTGTTTGCTTACAGAGAGGTCCCACAGAAGGGGGTTGGCTACAGCCCTTTTGAGCTTCTGTATGGGCATCCTGTAAGGGGACCCCTGTGTTTGGTGAAGGAAGGATGGGAGAGACCTCTCAAAAAGCCTGCAACCAACATAGTGGACTATGTACTTGGTCTCCGCTCCAGGATGGCTGAATACATGGAGAAGGCATCCAAAAACCTAGAGGCCTGCCAAGAACTCCAAAAAGCTTGGCATGACCAGAAGGCTGTCCTGACTGTATACCAGCCTGGGCAGAAGGTGTGGGTACTAGAGCCAGTGGCACCAGCAGCCCTCAAAGACAAATGGTCTGGGCCCCACACCATCATTGAGCAAAAGGGAGAGGTCACCTACTTGGTGGACCTTGGAACTCCCAGGAGCCCTCTCAGAGTGCTCCATGTAAACAGGCTCAAGGCATATGTTGACAGGAAGGACATGAGCTTGCTCATGGCCACAGATGAGGGACAGGAGGAAGAGAGTGACCCTCTCCCAGACCTGCTCACTCAGAATCCTGATGATGGATCAGTAGATGGTGTTGTCTTTTGTGGCAGCCTCTCTGAACATCAGCAACAGGATTGCAGGCAAGTTCTGCAATCCTTCAGACATATGTTCTCTCTGACACCCAGCCTAACTGATTGGTGTACCCATGAGGTTGACACTGGAGACAGTCTGCCTGTCAAGAGTAAAATCTACAGGCAGCCTGATCATGTCAGAGACTGCATCAAAACAGAAGTGCAGAAAATGTTGGAGCTGGGAGTCATTGAGCCCTCAGATAGCCATTGGGCTAGCCCAGTAGTTCTAATGCCAAAGCCTCACACCCAGGGTGGTAAGAGAGAGATGAGGTTTTGCGTAGACTACAGAGGCCTCAATGCAGTCACTAAGACTGATGCCCACCCAATACCAAGGGCAGATGAACTTATAGATAGATTGGCTTCTGCCAACTACTTAAGCACATTTGACCTGACAGCTGGGTATTGGCAAATCAGGTTAGCTGAGGAAGCCAGGCCCAAGACAGCATTTTCTACCCCTGGTGGTCATTATCAGTTTGTGGTAATGCCCTTTGGGTTGAAGAATGCCCCTGCCACCTTCCAAAGGTTGGTGAATCAAGTCCTCACTGGGCTGGATGACTTCTGTGCAGCATATCTTGACGATATTGCTGTCTTTAGCTCCACCTGGGAGGATCACCTGGTCCACCTGAGGAAAGTGTTAGAGGCCCTGCAAAAGGCAGGCCTCACTATCAAGGCCACTAAGTGCCAGATAGGGCAGACACAGGTTGTATACCTGGGCCACCTTGTAGGTGGAGGCCAGGTTCAGCCACTGGAGAGTAAGATACAGGCCATCAAGGACCGGACTCCTCCAATCACCCAGACTCAGGTTCAAGCTTTCTTGGGCCTGACTGGGTACTATAGGAAGTTTGTCAGAAATTATGGGTCCACAGTGACCCCTCTTAATGACCTGACAAGCAAGAAGATGCCAAAGAAAGTTCAGTGGACAGCAAGCTGTCAGAAAGCATTCAATGACCTAAAGCAGGCCATGTGCACAGCACCTATCCTTAAGAGTCCAGATTACTCCAAGCCATTCATTGTCCAAACAGATGCTTCTGAGTTGGGTGTGGGAGCTGTTCTGTCTCAGCTGAATTTTGATGGTAATGACCAGCCTATTGATTTCATTAGCAGGAGGCTGACCCCCAGAGAGAAAAATTGGTCAGCTATTGAGAGGGAGGCCTTTGCTGTGGTTTGGGCCCTGAAGAAGCTGAGGGCCTACTTGTTTGGTACTCACTTCACCATTCAGACCGATCACAAGCCCCTCTTGTGGCTAAATCAGATAAAGGGTGAAAACCCCAAACTGCTTAGGTGGTCCATTTCCCTACAGGGGATGGATTTTACAGTGGAGCATAGACCTGGTACTGATCACAGCAATGCTGATGGGCTCTCCAGGTATTTCCACTTAGAGCAAGAAGACTCACCTGGTCAAGGTTAGTTTATTGTCCCAAAGTTTGGGGGGGGGTCATGTAGGAGAGTAGGGTCTGCAATCCTATGATCACCCAGATTTTTGCTTTTTGCTTCACTGGTTTACGACTTTCCCTGGCTGTGGGCCTGCTAATCAGACCCACAGCCTAGCTGTTCTCTCTAATCCAAATTGTACCCAGGTACTGAATTGGCACTGGGCCCTCTCAAGTCCCTGTAACCAGGGCTGAGGTGCACCCAGAAGTCTCCCAGGGGCTGCAGCATGTATTATGCCACCCCTGGACTGACTAACTAAATCTGACACAACTGGCTGCAAGACAGGCGGGGCAAGGTGGTGTAATCACCCTTTGCTGTAGATATAGTATTCCTATATCTAAACCTAAATGGACACACAGATCTCCTATCAGTCACTCCTATGGCAGGCCTTAACAATCCTGAAGGCAGAGTGCTTGGAATCATGTGAGATGGTGCTCTGGCATGAGCTGAGCCTGTCTGCGGCGTTCGGGATCCATCCCTTAGCCGTTTCCATGATATCGCATACTCTTAAGTGCATTATAATCCTCGCGGTTATATGCCAACTCTGGTATCGCTTTATCAAAACATGTCGAGTAAGGTGTCATACGAATTGGAATACTAACCCCTCGCCAATTCTGGCGACGGGGTTAGCATTCCACCCTTCTAGAGGGACACGACATGGATGTAACCTGTAACCCCGGTTAAAGTCAGACAGAGCCTTAGCATCCACAAAATGGATGCTGCCACCGAGACACAAGTCTGCCCTCCTGCTGCTGGGAGTCCTCCCAGAGCAGGAGGCAAGGACAAAGGGTTTCCTGCCAGGGGCGGTGCCAGCACCGTCCCAGACAGGGTTTTGTGTATTCCAGGTAGGCAGGGCTACAGAGGAAGGTGACTGCAAGTGGCACCCCGGTGCTCACTGTGCATAGGCCGGCTTGAACCAGTTCCAGGGGCACACCAGCCCCTGAGCTGGGGAAAGCCCGCCAAAGGAGAGGGGTGTAACCACCCCCCTCCTGGTCCCACCCATAGGGCAGGACTTAGTCGCGTGCCAGCCCCCTTTTCCAAGATAAAGGTAGGAGCAGGCCCCCTTCCAAATTAGATCATCTTTGGAATCAAGACACGACTTTCTACGAAAGGACATCAAGATTTCTTCTTCAAGATTCTCCCTTGTGACTAAGGAGTAGTCACCCTGCATCCGCAGGCACCATCTTAAGAACACTGCGGTCTGCTGCAAGTCCTTCCTCCGGAATCTGACTGCCCAGCTCGACGAGAACCGGCTTCCCTGGCCCCTCTGACCTCTACCCACCTCTACAGCCAAGCTGAGAACCGTGGGTGCGACGAGACCTCGAGGGACCGGCCATCTTCAAGACTGCACGACTTCTTTCCAGCACGACCGCCGAGGGATCCTCTGGTGAGTGCTTTGGGGTCCGAGAAGCCCCGACCCTGAGCAGCCCCAGCACCGAAGTTCAGCCTCCCAGCATCTCCACGATCTGCGTGGGGCCCTTCTGCTTTTTGCTGCTCACCGCGTTGTTTGGCTACTAGCCCGCTGGCTTGTGGCCTTCTTAACGACGCCCGACGACATCACTGTTGCTGGTCTGGTTGCTCCAGACTGGCCCTTGCTCCCTTCCAAGAGAGGAGCACCCCAGACCCTCCTGGTCCACTCCAGACGCCATTTTAGGTCCACCGCGTGGGCTTGAATTTGCAAAGACTTGTTGCCCCAATCCTGGGTCCAGCGACGTCGAGAGCATCATCCATCGTGGGACAGCTCGTACCTCCATCCTGGTCGCCGACAACGCCTCCTGGTCCGTGAGACTACAGAGCCCAGCGTCGCCCACTCACCTAGTCGAGGTGACTACCATCCGTTGCCCTCCTGGTGCCACCTGACTACTGGCTAGTAGTCACGAACTTGGTCCCCTCTGCTTTCAGGTGTCATCTATCTTCGATCCAGGCTTGGATCACCCGAACAATCTTCACTGGTCGCCTGCCAGCAACTCCTTTCCTTCAGGCTCCTGGTTCGTCAACGGAGAATCCCGACGTCTTTTCAGACCTATGCAGCTGCAGTCCCTGGGCTAGGTAACTTCTGCATTTCGGTGCCTCAGCATAGCCTCACTATCCAAGGGTCCAGATCCACTTTCGTTTTTGACCTACCTAGTCGGGTTCGCCCGAGAACACTAACTTTGTGAATTCTAGCTTCCATAGACTTTGTCCCGCATCCCGCGTGAGAGTGCACACTCTGCAACCGAGTTCCCTAGGCCTCCTGCTAGAAATCTAAAGGTTCAGTAGTCCAGCCCTAGCGATCCCAAAGCCTCTGAGAATCGTACTTACCTGCTAGTAATTCGCATTCCACTTTTGTAGTATATGGTTTTTCGTGCCCCTCGGGCATTTGTGTAAATTGTGCGACTTGAAGTATTTTTATAAGAGTTTTGTTGTGTGCTTAGCTCCCTGTCTCATAAAGAGCCAGGGTAGTCTTGTTATAAATAAATACACTGTTTATTTTCATAACCACTTGTGTGGTGTCCTTTCACTGGGTGTTCAAGGGGTAATGTGATGGTAAAACAGCTGGCTTAACACGCCCTCTAGAGTCTTAGCCTTAGACTGCTCGTATCCATGCTACTAGGATAGCTGGTCTATAAGGTTGACTTACAACCAATCATCAATAAGGGTTGTTTGGACTGATACATAGTGATCACTAGAATAGTGAGCACTGCATATCAGGCCAACTTCTCACACTGCCCCTCTCTACCCTACCTCAGTCAGCCCAGGGCTGTAGAGGTCAGGGAGGCCAGTGGTGGACCCCAAAGGGCCCCCTGTCCAAAAGAATTTCCCAATCAGCAGATTAAGGGCACTGAAGCTAGTAGACCTAGCCAAGTGAAAATAAAACACACTCCTGAGGGATCCCCCTTAAAATTAGTTAGGGACCTCCCCCAGATGGACACTGTTGGGCACAGCCAAACTTGGGACCTGAGGGCCCCAGACCTGACCTGTCCCTCCAGTAAGCCAAACAGAGGGACCCAACCTCCAGCTGTAGGTAGCCAGAGGTTGACCCTGAGAGCCCAAAACAACTCAGTCTTGGAAAGAAAGGCCTCTATGGTGGATAATGATTGGGGGAAGCTGAGCCCAAAATTAGTGGAGCCTCACTTCAGTACTCCATTTCAGCACCAGCCTTTTACTTTGCCAAAACACAACACAGGTAGAGATTCCCTATGGTGGAGACCCTCAGACGCCCTTAGGGTGAGGGATTGCTTAGTGGACCATGAGATAGGGGGTAACCATGCCAGTGCTGGTACTTCCTTATATGGCCACTCAGGCAATATAGGCTTACCTGGCAAGGATAGCCTTATCTCCTTTCGTTTGGGGGGGGGGTTATGTAGGAAGGTAGATCCCTGACTATGGTTGCCCCCAACTTTTTGCCTGGTGTTTTGCTGGTTTTCTGACTTAGTTGACCTGGGGCCCTGCTATTCAGGGCCCCAGGCCTACTGCTCTCTCTGTAAAATGGATTCCATGTACCCTAGGTACATATCCAATTGGATACTGAGTCACCTTATCAGTCCCTGTACAGTGTACCTTAGGTACCCAGGGCATAGGTGTACCCAGGGCCTACCAGGGGCTGCAGCATGTATTATGCCACCCCTGGCTGGCCATCCAAATCTGACACAACTGGCTGCTTGACAGCTGGGGCAAGGTGGTGTAATCACCCTTTGCTTTAGATATAGTATACCTATATCTAAACCTAAATGGACACACAGATCTCCTATCAGTCACTCCTATGGCAGGCCTTGACAATCCTGAAGGCAGAGTGCTTGGGATCGTGTGAGATGGTGCTCTGGCATGAGCTGAGCCTGTCTGCGGCTTTCGGGATCTATCCCTTAGCCGTTTCCATGATATCGCATACCATATACTCTTAAGTGCATTATAATCCTCGCGGTTATATGCCAACTCTGGTATCGCTTTATCAAAACATGTCGAGTAAGGTGTCATACGAATTGGAATACTAACCCCTCGCCAATTCTGGCGACGGGGTTAGCATTCCACCCTTCTAGAGGGACACGACATGTATGTAACCTGTAACCCCGGTTAAAGTCAGACATAGCCTTAGCTCCACAAAATGGATGCTGCCACCGAGACACAAGTCTGCCCTCCTGCTGCTGGGAGTCCTCCCAGAGCAGGAGGCAAGGACAAAGGGTTTCCTGCCAGGGGCGGTGCCAGCACCGTCCCAGACAGGGTTTTGTGTATTCCAGGTAGGCAGGGCTACAGAGGAAGGTGACTGCAAGTGGCACCCCGGTGCTCACTGTGCATAGGCCGGCTTGAACCAGTTCCAGGGGCACACCAGCCCCTGAGCTGGGGAAAGCCCGCCAAAGGAGAGGGGTGTAACCACCCCCCTCCTGGTCCCACCCATAGGGCAGGACTTAGTCGCGTGCCAGCCCCCTTTTCCAAGATAAAGGTAGGAGCAGGCCCCCTTCCAAATTAGATCATCTTTGGAATCAAGACACGACTTTCTACGAAAGGACATCAAGATTTCTTCTTCAAGATTCTCCCTTGTGACTAAGGAGTAGTCACCCTGCATCCGCAGGCACCATCTTAAGAACACTGCGGTCTGCTGCAAGTCCTTCCTCCGGAATCTGACTGCCCAGCTCGACGAGAACCGGCTTCCCTGGCCCCTCTGACCTCTACCCACCTCTACAGCCAAGCTGAGAACCGTGGGTGCGACGAGACCTCGAGGGACCGGCCATCTTCAAGACTGCACGACTTCTTTCCAGCACGACCGCCGAGGGATCCTCTGGTGAGTGCTTTGGGGTCCGAGAAGCCCCGACCCTGAGCAGCCCCAGCACCGAAGTTCAGCCTCCCAGCATCTCCACGATCTGCGTGGGGCCCTTCTGCTTTTTGCTGCTCACCGCGTTGTTTGGCTACTAGCCCGCTGGCTTGTGGCCTTCTTAACGACGCCCGACGACATCACTGTTGCTGGTCTGGTTGCTCCAGACTGGCCCTTGCTCCCTTCCAAGAGAGGAGCACCCCAGACCCTCCTGGTCCACTCCAGACGCCATTTTAGGTCCACCGCGTGGGCTTGAATTTGCAAAGACTTGTTGCCCCAATCCTGGGTCCAGCGACGTCGAGAGCATCATCCATCGTGGGACAGCTCGTACCTCCATCCTGGTCGCCGACAACGCCTCCTGGTCCGTGAGACTACAGAGCCCAGCGTCGCCCACTCACCTAGTCGAGGTGACTACCATCCGGTGCCCTCCTGGTGCCACCTGACTACTGGCTAGTAGTCACGAACTTGGTCCCCTCTGCTTTCAGGTGTCATCTATCTTCGATCCAGGCTTGGATCACCCGAACAATCTTCACTGGTCGCCTGCCAGCAACTCCTTTCCTTCAGGCTCCTGGTTCGTCAACGGAGAATCCCGACGTCTTTTCAGACCTATGCAGCTGCAGTCCCTGGGCTAGGTAACTTCTGCATTTCGGTGCCTCAGCATAGCCTCACTATCCAAGGGTCCAGATCCACTTTCGTTTTTGACCTACCTAGTCGGGTTCGCCCGAGAACACTAACTTTGTGAATTCTAGCTTCCATAGACTTTGTCCCGCATCCCGCGTGAGAGTGCACACTCTGCAACCGAGTTCCCTAGGCCTCCTGCTAGAAATCTAAAGGTTCAGTAGTCCAGCCCTAGCGATCCCAAAGCCTCTGAGAATCGTACTTACCTGCTAGTAATTCGCATTCCACTTTTGTAGTATATGGTTTTTCGTGCCCCTCGGGCATTTGTGTAAATTGTGCGACTTGAAGTATTTTTATAAGAGTTTTGTTGTGTGCTTAGCTCCCTGTCTCATAAAGAGCCAGGGTAGTCTTGTTATAAATAAATACACTGTTTATTTTCATAACCACTTGTGTGGTGTCCTTTCACTGGGTGTTCAAGGGGTAATGTGATGGTAAAACAGCTGGCTTAACACGCCCTCTAGAGTCTTAGCCTTAGACTGCTCGTATCCATGCTACTAGGATAGCTGGTCTATAAGGTTGACTTACAACCAATCATCAATAAGGGTTGTTTGGACTGATACATAGTGATCACTAGAATAGTGAGCACTGCATATCAGGCCAACTTCTCACACTGCCCCTCTCTACCCTACCTCAGTCAGCCCAGGGCTGTAGAGGTCAGGGAGGCCAGTGGTGGACCCCAAAGGGCCCCCTGTCCAAAAGAATTTCCCAATCAGCAGATTAAGGGCACTGAAGCTAGTAGACCTAGCCAAGTGAAAATAAAACACACTCCTGAGGGATCCCCCTTAAAATTAGTTAGGGACCTCCCCCAGATGGACACTGTTGGGCACAGCCAAACTTGGGACCTGAGGGCCCCAGACCTGACCTGTCCCTCCAGTAAGCCAAACAGAGGGACCCAACCTCCAGCTGTAGGTAGCCAGAGGTTGACCCTGAGAGCCCAAAACAACTCAGTCTTGGAAAGAAAGGCCTCTATGGTGGATAATGATTGGGGGAAGCTGAGCCCAAAATTAGTGGAGCCTCACTTCAGTACTCCATTTCAGCACCAGCCTTTTACTTTGCCAAAACACAACACAGGTAGAGATTCCCTATGGTGGAGACCCTCAGACGCCCTTAGGGTGAGGGATTGCTTAGTGGACCATGAGATAGGGGGTAACCATGCCAGTGCTGGTACTTCCTTATATGGCCACTCAGGCAATATAGGCTTACCTGGCAAGGATAGCCTTATCTCCTTTCGTTTGGGGGGGGGGTTATGTAGGAAGGTAGATCCCTGACTATGGTTGCCCCCAACTTTTTGCCTGGTGTTTTGCTGGTTTTCTGACTTAGTTGACCTGGGGCCCTGCTATTCAGGGCCCCAGGCCTACTGCTCTCTCTGTAAAATGGATTCCATGTACCCTAGGTACATATCCAATTGGATACTGAGTCACCTTATCAGTCCCTGTACAGTGTACCTTAGGTACCCAGGGCATAGGTGTACCCAGGGCCTACCAGGGGCTGCAGCATGTATTATGCCACCCCTGGCTGGCCATCCAAATCTGACACAACTGGCTGCTTGACAGCTGGGGCAAGGTGGTGTAATCACCCTTTGCTTTAGATATAGTATACCTATATCTAAACCTAAATGGACACACAGATCTCCTATCAGTCACTCCTATGGCAGGCCTTGACAATCCTGAAGGCAGAGTGCTTGGGATCGTGTGAGATGGTGCTCTGGCATGAGCTGAGCCTGTCTGCGGCTTTCGGGATCTATCCCTTAGCCGTTTCCATGATATCGCATACCATATACTCTTAAGTGCATTATAATCCTCGCGGTTATATGCCAACTCTGGTATCGCTTTATCAAAACATGTCGAGTAAGGTGTCATACGAATTGGAATACTAACCCCTCGCCAATTCTGGCGACGGGGTTAGCATTCCACCCTTCTAGAGGGACACGACATGTATGTAACCTGTAACCCCGGTTAAAGTCAGACATAGCCTTAGCTCCACAAAATGGATGCTGCCACCGAGACACAAGTCTGCCCTCCTGCTGCTGGGAGTCCTCCCAGAGCAGGAGGCAAGGACAAAGGGTTTCCTGCCAGGGGCGGTGCCAGCACCGTCCCAGACAGGGTTTTGTGTATTCCAGGTAGGCAGGGCTACAGAGGAAGGTGACTGCAAGTGGCACCCCGGTGCTCACTGTGCATAGGCCGGCTTGAACCAGTTCCAGGGGCACACCAGCCCCTGAGCTGGGGAAAGCCCGCCAAAGGAGAGGGGTGTAACCACCCCCCTCCTAGTCCCACCCATAGGGCAGGACTTAGTCGCGTGCCAGCCCCTTTTTCCAAGATAAAGGTAGGAGCAGGCCCCCTTCCAAATCAGATCATCTTTGGAATCAAGACACGACTTTCTACGAAAGGGCATCAAGATTTCTTCTTCAAGATTCTCCCTTGTGACTAAGGAGTAGTCACCCTGCATCCGCAGGCACCATCTTAAGAACACTGCGGTCTGCTGCAAGTCCTTCCTCCGGAATCTGACTGCCCAGCTCGACGAGAACCGGCTTCCCTGGCACCTCTGACCTCTACCCACCTCTACAGCTAAGCTGAGAACCGTGGGTGCGACGAGACCTCGAGGGACCGGCCATCTTCAAGACTGCACGACTTCTTTCCAGCACGACCGCCGAGGGATCCTCTGGTGAGTGCTTTGGGGTCCGAGAAGCCCCGACCCTGAGCAGCCCCAGCACCGAAGTTCAGCCTCCCAGCATCTCCACGATCTGCGTGGGGCCCTTCTGCTTTTTGCTGCTCACCGCGTTGTTTGGCTACTAGCCCGCTGGCTTGTGGCCTTCTTAACGACGCCCGACGACATCACTGCTGCTGGTCTGGTTGCTCCGGACTGGCCCTTGCTCCCTTCCAAGAGAGGAGCACCCCGGACCCTCCTGGTCCACTCCAGACGCCATTTTAGGTCCACCGCGTGGGCTTGAATTTGCCAAGACTTGTTGCCCCAATCCTGGGTCCAGCGACGTCGAGAGCATCATCCATCGTGGGACAGCTCGTACCTTCATCCTGGTCACCGACAACGCCTCCTGGTCCGTGAGACTACAGAGCCCAGCGTCGCCCACTCACCTAGTCGAGGTGACTACCACCCGGTGCCCTCCTGGTGCCACCTGACTACTGGCTAGTAGTCACGAACTTGGTCCCCTCTGCTTTCAGGTGTCATCTTTCTTCGATCCAGGCTTGGATCACCCGAACAATCTTCACTGGACGCCTGCCAGCAACTCCTTTCCTTCAGGCTCCTGGTTCGTCAACGGAGAATCCCGACGTCTTTTCAGACCTATGCATCTGCAGCCCCTGGGCTAGGTAACTTCGGCATTTCGGTGCCTCAGCATAGCCTCACTATCCAAGGGTCCAGATCCACTTTCGTTTTTGACCTACTTAGTCGGGTTCGCCCGAGAACACTAACTTTGTGAATACTAGCTTCCATAGGCTTTTTCCCGCCTTACGCGTGAGAGTTTCCACTCTGCACGTGGCGTCCCTAGGCCTCCTGCTCCTAACCTGAGTGTTCAGTATTGTAGGCCTAGCGTTCCTAAAGCCTCTGAGAGTCGTTACTTACCTGCTAGTATTTCGCATTCCACTTTTGTAATATACGGTTTTTCGTGCCCCTCGGGCATTTGTGTAAATTGTGCGACTTAAAGTATTTTCTTAAGAGTTTTGTATTGTGCTTAGCTCACTGACTCATAAAGAGTTCAGGGTAGACTTGTTAGAAATAAATATACATTTATTTTCATAACAACTTGTGTGGTGTCCTTTCACTGGGTGTTCAAGGGGTAATGTGATGGTAAAACAGCTGGCTTAACACGCCCTCTAGAGTCTTAGCCTTAGACTGCTCGTATCCATGCTACTAGGATAGCTGGTCTATAAGGTTGACTTACAACCAATCATCAATAAGGGTTGTTTGGACTGATACAAAGTGCTCACTAGAATAGTGAACATTATATATCAGGCCAACTTCTCACACCCGGTTAAAGTCAGACAGAGCCTTAGCTCCACAAGATGGATGCTGCCACCGAGACACAAGTCTGCCCTCCTGCTGCTGGGAGTCCTCCCAGCCCAGGAGGCAAGGACAAAGGGTTTCCTGCCAGGGGCGGTGCCAGCACCGTCCCAGACAGGATTTTGTGTATCCTAGGTAGGCAGGACTTTAGAGGAAGGTGACTGCAAGTGGCACCCCGGTGCTCACTGTGCATAGGCCGGCTGGAACCAGTTCCAGGGGCACTCCAGCCCCTGATCTGGGGAAAGCCGGCCAAAGGAGAGGGGTGTAACCACCCCCCTCCTAGTCCCACCCATAGGGCAGGACTTAGTCGCGTGCCGGCCCCTTTTTGCAGGATAAAGGTAGGAACTGGCCCCCTTCCAAATTAGATCAATCTTTGAATCCTGAACCGACCTTCTACACGAAGAACTCAAGACTCTTCTCAAGATTTCTCCCTTGTGACTAAGGAGTAGTCACCCTGCAGCAGCAGGCACCAACCAAGCATCGCGGTTTGTTGCCAGTCTCTCCTCCGGATCAAGACTGCTCCAGCATGACGAGAACCGGCTTCCCTGGCACCTCTGACCTCAACCTACATCATCAGCCCAGCTGTGACCCGTGGGTGCGACGAGACCTCGAGGGACCGGCCATCTTCAGAACTGCACGACGCTTGTCCAGCACGACCACCGAGTGATCCTCGACTGAGTGCTTTGGGGTAAGAGAAGCCCCGACCCTGAGCAGCTCCAGCACCGAAGTTCAGCCCCCCTGCATCCACGAGATCTGCGTGGGGCCCTTCTGCTCTTTGCTGCTCACCGCGTTGTCCAGGTCACTTGCCCGTTGGCTTGTGGCCCCCTCACGACGCTCCACGACGACAAACTCCACTGGTCTGGTTGCTCCAGACTGGCCCTTGCTTCCCTCCTTCAGAGAAGCACCCTGTACCCTCCTGGTCCACTCAAGACGCCATTTTAGGTCCACCGCGTGGGCCTTGCATTTGCCAAGACTTGTTGCCCCAATCCTGGGTCCAGCGACGTCGACAGCAGAGACCTTCGTGGGACAGCTCGCACCTCCATCCTGGTCGCCGACAACGCCTCCTGGTCCGAGAGACTGCAGAGCCCAGCAGCACCCACTCACATGGCTGAGGTGACTTCGTCCGGTGCCATCCTGGTGCCCACCTAAATCACTGGCTAGTGACTCAGAACTTGGTCCCCTCTGCTTACAGGTCTTCTTCTTCCCTGATCCAGGCTTGGATCACCACGAACTTCACTGGCCGCCTGCCAGCAACTTCTTTCTTCAGGCTCCTGGATCTTCAACGAGGGTTTCCGACGCAACTTGAACCCTATGCAGCCGCAGCCCCTGGGCTAGGTAAACTGAGTACTCCGGTGCTCCAGCATAGTCCAACACCCTAAGTGTTCGGATCCACCCTTGTTTTCGACCCACCTAGTCGGGTTCGCCCGAGAACAGTAACTTTGCAATTACTAGTATCCATAGACTTGTTCCCGCATTACGCGTGAGAGTTCCCACTCTGCACACGGCGTCCCTAGGCCTCCTGCTTCTAATCCAAGGGTTCAGCATTGTAGGCCTAGCGTTTCTACAGTCTAGAAAAGTATTACTTACCTGCTAGTAACTTCGCATTCCACTTCTTGTGTATATGGTTTTTCGTGCCCCTCGGGCATTTGTGTAAATTGTGCGACTTTCAGTAATTCTTTAAGAGTTTTGTTGTGTGCTTAGCTCCCTGTCTCATAAAGAGCCAGGGTAGTCCTGTTATAAATAAATATACTTTATTTTTGATAACAACTTGTGTGGTGTCCTTTCACTTGGTGTTCAAGGGGTAATGTGATGGTAAAACAGCTGGCTTAACACGCCCTCTAGAGTCTTAGCCTTAGACTGCTCGTATCCATGCTACTAGGATAGCTGGTCTATAAGGTTGACTTACAACCAATCATCAATAAGGGTTGTTTGGACTGATACATAGTGATCACTAGAATAGTGAGCACTGCATATCAGGCCAACTTCTCACAGTTTGATCTGCAGATTTATTCCCACCCTTCTCTTGAGGCTTGGTTGATTCCTTTTTCTGGCCACCACCTTGGTTCTTAGGCCTAATCCTGGTTCTGACCCATTTGTCTGCCCTCTTACCCAATTCTTGTGGAGAGGTCAGATCAGAGTCTACCAGGTGCTGGTGTAATAACTGGTTCTGACAATTATTTAAGACTTGCTCTCTCATAATAAGATTATACAATCCTGTGAAGTCAGTAACCTTGCTACCCAGTAGCCAGCCTTCCAAAGCCTTAGTGGCACAATCAACAAAGTCAGCCCAATCCTGAGACTGAGTTTTCTGGGTATCCCTGAACAGCAACCTGTACTGCTCAGTGGTTAAGCCAAACCCATCAACCAGTGTATTTTTCAGGACTTGGTAATTATTAGCATCCTCAACTCTAGTAGTGAGGAGCTTATCTCTACCTTTGCCATCAAAGGAGAGCCACAGTATAGCTGCCCACTGACTTTGGGGGATGCACTGTACAGTGCAGGCCCTCTCCAAAGCAGCCATCCATTTCTGGATGTCATCCCCTTGTTTAAAGGGGGGCACTATCTTAGTCAGGTGTTTAGTATCTAAACTCCTTTCCTTATCTCTTGGGAGATTGCTGCCACCAGTGGGAACTGTCCCACTCATCTGCTGTTCTCTAGCAAAGGCAAGCTTTTCTTTGGCCAGGGCAAGTTCTTCCCTTTCAATCCTCAGATTAGCCTGCTTCATCCTTGCTTCATGCTCTCTTCTCTGAGGGGAAGTCAATCTCCTCTGGGGAGAAATCCTTCTCCTCTGAGCAGAGGCATTAGAGTTATGAGATATACTGGAGTCCCTAGAATGAGATCTATCTCTTCTAACTCCAAGGTTAGGCCTTATTAGGGTCAGTACTGGGGGTCCCCCAGATCCTTGCCCAAGTAGGTCTAAGTTGGCCCTAGTGAGTCTGCTGACTAACTCAGGACCCTTGTTTGCCTCACCCTCAGAGAGTTCCTCTAGATCCTCCTCCTCAACTCTGTCTTCAGTGTCAAGGAGGTCTGGATCTCCAATGGTACCCTCTAGGGCTGGCATATTCCCATCTAACTGAGAAATTTTTCTCGCATCATATGTCTCTAAGAGACCTATCAGAAAGGGAATGGTGGGGTTAGACCCCTGTTTAAGTTTCCTGGAGGTACACACTTGTCTCATCTCCTGGAAACTGAGGGCTGCATATCTTGATTTGACCTGTGGAGTGTCACTAGCCACAAGGGGAGTCTCAGTAGACTCTCCATGGGTAGACATGCTTTTCTAGTGAGGTGTAAGTGGTGCACTTACCTACACTATATGTTTACCTACTGAGCCCTTGCTAGAGTTGTAGTTTAGGGTGTGCTAGGCCCTAGGAGCTACAACAGCTGGTTCAGTAGAACTCAGAGTATTCTAAGCTAAGTTATATGTACCTTAGTACTTATGTGATCTTTCAAATGATATTCTTAGGATATGTGTGGTAAAACAACAGCAAGCTCAAATCCCAACCGCTGCTCACCAATGTGAGAAGTTGGCCTGATATATAATGTTCACTATTCTAGTGAACACTTTGTATCAGTCCAAACAACCCTTATTGATGATTGGTTGTAAGTCAACCTTATAGACCAGCTATCCTAGTAGCATGGATACGAGCAGTCTAAGGCTAAGACTCTAGAGGGCGTGTTAAGCCAGCTGTTTTACCATCACATTACCCCTTGAACACCAAGTGAAAGGACACCACACAAGTTGTTATGAAAATAAACAGATATTTATTTATAACAGGACTACCCTGAACTCTTTATGAGTCAGGGAGCTAAGCACATAACAAAACTCTTAAGAAAATACTTTCAGTCGCACAATTTACACAAATGCCTGAGGGGCACGAAAAACCATATACACAAGAAGTGGAATGCGAAGTTGCTAGCAGGTAAGTAATACTTTTCTAGACTGTAGAAACGCTAGGCCTACAATGCTGAACCCTTGGATTAGAAGCAGGAGGCCTAGGGACGCCGTGTGCAGAGTGGGAACTCTCACGTGTAATGCGGGAACAAGTCTATGGATACTAGCAATTGCAAAGTTACTGTTCTCGGGCGAACCCGACTAGGTGGGTCGAAAACGAGAGTGGATCCGAACACTTACGGTGTTGGACTATGCTGGAGCACCGGAGTACTCAGTTTACCTAGCACAGGGACTGCGGCTGCATAGGGTTCAAGTTGCGTCGGAAACCCTCGTTGAAGATCCAGGAGCCTGAAGAAAGAAGTTGCTGGCAAGCGGCCAGTGAAGAAGTTCGTGGTGATCCAAGCCTGGATCAGGGGAGAAGAAGACCTGTAAGCAGAGGGGACCAAGTTCTGAATCACTAGCCAGTGATTTAGGTGGGCACCAGGATGGCACCGGACGAAGTCATCTCGACCAGGTGAGTGGGCGCTGCTGGGCTCTGCAGTCTCTCGGACCAGGAGGCGTTGTCGGCGACCAGGATGGAGGTGCGAGCTGTCCCACGAAGGTCTCTGCTGTCGACGTCGCTGGACCCAGGATTGGGGCAACAAGTCTTGGCAAATGCAAGCCCACACGGTGGACTTAAAATGGAATCTGGAGTGGACCAGGAGGGTCCAGGGTGCTCCTCTTTTGGAGGGGAGCAAGGGCTAGTCTGGAGCAACCAGATCAGCGGTGGTTGTCGTCGTGAAGCGTCGTAAGAGGGCCACTACCCAACGGGCAAGTGACCTGGACAACGCGGTGAGCAGCAAAAAGCAGAAGGGCCCCACGCAGATCTCGTGGATGCAAGGGGGCTGAACTTCGGTGCTGGAGCTGCTCAGGGTCGGGGCTTCTCTTACCCCAAAGCACTCAGTCGAGGGTCACTCGGTGGTCGTGCTGGACAAGCGTCGTGCAGTCTTCAAGGATGGCCGGTCCCTCGAGGTCTCGTCACACCCACGGATCACAGCTGGGCTGATGATGCAGGTTGAGGTCAGAGGTGCCAGGGAAGCCGGTTCTCGTCATGCTGGGCAGTCTTGATCCGGAGGAGAGACTTACAGCAGACCGCGATGCTTGGTTGGTGCCTGCTGCTGCAGGGTGACTACTCCTTAGTCACAAGGGAGAAATCTTGAGAAGAGTCTTGAGGTCCTTTCGTGGAAAGTTGGTTCAGGATTCAAAGATGATCTGATTTGGAAGGGGGCCAGTTCCTACCTTTATCCTGCAAAAAGGGGCTGGCACGCGACTAAGTCCTGCCCTATGGGTGGGACTAGGAGGGGGGTGGTTACACCCCTCTCCTTTGGCGGGCTTTCCCCAGATCAGGGGCTGGAGTGCCCCTGTGTGAGAAGTTGGCCTGATGTGCAGTGCTCACTGTTCTAGTGATCACTATATATCAGTCCAAACAACCCTTATTGATGATTGGTTGTAAGTCAACCTTATAGACCAGCTATCCTAGTAGCATGGATACGAGCAGTCTAAGGCTAAGACTCTAGAGGGCGTGTTAAGCCAGCTGTTTTACCATCACATTACCCCTTGAACACCCAGTGAAAGGACACCACACAAGTTGTTATGAAAATAAACAGTGTATTTATTTATAACAAGACTACCCTGGCTCTTTATGAGACAGGGAGCTAAGCACACAACAAAACTCTTATAAAAATACTTAAGTTAGCACAGTATACACAAATGCCCGAGGGGCCCGAAAAACCATATACTCTGAAAGTGGAATGCGAAATTACTAGCAGGTAAGTACAGTACTAATAGGCTTTGGAATCGCTAGGACTTGACTATAGAATCGTTAGATTACTTCTAGGAGGCCCAGGGGACTCGGGTGCAGAGTGTGCACTCTCACGCGGGATGCGGGACAAAGTCTATGATAGCTAGTAAAGTTAAAGTTAGTGTTCACGGGCGAACCCGACCTGGTAGGGAGAAAACGACAGTGGATCCTGACCCTTGGATAGTGAGGCTATGCTGGGGCACTGAAATGCCGAAGTTACCTAGCCCAGGGGCTGCAGCTGCATAGGTCTCAAAAGACGTCGGGAATCCTCGTAGACGAACCAGGAGCCTGGAAGAAAGATGCTGGCAGGCGACCAGTGAAGAGAGTTCGAGTTGATCCAAGCCTGGATCTTGAAGATGGATGACACCTGAAAGCAGAGGGGACCAAGTTCGTGACTACTAGCCAGTAGTCAGGGGCACCAGGAGGGCACCGGAGGGTAGTCACCTCGACTAGGTGAGTGGGCGACGCTGTGCTCTGCAGATCTCACGGACCAGGAGGCGTTGTCGGCGACCAGGATGGAGGGGCGAGCTGTCCCACGATGGATGAAGCTGTCGGCGTCGAAGAACCCAGGATTGGGCGACAAAGCCTTGGCTAATTCAAGCCCACGCGGTGGACTCAAAATGGCGTCTTGAGTGGACCAGGAGGGTCCGGGGTGCTCCTCTTCTGGAAGGGAGCAAGAGCCAGTATGGAGCAACCAGACCAGCAGCAGTGATGTCGTCGGGCGTCTTTCAGAAGGCCACAAGCCAGCGGGCTAGTAGCCAAACAACGCGGTGAGCAGCAAAAAGCAGAAGGGCCCCACGCCGATCGTGGAGATGCTGGGGGGCTGCTCTTCGGTGCTGGAGCTGCTCAGGGTTGGGGCTTCTCGGACCCCAAAGCACTCGCCAGGAGATTACTCGGCGGGCTTGCTGTGAAGAAGTTGTGCAGTCTTGGCAATAGTCGGTCCCTTGAGGTCTCGTCGCACTCACGGTTCTCAGCTTGGCTGTAGAGGTGAGTAGAGGTCGGAGGTGCCAGGGAAGCCGGGTCTTGTCGAGCTGGGCAGTCGGATTCCGGAGGAAGGACTTGCAGCAGACCGCAGTGTTCTTAAGGTGGTGCCTGCGGATGCAGGGTGACTACTCCTTAGCCACAAGGGAGAATCTTGAAGAAGAAATCTTGATGTCCTTTCGTAGAAAGTCGTGTCTTGATTCCAAAGATGATCTAATTTGGAAGGGGGGCCTGCTCCTACCTTTATCTGGGAAAAGGGGGCTGGCACGCGACTAAGTCCTGCCCTATGGGTGGGACCAGGAGGGGGGTGGTTACACCCCTCTCCTTTGGCGGGCTTTCCCCAGGCCAGGGGCTGGAGTGCCCCTGGAACTGGTTTCAGCCGGCCTATGCACAGTGAGCACCGGGGTGCCACTTGCAGTCACCTTCCTCTGTAGCCCTGCCTACCTGGAATACACAAAACCCTGTCTGGGACGGTGCTGGCACCGCCCCTGGCAGGAAACCCTTTGTCCTTGCCTCCTGCTCTGGGAGGACTCCCAGCAGCAGGAGGGCAGACTTGTGTCTCGGTGGCAGCATCCATTTTGTGGAGCTGAGGCTATGTCTGACTTTAACCGGGGTTACAGGTTACATACATGTCGTGTCCCTCTAGAAGGGTGGAATGCTAACCCCGTCGCCAGAATTGGCGAGGGGTTAGTATTCCAATTCGTATGACACCTTACTCGACATGTTTTGATAAAGCGATACCAGAGTTGGCATATAACCGCGAGGATTATAATGCACTTAAGAGTATATGGTATGCGATATCATGGAAACGGCTAAGGGATGGATCCCGAAAGCCGCAGACAGGCTCAGCTCATGCCAGAGCACCATCTCACACGATTCCAAGCACTCTGCCTTCAGGATTGTTAAGGCCTGCCATAGGAGTGACTGATAGGAGATCTGTGTGTCCATTTTTAGGGTTAGATATAGGTATACTATATCTAAAGCAAAGGGTGATTACACCACCTTGCCCCAGCTATCGTGCAGCCAGTTGTGTCAGTTTAGTTAGTCAGCCCAGGGGTGGCACAATACATGCTTCAGCCCCTGGGAGACTTCTGGGTGCACCTCAGCCCTGGGTACAGGGACTTAGAGAGGGCCCAGTGCCAATTCAGTACGTGAGTACAATTTGGATAGAGAGAACAGCTAGGCTGTGGGTCTGATTAGCAGGCCCACAGCCAGGGAAAGTCGTAAACCAGTGAAGCAAAAAGCAAAAATCTGGGTGATCATAGGATTGCAGACCCTACTCTCCTACATGACCCCCCCCAAACTTTGGGACAATAAACTAACCTTGACCAGGTGAGTCTTCTTGCTCTAAGTGGAAATACCTGGAGAGCCCATCAGCATTGCTGTGATCAGTACCAGGTCTATGCTCCACTGTAAAATCCATCCCCTGTAGGGAAATGGACCACCTAAGCAGTTTGGGGTTTTCACCCTTCATCTGATTTAGCCACAAGAGGGGCTTATGGTCGGTCTGAATGGTGAAGTGAGTGCCAAACAAGTAGGCCCTCAGCTTCTTCAGGGCCCAAACCACAGCAAAGGCCTCCCTCTCAATAGCTGACCAATTTTTCTCTCTGGGGGTCAGCCTCCTACTAATGAAAGCAATAGGCTGATCATTACCATCAAAATTCAGCTGAGACAGAACAGCTCCCACACCCAACTCAGAAGCATCTGTTTGGACAATGAATGGCTTGGAGTAATCTGGACTCTTTAGGATAGGTGCTGTGCACATGGCCTGCTTTAGGTCATTGAATGCTTTCTGACAGCTTGCTGTCCACTGAACTTTCTTTGGCATCTTTTTGCTTGTCAGGTCATTAAGAGGGGTCACTATGGACCCATAATTTCTGACAAACTTCCTATAGTACCCAGTCAGGCCCAAGAAAGCTCGAACCTGAGTCTGGGTGATTGGAGGAGCCCAGTCCTGGATGGCCTGTATTTTACTCTCCAATGGCTGAACCTGGCCTCCACCTTCAAGGTGGCCCAGGTATACAACCTGTGTCTGCCCTATCTGGCACTTAGTGGCCTTGATAGTGAGGCCTGCCTTTTGCAGGGCCTCTAACACTTTCCTCAGGTGGACCAGGTGATCCTCCCAGGTGGAGCTAAAGACAGCAATATCGTCAAGATATGCTGCACAGAAGTCATCCAGCCCAGTGAGGACTTGATTCACCAACCTTTGGAAGGTGGCAGGGGCATTCTTCAACCCAAAGGGCATTACCACAAACTGATAATGACCACCAGGGGTAGAAAATGCTGTCTTGGGCCTGGCTTCCTCAGCTAACCTGATTTGCCAATACCCAGCTGTCAGGTCAAATGTGCTTAAGTAGTTGGCAGAAGCCAATCTATCTATAAGTTCATCTGCCCTTGGTATTGGGTGGGCATCAGTCTTAGTGACTGCATTGAGGCCTCTGTAGTCTACGCAAAACCTCATCTCTCTCTTACCACCCTGGGTGTGAGGCTTTGGCACTAGAACTACTGGGCTAGCCCAATGGCTATCTGAGGGCTCAATGACTCCCAGCTCCAACATTTTCTGCACTTCTGTTTTGATGCAGTCTCTGACATGATCAGGCTGCCTGTAGATTTTACTCTTGACAGGCAGACTGTCTCCAGTGTCAACCTCATGGGTACACCAATCAGTTAGGCTGGGTGTCAGAGAGAACATATGTCTGAAGGATTGCAGAACTTGCCTGCAATCCTGTTGCTGATGTTCAGAGAGGCTGCCACAAAAGACAACACCATCTACTGATCCATCATCAGGATTCTGAGTGAGCAGGTCTGGGAGAGGGTCACTCTCTTCCTCCTGTCCCTCATCTGTGGCCATGAGCAAGCTCATGTCCTTCCTGTCAACATATGCCTTGAGCCTGTTCACATGGAGCACTCTGAGAGGGCTCCTGGGAGTTCCAAGGTCCACCAAGTAGGTAACCTCTCCCTTTTGCTCAATGATGGTGTGGGGCCCAGACCATTTGTCTTTCAGAGCTGCTGGGGCCACTGGCTCCAGCACCCACACCTTCTGTCCTGGCTGGTACACAGTCAGCACAGCCTTTTGGTCATGCCAAGCTTTTTGAAGTTCTTGGCTGGCCTCCAGGTTTTTAGATGCCTTTTCCATATACTCAGCCATCCTGGAGCGGAGACCAAGTACATAGTCCACTATGTTGGTTGCAGGCTTTTTGAGAGGTCTCTCCCATCCTTCCTTCACCAAACACAGGGGTCCTCTTACAGGATGCCCATACAGAAGCTCAAAGGGGCTGTAGCCAACCCCCTTCTGTGGGACCTCTCTGTAAGCAAACAAGAGGCAGGGGATCAGGACATCCCATCTTCTCCTAAGAGGTTCAGGTTGCCCATGAATCATCCCTTTGAGGGTCCTGTTGAATCTCTCAACAAGCCCATTGCATTGTGGGTGGTAGGGTGTGGTGAACTTGTAGTTCACACCACACTCCTTCCACATTGCAGTCAGATATCCTGACATGAAGTTTGTACCTCTGTCAGAAACAACCTCCTTAGGGAAGCCCACTCTGGAGAACACTCCAACTAGGGCCCTTGCCACTACAGGTGCTGTAGTGGTCCTAAGTGGAATAGCTTCAGGATACCTGGTGGCATGATCCACCACCACCAGTATAAACTTGTGCCCTGATGCTGTCTGGGGTTCCATTGGACCAACAATGTCAATCCCCACTCTTTCAAAGGGGACCCCCACCACAGGTAGTGGTATGAGGGGGGCCTTTGTTGTGCCACCTGACTTACCACTGGCTTGGCAAGTGACACAGGAGCGACAAAACTCCTTGGTATTCTCATTCATGTGGGGCCAGTGAAAGTGTGAGACAAGCCTGTCCCACGTCTTTGTCTGACCTAAATGACCTGCAAGGGGAATCTAATAGGCCAAGGTGAGAAGGAAACCTCTCAGAGACAAGGGGATGACCAGCCTCCTGGTTGCACCAGGCTTGGGGTCTCTTGACTCAGAGTACAGGAGTCCATCTTCCCAGTATACCCTGTGGGCACCTGTGGCATTCCCTGCAGCCTCAGCAGCAGCCTGCTGTCTGAGGGGTTCAAGGGAAGGGCAGTCTAACTGTGCCTTCCCCAGGTCTGCTCTGGAGGGTCCCCATGAGCCCAGAAACTCAACTTGATCAAGTTCAAGCTCTTTAGGCTCAGTTTCCCTCAGTTCTCTCAGATCAGCCTCCTCAGAGACTTGATCCTCAACCTGGGGCAAGGGGGAAGGCAAAGCCTTAACCCTACTGCTCTTCTTCTTGGAAGGTGTCTGGTCCATACTTTCAGGATCCAGCACCTGTTCAGTGGGGCATCTTCTGGCCTGTGACCTAGTCACAGCAAGCACATGTGCTGGCAAGCCTAACATCTCCATGTGAGTCCTCTGCTCCACTTCTGACCATAGTGATGACTCCAAATCATTGCCCAACAAACAATCAACTGGGAGGTCTGAACTGACTACAACTTTCTTTTGTCCCTTCACTCCACCCAAGGAGAAAGCCACAATCGCCATACTATGACTGGTAGTGACGTTGCTGGCATTGGTCACCAGGAAATCTGTACCTGGCATGATCTGTCCAGGGTCCACAAAGTTAGGTATCACCATGGTGACACTGGCACAAGTGTCCCTATAGGCCTGAGCCATCTTGCCATTAATCAAAGGTGTCTGCCTGTATTTGCCCAAAGTATTGGGACTTATCTCAGGGGACATATCCATATCCCCTGTACAGACAAGGACAGCCTGAGTGAGTGTGCCAACTAAGTTGTCAGACCCCTCAGTTCCCAAGGTTAACCCAACTAATGCCTTGGGAGGTACCCTACCACTACTGACTGTACTAGGGGGTGCAGTTGCCTTAGGGGCTGTAGTGGCAGGAGTTTGTCCTCCTCTTTTGGTGCACTCACTAAACCAGTGAGACTTACTTTTACAGTACTGGCACCACCTCTTTGACTGGCCTTCTTGAGTCTTCTTCTTCTGGGAAGCCTGACCCCCACCCTCTTTGGTTTGTTGGGGACCTGGTGAAGACTTCTGGTCATTTTGTTCACTCTTAACATTACCCTTCTGGTCTGCTTTCTTCTGACCACCCTGGTTCTGGTTCTGGTTCTGGTTCTGCTTGATCCTTGTCCTGACCCATTTGTCTGCCTTCTTTCCCAATTCTTGGGGAGAGGTCAGATCTGAATCAACAAGGTGCTGGTGCAACAACTGGTTCTGACAATTATTTAAAATCTGTTCTCTCATCATGAGATTGTACAACCCTGTGTAATCAGTAACCTTGCTACCCAGCAACCAGCCCTCCAAAGCCTTAGTGGCACAATCCACAAAGTCAGACCAGTCCTGAGACTGAGTTTTCTGGGTGTCTCTGAACAGCAACCTGTACTGCTCAGTGGTTAAACCAAACCCATCAATCAGTGCATTTTTCAGGACCTGGTAATCATTAGCATCCTCCACTCTTGTAGTGAGGAGCTTATCTCTACCTTTACCATCAAAGGAGAGCCACAGTATAGCTGCCCACTGACTCCGGGGAATGCACTGCACAGTGCAGGCCCTCTCCAGAGCAGCCATCCATTTCTGGATGTCATCCCCTTGCTTAAAGGGGGGCACTATCTTAGTCAGGTGTTTAGTATCTAAACCCTTCTCTCTATCTCTTGGGAGATTGCTGCCACCAGTGGGAGCTAACCCACTCATCTGCTGCTCTCTAGCAAAGGCAAGCTTTTCTTTGGCCAGGGCAAGTTCTTCCCTTTCAATCCTCAGAGTAGCCTGTCTCATCCTAGCTTCATGCTCCAGTCTCTGAGGGGAAGTCAATCTCCTCTGGGGAGAGTTCCTTCTCCTCTGAGAAGAGGCATTAGAGTGCAGAGATCTATTGGAGTCCCTAGAAAGAGATCTATCTCTCCTAACTCCAAGGATAGGCCTACTTAGGGTCAGTACTGGGGGTCCCCCAGATCCTAGCCCAAGCAAGTCTATGTTGGCCCTAGTTAGCCTTCTGACTACCTCAAGACCTTTGTCTACCTCATCCCCAGAGAGTTCCTCAGGATCCTCCTCCCCAACTGCATTTACAGTGTTGTGGAGGTCTGTATCACCAAGGTGCCCCTCTAAGGCTGGCATATTCCCCTCTCCCTGAGATGCTCTACTAGCATCATAGGTCTCTAAGAGATCCAACAGGAAGGGAGTGGTGGGGTTAGCCCCCTGTTTCAATTTCCTGGAGGTACACAAGTGTCTCAACTCCTGGAAATTGAGAGCTGCATATCTTGAGCTGACCTGTGGAGGGTCAATCACCACAAGAGGGGTCCCTGAGGACTCTCCCTGGGTAGACATGCTTTTCTAGTGAGGTGTAAGTGGTGCACTTACCTACACTATATGTTTACCTACTGATCCCTTGCTAGAGTTGTAGTTTAGGGTGTGCTAGGCCCTAGGAGCTACAACAGCTGGTTCAGTAGAACTCAGAGTATTCTAAGCTAAGTTATATGTACCTTTAGTACTTATGTGATCTTTCACAAGATATTCTTAGGATATGTGTGGTAAAACAACAGCAAGCTCAAATCCCAACCGCTGCTCACCAATGTGAGAAGTTGGCCTGATGTGCAGTGCTCACTGTTCTAGTGATCACTATATATCAGTCCAAACAACCCTTATTGATGATTGGTTGTAAGTCAACCTTATAGACCAGCTATCCTAGTAGCATGGATACGAGCAGTCTAAGGCTAAGACTCTAGAGGGCGTGTTAAGCCAGCTGTTTTACCATCACATTACCCCTTGAACACCCAGTGAAAGGACACCACACAAGTTGTTATGAAAATAAACAGTGTATTTATTTATAACAAGACTACCCTGGCTCTTTATGAGACAGGGAGCTAAGCACACAACAAAACTCTTATAAAAATACTTAAGTTAGCACAGTATACACAAATGCCCGAGGGGCACGAAAAACCATATACTCTGAAAGTGGAATGCGAAATTACTAGCAGGTAAGTACAGTACTAATAGGCTTTGGAATCGCTAGGACTTGACTATAGAATCGTTAGATTACTTCTAGGAGGCCCAGGGGACTCGGGTGCAGAGTGTGCACTCTCACGCGGGATGCGGGACAAAGTCTATGATAGCTAGTAAAGTTAAAGTTAGTGTTCACGGGCGAACCCGACCTGGTAGGGAGAAAACGACAGTGGATCCTGACCCTTGGATAGTGAGGCTATGCTGGGGCACCGAAATGCCGAAGTTACCTAGCCCAGGGGCTGCAGCTGCATAGGTCTCAAAAGACGTCGGGAATCCTCGTAGACGAACCAGGAGCCTGGAAGAAAGATGCTGGCAGGCGACCAGTGAAGAGAGTTCGAGTTGATCCAAGCCTGGATCTTGAAGATGGATGACACCTGAAAGCAGAGGGGACTAAGTTCGTGACTACTAGCCAGTAGTCAGGGGCACCAGGAGGGCACCGGAGGGTAGTCACCTCGACTAGGTGAGTGGGCGACGCTGTGCTCTGCAGATCTCACGGACCAGGAGGCGTTGTCGGCGACCAGGATGGAGGGGCGAGCTGTCCCACGATGGATGAAGCTGTCGGCGTCGAAGAACCCAGGATTGGGCGACAAAGCCTTGGCTAATTCAAGCCCACGCGGTGGACTCAAAATGGCGTCTTGAGTGGACCAGGAGGGTCCGGGGTGCTCCTCTTCTGGAAGGGAGCAAGAGCCAGTCTGGAGCAACCAGACCAGCAGCAGTGATGTCGTCGGGCGTCGTTCAGAAGGCCACAAGCCAGCGGGCTAGTAGCCAAACAACGCGGTGAGCAGCAAAAAGCAGAAGGGCCCCACGCCGATCGTGGAGATGCTGGGGGGCTGCTCTTCGGTGCTGGAGCTGCTCAGGGTTGGGGCTTCTCGGACCCCAAAGCACTCGCCAGGAGATTACTCGGCGGGCTTGCTGTGAAGAAGTCGTGCAGTCTTGGCAATAGTCGGTCCCTTGAGGTCTCGTCGCACTCACGGTTCTCAGCTTGGCTGTAGAGGTGAGTAGAGGTCGGAGGTGCCAGGGAAGCCGGGTCTTGTCGAGCTGGGCAGTCGGATTCCGGAGGAAGGACTTGCAGCAGACCGCAGTGTTCTTAAGGTGGTGCCTGCGGATGCAGGGTGACTACTCCTTAGCCACAAGGGAGAATCTTGAAGAAGAAATCTTGATGTCCTTTCGTAGAAAGTCGTGTCTTGATTCCAAAGATGATCTAATTTGGAAGGGGGCCTGCTCCTACCTTTATCTGGGAAAAGGGGGCTGGCACGAGATTAAGTCCTGCCCTATGGGTGGGACCAGGAGGGGGGTGGTTACACCCCTCTCCTTTGGCGGGCTTTCCCTAGGCCAGGGGCTGGAGTGCCCCTGGAACTGGTTTCAGCCGGCCTATGCACAGTGAGCACCGGGGTGCCACTTGCAGTCACCTTCCTCTGTAGCCCTGCCTACCTGGAATACACAAAACCCTGTCTGGGACGGTGCTGGCACCGCCCCTGGCAGGAAACCCTTTGTCCTTGCCTCCTGCTCTGGGAGGACTCCCAGCAGCAGGAGGGCAGACTTGTGTCTCGGTGGCAGCATCCATTTTGTGGAGCTGAGGCTATGTCTGACTTTAACCGGGGTTACAGGTTACATACATGTCGTGTCCCTCTAGAAGGGTGGAATGCTAACCCCGTCGCCAGAATTGGCGAGGGGTTAGTATTCCAATTCGTATGACACCTTACTCGACATGTTTTGATAAAGCGATACCAGAGTTGGCATATAACCGCGAGGATTATAATGCACTTAAGAGTATATGGTATGCGATATCATGGAAACGGCTAAGGGATGGATCCCGAAAGCCGCAGACAGGCTCAGCTCATGCCAGAGCACCATCTCACACGATTCCAAGCACTCTGCCTTCAGGATTGTTAAGGCCTGCCATAGGAGTGACTGATAGGAGATCTGTGTGTCCATTTTTAGGGTTAGATATAGGTATACTATATCTAAAGCAAAGGGTGATTACACCACCTTGCCCAGCTGTCGTGCAGCCAGTTGTGTCAGTTTAGTTAGTCAGCCCAGGGGTGGCACAATACATGCTTCAGCCCCTGGGAGACTTCTGGGTGCACCTCAGCCCTGGGTACAGGGACTTAGAGAGGGCCCAGTGCCAATTCAGTACGTGAGTACTGTGAGAAGTTGGCCTGATGTGCAGTGTTCACTATTCTAGTGATCACTATATATCAGTCCAAACAACCCTTATTGATGATTGGTTGTAAGTCAACCTTATAGACCAGCTATCCTAGTAGCATGGATACGAGCAGTCTAAGGCTAAGACTCTAGAGGGCGTGTTAAGCCAGCTGTTTTACCATCACATTACCCCTTGAACACCCAGTGAAAGGACACCACACAAGTGTTATGAAAATAAACAATGTATTTATTAGAATCACAACAACCCTGTACTCTTTATGAGGACAGGGTGCTAGGCACACAACAAAACTCTTACGAAAATACTTAAGTTAGCACGGTATACACAAATGCCCGAGGGGCACGAAAAACCATATACTTTAAAAGTGGAATGCGAAATTACTAGCAGGTAAGTACAGTACTAATAGGCTTTGGAATCGCTAGGACTTGACTATGGAATCGTTAGATTACTTCTAGGAGGCCTAGGGGACTCGGGTGCAGAGTGTGCACTCTCACGCGGGATGCGGGACAAAGTCTATGGAAGCTAGTAACGCTAAAGTTAGTGTTCACGGGCGAACCCGACCTGGTAGGGAGAAAACGACAGTGGATCCTGACCCTTGGATAGTGAGGCTATGCTGGGGCACCGAAATGCCGAAGTTACCTAGCCCAGGGGCTGCAGCTGCATAGGTCTCAAAAGACGTCGGGAATCCTCGTTGCCGGACCAGGAGCCTGGATGAAAGATGCTGGCAGGCGACCAGTGAAGATAGTTCGAGTTGATCCAAGCCTGGATCTGGAAGATGGATGACACCTGAAAGCAGAGGGGACCAAGTTCGTGACTACTAGCCAGTAGTCAGTGGGCACCAGGAGGGCACCGGATGGTAGTCACCTCAACTAGGTGAGTGGGCGACGCTGGCTCTGCAGATCTCACGGACCAGGAGGCGTTGTCGGCGACCAGGATGGAGAGGCGAGCTGTCCCATGATGGATGAAGCTGTCGGCGTCGAAGAACCCAGGATTGGGCAACAAAGCCTTGGCTAATTCAAGCCCACGCGGTGGACTAAAAATGGCGTCTTGAGTGGACCAGGAGGGTCCGGGGTGCTCCTCTTCTGGAAGGGAGCAAGGGCCAGTCTGGAGCAACCAGACCAGCAGCAGTGATGTCGTCGGGCGTCGTTCAGAAGGCCACAAGCCAGCGGGCTAGTAGCCAAACAACGCGGTGAGCAGCAAAAAGCAGAAGGGCCCCACGCCGATCGTGGAGATGCTGGGGGGCTGATCTTCGGTGCTGGAGCTGCTCAGGGTCGGGGCTTCTCGGACCCCAAAGCACTCACCAGGAAATTACTCGGCGGGCTTGCTGTGCAGAAGTCGTGCAGTCTTGGCAATAGTCGGTCCCTTGAGGTCTCGTCGCACTCACAGTTCTCAGCTTGGCTGTAGAGGTGAGTAGAGGTTGGAGGTGCCAGGGAAGCCGGGTCTTGTTGAGCTGGGCAGTCGGATTCCAGAGGAAGGACTTACAGCAGACCGCAGTGTTCTTGCGATGGTGCCTGCGGATGCAGGGTGACTACTCCTTAGCCACAAGGGAGAATCTTGAAGAAGGAAATCTTGAAGTCCTTTCGTAGAAAGTCGTGTCTTGATTCCAAAGATGATCTAATTTGGAAGGGGGCCAGTTCCTACCTTTATCTGGGAAAAGGGGGCTGGCACGCGACTAAGTCCTGCCCTATGGGTGGGACCAGGAGGGGGGTGGTTACACCCCTCTCCTTTGGCGGGCTTTCCCCAGGCCAGGGGCTGGAGTGCCCCTGGAACTGGTTTCAGCCGGCCTATGCACAGTGAGCACCGGGGTGCCACTTGCAGTCACCTTCCTCTGTAGCCCTGCCTACCTGGAATACACAAAACCCTGTCTGGGACGGTGCTGGCACCGCTCCTGGCAGGAAACCCTTTGTCCTTGTCTCCTGCTCTGGGAGGACTCCCAGCAGCAGGAGGGCAGACTTGTGTCTCGGTGGCAGCATCCATTTTGTGGATGCTAAGGCTCTGTCTGACTTTAACCGGGGTTACAGGTTACATACATGTCGTGTCCCTCTAGAAGGGTGGAATGCTAACCCCGTCGCCAGAATTGGCGAGGGGTTAGTATTCCAATTCGTATGACACCTTACTCGACATGTTTTGATAAAGCGATACCAGAGTTGGCATATAACCGCGAGGATTATAATGCACTTAAGAGTATATGGTATGCGATATCATGGAAACGGCTAAGGGATAGATCCCGAAAGCCGCAGACAGGCTCAGCTCATGCCAGAGCACCATCTCACACGATTCCAAGCACTCTGCCTTCAGGATTGTTAAGGTCTGCCATAGGAGTGACTGATAGGAGATCGGTGTGTCCATTTTTAGGGTTAGATATAGGTATACTATATCTAAAGCAAAGGGTGATTACACCACCTTGCCCCAGCTGTCAAGCAGCCATTTGTGTCAGATTTGGATGGCCAGCCAGGGGTGGCATAATACATGCTGCAGCCCCTGGTAGGCCCTGGGTACACCTATGCCCTGAGTACCTAAGGTACACTGTACAGGGACTGATAAGGTGACTCAGTATCCAATTAGATATGTACCTAAGGTACATGGAATCCATTTTACAGAGAGAGCAGTAGGCCTGGGGTCCTGAATAGCAGGGCCCCAGGTCAACTAAGTCAGAAAACCAGCAAAACACCAGGCAAACAGTTGGGGGCAACCATAGTCAGGGATCTACCTTCCTACATAACCCCCCCCCCCAAACGAAAGGAGATAAGGCTATCCTTGCCAGGTAAGCCTATATTGCCTGAGTGGCCATATAAGGAAGTACCAGCACTGGCATGGTTACCCCCTATCTCATGGTCCACTAAGCAATCCCTCACCCTAAGGGTATCTGAGGGCCTCCACCATAGGGAATCTCTACCTGTGGTGTGTTTTGGCAAAGGAAAAGGCTGGTGCTGAAATGGAGTACTGAAGTGAGGCTCCACTAATTTTGGGCTCAGCTTCCTCCGATCATTTTCCACCATAGAGGCCTTTCTTTCCAAGACTGAGTTGTTTTGGGCTCTCAGGGTCAACCTCTGGCTACCTACAGCTGGAGGTTGGGTCCCTCTGTTTGGCTTACTGGAGGGACAGGTCAGGTTTGGGGCCCTTAGGTCTCAGGTCTGGCTGTGCCCAACAGTGTCCATCTGTGGGAGGTCCCTAACTAATTTTAAGGGGGATCCCTCAGGAGTTGATTTTATTTTCACTTGGCTAGGACTACTAGCTCCAGTGCCCTTAATCTGCTGATTGGGAAGTTCTTTTGGACAGGGGGCCCTTTGGGGTCCAACACTGGCCTCCCTGACCTCTACAGCCCTGGGCTGACTGAGGCAGGGTAGAGAGGGGCAGGTTACCTGCTCCAGACTGGGTCCCACCTTGGAAGGGTCCACTGACATCAGAGGCTCTGCCAGGCTAGGCCTGACTACCTCTGGGGCAGTTCCTTCACAAGGGGTCAGATCAGTTCCCTGAGGAGGCTGATCCTTTCCTAAAGTCTGGTGGGAGGGAGATTTCTCTTCCTCCTCAATTTTCTCTGTCTGAGTGGAGTGATCCATAGTTTCAGGCTTCACAACACTATCATCCGTCTGAGTTTGAGCTGTGGCCATCACAACTCTCCCAACCTTTTCAGGAGGAGGCTCAGTTTGGGTGTGGGCTGTGACCATCACAGCCTTTACAACCTGTTCTGGGAAGGAAGTTGTCTGAGATTGGGCTGTGACTGGCACAGCCCTCCTGATCTGTTCACAGCCCTCCTGATCTCATAGGAGATCGGTGTGTCCATTTTTAGGGTTAGATATAGGTATACTATATCTAAAGCAAAGGGTGATTACACCACCTTGCCCCAGCTGTCAAGCAGCCAGTTGTGTCAGATTTGGATGGCCAGCCAGGGGTGGCATAATACATGCTGCAGCCCCTGGTAGGCCCTGGGTACACCTATGCCCTGGGTACCTAAGGTACACTGTACAGGGACTGATAAGGTGACTCAGTATCCAATTAGATATGTACCTAAGGTACATGGAATCCATTTTACAGAGAGAGCAGTAGGCCTGGGGTCCTGAATAGCAGGGCCCCAGGTCAACTAAGTCAGAAAACCAGCAAAACACCAGGCAAAAAGTTGGGGGCAACCATAGTCAGGGATCTACCTTCCTACAAGTACAATTTGGATAGAGAGAACAGCTAGGCTGTGGGTCTGATTAGCAGGCCCACAGCCAGGGAAAGTCGTAAACCAGTGAAGCAAAAAGCAAAAATCTGGGTGATCATAGGATTGCAGACCCTACTCTCCTACACCCTGGAACTGGTTCAAGCCGGCCTATGCACAGTGAGCACCGGGGTGTCACTTGCAGTCACCTTCCTCTAAAGCCCTGCCTACCTAGGATACACAAAATCCTGTCTGGGACGGTGCTGGCACCGCCCCTGGCAGGAAACCCTTTGTCCTTGCCTCCTGTGCTGGGAGGACTCCCAGCAGCAGGAGGGCAGACTTGTGTCTCGGTGGCAGCATCCATCTTGTGGAGCTGAGGCTATGTCTGACTTTAACCGGGGTTACAGGTTACATACATGTCGTGTCCCTCTAGAAGGGTGGAATGCTAACCCCGTCGCCAGAATTGGCGAGGGGTTAGTATTCCAATTCGTATGACACCTTACTCGACATGTTTTGATAAAGCGATACCAGAGTTGGCATATAACCGCGAGGATTATAATGCACTTAAGAGTATATGGTATGCGTTATCATGGAACAGCTATTAGGACTTGGTTCCGCAAGCTGCAAACGGGCTCAGCTCATGCCAGAGCACCATCTCACATGATTCCAAGCACTCTGCCTTCAGGATTGTTAAGGCCTGCCATAGGAGTGACTGATAGGAATACATGTGTCCATTTTAGGGTTAGATATAGGTATACTATATCTAAAGCAAAGGGTGATTACACCACCTTGCCCCAGCTGTCGTGCAGCCAGTTGTGTCAGATTTGGATGGCCAGCCAGGGGTGGCATAATACATGCTGCAGCCCCTGGTAGGCCCTGGGTACACCTATGCCCTGGGTACCTAAGGTACACTGTACAGGGACTGATAAGGTGACTCAGTATCCAATTAGATATGCCTACGGTACATGGAATCCATTTTAAAGAGAGAGCAGTAGGCCTGGGGCCCTGAATAGCAGGGTCCCAGGTCAACTAAGTCAGAAAACCAGCAAAACACCAGGCAAAAAGTTGGGGGCAACCATAGTCAGGGATCTACCTTCCTACACCCCCACCCGCCAACGGCACGTACAAGTCGATCGCACGCACAAGTACGACTTGCACACCCCCCGACGCGAACCCCCCCACCCGCCAACGGCCCGGCCCGTACAAGTCGATCGCACGCACAAGTATGACACGCACCCCCCAACAAGCCCATGCGAACCCCCCACCCGCCAACGGCCCGTACAAGTTGATCGCACGCACAAGTATGACATGCACACCCCCCTACGCGAACCCCCCCACCCGCCAACGGCCCGTACAAGTCGATCGCACGCACAAGTACGACACGCACACCCCCCAACAAGCCCACGCGAACACCCCCAGCCGCCAATGGCACGTTCAAGTCGATCGCACGCACAAGTACGACACACACCCCCCTACGCGAACCCCCCACCCGCCAACAGCCTATACAAGTCGATCGCACACACAAGTACGACACGCACACCCCCCTATGCGAAACCCCCACCCGCCAACGGCCCGTACAAGTCGATCGCACGCACAAGTACGACACGCACACCCCCCCCAACAAGCCCACGCGAACACCCCCACCCCCCAACGGCCCGTACAAGTCGATCGCACGCACAAGTTCGACACGCACACCCCCCTACGCGAACCCCCCCACCCGCCAACGGCCCGTACAAGTCGATCGCACGCACAAGTACAACACGCACCCCCCCCAACAAGCCCACACGAACACCCCAGCCGCCAACGGCAGGTACAAGTCGATCGCACGCACAAGTATGACACGCACACCCCCTACGCGAAACCCCCACCTGCCAACGGCCTGTACAAGTCGATCGCACGCACAAATACGAAACGCACCCCCCCTACGCGAACCCCCCCACCCGCCAATGGCCTGTACTAGTCGATTGCACGCACAAGTACGACACGCACACATCCCTACGCGAACCCCCCCACCGGCCAACGGCCCGTACAAGTCGACCGCACGCACAAGTACGACACGCACACACCCCCCAACAAGCCCACGCGAACACCCCCACCCGCCAACGGCACGTACAAGTCGATCGCACGCACAAGTACGACACGCACACCCCCCTACGCGAACCCCCCCACCCGCCAACGGCCCGTACAAGTCGATCGCACACACAAGTACGACATGCACACCCCCCAACAAGACCACGCGAACACACCCACCCGCCAACGGCACGTACAAGTCGATCACACGCACAAGTATGACACGCACACCCCCTACGCGAACCCCCCACCCGCCAACGGCCCTTACAAGTCGATCGCACGCACAAGTACAACACGCACCTCCCCAACAAGCCCACGCGAACACCCCCAGCCGCCAACGGCATGTACAAGACGATCGCACGCACAAGTATGACTCGCACACCCCCCTACGCGAAACCCCCACCTGCCAACGGCCTGTACAAGTCGATCGCACGCACAAATACGACACGCACACCCCCCTACGCGAACCCCCCCACCCGCCAATGGCCTGTACTAGTCGATTGCACGCACAAGTATGACACGCACACACCCCTACGCGAACCCCCCCACGCGCCAACGGCCCGTACAAGTCGACCGCACGCACAAGTATGACACGCACACACCCCCCAACAAGCCCACGCGAACACCCCCACCCGCCAACGGCACGTACAAGTCGATCGCACGCACAAGTACGACACGCACACCCCCCTACGCGAACCCCCCCACTCGCCAACGGCCCGTACAAGTCGATCGCACACACAAGTACAACATGCACACCCCCCAACAAGCCCACGCGAACACACCCACCCGCCAACGGCACGTACAAGTCGATCACACGCACAAGTATGACTCGCACACCCCCTACGCGAACCCCCCACCCGCCAACGGCCCGTACAAGTCGATCGCACGCATAAGTACGACACGCACACCCCCCAACAGGACCACGCGAACACCCCCACCCGCCAACGGCACGTACAAGTCGATCACACTCACAAGTATGACACGCACACCTCCCTACGCGAACCCCCCCACCCGCCAACGGCCCGTACAAGTCGATCGCACGCACAAGTACGACACGCACACCCCCCCAACAATCCCACGCGAACACCCCCACCCGCCAACGGCCGGTACAAGTCCATCGCACGCACAAGTTCGACACGCACACCCCCTACGCGAACCCCCCCACCTGCCAACAGCCTGTACAAGTCGACCGCACGCACAAGTACGACACGCACACCCCCCAACAAGCCCACGCGAACACCCCCACCCACCAATGGCACGTACAAGTCGATCGCACGCACAAGTACGACACGCACACCCCCCTACGCGAACCCCCCCACCCGCCAACGGCCAGTACAAGTCGATCGCATGCACAAGTACGACACGCACACCCCCCAACAAGCCCACACGAACACCCCCACCCGCCAACGGCACGTACAAGTCGATCACACGCACAAGTACGACACGCACACCCCCCTACGCGAACCCCCCCACCCGCCAACGGCCAGTACAAGTCGATCGCATGCACAAGTACGACACACACCCCCCCCAACAAGCCCACGCGAACACCCCCACCCGCCAATGGCACGTACAAGTCGAGCACACGCACAAGTACGACATGCACACCCCCTACGCGAACCCCCCCCACCCGCCAACGGCCAGTACAAGTCGATCGCATGCAGAAGTACAACACGCACACCCCCTACGCGAACCCCCCCACCCGCCAATGGCCAGTACAAGTCGATCGCATGCACAAGTACGACACGCACACCCCCTACGCGAACCCCCCCACCCGCCAACGGCCCGTACAAGTCAATCGCACGCACAAGTACGACATGCAAACCCCCCAACAAGCCCACGCGAACACCCCCACCCGCCAACGGCACGTACAAGTCGATCACACACACAAGTATGACACGCACACCCCTGCGCGAACCCCCCACCCGCCAACGGCCCGTACAAGTCGATCGCACGCACAAGTACGACACGCACACCCCCCAACAGGACCACGCGAACACCCCCACCCGCCAACGGCACGTACAAGTCGATCACACTCACAAGTATGACACGCACACCTCCCTACGCGAACCCCCCCAACCGCCAACGGCCCGTACAAGTCGATCGCACGCACAAGTACGACACGCACACCCCCCCAACAAGCCCACGCGAACACCCCCACCCGCCAACGGCCCGTACAAGTCGATCGCACGCACAAGTACGACACGCACACCCCCGAACAAGCCCACGCGAACACCTCTCCCGCCAACGGCCGGTACAAGTCGATCGCACGCACAAGTTCGACACGCACACCCCCTACGCGAACCCCCCCACCCGCCAGCGGGCCGTACAAGTCAACCGCATGCACAAGTACGACACGCACACCCCCCAACAAGCCCACGCGAACACCCCCACCCGCCAACGGCACATACAAGTCGATCACACGCACAAGTACGACACGCACACCCCCTACGCGAACCCCCCCACCTGCCAACGGCCCGTACAAGTCGATCGCACGCACAAGTACGACACGCACACCCCCCTACGCGAACCCCCCCACCCGCCAACGGCCAGTAAAAGTCGATCGCATGCACAAGTACGACACGCACACCCCCCCAACAAGCCCACGCGAACACCCCCACCCGCCAATGGCACGTACAAGTCGATCGCACGCACAAGTACGACACGCACACCCCCCTACGCGAACCCCCCACCCGCCAACGGCCAGTACAAGTCGATCGCATGCACAAGTACGACACGCACACCCCCCAACAAGCCCACGCGAACACCCCCACCCGCCAACGGCACGTACAAGTCGATCACACGCACAAGTACGACACGCACACCCCCTACGTGAACCCCCCCACCCGCCAACGGCCCGTACAAGTCGATCGCATGCACAAGTACGACACGCACACCCCCCTACGCGAACCCCCCCACCCGCCAACGGCCAGTACAAGTCGATCGCATGCACAAGTATGACACGCACACCCCCCCAACAAGCCCACGCGAACACCCCCACCCGCCAATGGCACGTACAAGTCGATCGCACGCACAAGTACTGTGGAAAAGTAAATTTTGCCATGTTGTATGTGCCTACGTGTTCCCCATCTTATGTTATATGTGTATGATCGATATGCATGTATTCCCCTCTGATCGATTAAAGACGCAATTACAGTTGTGTCCATCTCTAGTATGCTAGCTTCCAGACCTCGTGAAAACAACGAATATTAGGCCTATGTAAACCTACGTTGCCACATTTCACAGTGTGCACGTTAATTCATTGGATTGTCCCCGTTTCTAGGCCTCAAAAGGGCCCGGACTCAGATTCAGCTCCTGTCTCCTGAACCCTCTCCGAGGAGCGATGCAGCCCCCACCTGCATCCCTGACCCTTAGCTTATTTCATGCCTCGCAGTGCCCGGCCCGGCCTGGCTCTGCCTCCCAGTCTGCCAAGAGTATGTTATGTTTCTAGTTATCAGTCCAGCCCTCCTTCTCTGCATTCCTAAGCTACTGCATCGCATCAATAGTTTCCGTCATGGTCTAGCCTTTATGTCTCCATGTAAGAGAAATACTGCATTAATATTCATAGAATATTCCTCGTACACGCAATACATGTAGAATTATGCATGCATCAGTCCTAATGTCTAGTAGCCTTTGCCCTGATAACTTTTGGATTCTATCAACATGTACTCTAAACACCAGATACTAGATATGCCTTGGGTACATGTCGCTCTGACACTCCAGACTTTAGTCTCCTCTTCTAGCGCAGAAGTCATAGCCCCCAGTTCTCCCTGGTAACACGTCATTGCCCGTTTGCGCGCACCAGTAGGTTAGAGGTCCCAGCTGCTCAGGTAGCCCCCTCCATGTTTCCGCCCTGTTTATGACATATTCTGTTACGTTTACATCACATGTCTATGTATACGCCCTGTACACGCCTTCTTGTTACATCATTTTGCCCTTATCTTTCGCGACTGCTACGAGTCACGCCTACTGTTACGCCTACTGTATTGAATGTAATGTATTTGTTTAAGTATATATACTGTGCACCCATATTAAAAGTTGCCAATTAGCTACCCAGTTTCCCTTGTCCCTTCCCTGGCAGCTGCCATCCCGTACTATTGCAGGCTGTCCTGTTCCTGTCCTTTATGCCTGATTAAAGCCTGTAGACTCAAGATACCTCGAATCCTGACTCTTATTTATTGAGCTATCTGTTTCATTCATTGTATTAAAAAATAGAACCGGTAATTAATTATTTATTTACCACATAATGGCGCCCGAATAGGAACTTGCCCTTTCCCCACGCGCCGGAGAAGCCACGCAGGCCCCCTGATCCTCTGCAGCCGTGACGGAACCATACCGTGCACGTGCAGATATTTCTGCTGCAAGTATCCCTCAGGCCCACGGAGGAGACGGAGGTTGCGGTCCAGCATCCAGACGAGGCGGTGAGGAACGCGGCGAGTCCCGACCAGAGCCCAAGCCGAGAGCCCAAGGTCCGAGGTATCCGGAGGCCCACCTGTAACTGAAGTCCGAAGTTCGCAGTCCGTCGTCGTAACAGTCCAGTCCAGTCCGAGGCCTTCCGTTCTTGCTGCCCGGTGAGTACCGTTGCTGGGGTAGTATCTAGACAGGGTCAATTAATTTGTCTCTGGTCCGTGGGTTTGGGTACGCAAATCCAACACGAAGTGTTCACCTAGGTGGACGCGGGTCCTGACGTGTCTCTTTATGGGACCGGTAAGTTTCGTGCTGTTTTAGCAGTGCATCTAGTCATTCTAGTAAGTTCTGTTCTCGAGAAATTCATGTGTTCTGTCCGAACTGTTATTTTAAATGTTATTTCATGTGTTTTCAATGTCGTGGTATGAGCGATTTGTTTTTCCAGTTATTATTGTGTTTATCGTGTATTGTATTGTGTCCAGATTCCAGCTTAAAGAATGCCTCTATTCTCGAAACTACGTCAGTTAAAAACCAGAAAAGGGTTATTAGAGGAAGCAGTTCCTGTCCCGCCTAGGGACAGTCCAGGTCATTTTATGTATCATAAGCATGGCTTGAGTGCCATATTATATCTAGATTTATGGGTGGATTACACCAAGGAATTAGAAGAGAAATATAGATGGCCCATGTCAGGTACATGGGATGCCGAGTGCATCATGCGAGTAGAGGAAGCATTATGGAAAAAGAAATCCAGACAGTCCCAGAAAGATGCCATCGAGTTATGGCGCAAAGAATCTCATAGAAGAACGGAAAAAGAAATCAGAAAAGCAGAATTAAGTAGGGAATCCTCAGAAAGAGCCCAAGAAAGGGAATTAATTGAAGTAGGTGAACGAGTTAAAGCCGAACAGTCAGACAGACAGAGAAATGCCCTTATTAAGGGTATGTATCCTCTTCTTGCCGAGGGCTTGCCGAAAGCAACCCCGGAAGCACCAGGTAGTTTTCCGCCGCCATTAGTTCCGATTAAGCTACGTCACAAACCGACTGCAGCTGATATTTTTCTCTCGTCCTATTTGGACGACACAGTCCCAGCCTATGCAAATCCTGTTCCGCCTGCTCCTGTAAATAATGTAATTCCTGTTCCTCCAGCCACCGGGGCACCCGTTACAGCACCTGTTATGGTACCCCCGGTCCAGCCTACAGTACATGTACCCGCCACATCAGTCACTCTACCAACACGTACAGTACCCACCGACGATTCCAGTTTAGGAACCACGGGGAGTAGTCCTCCTGGTACCCCGCCTCAACACAGACGTATGACGCTACATGAACTAGCGTTACAGCGTACGCCAAAAGTTCATACATTTACAGATATCAAGCGAGCACTTACCGAATGTCGTTATGATCCAGTTCCAGGCGATGGTACTATGGTCATATATTCATTACGTTTAAGACGGGTGACCGACTATTTGGACACCCTACCGAATATGAAAGGTTATCTAGACAGAATATATCGTTTCATCCGTACAGGAGTAGATCCAGGAAGTATTGGCGATGCCATGGTTCAAAGGAAAGTCGAGATTCAGCTCATGCTTTTAAAGTTTCTAATTAATTGTTTAATAAGGGAACAAGATTATCCGGATAAAGATCCAGAAGAAATGAAAGTCCTGACCAGGTGGAGTGACCATATAGCCGAGGGAAGACACAAGACACAGAGCTGTATAGAGAGTATGTACAAGAAAATCCGTAGGGAAATAATAAAGTTACACGAGAAACGAGAAGCAGCACAAGTAACCGAGAAAGAAGACGACTCTGATAATGAAGAACTAGACGACGAGAATCCCTCCAGAATAACGTATGTAGGTAGAACTAGACTTCCCGACCGACATTCACGCCTAGATCACAAGAAAGTTTTCCCTCCTCCAGCACCAGAACAAGGTTCTCTTGAGCAAGTATTTCAAGCTACCGATCACATTCTGAAATCACGAATCGGTTATAGTGAACTTAGTACCATGCATGAACAAGAACTAGCCCGATCAGCAGTCCGGTGGACTACTGATTCTACCACTTTTCCAGACGAAATAGTGGCACAAATGTTTCTGAAACTGCCCCCAGCCGAGCAGCGACTGGTGGGTATGTATATGATCCAGCACCTCATTACACTGTATGAGGGACAGCATTCTGATCCAGGTCCGCTACATGATGTTCTGAACGAGTTACTCCAGTATAGATGGAGAGGTCTAGGTACTGATTTAATTAGTATCATTCTAGAACAGCGCCACAAATATCGAACGTTTCTGAATCCGCATTTTGTTCATGTCTCACCTCCAGAAAGTAAATCATTTTACATAGATAGACAGCATCCGTTACGAGAAGTACACCCAGTTAGAGGAACGGGTGGTGAACTAGAACGAGTATTTGTTTACACCCCTGTCACAAAGATGGAACTCTTAGAGATGAAAAAGTTAATTCCCTGTCACGACAAAGATCCAGCAGGGTTCCATCGAGAATTAAAAGACATTCTCCGTATGGGAGAATACACGTATCCTGATATCATTAAAATGTTAAAGGTCCTGTTGCCCGCAGGGGTATATGAAAAACTCAAGGAAAAAGAATGGGAGGTGGGAGAGAAAAAGATAGATTGGACAGCTCTAGAAGCTGAAGATAATTCACGAGTACCAGGTACCGGTCTTGGGGGTAAAGTTAAAGAATTGCCCGAGTTATTGATACAGGTTTTGCCAAGATTACTAGCCACGAAAAAGGAAGATTGGGATGCAATCTCAGCTTGTAAACAGAAACAGGATGAAGACACTAGTGATTTTTATTCTAGATTTGAAAAATGTTTTATTATTAACAGTGGTCTGAAAACGAGTAGTGAATCGTACCCTCATCTTTTTGTTACCAAACTAGTCGAGAATTCAAGTCCACAAGTTAAAAATCGAGTATTGAAAGTCGAAAGTAGTTGGCAAGCTAATACTCCGTCACAAATGTTACACATGCTCCAGTATCACCAGAATAGAATCAGGGAAGAGCAAGAACACGAAAGAAGACGTATGAAAGACACGAAAATGAAAGTATTAGTTGCACAATCTGTTCCACAAGACAGTCAGAAGAGGGGTCCGAATCAAGCCAGTCATCCTGCAGCTCCCGTTAAAGGGACTTGCAATTACTGTAAACAGCCAGGTCATTTTATAAACGAGTGTGCAGTTCTGAAACACAACATAGCTACAGGTAAGACTAAAGAAAGACCACGTCCGCCTAGACAAGAACAAGTTTCACAGACTTCTCAGCCACCACAGAATGCACAACAGACAGTTCCAGCACCGCAGCCTATCGCTGCAACACAACACGTTACACAGCAGATGTACCAGTACGCACAGTCAGAGTATCCAGATTATCAGCCATATTCATGAAACAGCCTAGAGAGGGAGGTAGGCTTGCCTCTCATCGAGATACCTGTAGATCAAGAAGGTCCCTATGTACACAGTCAAGTATTAGGGAAAGACAGAAAGTTTTTGATTGATAGAGGGGCAAGTAGGACTACTATCAGTCATGACGAGGTTCCAGGGGCTCCGCTCTCAGGCTCTAAAAATGTTTCCCTTGGATTTTCAGGAAAGCCAATTGTTAATGAAATTTCGAAACCAGTTACTCTAGAAGTTGGTCCATTGTCCCGAACTACTGATTTGTTACTCACGAAATCTTGTCCAGAAAATTTGTTAGGCATTAAGACATTGAAAGAATTAGGAGCAGTTATTTGCTGCTCCCCAGAAGGGGTCCGATTGTTTTTGAGAGACTTTAAAGGTCATTATGTATTACGTGATTTTGATCCGAGATTATTGAATGTACCACAGCATTTATGGGCGCAAGGTCCAACTGATGTAGGTTGTATGCATATCACACCCCATCGTGTGACTCTCAAGCAAGGTGTAGTTTTGCCACGAATCAGACAGTACAGATTGCCACCTGAGGCTGTAGCAGCCTTATCCAAAATTATTGACGAGCTTATTGCTCAAGGAGTGGTTGTAGAAACTGACTCCAATATATGTAATTCTCCTATCATTCCAGTTCTGAAACGTACTGATCCAAATGCACCTCCAGTATATCGATTAGTGATTGACCTTCGGGAGCTTAATAAATGTATCATACCCCAGTATCCAGTAGTCCCGGATATTTCTTCCTTATTGACAGCCATTGATTCTGAAGCTACATTTTTCACAGTTATTGATCTCAAGAATGCATTTTTCAGTGTCCCCATTCATCCAGACAGCCAGTACCTTTTCGGTTTTTGTTTAAATGGAAGGAGCTATAAATTCACACGAGCTCCTCAAGGTTTTACAGAAAGTCCTAGTATTTACAGTCAAGCACTTAAGAGACAACTAGACAATATCCGCATGCCAACTGACACTGCCCTGCTCCAGTATGTCGATGATCTACTGATCACAGCCCGTTCTGAACGTGACTGCGAGCGTGCGTCACTCACGGTTCTATATTTTCTGGCCGAGCAGGGGCACAAGGTGTCCCCTTCCAAATTACAATTCTGTGTCCAGCAAGTGGTATACTTAGGACACTTACTGTCCAAGTGGGGTAGGCAGTTGACACCAGACCGTATCCAGTTAATAGCGAGTCTTCCACAGCCCAAGACACAGAAGGAGGTACGAGCTTTTATTGGCCTCACTTCTTACTGCAGACAATGGATTCCTCAGTATGCATTTCTAGCCAAGCCACTGATACAGTTAACGACACAGGAGGCAGCCGTATCGACTGTCCTCCCTTGGACCCAGGAACATACACTTGTTTTCAATGAATTAAAGAAAGCCTTATGTCAAGCACCTGTTCTAGCGACACCAAACTACAGTAAGCCTTTTACACTTTTTGTTACAGAACGTGATGGTACTGCATTATCTGTTCTCACACAAGATCAAGCAGGACAATACAAGCCCTGTGCTTATTTTTCTAGCACATTAGATCCAGTAGCCCAGGCTCTGCCTGCGTGCCTCAAGTCAGTTGCAGCCACAGCTCTAGCTATCAGACAAAGTGATTCCATAGTGTTAGGACACTCCCTGACAGTACAAGTTCCACACTCCGTGGAAGTTCTTTTAAACCGAACACAGACTCAGCACTTGACCATTGCACGTTTAACAGGTTATGAACTGACACTGTTCCAGCCACACATAGAAATCAGACGCTGCAACATTCTAAATCCAGCTACACTGTTACCGTCAGTTACTTCAAATCCGGCCACACATGACTGTGTGGAAGTTGTTAACACTATGACAAAACCAAGACAAGACCTGACAGATATTGCATTACCTAATCCCGACCAGACACTTTATGTGGATGGTTCATGTATGAGAACGAGTACAGGAGAACTAGTAGCCGCGTATGCAGTGACTACTGACACTGAAGTTATAGAGACACATCGTATTGACACCCTGTCTGCTCAAGCAGCAGAGCTAGTAGCTCTGACCCAAGCCTGCATCCGTGCTAAGAACCTGAAAGTAAACATATATACTGATTCACGTTACGCATTCGGAGTTGTACACGACTTTGGAGTGCTCTGGCAGGAGAGAGGTTTCATGACTTCTCATGGAACCAAGATTCAGCATGGTCTCCTCATTCAAGCTCTGTTAGATGCAATACATTTACCGACAGCTATCGCTATCATGAAGTGCACAGCACATACGAAAGTCACTGACATCATTTCCCAAGGTAACGATCTAGCAGATCGAACAGCCAAGCTTACAGCTCAGACTCCAGACATTCCAGTTAACACGACACAGACACTCACTCCAGATCAGACTACCTGTATGACAGTTAAGGACCCTACACAAGATGTCATAGACATACAGTTACATGCTACTCCCGAAGAAATCAAGAAATGGTCCGAACAAGGAGGGGTCCAGACAGATCAAGGATGGTTGACGAAGGGAAAAGCCACATGGTTTCTCCCCGACTCTATGGTTCAAGTCATTATTAATACCGCACATAGTCCAGCACATCTAGGAGAAAAAGCTATGTTAGACAGTATTCAGAACCTTTGGTTCAACAAGCATTTACGAGCTGCAGCTAAGCAGAAAGTCCGTACCTGTATGATATGTTGTCAGTTCAATCCAGGTAAAAGTGTCCCGGTGGAACAAGGCGGATTCCAACCTCCTGACCACCCTTTTGAAGTCCTCCAGATGGATTATATTCAGATGGAGAGATGTCGAGGTTTCAAGTATGTCCTCGTAGTTGTATGCGCTTTGTCCAGGTGGACAGAAGCATATCCAGTTCCAGATTACACAGCCGCGACCACTGCCAGGCAGTTGGTTCGTGAGTTCTTTCCCCGCTATGGACTCCCTAGGGTCGTGTATTCAGATAACGGCCAGCCATTCTCATCTGAGCTTATGAAACATGTTTCCCTTCTGTTAGGGTACCAGTGGAAGTTCCATTGTGTGCGCCATCCTGAAGCAGCCGGTCTCGTAGAGAGACATAATCAGACTTTGAAAATCCGCATTGCAAAAGTATGTAGAGAAAAAGGTGTAGACTGGCTAGTAGCTCTGCCAGTTGCTCTGTTCTATATGAGGATGGTTGCACATTCCAGATCAGGTCTGTCCCCGTATGAGGTCGTATTCGGCCGCCCCCCAAACATGTGGGGTACACCTAGACCCCGCAGTATTATAGATGTTTCCAGTAATATGCTGACAGATTACCTAGCTTCCTTGATGTCTGCCCTACACTCTTGTCGTTCACAGGTTGCCGCCGCATTTCCAGACAACACCGAGGTGAAACCGCATGAAGTCGTTCCCGGTGATCACGTATTTGTCCGAAATTTCGATCGTTCAAGTCCGCTGGAGCCCCGCTGGAAGGAGCCTCGGATGATCTTACTAACAACAAGGACCGCCGTCAAACTCGAAGGCAGGAAGGGGTGGGTCCACCTGAGCCACATAAAGAAATTCCATGGAATACGAGAAAAGACTTTTGCTAAGGACTGCCCTATTCCTAAAGACTGCCTAAAAACAGACTCTGAACTCAAAGTTCCCCCGTTAGAGAAAACTCCGCAGCAGGAGTATAAAGAAAAATTAAGGTCTAGTAAAATAAGTCAGCCAGTTTAATTGTCTAAGTCCCTCTCGGGTGAAACGGTTAGACAGGTTCCTGACATGTATGAGATAGACCCCCACAGTGAGAGAGTTAGTCAAAACTCTAAAATATGTATTATCGTTCTAAGTTTCTTGTTATTTTTGAGTCTTATGGTTACCTGCACAAGTTATGCTTTACATTTATGTTTTCCAATTTCACATGTACATATGTTTTCTAATGCTACAGTAGAGCACACATTTAGTGATCTGCCTCCTCACGAGCTATCCTATCGTCTTGCTATGCGCAATAACACATTCATCCGAATGTTGCACTATTCACACCAGACCAGCAATGCTACTAATTGTTGGGTGTGTGGTCGACTCCCCCCTTTCCAGACACCGAAGGGAGTTCTGCCACTCTTTCCTTATCCGTTTTCACATAATGGTTCGTGTGGAGCATGGTCCACGTTAACGTCATCCTCCAATGATATGTCCCTAATGAATAGAACATGTTTTCCAGACAAGCAGGGTCTCTCCCATAGAACAGGGTTAGATCTAGAAAATGAAGTATATGATTTAGGTAATTATTCTTCGAATTTCATGGTCCTGAATGTTCAGTCTGATACTACTCCAGATTTACCTGCTATCTCAGTACTACCAGTCAAAGGCGAATTATGTGTCAGAAAGAATGGTTCCGCACATGTAGGACATAGTGATTGTACTACTACTGTCGAGTATAGTGACAGTGGGAAATATATTTTCAAAGCCTCACGTCATTCTTATTTTGTTTGTGGTCAGACCGCATATGTTCGTCTGCCCCTCGATTGGGGTGGAACATGTTATATTGCCTTCCTACTGCCACCAGTTTTTCTAGCCCCATCCGATTATCACAGAAACACACATCTAGTACACGTCAGACCTAGAAGGGAGATCGAGTCCCCAATTGTCTATCAAACTGAAACTACTCTAGAACAGTATCAAGACTTCAACAAAGGTTTCTTTTTCTTTATAGGACCTATCCAGAATAGTAAGTTAATACGTAGGTTAACCAGAACCCTTGAAGCTGTAATGAATGAGACTACTTCTGCTCTAGGTAACTTAACTGAAGAGCAATCTGCTATGAGATTTGTCGTGCTCCAAAATCGTCTCGTTCTTGACGTCATACTGGCCGATAGAGGAGGAGCATGTAGAGTCATCGGATCTAGTTGCTGCATTTTCATTCCTAATAACGCGCCGTCTGTTTATTCAGCTATAACCAGACTTCATAAAATTGCCCATCAGTTACACCAGAATCCAGGCACCTGGACATGGTCCGGTTGGCTCTGGAGTATTATATCTGCCTGGGGATGGAAAGTATTGTCATTCCTAGGTATTGCAGTAATGATCATATTCAGTTGCTGCCTCTGTATACAATGTGGCCCTGCGATTTGCGGCATGTGTGCTACCTCTTGTATTCCTAGTCCTAAGTCCCGTTCCAAGACAATTCGAGACGAGCAAATGATGCTATATGAAATGATAGATGGTATCATGAATATTGATGTTTCCTGATGGAAACGTAGGGCACAAGGAGGGAATGTGGAAAAGTAAATTTTGCCATGTTGTATGTGCCTACGTGTTCCCCATCTTATGTTATATGTGTATGATCGATATGCATGTATTCCCCTCTGATCGATTAAAGACGCAATTACAGTTGTGTCCATCTCTAGTATGCTAGCTTCCAGACCTCGTGAAAACAACGAATATTAGGCCTATGTAAACCTACGTTGCCACATTTCACAGTGTGCACGTTAATTCATTGGATTGTCCCCGTTTCTAGGCCTCAAAAGGGCCCGGACTCAGATTCAGCTCCTGTCTCCTGAACCCTCTCCGAGGAGCGATGCAGCCCCCACCTGCATCCCTGACCCTTAGCTTATTTCATGCCTCGCAGTGCCCGACCCGGCCTGGCTCTGCCTCCCAGTCTGCCAAGAGTATGTTATGTTTCTAGTTATCAGTCCAGCCCTCCTTCTCTGCATTCCTAAGCTACTGCATCGCATCAATAGTTTCCGTCATGGTCTAGCCTTTATGTCTCCATGTAAGAGAAATACTGCATTAATATTCATAGAATATTCCTCGTACACGCAATACATGTAGAATTATGCATGCATCAGTCCTAATGTCTAGTAGCCTTTGCCCTGATAACTTTTGGATTCTATCAACATGTACTCTAAACACCAGATACTAGATATGCCTTGGGTACATGTCGCTCTGACACTCCAGACTTTAGTCTCCTCTTCTAGCGCAGAAGTCATAGCCCCCAGTTCTCCCTGGTAACACGTCATTGCCCGTTTGCGCGCACCAGTAGGTTAGAGGTCCCAGCTGCTCAGGTAGCCCCCTCCATGTTTCCGCCCTGTTTATGACATATTCTGTTACGTTTACATCACATGTCTATGTATACGCCCTGTACACGCCTTCTTGTTACATCATTTTGCCCTTATCTTTCGCGACTGCTACGAGTCACGCCTACTGTTACGCCTACTGTATTGAATGTAATGTATTTGTTTAAGTATATATACTGTGCACCCATATTAAAAGTTGCCAATTAGCTACCCAGTTTCCCTTGTCCCTTCCCTGGCAGCTGCCATCCCGTACTATTGCAGGCTGTCCTGTTCCTGTCCTTTATGCCTGATTAAAGCCTGTAGACTCAAGATACCTCGAATCCTGACTCTTATTTATTGAGCTATCTGTTTCATTCATTGTATTAAAAAATAGAACCGGTAATTAATTATTTATTTACCACAGTACGACACGCACACCCCCCTACGCGAACCCCCCCACCCGCCAACGGCCAGTACAAGTCGATCGCATGCACAAGTACGACACGCACACCCCCCAACAAGCCCACGCGAACACCCCCACCCGCCAATGGCACGTACAAGTCGAGCACACGCACAAGTACGACACGCACACCCCCTACGCGAACCCCCCCACCCGCCAATGGCCCGTACAAGTCAATCGCACGCACAAGTACGACATGCAAACCCCCCAACAAGCCCACGCGAACACCCCCACCCGCCAACGGCACGTACAAGTCGATCACACGCACAAGTATGACACGCACAACCCCTGCGCGAACCCCCCACCCGCCAACGGCCCGTACAAGTCGATCGCACGCACAAGTACGACACGCACATCCCCCAACAGGACCACGCGAACACCCCCACCCGCCAACGGCACGTACAAGTCGATCACACTCACAAGTATGACACGCACACCTCCCTACGCGAACCCCCCCAACCGCCAATGGCCCGTACAAGTCGATCGCACGCACAAGTACGACACGCACACCCCCCCAACAAGCCCACGCGAACACCCCCACCCGCCAACGGCCCGTACAAGTCGATCGCACACACAAGTACGACACGCACACCCCCCGAACAAGCCCACGCGAACACCTCTCCCGCCAACGGCCGGTACAAGTCGATCGCACGCACAAGTTTGACACGCACACCCCCTACGCGAACCCCCCCACCCGCCAGCGGCCCGTACAAGTCGACCGCATGCACAAGTACGACACGCACACCCCCCAACAAGCCCACGCGAACACCCCCACCCGCCAACGGCACGTACAAGTCGATCACACGCACAAGTACGACACGCACACCCCCTACGCGAACCCCCCCCCACCCGCCAACGGCCCATGTGAGAAGTTGGCCTGATATGCAGTGCTCACTATCCTAGTGATCACTATGTATCAGTCCAAACAACCCTTATTGATGATTGGTTGTAAGTCAACCTTATAGACCAGCTATCCTAGTAGCATGGATACGAGCAGTCTAAGGCTAAGACTCTAGAGGGCGTGTTAAGCCAGCTGTTTTACCATCACATTACCCCTTGAACACCCAGTGAAAGGACACCACACAAGTTGTTATGAAAATAAATGTATATTTATTTCTAACAAGTCTACCCTGAACTCTTTATGAGTCAGGGAGCTAAGCACAATACAAAACTCTTAAGAAAATACTTTAAGTCGCACAATTTACACAAATGCCCGAGGGGCACGAAAAACCATATATTACAAAAGTGGAATGCGAATTACTAGCAGGTAAGTAACTATTCTCATAGACTTTAGAAACGCTAGTCCTACAATGCTAAACACTTAGATTAGTTGCAGGAGGCCTGTGGGCGTCGTGTGCAGAGTGGGAACTCTCACGCGTAAGGCGGGAAAAAGTCTATGGAAGCTAGAACTCACAAAGTTACTGTTCTCGGGCGAACCCGACTAGCTGGGACGAAAACGGGAGTGGATCCGAACACTTTGAGTGTTGGACTATGCTGGGGCACCAGAGTGCTGGATTTACCTAGCCCAGGGGCTGCGGCTGCATAGGGTTCAAGTTGCGTCGGAAACCCACGTTGACGGACCAGGAGCCTGAAGAAGAAGTTGCTGGCAGGCGGCCAGTGAAGAAAAGCTTGAAGAGATCCAAGCCTGGATCCGGGAAGAAGAAAGCCTGAAAGCAGAGGGGACCAAGTTCTTGAATCACTAGCCAGTGATTAAGTGGGCACCAGGATGGCACCGGGCGAAGTCACCGCAGTCAGGTGAGTGGGCGCTGCTGGGCTCTGCAGTCTCTCGGACCAGGAGGCGTTGTCGGCGACCAGGATGGAGGTGCGAGCTGTCCCACGAAGGTTCTTGCTGTCGACGTCGCTGGACCCAGGATTGGGCAACAAGTCTTGGCAAATGCAAGGCCCACGCGGTGGACCTAAAATGGCGTCTTGAGGGGACCAGGAGGGTCCAGGGTGCTCCTCTTTTGGAGGGAAGCACGGGCTAGTCTGGAGCAACCAGACCAGCAGTGTTAGTTGTCGTGGAGCGTCGTGAGGGGGCCACTAGCCAACGGGCAAGCGACCTGGACAACGCGGTGAACAGCAAAAAGCAGAAGGGCCCCACGCCGATCTCGTGGATGCAGGGGGGCTGGACTTCGGTGCTGGAGCTGCTCAGGGTCGGGGCTTCTCTTACCCCAAGGCACCCAGTCGAGGGTCACTCAGGCATCGGGCTGGACAAGCGTCGTGCAGTTCTGAAGATGGCCGGTCCCTCGAGGTCTCGTCACACCCACGGATCACAGCTGGGCTGATGATGTAGGTTGAGGTCAGAGGTGCCAGGGAAGCCGGTTCTCGTCGTGCTGGAGCAGTCTTGATCCGAAGGAGAGACTGGCAACAAACCGCGATGCTTGGTTGGTGCCTGCTGCTGCAGGGTGACTACTCCTTAGTCACAAGGGAGAAATCTTGAGAAGAGTCTTGAGTTCCTTCTTGTAGAAAGTTGGTTGAGGATTCAAAGATGATCTGATTTGGAAGGGGGCCAGTTCCTACCTTTATCCTGCAAAAAGGGGCTGGCACGCGACTAAGTCCTGCCCTATGGGTGGGACTAGGAGGGGGGTGGTTACACCCCTCTCCTTTGGCGGGCTTTCCCCAGGCCAGGGGCTAGAGTGCCCCTGGAACTGGTTTCCGCCGGCCTATGCACAGTGAGCACCGGGGTGCCACTTGCAGTCACCTTCCTCTAAAGCCCTGCCTACCTAGGATACACAAAATCCTGTCTGGGACGGTGCTGGCACCGCCCCTGACAGGAAACCCTTTGTCCTTGCCTCCTGCTCTGGGAGGACTCCCAGCAGCAGGAGGGCAGACTTGTGTCTCGGTGGCCGCATCCATTTTGTGGAGCTGAGGCTATGTCCGACTTTAACCGGGGTTACAGGTTACATACATGTCGTGTCCCTCTAGAAGGGTGGAATGCTAACCCCGTCGCCAGAATTGGCGAGGGGTTAGTATTCCAATTCGTATGACACCTTACTCGACATGTTTTGATAAAGCGATACCAGAGTTGGCATATAACCGCGAGGATTATAATGCACTTAAGAGTATATGGTATGCGATATCATGGAAACGGCTAAGGGATGGATCCCGAAAGCCGCAGACAGGCTCAGCTCATGCCAGAGCACCATCTCACACGATTCCAAGCACTCTGCCTTCAGGATTGTTAAGGCCTGCCATAGGAGTGACTGATAGGAGATCTGTGTGTCCATTTAGGTTTAGATATAGAAATACTATATCTACAACAGAGGGTGAGTACACCACTCTGCCCCAGCTGTCAAGCAGCCAGTTGTGTCTGATTTAGTTAGTCAGCCCAGGGGTGGCATAATACATGCTGCAGCCCCTGGGAGACTCCTGGGTGCACCTCAGCCCTGGGTACAGGGACTTGAGAGGGCCCAGTGCCAATTCAGTACCTGGGTACAATTTGGATTAGAGAGAACAGCTAGGCTGTGGGTCTGATTAGCAGGCCCACAGCCAGGGAAAGTCGTAGACCAGTGAAGCAAAAAGCAAAAATCTGGGTGATCATAGGATTGCAGACCCTACTCTCCTACAGCCCGTACAAGTCGATCGCACGCACAAGTACGACACGCACACCCCCCAACAGGACCACGCGAACACCCCCACCCGCCAACGGCCCGTACAAGTCGGTCGCACGCACAAGTACAACACACACCCCCCCAACAAGCCCACGCGAACACCCCCAGCCGCCAACGGCACGTACAAGTCGATCGCACGCACAAGTATGACACGCACACCCCCCTACGCGAAACCCCCACCTGCCAACGGCCTGTACAAGTCGATCGCACGCACAAATACTACACGCACACCCCCCTACGTGAACCCCCCCACCCGCCAATGGCCTGTACTAGTCGATTGCACGCACAAGTACGACATGCACACACCCCTACGCGAATCCCCCCACCCGCCAACGGCCCGTACAAGTCGACCGCACGCACAAGTACGACACGCACACACCCCCCAACAAGCCCACGCGAACACCCCCACCCGCCAACGGCACGTACAAGTCGATCGCACGCACAAGTACGACACGCACACCCCCCTACGCGAACCCCCCCACCCGCCAACGGCCCGTACAAGTCGATCGCACACACAAGTACGACATGCACACCCCTCAACAAGCCCACGCGAACACACCTACCCGCCAACGGCACGTACAAGTCGATCACACGCACAAGTATGACACGCACACCCCCTACGCGAACCCCCCACCCGCCAACGGCCCGTACAAGTCGATCGCACGCACAAGTACGACACACACACACCCCAACAGGACCACGCGAACACCCCCACCCGCCAACGGCACGTACAAGTCGATCACACTCACAAGTATGACACGCACACCTCCCTACGCGAACCCCCCAACCGCCAACGGCCCGTACAAGTTGATCGCACGCACAAGTACGACACGCACACCCCCCCAACAAGCCCACGCGAACACCCCCACCCGCCAACGGCCCGTACAAGTCGATCGCACGCACAAGTACGACACGCACACCCCCCCAACAAGCCCTCGCGAACACCCCCACCCGCCAACGGCCGGTACAAGTCGATCGCACGCACAAGTTCGACACGCACACCCCCTACGCGAACCCCCCCACCCGCCAACGGCCCGTACAAGTCGACCGCATGCACAAGTACGACACGCACACCCCCCCAACAAGCCCACGCGAACACCCCCACCCACCAATGGCACGTACAAGTCGATCGCATGCACAAGTACGACACGCACACCCCCCTACGCGAACCCCCCCACCCGCCAACGGCCAGTACAAGTCGATCGCATGCACAAGTACGACACGCACACCCCCCAACAAGCCCACGCGAACACCCCCACCCGCCAATGGCACGTACAAGTCGATCACACGCACAGGTACGACACGCACACCCCTTACGCGAACCCCCCCCACCCTCCAACGGCCCGTACAAGTCGATCGCACGCACAAGTACGACACGCACACCCCCCTACGTGAACCCCCCCACCCGCCAACGGCCAGTACAAGTCGATCGCATGCACAAGTACGACACGCACACCCCCCCAACAAGCCCACGCGAACACCCCCACCCACCAATGGCACGTACAAGTCGATCGCACGCACAAGTACGACACGCACAGCCCCCTACGCGAACCCCCCCACCCGCCAATGGCCAGTACAAGTCGATCGCATGCACAAGTATGACACGCACACCCCCCAACAAGCCCACGCGAACACCCCCACCCGCCAACGGCACGTACAAGTCGATCACACGCACAAGTACGACATGCACACCCCCTACGCGAACCCCCCCACCCGCCAACGGCCCGTACAAGTCGATCGCACGCACAAGTACGACATGCAAACCCCCCAACAAGCCCACGCAAACACCCCCACCCGCCAACGGCACGTACAAATCGATCACACGCACAAGTATGACACGCACACCCCCTTCGCGAACACCCCACCCGCCAACGGCCCGTACAAGTCGATCGCACGCACAAGTACGACACACACACCCCCCCAACAGGACCACGCGAACACCCCCACCCGCCAACGGCACGTACAAGTCGATCACACTCACAAGTATGACACGCACACCTCCCTACGCTAACCCCCCCAACCGCCAACGGCCCGTACAAGTCGATCGCACGCACAAGTACGACATGCACACCCCCCCAACAAGCCCTCGCGAACACCCCCACCCGCCAACGGCCCGTACAAGTCGATCGCACGCACAAGTACGACACGCACACACCCCGAACAAGCCCACGCGAACACCCCCACCCGCCAACGGCCGGTACAAGTCGATCGCACGGACAAATTCGACACGCACACCCCCTACGCGAACCCCCCCACCCGCCAACGGCCCGTACAAGTCGACCGCATGCACAAGTACGACACGCACACCCCCCCAACAAGCCCACGCAAACACCCCCACCCGCCAATGGCACGTACAAGTCGATCGCACGCACCAGTACGACACGCACACCCCCCTACGCAAACCCCCCCACCTGCCAACGGCCAGTACAAGTCGATCGCATGCACAAGTACGACACGCACACCCCCCAACAATCCCACGCGAACACCCCCACCCGCCAATGGCACGTACAAGTCGATCACACGCACAAGTACGACACGCACACCCCCTACGCGAACCCCCCCACCCGCCAACGGCCCGTACAAGTCGATCGCACGCACAAGTACGACACGCACACCCCCCAACAGGACCACGCGAACACCCCCACCCGCCAACGGCACGTACAAGTCGATCGCATGCACAAGTACGACACGCACACATAACGCCAACACCCAAACCAGCACAAGGACTTTGCAAACAAGTCGCACAACAACACTGAACATGTCTCCTGTGTACACACCATTGAGAATCAATGTCCTGGTCACAGCCAAACAGGCAAACAGAGGTCAACACTAACACCCACCCCATATAACACACACACAACCAATTCAAAATAAGCCACACCCACTATTTGACCAATAAAAGGGTCCACACATAGAACCCATCATCCTTTGCAACATACCCATTATTGCGAAGAAACAGAGAGCACACCAACAATTGCAGCCACATACCTTCACACATACACCCTATCACATCTACACCCACACCACCCCCTTCACAATCAGAACCACACACCCTCATCCATACACACCCTCACCCCCTCAATCACATACACCTCACACCATGACCACACCCAGGAATCCAAAGTTCGCTAACCCGGAGAATGTGATACTTACAGATGAAGTCATCAGAGTCGAGCCACAGCTGTTTGGCGCATTGGTCAGACAGACCAGCCTGGCAGAAAAAACACGCCTGTGGGAGAGGATCGTAGACCAGGTCAATGCTGTTGCACCCATCAGGCACACCAGGGGGGAATGCCAGTCCAGGTGGTATGAGCTGCGGAGGATGGTGAAGAAGAAAATGGACCAGGACTACGCCTCTGCACACCACACTGGAGGTGGTGGTCCCCGCAGACCTCCTGTATACCATCCCTGGGAGGAGAAGAAAGTCATTGCCCTGCTGTCACCGGTGGGAGTACATGGAATCGAAGGAGCCGTTGAGTCTGGTGAGTGTACAAAATAAACATGTTACATGGGTGGACTTACAACAGTGCCCAGCAGCATGGGGTGGGTGGCCATTGTAGGAAGGTAGATCCCTGACTATGGTTGCCCCCAACTTTTTGCCTGGTGTTTTGCTGGTTTTCTGACTTAGTTGACCTGGGGCCCTGCTATTCAGGACCCCAGGCCTACTGCTCTCTGTAAAATGGATTCCATGTACCTTAGGTACATATTTAATTGGATACTGAGTCACCTTATCAGTCCCTGTACAGTGTACCTTAGGTACCCAGGGCATAGGTGTACCCAGGGCCTACCAGGGGCTGCAGCATGTATTATGCCACCCCTGGCTGGCCATCCAAATCTGACACAACTGGCTGCTTGACAGCTGGGGCAAGGTGGTGTAATCACCCTTTGCTTTAGATATAGTATACCTATATCTAACCCTAAAAATGGACACACAGATCTCCTATCAGTCACTCCTATGGCAGGCCTTGACAATCCTGAAGGCAGAGTGCTTGGAATCGTGTGAGATAGTGCTCTGGCTTGAGCTGAGCCTGTCTACGGCTTTCGGGATCCCTCCCTTAGCCGTTTCCATGATATCGCATACCATATACTCTTAAGTGCATTATAATCCTCGCGGTTATATGCCAACTCTGGTATCGCTTTATCAAAACATGTCGAGTAAGGTGTCATACGAATTGGAATACTAACCCCTTGCCAATTCTGGCGACGGGGTTAGCATTCCACCCTTCTAGAGGGACACGACATGTATGTAACCTGTAACCCCGGTTAAAGTCAAACAGAGCCTTAGCTCCACAAAATGGATGCTGCCACCGAGACACAAGTCTGCCCTCCTGCTGCTGGGAGTCCTCCCAGAGCAGGAGGCAAGGTGTAGGAAGGTAGATCCCTGACTATGGTTGCCCCCAACTTTTTGCCTGGTGTTTTGCTGGTTTTCTGACTTAGTTGACCTGGGGCCCTGCTATTCAGGACCCCAGGCCTACTGCTCTCTCTGTAAAATGGATTCCATGTACCTTAGGTACATATCTAATTGGATACTGAGTCACCTTATCAGTCCCTGTACAGTGTACCTTAGGTACCCAGGGCATAGGTGTACCCAGGGCCTACCAGGGGCTGCAGCATGTATTATACCACCCCTGGCTGGCCATCCAAATCTGACACAACTGGCTGCTTGACAGCTGGGGCAAGGTGGTGTAATCACCCTTTGCTTTAGATATAGTATACCTATATCTAACCCTAAAAATGGACACACAGATCTCCTATCAGTCACTCCTATGGCAGGCCTTGACAATCCTGAAGGCAGAGTGCTTGGAATCGTGTGAGATAGTGCTCTGGCATGAGCTGAGCCTGTCTGCGGCTTTCGGGATCCATCCCTTAGCCGTTTCCATGATATCGCATACCATATACTCTTAAGTGCATTATAATCCTCGCGGTTATATGCCAACTCTGGTATCGCTTTATCAAAACATGTCGAGTAAGGTGTCATACGAATTGGAATACTAACCCCTCACCAATTCTGGCGACGGGGTTAGCATTCCACCCTTCTAGAGGGACACGACATGTATGTAACCTGTAACCCCGGTTAAAGTCAGACAGAGCCTTAGCATCCACAAAATGGATGCTGCCACCGAGACACAAGTCTGCCCTCCTGCTGCTGGGAGTCCTCCCAGAGCAGGAGGCAAGGACAAAAGGGTTTCCTGCCAGGGGCGGTGCCAGCACCGTCCCAGACAGGGTTTTGTGTATTCCAGGTAGGCAGGGCTACAGAGGAAGGTGACTGCAAGTGGCACCCCGGTGCTCACTGTGCATAGGCCGGCTGAAACCAGTTCCAGGGGCACTCCAGCCCCTGGCCTGGGGAAAGCCCGCCAAAGGAGAGGGGTGTAACCACCCCCCTCCTGGTCCCACCCATAGGGCAGGACTTAGTCGCGTGCCAGCCCCCTTTTCCCAGATAAAGGTAGGAGCAGGCCCCCTTCCAAATTAGATCATCTTTGGAATCAAGACACGACTTTCTACGAAAGGACATCAAGATTTCTTCTTCAAGATTCTCCCTTGTGACTAAGGAGTAGTCACCCTGCATCCGCAGGCACCATCCGAAGAACACTGCGGTCTGCTGTAAGTCCTTCCTCCGGAATCCGACTGCCCAGCTCGACAAGACCCGGCTTCCCTGGCACCTCCGACCTCTACTCACCTCTACAGCCAAGCTGAGAACCGTGAGTGCGACGAGACCTCAAGGGACCGACTATTGCCAAGACTGCACGACTTCTGCACAGCAAGCCCGCCGAGTAATCTCCTGGCGAGTGCTTTGGGGTCCGAGAAGCCCCAACCCTGAGCAGCTCCAGCACCGAAGAGCAGCCCCCCAGCATCTCCACGATCGGCGTGGGGCCCTTCTGCTTTTTGCTGCTCATCGCGTTGTTTGGCTACTAGCCCGCTGGCTTGTGGCCTTCTGAACGACGCCCGACGACATCACTGCTGCTAGTCTGGTTGCTCCAGACTGGCCCTTGCTCCCTTCCAGAAGAGGAGCACCCCGGACCCTTCTGGTCCACTCAAGACGCCATTTTGAGTCCACCGCGTGGGCTTGAATTAGCCAAGGCTTTGTTGCCCAATCCTGGGTTCTTCGACGCCGACAGCTTCATCCATCGTGGGACAGCTCGCCTCTCCATCCTGGTCGCCGACAACGCCTCCTGGTCCGTGAGATCTGCAGAGCACAGCGTCGCCCACTCACCTAGCCGAGGTGACTACCATCCGGTGCCCTCCTGGTGCCACCTGACTACTGGCTAGTAGTCACGAACTTGGTCCCCTCTGCTTTCAGGTGTCATCCATCTTCAAGATCCAGGCTTGGATCAACTCGAACTCTCTTCACTGGTCGCCTGCCAGCATCTTTCTTCCAGACTCCTGGTTCGTCGACGAGGATTCCCGACGTCTTTTGAGACCTATGCAGCTGCAGCCCTTGGGCTAGGTAACTTCGGCATTTCGGTGCCCCAGCATAGCCTCACTATCCAAGGGTGAGGATCCACTGTCGTTTTCTCCCTACCAGGTCGGGTTCGCCCGTGAACACTAACTTTAACTTTACTAGCTATCATAGACTTTGTCCCGCATCCCGCGTGAGAGTGCACACTGTGCACCCGAGTCCCCTGGGCCTCCTAGAAGTAGTCTAACGATTCTATAGTCAAGTCCTAGCGATTCCAAAGCCTATTAGTACTGTACTTACCTGCTAGTAATTTCGCATTCCACTTTTAGAGTATATGGTTTTCCGTGCCCCTCGGGCATTTGTATATACTGTGCTAACTTAAGAATTTTCGTAAGAGTTTTGTTGTGTGCCTAGCACCCTGTCCTCATAAAGAGTACAGGGCTGTTGTGATTCTAATAAATACACTGTTATTTTCATAACACTTGTGTGGTGTCCTTTCACTGGGTGTTCAAGGGGTAATGTGATGGTAAAACAGCTGGCTTAACACGCCCTCTAGAGTCTTAGCCTTAGACTGCTCGTATCCATGCTACTAGGATAGCTGGTCTATAAGGTTGACTTACAACCAATCATCAATAAGGGTTGTTTGGACTGATATATAGTGATCACTAGAACAGTGAGCACTGCACATCAGGCCAACTTCTCACATTGGTGAGCAGCGGTTGGGATTTGAGCTTGCTGTTGTTTTACCACACATATCCTAAGAATATCTTGTGAAAGATCACATAAGTACTCAAGGTACATATAACTTAGCTTAGAATACTCTGAGTTCTACTGAACCAGCTGTTGTAGCTCCTAGGGCCTAGCACACCCTAAACTACAACTCTAGCAAGGGATCAGTAGGCAAACATATAGTGTAGGTAAGTGCACCACTTACACCTCACTAGAAAAGCATGTCTAACCATGGAGAGTCCACTGAGACTCCCCTGGTAAGTGTTGACCCTCCACAGGTCACTTCAAGATATGCAGCTCTCAGTTTCCAGGAGATGAAACAAGTCTGTACCTCCAGGAAACTGAAGCAGGGGTCTAACCCCACCATTCCCTTTCTGATAGGTCTCTTAGAGACATATGATGCCAGAAAGATTTCTCAGTTACATGAGAACATGCCAGCCTTAGAGGGAACCTCTGGGGATCCAGACCTCCCCAACACTGCTACTGCAGTTGAGGAGGAGGAGGATCAGGAGGAACTCTCTGGGGATGAGGTAGACGAAGGTCTTGAGGTAGTCAGAAGGCTAACCAGGGCCAACTTAGACTTACTTGGGCTAGGATCTGGGGGACCCCCAGTACTAACCCGAAGTGGGCCTAACCTTGGAGTTAGGAGAGATAGATCTCTTTCTAGGGACTCCAATAGATCTCTGCACTCTAATGCCTCTTCCCAGAGGAGGAGGAACTCTCCACAGAGGAGAGTGACTTCCCCTCAGAGAATAGAGCATGAAGCTAGAATGAGACAGGCTGCTCGGAGGATTGAAAGGGAAGAACTTGCCCTGGCCAAAGAAAAGCTTGCCTTTGCTAGAGAGCAGCAGATGAGTGGGCTAGCTCCCACTGGTGATAGCAATCTCCCAAGAGAAAAAGAGAAGGGTTTAGATACTAAACACCTGACTAAGATAGTGCCCCCCTTTAAACAAGGGGATGACATCCAGAAATGGATGGCTGCTTTGGAGAGGGCCTGCACTGTGCAGTGCATTCCCCAGAGTCAGTGGGCAGCTATACTGTGGCTCTCCTTTGATGGTAAAGGTAGAGATAAGCTCCTCACTACAAGAGTGGAGGATGCTAATGATTACCAGGTCCTGAAAAATGCACTGGTTGATGGGTTTGGCTTAACCACTGAGCAGTACAGGTTGCTGTTCAGAGACACCCAGAAAACTCAGTCTCAGTCTCAGGACTGGTCTGACTTTGTTGATTGTGCCACTAAGGCTTTGGAAGGCTGGCTACTGGGTAGTAAGGTTACTGATTTCAAGGGATTGTATAATCTAATTATGAGAGAGCAAGTCTTAAATAATTGTCAGAACCAGTTATTACACCAGCACCTGGTAGACTCTGATCTGACCTCTCCACAAGAATTGGGTAAGAGGGCAGACAAATGGGTCAGAACCAGGATTAGGCCCAAGAACCAAGGTGGTGACCAGAAAAAGGAATCAACCAAGCCTCAAGAGAAGGGTGTGTTACACAAAAAGGGGGTTAAACCCATATAGTCACGGGGACCTGGGTGCTATGTGATACATGTATAGGAGGGGGTCCCCGTAAAAAAAGGTGTATGCCAACGAGCCACACTCAGGGTGATTAATTACAATTTAGGAAAAATATATATGCAACCAAGTTTCCATTGGTAAATTTATTTTATTACCAAAGGATAGAGGATAACAAAATATCTGTTTCAATACAAGGTTTCATATATTAACAAAGCCCCATAGGGGAGGGGAGAAGGAAGGGAAAGAGGAAACTGAAGAAGAAAAGTTAAAGAAGCAAATAGACACAGTAAGGATGGTAACCTAATTATTACAAGATTAATAACAATGTACAAAAAATTGACAATACAAAGACCATAATACGGCCAAAAATCACAAATAATAAGTAGTCCAAAACATCCAGCACATGAGATAATTCAAATTAATAAGGGATATGCCTGGTGTATCAACAAAAAACAAACAGTCGACGTTTCGACCCCTAATAACAGGCTGGGTGAAGTCCTTTCACGGGGTCTTCATCAGGACGTCATACGGGGAGAGGGGAGGGGCCACACTGTAGGGAGAGAAACTTATGACTTTAATTCATAGTAAAGGCGGCGGGTTGTCCAACAATCTAAACCAATTAAATTGATGTGAAACTATTTTAAAGTTGAATTACCATGGAGTACGGCCTGCAGAGGCTCTGTACATAGGGTGGGCGCCACGCAGTTAAGTCGCGGTCGATCACTAATGATAGAGAAATCAACAGAGGAGGAGAAAATTACCAGTTGACTCAGTACACGTGCTGCATCAGATCACATCTTGTAGTTGGTAAAAAGAAAGCCTTGGAGGGCTTCTATTTAGCATTTAGGACGGACAAGGAGCCGAACCTCAAATCTTATTGCCACCATCATACATAAGATAATAATTTTTATTGCTTAAATACCTCGAAGAGCTGGCGAAATTATTCCACCAGGGAAACGGAGAGAGGCGCTCTTAATGAAATGTCACCATTCAGGCGCGCTAGAATTAAATAAGTGAAAACACTCGTGTTACATAATACAAGAATGATGACCCAGTAAAAACGAATTAATTCAGGGCCAATGATGGCAAACTTACAAGAGACTATATTAAACAGGATAGAAAGAGGGCTCCGTCACCGTGATAGCTTGCAGAGCCGTCTGTTTAGGAAAAGCTGTTAACCCGAGAGGCGGTCGGTTTGTGTTTACATCCAACCTGCCGTCGGGGAAATTTAAGAAAAAAACTGAAATGTAAATTTAAGATTGGCGTCATGTCCAAAAGTGCACTATCGTACTGACACTTTTACTCACAAGAAATGGTGGTTGATCTCAGGGCAAAGCCGATGTTTTAACTGCACAGTTCCGCAGAGGAAAGGATAAATATACGGGGCTCGTAGTCCCTTGATTCCTAGAAGGATCGGAATTGTGATTAGTTTCAGGGTTCGGGGGAGCTGATATGCCGCACCCGCTAGAGAGTCACTTACATTTGTTTAGCTTGAATGGCGTCTGCACAGGTCAGGCGCGAGCAGTGTCAGTACGAATCTGGACAGCAACTCCGCAAACAGCAATGCGGAGTTTGGGGCGGGGCCAGGTAATGTTGCTTCAATGAAAATGGAAGAAATACTACTTAAGACGACCGCGGTGTGGAATGATAATTTCAAAAAGTAATATTCAATTCATAGGGGGTCCAAAACCGCATATAAAATTTATATTACCATAGGATAAAAAATAAATTTGTGCAGTTCTCATCTATGAGAATATTAGCCACAGCAACAGTTTGCGGACCCTAGCTTGTCGTTTATTACAAAGGGTGCTTCTCTCACACAGGAGGAAGTAGACCCAATTCTTTAATTGAATACCTAATGTAGGAGAGTAGGGTCTGCAATCCTATGATCACCCAGATTTTTGCTTTTTGCTGCACTGGTTTACGACTTTCCCTGGCTGTGGGCCTGCTAATCAGACCCACAGCCTAGCTGTTCTCTCTATCCAAATTGTACTCAGGTACTGAATTGGCCCTGGGCCCTCTCCAAGTCCCTGTACCCAGGGCTGAGGTGCACCCAGAAGTCTCCCAGGGGCTGAAGCATGTATTGTGCCACCCCTGGATTGACTAACTAAAACTGACACAACTGGCTGCACGACAGCTGGGGCAAGGTGGTGTACTCACCCTTTGCTTTAGATATAGTATACCTATATCTAACCCTAAAAATGGACACACAGATCTCCTATCAGTCACTCCTATGGCAGGCCTTAACAATCCTGAAGGCAGAGTGCTTGGAATCGTGTGAGATGGTGCTCTGGCATGAGCTGAGCCTGTCTGCGGCTTTCGGGATCTATCCCTTAGCCGTTTCCATGATATCGCATACCATATACTCTTAAATGCATTATAATCCTCGCGGTTATGTGCCAACTCTGGTATCGCTTTATCAAAACATGTCGAGTAAGGTGTCATACGAATTGGAATACTAACCCCTCGCCAATTCTGGCGACGGGGTTAGCATTCCACCCTTCTAGAGGGACACGACATGCATGTAACCTATAACCCGGTTAAAAGTCAGACAGAGCCTTAGCATCCACAAAATGGATGCTGCCACCGAGACACAAGTCTGCCCTCCTGCTGCTGGGAGTCCTCCCAGAGCAGGAGATAAGGACAAAGGGTTTCCTGCCAGGGGCGGTGCCAGCACCGTCCCAGACAGGGTTTTGTGTATTGTAGGTAGGCAGGGCTTTAGAGGAAGGTGACTGCACGTGGCACCCCGGTGCTCACTGTGCATAGGCTGGCTGGAACCAGTTCCAGGGTCACTCCAGACCCTGTGCTGGGGAAAAGCCCGCCAAGGAAGTGGGTGTAACCACCCCCCTCCTAGTCCCACCCATAGGGCAGGACTTAGTCGCGTGCCAGCCCCCTTTTACAGGATAAAGGTAGAGACTGGCCCCCTTCCAAATCAGATCATCTTTGAATCCTGAAACTACTTTCCACGAAAGGAACTCAAGACTTCTTCCTAAGATTTCTCCCTTGTGACTAAGGAGTAGTCACCCTGCATCCGCAGGCACCATCTTAAGAACACTGCGGTCTGCTGCAAGTCTCTCCTCCGGATCAAGACTGCCCAGCTCGACGAGAACCGGCTTCCCTGGCACCTCTGACCTCTACCTGCATCATCAGTCACGCTGAGATTCGTGGGTGTGACGAGACCTCGAGGGACCGGCCATCTTCAAGACTGCACGACTTCTTTCCAGCAAGCCCGCCGAGTGAATTCCTGGTGAGTGCTTTGGGGTCCGAGAAGCCCCCACCCTGAGCAGCCCCAGCACCGAAGTGCAGCCCTCCAGCATCTCCACGATCTGCGTGGGGCCCTTCTGCTTTTTGCTGCTCACCGCGTTGTTTGGCTACTAGCCCGCTGGCTTGTGGCCTTCCTGACGACGCCCGACGACATTTCTGCTGCTGGTCTGGTTGCTCCAGACTGGCCCTTGCTTCCCTCCATCGGAGAAGTACCCTGGACCCTCCTGGTCCGCCCAAGACGCCATTTTAGGTCCACCGCGTGGGCCTTGCATTTGCCAAGACTTGTTGCCCAATCCTGGGTCCAGCGACGTCGACAGCAAGAACCTTCGTGGGACAGCTCGCACCTCCATCCTGGTCGCCGACAACGCCTCCTGGTCCGAGAGACTGCAGAGCCCAGCAGCGCCCACTCACCTGACTGCGGTGACTTCGCCCGGTGCCATCCTGGTGCCCACTTAATCACTGGCTAGTGATTCAAGAACTTGGTCCCCTCTGCTTTCAGGTTTTCTTCTTCCTTGATCCAGGCTTGGATCCATCGAACTTTTCTTCACTGGTCGCCTGCCAGCAACTTCTTCCTTCCAGGCTCCTGGTCCGGCAACGAGATCCCCGACGTCTTTTCAGACCTATGCAGCTGCAGCCCCTGGGCTAGGTAACTTCGGCACTCCGGTGTCCCAGCATAGCCTCACTATCCAAGGGTCAGGATCCACTGTCGTTTTCTTCCCACCAGGTCGGGTTCGCCCGTGAACACTAACTTTGCCTTTACTAGCCTCCATAGACTTTGTCCCGCATCCCGCGTGAGAGTGCACACTCTGCACCCGAGTCCCCTGGGTCTCCTAGTAGTAATCTAACGATTCCCTAGTCCAGTCCTAGCGATTCCAAAGCCTATTAGAACTGTTACTTACCTGCTAGTAATTCGCATTCCACTTTTAAAGTATATGGTTTTTCGTGCCCCTCGGGCATTTGTGTATAACGTGCTAACTTAAGTATTTTCGTAAGAGTTTTGTTGTGTGCCTAGCACCCTGTCCTCATAAAGAGTACAGGGTTGTTGTGATTCTAATAAATACACTGTTTATTTTCATAACACTTGTGTGGTGTCCTTTCACTGGGTGTTCAAGGGGTAATGTGATGGTAAAACAGCTGGCTTAACACGCCCTCTAGAGTCTTAGCCTTAGACTGCTCGTATCCATGCTACTAGGATAGCTGGTCTATAAGGTTGACTTACAACCAATCATCAATAAGGGTTGTTTGGACTGATATATAGTGATCACTAGAATAGTGAACACTGCACATCAGGCCAACTTCTCACATTGGTGAGCAGCGGTTGGGATTTGAGCTTGCTGTTGTTTTACCACACATGCCCTAAGAATATCTTGTGAAAGATCACATAAGTACTAAAGGTACATATAACTTAGCTTAGAATACTCTGAGTTCTACTGAACCAGCTGTTGTAGCTCCTAGGGCTTAGCACACCCTAAACTACAACTCTAGCAAGGGATCAGTAGGCAAACATATAGTGTAGGTAAGTGCACCACTTACACCTCACTAGAAAAGCATGTCTACCCAGGGAGAATCTACTGAGACTCCCCTGGTCAGTGTTGACCCTCCACAGGTCACTTCAAGATATGCAGCTCTCAGTTTCCAGGAGATGAGACAAATCTGTGTCTCCAGAAAACTGAAGCAGGGGTCTAACCCCACCACTCCCTTTCTGATAGGTCTCTTAGAGACATATGATGCCAGAAAGCTTTCTCAGTTACATGAGAACATGCCAGCCTTAGAGGGAACCTCTGGGGATCCAGATCTCCCCAACACTGATTCAGCAGTTGAGGAGGAGGATCAGGAGGTACTCTCTGGGGATGAGGTAGACAAAGGTCTTGAGGTAGTCAGAAGGCTAACTAGGACCAACTTAGACTTACTTGGGCTAGGATCTGGGGGCCCCCCAGTACTAACCCGAAGTGGGCCTAACCTTGGAGTTAGGAGAGATAGATCTCTTTCTAGGGACTCCAATAGATCTCTGCACTCTAATGCCTCTTCTCAGGGGAGAAGGAATCCTCCACAGAGGAGATTTACTTCCCCTCAGAGAAAGGAGCATGAAGCTAGGATGAGACAAGCTGAACTGAGGATTGAAAGGGAAGAAATTGCCCTGGCCAAAGAGAAGCTTGCCCTGGCAAGAGAGCAGCAGATGAGTGGGCTAGCTCCCACTGGTGGCAGCAATCTCCCAAGAGATAGAGAGAAGGGTTTAGATACTAAACACCTGACTAAAATAGTGCCCCCCTTTAAGCAAGGGGATGATATCCAGAAATGGATGGCTGCTCTGGAGAGGGCCTGCACTGTGCAGGGCATTCCCCAGAGTCAGTGGGCAGCTATACTGTGGCTCTCCTTTGATGGTAAAGGTAGAGATAAGCTCCTCACTACAAGAGTGGAGGATGCTAACAATTACCAGGTCCTGAAGAACACACTGGTTGATGGGTTTGGTTTAACCACTGAGCAGTACAGGTTGCTGTTCAGAGACACCCAGAAGACTCAGTCTCAGGACTGGTCTGATTTTGTGGATTGTGCCACTAAGGCTTTGGAGGGCTGGTTGCTGGGTAGCAAGGTTACCGATTACACAGGATTGTATAATCTAATGATGAGAGAACAAATTCTGAACAATTGTCAGAACCAGTTGCTGCACCAGCACCTTGTTGATTCAGATCTGACCTCTCCCCAAGAATTGGGAAAGAAGGCAGACAAATGGGTCAGGACAAGGATCAAGCAGAACCAGAACCAGAACCAGGGTGGTCAGAAGAAAGCAGACCAGAAGGGTAATGTTAAGAATGAGCAAAATGACCAGAAGTCTTCACCAGGTCCCCAACAAACCAAAGAGGGTGGGGGTCAGGCTTCCCAGAAGAAGAAGACTCAAGAAGGCCAGTCAAAAAGGTGGTGCCAGTACTGCAAAAGTAAATCTCACTGGTTTAGTGAGTGCACCAAAAGAGGAGGACAAACTCCTGCCACTACAGCTCCTAAAGCAACTGCACCCCCTAGTACAGTCAGTAGTGGTAGTGTCACTCCCAAGGCATTAGTTGGGTTAACCTTGGGTACTGAGGGGTCTGACAACTTAGTTGGCACACTCACTCAGGCTGTCCTTGTCTGTACAGGGGATATGGATATGTCCCCTGAAATAAGTCCCAATACTTTGGGCAAATACAGGCAGACACCTTTGATAAATGGCAAAATGGCTCAGGCCTATAGGGACACTTGTGCCAGTGTCACCATGGTGACACCTAACTTTGTGGACCCTGGACAGATCATGCCAGGTACTGATTTCCTGGTGACCAATGCCAGCAATGTCACTACTAGTCATAGTGTGGCAATTGTGGCTTTCTCCTGGGGTGGAGTGAAGGGACAAAAGAAAGTTGTAGTCAGTTCAGACCTCCCAGTTGATTGTTTGTTGGGCAATGATTTGGAGTCATCACAATGGTCAGAAGTGGAGCAGAGGACTCACATGGAGATGTTAGTCCTGCCAGCACATGTGCTTGCTGTGACTAGGTCACAGGCCAGAAGATGCCCCACTGAACAGGTGCTGGATCCTGAAATTATGGACCAGACACCTCCCAAGAAGAAGAGCAGCAAGGGTAAGGCTTTGCCTTCCCCCTTGCCCCAGGTTGAGGATCAAGTCTCTGAGGAGGCTGATCTAGAAGAGCTGAGGGAAACTGAGCCTAAAGAGCTTGAACTTGATCAAGTTGAGTTTCTGGGCTCAGGGGGACCCTCCAGAGCAGACCTGGGGAAGGAACAGTTGAGCTGCCCTTCCCTTGAACCCCTCAGACAGCAGGCTGCTGCTGAGGCTGCAGGGAATGCCACAGGTGCCCACAGGGTATACTGGGAAGATGGACTCCTGTACTCTGAGTCAAGAGACCCCAAGCCTGGTGCAACCAGGAGGCTGGTCATCCCCTTGTCTCTGAGAGGTTTCCTTCTCACCTTGGCCCATGAGATTCCCCTTGCAGGTCATTTAGGTCAGACAAAGACTTGGGACAGGCTTGTCTCACACTTTCACTGGCCCCATATGAATGAGAATACCAAGGAGTTTTGTCGCTCATGTGTCACTTGCCAAGCCAGTGGTAAGTCAGGTGGCACAACAAAGGCCCCCCTCATACCACTACCTGTGGTGGGGGTTCCCTTTGAAAGAGTGGGGATTGACATTGTTGGTCCAATGGAACCCCAGACAGCATCAGGACACAAGTTTATACTGGTGGTGGTGGACCATGCCACCAGGTATCCTGAGGCTATTCCCCTTAGGACCACTACAGCCCCTGTAGTGGCAAGAGCCCTAGTTGGAGTATTCTCCAGGGTGGGTTTCCCTAAGGAGGTCGTTTCTGACAGAGGTACAAACTTCATGTCAGGATATCTGACTGCTATGTGGAAAGAGTGTGGTGTGAACTACAAGTTCACCACACCCTATCATCCACAATGCAATGGGCTTGTTGAGAGATTCAACAGGACCCTGAAAGGGATGATTCATGGACTACCTGAACCTCTTAGGAGAAGATGGGATGTCCTGATCCCCTGCCTTTTGTTTGCTTACAGAGAGGTCCCACAGAAGGGGGTTGGCTACAGCCCTTTTGAGCTTCTGTATGGGCATCCTGTAAGAGGACCCCTGTGTTTGGTGAAGGAAGGATGGGAGAGACCTCTCAAAAAGCCTGCAACCAACATAGTGGACTATGTACTTGGTCTCCGCTCCAGGATGGCTGAGTATATGGAGAAGGCATCTAAAAACCTTGAGGCCAGCCAGGAACTTCAAAAAGCTTGGCATGACCAAAAGGCTGTACTGACTGTGTACCAGCCAGGACAGAAGGTGTGGGTGCTGGAGCCAGTGGCCCCAGCAGCTCTGAAAGACAAATGGTCTGGGCCCCACACCATCATTGAGCAAAAGGGAGAGGTTACCTACTTGGTGGACCTTGGAACTCCCAGGAGCCCTCTCAGAGTGCTCCATGTTAACAGGCTCAAGGCATATGTTGACAGGAAGGACATGAGCTTGCTCATGGCCACAGATGAGGGACAGGAGGAAGAGAGTGACCCTCTCCCAGACCTGCTCACTCAGAATCCTGATGATGGATCAGTTGATGGTGTTGTCTTTTGTGGCAGCCTCACTGAACATCAGCAACAGGATTGCAGGCAAGTCTTGCAATCCTTCAGACATATGTTCTCTCTGACACCCAGCCAAACTGATTGGTGTACCCATGATGTTGACACTGAAGACAGTCTGCCTGTCAAGAGTAAAATCTACAGACAGCCTGATCATGTTAGAGACTGCATCAAAACTGAAGTGCAGAAAATGTTGGAGCTGGGAGTCATTGAGCCCTCAGATAGCCCTTGGGCTAGCCCAGTAGTTCTAGTGCCAAAGCCTCACACCCAGGGTGGTAAGAGAGAGATGAGGTTTTGCGTAGACTACAGAGGCCTCAATGCAGTCACTAAGACTGATGCCCACCCAATACCAAGAGCAGATGAGCTTATAGATAGATTGGCTTCTGCCAACTTCTTAAGCACATTTGATTTGACAGCTGGGTATTGGCAAATCAGGTTAGCTGAGGAAGCCAAACCTAAGACAGAATTTTCTACCCCTGGAGGGCATTATCAATTTGTGGTAATGCCCTTTGGACTGAAAAATGCACCTGCCACCTTCCAAAGGTTGGTGAATCAAGTCCTCACTGGGCTGGATGACTTCTGTGCAGCTTATCTTGACGATATTGCTGTCTTTAGCTCCACCTGGGAGGATCACCTGGTCCACCTGAGGAAAGTGTTAGAGGCCCTGCAAAAGGCAGGCCTCACTATCAAGGCCACAAAGTGCCAGATAGGGCAGTCACAGGTTGTATACCTGGGCCACCTTGTAGGTGGAGGCCAGGTTCAGCCACTGGAGAGTAAGATACAGGCCATCAAGGACTGGACTCCTCCAATCACCCAGACTCAGGTTCGAGCTTTCTTGGGCCTGACTGGGTACTATAGGAAGTTTGTCAGAAATTATGGGTCCATAGTGACCCCCCTTAATGACCTGACAAGCAAGAAGATGCCAAAGAAAGTTCAGTGGACAGCAAGCTGTCAGAAAGCATTCAATGACCTAAAGCAGGCCATGTGCACAGCACCTATCCTCAAGAGTCCAGATTACTCCAAGCCATTCATTGTCCAAACAGATGCTTCTGAGTTGGGTGTGGGAGCTGTTCTGTCTCAACTGAATTTTGATGGTAATGATCAGCCTATTGCTTTCATTAGTAGGAGGTTGACACCCAGAGAGAAAAATTGGTCAGCTATCGAGAGGGAGGCCTTTGCTGTGGTCTGGGCCCTGAAGAAGCTGAGGGCCTACTTGTTTGGCACTCACTTCACCATTCAGACAGACCATAAGCCCCTCTTGTGGCTAAATCAGATGAAGGGTGAAAACCCCAAACTGCTTAGGTGGTCCATTTCCCTACAGGGGATGGATTTTACAGTGGAGCATAGACCTGGGACTGATCACAGCAATGCTGATGGGCTCTCCAGGTATTTCCACTTAGAGCAAGAAGACTCACCTGGTCAAGGTTAGTTTATTGTCCCAAAGTTTGGGGGGGGGTCATGTAGGAGAGTAGGGTCTGCAATCCTATGATCACCCAGATTTTTGCTTTTTGCTGCACTGGTTTACGACTTTCCCTGGCTGTGGGCCTGCTAATCAGACCCACAGCCTAGCTGTTCTCTCTATCCAAATTGTACTCAGGTACTGAATTGGCCCTGGGCCCTCTCCAAGTCCCTGTACCCAGGGCTGAGGTGCACCCAGAAGTCTCCCAGGGGCTGAAGCATGTATTGTGCCACCCCTGGATTGACTAACTAAAACTGACACAACTGGCTGCACGACAGCTGGGGCAAGGTGGTGTACTCACCCTTTGCTTTAGATATAGTATACCTATATCTAACCCTAAAAATGGACACACAGATCTCCTATCAGTCACTCCTATGGCAGGCCTTAACAATCCTGAAGGCAGAGTGCTTGGAATCGTGTGAGATGGTGCTCTGGCATGAGCTGAGCCTGTCTGCGGCTTTCGGGATCTATCCCTTAGCCGTTTCCATGATATCGCATACCATATACTCTTAAATGCATTATAATCCTCGCGGTTATGTGCCAACTCTGGTATCGCTTTATCAAAACATGTCGAGTAAGGTGTCATAAGAATTGGAATACTAACCCCTCGCCAATTCTGGCGACGGGGTTAGCATTCCACCCTTCTAGAGGGACACGACATGCATGTAACCTATAACCCGGTTAAAAGTCAGACAGAGCCTTAGCATCCACAAAATGGATGCTGCCACCGAGACACAAGTCTGCCCTCCTGCTGCTGGGAGTCCTCCCAGAGCAGGAGATAAGGACAAAGGGTTTCCTGCCAGGGGCGGTGCCAGCACCGTCCCAGACAGGGTTTTGTGTATTGTAGGTAGGCAGGGCTTTAGAGGAAGGTGACTGCACGTGGCACCCCGGTGCTCACTGTGCATAGGCTGGCTGGAACCAGTTCCAGGGTCACTCCAGACCCTGTGCTGGGGAAAAGCCCGCCAAGGAAGTGGGTGTAACCACCCCCCTCCTAGTCCCACCCATAGGGCAGGACTTAGTCGCGTGCCAGCCCCCTTTTACAGGATAAAGGTAGAGACTGGCCCCCTTCCAAATCAGATCATCTTTGAATCCTGAAACTACTTTCCACGAAAGGAACTCAAGACTTCTTCCTAAGATTTCTCCCTTGTGACTAAGGAGTAGTCACCCTGCATCCGCAGGCACCATCTTAAGAACACTGCGGTCTGCTGCAAGTCTCTCCTCCGGATCAAGACTGCCCAGCTCGACGAGAACCGGCTTCCCTGGCACCTCTGACCTCTACCTGCATCATCAGTCACGCTGAGATTCGTGGGTGTGACGAGACCTCGAGGGACCGGCCATCTTCAAGACTGCACGACTTCTTTCCAGCAAGCCCGCCGAGTGAATTCCTGGTGAGTGCTTTGGGGTCCGAGAAGCCCCCACCCTGAGCAGCCCCAGCACCGAAGTGCAGCCCTCCAGCATCTCCACGATCTGCGTGGGGCCCTTCTGCTTTTTGCTGCTCACCGCGTTGTTTGGCTACTAGCCCGCTGGCTTGTGGCCTTCCTGACGACGCCCGACGACATTTCTGCTGCTGGTCTGGTTGCTCCAGACTGGCCCTTGCTTCCCTCCATCGGAGAAGTACCCTGGACCCTCCTGGTCCGCCCAAGACGCCATTTTAGGTCCACCGCGTGGGCCTTGCATTTGCCAAGACTTGTTGCCCAATCCTGGGTCCAGCGACGTCGACAGCAAGAACCTTCGTGGGACAGCTCGCACCTCCATCCTGGTCGCCGACAACGCCTCCTGGTCCGAGAGACTGCAGAGCCCAGCAGCGCCCACTCACCTGACTGCGGTGACTTCGCCCGGTGCCATCCTGGTGCCCACTTAATCACTGGCTAGTGATTCAAGAACTTGGTCCCCTCTGCTTTCAGGTTTTCTTCTTCCTTGATCCAGGCTTGGATCCATCGAACTTTTCTTCACTGGTCGCCTGCCAGCAACTTCTTCCTTCCAGGCTCCTGGTCCGGCAACGAGATCCCCGACGTCTTTTCAGACCTATGCAGCTGCAGCCCCTGGGCTAGGTAACTTCGGCACTCCGGTGTCCCAGCATAGCCTCACTATCCAAGGGTCAGGATCCACTGTCGTTTTCTTCCCACCAGGTCGGGTTCGCCCGTGAACACTAACTTTGCCTTTACTAGCCTCCATAGACTTTGTCCCGCATCCCGCGTGAGAGTGCACACTCTGCACCCGAGTCCCCTGGGTCTCCTAGTAGTAATCTAACGATTCCCTAGTCCAGTCCTAGCGATTCCAAAGCCTATTAGAACTGTTACTTACCTGCTAGTAATTCGCATTCCACTTTTAAAGTATATGGTTTTTCGTGCCCCTCGGGCATTTGTGTATAACGTGCTAACTTAAGTATTTTCGTAAGAGTTTTGTTGTGTGCCTAGCACCCTGTCCTCATAAAGAGTACAGGGTTGTTGTGATTCTAATAAATACACTGTTTATTTTCATAACACTTGTGTGGTGTCCTTTCACTGGGTGTTCAAGGGGTAATGTGATGGTAAAACAGCTGGCTTAACACGCCCTCTAGAGTCTTAGCCTTAGACTGCTCGTATCCATGCTACTAGGATAGCTGGTCTATAAGGTTGACTTACAACCAATCATCAATAAGGGTTGTTTGGACTGATATATAGTGATCACTAGAATAGTGAACACTGCACATCAGGCCAACTTCTCACACCTAACTACAAAATTGAGGGACATCACACATTTTAAGAGAAGTATTCTAAAATTGGGTGCATCTCTCACACAGGAGGATGAAAACCCGTTGAGCAAAAATTTCAGAATTTACAAGAGACAGCACATATGTTGGGACAAATCCTGAACCAATATTTTCGAAGGCCAACACATAATACAACCCAAATCATGAGCCATGGGTGCATCTCACACACAGGAGGATGAAGACCCATTTGAACATAATTCAATGAAAAGTTGCAAAAAAGGGGGGGGGTTCAGTGCCCAAGCATTCAAAAGGGAAGCATAATTTCTGGGGTCAGAGTGTTCCAAACAAAGGGGCATGTAGAGTTCAACCTAGCGCTGCCAATTGTGAAAGACTGCTATCCTGTTCATTCAGTCCGTTTTTTATGGAGTCCAAAAGTGACATCCATTTGGACTCCCGTGTGTTCAGGATAGATGAAAGGTTGCCACCCCTTCTCCCAAGCGTCACCTTTTCAACAGCAAACCAGCGCAGGTCGGTGACCAAATGGCCAGCTGTGAGCCAGTGGTCAACAAGAGGGGCACCTGCAACTTTACATCTCAGTCTGCTGCAGTGCGAAGAAATTCTAGCCTTGATTTTCTGTTGCGTCTGGCCTACATACAATTGACTGCACGGGCAACGGATGATATATATCACACCTGTAGAATTACAATTGGTGTAGTGTTTGAGGGTGTACGTTCGTCCACGGTGGTCAAAGGTTTTGGTCTGAATAGTAGTATTACAGGCAGTACATCCACCACATCTATAGTGGCCGATCACAGGAGGCAAATTCCAAAGGGATGTTAAAGTGGGTTGGCTCTCGCCTTCAAGAAACGAGTGAACCACCATGTCTCTTATATTTTTGGCTCTCTTAAAAGAGTGAAGGGGCAGCTCTGTTTGGTTGATGACATCGGCCACCAATGGCCAGTTATGATTGATGATCTTCTTAATGTCGTTACTGCGTGTTGAAAAAGTCGTAACGCAAATCACGCGATCAGTTGTCGCACGTGAGACATCACTTGGGTTGAGTAGGGAATCACGGGGATTATACCAAGCACGCTTTCTAGCTCTCTTGACCAACCTACTTGGGTACCCTCGTGCTGTCAAACGTTCACTCAGGACCTCCGATTCTTTGAAATAATCGGCTCTTGTGGAGCAATTTCTCCTGATCCTGAAAAATTGGCCGACTGGCAGGTTATCTTTTAAACCCCTAGGGTGATGACTCTGGTATTGTAAGAGTGAATTACGCTCAGTAGGCTTCCTGAACAAAGTGGTGTGCAAATGGTCTGATTCGGCGTAAATAGAAATGTCTAGGAAAGGTATGATTTTGTTACTTCATTCCATCGTGAACTGGATCGCCGGATTACGGGAATTAAGCCAATTATGAAATGCTTGAAGTTGGTCACCACCTCCGTCCCAGATACACAGGACGTCGTCTATGTATCTGACCCAAAGGGGCAGGTGTGCTTTAAACGGATTGGTGACTGGAAAAATATGCTGTTGTTCAAAATAATCCATGAAGATTATAGCCAGGTTTGGAGCGAAGGTGGCCCCCATCGCTACGCCCCTGGTCTGTAAATAAAAATGATCTTGGAAAATAAAGAAATTTTGCATCATAGCAATTTCCAATAATTGAATAATGAACTCAGTAGGGACCTGGAGGGGAGCAGTTCGAGTGTCTAAAGCCATTCTCATTATATCCAATGCTTCTTGTTGGGGAATGCTCGTGTAGAGTGATATGATGTCACATGTAACTAGAAGAGAAATTTCTGGACTGAAGGGTCGACCATCTATCAAATTAATGACTTGCGTGGTATCTCGTAAATAGGCTTTTGTCTGAAGTGCGATAGAACCCCTTTGTCAATATGTTGACTTCTTTCTGAAGCCCATCGCACTTCAGACAAAAGCCTATTTACGAGATACCACGCAAGTCATTAATTTGATAGATGGTCGACCCTTCAGTCCAGAAATTTCTCTTCTAGTTACATGTGACATCATATCACTCTACACGAGCATTCCCCAACAAGAAGCATTGGATATAATGAGAATGGCTTTAGACACTCGAACTGCTCCCCTCCAGGTCCCTACTGAGTTCATTATTCAATTATTGGAAATTGCTATGATGCAAAATTTCTTTATTTTCCAAGATCATTTTTATTTACAGACCAGGGGCGTAGCGATGGGGGCCACCTTCGCTCCAAACCTGGCTATAATCTTCATGGATTATTTTGAACAACAGCATATTTTTCCAGTCACCAATCCGTTTAAAGCACACCTGCCCCTTTGGGTCAGATACATAGACGACGTCCTGTGTATCTGGGACGGAGGTGGTGACCAACTTCAAGCATTTCATAATTGGCTTAATTCCCGTAATCCGGCGATCCAGTTCACGATGGAATCAAGTAACAAAATCATACCTTTCCTAGACATTTCTATTTACGCCGAATCAGACCATTTGCACACCACTTTGTTCAGGAAGCCTACTGAGCGTAATTCACTCTTACAATACCAGAGTCATCACCCTAGGGGTTTAAAAGATAACCTGCCAGTCGGCCAATTTTTCAGGATCAGGAGAAATTGCTCCACAAGAGCCGATTATTTCAAAGAATCGGAGGTCCTGAGTGAACGTTTGACAGCACGAGGGTACCCAAGTAGGTTGGTCAAGAGAGCTAGAAAGCGTGCTTGGTATAATCCCCGTGATTCCCTACTCAACCCAAGTGATGTCTCACGTGCGACAACTGATCGCGTGATTTGCGTTACGACTTTTTCAACACGCAGTAACGACATTAAGAAGATCATCAATCATAACTGCCCATTGGTGGCCGATGTCATCAACCAAACAGAGCTGCCCCTTCACTCTTTTAAGAGAGCCAAAAATATAAGAGACATGGTGGTTCACTCGTTTCTTGAAGGCGAGAGCCAACCCACTTTAACATCCCTTTGGAATTTGCCTCCTGTGATCGGCCACTATAGATGTGGTGGATGTACTGCCTGTAATACTACTATTCAGACCAAAACCTTTGACCACCGTGGACGAACGTACACCCTCAAACACTACACCAATTGTAATTCTACAGGTGTGATATATATCATCCGTTGCCCGTGCAGTCAATTGTATGTAGGCCAGACGCAACAGAAAATCAAGGCTAGAATTTCTTCGCACTGCAGCAGACTGAGATGTAAAGTTGCAGGTGCCCCTCTTGTTGACCACTGGCTCACAGCTGGCCATTTGGTCACCGACCTGCGCTGGTTTGCTGTTGAAAAGGTGACTCTTGGGAGAAGGGGTGGCAACCTTTCATCTATCCTGAACACACGGGAGTCCAAATGGATGTCACTTTTGGACTCCATAAAAAACGGACTGAATGAACAGGATAGCAGTCTTTCACAATTGGCAGCGCTAGGTTGAACTCTACATGCCCCTTTGTTTGGAACACTCTGACCCCAGAAATTATGCTTCCCTTTTGAATGCTTGGGCACTGAACCCCCCCCCCCTTTTTTGCAACTTTTCATTGAATTATGTTCAAATGGGTCTTCATCCTCCTGTGTGTGAGATGCACCCATGGCTCATGATTTGGGTTGTATTATGTGTTGGCCTTCGAAAATATTGGTTCAGGATTTGTCCCAACATATGTGCTGTCTCTTGTAAATTCTGAAATTTTTGCTCAACGGGTTTTCATCCTCCTGTGTGAGAGATGCACCCAATTTTAGAATACTTCTCTTAAAATGTGTGATGTCCCTCAATTTTGTAGTTAGGTATTCAATTAAAGAATTGGGTCTACTTCCTCCTGTGTGAGAGAAGCACCCTTTGTAATAAACGACAAGCTAGGGTCCGCAAACTGTTGCTGTGGCTAATATTCTCATAGATGAGAACTGCACAAATTTATTTTTTATCCTATGGTAATATAAATTTTATATGCGGTTTTGGACCCCCTATGAATTGAATATTACTTTTTGAAATTATCATTCCACACCGCGGTCGTCTTAAGTAGTATTTCTTCCATTTTCATTGAAGCAACATTACCTGGCCCCGCCCCAAACTCCGCATTGCTGTTTGCGGAGTTGCTGTCCAGATTCGTGCTGACACTGCTCGCGCCTGACCTGTGCAGACGCCATTCAAGCTAAATAAATGTAAGTGACTCTCTAGCGGGTGCGGCATATCAGCTCCCCCGAACCCTGAAACTAATCACAATTCCGATCCTTCTAGGAATCAAGGGACTACGAGCCCCGTATATTTATCCTTTCCTCTGCGGAACTGTGCAGTTAAAACATCGGCTTTGCCCTGAGATCAACCACCATTTCTTGTGAGTAAAAGTGTCAGTACGATAGTGCACTTTTGGACATGACGCCAATCTTAAATTTACATTTCAGTTTTTTTCTTAAATTTCCCCGACGGCAGGTTGGATGTAAACACAAACCGACCGCCTCTCGGGTTAACAGATTTTCCTAAACAGACGGCTCTGCAAGCTATCACGGTGACGGAGCCCTCTTTCTATCCTGTTTAATATAGTCTCTTGTAAGTTTGCCATCATTGGCCCTGAATTAATTCGTTTTTACTGGGTCATCATTCTTGTATTATGTAACACGAGTGTTTTCACTTATTTAATTCTAGCGCGCCTGAATGGTGACATTTCATTAAGAGCGCCTCTCTCCGTTTCCCTGGTGGAATAATTTCGCCAGCTCTTCGAGGTATTTAAGCAATAAAAATTATTATCTTATGTATGATGGTGGCAATAAGATTTGAGGTTCGGCTCCTTGTCCGTCCTAAATGCTAAATAGAAGCCCTCCAAGGCTTTCTTTTTACCAACTACAAGATGTGATCTGATGCAGCACGTGTACTGAGTCAACTGGTAATTTTCTCCTCCTCTGTTGATTTCTCTATCATTAGTGATCGACCGCGACTTAACTGCGTGGCGCCCACCCTATGTACAGAGCCTCTGCAGGCCGTACTCCATGGTAATTCAACTTTAAAATAGTTTCACATCAATTTAATTGGTTTAGATTGTTGGACAACCCGCCGCCTTTACTATGAATTAAAGTCATAAGTTTCTCTCCCTACAGTGTGGCCCCTCCCCTCTCCCCGTATGACGTCCTGATGAAGACCCCGTGAAAGGACTTCACCCAGCCTGTTATTAGGGGTCGAAACGTCGACTGTTTGTTTTTTGTTGATACACCAGGCATATCCCTTATTAATTTGAATTATCTCATGTGCTGGATGTTTTGGACTACTTATTATTTGGGATTTTTGGCCGTATTATGGTCTTTGTATTGTCAATTTTTTGTACATTGTTATTAATCTTGTAATAATTAGGTTACCATCCTTACTGTGTCTATTTGCTTCTTTAACTTTTCTTCTTCAGTTTCCTCTTTCCCTTCCTTCTCCCCTCCCCTATGGGGCTTTGTTAATATATGAAACCTTGTATTGAAACAGATATTTTGTTATCCTCTATCCTTTGGTAATAAAATAAATTTACCAATGGAAACTTGGTTGCATATATATTTTTCCTAAATTGTAATTAATCACCCTGAGTGTGGCTCGTTGGCATACACCTTTTTTTACGGGGACCCCCTTTCAAGAGAAGGGTGGGAATAAATCTACAGATCAAACCACATCAGGGCCCCAAAAATCCTCTGAGGGGGGGTGGGTCCCAGAATCCTTCCAATAACCAGAAGAAACCTTATTGTTATCCCTGTAAACAGGTGGGTCATTTAAAAACTGACAGCAGTTGCCCCAAGAATAACAATAAGGAAAACATACCCCCAAGTAACATTCTCAAACCTCCTGTTACTACTAGTAGTAATCCCCCAGGTGGTGGGAGTGCCCCCAAGAATTTGGGTGCATTTACTTTGGGAGTTCCTGGGGACTCTGGCCTAACCAGGTCCCCAAACTTAGATACTCTTGTCTGTGAGACTGGCATGGGGTTTGCCAACTTCACAACTTGTCCCAACACTTTGGGCAAGTACAGACAGGAGCCCCTCATCAATGGTATAAAAGTTGAGGCCTATAGAGATACAGGGGCTAGCATCACTATGGTGACTGAGAGTCTAGTCCCCTCAAGGCAACTTTTACCTGGTGCCACATACCAGGTGGTAAACATTGATGGAGTGAAGAAAACTCATCCCATGGCAGTAGTAAATCTCAGCTGGGGAAGTGTCACTGGCCCCAAGAGAGTGGCAGTGTCATCCAACTTGCCTGTAGATTGCCTACTGGGGAATGATTTAGAGACCTCAGCCTGGGCTGAGGTAGAGCAAGAAACCCATTCTAGAATGGCAAACATCCATGGTAAGGTTAGTGGGGCAGTGATAGCCACAGCCCCAGTCCAAGATGTCCTCCCTGAACAGGTCAGGAGGGCTATGCCAGTCACAGCCCAATCTCAGACTACTTCCTTCCCAGAACAGGTTGTAAAGGCTGTGATGGTCACAGCCCACACCCAAACTGAGCCCCCTCCTGAAAAGGTTGGGAGAGTTGTGATGGCCACAGCTCAAACTCAGACAGATGATAGTGTTGTGAAGCCTGAAACTATGGATCACTCCACTCAGACAGAGAGCATTGAGGAGGAAGAGAAATCTCCCTCCCACCAGACTTTAGGAAAGGGTCAGCCTCCTCAGGGAACTGATCTGACCCCTTGTGAAGAAACTGCCACAGAGGTAGTCAGGCCTAGCCTGGCAGAACCCCTGATGCCAGTGGACCCTTCCAAGGTTGGACCCAGTCTGGAGCAGGTAACCTGCCCCTCTCTACCCTGCCTCAGTCAGCCCAGGGCTGTAGAGGTCAGGGAGGCCAGAGTTGGACCCCAAAGGGCCCCCTGTCCAAAAGAATTCCCCAATCAGCAGATTAAGGGCACTGAAGCTAGTAGTCCTAGCCAAGTGAAAATAAAATCAACTTCTGAGGGATCCCCCTTAAATTTAGTTAGGGACCTCCCACAGATGGACACTGTTGGGCACAGCCAAACCTGGGACCTGAGGGCCCCAAACCTGACCTGTCCCTCCAGTAAGCCAAACAGAGGGACCCAACCTCCAGCTGTAGGTAGCCAGAGGTTGACCCTGAGAGCCCAAAACAACTCAGTCTGGGAAAGAAAGGCCTCTATGGTGGAAAATGATTGGAGGAAGCTGAGCCCAAAATTAGTGGAGCCTCACTTCAGTACTCCATTTCAGCACCAGCCTTTTCCTTTGCCAAAACACACCACAGGTAGAGATTCCCTATGGTGGAGACCCTCAGATACCCTTAGGGTGAGGGATTGCTTAGTGGACCATGAGATAGGGGGTAACCATGCCAGTGCTGGTACTTCCTTATATGGCCACTCAGGCAATATAGGCTTACCTGGCAAGGATAGCCTTATCTCCTTTCGTTTGGGGGGGTTATGTAGGAAGGTAGATCCCTGACTATGGTTGCCCCCAACTTTTTGCCTGGTGTTTTGCTGGTTTTCTGACTTAGTTGACCTGGGGCCCTGCTATTCAGGACCCCAGGCCTACTGCTCTCTCTGTAAAATGGATTCCATGTACCTTAGGTACATATCTAATTGGATACTGAGTCACCTTATCAGTCCCTGTACAGTGTACCTTAGGTACCCAGGGCATAGGTGTACCCAGGGCCTACCAGGGGCTGCAGCATGTATTATACCACCCCTGGCTGGCCATCCAAATCTGACACAACTGGCTGCTTGACAGCTGGGGCAAGGTGGTGTAATCACCCTTTGCTTTAGATATAGTATACCTATATCTAACCCTAAAAATGGACACACAGATCTCCTATCAGTCACTCCTATGGCAGGCCTTGACAATCCTGAAGGCAGAGTGCTTGGAATCGTGTGAGATAGTGCTCTGGCATGAGCTGAGCCTGTCTGCGGCTTTCGGGATCCATCCCTTAGCCATTTCCATGATATCGCATACCATATACTCTTAAGTGCATTATAATCCTCGCGGTTATATGCCAACTCTGGTATCGCTTTATCAAAACATGTCGAGTAAGGTGTCATACGAATTGGAATACTAACCCCTCGCCAATTCTGGCGACGGGGTTAGCATTCCACCCTTCTAGAGGGACACGACATGTATGTAACCTGTAACCCCGGTTAAAGTCAGACAGAGCCTTAGCATCCACAAAATGGATGCTGCCACCGAGACACAAGTCTGCCCTCCTGCTGCTGGGAGTCCTCCCAGAGCAGGAGGCAAGGACAAAGGGTTTCCCGCCAGGGGCAGTGCCAGCACCGTCCCAGACAGAGTTTTGTGTATTCCAGGTAGGCAGGGCTACAGAGGAAGGTGACTGCAAGTGGCACCCCGGTGCTCACTGTGCATAGGCCGGCTGAAACCAGTTCCAGGGGCACTCCAGCCCCTGGCCTGGGGAAAGTCCGCCAAAGGAGAGGGGTGTAACCACCCCCCTCCTGGTCCCACCCATAGGGCAGGACTTAGTCGCGTGCCAGCCCCCTTTTCCCAGATAAAGGTAAGAGCAGGCCCCTTCCAAATTAGATCATCTTTGGAATCAAGACACGACTTTCTACGAAAGGACATCAAGATTTCTTCTTCAAGATTCTCCCTTGTGACTAAGGAGTAGTCACCCTGCATCCGCAGGCACCATCCGAAGAACACTGCGGTCTGCTGTAAGTCCTTCCTCCGGAATCCAACTGCCCAGCTCGACAAGACCCGGCTTCCCTGGCACCTCCGACCTCTACTCACCTCTACAGCCAAGCTGAGAACCGTGAGTGCGACGAGACCTCAAGGGACCGACTATTGCCAAGACTGCACGACTTCTGCACAGCAAGCCCGCCGAGTAATCTCCTGGCGAGTGCTTTGGGGTCCGAGAAGCCCCAACCCTGAGCAGCTCCAGCACCGAAGAGCAGCCCCCCAGCATCTCCACGATCGGCGTGGGGCCCTTCTGCTTTTTGCTGCTCACCGCGTTGTTTGGCTACTAGCCCGCTGGCTTGTGGCCTTCTGAACGACGCCCGGCGACATCACTGCTGCTAGTCTGGTTGCTCCAGACTGGCCCTTGCTCCCTTCCAGAAGAGGAGCACCCCGGACCCTCCTGGTCCACTCAAGACGCCATTTTGAGTCCACCGCGTGGGCTTGAATTAGCCAAGGCTTTGTTGCCCAATCCTGGGTTCTTCGACGCCGACAGCTTCATCCATCGTGGGACAGCTCGCCTCTCCATCCTGGTCGCCGACAACGCCTCCTGGTCCGTGAGATCTGCAGAGCACAGCATCGCCCACTCACCTAGCCGAGGTGACTACCATCCGGTGCCCTCCTGGTGCCACCTGACTACTGGCTAGTAGTCACGAACTTGGTCCCCTCTGCTTTCAGGTGTCATCCATCTTCAAGATCCAGGCTTGGATCAACTCGAACTCTCTTCACTGGTCGCCTGCCAGCATCTTTCTTCCAGACTCCTGGTTCGTCGACGAGGATTCCCGACGTCTTTTGAGACCTATGCAGCTGCAGCCCTTGGGTTAGGTAACTTCGGCATTTCGGTGCCCCAGCATAGCCTCACTATCCAAGGGTCAGGATCCACTGTCGTTTTCTCCCTACCAGGTCGGGTTCGCCCGTGAACACTAACTTTAACTTTACTAGCTATCATAGACTTTGTCCCGCATCCCGCGTGAGAGTGCACACTCTGCACCCGAGTCCCCTGGGCCTCCTAGAAGTAGTCCAACGATTCTATAGTCAAGTCCTAGCGATTCCAAAGCCTATTAGTACTGTACTTACCTGCTAGTAATTTCGCATTCCACTTTTAGAGTATATGGTTTTCCGTGCCCCTCGGGCATTTGTATATACTGTGCTAACTTAAGTATTTTCGTAAGAGTTTTGTTGTGTGCCTAGCACCCTGTCCTCATAAAGAGTACAGGGCTGTTGTGATTCTAATAAATACACTGTTATTTTCATAACACTTGTGTGGTGTCCTTTCACTGGGTGTTCAAGGGGTAATGTGATGGTAAAACAGCTGGCTTAACACGCCCTCTAGAGTCTTAGCCTTAGACTGCTCGTATCCATGCTACTAGGATAGCTGGTCTATAAGGTTGACTTACAACCAATCATCAATAAGGGTTGTTTGGACTGATATATAGTGATCACTAGAACAGTGAGCACTGCACATCAGGCCAACTTCTCACACAAGGACAAAGGGTTTCCTGCCAGGGGCGGTGCCAGCACCGTCCCAGACAGGATTTTGTGTATCCTAGGTAGGCAGGGCTTCAGAGGAAGGTGACTGCAAGTGGCACCCCGGTGCTCACTGTGCATAGGCCGGCTGAAACCAGTTCCAGGGGCACTCCAGCCCCTGGCCTGGGGAAAGCCTGCCAAAGGAGAGGGGTGTAACCACCCCCCTCCAAGTCCCACCCATAGGGCAGGACTTAGTCGCGTGCCAGCCCCTTTTTGCAGGATAAAGGTAGGAACTGGCCCCCTTCCAAATCAGATCATCTTTGAATCCTGAACCAACTTTCTACAAGAAGGAACTCAAGACTCTTCTCAAGATTTCTCCCTTGTGACTAAGGAGTAGTCACCCTGCAGCAGCAGGCACCAACCAAGCATCGCGGTTTGTTGCCAGTCTCTCCTTCGGATCAAGACTGCTCCAGCATGACGAGAACCGGCTTCCCTGGCACCTCTGACCTCAACCTACATCATCAGCCCAGCTGTGATCCGTGGGTGTGACGAGACCTCGAGGGACCGGCCATCTTCAGAACTGCGCGACGCTTGTCCAGCACGACGCCTGAGTGACCCTTGACTGAGTGCCTTGGGGTAAGAGAAGCCCCGACCCTGAGCAGCTCCAGCACTGAAGTTCAGCCCCCCTGCATCCACGAGATCGGCGTGGGGCCCTTCTGCTTTTTGCTGCTCACCGCGTTGTCCAGGTCACTTGCCTGTTGGCTAGTGGCCCCCTCACGACGCTCCACGACAACTAACACTGCTGGTCTGGTTGCTCCAGACTAGCCCGTGCTCCCCTCCAAAAGAGGAGCACCCTGGACCCTCCTGGTCCACTCAAGACACCATTTTAGGTCCACCGCGTGGGCCTTGCATTTGCCAAGACTTGTTGCCCAATCCTGGGTCCAGCGACGTCGACAGCAAGAACCTTCGTGGGACAGCTCGCACCTCCATCCTGGTCGCCGACAACGCCTCCTGGTCCGAGAGACTACAGAGCCCAGCAGCGCCCACTCACCTGACTGTGGTGACTTCGCCCGGTGCCATCCTGGTGCCCACTTAATCACTGGCTAGTGATTCAGAACTTTGTCCCCTCTGCTTTCAGGTTTTCTTCTTCCCTGATCCAGGCTTGGATCTCTTCAAACTTTTCTTCACTGGCCGCCTGCCAGCAACTTCTTCTTCAGGCTCCTGGTCCGTCAACGTGGGTTTCCGACGCAACTTGAACCCTATGCAGCCGCAGCCCCTGGGCTAGGTAAATCCAGCACTCCGGTGCCCCAGCATAGTCCAACACTCCAAGTGTTCGGATCCACTCCCGTTTTCGTCCCAACTAGTCGGGTTCGCCCGAGAACAGTAACTTTGTGAATTCTAGCTTCCATAGACTTTTTCCCGCCTTACGCGTGAGAGTTCCCACTCTGCACGTGGCGTCCCTAGGCCTCCTGCTCCTAACCTGAGTGTTCAGTATTGTAGGCCTAGCGTTCCTAAAGCCTCTGAGAATCGTTACTTACCTGCTAGTAATTCGCATTCCACTTTTGTAGTATATGGTTTTTCGTGCCCCTCGGGCATTTGTGTAAATTGTGCGACTTAAAGTATTTTATAAGAGTTTTGTTGTGTGCTTAGCTCCCTGTCTCATAAAGAGCCAGGGTATGCTTGTTATAAATAAATATCTGTTTATTTTCATAACAACTTGTGTGGTGTCCTTTCACTTGGTGTTCAAGGGGTAATGTGATGGTGAAACAGCTGGCTTAACACGCCCTCTAGAGTCTTAGCCTTAGACTGCTCGTATCCATGCTACTAGGATAGCTGGTCTATAAGGTTGACTTACAACCAATCATCAATAAGGGTTGTTTGGACTGATACATACTGATCACTAGAATAGTGAGCACTGCATATCAGGCCAACTTCTCACATTGGTGAGCAGCGGTTGAGATTTGAGCTTGCTGTTGTTTTACCACACATATCCTAAGAATATCATTGTGAAAGATCACATAAGTACTAAAGGTACATATAACTTAGCTTAGAATACTCTGAGTTCTATTGAACCAGCTGTTGTAGATCCTAGGGCCTAGCACACCCTAAACTACAACTCTAGCAAGGGATCAGTAGGCAAACAAATAGTGTAGGTAAGTGCACCACTTACACCTCACTAGAAAAGCATGTCTACCCATGGAGAGTCGTCAGAGACTCCCCTTGTGGTTATTGACCCTCCACAGGTCACTTCAAGATATGCAGCTCTCAGTTTCCAGGAGATGAGACAAGTGTGTACCTCCAGGAAACTGAAACAGGGGTCTAACCCCACCATTCCCTTTCTGATAGGACTCTTAGAGGCCTATGATACGAGAAAGCTTTCTCAGCTAGATGGGAATATGCCAGCCTTAGAGGGTACCACTGGGGATCCAGACCTCCACAACACTGTAAATGCAGTTGAGGAGGAGGATCCTGAGGAACTCTCTGGGGATGAGGTAGACAAAGGGCTTGAGGTAGTCAGAAGGCTAACTAGGGCCAACATAGACTTGCTTGGGCTAGGATCTGGGGGACCCCCAGTACTGACCCTAAGTAGGCCTAACCTTGGAGTTAGGAGAGATAGATCTCTTTCTAGGGACTCCATTAGATCTCTGCACTCTAATGCCTCTTCTCAGGGGAGAAGGAACTCTCCCCAGAGGAGATTGACTTCCCCCCAGAGAAGAGAGCATGAAGCAAGGATGAGACAAGCTAAACTGAGGATTGAAAGGGAAGAACTTGCCCTGGCCAAAGAGAAGCTTGCCTTTGCTAGAGAGCAGCAGATGAGTGGGTTAGCTCCCACTGGTGGCAGCAATCTCCCAAGAGATAAAGAGAAGGGTTTAGATACTAAACACCTGACAAAGATAGTGCCCCCCTTTAAGCAAGGGGATGACATCCAGAAATGGATGGCTGCTCTGGAGAGGGCCTGCACTGTGCAGTGCATTCCCCAGAGTCAGTGGGCAGCTATACTGTGGCTCTCCTTTGATGGCAAAGGTAGAGATAAGCTCCTCACTATAAGAGTGGAGGATGCTAACAATTACCAGGTCCTGAAAAATGCACTGGTTGATGGGTTTGGCTTAACCACTGAGCAGTACAGGTTGCTGTTCAGAGACACCCAGAAAACTCAGTCTCAGGACTGGTCTGACTTTGTTGATTGTGCCACTAAGGCTATGGAAGGCTGGCTACTGGGTAGCAAGGTTACTGACTTCACAGGATTGTATAATCTAATTATGAGAGAGCAAGTCTTAAATAATTGTCAGAACCAGTTATTACACCAGCACCTGGTAGACTCTGATCTGACCTCTCCACAAGAATTGGGTAAGAGGGCAGACAAATGGGTCAGAACCAGGATTAGGCCCAAGAACCAAGGTGGTGACCAGAAAAAGGAATCAACCAAGCCTCAAGAGAAGGGTGGGAATAAATCTACAGATCAAACCACATCAGGGCCCCAAAAATCCTCTGAGGGGGGGTGGGTCCCAGAATCCTTCCAATAACCAGAAGAAACCTTATTGTTATCCCTGTAAACAGGTGGGTCATTTAAAAACTGACAGCAGTTGCCCCAAGAATAACAATAAGGAAAACATACCCCCAAGTAACATTCTCAAACCTCCTGTTACTACTAGTAGTAATCCCCCAGGTGGTGGGAGTGCCCCCAAGAATTTGGGTGCATTTACTTTGGGAGTTCCTGGGGACTCTGGCCTAACCAGGTCCCCAAACTTAGATACTCTTGTCTGTGAGACTGGCATGGGGTTTGCCAACTTCACAACTTGTCCCAACACTTTGGGCAAGTACAGACAGGAGCCCCTCATCAATGGTATAAAAGTTGAGGCCTATAGAGATACAGGGGCTAGCATCACTATGGTGACTGAGAGTCTAGTCCCCTCAAGGCAACTTTTACCTGGTGCCACATACCAGGTGGTAAACATTGATGGAGTGAAGAAAACTCATCCCATGGCAGTAGTAAATCTCAGCTGGGGAAGTGTCACTGGCCCCAAGAGAGTGGCAGTGTCATCCAACTTGCCTGTAGATTGCCTACTGGGGAATGATTTAGAGACCTCAGCCTGGGCTGAGGTAGAGCAAGAAACCCATTCTAGAATGGCAAACATCCATGGTAAGGTTAGTGGGGCAGTGATAGCCACAGCCCCAGTCCAAGATGTCCTCTCTGAACAGGTCAGGAGGGCTATGCCAGTCACAGCCCAATCTCAGACTACTTCCTTCCCAGAACAGGTTGTAAAGGCTGTGATGGTCACAGCCCACACCCAAACTGAGCCCCCTCCTGAAAAGGTTGGGAGAGTTGTGATGGCCACAGCTCAAACTCAGACAGATGATAGTGTTGTGAAGCCTGAAACTATGGATCACTCCACTCAGACAGAGAGCATTGAGGAGGAAGAGAAATCTCCCTCCCACCAGACTTTAGGAAAGGGTCAGCCTCCTCAGGGAACTGATCTGACCCCTTGTGAAGAAACTGCCACAGAGGTAGTCAGGCCTAGCCTGGCAGAACCCCTGATGCCAGTGGACCCTTCCAAGGTTGGACCCAGTCTGGAGCAGGTAACCTGCCCCTCTCTACCCTGCCTCAGTCAGCCCAGGGCTGTAGAGGTCAGGGAGGCCAGAGTTGGACCCCAAAGGGCCCCCTGTCCAAAGGAATTCCCCAATCAGCAGATTAAGGGCACTGAAGCTAGTAGTCCTAGCCAAGTGAAAATAAAATCAACTTCTGAGGGATCCCCCTTAAATTTAGTTAGGGACCTCCCACAGATGGACACTGTTGGGCACAGCCAAACCTGGGACCTGAGGGCCCCAACCCTGACCTGTCCTCCAGTAAGCCAAACAGAGGGACCCAACCTCCAGCTGTAGGTAGCCAGAGGTTGACCCTGAGAGCCCAAAACAACTCAGTCTGGGAAAGAAAGGCCTCTATGGTGGAAAATGATTGGAGGAAGCTGAGCCCAAAATTAGTGGAGCCTCACTTCAGTACTCCATTTCAGCACCAGCCTTTTCCTTTGCCAAAACACACCACAGGTAGAGATTCCCTATGGTGGAGACCCTCAGATACCCTTAGGGTGAGGGATTGCTTAGTGGACCATGAGATAGGGGGTAACCATGCCAGTGCTGGTACTTCCTTATATGGCCACTCAGGCAATATAGGCTTACCTGGCAAGGATAGCCTTATCTCCTTTCGTTTGGGGGGGTTATGTAGGAAGGTAGATCCCTGACTATGGTTGCCCCCAACTTTTTGCCTGGTGTTTTGCTGGTTTTCTGACTTAGTTGACCTGGGGCCCTGCTATTCAGGACCCCAGGCCTACTGCTCTCTCTGTAAAATGGATTCCATGTACCTTAGGTACATATCTAATTGGATACTGAGTCACCTTATCAGTCCCTGTACAGTGTACCTTAGGTACCCAGGGCATAGGTGTACCCAGGGCCTACCAGGGGCTGCAGCATGTATTATACCACCCCTGGCTGGCCATCCAAATCTGACACAACTGGCTGCTTGACAGCTGGGGCAAGGTGGTGTAATCACCCTTTGCTTTAGATATAGTATACCTATATCTAACCCTAAAAATGGACACACAGATCTCCTATCAGTCACTCCTATGGCAGGCCTTGACAATCCTGAAGGCAGAGTGCTTGGAATCGTGTGAGATAGTGCTCTGGCATGAGCTGAGCCTGTCTGCGGCTTTCGGGATCCATCCCTTAGCCGTTTCCATGATATCGCATACCATATACTCTTAAGTGCATTATAATCCTCGCGGTTATATGCCAACTCTGGTATCGCTTTATCAAAACATGTCGAGTAAGGTGTCATACGAATTGGAATACTAACCCCTCGCCAATTCTGGCGACGGGGTTAGCATTCCACCCTTCTAGAGGGACACGACATGTATGTAACCTGTAACCCCGGTTAAAGTCAGACAGAGCCTTAGCATCCACAAAATGGATGCTGCCACCGAGACACAAGTCTGCCCTCCTGCTGCTGGGAGTCCTCCCAGAGCAGGAGGCAAGGACAAAGGGTTTCCTGCCAGGGGCGGTGCCAGCACCGTCCCAGACAGAGTTTTGTGTATTCCAGGTAGGCAGGGCTACAGAGGAAGGTGACTGCAAGTGGCACCCCGGTGCTCACTGTGCATAGGCCGGCTGAAACCAGTTCCAGGGGCACTCCAGCCCCTGGCCTGGGGAAAGTCCGCCAAAGGAGATGGGTGTAACCACCCCCCTCCTGGTCCCACCCATAGGGCAGGACTTAGTCGCGTGCCAGCCCCCTTTTCCCAGATAAAGGTAAGAGCAGGCCCCTTCCAAATTAGATCATCTTTGGAATCAAGACACGACTTTCTACGAAAGGACATCAAGATTTCTTCTTCAAGATTCTCCCTTGTGACTAAGGAGTAGTCACCCTGCATCCGCAGGCACCATCCGAAGAACACTGCGGTCTGCTGTAAGTCCTTCCTCCGGAATCCAACTGCCCAGCTCGACAAGACCCGGCTTCCCTGGCACCTCCGACCTCTACTCACCTCTACAGCCAAGCTGAGAACCGTGAGTGCGACGAGACCTCAAGGGACCGACTATTGCCAAGACTGCACGACTTCTGCACAGCAAGCCCGCCGAGTAATCTCCTGGCGAGTGCTTTGGGGTCCGAGAAGCCTCAACCCTGAGCAGCTCCAGCACCGAAGAGCAGCCCCCCAGCATCTCCACGATCGGCGTGGGGCCCTTCTGCTTTTTGCTGCTCACCGCGTTGTTTGGCTACTAGCCCGCTGGCTTGTGGCCTTCTGAACGACGCCCGACGACATCACTGCTGCTAGTCTGGTTGCTCCAGACTGGCCCTTGCTCCCTTCCAGAAGAGGAGCACCCCGGACCCTCCTGGTCCACTCAAGACGCCATTTTGAGTCCACCGCGTGGGCTTGAATTAGCCAAGGCTTTGTTGCCCAATCCTGGGTTCTTCGACGCCGACAGCTTCATCCATCGTGGGACAGCTCGCCTCTCCATCCTGGTCGCCGACAACGCCTCCTGGTCCGTGAGATCTGCAGAGCACAGCATCGCCCACTCACCTAGCCGAGGTGACTACCATCCGGTGCCCTCCTGGTGCCACCTGACTACTGGCTAGTAGTCACGAACTTGGTCCCCTCTGCTTTCAGGTGTCATCCATCTTCAAGATCCAGGCTTGGATCAACTCGAACTCTCTTCACTGGTCGCCTGCCAGCATCTTTCTTCCAGACTCCTGGTTCGTCGACGAGGATTCCCGACGTCTTTTGAGACCTATGCAGCTGCAGCCCTTGGGTTAGGTAACTTCGGCATTTCGGTGCCCCAGCATAGCCTCACTATCCAAGGGTCAGGATCCACTGTCGTTTTCTCCCTACCAGGTCGGGTTCGCCCGTGAACACTAACTTTAACTTTACTAGCTATCATAGACTTTGTCCCGCATCCCGCGTGAGAGTGCACACTCTGCACCCGAGTCCCCTGGGCCTCCTAGAAGTAGTCCAACGATTCTATAGTCAAGTCCTAGCGATTCCAAAGCCTATTAGTACTGTACTTACCTGCTAGTAATTTCGCATTCCACTTTTAGAGTATATGGTTTTCCGTGCCCCTCGGGCATTTGTATATACTGTGCTAACTTAAGTATTTTCGTAAGAGTTTTGTTGTGTGCCTAGCACCCTGTCCTCATAAAGAGTACAGGGCTGTTGTGATTCTAATAAATACACTGTTATTTTCATAACACTTGTGTGGTGTCCTTTCACTGGGTGTTCAAGGGGTAATGTGATGGTAAAACAGCTGGCTTAACACGCCCTCTAGAGTCTTAGCCTTAGACTGCTCGTATCCATGCTACTAGGATAGCTGGTCTATAAGGTTGACTTACAACCAATCATCAATAAGGGTTGTTTGGACTGATATATAGTGATCACTAGAACAGTGAGCACTGCACATCAGGCCAACTTCTCACACAAGGACAAAGGGTTTCCTGCCAGGGGCGGTGCCAGCACCGTCCCAGACAGGATTTTGTGTATCCTAGGTAGGCAGGGCTTCAGAGGAAGGTGACTGCAAGTGGCACCCCGGTGCTCACTGTGCATAGGCCGGCTGAAACCAGTTCCAGGGGCACTCCAGCCCCTGGCCTGGGGAAAGCCTGCCAAAGGAGAGGGGTGTAACCACCCCCCTCCAAGTCCCACCCATAGGGCAGGACTTAGTCGCGTGCCAGCCCCTTTTTGCAGGATAAAGGTAGGAACTGGCCCCCTTCCAAGTCAGATCATCTTTGAATCCTGAACCAACTTTCTACAAGAAGGAACTCAAGACTCTTCTCAAGATTTCTCCCTTGTGACTAAGGAGTAGTCACCCTGCAGCAGCAGGCACCAACCAAGCATCGCGGTTTGTTGCCAGTCTCTCCTTCGGATCAAGACTGCTCCAGCATGACGAGAACCGGCTTCCCTGGCACCTCTGACCTCAACCTACATCATCAGCCCAGCTGTGATCCGTGGGTGTGACGAGACCTCGAGGGACCGGCCATCTTCAGAACTGCGCGACGCTTGTCCAGCACGACGCCTGAGTGACCCTTGACTGAGTGCCTTGGGGTAAGAGAAGCCCCGACCCTGAGCAGCTCCAGCACTGAAGTTCAGCCCCCCTGCATCCACGAGATCGGCGTGGGGCCCTTCTGCTTTTTGCTGCTCACCGCGTTGTCCAGGTCACTTGCCCGTTGGCTAGTGGCCCCCTCACGACGCTCCACGACAACTAACACTGCTGGTCTGGTTGCTCCAGACTAGCCCGTGCTCCCCTCCAAAAGAGGAGCACCCTGGACCCTCGTGGTCCACTCAAGACGCCATTTTAGGTCCACCGCGTGGGCCTTGCATTTGCCAAGACTTGTTGCCCAATCCTGGGTCCAGCGACGTCGACAGCAAGAACCTTCGTGGGACAGCTCGCACCTCCATCCTGGTCGCCGACAACGCCTCCTGGTCCGAGAGACTACAGAGCCCAGCAGCGCCCACTCACCTGACTGCGGTGACTTCGCCCGGTGCCATCCTGGTGCCCACTTAATCACTGGCTAGTGATTCAGAACTTGGTCCCCTCTGCTTTCAGGTTTTCTTCTTCCCTGATCCAGGCTTGGATCTCTTCAAACTTTTCTTCACTGGCCGCCTGCCAGCAACTTCTTCTTCAGGCTCCTGGTCCGTCAACGTGGGTTTCCGACGCAACTTGAACCCTATGCAGCCGCAGCCCCTGGGCTAGGTAAATCCAGCACTCCGGTGCCCCAGCATAGTCCAACACTCCAAGTGTTCGGATCCACTCCCGTTTTCGTCCCAACTAGTCGGGTTCGCCCGAGAACAGTAACTTTGTGAATTCTAGCTTCCATAGACTTTTTCCCGCCTTACGCGTGAGAGTTCCCACTCTGCACGTGGCGTCCCTAGGCCTCCTGCTCCTAACCTGAGTGTTCAGTATTGTAGGCCTAGCGTTCCTAAAGCCTCTGAGAATCGTTACTTACCTGCTAGTAATTCGCATTCCACTTTTGTAGTATATGGTTTTTCGTGCCCCTCGGGCATTTGTGTAAATTGTGCGACTTAAAGTATTTTATAAGAGTTTTGTTGTGTGCTTAGCTCCCTGTCTCATAAAGAGCCAGGGTATGCTTGTTATAAATAAATATCTGTTTATTTTCATAACAACTTGTGTGGTGTCCTTTCACTTGGTGTTCAAGGGGTAATGTGATGGTGAAACAGCTGGCTTAACACGCCCTCTAGAGTCTTAGCCTTAGACTGCTCGTATCCATGCTACTAGGATAGCTGGTCTATAAGGTTGACTTACAACCAATCATCAATAAGGGTTGTTTGGACTGATACATACTGATCACTAGAATAGTGAGCACTGCATATCAGGCCAACTTCTCACATTGGTGAGCAGCGGTTGGGATTTGAGCTTGCTGTTGTTTTACCACACATATCCTAAGAATATCATTGTGAAAGATCACATAAGTACTAAAGGTACATATAACTTAGCTTAGAATACTCTGAGTTCTATTGAACCAGCTGTTGTAGATCCTAGGGCCTAGCACACCCTAAACTACAACTCTAGCAAGGGATCAGTAGGCAAACAAATAGTGTAGGTAAGTGCACCACTTACACCTCACTAGAAAAGCATGTCTACCCATGGAGAGTCGTCAGAGACTCCCCTTGTGGTTATTGACACTCCACAGGTCACTTCAAGATATGCAGCTCTCAGTTTCCAGGAGATGAGACAAGTGTGTACCTCCAGGAAACTGAAACAGGGGTCTAACCCCACCATTCCCTTTCTGATAGGACTCTGAGAGGCCTATGATACGAGAAAGCTTTCTCAGCTAGATGGGAATATGCCAGCCTTAGAGGGTACCACTGGGGATCCAGACCTCCACAACACTGTAAATGCAGTTGAGGAGGAGGATCCTGAGGAACTCTCTGGGGATGAGGTAGACAAAGGGCTTGAGGTAGTCAGAAGGCTAACTAGGGCCAACATAGACTTGCTTGGGCTAGGATCTGGGGGACCCCCAGTACTGACCCTAAGTAGGCCTAACCTTGGAGTTAGGAGAGATAGATCTCTTTCTAGGGACTCCATTAGATCTCTGCACTCTAATGCCTCTTCTCAGGGGAGAAGGAACTCTCCCCAGAGGAGATTGACTTCCCCCCAGAGAAGAGAGCATGAAGCAAGGATGAGACAAGCTAAACTGAGGATTGAAAGGGAAGAACTTGCCCTGGCCAAAGAGAAGCTTGCCTTTGCTAGAGAGCAGCAGATGAGTGGGTTAGCTCCCACTGGTGGCAGCAATCTCCCAAGAGATAAAGAGAAGGGTTTAGATACTAAACACCTGACAAAGATAGTGCCCCCCTTTAAGCAAGGGGATGACATCCAGAAATGGATGGCTGCTCTGGAGAGGGCCTGCACTGTGCAGTGCATTCCCCAGAGTCAGTGGGCAGCTATACTGTGGCTCTCCTTTGATGGCAAAGGTAGAGATAAGCTCCTCACTATAAGAGTGGAGGATGCTAACAATTACCAGGTCCTGAAAAATGCACTGGTTGATGGGTTTGGCTTAACCACTGAGCAGTACAGGTTGCTGTTCAGAGACACCCAGAAAACTCAGTCTCAGGACTGGTCTGACTTTGTTGATTGTGCCACTAAGGCTATGGAAGGCTGGCTACTGGGTAGCAAGGTTACTGACTTCACAGGATTGTATAATCTTATTATGAGAGAGCAAGTCTTAAATAATTGTCAGAACCAGTTATTACACACGCACCTGGTAGACTCTGATCTGACCTCTCCACAAGAATTGGGTAAGAGGGCAGACAAATGGGTCAGAACCAGGATTAGGCCCAAGAACCAAGGTGGTGACCAGAAAAAGGAATCAACCAAGCCTCAAGAGAAGGGTGGGAATAAATCTCCAGATCAAACCACATCAGGGCCCCAAAAATCCTCTGAGGGGGGTGGGTCCCAGAATCCTTCTAATAACCAGAAGAAACCTTATTGTTATCCCTGTAAACAGGTGGGTCATTTGAAAACTGACAGCAGTTGCCCAAAGAATAACAATAAGGAGAACATACCCCCAAGTAACATTCCCAAACCTCCTGTTACTATAAGTAGTAATCCCCCAGGTGGTGGGAGTGCCCCCAAGAATTTGGGTGCATTTACTTTGGGAGTTCCTGGGGACTCTGGCCTAACCAGGTCCCCAAACTTAGATACTCTTGTCTGTGAGACTGGCATGGGGTTTGCCAACTTCACAAATTGTCCCAACCCTTTGGGCAAGTACAGATAGGAGCCCCTCATCATTGGTATAAAAGTTGAGGCCTATAGAGATACAGGGGCTAGCATCACTGTGGTGACTGAGAGTCTAGTCCCCTCAAGGCAACTTTTACCTGGTGCCACATACCAGGTGACCAATATTGATGGAGTACAGAGAGATCATCCCATGGCAGTGGTCAATCTCAGCTGGGGAGGTGTCACTGGCCATAAGAGAGTGGCAGTGTCACCAAACTTGCCTGTAGATTGCCTACTGGGGAATGATTTAGAGCTCTCAGCCTGGGCTGAAGTAGAGCAAGAAACCCATTTTAGAATGGTAAACATCCATGGTAAGGTTAGTGGGGCAGTGATAGCCACAGCCCCAGTCCAAGATATCCTCCCTGAACAGGTCAGGAGGGCTGTGCCAGTCACAGCCCAATCTCAGACAACTTCCTTCCCAGAACAGGTTGTCAAGGCTGTGATGGTCACAGCCCACACCCAAACTGAGCCCCCTCCTGAAAAGGTTGGGAGAGTTGTGATGGCCACAGCTCAAACACAGACAGATGATAGTGTTGTGAAGCCTGAAACTATGGATCACTCCACTCAGACAGAGAGCATTGAGGAGGAAGAGAAATCTCCCTCCCACCAGACTTTAGGAAAGGGTCAGCCTCCTCAGGGAACTGACCTGACCCCTTGTGAAGAAACTGCCACAGAGGTAGTCAGGCCTAGCCTGGCAGAACCCCTGATGTCAGTGGACCCTTCCAAGGTGGGACCCAGTCTGGAGCAGGTAACCTGCCCCTCTCTACCCTGCCTCAGTCAACCCAGGGCTGTAGAGGTCAGGGAGGCCAGTGTTGGACCCCAAAGGGCCCCCTGTCCAAAAGAATCCCCCAATCAGCAGATTAAGGGCACTGAAGCTAGTAATCCTAGCCAAGTGAAAATAAAACCAACTCCTGAGGGATCCCCCTTAAATTTAGTTAGGGACCTCCCACAGATGGACACTGTTGGGCACAGCCAAACCTGGGACCTAAGGGCCCCAAACCTGACCTGTCCCTCCAGTAAGCCAAAAAGAGGGACCCAACCTCCAGCTGTAGGTAGCCAGAGGTTGACCCTGAGAGCCCAAAACAACTCAGTCTTGGAAAGAAAGGCCTCTATGGAGGAAAATGATTGGAGGAAGCTGAGCCCAAAATTAGTGGAGCCTCACTTCAGTACTCCATTTCAGCACCAGCCTTTTCCTTTGCCAAAACACACCACAGGTAGAGATTCCCTATGGTGGAGACCCTCAGATACCCTTAGGGTGAGGGATTGCTTAGTGGACCATGAGATAGGGGGTAACCATGCCAGTGCTGGTACTTCCTTATATGGCCACTCAGGCAATATAGGCTTACCTGGCAAGGATAGCCTTATCTCCTTTCGTTTGGGGGGGGTTATGTAGGAAGGTAGATCCCTGACTATGGTTGCCCCCAACTTTTTGCCTGGTGTTTTGCTGGTTTTCTGACTTAGTTGACCTGGGGCCCTGCTATTCAGGACCCCAGGCCTACTGCTCTCTGTAAAATGGATTCCATGTACCTTAGGTACATATCTAATTGGATACTGAGTCACCTTATCAGTCCCTGTACAGTGTACCTTAGGTACCCAGGGCATAGGTGTACCCAGGGCCTACCAGGGGCTGCAGCATGTATTATGCCACCCCTGGCTGGCCATCCAAATCTGACACAACTGGCTGCTTGACAGCTGGGGCAAGGTGGTGTAATCACCCTTTGCTTTAGATATAGTATACCTATATCTAACCCTAAAAATGGACACACAGATCTCCTATCAGTCACTCCTATGGCAGGCCTTGACAATCCTGAAGGCAGAGTGCTTGGAATTGTGTGAGATAGTGCTCTGGCATGAGCTGAGCCTGTCTACGGCTTTCGGGATCCCTCCCTTAGCCGTTTCCATGATATCGCATACCATATACTCTTAAGTGCATTATAATCCTCGCGGTTATATGCCAACTCTGGTATCGCTTTATCAAAACATGTCGAGTAAGGTGTCATACGAATTGGAATACTAACCCCTCGCCAATTCTGGCGACGGGGTTAGCATTCCACCCTTCTAGAGGGACACGACATGTATGTAACCTGTAACCCCGGTTAAAGTCAAACAGAGCCTTAGCTCCACAAAATGGATGCTGCCACCGAGACACAAGTCTGCCCTCCTGCTGCTGGGAGTCCTCCCAGAGCAGGAGGCAAGGACAAAGGGTTTCCTGCCAGGGGCGGTGCCAGCACCGTCCCAGACAGGATTTTGTGTATCCTAGGTAGGCAGGGCTTCAGAGGAAGGTGACTGCAAGTGGCACCCCGGTGCTCACTGTGCATAGGCCGGCTGAAACCAGTTCCAGGGGCACTCCAGCCCCTGGCCTGGGGAAAGCCCGCCAAAGGAGAGGGGTGTAACCACCCCCCTCCTAGTCCCACCCATAGGGCAGGACTTAGTCGCGTGCCAGCCCCTTTTTGCAGGATAAAGGTAGGAACTGGCCCCCTTCCAAATCAGATCATCTTTGAATCCTGAACCAACTTTCTACAAGAAGGAACTCAAGACTATTCTCAAGATTTCTGCCTTGTGACTAAGGAGTAGTCACCCTGCAGCAGCAGGCACCAACCAAGCATCGCGGTTTGTTGCCAGTCTCTCCTTCGGATCAAGACTGCTCCAGCACGACGAGAACTGGCTTCCCTGGCACCTCTGACCTCAACCTACATCATCAGCCCAGCTGTGATCCGTGGGTGTGACGAGACCTCGAGGGACCGGCCATCTTCAGAACTGCACGACGCTTGTCCAGCACGACGCCTGAGTGACCCTCGACTGAGTGCCTTGGGGTAAGAGAAGCCCCGACCTTGAGCAGCTCCAGCACCGAAGTTCAGCCCCCCTGCATCCACGAGATCGGCGTGGGGCCCTTCTGCTTTTTGCTGCTCACCGCGTTGTCCAGGTCACTTGCCCGTTGGCTAGTAGCCCCCTCACCACGCTCCACGACAACTAACACTGCTGGTCTGGTTGCTCCAGACTAGCCCGTGCTCCCCTCCAAAAGAGGAGCACCCTGGACCCTCCTGGTCCACTCAAGACGCCATTTTAGGTCCACCGCGTGGGCCTTGCATTTGCCAAGACTTGTTGCCCAATCCTGGGTCCAGCGACGTCGACAGCAAGAACCTTCATGGGACAGCTCGCACCTCCATCCTGGTGCCCGACAACGCCTCCTGGTCCGAGAGACTGCAGAGCCCAGCAGCGCCCACTCACCTGGCTGAGGTGACTTCGTCCGGTGCCATCCTGGTGCCCACTCAAATCACTGGCTAGTGATTCAGAACTTGGTCCCCTCTGCTTACAGGTTTCTTCTTCCCTGATCCAGGCTTGGATCACTCCGAACTTTCTTCACTGGCCGCCTGCCAGCAACTCTTTCTTCAGGCTCCTGGATCTTCAACGAGGGTTTCCGACGCAACTTCAACCCTATGCAGCCGCAGCCCCTGGGCTAGGTAACCTGAGTACTCCGGTGCTCCAGCATAGTCCAACACCCTAAGTGTTCGGATCCACTCTTGTTTTCGACCCACCTAGTCGGGTTCGCCCGAGAACAGTAACTTTGCAACTGCTAGCCTCCATAGACTTTTTCCCGCCTTACGCGTGAGAGTTCCCACTCTGCACACGACGTCCCCAGGCCTCCTGCATCTAATCCCAGTGTTTAGAATTGTAGGCCTAGCGATTCCTAAGTCTAGAAAAGTATTACTTACCTGCTAGCAAGTTCGCATTCCACTTACTGTGTATATGGTTTTTCGTGCCCCTAGGGCATTTGTGTAAATTGTGCGACTTAAAGTATTTTCGTAAGAGTTTTGTTGTGTGCTTAGCTCCCTGACTCATAAAGAGTTCAGGGTAGACTTGTTATAAATAAATATCCGTTTATTTTCATAACAACTTGTGTGGTGTCCTTTCACTTGGTGTTCAAGGGGTAATGTGATGGTAAAACAGCTGGCTTAACACGCCCTCTAGAGTCTTAGCCTTAGACTGCTCGTATCCATGCTACTAGGATAGCTGGTCTATAAGGTTGACTTACAACCGATCATCAATAAGGGTTGTTTGGACTGATACATAGTGATCACTAGAATAGTGAGCACTGCATATCAGGCCAACTTCTCACACTATTCACGTTTCATGCACAAGATCACCCAATAAATATTCTAAACCTCATACGCATTTGGTGAGTTATCTTTGAACCACAGTATAAATTGATATGTGTGTGCAAATGTATAAAATGCAAGGGTATCCAACAAACAGCAGCCATCCACACACTTGGATCAGAATCTGAGTGAGGACACACATCGGTCAGAAATTCCTAACAACTAGATACATGGATGTAAAGACACACCTGTGTGGGATAGTAAATGCTGGAGGGGGGTTTGGATCCCAAAACTGCTATCACAGGCAGGCCCAGGAGAGTCACTTTGAGGTGTACAGATCAGTGTGACAAAACTAGTTGTCCACGTAGGGAGTACCTACAACTGTGTCCTCAGGTATGTGAACTATCATCAGCATGATGCAGTACTGTGGATGTGATGAATGGCGCACAGGACAAGGGTGGCAGGACAGACTGTGGGCAATGGGCTGTAGCACTCTACACAAGCACACCTGAATAGGTGACCTACCACTATGTAGCTACAAGTACTATACTACTGTTATGGAGCAACGCATACAGAACAACTACACACGCTGACAAATACCTACACCAGAACGGGGAATTCACACCACACCCAAGAGACGTGGTCATGGTGTGTGTCCCATGTGGCTACTTGACTGACTGTGACAGCTATGTTGAAGTGGTGTGAGCAGGTTGTGTACTGCCACGTGACTGTAAGCAAGCAGATTTTTGCTGTTGTGGTGTTGACAAGGTAACACTGTACAATTTTGTGCCTATGGAAGGTGTGTGTGTGCTGGACACGGCACATGATCTGGTGGTACGTAGACCCAATGTCATGTGAATCTGCATAGTCGGGCCAGTATGTGTTGCACACACAGGCATAGAAGCTGTAATGGCTGAGTTTGAAGCATTGTGATACCAGGAGGGTGATTGTCTGGTGTTGTCTGTGTGTAGGGTGGCAGGAGCATGCTCTACAAATGGATGGAAGGAGGGTCATCCTGTAGGTGTCTGTGTTCCTGGATAGTGTGCGCTGCATGGTGGCTGTGTATGCAGCAGCAGCAATGAGTGAAGACATGACGGCACAAGGGGTGTGACAACTTACAAAACAAGCACATACCACAAGGGCATTAGCAAGCCACAAAGTGACATGGGTATGTGAAGGCAGGAGTGTCTGCCTCACTCAGGGTCACTGCAAATAAAATGGCACAGTAATCACCAAAGATCACAGTCACTGGATCAGGGCCCTTAGGGACAAGTGGGGCACAGGACACACAGCGTCAGCAGGTGTAGACTACAGCTACTGTGTTCAAAGCTAAACAGCAGCTACAAAGCCATCTACCTCACACACAACATAGTATTCTAGCCTTCCCCAACACCATGCATGTGGTCACTGTACACGTAAACACATAACAAGCATAAGCTTACTTCATGCCAAATAGTATACATGCACATTAGAAGGACATGTGCGTTGACATCAAGGCGGCACAATATTCAGTAGAAATCAGACATCATGCACAACATGATTTTTTACATTGTGAGCCCATGGAGCATTATCAAACATACATGTTCATTGGCAAGAAGTCCAAATAACACTATTAATGATGTCACCTGTAATGCAGCAGTACTATTAGCTACAAGCCTGTCAAGGACTGGCCTTACCTTTCTTCATCAGAGTGGTGTGATGCTCAAAGGGTTCCACCTCCAAATAGCCCCTTGGTCTGAGTACAAACGACAGACACAAAAGGGTGATCAGGCGAGGGAAGGAGAGGATGGGAACTGCCGGGAGGGAGACCTGAAACAGAGGCAAATAACCATTAGGAGTACATTCTCATGTCACTGACACTACAAAAACCTCATTTGATACACTGTACCAGTCACACCTGTGAAGTGTACTGACTGGAGACAATTTTAGATTAGTCATCATGCTATCACATGAGATCCGATGATATGTCACGGACACATAAAACCTAGGACAGTCTGTCACCCATTAGAGTCTTGTGTAACGCTCACAAGTGAGCTACCATGCAATGAGATCTATGTTGTTAAAAACTCATTCACTGGCTCAGATGAGGTGGACCTTACAAACAAATGAAAACATATGGCAATGCTACTTACGCAAACTGTAATATCTGTATTTGATTATGGGTACCCATAAGGGCCATGTAGGCAAACTTGACTTCACCCACAACAGCTGTAAGAATCACATATGATGAGGAACCTAATGACCTACATGCAATGAAGGCACTCTGTAGCCAGTCTTTTGATCTATCAACTTTGCATTACTATGCTAAACATGATATGCAGGTAGAAGAAATATCAACTGCAAGTGATGTTGATCCAAGCCACATAATGAGACCCTACCATTGCACGGAAATGCTGCACGGGACTAGAGAATCATGTGAATGACCGCACTCCACTGGTGCAACACAATACATCACATATGCATCATCCCAACATTTTCATGTCTCATGCAAAACATACATGGCATCATGTGAATCAAAACAGAACTGCTACTCACTGTGAAGGCTGGCGTAGCAGTATTTGCAACCTGCAATGACATGACAGTGACATAATATACTGCAACAAGGGGCAATTCATCCATGTAAACATAATCACAGGACAGTTGTCTTAACATGTGGAACATACACTGGGCCACACCTACACGACATGGTTTGATGGTAATCAAACTGGACTGGCCCACAAGGTGGAGGTGAGGATCCAGTCACATTCTAATGCACACAGTGAGGCTGCAATCCCCCACAGAGTCCGTGGTTGTGACCTCTGACACAATGTCAAACCATGGTATATGCAATGTTGCAGTGTCAATGTCTACACACATTGATGCATTCACCAGAGTCTAAAACTACAACAGATGACAGTCAGATGGGGTGACTATCCTGTCATGGGAGTGGGCATACATGTAATAAGTAACATAATGTTGTTGCATGTATGCATGGTCTCACTACATGCACATGAACATGTACCACACGTTTCAAAACATACCAACGCTAAACAGCCTCATATGAGTCCTTACCCAAATTGACTTCTCCACATGTCCATGCATGCTCCGTTGATTCGGCTGACGTTGCAATCATAATGAGCAATAGCAGGGTGACCACGATGACCCCAACGGACAACAGGCAGGGCGAGCTGTGGATGAGAGTGGCACACAAGGGGTCAAGTTCTGTATAATGTCATTTTGAATATCCAGATGTTGTAGTACACCTGTACATTCCAAGTACACACATAGCACGTATGTGTGTTGCATTACATCTGCACCTGTGTGACACTGCACAACAAACATCCAAGTGACCTTGCATACAGTCTGTTGCATACACAGCATGCTACCCATGCAACTCTATAGTACATGTTTTACATAAAAGCTGCTATGACTCACCATTATGAAAAGAAGTTGCAGATGAGGTGACTCCGGATATCATCTTCATCCTCCTCGTCACTGGCATCCTGGGCAAGGCCTTCATCCTCAACGGGCGGATGTTCCAGCTCATCAGGATCAATGTAGAGTGGCACGGCCTTCTCCACTGCAATGTTGTGTAGCATGCAGCACACGGTGAAGATGTCACACACCTTGCGTGGGCTGTATTGGAGGGCTCCGCCTGTCTTGTCCAGGCACCTGAACTGGCTCTTCAGGAGTCCAAATGTTCACTCGATCACCTGCCTGGTCTTCCCATGAGCATTGTTGTACCGCTGGTCTGCAGCTGGTCTGCAGCTGTCCTGGGGTTGCGTAGCGGAGTCATTAGCCACGGCATGTTTGGATATCCAGCGTCTCCTGCAAATTGACATCATGGAAATGAATGTGTAATATGATGCAGATCATGAAGTTGTGACATACTGACATACATAGCTGACAGGGTATACTCACCAACAAGACATGCCCGGTGGTTGTGCAGCTGCAGCATCATCTGTGGTACCCTGCTACGCCTCATGATGAAAGCATCGTGGCACGATCCTGGAAAACATGCACAAACATGTGAGATAATCATGTTGGCAAGACACTCCACCAGGGCATTTATCGAGTGGTAGTGCTTCCTGTTGCGATACGCTTGCTCCTGAGCCTGTGGTGGTACCAGAGTAACATGTGTACCATCAATTGCACCAATTACATGTGGCATGCGTCCCAGGGCATAGAATTCCCCCTTGACATCTGTCAACTGTTCGGGAGTAAGGAATGTGATGAATTCATCAAGGTGGAGCAACATTGCTGCCAATACATCTGTCAATACACGGCTGAACATTGTCTGAGACATCCCTCCCACATCAGCTATGGCAAATTGGAACGTACCTGTGGCAAAGAAATGGAGGGCTGCCATCACCTTTACCTTGGGTGTCAGGGCAGTTGGATACCTGTGTCGTGGTTGTAGGTGAGCCTCCAGCCTGTCCGTCAGGTCCTTGATCAACTGTCTGTTGAAGCGATAACGACGGATGCAATTGCGTTCCCTCATGGCTTCCAAGTCAGGCAACGGCCTTTCCAGAGGGGGTGCCCTGCAATACACAATTTTTCAAAAATGTCTTCAACTGTCTGACTAAGACAATAACAATGTACATGGCACAAGCAACACTGCTTCAACAAATCTAGACAATTTTGAGTGTGGCGTGGGATACACACTGATGTAACATGTGCCAGCTCCCAGCCACTCCTCCGTGAAAAGTAAAAGACCTGTGGTCTGTGGAATGGATATGACATGCATACAAATGATCTGATGGAAAGGTCTTAGTGAGCATGACAATGTATCATGTCAGTAACACACATCATGTAAATGTCAGTAGGAGGTCGTCTTCACATCCAGACAGCTGACAGCAATACACACACACACACCACATGTGCCATCATTTGCACAGTTCTGACATAGTCATGTTGCGGTGTGAAATTTCCCTAACTATTACATGAACATCATCATACAGCATAAATGTTTGATTTGTCACAAATGGTCTGTGATGCCATCACACATATGAGCGGTTCATTAACACAAGTGGCATGGTGTGCGTACATTAGGAACCCTGTCATCACGCCAAGGACACAACATAGATGCTCCTACAGCAGATGTACTGAACTGTATGAACTAGTTACTTACCTTTTATAACAAAATATCAGTAAGGAACAGTAGTTAGTAGCATATTCCTGACTTTGAATACATACCAAGCTTTTGACAAATTTGCCTCCCTGGATGCCATCGATCTGCCCAGTGAGTCGGGGCTATTCAGCCCACACCGGATAAAATACGGTGTCGCTGATTGGCATCCTACAAGGGCTTGGCCAAGTATAGCCCGTACCTACAATGCACACTCTGCCAGAGGTTACACAACCATGTCCCACAGAGAGTGTGGGTAGCGGACAAAGAGGCATGTGATGTTGGAAGACCTCAGTCCCAGACTCAGGGAGGATGATGACATCTTTCCAAACTGCTCATACCTCTTGGATACCCTCTACAGCGGAGCTAACGGGAATGTGGTCTGTGATTTGGAGGCCTGGATGCCCATGCTCTCTGGGGTGGGGTGGGAGGACAGGGAACATGGTCAGTCCAGGGAGGGGTGTGGGCGTCTGACAATGTGCCTATCTACAGCCAAACATGCAGCGTGCCTGTACATGCTGGCCAATATAGATACAGTACATTCCTCAAGATAGGCCTGCAGAGGATCAGCGGAGCGTGACTGGAGTTTAAGGACCTCAGTGATGAGGTTGGTCCTCACGGCGGCAATGGGGAGATGAAGGGGCAAGGCTCCGGCCACCCACGTAAACACAACACTGTACGTTGCCTGCTCATCCAAAAACACGTTTGGAGTAGAGACATCACCAGTGTCTGGCTAGGTGTTCAGACCACTCGCATCCCCCAGTCCACCTGTCCTGTCGTCTTGGGACTGACACTCATGTGTCAGTGGGTCTTCATGACCCTGCCAATACTCATTAACACCCATTCCCTGATATTCAGGGTTGTCATGAGCTGTGCCCGGCTCGTTGAAGTTTAACTCCCCGTGCAGCATTAATAGTGGTGTTCTGCTGCACAGTTCCCACGCCGGAGCCGTACAGTGTGTGGTATTGGGGACAGCACCACCCGAGAACGGCGCCAAGGCTGACACCTGAGGGACAGTTGCCAGTGAGGTTGTGAGGTGAACCAGCGAGGACCAGGATGACCATTCAGATCCTGTGTGTCCCAGCGGTTCCGGGACGTATGCGCCGCCTGCGTCAGGGACAAAGCGAGTGATGGCGTCAGGGGCAAATCACCAGACGCACTAGTGCCCCCAGATGGGTCCGCTGGGCCAGAAGCCGCCGCGTAGGCCGTTGGTGGGGTGAGGGACATCATGGACATGAGGAAGTGCACTTAGTCCTCCTGCGTCACATGCAGGGCAGGGTCCGGAGGTCGTGGTGCAGGCTACGACGGCTGGAAATCTGACGGAGCCGCGTGGGCGGTGTCACCCGAATCCCATGCAGCATTGCACGTGCATTGTGGTGATTTGGAAGTGTGATGACATATCTTTGACTTATTTGGGTTACCTGATGACTTAGCCCTGGAGAACTGATGTCAAATCCAGGGGCTCTGATGTCTCAACACGCACGCCCAGGCACTCGTCCTACGTCCAGACCATGAGCTATTGTGGTGCAGGGCCAACTGCTGGAGTCTGAGCGGCTTGTGGGACCAATCACACCTGGATTCAAATGTCTGGTCCCGGCAGTCGGAACAGCTCTTGTTGTCATGCTTGATGTGAAAACAGTGGAGACACCGACGGTGAGGGTCAGTCACCAACATGAGTTGGTTGCATTCCTCACAGGCTTTGAAACGGACATCCCTATTGGCACCGTCCTGAGTCAGACAATCCAAGTGAAATGGTCAGAAGTGATCGTACTATGATTTTGGGGCAAAAATGAGTAAGGTTACACTTATACGGGACCAGCGCTGGTGTTGTGAAAAAAGAGGACCTGACGTGTGCACGCAGAGGTGATGTATGAGTACTCAGACAACGTCATCATGGCACACACAACGCCAACGACACATGCTGAGCCGCAGGACATGCCTACCGACACACAAGTGTACTGCTGAGCGGAAATTGCCATATCCAGGATGACACGTGGGGATATTCTAAGGTGAGTAATATGATACTGACCTGTTCATTTCATATGCAAACAGCATGCACAATGTCGCACATGGCACACACATGACGTGGTCACACAGGGTCATGCTGTGCGGCTATTACACCTCTGTGACAGTGGGCATGTTGCTGTCATCATGTGCCAGTTCCCTGTACTGAATGGTGTGCCATTCCAGTGTTGATGTGCATCACAATATGTTGCAGACGTTACTCCGGTGCGAAGTGTTGAATGCATGTGATGCACATGTGCCAAATGATTGATGACATGTCTCGCCAGCTCTTCACACATCAACTGAGGCACATGGTCACAGTCCCTGTGCTTCTTCAATGTCTGCCACACCTGGGGCATGCTGATGTATGGATGCCATGCTGATGTATGCATCCACATCGTCGACATGAGTGTAGACTACATCCCTGCTATGTGATTTCCTGGAGTCCCTCTCCCAATGGTGACATGAAGGAGGACAGGGACGCAGCCTACACAATCGTTCACTTGAGCATGTCTGACGCACTCTACCCCAATGGTACGTGCGTGTGTACGCCTCGTTTCCCTATTGCATTTCAGCCATACGCGAGCAAAGCGTACCCCAATGGTACGTGCGTGTGTACGCCTCGTTTCCCTAGTGCATTTCAGCCATACGCGAGCAAAGCCTACCCCAATGGTACGTGCGTGTGTACGCCTCGTTTCCCTAGTGCATTTCAGCCATACGCGAGCAAAGTGTACCCCAATGGTACGTGCGTGTGTACACCCCGTTTCCCTATTGCATTTCAGCCATACGCGAGCAAAGCGTACCCCAATGGTACGTGCGTGTGTACGCCTCCTTTCCCTATTGCATTTCAGCCATACGTGAGCAAAGCGTACCCCAATGGTACGTGCGTGTGTACGCCTCGTTTCCCTAGTGCATTTCAGCCATACGTGAGCAAAGCGTACCCCAATGGTACGTGCGTGTGTACGCCTCGTTTCCCTAGTGCATTTCAGCCATACGCGAGCAAAGCGTACCCCAATGGTACGTGCGTGTGTATGCCTCGTTTCTCTATTGCATTTCAGCCATACGCGAGCAAAGCGTACCCCAATGGTACGTGCGTGAGTACGCCTCGTTACACCATTGAATGGGTTGCATGAGCAAGGGCAATGTCACCGTACTTGTGTGGGTATTTGAATAAATACATAGGGAACATCTAGGGGAACAGTGGACTGATCAAAATGCAACCAGGTTGTCATGGATACAAAGTTTTTTGAGCCTCCTACAGGTGTTCTAGAAAATTCATTTTGGCAAAAGTATACAATGTTGCAAAAGTTGTTGTTCAGCTCAGGCTCAGTTTTCAAACCATGCATATGTGGGTAATGGCCTTATGTGTGATGTGATTGGATGGAACATAGGATGCTAACTATGGTGGCCTATCACACACTATTCCTTGGACTCACAGACCCTCTGCAGCACAGATATAAGGCAGCATGTGGCTGTGGGAGGGCACTTGCCTGCACAACATTGGTGTGGTAACCACAGCTGCTGTCTCTGAATCCTCTGGACCCTGATTAGCTGAGCATGGAGAGGGCACCTGCATTCACTGATGGTGAGAACAAGGCCCTGCTGGATGCCCTCCTGCCCAACTACAACAAGCTGTATGGGAGACCAGAGGATCAGGTGAGTGATGTGTGCAAAACCTTGGAGTGTGCACCTGTTGTGTGGGTGACATTATAGCCACTGTGTATGTATATTGTATAGATGCAATGTTGTTGGGAGTGAGTGCCAGGGTGTACAGTGTTGTTTCAAGAGGGTTCTTTGTTGTAGTGGGGTGTGTGACAGCGTGTCACGTGCTGCAGTGCACCCAGATGTAGCATACATTGCTATGTGAGTGCCATGCTCTAAGAGTGTTTAGCACCCGTCATGTCATCTGTAGCCTTTCAATGGCATGTAATGCAGTAGTGTTTGCTCACAGGCCACATACTCCTGGACAATGATGCAAATGTGTGGAGCCTACGATGCCCTGTTGTCATCAAGTATTTTGTGCACATATGTGTGTCTTTGGAACATGGACCAGGTGTACTGATGCTCTTTTACTTTACATTTGTGACAGGTATCTGCCTATGAGAAGGGTGAAATCTGGCTGGACATCGCCAGGACTGTCAGGAGTGAAGGGGGGCCGCGCAGGAGGCTCAGAAACATCAAGAAGAGGTGGCAGGACATCCGGTGCTGGACCCGCCGCATCGCCAGAGTACAGCTGAAGCTAGAAGCTCCACGCCGGCATGGCGGCACCCGCCACCTCACCCCCCACATGCTCCGGGTCCTGGAAGTGGTGTTCCCAGACCTCCATAGGCAGTTGCAGGAGGGACAGCAGCAGGTTGGGGGTAGGTACATGTCTGTTTGTTGTCATGTGTGTCACATGCTCCCTGCAGTGCTCCAAGGCATGGTAACACTCCCATAGTTTGAGTGGTGTGGTCAGACAGGCACTCCATGCATTGGCAATAGAATGTCCCAGTTTCTGCAGCTGCTTCTTTACATGCCTTGCACTACTCCACATTTGACCAGCGCTTTGGCTGATGTTTGTTTTTCACATGTACTCCTATGGTGCAATGTCTCAGTATGCATCTTCCTTTGCACATCATCATGTTGGAGGGGGGTCTGTGACACCTGTTGGTACATTACATGTAGCACCACATGTGCACTGTGTCTGCCATTCTTCATATTTTGGCACTGATCTTGAGTCTCAACATGTGTTTTCTGCACGAGTCAGCCTCAGTGGCCTTTGTCCATGGTACTCTTTCGAATTGTCAGGGGTTGGCTACAGGTGCACAATGTACATGTGCAATATTTTGGGCTTATGCATACTCACACTGGGCAGTGCGTGTGTGCATATTCGCCAAATAAGTAGAATGTTGTTTGTAACTAATAATGATGGTCAGCCACACAATGAGACTTTGGGTGTCAACAGCTGTGATGCCAGTGTGAGGTGATGTTACACTTGGTTCAGGTCCCAGGATGGCATCACATTTCAGTTCAGGCAGGACTTTTCCCATGTGGCACAAGGTCTAAGCAAATCAAACATGTCCAGGTCTGGGTTTGGGTGGCAGGGTGGGTAAATGAGCTGTGATGCATCATCAGCTATCCTGTTGTCAGGCAGTGGATCATCATTGTGTCTCTCAAGCAAGTTTTTGCCTTGCCTGTTGCTTGTATCCTACTATACAGTAAGCGTTGTGTCTCTCACAATTGGCCACAACTAGACTTATCATTGTGCAGAGTTCAGTGTCATGTGACTCATGATGCATGCCATGTTTAGAAATGAGCCCAAATGATTTGTAGCTGATATGTCTGATGTGTACAGGTGAATGATATGTTTTTATTCTTCTCCTTGCCCACAGCATCATCATCTGAATCTGGAGGAGACACAGGCGCGGACCAGGCAGAGGGACCCAGCGACAGTGCCACCTGCTTTAAGGAGTCAGAGGGAGGCAGTGGCACGGAGGGTGAGGAGAGTCTGCAGGCCGGACGACATGTGACTGACACATCTTACCATGCCGACAACTCCGAGTCAGACTCTGAGGAGGAGGGGGAATATGCAGCAATGGTCACTTCTTCATCTTTGCCTGGCCTCCCCTCCTCCAGTACCATCTCCACCCTCCCAGTTGTTAGTGTCCCTAGGGTCCATGCTAGCCCCCGTGTCTCCTTTGTTCCCGGCACTGCAGTCCCTGCCCCTGTGTCCCCTGCTGCGCTCAGTGCTGAGACTGTGGACCTACTCCGGTATATTGCAGTAGGTCAGACATCCATGCTATAGTCAGGAGAGATAGAGACGGTCACATTGGAGGAGGAATTGCTATCATCTTCAATCGAGAATTTACTTGCACACTAGAACCCGTCCACATCCCTGACTGTGAAGCAGCCTCGTTTAAAATCACCCTTAACCCTAATTTTACAGCCTCGGGCATTCTAATCTACAGGCCCCCCAGGTATCTCAACTCCTGGGCCGCTAATCTGGCGAACCACATCTCTCCCTTCCACCTCGCCTCTAAAAACTTCTCCCTCCTGGGAGACCTCAATCTGCACTTTGACGACCCCACAAATATGGCCTGCGCAAATTTGCTCGATGATCTAGCAGCTCTGAATTTAACACTACTAAACTCTGGACCTACTCACAAAGCGGGGCATCTGCTAGATCCCATTTTCACAAATATTCCTGAACTCAGCTGGAGCGATACTATCCCAATCTGTTGGTCAGACCACCATCTTGTCCACTTCTGTCTGCAATTACCAACACCTCCTAAAACAAATGCCGCCTGGCCTATATCCACAATAAGAAACTGGAAACTTCTTGACATTGGGAAACTAAACGACATTTTAGAAATGCATTCGCCGAGCAAAGGCACTGACATGGAAAGTATTGCTCGGGCCACACACTCCTGGATAGAAAACGCCGTTGGAAAATGTCTCCCCCTTTCTCGAGTAAAAAGTAATATTCATCGCCCCCCAGCTCCTTGGTTTAATGAGTCCCTGAAAACCATTAAATCCAAATGCAAAAACCTCGAGAGGAAATGGCGGAAAGACTACGCCTACGAAAAAAAAGCCATATACCACAAAGCTAGAAACGAATATCATTCAGCCTGTATTAAAGCCCGAGCCCTTTTTGTAGCCAATACCATCAATACCGCGTCAAACAAAGCAAAAATGCTATTTAACACTGTAAAAGACCTTGCTGGGGAGAAAACGGCTGCACCAGCTTGCCCACTTAATAAAAAACAATGCCAAGATCTCGCTTCCTTTTTCAATGAGAAAATTGAAAACATCATCTCAGGTATCAGGAACAATCTCCCTACCCCAGACTCCGCTGATTCAGTCCCCCTCTGGTCAAATGACATCAACATCATTGAATCCTGGCCTTCCTTTACCCTGGAATCACTCATCTCCACCCTCAAAACTGTTAAATCGGGTTCCCCAAGGGACCCAGCTCCGGTCCACGCTCTTAAAAAACTAGATGTTCCCTCCCTGACCATTATTGCAGAAACTATAAATTCCTCCCTCCAGCTCTCCACAGTGCCTGCAATGTGGAAACACGCTATGGTCAGTCCTCTTCTAAAAAAAACCACTGCCGACCCGAAACTCCTTGAGAATTACCGACCCATCTCACTCCTCCCCATCTTTTCTAAACTACTGGAAAGACATATTCACTCTGCCCTCACCATCTTTACTGAAGCAAATTGCCTTCTCCATCCATCACAGTCGGGTTTTAGAGCTGGTTTCTCCACGGAAACAGCCCTGCTAGGAGTCACCGAAAACATCAGGAAACTCCTAGATGATGGTCAGACAGTCGCACTCATTCTATTAGACCTGAGTGCGGCGTTCGACACCATCTCCCATTCCACACTTCTGACCAGACTGGGGAAATATGGCATCAGGGGGGATGAGCTAAAATGGATTGAGTCTTTCTTGTCACAGAGAACTTTTCAAATTACATCCTCAGTAGCCTGCTCTGACACGGTTAGCGCCCCCCACGGAGTACCACAAGGCTCCATCCTGAGCCCTCTGCTCTTTAACCTCTATCTCCGGCCCCTGGCCGACATAGCGGATGAATCAGGGCTCACCCTCATGACATACGCTGATAACTCTCAAATCATCTTCTCCTTGTCAGAGTCTAACCCACTGTGCCCATCCCGTCTTAAACAAGGTCTCCACAACATCTTCAGCTGGATGTCCACAAACCAGCTAAAGCTGAACGGAAACAAACGGAAATCCTCCTCCTGGGGAAACATAAAGATCTCTGGAACACAACTCACTGGCCACCTGAGCTTGGTTCCATCCCCACGCCCACAACCCAAGTAAGAAACCTGGGGGTTACCATTGACAACACCCTGTCCATGAAGCAACAGGCTAACAAAGTGGCTGGACTCTGCTTCACGATCCTGAAATGGTTAAAAAAGATCCTTTGGATGCTACCCCCAGACACGCAAAAGACCGTAGTCATGGCACTTATTACATCTCGTCTTGACTACGGCAATATCCTACACTTGGGTTCAAACAAAGCTGTCATAAACCGCTTACAACTGGTCCAGAACTCAGCGGCAAGACTACTTTGCAACATCCCAAAAACCTCCAGTGTGTCCAATCACCTGAAAGACCTACATTGGCTCAGGGTGGAGAGCCGCATACGGTTCAAGGCCATGAGCTATATGTTTAGGATCAAAGCCGGTACCGCCCCTAAATATTTACAAACCCTGGCAACCCCTTACATCCCGACAAGAGTACTACGTTCTCAACATACTGCAAATTTTTCCATCCCGAAGTTCAGGCTAGCGAGAATGGGAGGAAGATCTTTCGCTGTCCTAGGCCCCACACTCTGGAACAAACTCCCTATCCACATCCGCAAAGAAACCAGTTATGTCACTTTCAGGAAGCATTTAAAGACCTGGCTTTTCCAGAAATAATCCATCAGTCACAAATCCCACGCAACCTTAATCGCTTCATTCCTGTCATCGGCGCCGGGAAACCCTTGTTGGGTAGCTGCGCGCCATACAAATGTAAAAAATAAATAAATAAATAAAATCCATGCTGACTGTCCTCCATGGACATACACAACTGATTACACAGTTGGTGTTGTTCATGGAGGGCATGTCATCGGCCATGTCTGATATACATCGGAGTGTGGCTGCCATAGAGTCAACACTGACGGCAGCTCTGTACACCCAGCAGCATCTGTCCCCCATCCTTCAGACCCATCCACCTCGGCCTCTCACATACCTTCACAGCATACACGCAGACGCCACAGGTCAGACACACCCAGCACACCCACACAGCATAAAAAGCTCAAAGCTCCATGCACCCAATCTCAAGGGGATGTAGGCACACCCACAGGGAGAGGGGAGACACCTCACACACGCATCCACACACCCAGGAGAACAGACTCACAGCCCTCTACCTCCACCCCCAATGTGTCCCCGGGTTCAGGTGGTAGTTTTTCTGCACTGGCTGAGGTGTGCAGCCAGGTTTTTGAAGCTACTTTCGGCGATGCACCAGCCAGTGTGGATGAATCCACTACACCTGCACCCACTCCACCTGTCCTTCCCTCTCCTGTCCATGTGGTGCCGGAGGATTCCACAGATGGTGCCCCCGTAGTTTCCACTGCGGATTAAACGCCATGTGCAGGCAAGTTTGGGTGTGATCACACCCATGGAGGCACAAACTGTTGCTCAGACTTTTTTGGACTGGCCATTGGCCTTTAATGAGCAAGGACTCTTATTTGCGTTTCTATTTTGAACCAGCTGAATAAAGCAATTCTTTTCATTTTCTGAACTTTAGTTTGTGTGATAATGTCATTGACTGCTGTGTGCCTGGGAGCTGGTGTGATGTTCAAATATAGGTATGTTGACATGTGTCAATCTCCTGATGGTAATGTGGTTAACAATGGTATGTTTTTGATGTAAAGGCTGGGCACTGGTGGGCAGGGTATACACCTGTTACAACGCATTTTTTACTCCGCACTACCATTACAACGCGACTTTTACTCCGCATACCGTTACAACGCATTGCGCCTGGGGGGCGCTGTAGGATAGGGAATAAGTTTAATTTTCTATCCAACACCTTCCCTAGTGTCCACGGGGACTGGTGTTGGAATAGAAAATTATACTTACCACTATCCAGCGGCCCAAGGCGCTATGCGTTGTAACGGTATGCGGAGTAAAAGTCGCGTTGTAATGGTCTGCGGAGTAATAGTATGCGTTATAACGTCATACATCCGGTGGGCAGTGGTGGGCAGTGGTGGGGGTGTTAGCCTCACACACACTCTGATGCTCTGCACTGGTGGGCACTGGTGGGCAGTGGTGGGGGTGTTATCCACACACACACTCATATGCTGGGCACTGGTGGGCACTGGTGGGGGTGTTAGCCACACACACACTCTGATGCTGGGCACTGGTGGGCAGTGGTGGGGGTGTTATACACACACACACTCTGATGCTGGGCACTGGTGGGCAGTGGTGGGGGTGTTATCCACACACACACACTCTGATGCTGGGCAATGGTGGGCACTGGTGGGGGTGTTAGCCACACACACACTCTGATGCTGGGCACTGGTGGCCACTGGTGGGGGGGTGTTATCCACACACACACTCTGATGCTGGGCACTGGTGTGCACTGTTGGGGGTGTTAGCCACACACACACTCTGATGCTGGGGACTGCTGGGCACTGGTGGGGGTGTTAGCCACACACACACTCTGATGCTGGGCACTGGTGGGCACTGGTGGGGGTGTTAGCCACACACACACTCTGATGCTGGGCACTGGTGGGCACTGGTGGGGGTGTTAGCCACACACACACTCTGATGCTGGGCACTGGTGGGCAGTGGTGGGGGTGTTAGCCACACACACACTCTGATGCTGGGCACTGGTGGGCAGTGGTGGGGGTGTTAGCCACACACACACTCTGATGCTGGGCACTGGTGGGCACTGGTGGGCAGTGGTGTGGGTGTTATCCACACACACACTCTGATGCTGGGCACTGGCGGGCACTGGTGGGGGTGTTATCCACACACACACTATGATGCTGGGCACTGGTGGGCAGTGGTGGGCACTGGCGGGGGTGTTAGCCACACACACACTCTGATGCTGGGCACTGGTGGGCAGTGGTGGGGGTGTTATCCACACACACACTCTGATGCTGGGCACTGGTGGGCACTGGTGGGGATGTTAGCCACACACACACTCTGATGCTGGGCACTGGTGGGCACTGGTGGGGGTGTTTTCCACACACACACTCTGATGCTGGGCACTAGTGGGCATTGGTGGGGGTGTTAGCCACACACACACTCTGATGCTGGGCACTGGTGGGCACTGGTGGGGGTGTTAGCCACACACACACTCTGATGCTGGGCACTGGTGGGCAGTGGTGGGGGTGTTATCCACACACACTCTGATGCTGGGCACTGGTGGGCAGTGGTGGGGGTGTTATCCACACACACTCTGATGCTGGGCACTGGTGGGCACTGGTGGGCAGTGGTGGGGTGTTATCCACACACACACTCTGATGCTGGGCACCGGTGGGCACTGGTGGGCAGTGGTGGGGGTGTTAGCCACACACACACTCTGATGCTGGGCACTGGTGGGCAGTGGTGGGGGTCTTATCCACACACACACTCTGATGCTGGGCACTGGTGGGCACTGGCGGGCAGTGGTGGGGGTGTTAGCCACACACACACTCTGATGCTGGGCACTGGTGGGCACTGGTGGGCAGTGGTGGGGGTGTTATCCACACACACACTCTGATGCTGGGCACTGATGGGCAGTGGTGGGGGTGTTATCCACACACACACACTCTGATGCTGGGCACTGGTGGACACTGGTGGGCACTGGTGGGGGTGTTAGCCACACACACACTCTGATGCTGGGCACTGGTGGGCAGTGGTCGGGGTGTTATCCACACACACACTCTGATGCTGGGCACTGGTGGGGGTGTTAGCCACACACACACTCTGATGCTGGGCACTGGTGGGCAGTGGTGGGCAGTGGTGGGGGTGTTAGCCACCCACACACTCTGATGCTGGGCAGTGGTGGGGGTGCCATCAAACTGCATATCTGTGCAAACAAGGAGTAAACTGGCTGCTCCCCCACAACGGTTACACTCCAGTTTGGGTGGAGATAGAAAGATCACTCATTAACAATATCCCGCTATCTGCTCTCCTAACCATGGATTTCTCTTCCATCCCACACTCTAAATATATTATTCAAAGTACCAAACGTGCACTGCTACGCCTGGATCAATTATCTGCAGTAAAAATTAACAAATCCAACGTAACCTCTCTGTGGTATAATCCTTGCCTTAAGGTTGATGGTGAGATGCTTTTCTGGGAAAAATGGTAGCATAAAGCATAAATCTAGTCAAAGACCTCTTCACAGGGAATCTCCCCTCACCTGAGCTTCAATCACGATTTGCTCTAGATTCCTTAGATTTCTATAAGTTTCTTAAAATTAAGTCTCAACTTACGCTGCGTTCCATAAAACCTAATGATCCATCGACCCTCACAAGGATGCTGCAATTGATAAAGTCAGGACACACTGTTTCTAAAATCTACAAGCTCTTATCTCCTAAACCCAGGAAATCCCAATTAAAAAGTGAGATAAAATGGGAATCCGAAACTAACACTAGAGTAATCCCCTTTGACTGGGACAAGATACATATAACTCCCTTCTCTAATAAAATATCGCCAGTATTATCCCCCAAAAAAACGCATGCTAATAAATAGGACATACTGGACCCCTCAAAGGATTTTTAAACTTAAACTCAGCCAGAGCCCTACTTGCTGGAACTACAACACACATGTCAGCGGCCTTCCCCATATGCTCTTCCATTGCCCCATTCTACAAACTTATTGGGACTAAATATATGTGTATAAACAAAACATTTAACATCAACCCCCAAGTGAATTTTCCTACATCCTGCTGGGCTTTCTGGGCCCATGCTTCCAAATGTATGTACTTGCTAGACCTTGTGCTTACACTGGCCTGCAAAGTTGTGCTTAATAAGTGGAAGAACTCCAAAGAAGTCTCCTTCCGAATATGGCAGGAATGGTTGTCCTTCCTTAGAGGGGCGGATAAAATCTCTCTGCATTCCTCTCCCTGGCCCACTCCACATAGGAAACGGTGGAGGTCCCTTAATGACTTTTCCTTTACATTTAACTCACCATGAGCAAAGTACACTGCATTCCATTGCACTCCATTGCACATACTTGGCATACTATGCCTTCGTACGTTAAGAGGAGTCTTCCCACCTGTCCCCTCATGGCTTAGATCGCACCTTTTTGAATGTTCTCCGACTTTAATGCAATGCAAAGTATCTGTGTGAATTTACTACGTTCTCTTTCGTATGCCTGTAATGTATCATGGGCTACACGTAAATTGTGTTATTCATAGCCCTACAAGGTTGGCCTGTAATGTAGTATAGCTAGTATGTAATCTGTGTTATTCACAGTTTCCAGATGCCTCTCCAACATAACTGCATTTCCTATTACATCGTACATGGATTATTTGCTTGTCTTTTTCTTTTTTTATAATCTTTCCTTGGTTTCATCATATGTTAACAATATTGTTATTTAGGTCACTTTCACTGTAATTTATTTTTGTATTATTCTTTTTGTAAAATCAATAAAAACAATTTGAAATAAAAAAAAGAACACACGCAGCATTAGACATCACAGATGTTTCACAATCCTGCTATTACAGGACGGCATTTACACATCTACTCCTGTTGGCTTTAATTTTTAAATACTCGGATTACCATTCACTCCCTTTTACCTATGGGAAGTATTGTGACAGCACAAGTCATACTTTTCGAATTTAACAGTAAAGTGCAATGGCTGCTAACAATATACACGTTGCCAAAGGTTGTTTAACAGGAAGAGCACCTATATATGAGAACAATTCGCTGCTTATTGTATCTACAGTATAAAGCAAAAAACATTGGAGGGCAGCATAGAAAGTCATTTCAGCTTGCAGTCGACACTTGTTTCTTCTCAATGCTGTAATTTTTCCTTAGCTCAAAAGCTTTGCCTACAGTTTCCAACTTTGGTGAATGTTAAAAAGTGGGGTATCACAAAGTGAAGCTGTCCTCTGAGATATGTCACAGGGTGCGAGAAGTTGGCCTGATGTGCAGTGCTCACTATTCTAGTGATCACTATATATCAGTCCAAACAACCCTTATTGATGATTGGTTGTAAGTCAACCTTATAGACCAGCTATCCTAGTAGCATGGATACGAGCAGTCTAAGGCTAAGACTCTAGAGGGCGTGTTAAGCCAGCTGTTTTACCATCACATTACCCCTTGAACACCCAGTGAAAGGACACCACACAAGTTGTTATGAAAATAAACAGTGTATTTATTTATAACAAGACTACCCTGGCTCTTTATGAGACAGGGAGCTAAGCACACAACAAAACTCTTATAAAAATACTTAAGTTAGCACAGTATACACAAATGCCCGAGGGGCACGAGAAACCATATACTCTGAAAGTGGAATGCGAAATTACTAGCAGGTAAGTACAGTACTAATAGGCTTTGGAATCGCTAGGACTTGACTATAGAATCGTTAGATTACTTCTAGGAGGCCCAGGGGACTCGGGTGCAGAGTGTGCACTCTCACGCGGGATGCGGGACAAAGTCTATGATAGCTAGTAAAGTTAAAGTTAGTGTTCACGGGCGAACCCGACCTGGTAGGGAGAAAACGACAGTGGATCCTGACCCTTGGATAGTGAGGCTATGCTGGGGCACCGAAATGCCGAAGTTACCTAGCCCAGGGGCTGCAGCTGCATATGTCTCAAAAGACGTCGGGAATCCTCGTAGACGACCCAGGAGCCTGGAAGAAAGATGCTGGCAGGCGACCAGTGAAGAGAGTTCGAAGTGATCCAAGCCTGGATCTTGAAGATGGATGATACCTGAAAGCAGAGGGGACCAAGTTCGTGACTACTAGCCAGTAGTCAGGTGGCACAAGGAGGGCACCGGATGGTAGTCACCTCGGCTAGGTGAGTGGGCGACGCTGTGCTCTGCAGATCTCACGGACCAGGAGGCGTTGTCGGCGACCAGGATGGAGGGGCGAGCTGTCCCACGATGGATGAAGCTGTCGGCATCGAAGAACCCAGGATTGGGCAACAAAGCCTTGGCTAATTCAAGCCCACGCGGTGGACTCAAAATGGCGTCTTGAGTGGACCAGGAGGGTCCGGGGTGCTCCTCTTCTGGAAGGGAGCAAGAGCCAGTCTGGAGCAACCAGACCAGCAGCAGTGATGTCGTCGGGCGTCGTTCAGAAGGCCACAAGCCAGCGGGCTAGTAGCCAAACAACGCGGTGAGCAGCAAAAAGCAGAAGGGCCCCACGCCGATCGTGGAGATGCTGGGGGGCTGCTCTTCGGTGCTGGAGCTGCTCAGGGTTGGGGCTTCTCGGACCCCAAAGCACTCGCCAGGAGATTACTCGGCGGGCTTGCTGTGAAGAAGTCGTGCAGTCTTGGCAATAGTCGGTCCCTTGAGGTCTCGTCGCACTCACGGTTCTCAGCTTGGCTGTAGAGGTGAGTAGAGGTCGGAGGGGCCAGGGAAGCCGGGTCTTGTCGAGCTGGGCAGTCGGATTCCGGAGGAAGGACTTACAGCAGACCGCAGTGTTCTTAGGATGGTGCCTGCGGATGCAGGGTGACTACTCCTTAGTCACAAGAGAGAATCTTGAAGAAGAAATCTTGAAGTCCTTTCGCAGAAAGTCGTGTCTTGATTCCAAAGATGATCTAATCTGGAAGGGGGCCTGCTCCTACCTTTATCTGGGAAAAGGGGGCTGGCACGTGACTAAGTCCTGCCCTATGGGTGGGACCAGGAGGGGGGTGGTTACACCCCTCTCCTTTGGCGGGCTTTCCCCAGGCCAGGGGCTGGAGTGCCCCTGGAACTGGTTTCAGCCGGCCTATGCACAGTGAGCACCGGGGTGCCACTTGCAGTCACCTTCCTCTGTAGCCCTGCCTACCTGGAATACACAAAACCCTGTCTGGGAAGGTGCTGGCACCGCCCCTGGCAGGAAACCCTTTGTCCTTGCCTCCTGCTCTGGGAGGACTCCCAGCAGCAGGAGGGCAGACTTGTGTCTCGGTGGCAGCATCCATTTTGTGGATGCTAAGGCTCTGTCTGACTTTAACCGGGGTTACAGGTTACATACATGTCGTGTCCCTCTAGAAGGGTGGAATGCTAACCCCGTCGCCAGAATTGGCGAGGGGTTAGTATTCCAATTCGTATGACACCTTACTCGACATGTTTTGATAAAGCGATACCAGAGTTGGCATATAACCGCGAGGATTATAATGCACTTAAGAGTATATGGTATGCGATATCATGGAAACGGCTAAGGGATAGATCCCGAAAGCCGCAGACAGGCTCAGCTCATGCCAGAGCACCATCTCACACGATTCCAAGCACTCTGCCTTCAGGATTGTTAAGGCCTGCCATAGGAGTGACTGATAGGAGATCTGTGTGCCCATTTTAGGGTTAGATATAGGAATACTATATCTAAAGCAAGGGGTGATTACACCATCTTGCCCCAGCTGTCATGCAGCCAGTTGTGTCAGATTTGGATGGCCAGCCAGGGGTGGCATAATACATGCTGCAGCCCCTGGTAGGCCCTGGGTACACCTATGCCCTGGGTACCTAAGGTACACTGTACATGGACTGATAAGGTGACTCAGTATCCAATTAGATATGTACCTAAGGTACATGGAATCCATTTTACAGAGAGAGCAGTAGGCCTGGGGTCCTGAATAGCAGGGCCCCAGGTCAACTAAGTCAGAAAACCAGCAAAACACCAGGCAAAAAGTTGGGGGCAACCATAGTCAGGGATCTACCTTCCTACATAACCCCCCCCAAACGAAAGGAGATAAGGCTAGCCTTGCCAGGTAAGCCTATATTGCCTGAGTGGCCATATAAGGAAGTACCAGCACTGGCATGGTTACCCCCTATCTCATGGTCCACTAAGCAATCCCTCACCCTAAGGGTGTCTGAGGGTCTCCACCATAGGGAATCTCTACCTGTGGTGTGTTTTGGCAAAGTAACAGGCTGGTGCTGAAATGGAGTACTGAAGTGAGGCTCCACTAATTTTGGGCTCAGCTTCCTCCAATCACTATCCACCATAAAGGCCTTTCTTTCCAAGACTGAGTTGTTTTGGGCTCTCAGGGTCAACCTCTGGCTACCTATAGCTGGAGGTTGGGTCCCTCTGTTTGGCTTACTGGAGGGACAGGTCAGGTCTGGGGCCCTCAGGTCCCAAGTTTGGCTGTGCCCAACAGTGTCCATCTGTGGGAGGTCCCTAACTAATTTTAAGGGGGATCTCTCAGGAGTGTGTTTTATTTTCACTTGGCTAGGACTACTAGCTTCAGTGCCCTTAATCTGCTGATTGGGGAATTCTTTTGGACAGGGGGCCCTTTGGGGTCCAACACTGGCCTCCCTGACCTCTACAGCCCTGGGCTGACTGAGGCAGGGTAGAGAGGGGCAGGTTACCTGCTCCAGACTGGGTCCCACCTTGGAAGGGTCCACTGACATCAGGGGCTCTGCCAGGCTAGGCCTGACTACCTCTGGGGCAGTTCTTTCACAAGGGGTCAGATCAGTTCCCTGAGGAGGCTGATCCTTTCCTAAAGTCTGGTGGGAGGGAGATTTCTCTTCCTCCTCAATACTCTCTGTCTGAGTGGAGTGATCCATAGTTTCAGGCTTCACAACACTATCATCTGTCTGAGTTTGAGCTGTGGCCATCACAACTCTCCCAACCTTTTCAGGAGGGGGCTCAGTTTGGGTGTGGCCTGTGACCATCACAGCCTTTACAACCTGTTCTGGGAAGGAAGTAGTCTGAGATTGGGCTGTGACTGGCACAGCCCTCCTGACCTGTTCAGGGAGGACATCTTGGACTGGGGCTGTGGCTATCACTGCCCCACTAACCTTACCATGGAAGTTTACCATTTTAGAATGGGTTTCTTGCTCTACTTCAGCCCAGGCTGAGAGCTCTAAATCATTCCCCAGTAGGCAATCTACAGGCAAGTTTGGTGATACTGCCACTCTCTTGTGGCCAGTGACACCTCCCCAGCTGAGATTGACCACTGCCATGGGATGATCTCTCTGTACTCCATCAATATTGGTCACCTGGTATGTGGCACCAGGTAAAAGTTGCCTTGAGGGGACTAATCTCTCAGTCACCATAGTGATGCTAGCCCCTGTATCTCTATAGGCCTCAACTTTTATACCATTCATGAGGGGCTCCTGTCGGTACTTGCCCAAAGTGTTGGGACAAGTTGTGAAGTTGGCAAACCCCATGCCAGTCTCACAGACAAGAGTATCTAAGTTTGGGGACCTGGTTAGGCCAGAGTCCCCAGGAACTCCCAAAGTAAATGCACCCAAATTCTTGGGGGCACTCCCACCACCTGGGGGATTACTACTAGTAGTAACAGGAGGTTTGGGAATGTTACTTGGGGGTATGTTCTCCTTATTGTTATTCTTTGGGCAACTGCTGTCAGTTTTCAAATGACCCACCTGTTTACAGGGATAACAATAAGGTTTCTTTTGGTTATTAGAAGGATTCTGGGACCCACCCCCCTCAGAGGATTTTTGGGGCCCTGATGTGGTTTGATCTGGAGATTTATTCCCACCCTTCTCTTGAGGCTTGGTTGATTCCTTTTTCTGGTCACCACCTTGGTTCTTGGGCCTAATCCTGGTTCTGACCCATTTGTCTGCCCTCTTACCCAATTCTTGTGGAGAGGTCAGATCAGAGTCTACCAGGTGCTGGTGTAATAACTGGTTCTGACAATTATTTAAGACTTGCTCTCACATAATAAGATTATATAATCCTGTGAAGTCAGTAACCTTGCTACCCAGTAGCCAGCCTTCCAAAGCCTTAGTGGCACAATCAACAAAGTCAGACCAGTCCTGAGACTGAGTTTTCTGGGTGTCTCTGAACAGCAACCTGTACTGCTCAGTGGATAAGCCAAACCCATCAACCAGTGCATTTTTCAGGACCTGGTAATCATTAGCATTCTCCACTCTTGTAGTGAGGAGCTTATCTCTACCTTTACCATCAAAGGAGAGCCACAGTATAGCTGCCCACTGACTTTGGGGGATGCACTGTACAGTGCAGGCCCTCTCCAAAGCAGCCATCCATTTCTGGATGTCATCCCCTTGTTTAAAGGGGGGCACTATCTTTGTCAGGTTTTAGTATCTAAACCCTTCTCTTTTTCTCTTGGGAGATTGCTGCCACCAGTGGGAGCTAGCCCACTCATCTGCTGCTCTCTAGCCAAGGCAAGCTTCTCTTTGGCCAGGGCAATTTCTTCCCTTTCAATCCTCAGAGTAGCCTGTCTCTACCTAGCTTCATGCTCCATTCTCTGAGGGGAAGTCAATCTCCTCTGGGGAGAGTTCCTTCTCCTCTGAGAAGAGGCATTAGAGTGCAGAGATCTATTGGAGTCCCTAGAAAGAGATCTATCTCTCCTAACTCCAAGGTTAGGCCTACTTAGGGTCAGTACTGGGGGTCCCCCAGATCCTAGCCCAAGCAAGTCTAAGTTGGCCCTAGTTAGCCTTCTGACTACCTCAAGACCTTTGTCTGCCTCATCCCCAGAGAGTTCCTCAAGATCCTCCTCCTCAACTGCATTTACAGTGTTGTGGAGGTCTGGATCCCCAGTGGTACCCTCTAAGGCTGGCATAGTCCCATCTAGCTGAGAAATCTTTCTCGCATCATAGGCCTCTAAGAGACCTATCAGAAAGGGAATGGTGGGGTTAGACCCCTGTTTCAGTTTCCTGGAGGTACACACTTGCCTCATCTCCTGGAAACTGAGAACTGCATATCTTGAAGTGACCTGTGGAGGGTCAATAACCACAAGGGGAGTCTCTGAAGACTCTCCATGGGTAGACATGCTTTTCTAGTGAGGTGTAAGTGGTGCACTTACCTACACTATATGTTTGCCTACTGATCCCTTGCTAGAGTTGTAGTTTAGGGTGTGCTAAGCCCTAGGAGCTACACCAGCTGGTTCAGTAGAACTCAGAGTATTCTAAGCTAAGTTATATGTACCTTTAGTACTTATGTGATCTTTCACAAGATATTCTTAGGATATGTGTGGTAAAACAACAGCAAGCTCAAATCCCAACCGCTGCTCACCAATGTGAGAAGTTGGCCTGATGTGCAGTGCTCACTATTCTAGTGATCACTATATATCAGTCCAAACAACCCTTATTGATGATTGGTTGTAAGTCAACCTTATAGACCAGCTATCCTAGTAGCATGGATACGAGCAGTCTAAGGCTAAGACTCTAGAGGGCGTGTTAAGCCAGCTGTTTTACCATCACATTACCCCTTGAACACCCAGTGAAAGGACACCACACAAGTTGTTATGAAAATAAACAGTGTATTTATTTATAACAAGACTACCCTGGCTCTTTATGAGACAGGGAGCTAAGCACACAACAAAACTCTTATAAAAATACTTAAGTTAGCACAGTATACACAAATGCCCGAGGGGCACGAGAAACCATATACTCTGAATGTGGAATGCGAAATTACTAGCAGGTAAGTACAGTACTAATAGGCTTTGGAATCGCTAGGACTTGACTATAGAATCGTTAGATTACTTCTAGGAGGCCCAGGGGACTCGGGTGCAGAGTGTGCACTCTCACGCGGGATGCGGGACAAAGTCTATGATAGCTAGTAAAGTTAAAGTTAGTGTTCACGGGCGAACCCGACCTGGTAGGGAGAAAACGACAGTGGATCCTGACCCTTGGATAGTGAGGCTATGCTGGGGCACCGAAATGCCGAAGTTACCTAGCCCAGGGGCTGCAGCTGCATATGTCTCAAAAGACGTCGGGAATCCTCGTAGACGACCCAGGAGCCTGGAAGAAAGATGCTGGCAGGCGACCAGTGAAGAGAGTTCGAAGTGATCCAAGCCTGGATCTTGAAGATGGATGATACCTGAAAGCAGAGGGGACCAAGTTCGTGACTACTAGCCAGTAGTCAGGTGGCACCAGGAGGGCACCGGATGGTAGTCACCTCGGCTAGGTGAGTGGGCGACACTGTGCTCTGCAGATCTCACGGACCAGGAGGCGTTGTCGGCGACCAGGATGGAGGGGCGAGCTGTCCCACGATGGATGAAGCTGTCGGCGTCGAAGAACCCAGGATTGGGCAACAAAGCCTTGGCTAATTCAAGCCCACGCGGTGGACTCAAAATGGCGTCTTGAGTTGACCAGGAGGGTCCGGGGTGCTCCTCTTCTGGAAGGGAGCAAGAGCCAGTCTGGAGCAACCAGACCAGCAGCAGTGATGTCGTCGGGCGTCGTTCAGAAGGCCACAAGCCAGCGGGCTAGTAGCCAAACAACGCGGTGAGCAGCAAAAAGCAGAAGGGCCCCACGCCGATCGTGGAGATGCTGGGGGGCTGCTCTTCGGTGCTGGAGCTGCTCAGGGTTGGGGCTTCTCGGACCCCAAAGCACTCGCCAGGAGATTACTCGGCGGGCTTGCTGTGAAGAAGTCGTGCAGTCTTGGCAATAGTCGGTCCCTTGAGGTCTCGTCGCACTCACGGTTCTCAGCTTGGCTGTAGAGGTGAGTAGAGGTCGGAGGGGCCAGGGAAGCCGGGTCTTGTCGAGCTGGGCAGTCGGATTCCGGAGGAAGGACTTACAGCAGACCGCAGTGTTCTTAGGATGGTGCCTGCGGATGCAGGGTGACTACTCCTTAGTCACAAGGGAGAATCTTGAAGAAGAAATCTTGAAGTCCTTTCGCAGAAAGTCGTGTCTTGATTCCAAAGATGATCTAATCTGGAAGGGGGCCTGCTCCTACCTTTATCTGGGAAAAGGGGGCTGGCACGCGACTAAGTCCTGCCCTATGGGTGGGACCAGGAGGGGGGTGGTTACACATCTCTCCTTTGGCGGGCTTTCCCCAGGCCAGGGGCTGGAGTGCCCCTGGAACTGGTTTCAGCCGGCCTATGCACAGTGAGCACCGGGGTGCCACTTGCAGTCACCTTCCTCTGTAGCCCTGCCTACCTGGAATACACAAAACCCTGTCTGGGACAGTGCTGGCACCGCCCCTGGCAGGAAACCCTTTGTCCTTGCCTCCTGCTCTGGGAGGACTCCCAGCAGCAGGAGGGCAGACTTGTGTCTCGGTGGCAGCATCCATTTTGTGGATGCTAAGGCTCTGTCTGACTTTAACCGGGGTTACAGGTTACATACATGTCGTGTCCCTCTAGAAGGGTGGAATGCTAACCCCGTCGCCAGAATTGGCGAGGGGTTAGTATTCCAATTCGTATGACACCTTACTCGACATGTTTCGATAAAGCGATACCAGAGTTGGCATATAACCGCGAGGATTATAATGCACTTAAGAGTATATGGTATGCGATATCATGGAAACGGCTAAGGGATAGATCCCGAAAGCCGCAGACAGGCTCAGCTCATGCCAGAGCACCATCTCACACGATTCCATGCACTCTGCCTTCAGGATTGTTAAGGCCTGCCATAGGAGTGACTGATAGGAGATCTGTGTGCCCATTTTAGGGTTAGATATAGGAATACTATATCTAAAGCAAGGGGTGATTACACCATCTTGCCCCAGCTGTCATGCAGCCAGTTGTGTCAGATTTGGATGGCCAGCCAGGGGTGGCATAATACATGCTGTAGCCCCTGGTAGGCCCTGGGTACACCTATGCCCTGGGTACCTAAGGTTCACTGTACAGGGACTGATAAGGTGACTCAGTATCCAATTAGATATGTACCTAAGGTACATGGAATCCATTTTACAGAGAGAGCAGTAGGCCTGGGGTCCTGAATAGCAGGGCCCCAGGTCAACTAAGTCAGAAAACCAGCAAAACACCAGGCAAAAAGTTGGGGGCAACCATAGTCAGGGATCTACCTTCCTACACAGGGAATAAGGTGTCTACCCTCTATCTTAGGCATCAGAAGTTGTCATTGTTGCGCTCTGCTCCAGAAAAAGGCAGTGATCTTGGTATGTGCAAATGTGACCTGGGATACAAGGTGGTCATTTGTATACTAGAAGCTGCCATGCATGATATCTGCTCTAGTACAAAAATGTGTGACACCACCCCCGTTAGGTAGGTATCTTTGAGAGATGAGTGGTCCTGAGGTCAGAGGAGCAGCCTCAGTCAGTGAGGTAAACATGTAATAGTAACATGTGATTCAAGTAAGCGGCCACCCGTAGATGCAACTGGCATAAATGTGTCTTCAATAGGAAGGGATCTACATAACTTTATTAGACATTTAATTTTAGTACAGAGAAAGGTTGGACTAGCTCATGCAGGCAGCAACATATGTGCTATAGACCAGTGGTTGGTACCCTACATTCATCAAAGCTTTTTTACTTTTTGTTTCCTTCTCCTTCTGCTTATAATTCCTCTGTGACTGAGGGTGAGTATCTGAAAAGTTTCACCACTCCATCCATCATCTCCTTGTGTTCGCTTTGTTCACCCTGTGACGTCGATTAGGATGGCGGACTGACTTGCGTCCGTCCGCCGCCCCCGACGTGGAGGGACCGTCCACAGGGGCAGCGGCGTTCCCTCCATCGTAATTAGGATGTGACCGCCGTATAGTTAACATTGCGGCGGGTGCTGCTTAACGCAGCACCCGCCGCAATGTTAAATATGCATGCTTTGCATTTGCATGCACAAAGCGGCAGGCACCGCGCGGTGCCTGACGCTTTGTGCATGCAAATGCACGGGGGTACCATAGGTACCCCCCATGTGCACCCCTACCCCCCGACACCCTGGGGACCCGCAAGGGTCCCCCAGAAGCAAATCTCCACATGCTTTTCCACGGCGGAAAAGCATGTTTGCACACACATCGTAATTTGGCTGGCGGTGTCTTGCAGACACCGCCACCAAATTGCGGTCAACACCCCGCGGATCAGCGGCGGACGGACCTGCCATCTGCCGCTGATCCCACCGCCATCATGATCTGGCGGGGAGGTGTTTCCAGGGTCCGCGGCGGTGAATCCGCATCCTCCGGGCCGGCGGTGGCTTCCACCGGCCCGGAGGATGCAGATTCACTGCAATCATAATCAACCCCTAAGTTGGCAGGGTATGCCCAGGTGTGCGTCCCTTGCTCACTTTGCCACTGAATTCAAGCTAGCCTGAATGATGAGGGGCGTTACCCTGAAAACGGTCCCAGGATGCTTGTTTCCGGTCCATGGAAGACCTGGCTTGGCAGTTCGGGCTGGACTGTTGAGGCACAGGGTCAAAATTGATTTGCATATGTGGCTAAGTGAGCTAAAGAATGATGATGGATTCAACCCAGATGGGTGACTGGGGGTGAGTGTCTGAAAAGTTTCGGCATCCTGTCCATCATCTCCTTGTGTTTGCTTTATAATCCCTCTTTAGCACCCTAGAAACTCCTCTCGTGATTCCATTTCTGGGTGAAGAGTTTTTCAAGGAAACAGCCCTAGGACCAGCGGTCCTTCTGATGACTGACCTGTTGGCACCCAAGTTGAAGGCAGTCCTTACAACTGATATTGGACATAAAGAACCTAATGCCTACAGTGAATAATGGAGTATCCATTATGCTTTAGTACCTATTCGGGGTGTCATGTGAAGATACTCGGACTAGAAAGCTTCACCACCCAACCTAGAGATGTGTTTGAGGTCTGATGAGAGGTCACTATTTCTACCTCTGAAACTGAGTCCTCTTACTCATGTCAGCAATCTTACCATCAAACCTAACTTTGTGCACTAAAATATCCCTAGACCATTCCTTTAGATTACCTGTACAACAACTCACAGAAGGGAGGTGAGTACGCATATTGCACTCAGCGAAAGACTGTTGTGCCATGATGCCTTCGCACAGAATCTTGAATTATTATTGGCAGCATATTTATAGAATATTACATACTGACAAAATGTTTTCCCAGACCACAACACTTTTCATACCTGCCCTTTAATATGGAGAACTCTGAACCTTGAATCAGGGTTCAGTGGCTTGCTGTTGTTTATCTCTATACCACCCATGGAAAAGATATCCTGAAAGTGTACTAAACGCAATATTGCTAGTAACGGTGATCACTAAACCGTATTCCTAGCATAAAATGTGTTCTCTCAAACTCACAGATCTGAATTATTTCTACTCTAGAAATATCCTAAAAAAGGTGAATAATTAGCAGTAGCTTGAACACTTTTGCTGACTACCAGTAAATCTTAGAAAATATCTTAAATTGAATGCATCTAAAGATTAAGTCTACTTTACTTTGAATGATAGTTTAACATATCTTAGGCCCACTTTCATTGTTAGCATCTATTTTCAATTCTTACCCAATTAATTTTACTTGGTATTAAACGTCTAAGGGCCATATGTAGGTAAAAAAGAATGTGCAAATCTGAAATTACGATTTTCCATGAATCTCATTTTCAGAATCGCAAATTCTGATGTAGGTAAAATATCACAAAAAAATTGCAATTTCCAAAAATTCGCAGAATCACATGGCGATTACTCAAATTGCGATTCCTTAATTGCGTTATCACAATCTCGGGAATCAGCAATTCTGGTGCAGAATGATGACATCACAACCAGGAAGTGTGACTGCCCATGCTGCACCTGATTGCCAGGAGCTGAGTGAGAGCCAGAAGCAGAGTGAGAGCCTGTGAGGAGGGTTGGAGGTTTGTGCTCAGCAACTGAAAGCAGGAGAAATTGAGTTCCAGGGGACTGAGAAGCAGCAGGAAGAAAATCCCAGAGAGGGGAAACAAAAGTCAGTGAGAGGAAGCTGAAGTCCTCACCCAGGAAATAGTCAGCAGCCATGACCTCCTATTTGGAAAAAATTCACTACGTGTGCCAGAGGCAATAAAGAGAAAAATATGGAGTGGCATCCAGGAAAAAGTCAATGCAATTGGCGTCACACACCGCTCAGTCGAAGACCTCAGAAAAGGTGATACAACATGCGGCAATGGTCAAAGGGGAGGGTGGCTACAAGATTGGCCGAGGCCCAAAAGTCCAGAGGTGGGACGTCGACAGCACCAGACCCAATGCCCCTGGAGGAGCTGGTGGAGGGCACCCTTCAGCCTGAAAGTGTGAGTGGCGTGGCTGACTTGAACAGCTCCGAACACACAGACACCAGACAAGGTAAGATGCATGCCAAAACCCCCTGATACATACCCAACCCACTCACACCCCCAGACACCCAACCTGAGTGCAACTCCAGTTCATGTCCACAAGCACACCTAGAATTACATTATGGGAAATGTAGTCATATGCACGATATTTGGACCAGTGAGACATAGCAAGGGGGAATAGGGATGAGTCATTCAGGAAATGGATAAAACAGACAGATAATACTAATGTGAATAGAAAATTGTAAACTTTAATGCATAACAAAGGCAAGACAGGACACAGAATTAATGTGTGCATTTAAATTCACAGCACCACCAACAACACAGGAAACAGTGGCAGAAGGGGTGGACACACCAGAAAATGAGGACAAGGCAGGGCAGGAGGAGCAGGGCACAGCAAGACAAGCAGACCCTGCGCCAGGCAGACAATGCCACATAGTGTCACCACTACCACTGCTGGAAGTAGAGGCAACAGACACAGCAGGAGAGGCACAGCCAGTCCAGAGGCAGCGTTCAGGACAGCAGACACCACAGCCCCCTGTACAACCTAGAGATGGGAGTGGGTCAAGACACAGGGCACTGCCGTCCACCAGCAATGCTCCTGTCGATGAAGACACAGTTTTCTCTGGCCTTGAAGGCAGCATGCTGAAAGTACAGCGCCTGCAAGTGAAAGGAATTAGGTCAATACAGTGCCAATTAGCTGCACACAATCACAACATGACAGAGTTGCGGATTGGTATAATGGCCATGACAGGTGAATTGGAAGGACTGTGCAGGGAGATAAGGAGAGACAGACCCGGCTGGACTTGTACACAAGAGCTGTCAACTGCCAGTCAACCACCACATCCCTGCTGGCCCGAAGATGTGTCAGTATGCAGCATGAAATGGCCCGCTGCTGCCAGGATGTGGGTAGAGGCCTGGTGCAGTTGACACATGCCTTGGACCAGATGCACGCAGCTGCCACAGGTGGCATAGGGACACTTGGCACAATGGATACGGACAAACAGTCCATCAGGAGCAGCATCACTCCACCACTTCCAGCAGACAGACGCCGGTGTGCGCGCCAGGGGAGAGTAGGTGATGACTCCAGTGAGGTCAGTGTGCAGCCTGAGCGAGGGGCAACAGGGCATGCACGTAGGAGGTGAAGAGACATCAGGGACTCATGGCTATGTGCGAAGCAACACATTCCATATGGACTCATTGACTGATGGCAATACTAGCACTGTGGCACAATCATGTGCAAGCATTAACAATAAAGTCACTCTGTGTGACAGATGTATTCCTGCAGCAAAGGAAATAAACATTACAGTTAAGCACCATTCTGTGGCATTGTGTCCTCATTACTCACCTAGAAGTAGTTCTGTGTGATCTCATCTCGTCTCAGACGCCCGGCAGCCATCCTGGCACCACCTGCTGGTCTGTGTTGTGGAGCTGGTTCCTCCTCATCTGATGTGTCTGAATCTGTCAGATCCACTGGGGTGCCCTTCTTGGTAGCGATGTTGTGTAGCATTGCACAGGCAACCATGATTTTGCAACATGTCTCAGGGCTTTACTGTAGCACACCTCCACTCTTATGGAGGCAGCGGAAATGGCTCTTAAGAATTCCAAAGGTCCTTTCAATGGCACTGCGTGTGGCTCTGTGGGCACTGTTGTACCTCCGCTTAGCTGCTGTGGCTGGATTCAGGTACGTGTGAGGATGTAATCACGTACAGCATACGCACTGTCACCTGCAGGGTAAAAGTAGATTTATGTTAAATACGCTCCTGCCAGTTCAAACCTTTACTGGTTGTGTGTTTGTGAGCCATGCAATTACCTAGCCAGTAGCCCTCTCCAAACTCACCATTTCTGAATCTGCAATTTAATCCACAGTGGCAAAACATGAATGAGTCGTGTGTGCTTCCTGGGTATTTTGCCACAATACTGTGATTATATATTTTGCGTTGCACACTACCTGGATGTTCAGGGAATTATATGACTTTCTGTTCCTGAACACATACTCATTCTATGATGGGGTGACAGTGCGACATGGGTCCCATCTACGCAGCCAATGAAGTGGGGGAATTGGGCTGTTTGGTAGAATTCTTGCTTGGTCTGATCTAGTTCCTGCTATGTGCTGGGAAATTGGACGTGGTGATGCAGCCTCTGAACCATTGCATCAAGGAAAGCGTGGAAGAAGCACGAAAGTGCACTCTGAGAGGCCCCTCCTGCTGAGGCTATCACCCCCTGAAAACTCCCTGATGCCAGGAGGTGCAGTGAGCACAAAACATGGACATGGGTGAGAATGGTGTGTGCCCTGTGTGTGGGGTGTTCAAGTATGGGTGTCAGCTCCTCTATCAAATCCAGGATGCTGTCTAGGTGCAGCCTGTAGTTCACATTAATGTCCTCCTTGGTCAGCTGGAAGAGGGTGATGCGTGGTCTGTAGATCCTTTCTTGGTGTCTCCTTCTCTGTGCAGCATCTCTGATACGCAGCCTCCTGGCTATCACATACCGGTGGGAAGTCCCAGTGGCATTGTGGGCCTGTTTAAATAGGTAGTGTGAGAAGTTGGCCTGATATGCAGTGCTCACTATTCTAGTGATCACTATGTATCAGTCCAAACAACCCTTATTGATGATTGGTTGTAAGTCAACCTTATAGACCAGCTATCCTAGTAGCATGGATACGAGCAGTCTAAGGCTAAGACTCTAGAGGGCGTGTTAAGCCAGCTGTTTTACCATCACATTACCCCTTGAACACCAAGTGAAAGGACACCACACAAGTTGTTATGAAAATAAACAGATATTTATTTATAACAAGACTACCCTGAACTCTTTATGAGTCAGGGAGCTAAGCACATAACAAAACTCTTAAGAAAATACTTTAAGTCGCACAATTTACACAAATGCCCTAGGGGCACGAAAAACCATATACACAGTAAGTGGAATGCGAACTTGCTAGCAGGTAAGTAGTACTTTTCTAGACTCAGGAATCGCTAGGCCTACAATTCTAAACACTGGGATTAGATGCAGGAGGCCTGTGGACGTCGTGTGCAGAGTGGGAACTCTCACGCGTAAGGCGGGAAAAAGTCTATGGAGGCTAGCAGTTGCAAAGTTACTGTTCTCGGGCGAACCCGACTAGGTGGGTCGAAAACAAGAGTGGATCCGAACACTTAGGGTGTTGGACTATGCTGGAGCACCGGAGTACTCGGGTTACCTAGCCCAGGGGCTGCGGCTGCATAGGGTTGAAGTTGCGTCGGATACCGTCGTTGAAGATCCAGGAGCCTGAAGAAAGAGTTGCTGGCAGGCGGCCAGTGAAGAAAGTTCGGAGTGATCCAAGCCTGGATCAGGGAAGAAGAAACCTGTAAGCAGAGGGGACCAAGTTCTGAATCACTAGCCAGTGATTTGAGTGGGCACCAGGATGGCACCGGACGAAGTCACCTCAGCCAGGTGAGTGGGCGCTGCTGGGCTCTGCAGTCTCTCGGACCAGGAGGCGTTGTCGGCGACCAGGATGGAGGTGCGAGCTGTCCCACGAAGGTTCTTGCTGTCGACGTCGCTGGACCCAGGATTGGGCAACAAGTCTTGGCAAATGCAAGGCCCACGCGGTGGACCTAAAATGGCGTCTTGAGTGGACCAGGAGGGTCCAGGGTGCTCCTCTTTTGGAGGGGAGCAAGGGCTAGTCTGGAGCAAACAGACCAGCAGTGGTTGTCGTCGTGGAGCGTCGTGAGGGGGCCACTAGCCAACAGGCAAGCGACCTGGACAACGCGGTTGGCAGCAAAGAGCAGAAAGGCCCCACGCAGATCTCGTGGATGCAGGGGGGCTGAACTTCGGTGCTGGAGCTGCTCAGGGTCGGGGCTTCTCTTACCCCAAAGCACTCAGTCGAGGGTCACTCGGGAGTCGTGCTGGACAAGCGTCGTGCAGTTCTGAAGATGGCCGGTCCCTCGAGGTCTCGTCACACCCACGGATCACAGCTGGGCTGAGGATGTAGGTTGAGGTCAGAGGTGCCAGGGAAGCCAGTTCTCGTCGTGCTGGAGCAGTCTTGATCCGAAGGAGAGACTGGCAACAAACCGCGATGCTTGGTTGGTGCCTGCTGCTGCAGGGTGACTACTCCTTAGTCACAAGGGAGAAATCTTGAGAAGAGTCTTGAGTTCCTTCTTGCAGAAAGTAGTTTCAGGATTCAAAGATGATCTGATTTGGAAGGGGGCCAGTTCCTACCTTTATCCTGCAAAAAGGGGCTGGCACGCGACTAAGTCCTGCCCTATGGGTGGGACTAGGAGGGGGGTGGTTACACCCCTCTCCTTTGGCGGGCTTTCCCCAGGCCAGGGGCTGGAGTGCCCCTGGAACTGGTTTCAGCCGGCCTATGCACAGTGAGCACCGGGGTGCCACTTGCAGTCACCTTCCTCTAAAGCCCTGCCTACCTAGGATACACAAAATCCTGTCTGGGACGGTGCTGGCACCGCCCCTGACAGGAAACCCTTTGTCCTTGCCTCCTGGGCTGGGAGGACTCCCAGCAGCAGGAGGGCAGACTTGTGTCTCGGTGGCAGCATCCATTTTGTGGAGCTAAGGCTATGTCTGACTTTAACCGGGGTTACAGGTTACATACATGTCGTGTCCCTCTAGAAGGGTGGAATGCTAACCCCGTCGCTAGAATTGGCGAGGGGTTAGTATTCCAATTCGTATGACACCTTACTCGACATGTTTTGATAAAGCGATACCAGAGTTGGCATATAACCGCGAGGATTATAATGCACTTAAGAGTATATGGTATGCGATATCATGGAGACGGCTAAGGGATGGATCCCGAAAGCCGCAGACAGGCTCAGCTCATGCCAGAGCACTATCTCACACGATTCCAAGCACTCTGCCTTCAGGATTGTTAAGGCCTGCCATAGGAGTGACTGATAGGAGATCTGTGTGTCCATTTAGGTTTAGATATAGGGATACTATATCTAAAGCAAAGGGTGAGTACACCACCTTGCCCCCAGCTGTCAAGCAGCCAGTTGTGTCTGTTTGGTTAGTCAGTCCAGGGGTGGCATAATACATGCTGCAGCCCCTGGGAGACTTCTGGGTACACCTCAGCCCTGGGTACAGGGACTTGGAAAGGGCCCAGTGCCAATTCAGTACCTGGGTACAATTTGGAATAGAGAGAACAGCTAGGCTGTGGGTCTGATTAGCAGGCCCACAGCCAGGGAAAGTCGTAAACCAGTGAAGCAAAAAAGCAAAAATCTGGGTGATCATAGGATTGCAGACCCTACTCTCCTACATGACCCCCCCCCCAACCTTTGGGACAATAAACTAACCTTGACCAGGTGAGTCTTCTTGCTCTAAGTGGAAATACCTGGAGAGCCCATCGGCATTGCCATGATCAGTACCAGGTCTGTGCTCCACTGTAAAATCCATCCCCTGTAGGGAAATGGACCACCTAAGTAGTTTGGGGTTTTCACCCTTCATCTGACTTAGCCATAAGAGGGGCTTATGGTCGGTCTGAACTGTGAAGTGAGTTCCAAACAAGTAGGACCTCAACTTCTTCAGGGCCCATACCACAGCAAAGGCCTCCCTCTCAATAGCTGACCAATTTTTCTCTCTGGGGGTCAGCCTTCTGCTAATGAAAGCAATTGGCTGGTCGTTGCCATCAAATTTCAGCTGAGAGAGAACAGCTCCCACACCCAACTCAGAAGCATCTGTTTGGACAATGAATGGTTTGGAGAAGTCTGGACTCTTTAGGATAGGTGCTGTGCACATGGCCTGCTTTAGGTCATCGAATGCTTTCTGACAGCTTGCTGTCCACTGAACTTTCTTTGGCATCTTCTTACTTGTCAGGTCATTAAGGGGGGTCACTATGGACCCATAATTTCTGACAAACTTCCTATAGTACCAAGTCAGGCCCAAGAAAGCTCGAACCTGAGTCTGGGTGATTGGAGGAGCCCAGTCCTTGATGGCCTGTATCTTACTCTCCAATGGCTGAACCTGGCCTCCACCTACAAGGTGGCCCAGGTATACAACCTGTGTCTGCCCTATCTGGCACTTAGTGGCCTTGATAGTGAGGCCTGCCTTTTGCAGGGCCTCTAACACTTTCCTCAGGTGGACCAGGTGATCCTCCCAGGTGGAGCTAAAGACAGCAATATCGTCCAGATATGCTGCACAGAAGTCATCCATCCCAGTGAGAACTTGATTCACCAGCCTTTGGAAGGTGGCAGGTGCATTCTTCAACCCAAAGGGCATTACCACAAACTGATAATGACCACCAGGGGTAGAAAATGCTGTCTTGGGCCTGGCTTCCTCAGCTAACCTGATTTGCCAATACCCAGCTGTCAGGTCAAATGTGCTTAAGTAGTTGGCAGAAGCCAATCTATCTATAAGTTCATCTGCCCTTGGTATTGGGTGGGCATCAGTCTTAGTGACTGCATTGAGGCCTCCGTAGTCTACGCAAAACCTCATCTCTCTCTTACCACCCTGGGTGTGAGGCTTTGGCACTAGAACTACTGGGCTAGCCCAAGGGCTATCTGAGGGCTCAATGACTCCCAACTCCAAAATTTTCTGCACTTCTGTTTTGATGCAGTCTCTGACATGATCAGGCTGTCTGTAGATTTTACTCTTGACAGGCAGACTGTCTCCAGTGTCAACCTCATGGGTACACCAATCAGTTTGGCTGGGTGTCAGAGAGAACATATGTCTGAAGGATTCCAGAACTTGCCTGCAATCCTGTTGCTGATGTTCCGAGAGGCTGCCACAAAAGACAACACCATCTACTGATCCATCATCAGGATTCTGAGTGAGCAGGTCTGGGAGAGGGTCACTCTCTTCCTCCTGTCCCTCATCTGTGGCCATGAGCAAGCTCATGTCCTTCCTGTCGACATATGCCTTGAGCCTGTTCACATGGAGCACCCTGAGGGGGCTCCTGGGGGTTCCAAGGTCCACCAGGTAGGTGACCTCTCCCTTTTGCTCAATGATGGTGTGGGGCCCAGACCATTTGTCTTTGAGGGCTGCTGGTGCCACTGGCTCCAGTACCCACACCTTCTGTCCAGGCTGGTATACAGTCAGGACAGCCTTCTGGTCATGCCAAGCTTTTTGGAGTTCTTGGCTGGCCTCTAGGTTTTTAGATGCCTTCTCCATGTATTCAGCCATCCTGGAGCAGAGACCAAGTACATAGTCCACTATGTTGGTTGCAGGCTTTTTGAGAGGTCTCTCCCATCCTTCCTTCACCAAACACAGGGGTCCTCTTACAGGATGCCCATACAGAAGTTCAAAAGGGCTGTAGCCAACCCCCTTCTGTGGGACCTCTCTGTAAGCAAACAAGAGGCAGGGTATAAGGACATCCCATCTACGCCTGAGCTTTTCAGGTAGTCCATGAATCATCCCTTTGAGGGTCCTGTTGAATCTCTCAACAAGCCCATTGCACTGTGGATGATAGGGTGTGGTGAACTTGTAGTTAACACCACATTCCTTCCACATTGCAGTCAGATATCCTGACATGAAGTTTGCACCTCTGTCAGAAACAACCTCCTTGGGGAAGCCCACTCTGGAGAACACTCCAACTAGGGCTCTTGCCACTACAGGTGCTGTAGTGGTCCTAAGTGGAATAGCTTCAGGATACCTGGTGGCATGGTCCACCACCACCAGTATAAACTTGTGCCCTGATGCTGTCTGGGGTTCCATTGGACCAACAATGTCAATCCCCACCCTTTCAAAGGGAACCCCCACCACAGGTAGTGGTATGAGGGGGGCCTTTGTTGTGCCACCTGACTTACCACTAGCTTGGCAAGTAACACAGGAGCGGCAAAACTCCTTGGTATTCTCATTCATGTGGGGCCAGTGAAAGTGTGAGACAAGTCTGTCCCAAGTCCTTGTCTGACCTAAGTGACCTGCAAGGGGAATCTCATGGGCCAAGGTGAGAAGGAAACCTCTCAGAGACAAGGGGATGACCAGCCTCCTGGTTGCACCAGGCTTGGGGTCTCTTGACTCAGAGTACAGGAGTCCATCTTCCCAGTATACCCTATGGGCACCTGTGGCATTCCCTGCAGCCTCAGCAGCAGCGCAGCCTGCTGTCTGAGGGGTTCAAGGGAAGGGCAGTCTAACTGTGCCTTCCCCAGGTCTTCTCTGGAGGGTCCCCCTGAGCCCAGAAACTCAACTTGATCAAGTTCAAGCTCTTTAGGCTCAGTTTCCCTCAGCTCTCTCAGATCAGCCTCCTCAGAGACTTGATCCTCAACCTGGGGCAAGGGGGAAGGCAAAGCCTTACCCTTACTGCTCTTCTTCTTGGAAGGTGTCTGGTCCTTTCTTCCAGGATCCAGCACCTGTTCAGTGGGGCATCTTCTGGCCTGTGACCTAGTCACAGCAAGCACATGTGCTGGCAAGCCTAACATTTCCATGTGAGTCCTCTGCTCCACTTCTGACCATAGTGATGACTCCAAATCATTGCCCAACAAACAATCCACTGGGAGGTCTGAACTAACCACAACTTTCTTTTGGCCACTTACCCCTCCCCAGGAGAAAGCAACAATCGCCATACTATGACTGGTAGTGACGTTGCTGGCATTGGTCACCAGGAAATCTGTACCTGGCATGATCTGTCCAGGGTCCACAAAGTTAGGTGTCACCATGGTGACACTGGCACAAGTGTCCCTATAGGCCTGAGCCATTTTGCCATTTATTAAAGGTGTCTGCCTGTATTTGCCCAAAGTATTGGGACTTACATCAGGGGACATATCCATATCCCCTGTACAGACAAGGACAGCCTGAGTGAGTGTGCCAACTAAGTTGTCAGACTCCTCAGTTCCCAAGGTTAACCCAACTAATCCCTTGGGAGGTGCACTACCACTACTGACTGTACTAGGGGGTGCAGTTGCCTTAGGGGCTGTAGTGGTAGAGGTTTGCCCTCCTCTTTTGGTGCACTCACTAAACCAGTGAGACTTACTTTTACAGTACTGGCACCACCTTTTTGACTGGCCTTCTTGAGTCTTCTTTTTCTGCTGTGAAGCCTGACCCCCACCCTCTTTGGTTTGTTGGGGACCTGTTGAAGACTTCTGGTCATTTTGTTCACTCTTAGTATTACCCTTCTGGTCTGCTTTCTTCTGACCACCCTGGTTCTGGTTCTGGTTCTGCTTGATCCTTGTTCTGACCCATTTGTCTGCCTTCTTTCCCAATTCTTGGGGAGAGGTCAGATCTGAATCAACAAGGTGCTGGTGCAACAACTGGTTCTGACAGTTATTTAAAATTTGTTCTCTCATCATCAGATTATTCAATCCTGTGTAATCAGTAACCTTGCTACCCAGCAACCAGCCCTCCAAAGCCTTAGTGGCACTATCCACAAAGTCAGACCAGTCCTGAGACTGAGTTTTCTGGGTGTCTCTGAACAGCAACCTGTACTGCTCAGTGGTTAAACCAAATCCATCAACCAGTGTATTCTTCAGGACCTGGTAATTGTTAGCATCCTCCACTCTTGTAGTGAGGAGCTTATCTCTACCTTTACCATCAAAGGAGAGCCACAGTATAGCTGCCCACTGACTCTGGGGAATGCCCTGCACCGTGCAGGCCCTCTCCAAAGCAGCCATCCATTTCTGGATGTCATCCCCTTGTTTAAAGGGGGGCACTATTTTTGTCAGGTGTTTAGTATCTAAACCCTTCTCTCTATCTCTTGGGAGATTGCTGCCACCAGTGGGAGCTAACCCACTCATCTGCTGCTCTCTAGAAAATGCAAGCTTTTCTTTGGCCAGGGCAAGTTCTTCCCTTTCAATCCTCAGAGCAGCCTGTCTCATTCTGGCTTCATGCTCTATTCTCTGAGGGGAAGTCAATCTCCTTTGGGGAGAGTTCCTTCTCCTCTGAGAAGAGGCATTAGAGTGCAGAGATCTATTGGAGTCCCTAGAAAGAGATCTATCTCTCCTAACTCCAAGGTTAGGCCTACTTAGGGTCAGTACTGGGGGTCCCCCAGATCCTAGCCCAAGCAAGTCTATGTTGGCCCTAGTTAGCCTGCTGACTACCTCAAGACCTTTGTCTGCCTCATCCCCAGAGAGTTCCTCAGGATCCTCCTCATCAACTGCATTTACAGTGTTGTGGAGGTCTGGATCCCCAGTGGTACCCTCTAAAGCTGGCATATTCCCATCTAGCTGAGAAATCTTTCTCGCATCATATGTCTCTAAGAGACCTATCAGAAAGGGAATGGTGGGGTTAGACCCCTGTTTCAGTTTCCTGGAGGTACACACTTGTCTCATCTCCTGGAAACTGAGAGCTGCATATCTTGAAGTGACCTGTGGAGGGTCAATAACCACAAGGGGAGTCTCTGAAGACTCTCCATGGGTAGACATGCTTTTCTAGTGAGGTGTAAGTGGTGCACTTACCTACACTATTTGTTTGCCTACTGATCCCTTGCTAGAGTTGTAGTTTAGGGTGTGCTAGGCCCTAGGAGCTACAACAGCTGGTTCAGTAGAACCCAGAGTATTCTAAGCTAAGTTATATGTACCTTTAGTACTTATGTGATCTTTCAAATGATATTCTTAGGATATGTGTGGTAAAACAACAGCAAGCTCAAATCCCAACCGCTGCTCACCAATGTGAGAAGTTGGCCTGATATGCAGTGCTCACTATTCTAGTGATCACTATGTATCAGTCCAAACAACCCTTATTGATGATTGGTTGTAAGTCAACCTTATAGACCAGCTATCCTAGTAGCATGGATACGAGCAGTCTAAGGCTAAGACTCTAGAGGGCGTGTTAAGCCAGCTGTTTTACCATCACATTACCCCTTGAACACCAAGTGAAAGGACACCACACAAGTTGTTATGAAAATAAACAGATATTTATTTATAACAAGACTACCCTGAACTCTTTATGAGTCAGGGAGCTAAGCACATAACAAAACTCTTAAGAAAATACTTTAAGTCGCACAATTTACACAAATGCCCGAGGGGCACGAAAAACAATATACACAGTAAGTGGAATGCGAACTTGCTAGCAGGTAAGTAGTACTTTTCTAGACTCAGGAATCGCTAGGCCTACAATTCTAAACACTGGGATTAGATGCAGGAGGCATGTGGACGTCGTGTGCAGAGTGGGAACTCTCACGCGTAAGGCGGGAAAAAGTCTATGGAGGCTAGCAGTTGCAAAGTTACTGTTCTCGGGCGAACCCGACTAGGTGGGTCGAAAACAAGAGTGGATCCGAACACTTAGGGTGTTGGACTATGCTGGAGCACCGGAGTACTCGGGTTACCTAGCCCAGGGGCTGCGGCTGCATAGGGTTGAAGTTGCGTCGGATACCCTCGTTGAAGATCCAGGAGCCTGAAGAAAGAGTTGCTGGCAGGCGGCCAGTGAAGAAAGTTCGGAGTGATCCAAGCCTGGATCAGGGAAGAAGAAACCTGTAAGCAGAGGGGACCAAGTTCTGAATCACTAGCCAGTGATTTGAGTGGGCACCAGGATGGCACCGGACGAAGTCACCTCAGCCAGGTGAGTGGGCGCTGCTGGGCTCTGCAGTCTCTCGGACCAGGAGGCGTTGTCGGCGACCAGGATGGAGGTGCGAGCTGTCCCACGAAGGTTCTTGCTGTCGACATCGCTGGACCCAGGGTTGGGCAACAAGTCTTGGCAAATGCAAGGCCCACGCGGTGGACCTAAAATGGCGTCTTGAGTGGACCAGGAGGGTCCAGGGTGCTCCTCTTTTGGAGGAGAGCAAGGGCTAGTCTGGAGCAACCAGACCAGCAGTGGTTGTCATCGTGGAGCGTCGTGAGGGGGCCACTAGCCAACGGGCAAGCGACCTGGACAACGCGGTTGGCAGCAAAGAGCAGAAGGGCCCCACGCAGATCTCGTGGATGCAGGGGGGCTGAACTTCGGTGCTGGAGCTGCTCAGGGTCGGGGCTTCTCTTACCCCAAAGCACTCAGTCGAGGGTCACTCGGGAGTCGTGCTGGACAAGCGTCGTGCAGTTCTGAAGATGGCCGGTCCCTCGAGGTCTCGTCACACCCACGGATCACAGCTGAGCTGATGATGTAGGTTGAGGTCAGAGGTGCCTGGGAAGCCGGTTCTCGTCGTGCTGGAGCAGTCTTGATCCGAAGGAGAGACTGGCAACAAACCGCGATGCTTGGTTGGTGCCTGCTGCTGCAGGGTGACTACTCCTTAGTCACAAGGGAGAAATCTTGAGAAGAGTCTTGAGTTCCTTCTTGCAGAAAGTAGTTTCAGGATTCAAAGATGATCTGATTTGGAAGGGGGCCAGTTCCTACCTTTATCCTGCAAAAAGGGGCTGGCACGCGACTAAGTCCTGCCCTATGGGTGGGACTAGGAGGGGGGTGGTTACACCCCTCTCCTTTGGCGGGCTTTCCCCAGGCCAGGGGCTGGAGTGCCCCTGGAACTGGTTTCAGCCGGCCTATGCACAGTGAGCACCGGGGTGCCACTTGCAGTCACCTTCCTCTAAAGCCCTGCCTACCTAGGATACACAAAATCCTGTCTGGGACGGTGCTGGCACCGCCCCTGACAGGAAACCCTTTGTCCTTGCCTCCTGGGCTGGGAGGACTCCCAGCAGCAGGAGGGCAGACTTGTGTCCCGGTGGCAGCATCCATTTTGTGGAGCTAAGGCTATGTCTGACTTTAACCGGGGTTACAGGTTACATACATGTCGTGTCCCTCTAGAAGGGTGGAATGCTAACCCCGTCGCCAGAATTGGCGAGGGGTTAGTATTCCAATTCGTATGACACCTTACTCGACATGTTTTGATAAAGCGATACCAGAGTTGGCATATAACCGCGAGGATTATAATGCACTTAAGAGTATATGGTATGCGATATCATGGAGACGGCTAAGGGATGGATCCCGAAAGCCGCAGACAGGCTCAGCTCATGCCAGAGCACTATCTCACACGATTCCAAGCACTCTGCCTTCAGGATTGTTAAGGCCTGCCATAGGAGTGACTGATAGGAGATCTGTGTGTCCATTTAGGTTTAGATATAGGGATACTATATCTAAAGCAAAGGGTGAGTACACCACCTTGCCCCCAGCTGTCAAGCAGCCAGTTGTGTCTGTTTGGTTAGTCAGTCCAGGGGTGGCATAATACATGCTGCAGCCCCTGGGAGACTTCTGGGTACACCTCAGCCCTGGGTACAGGGACTTGGAAAGGGCCCAGTGCCAATTCAGTACCTGGGTACAATTTGGAATAGAGAGAACAGCTAGGCTGTGGGTCTGATTAGCAGGCCCACAGCCAGGGAAAGTCGTAAACCAGTGAAGCAAAAAAGCAAAAATCTGGGTGATCATAGGATTGCAGACCCTACTCTCCTACAGGTAGCACCTGGTTACCACTTGCTCAGAGTTGGTGGTAATTGAGAAGTGCAAAATTGTGAATTTCGTAAAATCGCTATTTGCAATTTTTTGCTACATATCAATTTGTGAATTCGCATTTAGTTGGAACGGTATTTGTGATTATAGCAAATACTGTGCCACAGACTGCGAATTTGCAATATTATTCGAAGAATCGTTGGTACGCAAAATTGGTAATCGCTAAATTAGCGATTCCCATTTTTGCGCTGGGGAAACCTTTCCTACATAGGAACAGTCTGTTTTGCGATCGCATACACCCTGATTTTTGCAATTCGCAGTGTTTGCGATAGCAAAACAGCTTCCTACATATGGCCCTTAATGACAAAGATTGTGCACTTTGGCATGTGAATGAAGATTATCTTGTATTATAGTATGTCATTGCTCCTGCCGACTTATAATTGTGGACGCTAAGTCCTCCATGTTTTTATATCTTCTCCACTCTCTTTTAGCTCATACAAATGTTCTGAGTCAAATAATACCAAGGAATTATTTATCCATGGAGCCTTTCTCCTGTTATGCACACTTTTACTCAGGCTCCACAGTACTGATGTTTGCTACTGTGTTCTGCCAGTAAGATCCCACCTTGTTTGGCTAATATTGAGCCTTCATTTCTGTCATCCAGATCGAAATTACTAAGTGAATATTTCTTATTAAGTTTGGTACTGTTGTGTTTCTATCTAGGACCCTAATTCGATATTCCTGATTTATGCCCTTATGTGGTTATAATAAATAATATCCTTATAAAGGCATAAGAATCATATCCATATTTAGTAATAGCCCATGCAGTCCAAATACGGCAAGGCTACTCCCCATGACTCCTAGAAAGTGCAACGCGTTCTTTAAACAAACCAAGCCTCCAGCAGCCCGGGAAATCCCCCTGCTTTTGTTTCGTTTTGCACAAGAACTCCTGGAGTCCAGAAAGAACTGTTAGTTCTTAGTGACGTCTTATGTCCAACCTTACGTCAAACCCGGCACCTTTCAGGTATAAATATACCAACATTGCCTTAACCAAACACACGGTGGTTTGGAGCAGAGCGGCTATCTACTTGCCCGGAAGCCCAGCTGATGCGAGAGCCGAAGGAAGCCGACCCTCCCTTGACGCACTGAGAGAGACGCTGTCTTTTCTCTTGCTGAGAAATCCAGCTCCAGTGTTTCCAGTCACCCTTGCGGGTTGCAGGGAGATCGAGTCCTGAGAGAGAGATACAAGACCTCCTACATTCTAGAACCAAGGTACGGAGCTGACTAAACCCTTGAGCGAATTCTTGACTCAGATTCTTGGCAAAAACCAACTTAACTTAAACTGCAACTTACTTACTCCTTCCCACGTATTAGGCTTAGGTCAGGTACACCGGGGTAGGCGTATCTTAGAAGCACCAGTTGAGTACGTTAGTCAATGTTTTTAAGTATGTATATATTTTATCCATTTTAAAGTATCATATGGCTAAGAAACTATACCAATGCTTTTACAGTATTATTTCATAATACTCCTTTTACTGTACGTACTTTACTTCATGATAAGTATTGCAATTGTGGCAACTCACTTCTCTTGCATGAGAAAGAAGACTGCTCAATAAATAACACCTTTTATTGAAAACGCCCGTCTCTCTATTTCTCTGCACTCTGGTGAAACTAAGTACGCACGATTGACTGAGTGAAATAGTTCTCTATTGTTTTTACACAACTCTCGAGATATACTCTTTATTCTGAGGGAGCAAAGTTGACATGTTTATGCGGTTATCATAAGCTAATCCCTTCTTGTCTAAATTAGGAGAGTTAACTCTTTCCTGAACATTCGAGAAAGTTTCTAGTGACCTCTGAGCTAGCTGGCAAAACTAATTAAGTCCAATATAGTCAGTAGAGACCTAGATGACCTCAGTCCTACGTCTACACTGCTGTTTATAATATTCCAATGCGCAGAGCCTATTGGGAATATAGGAACTACACTACATGGCGCCCAACGTTTGGTAAGGCGATCATCTAACGCAAGACATTAGAGTAACTCAGTCGTGCTTTTTCACACAGACCCCTTTTCCCGTAAAAACTCCAATAGACGTCTGGAGTGGGTAAAAGGTTAAATATCCGCCGGAACTTAGTAGGAAGAGATTGCTATGTATTAGTTTTTGGTTTAGTCAACGTTGAAGCATACAGTGTTCCAAAATATTGTGCACCTAATCTTTGTTTCCTTGAAACTTGCTCTGCAAAGCAAAATAACTTTTTGTCAGTAAAATGCCGGAAGGTGACGAAGAAAGAGATGCTTTAGCAGCTCAACTTATAGCGGATGACACAAGTCTCCAAAATGAAGACCCGAATGCTATAATCATTCCGGTAAATGTAAGAAGAACTATAACCATTAAACTTATAGAAAATGGACTATCATCAAGAGGTGGTACGGTCATATTCGTGGTAGAGGCCCATGAATATCGGCAGACTGAGGTATTCTATTCATGGATACATTTTCCAGCAGCACACGCTGTGACACAAGATTTCCACTATTACAAAATAGGGGAACCTCCGGATGAATACGCTCCTTTCTAGGACGTTGAAATCCCACTAACTTACCAAGAGCACCTGCTCTGGTTTAATGGCGCCCTAAAACATCAAAATCACATCACCTGGCTAGGTCCACTAGGTAGACCAGGAGCCACGTGGCCGGTTCTAGCCAGCTACACGCCACATCCCGACATTGAAAAGATGTCAAACGGAGAACTCTTAGCTCAACTAAAACAACTCATTAAAATACATAGACAATTGGTCCAATATGTCTTGCGGACTTCAACAGTCCAACCAGCAATAAAATTTCACAGACCACCCCTCACCAGGGGAACACAAATAAAATCAAACCACAGAATATACAATCAGCCATTGGCAAAATTCCCGCAAAACGGGAACAAATTCCATTCTGGTTAGCCCAGAAAATCACTCAAATAGAGGCGGTATTTCCGGATACTACACCTTATGAGAAACACAGAATTCTGACTATCTGTCTTCCAATGGGGATCACACCACATGTGGAGAACTGTCACACTTGGGGCACAGTCTTTGCTTCGATTTACACAAAAACACATGGTGTTCCGTCCATGGCGGTTATACCAGACGTACTAAGACAGATTCAAAATGAATACGGTCCAGAACCTGCTTTAACTCTGGGTATGAAATTACTGAAAGACTTCAAGCAGGTCTCGGCTATATTATTAGCCAACATAAAAGGAGAAGCAGCATCTGTGGCGATCTGCCATAAATTGAAAGAAACAGATATAGCAGAACAACCTTTTGAACTTGCCAGAATCATAGGAAAATCCTATGAAGAACTAGGTAGAGATAGTTTGGGTAGGAAACCAGTAAAACCCCAACTACTTGAAAATCCTGAAAAAACATTTATTAAAAATAATCTCAACACTCCAAAAAAGAGTTGGGAGGGTAATAAACAATCCACTCCCAAAGAAAAACGATTCCAGTCCAGAGGAAGGTCTCGTCAACGGAGAGATAGATCTCCAGAACGAGGTGGCAAGTCTCCCCAGAGGGAGCCCTCTGAGAAAAGATACAACCTTAGAGATAGGGATAAATTAAGAAAACCTGACAGATATCAAGATATTGATACACGTCCCTCTCGATCTTTTCAGACTTCCTCACAGAAATCGGAAAGAAGAGGACGGTCAGAACACAAAGAAGAGCACGTCAAGTTCAAAGACAAGGAACCTGCTCATCAAAGTAAAAAATTATAATTTCCAAGAAAGAAGGTAGCCAGTATTAGAATAAAACATGCCGAGGATACTGAAGACACAACTGGAAAACGGAGAGTGGGCCCAGACAATGCTAGACAGCGCAGCAGAAGTAACCATAGCTCGCAAGATCTTGATGAATCTTCTGGAGACAGTGGACACGAATGAGTACATTCAAGTGGAAACTGCAGACACCAGAGTTAGCAAACCCCATAAATTATACGAAATAACATTGCGTATAGAGGGGGACAAGACTAGGAGAGTAAGGGGTCTCTTTTGGGATAACCTTTCGAAAGGCTATGACATCCTGTTAGCTGAGAAAGACTGGCCACCAGAGTTTGTCAGGGAGTACCCTCATGGCAAAGAAATGATTATGCCTGCCTTCTCAAATCATATTCCAATTCATAAAAAATATACATTTGCAAGAAAATGGGCAGTGGCCCAAGCTACTACATTATATAAAAATCATGTAGGATGGGATGAGGATTCTCCTCCTCACAAAATTCAGTTAAAAAATCAACCCAGTGCACAAAGGCAGTACCCAGTTAAGCAAGAAGCTAAAAAGCAAGTTAGGGAGATCTTAGATCAACTTGAATATCAAGGGGTGATTGAAACATGCACCTCACAAATGAACAATCCTTTGTTTCCTGTCTCCAAGCCAGACAATTCATATCGTCTAGTTTTGGAACACAGACACCTAAACTCCTGCTGCAAAACATTTGCAGTACAAAACTCACATAGTGCAGCACTAATGAATAACATCGTGCGCAAAAAATATAAAACAACATTAGATATCTCAAAAGGTTTCTTTTGTCAAAACATTGCACCTGAAAGCAGGTATTTGACCGCTTTCTCAATAATGGGATCGCAAAAACAATTCTGTCGACTCCCACAGGGATTCAAGAATAGCCCAGGATTATTCTCAGCAAGAGTAACAGAGTTACTACAAATGTATGATGATGAGGCATTATCTTATGTCGATGACATCTATCTCACAGATGATGACCTCGAGACACACTTGAAAAGAGTGAACACCATAATACTTGGGTTCGCAGCTGAAGGGTACAAATTCAACTTTAAAAAGTCACGAATTGCCCATCTGACTGTCCTGTTTTTAGGATATGAATTATCAAGTGAAGGCAAAAGCCTAGCAGACAACTTCTTAGAGAAGTGTGCTGTACTCCAAGCTCCAAAAACGCTGAAGAACTTACAATCAATACTAGGTTTCCTGAATTTCGGAAGAACATACATTCTAAGTTATGCAGAGAGGGTTAAACCTCTCTATGAATTAATGAAACCTGATTTCAAACCAATCAATTGGACTCCGAAACACACAGAAATTTTAAGATCATTACAAACAGACATGTTAACTAAAACAAAACTGCAAACTCGCGAAAACGTACACAACCTTGTAATCCAAGTCATCCCAGGAAGATGCGGATTCACGTACCTAACCTCTAATGAGGGAGAAACGGTACCAATAGCTTACAAATCACATTTGTACACACAAGCTGAAATGAAATTCAGTTCTACTGAAAAACTTCTAATAGCGGTTCAAACTGTTGTAGCAAAAGAAAGAACCCAAGCTCAAGGCAGAAGGATATCTGTTTTAACAGCAGAATCAGCCCTTGAGGCATTAACAAGCCCACGCAATCTAAATGCAGTGGCATTAGATCCAAAATGGATACAATGGGAAAATTCGCTTGCTGCAGAAGACGTGAAGCACTATTTTGACCCGAAAATGAAAAAACTAGAAAATCTAGAATATGAAGAAGAATATCCTCTGCCAATCGAAATTCTGCCTCTCGAACAGTACACATGTGTAATCTACATGGAATGATTTGCACAACACTACGATGTAGAGGAAAAATCCTACAACGCAGTGTGCGCGATTGTTAAAGGTCGCTGGCGCTTAGGTAAATTCAGACCGATAATCACCAAAACTGAATCACTCAGAAACTGTACAGCTCAGCGAGCTGAAATAAGATCTTTAAAGATGGCGCTTGAAAATGCAGATCGCAAATTCCCCACACTAATAGTGTGCGATTCGCATTACTGCGTCAAATCTTACAATAATGACATGCAGACATGGATCAAAAACGGTTACAAAGATGACACAGGTGCCACAATAAAGCATAAAAAGATCTGGGAACATGTAGTTCTTTTGCAGAAAGAACTACAAAAGACTCACGTGATACATACACTGAGTCATCAACGTGATGGCGTTCACGTTGCAGGGAATTCATTGGCTAACAGAGCCACAGCGGTAGCGGTTCAACCGGCTTCCGTAGCCACAAAAAAGCGTTCTAAAAAACACATAGACGGAGAAACCATACTAGCGGTAAAAGCCTCATTAAAAGGCGACTATGCAGCATTACCTCTCGGCTATCCTCTCAGTAATACATACATAATTGATGCAAACTCCGTTCCTTTTGCTCAAATCCCTGGAGTGGGGGATAGAGTAATTCCAAACACGAACCGGAGGGTCTTATTAATAGCAGACGCACATATGGGAGAGGGTCTGAGGCACCAAGAGATCGTGAAATCTCTAAAAGAATTACAATCAGAATACTGGTGGCCGGGGATGAGCCTGCAAAATGACAAATTTGCAAAGGATTGTCCAAACTGCAACCGAGATCGCAGTCATGAACCAGACCAGACTACTGCCAGGACACCTCTATTAGAAAGCATAAGGCTATCTATACGCAAAAATGCCGCAGGAGAAATGCGATCCCATAAATATTAAGACTAGATTCACTTAAAATGCAGACACCAGCGCTCGGCTGACGCCAGAACTGTTATAAAAGATTTGCGAGTCTTTATCGGCACATACGCAATTGGCATGCTACATTCTGACCAGGGTCTCGCGTTGAGCTCTCGGGCTTACAAAGAGGCCATGACCAGCATGGGCATTGCATTGCGGTACTCTTCTCCCTTCCATCCTGAGGGTAATGCGGTAGTGGAAAGAAAAAACCATGACATAAAGCAATCTATAACGGCGAGGGTATTAGGTTCGGGTGATGGATGGGTCAAACATTTAACAAGTGTCCAACGTAGTCTTAACAATCTGCCAAGAAATTCTCTAAAAGGTTTCACTCCTTACGAACTATTGTTCGGCACTAGAATGCACATCCAGGATCTAGATTGTCAGACTTCAGTGGTAGAAGAAAAACCCTTTGATATCAAAGAACATTTGGCTGTTTTACAGGACTTAAATGAAACAAGAAGAAGTCTGAGTAATATAAAGTTAAAGCCAACAGCCATTGAAGAGAAACCACCTGTCCCAGCAAGACCTGTCTGAATTCCAAAGATTGGGGATCTAGTCAGAGAGAAGCTCGCGGTGAAGAAGGAATTTGGGCCTTCTTACAGAAAAGCAGTACCTGTCTTAGCTGTCAGCGGAACAAGATCAGTTGTACTACCGCCCCTTGCTGGTAAAAAGGAGAACCGAGTGGTATCCATCGACCTGGTAAAACCACAATCATGTGGCCAATAATAAGTAGTAGGCCCAGTGGACTCCCAAGAAATAGCAGAAGACCAAATCTTGCTACAATCCAAGAGGTTCAAACTGAGAGACTAATCACATTTGATAAACCTTCAGTGAACAAAAAAGGACTATGCAACAAAGCAATGGAACTTGTGCCTCTTGAAACCCAAATTGCAACAGTTCGTCAAGAAACACCTGTCTAAAATGATGTAGCCTCAGACTATGCTAATGAAACAAAGAAAATTGCAAAGACAAATCAAAATCCGGAAGCAATTCCAACAATTGACAGAACTGCATTTGGCTACTTCATCAATTTCGATGACTTTTCTGATGATCCAAGTGAACATGAAGAAACGCCAGCACCAAAAACTTTCAAAGACAAAGTAACGGCACATACGCAATTGGCATGCTACATTCTGACCAGGGTCTCGCGTTTAGCTCTCGGGCTTACAAAGAGGCCATGACCAGCATGGGCATTGCATTGCAGTACTCTTCTCCCTTCCATCCTGAGGGTAATGCGGTAGTGGAAAGAAAAAACCATGACATAAAGCAATCTATAACGGCGAGGGTATTAGGTTCGGGTGATGGATGGGTCAAACATTTAACAAGTGTCCAACGTAGTCTTAACAATCTTAACAAACAAGACAAAGTAACTGAACTCTTTCACCAACTAAAAGAAACTTATCTGATTTCACTGTGGATTGAATTTTGGATTGTGTTAGGTGTACTTTTCCTCCTGCTTTGGCTCATCATGGTTTTATGTTTGGGTAGATTTATTGAAGGAAAATACAGTACAATGGACACAGCAAGTCAGAACATCAACTTGGTCCTAAAGCCTCACAGATCCTCTCACATCGAGAAAAGAGAACTGTCATCAGTGAACATCACAGCCAATCCAATACCCGGTGGGGTAGCATGGGACAAAACGGATTATGAAATCTATGGCCCGATTAAGCTACTGAAATATCCACACCAATTTAAGGTTTCCTTAAGTGACTTTGTGACACCAAGTACTTTCTCTGATGATTGGGACTTTGAAAATATTAGTAATGTCAGCCAAATTTACAGAACATGATTACTTGCAGGGATCATCAAATTATGAGGAAATGTACTGTTATAATCATTATGGTCATCACTATTTGCATAAATCTGCTCAAACTAGAAATGTTTTTAATTGTAATCAATGGGAACATTGTCCAACACCGCCAAAAGGCAGCTCGAAAACATTTTATGAGAAATTCACATACTTCTCAGGGTTTAACACAAGTGATTCAGAAACGTTTTAATGTTAAATAAGACAGGTATGAAAACAATGTTGACAAATACTAAACTGATTTATTCTGAAAATTTTTATGACAAAATGTCTACATTTGGTTTTGAATTTTGGAAAAACAACATTGAAACAAAACCATCTGGGGTTCAAAAGATTGGCAGGTACAAGGTCTAGAAGCATTATTTAGAGCCTGCATGATCCCAGAACAAATAATATTCTTGAATGACACCATTCAACAGACAACCTGTCTTGGCCTAGCCCAGATAAAAGACTTAAACAAACCGTCTATTCCGAAACCCATACCTGATAGTAATAGCACTACAGATGTGGAGATAGATGTATCCCATATTTTACACCAAAACGGAACAAATCCTGATTGGAAAAAATGGTTGATCTGGCCCACAGACACAAATAACTGTCAAGATAGATTCCTGAACAAAACACAGGGGTTTAAAAAGACCAGGCCAGACCCTAGATACTCCCAGAGACAACATCCAGGGATAGTTACAACATACAGCGTAGGGAAACTCTGCCTCGAATGGCTACAGAAATCCACACTGGCTGAAATTAAGCAACACTTGACTTTACTTAAAGACGGTGCTGACTTGCGTGATTTCATACTGGGACCACGCAAACAGCGTCAAAAACGTTTCATATACGCCGGTATATACGCTGCTTACAACGAAGCTTGGAAAGTGACGCAAATTGAAACTGCAGAAAAAATACGAGAAATTGATCGTATAAATTTGGAAAAATTCCTTTCTGTAGTGGACAATGGGTTAACGACTCTGTCCTCCAGAATATATTCACTGGACAGCATTGTATCATCTGCTATTGATATAATAGAGCAGGGCTTACTAATGTTACAACATGGTCAGTCCCAATTACGTTCTATTGTACAGCTTGGCTGGACGTTGCAAAACCTGCGTTCAGGCTACGTGTCATGGCGTCTAATCAACACAACGTCATTATTCTCTATTTTTTAACCTTCCTGATAAACAAATCAGTTTGGCACAAAAAGGAGCAGACTATACGATTCTGAGCATTGAAAAACTTGAGAGATTACCATTTACAATGTCAGAGAGACCTGTCATTGAATGGATAATACATGGAACGATTACAATCCCAATAACAACTTTCCAGTTTAAGTGTTGCCAAAAATATATACCAGCAGGCTGTATGAAAGGTTGGGTAAAGGATACATCAAGTCAACATGGAATTTACCTTATACACACAAATGTTATAGTGAAGGGAAAAAAGAGGTATTCCTTAGTGGTAACAATTGTAAAAAATCACTAAGTGGTACACTCCTGTGTCAAGGTATTAACTTGCATGGAGCCTGCGAAGGGTCTTCAAATAACCTTTCATGTCACCTGCACGGCACTCCTGCAACACAGATAGAGCCATTTTTCAGACAACTTTCCAACGGCAGTTATGTTCTAATAAGTGACCACAGCTGTTGTGGCATGGTGCCAGGAAAAGCCTATCTTGTGAGCGTTAGTTCCATGGTCACTTGCTGTATGCAAGTATTGTATCCAAACAGCAATCCAGACATGGAGGCGGCAATATGGCCTTCTTTGAATATCTCTTCTATTCGAATTGATACTTTAAGCAGAATGAAGTCTATTCTTTTACAGACTAATGTGCCTTTAACCTCGTCCAAAGAGAAGTACGATCTGCAAGTTGCAAGGACAGCAGCAGAAATGCATTCCCTATTATCAACAAATTGCCCCGTGCATTTCGTAGAAATGTTAGGTCAAATCTTAAACATGTCTGATACCAGTGGCATCGCACATGTATTTAAGACAATTTTTTCGGGACTGTTAGCACCCTTTGAAACAGTTTGGGCATTTTCCCGAATTTTGTCCATTCCTTTTTCGGCGGCCTGCCTCTTCTTTTGGGACTCGTAGCAGGAATTTTATTTTTGATCCTTCTGCTCCGATATGGCAAGCCAAGCCACAGACAGAACTCCAGCTACAATGGAAGAAACGATCCTAGCAATATGCTACCGAGACCAAATCACTAAAGTCCTCGGATTAGCCCGGGTAAGAGATCTGAGTGCAACCTGGTTTCTTTCATTCAGATCAATCTGGCAAGATTGCATCTTACCTGTGGTTCGATGTCTGCTATGCGGAGAAGAATGCGTGTTAGCCGTCTGTCTTACACTACCATCAGCAGTACCAATGGATATCGATACTTTGCTAGGTCCGGTAACGACTCATGCAACGTGTTGTCCCCAGCGGCTACCTATTCTGATGACGGCATTCGTTGAGATTTCACCATTACGAGTAGGTGGCGGTGAAGTACGAGAGGAAAGCAGCACCAAACAGGTACAACCATCTGTGATCATTGCTGATCCCGGCATCGATGATAGCAATCATTCTCACATATGCACAATTTCAGCATTTTCGAACTTGGTCGAACTTTCACCTGATGTTGTAGACCAATTTTTAGCAAGCCTGTCTGAAATGATGTTCTCCCCTGAACAAAAAGAATAACTTTTAAGCAACGAGCACACAGCGTTCCCTGAACTCTGAAAGTGGCCTTCAATTTTGATAAACAAAACTACTGAAAACATTTGGAACTATTTTTTCCCCTGAAAACGAAATTATTTTTTCCACTTCCAAAATATTTACTTTTTTTGGCACACAGTAATCTGCTTAAAGTAGAACTATTCTTAGAGAACAGAGCTTCTATTTTTAGAGACACTAGAGACAATATTTTACCTCAGCCTCTAGCAAATGTACAGTATTATATAAATATGTGATGAAATGGTCTCGACCTTCTTTTCAGTATTCAAAGCCATTTCATGTGTAATTTTCGCAATTCATTCAGCTGAATACATATATGCATTTTTTAACTGAATGATACCACTGTTTATAAGACGTACAGTACCAATACTCATTTTCGTGTATTTACAACATACCATTTCAAATACAATTGATGTATTTTGGGGTGGGTTGGAAAACACATGCATCGTTATATGTTTAATATTGCTTAGTTTTTAGTAATGATGGACATTAATACGTGGAGTGGGTGTTGTGTTTCTATCTAGGACCCTAATTCGATATTCCTGATTTATGCCCTTATGTGGTTATAATAAATAATATCCCTATAAAGGCATAAGAATCATATCCATATTTAGTAATAGCCCATGCAGTCCAAATACGGCACGGCTACTCCCCTAGACTCCTAGAAAGTACAACGCGTTCTTTAAACAAACCAAGCCTCCAGCAGCCCGGGAAATCCCCCTGCTTTTGTTTTGATTTGCACAAGAACTCCTGGAGTCCAGAAAGAACTGTTAGTTCTTAGTGACGTCTTATGTCAAACCTTACGTCAAACCCGGCACCTTTCCGGTATAAATATACCAACGTTGCCTTAAGCAAACACACGGTGGTTTGGAGCAGAGCGGCTATCTACTTGCCCGGAAGCCCAGCTGATGCGAGAGCCGAAGGAAGCCGACCCTCCCTTGACGCACTGAGAGAGACGCTGTCTTTTCTCTTGCTGAGAAATCCAGCTCCAGTGTTTCCAGTCACCCTTGCGGGTTGCTGGGAGATCGAGTCCTGAGAGAGAGATAGAAGACCTCCTACATTCTAGAACCAAGGTACGGAGCTGACTAAACCCTTGAGAGAATTCTTGATTCAGATTCTTGGCAAAAACCACCTTAACTTAAACTCCAACTTACTTACTCCTTCCCACGTATTAGGCTTAGGTCAGGTACACCGGGGTAGGCGTATCTTAGAAGCACCAGTTTAGTACGTTAGTCAATGTTTTTAAGTATGTTTATATTTTATCCATTTTAAAGTATCATATGGCTAAGAAACCATATCAATGCTTTTACAGTATTATTTCATAATACTCCTTTTACTGTACGTACTTTACTTCATGATAAGTATTGCAATTGTGGCAACTCACTTCTCTTGCATGAGAAAGGAGACTGCTCAATAAATAACACCTTTTATTGAAAACGCCCGTCTCTCTATTTCTCTGCACTCTGGTGAAACTAAGTACGCATGATTGACTGAGTGAAGTAGTTGTCTATTGTTTTCACACAACTCTAGAGATATACTCTTTATTCTGAGGGAGCAAAGTTGTCATGTTTATGCGGTTGTCAGAAGCTAATCCCTTCTTGTCTAAATCAGGAGAGTTAACTCTTTCCTTAACATTCGAGAAAGTTTCTAGTGACCTCTGAGCCAGCTGGCAAAACTAATTAAGTCTAATATAGTCAGTAGAGACCTAGATGACCTCAGTCCTACGTCTACACTGCTGTTTATATTATTCCAATGCGCAGAGCCTATTGGGAATATAGGAACTACACTACAGTACATTGTCAGAACCCGTTTCAGAGGATCCCAGGGCAAGCAAAGGTTACCAGGCCAAATAGGGGTTTGTGACCTTTGTCGCCTGCTATTCCGAGACCCGACTTACTACGGGACTTGAGTAACTGGGAAAAGTACTGCCCGTTCGGTAGTTGACTCTAAGTGAAAGTGAGAATTGAGCAGTCCAAGGCTCTTCAAAGGGAGGCAGGTGCAAGGTATGCATAGACTCATAACTTAAAATACCAACTGATCCCAATAATATCTCTTTCCAGTCCAATAATTTCTTTGGGTAAAAAAAGCAGTATTTAATCAGCACCAAAACTCAGCACAATAAGTCCAACTAAATGTTTCTCAAGACTGTCACCCTAGCACTAATGTGGGCCATGACCCCATGTGGGTTCTGACCCCCCTCCCCTTCCACTCTAACCACCATATCTCTGGTGGATCTTTAGAGGTCACCGAAACGGTGCTGCCTGCAGTAGTGATGTGTATCAAAGTATGGCTTTGGCCTTGAAAGTTTCAGCTCTTCGTGAGCTAATTTGTTGAGCTCATGCAACTCTCCAATGGGCCTGTGGCCCTCCTCCAGTCTTACTCAACCACAGCCTTCAGAAGAGTTTGGGAGCCGGGGCCAGTCTTCCCGCACTCCAATATGGAACAGCTCACATAGCATCTTCCTGCAGTCGGCAGAGCAGCGTGCTGAGGCAGTCACAGGCAGCAACAGCTTCCGGATGCAGAGGCTTCTTCTTATTTGCAGTTTCTGACAGTAAGTTGGTGGAGCAGCTGCAATGATGCAGGACGCTGTTTGACCTTACTTACTAGTCCATCCTCGAGTTACAGGGAGTCCAACAGTCCTAGTGACTCTCTTCTGGCAAACAGGGCTCACAGGTGATGGCCAACAGTGCTTTTGGACCCCTCCACCTTGCTGGCATATGGGGGTTCTGGACATGGGTGACTGCCCTAACACTGTTTGCTGCACCGGACAACGGCCCATAGCTTCACTGTAAACACAATGGAGGTACTGACTATGTCTCTAGCAACAGCGGTCTCAACTGGACTGGATGCCTCAGCCTCACACCCACTGGGATCCACTCACCAGGATCCGCAATAGGCCTTGCCTCCTCCAGGCCCTCTCCCCCTCCTCACAGGGCACCAGGGCCAGACTGGCTGTAACATGCACCGGGCACTTCCCCAGTGGGCCGGAGGTGTGGTGGCAGGTTTTGTGCCCACGGGGCCGGTTTTGTCTCTGGGGGGCCGGTTCTGCAGCAGTGGTGCAATATCGGCCCCCTGTAAGAAAAGTGGGAGCGGTGCTTTTTGCTAGCACCCCCTACCCCACTCCCAGGGCCGATCGAGAAGCAACCTGCCAGGGCTGGTTGCTGTTCCCAGTCTGACCCTGCAGGGCACGCTGCTCTGGGCAGACTGCCAGTTAGGCAGACGGCTGGTGCTCCAGGCACAGGGCAATTAATCTTGGCTTCCGGGATGATAGCCACTTACCCAACTGGGAGACTGGCAGACAACTTGGTGACCTTCTTTCTCCTGATGAACAGTGCTGTTGAACAGTGTGGAACTCAGGCTCACACCTTTATAGATTAAATTTAGACACATATCTGATCCTGTAAAATTTAGATTTTGGGTGTCAGCTCTGTCGAAGTGCTCTCTCCTCTGCCCTGTTCTTTGTCAAAGAGGCAGTTTGACACTGCAGGAGTGGTTTCAATTCTGACTGATCCACAACACAGGCAGAGGAAGTAACCAGGGATAATACCTGGCTGTCAGCCTCCACTGAAATGTACCACATACAGGTTCAAATGTCTAAGCCTTCCTCTGTATCAAGAATCCCTGGTCCAGAGTGCCAACTATATTAATCTCCCCGTCTCCCTGACAATGAGCTGGGGCCCCTGTGGCCAGTAACTCTTGCTAGCATCAAAGAGACGTTTGAGGTGCACATTTGCTCCTTTTCCTCAAAGAAGATGGTGGTGTATTTCCCCACCACAGATCAACACAGGTCAGCAATCCTCATCCCCTGTTTGGGAGTTGCAGTCCTCACCTCCACTAGCCTCTACGGGCCATGGGCTATTAATATGGGACCCACAGACCTCCATTTCATGTGCCATCCATAGACAACCACACAACCCAGCAAACAAGTATCACATACTGTCTGACACTACACACAATCCATGCAGGACAAGGGTGAGTTAAATACACAGCCACGGAACTTTACAGGAGTGGGCTGATAGTCTTAAGTAAAAAAGGCCTGTTCACTCACTTATTCCTATGAAACAAAACAGGGAAACTGGCTCCACAGTGCATCTTGTCACTAAACTCCAGGTAAGGGCAATAGCCCTTTACCACTCTGAGGGTTGTGCTTGTGGGTTGCCCCAACTGTCTAATAAGATCATATCACCAAGAGACAGGCCTAGGTCACAGCGCACATGTATGATCCGTGTTCAATCATGGTCAAAAATTGTTACCAGGAATCCAGATATCCATACAGCTGGGACACGGAGAGCAGGGGTGCAGGTCTATCACTATGCTGGGACTTTTCTATGTTAGCATACATTATTACATTTAACCTGATTTCTATTGGCCCCACCTCACAGGAACCCACAATGCAGCAGCAATGATCCACCCTTCCTAAGCTTTAGCAGTGCTCTTTTCCTAGGACAGGGTTTTAGCCTCCATGTGTATCCTGAACAGCCCGCTGCTGATGCAATGACTGTCTGTTGTGAGTGCCTGTTACTGGGCAGAGTCTCGTGGCAGAGACTGAGGCTGGGCAGAGCATGATGCTCGATGCATGATCATTCGGTCAGCTCAGCTGGGTGTCAATTATTTCATTGCACACTCTGACAAAACAACACAACATTTGATGCTATCATGATGTTGTAACAGATTTCTGGAAACAACACCCTTGACACTGGAGCATTGCACTGATGGTGCGCGGGATTACCAGCTTAGTTTACCATACTCACCTGGGCCCATAAACATTCACACATTGAACAAGTAATCCAGCGTAATTTACTGCCTATCAGAATATTATTAACTTTTAGGGCTTATGCCTGTACACCATGACTTACCAAATCATTGTCACCTGTCCTCAGATTATAACATTTACCTTCATGAAAATAACCACAGACCCTGGAAAAGTTTATCTATGCAATAATTTGTGAGTCGACAGCCACAATAGTGAAACTAAAGACTTTTCGAGTAAGAAAATAATTATTAAAGCAATAATTCTGCAAGACTTTAAGGTTATACTTTTAGACATTGGTACCTGGGAAGGATGAGAAAGGGAAACAGTACAAGAACATACTACACGGATTATATTTACCTAGAATGATGCGAGGACCAACCTTGGCCACGGGCTGGGACAAGAAAAAGGCCAGACTAATCAGGTGCCAACAGGATAGGACAGGTGCAGGTCAGGACAGGTATCCTCAGCTAAGTGCAACACCAGCGTTACACCCCTCTCTCTCTGCGGCTAATACTCGGACCCCTACTAGGTCATCGATTCTTTTCCCTCAGTAAAACTCCCGATTCTTCTGACAGAGTGCTCAACCAGCCCTCTGCTCTCGATTCTCCTTCAGCATACGTTGGGTCAGTGACAGGTCTGTCACAAGTCGAACAATCTAACTGACTAAGCCTACCGTAGTTATACTATTTTCCATGGCAATGTACCTCCCCCCAGTGTTGCAAATGTGTGTAATCCCTTCATTTGATTGGTCAGAAAGGCGAAGAGGTGTCATCATCCCATACCAGTATGAAATAATTTTCATTCAATAAAATTGATCAATGTTCCTGCCCATAATTTACTTTCCCATGCACTTTTATTCCACCCAGCAATAATTGTTTCAATATTATATGCAATGAATTAATACAGTCAATATTTCTTCCTCTTGTGGGGTCAGACAGTCAGTTTCCCAGGGACATCACGGATAAGACGGGTTTTGGCAGCTATTCAATGACATGGATCCAAGGCTCTTTGTGCTTGATTGCGCATGGCCAAGGATTTTCAAAATGGAGTTTGTAACACCCTTCTGGTCAAAATACGAGCTGTCAGCAAAGTTAAAGACAGACACATTAGAAAAATAAATGAATGGACTCTATACCACTTATTTCTACTTTAACCCCATTACTTTATTTTAACTATAGCATTAATAGTTAAGCAGAACACACACGTTTTAGTTCAAGCAGGAGCATGTGCATAAATGTGTGAGACATGAAGCGGCCATCTTGGCACTAGTGCGCAGCTGCAAGAAATTCCCACCAAAAGAGAAAGATACATCACACAACGTAGATGTGGCAGACGCATGTGCAGAAAGGTTCCTGCGTTTTCGGCGACCATGTTAAGACACTCGGGTTACTGTTAGTAAAAGCACATAGTCAAGATTTCCCCTAGATACTAAAATGTCATGAAATGCAGGTTTTAGTATGCACAAAACATGTAGATTAATAAGTTACATGTTATTTCCAGAGGATTGAATCCGAGCAAGTTTCTTCACATATGAAACCTTGCTCCCTCAGCACCCTCCCTTAATATTGCACTGGCTATAAGAGTAACCTGTGTGTGTGGGATGTTTCTGGAGGGCTGTTCACCTGGCATTTCAGCTCTTCAACAGTAAATCTTAAACGTGCTTCTTGTTCTTTCAGCCCATGCAGCAATTTTTAAAAACGGGTTTTCTTTTTTTTTTCTGACCTAAGAATGTGTTAAGCCTATTATCAAGGTAATCAGCCTTTCGCTACATTCCTGCTGCGCTGCCAGTTTTCTGGATGGGGTACTCTTTATCCTTCTCAAACTATTTTATATAACGGCAGTTAATGACACAGGACACAACCAGGTGAGTGGATGGAGAGAAGCAGGTTATTCTGCCCCGGCTGAAGTCCGCCTGCAGGTGATGTTAACATGACCGCTTTAGAGAGCCACCTCTATGCTGGCGCCCTTGAATTTTGATGCAGTTGTAAAGGTAGGCGAGTAACCAAAAGGATTGGCTTAAAGGACCATTAATGATGTCAAGAGAGGGTGGGTGGCAGGATGGGGCATAAAAAGAGAAGCATCACAAACAATACCATGAAGAGATTGGATGGCATAAAAATGCATGCACATAGAAGCAGAGAACCTGTTCAGTACTGGCTCCATCCACCAGCAGCCATTGAGAGTAGAGTATGAATACAAAAATAATAACCATTCCTACGGCCTTTAACGCATTACGTATGTGAACTGTTCATAAAGCCATTTTTATGTTAAAGATGTATATCACAGTAGAAGTGGTGTATACCTTCCCAAAATATATGAACTAGATACAAAACTTTAGCGTGAGAGCTACAGTACATTAAACCACCTTACTGTATCTAGTCCACAGTTGCCATGGTAATGATGGATCATGTGGCATCAATTCACAAACAGGAAATCGCAAAGCATGTCACTGATACCATTCTAACCAACCCTGGCATCAATTCGCCAAAATCATAGGGTCAATAGCAGTGGTGCTAGGCTCGTTGGACTCCACTGATATCACAGGAAGTGACATCAATAGACCTAACTGAGCTGATATGTCAAGGAGAACTTAAGAGATGACATCAACAACCACCGACTTCAGAAAGTGGACCAAGAACTCCTACAGTAAATATAAATCTAATACATAATTTAAATACATCAAAGGAGATGCAGGCACGACTCACCAAAGGGCATGAAGATCAGAGATGCAACCCCGAATGACCCTTCAGTGATGTTGCTGCCACCAGTTACTGTGATGCAGAATGCCGGGTCCCCGATTTCTGAATATGGAGAAGGATCTTTTGTATCTTCACTCTGGTGAAACCCATAGACTCATGGGACGCTGAATTGAGAGTTTGGAGACCAAGGCGCATAAAGAACCCTAAGGATAGTGGTTGCATGTTCCGCCTTATCCAGCTGCGGAACCTACATCGCTCTTACTATTCACGCAGTTGGCTGGCAAAAATGGGGAGAGCGACTACTTCTGATTGCCTGAGAGGCTGCGGTTTAGAAGGGAACCTAGTTCCATTCTTTGGGAATGCTCCAAAATACAGGAATACTGAAAGACGGTTCCTGAGGCAATGTCCCCGGTGCTGTCGGTTACTGTCCCACTGAGTGCCATGTGGCTGCTGCTGGCGGTGCCGGGAGAGGAAGATTGGACAAAATATCAAATGATTTGGCTGATGCTGGCAACGGGAGTGGCAAAATGAAACACAGCCAGGGTTGTGGTAGGGTGTAGCCTCCCAGATTGAGGGACTGGAAGTCGGATTTAGACTGATGCCGAAGGGCAGAAAAAGTGGTCTACCAGAGTACGGGTTACCCAAATAAATGGGAGAGGGTGTGGTTGGCTTGGCGTGAATATGGGGGATCTTGAGGGGAGTGCCCAGGTGTTGCGATGGTGGTCGCTTGGGTGCTATGGGGATAGTTGCAGATGGACGGGTATGCTGAACTTGGGCCGTAAAAGCTCCCCTGTGAATTATTACAGATTCGGCAAACTGTACTGGGAGCTATAAAACTAGTAATGTATGTGTCATGTGAACAGAAATGTTTTAATTGCAAATATTATGTGATGAGCATAGTTTTAATAAAAAAGAAGTTTTAAAAAAAAGGATTGTGGACACAATCGTAAATAAATGTCAATTTCACCTACCTTTTTTATGTTATGGGATTTGACCATACCTGCAACTTAGTTCACAGATAAGTTCATGATATGTGCAAACACCAGCAAAGCTTAGGCCCTCACAAAGGCACCATGCAAGTACCTGCATGATATACAATGTAGATTTCACATCCTATAATTCTTTCTGTCATTGAGACAAACATACACATATAGCAACCTGGTCAGAGTTTCCATAGGAAGAGCGATTTTTGTTTTGCTAACAACTTTAGCACCGTTTGACAAATATGTACGAAACTTTCTAAAAGATGCTCATCCACCACAGCACCTTCTTGTAAAGGTATGTGCCAATCTGTCAAGTGAAGGGCAAGAAAAACAGGAGGTCTCAAAACTCTGATTTCCCATGCTAATACCCATAGGAAACTTCTATTGCAGCCACAGAAAATACAGCTGCACGGAAGTACAGCAACTTGCCAAACAGTTAGAACTTTACTCTGATAAATAGTTTTTTTATTTGGTGTTACTGCATTCAGACGTTTTCAAGAAAGTTGTGTTCAAAGAAGGCCTCAGTGTGGGCTTGACAGAGTTAAAAAAAGGGTATATGTGGACAGCTGGTGTCGAAGGAGTCCCGCCATACCAAAAATGTAAAACATAGGGCCTTCTCATTGGCCGAAGGAACTTTTTCTCAACTTGGCCATTGTGGTAAAGAAAGATCCGATTGGATGGCTACAACCCAGAAAAGAATGTTGTGGCTGCCATTACTGCACTCGGCAACTAGGTCTCAATGTCCTCAATTTTTTTTAAGTAGTAGAATGGGAAAAGGAAGGTACACCCTATCTCCTGGCACTTATAAGGAGACTCCAGAAATATACCTCAGGAGCTAAAAACAAAAAAAATATTTTGGATGCAGCAAGTATCATGGTACTTCCGCGGTACCCAGCATAGTCCTCCTCTAAGGTACTGTGATACTCCTGAGGGAGCTACCAAACATCACCCCCCATGGTACCATGTAAGCTTCTCCGGGGAGATTTCATTGTATTGCAGTACTATGGGAGTGAAGCTTTAGAGCCTATACTGTGGGCGTACAGCAATACCCATGAAAATTTTAAAAAACAAATAATAATAAGATCTGGGTTGAGGGTCGGCGAGTGGCTGGCTGCCTATGGGGGTGACACCACTGGGAAAAAACAATGGTCAAAGTGACGTTACAGTTAGGTATGGTGAAAAGAACTATTGAAATTCCTAGAAATTCACTCATTGGTCATGGTATTTAAATGATATAATTGATGACATCACTGATGGCATCTCAAATGACATCACTGATGCCATCTTCAAGTCATTTTTTACGGTGTGCTATAGAGTTTCTGGACTTGGAATTGCACTCTAAAAGGCTTCACATGACCTGCAATTTTAAGTCAAGAGGTTGACAAGGATGCATTTGCCAATGAAAATACACCTTCTGCCAAGCCCTCTGGACAGCAAGGTGCAGTGCAGTAAAAATAAATTACAGACACTCCTGAGATGGGCACAATTGCTTACAACCATAGATCCATGCTTACAAAGCCAGTGTGAGATAAACTACTTCTACGTGGGACAAGCAACATTGTACATTATTCAACAATCTGCAATGTCACAAAATCTTAAGCAAAATTCTGGAAATGACTAGCCAGACTTTAAAACATCCTAGCTACGTAGAATCTGTCTATACCACTACATTACAACTATTTAAAATGACCACGTGCCCAGATATACACTGGTGGATAATCTATTGTCAACTGAAGCTTTGGTCTTTCTCACACACTTTTTGGACAGGTTTTGGCTTTAAGCCACATCCAACCTTGAAACAAACCTCATCAACCCACATCAGATGCACTCAGCATTTACCTTGGTTAATATGTAGTAATACTTGCACCCCAAACATTTGTGTTTTGTAAACAGTGCACCATAAAACGTTCCCTATGTAAAACCACTCTTGCCTCCAAGACTTATGCTATTTCCATGCTATGCCCCCACACATGTTCACACAATAAACTCTATGCTGTATATGGCTATTGTGTTATCACTGATGTCATCTGTGATGTCACTAAACATTTCATGAGTGATGTAAAATGTGATGTGATATGTAATACATAGTGAGGGCACAGTTATTGTTGCTGCAGGGTAAACTATAACTGATGAATGTCTATTTTTTTGGTTACTAAACATCGTTTTTGTGCTATTTCTACACCTACCTGTAACATCACTTTAACTTCTTTTCAGTTAATTTCCAAGGGGTTTTGACGTAAGATCAGATCCTATTATCATACCTAACAGGAAAGCCATTTTAAACTTTGGTTTTTCAGTGTATGTATGTATGCATGTTTTTGGTATCCTCTATAGCGTGAACCTAGCCAAAAGACCGAGAAGTGCTGTACGTGGGCAGAGACAAGAATAAAGTCAACATATTAGAGGAGCTGGAGATGGAATGTGGATGGGTATTGAAATGTGATGTAGCGTTCTTTTAAGAGGTGAGTCTTGAACCCTTTCCTAAATTCAAACAGTGTTGGGGCAGTTCTGATGGGCATGGGGATGTTGTTTCAGATTCAGGATGTACAGATAGATGGAAAAGGCCTGCTGTCTTGTTTTTTCTTTTCTTTCTTACACTTCTTAGTCTGCAGTCTGATGGTGTCCTGGCTGCGGGTGTTCAGAGATCCATCCGAGATGGTGACCTTGTCTATAAGATAAGCAGGGGTGCTGTTCGTGATAGCTTTGTAAAAGATGCAGATGATTTTGAAGTTGGTGCAGGCTGGCAAGGAGAGCCAATAGAATTCCACCATGATGGGGATGATGTGATCAGGGCAGGCTTTAGAGGTTGTGGCGCCCTGTGCGACAATCTTTGTTGGCGCCACCCCCCCCCCCCACACAAACAAACATTTTTTGTGTTTAGTTGTATGGTTTCTCAACTGTATATTAAATATATACAGGATTAATTTTAGAGTATATAAAATGTATGCTCAAATTTCATGTAAATTAAATAAGGATTAGATGGGGGACAGATGTTACGACACAGCACTTCGTGCTCCTAAGATTTGCAGCTCTCAGTGTTTTCATAAGGCACATCAACAAGTCTTCTGGTGAGGCTGAGCACCTTGTCCTCTCCTAAGTTGTGTCACTAGTCCTACTTTTATGCCTATTACCTATTGCTCCTCCCCACAGGTACATTACTATGATGCAAATCTGAGTGTTCTACTGCGGCGCTTCACCCTGTCCTCACTAATACACATCACGCTCTGCTTTCTGTTGTGCAGCTTACTTTGTGCCACTAATGCACACTCCCCTATGCAACCTGTTGCACAAGTTTGTGTATAAATGTTGGTCTATTTTCACTTTTTAATAACTGTATGTTTGGTGATTTATGTGCATGGTCATCTGTTGGACTTGGGAGAAAATTTTCTTTATGGGTGTGTTTTCCTGGGTCCGTGTAACATACCATGTTGCACTGATTTCTGCCTCTTTGTGCATGCACTTAAAAAGCAAATCCTGATGGTTTGTCAATGCTTGGTATATTTAACTATTTTGACTGAGTGTTAATAAAACACAAATTGAAGTTCCACATACATGATAGAACACAGCAAGTACAGTACACAGAAGAAGAAAGAAATTAAGAGGCAAGGTCTGAACACATTGTTTAAATAGAAAGTTGCACATTTTCATTTATATTATTTTTAACAGGACCTACTCTGACCTTTCATATGCTGTAGAGAGTGGAGCTCAGCTCTCTGTGCTAAGAGATCAATTAAATGAAAAATCCCCCAATGTTCACACGAAACATGAAACCTTTTCTTTTTTTTCTGACTCCTAAGCAAAGCAAAATACTTTACAGCAAGTGCCTCCTGATTCGGTTATCTCTCTTCCATTTCTCTGCAGATTAACATTGTAGAAAAGAAAGAGGGACAACAGTGTTTAACAGTGCAGGCTTTTGGGCAATGTGACTGGCACTGATTTCAGAGCACAAATGGCACCCCCCCTGACCTTGGCACCTGGTGTGGGGCACCGCTCACACCGCCCAAAAGCCGGCCCTGGTTGTGATCATAGTTCTTCAGATCCTGGATGAGACATGCTGAAGCAAGCAAATAGAATGCCTCTAAGGGATGCCAGCGTGGTGTCTGTGAGATCATGGAGTATGGCATTACCACCATTCAGATGGTAAAAATGAGGGCCTGAACAGCAGTGCTAAATTCACATTCTGAAAGAAATGGTTTCACTTTCGTTAGAAGAGAGTGCTCGTACCAGCCCATCTTTGTTATTTTGTAATCTGTTCTTTGAGGGGGAAGTTGGTATCCATGAAAGTTGGGTACTGAAGTTGTCAAGATTCATGTCATTGAGCCGGGTATGTACTGTATCCTGTTAATTGTTTATGGCATATAAATGGAATTCTGTCTTGCTTGAGTGAAGCTTCGGGTAGGCACTCGGCATCCAGGATTGGATGATGTGCAAGGGTTTTGAGGCTTTGGATGTCTGCAGCAGAAGAGCATTTCAAGTAGAGTTGTGTATCATCACCATAATAGTGAATCTTGATGCTGTTATCTATGAACAGAGCACCAAGAGGCTCCATGTATAGGTTGAAGATGCCACTCATCACTGTGTAATATATATTACACAGTGGTCATTATCACTGTGTAGTTATACTTAGTACCTAGATACCATAGGAAATTTATATATATGTATTTTTTTTTAAAAAGGCAATCTACCATAGCTCTTTATTGGAATGTTTTGGAAAAAAAGGTTGTCCCAAAACACAATTTTGACAGGCAATTTCCAAAGGGATTATTGAATAGCACTACCACCAAAATAGCTACATAGAATGACATCAAAGTTGTCAAAAGGCTAGATCTTTACACTGAATGTGTGCTTTTTGTGATTTAGTATGAATCAGTTCAGTACTTTTTGAGAAATTGAAGTTCAAAATAAATTGATATCCGTACAGTTGGGTACGCAGGAGTTCTGTGGCATGCAAATACAAATAATAGAGTGACTTGATTAGAGTAGGCAGCGTTTTCCCATCACCCATCTCACTCCTGCAGGAGTGAGAATCTCCTGTGAATCCCGCAGGAGCTTGTGCTCTGATTGGCTGGCTACAATATGAAGAGAAATGTTGCTGCCACCATTGCAGGACATTGACACTCGGTCCAGATGGCCTGAAAATCACAACAAATAAGTCATAAGGTGGCAGGGTAGGGGATCCTTCTGCTTGGGTGCACAGCATGGCCATGGGCCAGGCCCAGCGGTCAACCTAATGCTATGTACAGCCAGAGGATGTGCATGGCAGGGGGCAGGCTGCTCACCTGGGATTACGCATGACAATAAAATATTACTTTACATTAAAAAAATACTACTTTACATTAAAAGAAATACCTAGAAATTGTCTGAAAAAAACAAAGGTTAAAGTGGAGTTATAGTTAGGTGGAAATGTTAGTTTAACATAACATTTTAAACTAAAGAAAAAACTGAAATTCACCAGTTATAGTTAAGAAAGGGGGAAAGTCATAGTTACTTTATTTAACTATAAATAGTGAACGTGAGTGCTTTTCTAGTCTAAAACTGACAATTTCACCTAACTATCACGTCATGGCAGTCACTGCTTAACACAGAGCTCCCACTTTACGATCTCTTATTGTGAGAGATGAACTGAAGCGAACTTTAGCAGATGCAGGGGTTAATTGCTTTGATTCTTAAAAGTGCATCACATGTGAATATCTTTTACAAAGATCTGTAAGAAGTTCTGTTACAAGAAGAGTCTATATGGCATAAAAAGCATCTTACATGTTGCTCAACATGCATTATTTATGTGATTCAGCGCCAAAGGTGTAAAAAAAACAATCTATATGCCAAACAGTGAATGATCTCCGTACATGAACCACAAATCAGCAATAATTAATAAGAAACCTGACCAGCTTTTAGACATTCATTTTAACCTTGTGGATCATTTGCTATCGGATTTGGAAAATTTCCCAGTGGACATGTTTTAAAGAAGAACTATCGGACTCCAGAGAAAACGTCTGGATGTATCATTTAAAATCATTGCATCCAGACAGACTGAATATTGCTGTCAATACCACCAGATTACTACATATCTCAAGACATCTCAGGACTGCATTGATTCCAAATTCTAAATCGATTCTTTACTCATGATGCTTCTTAAAAATCTAGCAGTGTCCACTGTGCAGTCACTGAGCAAACAATCTTTTACTACCTATGGAAGGCAAAAGCTGAAATGTTATAGTGGAAATATATTTTTCTTCTTTGGTTAGTCCATCTATTTGAGCCACTTCTTTCTTGGATATTTCTTTGTGACTCATTTTATCAGCTGGGATCCGTATTTTTGCCCATTCATTCCTAAGGTGCAGGCTGATGTGTGCATCCCACACCAACAAGAGCCAGAAAAAGCCATGCAGTGCAGGGGGAGCATGGTTTTGTTCTGCTACTGTTCAGATGGTATGACATTTGAACAAACACTGTAAGCTACTTACAACCTTCAGTGTATTTTTGAGTCATAAGTTTTTGCATGATTGAAGGTAACTGGAACTCATCGTCTTTGCGAACCACATTGACCTAAGGGGGGGCCTTGGGAGACCCAGGCAAGAGCCGTATCTCCTCACTCCATGCTGTGTGTTCCTTTGTGGTTGAAGTGCAGTGGTTTGGGGCAACATGAATCATGCTGGGTGGAAGAACTGATACCATCTTTGGTGAGCTAGATTGATGCCTCTGAGACGCACGCTGCTCTAAAATTTCCATTGTCGAAACATCCTGTACTCCCCAACTGTCTAGAGTTGCTAAGATGGCATTGTGCACTGATTTGGAGCAGAAGAGGGAACAATGTTATGACATTTGAATACTTTTTTAACAGATTTGGAACTTTTAGTTAGATAGAAGGTATCTGGAAATCCTCCTCTTTGTGAAACACAGGTGCATATTTACAGGAGCTATGCGCCACCGGAGGATCACTTTTTACGACGCTACTGTGGCGTAATGCCCTGATCCATATTCACAATATTTACTTTGCAGGGCTTAGCACCACATTGTAAATATGGCCCTCCTCGCCGCAGTTTTATGTGGCAAAGGGGCGTGCAATGAGTGTTGCGGTGGGCATTCCCACGCTACACTCATTGCTTTCTTGACACTGCACCAGATCTACAGGGATCTCTAAATCTGAGGCAGAGTCAAAAACTGATGCCTTTTATTAGAGTGGTGCAACGAGGAGAAATACTTTTATTTCTCCTCAATTTTTGCTCTTACTGTATATGCTGCACCCTGCAGCACACATAGAAAGAGCAAAACGCCATAATTGATTTTTTTGTGCATGGAGGTTTCCCTTTCTGCACAAACTCAATCATCCCTGCAACACAGGCACCATTGCACCATGGTGCAAAGGTGCCTGCACTGTTGCTAGGCAGCTTTATTTGCACTGGCACAAGGATGACACAGGGGTGCACCGTATTCTTGTAAATACGCCACATCCCTGGATTTCTAAATGACGCAGAGTGGTGCAGCTAAATTGCTTGCAGCACTGCGCTGTGCCATTTCATTGTAGTGGGGGACGTTGGGAGCCACGGGGAAGAATCAAAACTCCTTGCTCCATGCTGTGTGTTGCTTTGAGGCAGCAATGCAGTGGTTTCAGGGCAACATGGGCCAAGCTGGGTGGAAGAACTGATACCATCTCTGGTGAGCCAGAATGATGCCTCAGAGACTTTGCTGCTCAGAAATTTACATTGGAGAATCAACCCCTTCTCTACAATTGTCTAGAGCGGCCAAGAGGGCATTGTGCTCTGATCTGGAACAGAAGGGGGAGTACAGGTGGTGGTGAGAGGCTGCCCATGCTGCCTATGCATACTTGCATCGAATGAGGAGGCACCTGCAAAGAAAGGGCATCAGTGTCTGATGCAGCGGATATGGACATTCAGATCGACTCTGCACAATGCGGCAGAGGATAGATAATCACAGGAGTTATCTTCCTCTACAGATGGGTATGATCCATTCTACTTTCCCTTCTTTATCACTAGTGGAACCAGGGACATCACAGGATAGTCACTGCCTGCGACCCCAACGTGAACTTATATCAGCAGGTTGTGGTCTCATTTGGGTTGTCAATACCGCAAAAATGGTCCCGCAAGAATTGCCCCTCATAGAGGTTCTAACCTCTGCAAATAAAAAGGAAAGTGCCCAGGTGAGGCTGGAGGACTATTTTCGATCTCAGCCTGGGCTGCGTAGTGGGAGACTCTGGAGGCAACAGGCAGTGAGAAGGCAGATCTCTCTATAGGAAAACATATGTTGATGGTGTCCTTGAATTGTCTCCCTATGAAGGCGAGTGATATAGAATTTGAAGTGACGTTGATTGAGTCACAAGCTCAGTTTCAGCATTGTGCTGCTACCTCGATAGAGAGTGCTGAGGACTTTAATGAATACCTCGAAAACCTTTGGAGGGCTTTAATGGTCATCTCATCAGTTGAAAAAAAGGAAGATGGGTCAAATTGAGGGAGAGCTGCTCAGACCTTTCTATACTCGATGATGGACACAACAACTTGGCTTAAAGGCAGACTGCACCATCCATTGTGATTTTCTGAAATGGCATTGTGTCCATTTTCATTATATGGGTAATAATATTGATATGAGGGCTGTGGTAAAATGGACATTGGATCCTGTTGGTTATTCCTGATATAACACCCAGTTGTTTGAAGGATTGGTCTAACTTCAGTCTAACATCTTTCAAGTCTACTGTCTCTCATTTTCCATCATCCTCGCCTTCAAGGGAACTGAAATGATTCCCAGGCTTCTGGCTTGCTGTTTTGGGGAGAAGGAGGATGAAGGCATGCCGGCCAATTGATAGGGAGTGCCTCTGCAGTGCTTTCAACACGCCATAAAGGCATATTTGAAGTAGTGGCAGCCGCGGCCGTGGAGGGAGTTGCGGTGGGGCAGAGAGGCGGGACGGGGGAGGGGCAGGGTGTGGGTTGCTAAAAACCGGCATATGGATAATTGGAAGTAAGTAAACAATTTAATTAATAAAACGAATTTCGTAGCGTGCCCTGCATCGCAAAATGTGATGTAGCGTGCGCTACGAAATTCGTTTTATTAATTAAATTGTTTACTTACCTCCAATTATCCATATGCCGGTTTTTAGCACCCCCCACCCTGACCCTCCCCCGCCCCGCCTCTCTGCCCCACCGCAACTCCCTCCACGGGCCGCTGCTGTGTTGTAATGGGTGTGATTGAGGCACTACGTAATGAGAATCTGGGTGTTTCCAGCATACACTTGAGAGTGCACCTGTTGTTACTCAGGTTTTCTGCCAGAGGGAGCAACAAAATTCCTCACAGCAAAGGTGAGAGGATGGACACCTCTAGTAAGGGAGTGGGATGAAGATACAGTTACCAACACCTTTATTTCTTGGATTGGATTGTGAAGCAAAGATCAAATCCACTCAATAGCATATCATGACTCTGTGCAAGCCTCTTCAGCTATGCTCTAGGCTGCTCAAGGAGCAGGCCTTCATCTATGATGATGAGCGTTTCTTACCAACTGTTTGTTTGGGCTGAATTTGTAGTTGTTGTGGTCATAAACGTACTGAAGTACCAGATACATACAAGATACTGTATTGCTCCAAGTATTCTTTCTTGGCATCTTCCTTTATTCACTCTGACTTGAGATGAAACCTGAGGATCAGTTGATGCGTTCTTCAATATAGGGGTGATGATTGCTTGTTTCATTAAATTGGTGGAGTGTACTACTGAGAATGTAAGGATTATTAATATTGCGGTTTAAATTGTGGCAACAGAAAATAGTTATTTACTGAAAATTGGTGTGAATAGATTTAGAGGCTTTTATTTTCTAGGCTTTATATGCCCTCCTTTGTCATGAGTTTGAAAATGGTGAGTGATGAATGAACAGGTAGGAACAAGGAGAAATGTTAAGGTGCTCATAGTGCTGCATAGATATACATAGTTTATTTTCTAGAACCTTAGATTAAAAGACACTGCTTGCAAAAAGCAGAAATTCTCCTTAGTCTGGTTTAAGGCTGTGATTTAAGCCTATTTTGCCCACTTTATTACTTTGTGTCATTCCCCGTTTGGATCCTAGAGCCAGTGATGTCAACTTCCATCAGTAAAGCACATCTTTTGTGTTCCAGATTGTGTCACTTTCTGTTCGTTTCAGTTTGATCAATATGTTTTATTGCTGGATTTAATTCTTTTTTTGTTTGTTTAAGAAATTTTTATTAAGGTTTTTCGAATACAAAACAAAGGCCATAATAAAATTTAATTAACTTAAGTGAAATAAACAATCAGGCATATAACATAAGATACATTTGTAATTCTAAGAGATAAAAGAGAAAGGACAGCAGGAAAGAGAAATAGAAAGAAGGAAGAAAAGGAAAGAGGAAAAAAGAAAGAAAAGAAAGGAAGAATCAAAATGATATAGGATAATATTATGGAAAAAGAAAGAAAAAGAGTTAACGTAAAGGAGGGTTAGAAGAAAGGTAAGTAGTAAAGGGAAGCCAAAGAAGATCAGATTTAATTTTTTGAGAAACAGAAGAATAGGAAAGAGTGGCAATCCTGTGTTCATCACAAATAAAATTCCACCAAGTAAGTAACGATAATTTGGAATTATCTTTCCAAGATGATAACATTACCTTAAAAGCTAAAGCAATAAAGAGATCAAACAGTCTTGAAACAGAGGATTCAATATCTACATCAGGTGATAAAGATCTTAAAAAACATGCAGTAGTGATAAAGTAGCATGGAAGTTAAAAATTGACATTCAAACATTCCAAACTAAATTCCCAAAAAATAAAACAGAAGAACACTCATATAGTTGATGTTTTAATGTGCCCGTTTCACTAGAACATGACCAACAAAGTGGAGAGGAGGTTGGTGAAAACTTACAAATGCTAACAGGAGTAATAATAGCTCTATGATACATAAAATACAAAGATTGAGTTATACGCGCAGCAGCAGAAACTTTTAACATCTTGGACCACAGTTTCTCCCAGGTTATAACAGAAAGAGGAACGGACAGATCATGTTCCCATGCAATCTCAATATTGGACTTAGAACGATCAGTAACATTGGATAACAATAATTTATATACAAGGGCGGCTTTAGGTCTGTGGGTTGAAAATAAAGGATATAGAGGAGTAGAAGGAGTTAAAGATTGTGAGTCAGGTGGGAGTGAAAAAGTAGCTAAATGAGATTGTATGGCATTAACAATGATATTGTATTAATTGAAAAAGGAATCAGGCAACTGATAGCGTATTTGTAGTTCATGAAAGGGGAAAATAGAATAATTATGGAGAAATTGATAAACAAAAGTGATATCCTTTTCCTTCTAATATTTATAGTAAAAAGATTTGCCTTTATATTTAAGGAATGTATTATACAATACAATAGAGGATAAAAAACATAGAAGATGAGTCAAATCCTTACAAAATGTATTATAGAGTAAAGTTTGGGAGTGTTTCAAAACAGGGTTTTTGGACAAAAGGGTACAATTTGACATAAAAATAATATGTTGAAAAGAAAAATCTTTTAATAATGAACGTTCAAAAATGATCCATCTGGGGACAGGAATATCCAAAAAATCATAAGCTAATGAAAAAGATTGTTTAATTAAAAAAGCTGAGTGATAAGCTTTAAAGTTAGGAAAGCGAACCCCACCTTCATATTTAGGTCGAATAAGTTTGTGTAAAGCAATAAGTAGGTGTTTATTATTCCACAAGAATTTTATACAAATAGAGTTTATTTGTGAGAAATATACATTAGGGATTTTAATAGGAAGCATAGACACTGTGTACAACACGTGAGGAGCAATCATCATTTTAACAGTATCCAATCTACCCCACCAGGAAAGATATAAGGGAGACCATATGAGGAGGAGGGATTGGAGATTTCTCAGTAAAGCGTTAAATGTGAATTTAAGAGTATCAGTTATGAATGAAGGAGGGCAATTTGTATTGCGCTACTAAAACCCGAAGGTGTCAAGGCGCCTACCAAAACAGAACAAGAAAAGGGCAGGGCACAACTATAGGTATGTCCGCACAAAGAGATGGGTTTTAAGAGCATTCCTAAAAAGCTGAAGAGTAGGAAGGGACCTTAGTTCCAGGGGGAGGGCGTTCCACCACTTGGGAGCCAGATTAGAAAAAGCTTTACCACCCCATCTGGCTCTCCGAATACGGTTATATATCAGTTAGGGTTGACGAAAACCAAATGCCAAGATATTTAATTTTGGAGGGACACCAAGTAAAATTAGTATCACTAAACACAAATTGGTAGCAAATAGAATTTAAAGGTAGAACTTCTGTTTTTGATAAATTGAGTTTATAACCAGAAATAGAGGAATAGAGTCGAACTTCATTCATAAAGTGTGGAAGGGAGTCAACAGGATTGGACATATAAATCAGAATATCATCTGCATAAGCAGATATTTTGAATTCAAAAGAGGTAAGTTTAAAGCCAGTAATCTGAGAGTTAGTCCGAATACGCTCCAAGAATGGTTCGAGGCATAGGATAAATAATAAAGTAGAAAGAGGGCATCCCTGCCTTGTACCTCTAGATAAAGAAATACATTTGGAGAAATGGTTATTAACAAAAATACTGGCTCGAGGACAAGAATACAAAAGTTTAATATAAGAAATAAGAGGGACCAAAACCAAACCATTGGAGAGTTTGAAACATGAATTGCCAAATAATATGGTCGAATGCTTTTTCCGCATCTAAAGATAGAGCTGCAAGGGGGTCCTTACATTTTTTGCCATGGGAAATAATATTAGTAAACATTCGAGCATTGTCAGAAGCTAATCTACCTTTCACAAATCCAACTTGATCAGTTTTAATCAAAAGAGGAATTATGCTATCAAAGCGGGACGCAAGTATCTTGGCAAAAATGTTACAATCATAATTAATGAATGATATAGGGCGGTCATATTTACAGTAAGAATGGTCTTTATCAGGTTTAGGAATTATAACAATTAAGGCATCCATAAAAGACCCAGAAGCTCTAGCATCAGCAATAAAGGAGTTGAAAAGTTGTAAAAGTTTGGGGGCAAAAATTGAGTTAAACGTAGAATAAAATTCTACAGGTAACCCATCAGGGCCTGGTGCCTTCGATTTTTTCAAAGATTGGATGGCATTGAGTACTTCCTGAAGAGTAATATCCTTCTCTAATGCGTCAAATTCATCAGGAAGAGATGGTGGTGAGGGTAGACCTGAGAAAAAGGTATTTAAATTTTGAGTGGAGGGGAATGTGTCATCAGAGTAAAGAGATTGATAATACTCATGAAAGACTTCGGCGATATCTTCGTCTGATGAGACTAGTTTTTAGTAGATTTGTTGAGAATAGGGCCAATAGTTTTACGTTCAGACTTAACTTTTAAGTAGTTTGCTAACATCTTACTCACTTTATTTTGACCTCCATGATATTTAGACTTATTTTGTAACTAGACTTAATCTTAAGCAGAATGCTTCAATAGTTGCTAATTTATTCAGTTCAGTTTTTCCTACAATTAAATCATGAAGGGCATTAGGAGATCTAGAAGTAAAAATATTTATGCTCTAATCCTTTAATGTTTTGTAGTTGATCCTCATATTTATTTCTTGTGGCCTTCTTCTTCTTTGATACATAAGAAATGGTGAAGGCACGGAGAGCAGCTTTAAAAGCATCCCAGTTATTAGAGACAGAAGTATCTAATGGGTCATTGAAATTAAAGAATTCATTAATAAAAGTGGTGATGTCTTTGATAAAAAGTGTATCAGATAATAAGAAAGTATTAAGTTTCCATCGATTAAATTTGGAGAAAATAAGTGAAAGGTCTAAAATAGCATAAACAGGTGCATGGTCTGAAATAAAAATGGATCCAATTTCAGATTTTTGAAAAGAGGGAAGTAAGGACTTACTAACCAAAATGTAATCAATCCTAGAACGAGTATGATGTATATTTAAGAAAAAAGTGTATTCAAGTAAATCAGGGTTACAGGTTTTCCAAACATCAAATAACGGACGAGAGGCAATGGCCGATTGAAAAGATTTATGAGATTTATCAGGTTGAAATTGACATTTGGACAATCTATCAGAGAAAGGGTCTAACCATTGGTTAAAGTCACCAGCAACAATAATATTAGGGCAATCAGTTGAGGAGAGAAGAATTTTAACATCATTTCAGAATTTGGGATCAGGTCTAACAGGACCATAGATATTTAACAAAACTAATTGTTTTGTACCACAATCTTAGCCATTACCAATCGACCATCATCATCATTTTGAGTGGATAAAATTTGAACTGATAAAGCTTTAGGTAACAATATAGCAACACCCCCTTTTTGTTGGATGCAGGAGAAAAAACAACTTGGCCCACCCGTTGTCTTTTTAACTTTAGTGACTCCACATCTGTACAATGAGTTTCTTGAAGAAAAGCAATGTGAGAATTGAGTTTAGATAAATGAGACAGTACCTTTTGTCGTTTGACTGGATTCCCAAGATCCCGGACGTTCCACGTGACAAAGTTACACATAATGGAGGATTGGGAGGATGGAATACATGCGGAGTAGATACACTTCAAGGACAGGACTACAAAAAAGAACACAACATACAGAAAAATTACATGAAGACAATCCAACAAAAAAAACGCAATACTAGAATACAATAACCCTAAGTCAATAACAAACAACAATGGAGAATAAATATAAATACAAGGAAACAAAAAGTATACGATCAAAGAGAAAGCAGAAAAAGAAAAAGGAGAAAAGGAAAGGGATAGTTTAAGAAGAGAGAGACGAACAGACAGATCAAAGCAAAACAGCCAGACTTGTAAGAAGAGAAGAAGACAATGAAGAGGAAGCATAGTGGCGCGAGGCAAGGCGGATTCCCAAAATAAAAAGAAATAAGATATAGGAGAAAGAGAACCATAATTAAGGGCATCATACGAAAAGATAGAAAAGAGGAAAGTAAGAAACATTAATTATAATGCAAAAAAGTAGAACGAGTTAGTGTAAAAAGAAGATTCGGGTAAATCAGGTAGAGAGAGACAAAGAGCTAAGAACAATACAGAGATTCAGACAGTAGTGTCCATTCCATTGGAAGAAAAGGATTGAAGGAAAAGTTTAAGTTTTTCAGGATCATCGAAAGAGCGTGAGCGCCCAGCATGAGTGATCTTGCAGAGACATGGATGGAGTATGCCATATTGGATATTAAGATGTCTCTTTGAGGACGTAAAGCAAGAAATTCTTTCCGTTGTGCATTAGTTGCAGTAAAGATGTCTCGAGAGATGAAGATGTTATGACCAGACCAACTAAGCCGTCTCTTGAGTTTAGCAGCCTTCAAAACAGTCATAAGTTCAGTAAATTCCAAAAAGAGCATAATGATACCACGTGGTTTAGCAGGATTGGAAGTAAGGCGACCCAGGCGGTGAGCTCTTTGTATATTGATGGGAGACTCTGAGGATGGAAGATTGAGGAGTTGAGGAAGAAATTTCTGAAGAAACAAGACCATATTGGAGCCTTCAACATTTTCCGGAATACCATATAGGCGCAGGCTATTACGATGGTTGCGATTTTCCAAATCCTCAGTATGAATCTTTAACTTATGAATTTCCTATTCCAGAGTTAGGATCTTAGTAGAGATATCCTGTAAATCACTGACATGTTGTTCCAAATCCAAAACTATGCTTTCCATAACAATCCATCTATCCTCTATCTGTTTCAATTTTTCATTGGTGGCAGTCATAAAAGGTAGAAGGCCTTTCACCTCATCCAAGATAGAGACCAGAACGAGATTCTGTGAGGATTGAATAGGTGACGGTGGGTCGTTTTTATGCCTCTTAGGTTTCGTGCCCGTAACAGAGGGTCTGGAAAATGTGAGTCACTTGCCATTATATCGAAGAGAGTGTAATAACGCAAAGTTTGAGCCACAGGAAAAGTGATGAGATAAGGAGTATCCCCGGTGAATGAAGACAAAGAATTTCTCAAGTAGAGAAAAAACAAATCAACAGTCTGTTGCAGAGCAGCTTATGGAAACGTGAGCTCAGCGGCCAAAAATGGCGGCCGCCCACGTCACTATAGAAGAACAGACGTCCAAAAATAGAGCTGTCAACATTAAAACTGGAAATAGCGCAACCTAAATCATGGCATAAATCCAGAAGATTCATAGACAGCAGCCACACAACAACGTAGTGTAATTAAAATAATAGCAGAAAGTTGTTGAGAGGAAAGTTCTTGAATGGAGCGCAAAAAAGAACATTTCCCAGCACATTCAAAATATCATCGAATGGCATCAAGTAGTATCACAGTTCAAGCAAGGTGTGAGGTGAGAAAAAAAACACCATTGCGAGCCATATATTTGAGGAGTTAGGAAGTATATGCATTCATATTATATGGCATGTGGCAAGAAAAGAAAATTAAAAACTTTCAACATATAGAAATCCTGTCCCACGTAGAAAAATAGAGAAAGAGGCAGTATTCAATAAAGGAGACAAACACCTCAGTAAAAAGTAATGAAAAACATGATGCCAGTACAAGAGGCTTCAACGTGGCATTTGTAATTGAGGAAAAGAAATTACCGGCAGATGAGGTGCGAGCGGAACGGCCCAAAATGGAAGCCACCCGCATCGATTGTGAGGAGAAAAACACCGGAGCTTCGAACAGTGCGTTCAGGGCAAGGAAACGTCCAGAAAAGATACCAAGCGCTCACGGCATCTTCCGCAACATTTGCCCGTGGTTGTGGAGAGTAAAGAAATTGAAGAGATGATTCCCCGACGAAACGAGTTCCGCCGACGAACAGAGCTCAAAGGAGATCCGCCATGATGCGTCGGCGCCGAAGCCACGCCCCGCTGGATTTAATTCTATCCTTCGAATCTCTCAGGTTATCAAATTGTTAAATGTGTTTGATATTTTGTGGTAAAGTGTGTTTTACAGGATCTGAATCTGAATTTAGACTACTAAGTGAAACTCATCTTCTCTCATTTTATTGATTTACTGATTTGCAAAGGGTAAGGGGTACCCTTAAAGCCCTCTTCCCCTTTGAAAATCTTGAAAACAGTTTGTGGGAGAGCTTCCAGTGGTCCCTCAGTGAAACTTAAAAAAGAAAAACCTTTTTAAACGCAGTCCTGTTTCCTTTAAGGAAAATTGCTGCATTTTTTTTTTTAAAAAAAAGGTTTTCTTTATTTAAACACAACTGCAGATATGTTCCTCTGCTGACCTTTGCAGGTAACCATCCGTGTAATTGTGGCCAGTCGCAGGGAGTTGCAAATGTGACCTGCCTAATGAATATTCACTATTTTGTGATGCGACCTATTTATACATATGTCAGATCACAAAATCAAAATTGATTTGCAAAACGCTGGGGTGCAATTTATGATAACTATTTGCAAGTCAATTCTTAGTACATGAGGCCTTTGGTTCTGGCTTGAGACAAGAATAAGGGGTTAGATAGGTGGAGGGTGATCAGTGAATGGTCAGACCAAGACGGAGGTTGCACTGTTACAGATGTGTTTTCTATTTCATAAGCAAACACATAGTGCATGTTGTGGAGCCAAGTGGGTACGGCCACAAACCACATGTACAATACAAAGAGCTGACTTTCTCAATTAATTCTGCCTCTGATTTTCTGCAAACCTATGTGGAGAAAATATTAGGGCACTGTACACTTTATTGAATTAAAAGGGTGTGGAGATTCATTGTTAACTTTAATAAATACAAGTTTTTTTATTATCTTTTGACTTCTGATTTCGTAGGTTGAAGTCTTGTCTAATATCTATTTTCAGCGTGACTGGTTGATGGTAAAACGCAAGATGAAGCAACTTGAAATGAAGGATTGTAACTTAGAGGTCTCTAGGTGACTGTAATGATGATGAAGCTTTTACGATGTTACTCTAGAACCTGGAGAAGTAAAAAAATGACCACCAAACTTGTGGCAATTTACAAGCCCCTATCACCACAGGAACGTCACTTTTTTCGACGTTTCTCTGGCGATTCGGGCTTTGCCTTATTTACAACGCAGAGTTAATCCACTTAACGCTGCTTGTACCCTTTCACTCTATACTTAGCATGATAAGGAAGTGTAAATATGGGGCAGCGCCAAAATTAAGACAAAAAAAATCCTGGTCTTAACATGGTGCAACGAGGAGAAATGCTTTATTTCTCCTTGTTTTTTCTGTTTCTATGTGTGCTGCATTGTGCAGCACACATAAAAACAGCAAAACGCCATGCATGATTGTTTATGTGCAGGAAGGTGTCCCTTCCTGCACATAAATAACCATTTTTAAAATGACAAGTTGCAACTTCTACATGCACAAAGCAGGACACAGAGAAGTTATAACTCGCCATTTAAGATTGTTTATGTGCAGGAAGGCACACCTTTCTGCACATAAACAATCATTCCCACAACGCAGGCACCCTTGCACTAGGGTGCAAGGGTGCCTGCATTGGTGCTAGGCAGCTGTAATTAGTGCCAGTGCAGGGGAAAACGCAGGGCTGCACCGTATTGTTGTAAATACGGTGCAGTCCTGCGTTTCAAAAGTGGCAGAGCGCTGCATTAAGACAAGACTAACAGCGCTTAGTCACTTTTCTTGTAAATATACCCCTTGGTTTCTCTGACCCTAGGTATAGGATGGGCTCAAAGAAAACATGTTGTCGATTAGGTTTTTGGGTTAAACCTATGTTTTACTTGATTCCATAGGGCTTCTCCGCGAATTTTATTTGGAGCTTCCTTTGTTTACGTCTGTCTTGTATAATGTGATTTACTGGTTCGTGTAAACAACAAAACAGGAAGAATTGAAATACCAATGCGGTCTCTAAGTATTCTAGGACAGCATATGCACAATAGTCACACCTCTACACGAGTTGCCTCGGAACAGCCAGTACTGAGGCACCCACCTTTTCTTTGCAATAGGAAGGTAACTGAGGAATGAATTATCAACAATCGCCGGTGGTGGTGAGCATGTCAGTCCCACCTTAAAACCATTCACACTATCGTTTTCCCAACTTTGAAAAGCGTTATAAGGCTGTGAGTCATCTGATATGGCTGCCATCTGTATTCCTGTCTTTATCACTTTGATAACAGGCACTTGGTGACTCAGTCAGTAAACACTTGCTGCTGACATCATCTGTGACTTCAGTTAATGAGTTCAAAAGGGAGCAAACTAAATGACTAAAGTGCAAAGGCTCTTAACTGACTGGCAGAGAACAGAAAGAAAGAGGAAGGACTATGACATCTCTGTTATTAACAACAGAGATGCAATACACATAGGTTATTCTGCAGTCTTTTCCCAAAAGACTCATGGGAGTCGTAGTTTAATTCAATTTTATTTACCATTATGTAGTAGGATATGTTCATGGCTGCTATGACAGTAAAGCAGACAAGTGGTACATAATAGAAGCCTGCAAACCGACATACAACTGTGTGCCATTAAATTGGATGATAACAGTTATTGCTGTTTACAGTGGTTTGAAATGACGGAAGTGAGCTGTGAAGTGACATATAAAAGCAAATAATTCGTATTACTATTGAAGGGGACAGAGATCAGGCAACTTAATGTTAATAGTGAGGTACGCACTCTGCAAAATGTGTGTGAACATGATGTCATATGTTTAAAACCCAATAAGATGACTCAGTACTCACTGTTGCAATGTTGATTAAAAAGGCTAACAGAAAACCTGTTGTATTCAGCCCTAATAAACAGAGAACGTTACTTGTAGAAAGTGCCATATAAAGAAAGCTGGTTGCCATTACGTGGAAGTGCTGAATTTGGATGTAAACATTTTGCCTGTTGGTCTGAGAGAGAGGGAGTCTTTCTTCAAACATGGATCCAAAGACAGAGTAGAAGAGTGTAAGCTAACACAATCACCTTTGGCAATGCCCGGGGGTGCAAGGTAATGCGGGGACAGCATGCATATGCAGGTTTCTTGGAAATGTATTACATCATTGTCTTGAGTGTAATAAAATAGCTTTTGAGTTTTATTTTCTTTGCAGTTTTAATAAAGAAGAGTTGGATGTTTTAGGGCCAATTCACGAAGGCATGTTAAATATTTAAAAGAGTATGACCTCTCGTTCTCCTTTCCATACTGATAAAAGATTTTGTGAACCTGCCCTACAGGGGTCGTGAGAGTAGGGAGCTCCTCGGGGTTCAGCACTCTTTAATAATTATTTAATATCTATTTTAGACATATATTTAATCTGGCCAAAGAATGTGAAGTGCCCATGCAGTCATATGCTTTCACACAGATTTACCTTAAATTCTGTGCACAGACTAAATCCTGAGGGGACCTCTAGTCCTGGGTCTGTGGTATTAAGGTTTGGGTGAAAGACAGTTATCCCCAAATCAATTAATCTAAAACAGACCTGATGTTTTGGACTGATTCAACAATTATAGCAGATATTGAAAAGACTGGTACATGGGATTTCTCAACACCAAGAGAATCTTCAAACTTATTGAGAGCAGGAAGGGCCAGTCAGACAGTACTTACCGTTGTACGGTTGATAAAATAACTAAAAAAGAAAGGGCTGTATTCAGCCCTAATAAACAGCAAACGTTACTTGTCGAAAGTGCTATTTAAAGAAAGCTAGTTATAATTACATGCAAGTGCTGAATTTGGATATAAACATTTTACCTATTGGTCTGGGAGAGAGTGAGTTTTTATTCAAAAATGGATCCCAAAACAGTGTAGAAGAGTGTGAGCTTTTCTCCCCTATGCTCCCCACCCATTGCAACCCCACCCATTGCCCCGACCTCCTCCCTGCTCCCTGGAGAACCCATCCCCTCTTTCCTCTGGACTTGATGTTAGTCCGTTTTCACATACTAAAACAAAATTGGTGAACCAGTGCCGCCTAGCTCATAACTCGATATACCCCACCCCCCAGATCTCCCAATGTGCTAGCTTTGGTTGGCCCCCACATTATACTGTTTAACCTACATTTTTTTTTCTTTATCAAGTTCCTATTTGTATCCGTTTTCACCTGCCAAGCCAATAGTTTCCCAGCTCCCGCCCCAAATTCGAAGTGGGCCAGCCTACTACCCTCACAGCGCTTTTTAATCTGGGTCTGCAAGATAGTTTCTCGTTGTTCTCTCGGTGTTTGCAGCTTTTTCCCTTTCAAAAGACCACGATCCTCATCCTTACTCCTTATTAGACTTGCCTCTAGAGACTTCATTTCTGTCTCTAACCGACTAACCTCAGCTCTATAACTCCTATTTCTAAAGCATAGGATGCTGGTAATTTACCCCTTATATAAGCCTTGAGTGTGTCCCAGACTGCTGTAGTAGAAGCGGAGCCTATATTATATTTCAAAAACTTGTCTATGTCACTGTTCAAGTGGTTCATTGCATCTGTATCAGAGAGTATGGTACGGTCTAACGTCCATTTCTTCTCTAAGGGCCAACATTTTAGAACCATACTCAATGTGACCGCAGAGTGATCTGAAAGGTGGGCAGTCAAGTAGGTAATATCCCGAATATCTTCCCTCAGGTTTAGACTTGCCAGAAAATAATCAATTCTGGACCCATGTCCATATTTTTTATTGGGATAGGAAATGCCTAGCAGACCGCTCGACCGGTCTCTCCATAAATAACAAAATGCGCTTTGCATAATCATTGTCTGGAAGTATGTACGTGATTTAGGGGTGGCTATTGCTCTGCTATTTTTAGACTTATCCAGTCAGTCAGTCAGTCAAAAAAGACTTATCCAATTTGATAAAGGTAATAGAAGGCATACAGAAAGGGGCCAAACTAACAAGTGAATTGGAAATAGAGGCAGCTTTCAATGAGTACTTTCGGAAACTCTATGCTGAAGAGCGGGTAGAATCTTAGGACGAGGCTGGCTATTGGTTGGGGTCAAACAGTTAAACCTCTAGACTCGAATCAGCAAAATCTTCTTTTTTTTAACAATTCTTTTTATTAAAACAAATCATCAGTGAAAAATACAATACAGAAGATTCATATCACATTCAGCACCTTTCCCACAGGGCGTACGGGACACAAAAGTACATACATGGCAGAGATCTTACGGGATGGGGGTTCATCAAAAACAGCATTCCTGGGTGGCACACAAATACCTCCTCTATAATGATTCCAGGATCCCCATATTGAAGCCTACTTTCGAGGGCGGCCCCTTGCCATAAATACAGTTTTTTCCCGGAACATGCTCCAATCTAAGTTACTCTTCCAGGTCTCAAGGGTGGGAGGCTGCTCCGATCCCCACTGTTGTGCCATGTTCCTTTTAGCTATCATATAACTCAATGTGACCCATTGTGTCAGCAAAATTTTCTTAATCAGGAAATAACTGAGGATGAGGTTAGGGAAATTATGAAGACAAGTAAAGGGGGGACAGCTGCCAGACCAGATGGGATACCAATAGAGTTATATAGAATTCTGGGAGAGGTTCTACTCCCGTTCATGACACTAATGCTTAATAATATTCTGGGAAAAGTCTTACAGCTACCTAAATTCTGGGTGAGGCAATAATCACATTGATATTAGAACCAGGGAAAGCCCCGCTTGGTGCCATATAAGCCAATATCCCTGCTCAATGCAGATTACAAAATGTTTGCAATGAGTCTAGCAGACAGACTAAGTAAAGTCATAGGTGGGATGACACATAGTGATCAGAAGGGTTTCATCAAGGGTAGATCTCTACATGAACTAACATATAGCTTGATAGGTGCGATAGACCTAGCTTCTGCTCTTTCAATTCCTCTAGCAGTGGTCACCCTAGACGTTGCCAAAGCCTATGACAGAGTAAATTGGTCATATTTGGCGATCATCTTGAAGAACAACTATCTGGGTGACAATTTCTTTAAGGCTATCCAGTTAATATATCACGATTCATCGGCTAAAATATTGATAAATGGCAACCTGACAGAACCTTTTAAAATATCCAGAGACACTAGACAAGGCTGCCCTTTATCCCCTCTCCTGTTAAACCTATATATAGAGTCCTTAGCACAAACAATCAGAGTCGCGGCCAATATTCCATGTTTTGGTTATGAGGGTAGGGAGTAAAAGGCAACACTCTACGTTGATGACCTAATGGTGTACACCTCGGACCTCTCGGCTGCCCTCACGGTCATCTTTCAGATTACTGTGGAGTTAGGCAAAGTGTCAGGATATGACGTTAATGCTGGAAAAAAAGAGGTAATGGTTTGGAATCTTGAAGGGGAGAGCTTGTTAATTTAAAACAAAATGAGATATCTGGGATTGAACATTCTTCATGATATTAATAAAATCACAGGAGCAAACCTAAATACTTTTGTAAGGGACTGTACTCAGATAATGAAGGGCTGGGTACATCTCCCTTTAACAATCTTTGGGAGGGGGACCTGGTAAAAATGTTATCTTTGCTAAAAGTTACTTATTTGCACTTTGAAAAGTCTCAGATTGATAGATTCCAGCAGGCCATTAATGCATTCATACGGGCCTTTAAGGGCATAAGAATTTCATGGAAGAAGTTACGGCGGAAAAGGGAGAAGTGGTGTTATCCCTCCCAGACATTCAATACTATGCATGGGCCTTCCAGCTGACACACTCAAGAATGTTAAATTAAATCAGGAAAAACTACAGCAAAAAATTCAATAGAGGCAGAGGCCACTTTAATTTTAAGAGACTGGGTAATGGTTTCAAGCACTTGTAGGAGCTGTTTTGCTTGTATAGCATGCCATCATCACTTCAAAATAGTAAGGCGCCCATATCTAGCTCACTCTCTGAGCTGTGTGGTACTTCATTAAAACTCAGAGGGTGACTTCAAGCGTGTTTTGCGCTGACTATGCTTTCACATTTGAGGGGTGCTAGTTGTTGTGCCGTACACCATCCTTTTGAGTCGTAGGACCAGGAAGGGAAGGACAAGGGAATTGAAGTAGGGAGGAGCGACAGAGAACTACTATAGGGTCTACATAGTGGCCAGCTCGGAGTGGACCCTGAGACGGTTAAAAAGTGAAAACATCACTTCCACTTCAGTGTGCTGGCCCTTGGTGCATTTGTGACTCTTCTCAATGCGTGAAGCCATGACACGGAAGGAGTTGACAGCAGGGAGGGCAGTTGGCATTGGCAACAGTGGTCATTGAGTTCCAACAGGCACCAAGTTTGTCACTACTTCCAGAGGCCAGGTGAAAAGCCGGCATGAGTTGCGGCTGGAGGGGTAGGGACAGAGCTGAGGTGCGAGCCAAAAGGGGACTGTGTGAGCTCCACGGATAGACCAGCGTGATGAGAGCAGGGAAGAGGGTCAAAGTGCTGGAGCAAACTGAGTAAGAGAAGGCCCCGTCAACCTGACGCGCAGGATTTGTCTATCCTCCCCATTACCGGAGCAGTCCTGAGGCCCTTGGACTCTGCCCGAGCCAGACGCCAAGATCCATGCATGGAAAGCGGAGTCGCAGGTGCAAGAAGAGTCAATGTGGGGCAGAATACGCTGAATTGAGAGGTAACTATTGATAGTGTTTAGCTAAGAAACACATTTGGCAGTAAATTGAAACCACCAGATGAGCCCTCCTTGCTCCATAACATATCTGTGAACTTGGAGCTGGTAACTCCACCTGCAAAGTGAAACTCTGTGAGCTCCAACCAGGCCTAGTTAATTCACCTACTGCTAACTGCAGGTCAGGGGTCTAACATCCAATAAGGGCAGCACTCTAAATGAGTACACCTGCTACAGAAACTGAAAAGCATGGCTTAAAAAATCTCAGGATGATAGCTAATGCTGCCTGGGTGTATGCAACCATCTGGTCACAAGTTTAAAATAATTTACTAAACAATATAATACAAATAAATACTAGTAATATGTACACTACTGGATGACTGAAAGTTTCCTTTGTATCTATGGAAATTGAAAGAAAAATGTTTTGCATCTTTGAGAGTAGGCCTAACACTAATTCCTCCTAACGTTCCACATAACCTGTTGAGCTGGGACAAGCACCATCGGCAGGAATCAAGGTGAAGAAAAAACTTGGAATAGTCTTTGAGAATGAAAAGTTCTTTGTTTTGTAGGCAAATGTCATTGCCAAAAACAACCACCCTCCAACTGTCCATGCTGATGGTCAGCCTCCTACATATGACCATCTTGTCCTGCTAAGATTGGGTTACTGCAATATAGTCGAAAGTGGTTTCCCAACAGTGCAAATTCAGAAATTACAAATAATACAGAATTGGAAACCTCAGAAAGGAGGAGCCCATTTCACCTGCCCTGAATTGCCTGTATTGGCTTCCTCTACAGTGAAGGATCAAATTTAGGCTCTGGGGTTTTAGGTTTAAACCTATAATAACTGATAAAACCCCACTGAAAGATAAATAGCCCTCACCGGTGAAAACATATAAACACTGAAAAAACACCTGCACAACCACAAACTAAATGCCATTCAAAGAAAGGAAAAAAAGAGTGAACGTCATTTTTTTCTTCCTGAAGGTGTCAATACAATGTAACTTTGTTATACAAGCTAGCAGTAAGGAAGACTGGCTAACATTATTCTGCTTGAGTTTTGTTCTTTAGGGATGCCACTAAAATATTGTTTCTTCTTCCTTGTACTTTTTTCAGTTTCGTGGCCTTTGGTCTAAAGATGCAGGGTTTAGTTTTATGTTTTAGGTCTAGTTTAATTATTTTATAAACTGTAGAGAATCAGAAAATATCAAACTCATATTTGATATTTTGGCTGCATTTGATTCTTTCACTAATAGGTAAAATGGCTGGTTTCATAAAAATCTTTCCTAATATGTGTCATCACATTTACCCACGGAGAATGGGTAAAAACCCTTAATACATCAGACCATAGTTTCTAGTGGGTCTGTATTGATAGTAGGCGAATTGCCAGCACCTCCAGCTTAAAACATTCAATGCAAGGTATAGTGACAAGTATATATATCACCAAGCATCTGGGATAGTGGTGAAAACATGACACCAGACTTTTGGAAAGCATTGAACTCAGTGTCACTTGTAATGCTCTGCAAAAAAGGTTATTTCCAAGTTCAACAAAGATTGGAGTGATATTGTTTGTATTTGCAGTGATTCAGCTACGTATATAAAAAAGTTGTGTGATGACCTGTCAAAACTGATACCCGAGCTGAAGTGATTCCCTGTAGGAGATCCTTGCCACTTGTTAGATGGTATGCTGAAAGCATCTTTACCATCTTCAGAGTTAATGAAGGATGCTATTGACTTTTTAGTCCATTCTGGTGCACTGTTTTCTTATGAACAGGAACTAAAATGCAAATATTTATCATTTCATGCTTTATGTGGCATCAAAGAAAGAGTCATCCCAACTGTGTCCCTTAGATGATGGTTCTCAGCCCAAGGGGCTATTAATGCTGAGAGGGCCTTTTCACAGAAGATTACATGGGAAGGAAAGAGCAAGCGCACATGACCCAAAGACTCACTGAAGAAGTATTGTATGATATACTACAATAAGATTAATTTGCAAAAATCTATTTGGACCTCATATACACTATAAGTACACTGTCTATATACCATGTTCTTTCAGTGCAGAAAGCAAGCAATAATAAAAGCAAAACATTCCATAAACACCGGAAAAACACTTTTTCTGTTTTTAGTGGCGCGAAAATGTGTAACCACTTATAACAACAGTTTTTTAAGATATTGAAAACACTGAAAAAACCCCACCAGAATTTACCAAAAATAGAAACTGAAAACAGGAAAGCCTAATCACATTCAAGATTTTATGGCTCCTGCACAAGGCACTCCTTGGAAAAGGCCCACTTTAGATGTAGAATCAGGCTACACAATTTTACCCCTCTAGTAACTTGAGATCTTCTCCTGCATCCAATCACTCCCTCCCAGGAACTGTGCAACAACCTCACAGACTTCTTCCACAACAAGATATTGGCCATCTATGAAAACTTCAAACACCAACCCTCCAAAGAAGACAGCTTCAACGAGCTCACACCCACAAACACAAACCCCAAACACCTTCTCACCCACTGGAAACTCCTCACCGTGCAAGACACTATCTCCATCATGAACTCTGTGCACTCAGGAGCCCCCGCCCCATCTTCAGCCTCGGAAGCAAGACAATCGGCAACAAGCCCAGGAAGGCCCTGAACACCTCCATCACAGCAGCCTCCATCCCTGAGGACTAGAAACATACTGATGTAATGGCCCTCATGAAAAAAACATGACTACCAAGCCAAAATTAAGAACTACTGACTCATCTCTCCACACCCCTATCCAGCAAAAGTCCTTATGAAAGTGACTGACCAGCATTTCACCCAACAACTAGAAGACCACAACCTCCTGGACCCCTCCCAATCCAGATTTTGAGCTAAGCACAGCACCAAGACAGCCCTGATCACAGTCACAGACAACATCAGGGCCCTCCTGGACAGAGAGGAAACAGCAGCCCTCATCCTCCTGGTTCTGTCTGCCGCATTTGATACCATCTCCCATCATCTCCTGATCAACAGACGCCACCACATCGGGATTCAAGGACACCCTAACAATGGATCGCTTCGTACCTCACTGGCAGAACCCAAAGGATCTGCCTCACAACATTCACCTCAGAGCCCAAGAAGATCGTCTGTGGACTCCCCCAAGTATTGTCCCTGAGCCCGACCCTCTTCAACACCTACATGACCCACTGGCCACCACTGTCAGTTCACACAGATTCAACATCATCTCCTACGCCAACGACGCACAGCTTATGCTTTCATTGTTCAAAGATCCTTCCACCACTAATGCTAATTCCCACAGATGCATGATGAATGCTGCGGACGGGATGGAGGACAAATGTCATAAACTCGACACCAAAAAAACGTTAGCCCTCATCTGTGGGAACACACCTGGCCATGGACCAACGCATGGTGGGCTACAGAACTTCGCACCCCTGCCCCAACAGACCATGCCCATATCCTCTGCATCGTCCTGGATAGCAAACCATCCATGGAGAAGCAAGTCAACGCAGTCTCATCCGCTTGTTTCCTCACCCTTCGGATGCTCTGCAAGATCTTCAGGTGGCTACCAGCAGACCCCATAAGGACCGTCAAGTTGGTCCTCATCACCAGCAGACTGGACTACAGAAACACGCTCTACATAGGAATCACTTCATGCCTCCTGAGGAGACTCCAGACAATACAAAACTTAGCTGCAAGACTCATACTCGACCTCCCCAGAAGGACCGACATCACACCAAATCTCAAGAAACTACACTGGCTCCCGATTCAGAAGAGATGCCAGTTCAAGATACTGACAACGCCTAAAAGGCCCTGCACAGCGAAGGACCAGAATACATTCACAAATGCCTGACCCTCTACCAACCGACCAGACATCTTTGATCAGCTTCCTTACCCCTTGCAGGCACCCCACGGATCCGTCAAGCCAACAGCGGAGGACGCTCCTTTTCGCACCTGGCAGCCAAGGTTTGGAACAACCACCCCATGCACCTCAGGACCACACCTTCGCTCCAGCAATTCAGAAGAGAACGGAAGATTTGGATGTTTGAATGATCAAACCTCCAAGTAGCAGCAAACAGCTCTAGCGCCTCGAGACCCTTACGGGAGATTTGCTCAATAAATGTTTGATTTATTGATCATTAGAATTACAGCGGAAAATCTGAACTAAACCAAGGTAAGTACTTCATAAATTTGGCCTGAGAGTCTTCAAATGCTCTTAAGCCAGGTAAAACAGTATTTGCACTGACTTAAGTGAAGACAAAGACATCATGAAAGGAGAGGGATGGAATATGAGCTTTGGAGCCACTGCTTTGGAATACCCACCCATTAGACATCTGAGGCTTGTCCAATATTGTACTTTTCAAATAAGCCTAGAAAGGTTTTGTCAGTGGTCCTAGTTTTCTGGTCTGGGTATGTTTCTTCACTTCTTTTTATAGTTCCCAGTGTTAAGTCACCATTGGTCTGCGCCTGTACCTTCGCAAAGTAAGTGCAAAACTTTAATTATGGCAACATTTCTAAGATTGGACCTGGTGTCCATATGCATGCAAAAGAAACTTAAACAGACATAACAGTATAAGATTATTACATGTCCGAAATAGCTCACATGGTGCACTATGGGACTCAGAGTCATAGACAAAAACAGTGTAGTCAGTGTCAGACATTTGTAGAATACATAGAATACATTTGTGTATTCCACACATAACTTTTTTAATGGTATCTCCATTATCCATTTAGATGCACCTGGGGAAGACACTTAGGGCCATATGTATCAAGCTAATCAGCATTCGCAAAGGCCGGGCCATATGTATCAAGCTAATCAGCATTCGCAAAGGCCGAAATTCTGCGAATTTCGGCCTTTGCGAATGCTAATTTGACAAATGGTATGTATCAAACATGTGTAATGCAAAATAAGGAATAGCAAAATTTGCAATTCCTTATTTTGCGATTGCACTTAAGGAATCGCAAATTTTGCGATTCCTTAAATGCAATGTATCAAACAAAAAATATTTAAAAAATGCCATTAAGGATTCGCAAATTACCACCAACTTCTAGTTGGTGGTAATTTGCGAATTCTTTTCAATAAGCTTTACAAAAGGTGCCATATGACGTCAATCAGGGAGTGGGCGTCAATCAGGGAGTGGCTACATTTGTTTTCTCTTTTGTTGCTGGTGCTGTAACTGACCTACATGTTTATTTCATGGTGTCAGAATTATTGGGAATGACAGCTTCTCAGTCAACTGTTTAGTAACACCTGCCACTGAAGGTAGCTTTTCTTTGAGCAATCATTCAAGTGTGGTGGCATTTTGTTACAGTATTGTGGCTATGAGAATGTCTTATCATGTGAAGTAATGTGTAGCAATGTGGTCCCTGCACCTTCTCTTCTCTTCTCCACTGCTCTGCTCTCCTCTATTGGCTGCTGAACAGGTGGACCAGGATCCTCCTCCTCTGATTCAGATTTGGACACCGCAAAGTGTAGGCCTCTTCTGCAGGTAATATTGTGTAGGATGGCACATATTTCAACAATCTTGCAAGTGGTTTCTGGTATATATTGCAAGTGCCCCACTACTCTTATGGAGGCAGCAAAAACCAGATTTGAGAAACCCAGATTTCAATTCAATCACAGTTTTGGTGCAATGATGTGCAGTGTTGTGTCGCCTTTGATTTTCGATGGAAGAAAGGTAGGTTGTGAGGATCCAGGGACATAGGGCATACGCACTGTCACCTGAAAGACATATATAAATTAAGGGTTGCAGTAAACTCTGCTCCGCTGGCGGAGTTTACAGAGTTTTTGTCACTCCACCCTCAGCAAAACACCGCCACCTGCCACAAAACGGAGTTTACCGGCACAGGGGAGTCACCTGTGAAATTCACAAATTTATTTATGTCCCTTGTTGCACACTCCTGGGTCGTATAACAACAACAACCAATCATGAAGCAGAACATATTCAGTCTGACCTATCTGAAGGCCAGCTGAGCATGTATGGTGATTGGAGAATTGGGGGCATCTCAGGCTATCGTAGTGTGCCGCCCAATTTCTGACGTGTTGCTGAAAGGCAATAATGATGATAAAGGCATACTGGGAGCATTACTAGAAGAACAGTGAGGTGAGCGAGGTAAACACACAATAAATGACTCTAGAGAAGTGCCAGCTGCAGGGGGAGGAGAGCATAAAGGAAGGTGCCGCGGACTGTTATACATGGTGTTTTTGGCCTGCCCCGTGCCTGCCTCTGTGAGGTCCATGAGCTCAACGGCAGCCTCTACTCCCGTGACCTTGCCTCCGCTCCACCCAATCTGGCTAGTGGGGACCGAAGGCACAGATTATCAAGCTGGTCCTGCTGCCACTAGTTGTCTGGACTGTGAAGCCAGGCTGGTCGGTGGGGGCAGAGAGTACAACACAGCAGCTCGGACTGAGACTCTACAGATTGAAGTGCAGAGCAGCCACTGGAGGGGGCACAGTAAGGTGGATCCTGATTCAGGGGAAGGCTGTTGGACAGTTGTTTGTTCCTATTGTTGTGCATCACTTTTAAGTGTATTAATACTTCATGTTTTCTATTTTGTCAAACTTTGAGAAGGAATTGTTTGGAGACCCATTAAGGTAAGCTTTTCTTGAATATCTGTGGTACAGAAGGTTAAACTAATATATATTCTGGTACATTAACTTGGTTAGATACCATGCAGTTGATCAGTATTGGGGCCAATTGACATCTTCAGCAGCTCCTCCCCCACTGAAGGTCAAATAGGGATCCCTGGTCATGAAATCAGGGACACCGAAATCAAGTAAAATCATCAAGAACAAAATTTCCTCCCGAGCTCCGGCATTGAGCCGCATGCGGAACTAAGTGGAATTTCACGGAGTTTTTAGATAACTAAGCGGAATTCCACGGAGTGATACTCCGTGAACTCCTTCCCGTCCTGATATCAATGTGGGATAACATACATTTTGTGAGGAATGGGCAATATCATATCAGCATTTACTTTAATTGTCAGTACCTAATAAGTATCCATCATCAAACACCCCACGTTCCAGTCGTCTGTATATTCCATTGTTCCTAACATGAAGAATTGAAGAATTAATGGGTGCTCCCTGGATATTGTGATACGATGTTAGTTATGTTGGGGGCATTACAAGCCACCTGCATAATAAGGCAGTGCGTGCTTTTCCAGTTCCTAAAAATGTATTCAAAATGGGATGGGGTACTTATGGGCACATGTGTCCCCTCTATACACCCTATGACCTGTGGAAATTTTCCGATCTTGTAAAATTGCAATTTGGTAATACACATTTCCTCATCATTCCTGGGCATGTATATGTGGTGGTGGATGCTGAGAAGCATGGCATCGAGGAATGAAAGGAAAAACGAGAAAGCAGTCTCTGAGACACCCCACTTGCAGCAGCAAAAACATCCTCATAACTGCTAGTGGCTAATAGGTGTAATGAGCACAACACCTGGACATGGGTGGGAATTGAATTGCTGTGCAGAGTACTGATTTCTAGGTGTGCATTTAAGAGGACAATTAACTCCAAAATGACTGTGCTACTTAGCCTGCATTTGTCATATATCTCTTACTCCAATTTGTCAAAAATGGTCAGCCTGACCCTGAATATCCCTTCTTGTCTCCGCCTCCTCCTCTGCTGTTACCACCTGGTTTGAATTGGTGGTAAATTGCATGTAAATGTAGGCCAAATTGAGACTAATCATCACATGCGACTACCACAAACATCTTGTTTGGCAGTTGTTATTAGCAATTTCTTATTTCTGATTTGCCATCTCTGTTCGCAAAAAATCACAACCAGTCGCATCGCTATTTTTGGTTTGGGAATGGCTTTTGTACATGGCGAACAACCGTTTTTCCATTCGCAAACCACTGTGCTACCGTTTTGTGAACCGCTATTCTTTTGTACATCTGGCTCTAAATTTCTAAAAGTGATTTACTTCATTAAAAGGGCCATCAGCTGAATAGATATGTTCAAGCAACCTACTGTGAAACCGGGGAACTACGCAAACCCTGAACTTGTTTATCCAGATCTAATGACAGAAACAACAACACCTCAGACCAAAGCAGCCTACCTCAATATGTCCCTGTGCCATTGGGACCACATCCCTGAAGGCCACCAGTAGCTACTTAGCTCAATGCCTCTGTACACGCGTACCAGCCAGTGCACACTTTCAGATCTCAAGACAGCATCCAGCCTCTCTGCAATGGCTCAGAGCCAGAAAAATGTTCAATAAAACAATGCTCATGCATCATTTTATTTTACATTTGCTGGCTCTGAGCCAGTGATGTTGGGAGGGGTGGGGCTTAGGCATGGGAGGGGAAGGAGGAGGAGGAGTGCTACGTGCACTCCACTCCCTAAGTGGGCATACAGGTTTTGCCGGCAGTCTCAGGCCAACCAAAACACACATAGGATTTCTCCACCCCAGTTGCATTGAGCAGCGGACTGGAGAAACCCTACAGACTCCCTGGTCTGAGCAAGGCATCATTTCTGCCTACTCAGACCAATCCCCGCACGGGGAATGGATAGGGAGTCTGTCCTAGGGACTATTGAAATCAGCAGGCAGGAAGAGGAGAGGTGATGGGAGGAGACGCGACGCTGGAGGCGGACAGCGACAAAAGGTACTTTTTTTATTTTTTATATTATTCTCCCCCTGGATGACCATACCTGCCCCACCACCCTTTGTTTATGGCAGCCGCAGGGTTTCTAATCTCAAAGGCTCTTTTTGAAAATTCTTTCAGTCCAGACCTATACCCTACAGTGGTCATAGCACCATTTGATTGGAACATGTTGTAAACATGAATGTGTAATACATGTTGCAGGGACACAAATTGATGATGTGTTTTTGATTTTTTTTTTGACCAGTGAGATCACGAAACATGTGTTGACTGAAGTTTTGGGCGAACTGTTTGAATTACACTAAAAATAAGTTGAACTATTTGAAACGTTCGGACAACTAAATTTAAAATTGGAATATGAATTAAATTATTTGAACATTAAATGTGGGAGTGGTGCCTCTACATTCTGTTTAGACTTGGGCAATTATTAACTTTGTCAACTATAAAATAGCATAGAAAAGCATACCAGATGTTACAAAACAGCATAGCCGGGTGCCCCTCTAGCACCTTTATTCCCTCTTGTTAGCACAGTGATTTGTAGCCTCAGCTGAAAGAAGCGCTATATGGTTATAGAAAGAGAACTTTCCTCAAATGGCAACTTGGAAAGAACAAAAAATACAATGAAAAAGTAAAATTGACTACTCACCTGCTGTTATCCCATAAGAATCCTGTATCTATAATATCTCCTGCGACTACCAAAGCCAGGCCAATGAGGAGGCCCACAGCAGCTTTAAAGGAAAAGGCAGGCAGGGTAGTAACAATAATGAATCAGAATAATAGCATGCCAGTGAGTTTACATGTAGGGGCCACATGGGAGTGTCAGAAGCCAACACAAAGAGTTCTTTGGCCCCATGTTTTTTTCACTGAAAGCAAATGGTGAACACTATGGTGGATATTGAGCCAAACTAACATATTAGTATATTAGTATAGTTGCAAATCTGTTTCCTGGCCTTCCTTGGGGGCAGTGCTTGTCCTACATTTGTCATGAATCTGACTCGAATGATCAGAGATCCCCATAGGAGCAGAGATGCACCTTACAGGCTGAAAAGCCTCAAAGAATGGCACAGAGTTCTCTCCTTGGAAATCCTATAGGCTACCTTATTCTTTAGGTAGTGGTGGCCTGCAATACTAAGACTGCACAGACAACCAAACAGTGGAGCTAATACGTTGGGGAATAACCTCAGGTAGAGTTTAGCAAAAATAGGAGCACACCAACCCAGATGTGATAACCACAGGAATCTCTGGTGATCCTTCCCGATGGAAACTGTCAGGACTGTGGGTAGGAAGCTTGCACTACAGAACAAAAAACAGTCATTGCCTTGCTTGCTTTCTCCATTCAAACACAGATGAACGGAAAAGAGGTGAATAACTCATTGAACTGGGATGTGAAGGCTTGGAGTCCTGCAGAGGGCGGAAGATAGAGGGGGCACAAAAAAAAGAATAACCAGTTCTCTCAGCTGCCCCCCCCCCAAGCTTCTAGTCCATTTGTTTCATTTAGACGTGGGGGAGAGTACAGATTAACCATTGGTGTGACACCTGATGGTCTTCAATCAAAGGTGGCAGCCGGTCAGACATCTTTCATACATCAGGAGGCCTGACCACCACATGCTTGTCCGTTAGATCACAAGCTGAAGTTGGATACATCTTGGGGAAAAAGCTATGGAAAACAGGATTCTTCAGATACTACCATTCCTGCATAATCAACCCCTATATTGGCTTGTACGTGGAGAAGGACAATGGGATCGGCCCATGATCAAAGACGCTTCCTCCATAGAGGCCAAAGGTGCCACTGGAATCAAATTTTGGAAGTTTATCATCATAACAGCCATATGGAGACTAAGCAGCTAACGCATCTGACACTGCGACTGGAGAAGCTTCTGCAGGTTTGAAAGCATGGCCATCACCCTTTTCTTTTAGGGCCTATACTAGTTTTCACATTATTTTTCCTAGCATTTACTCAGAGAAATCCTGCAGAGGCAAGTGGGGATTGGCTGGGTTGTGCTTTTCCCATTCCTTTATTGTCCCTGAACAGGAAGCGCATCCCTTTGCTCCCTCCAGTGACGGAGAATGGGCCCACCAAGAGCTGTGTTTGTGCAACACAACAGAAACACTTCCGCCTACTGACACACAGCCGTTAGAGTGCAGATAACCCTGCTATTATTTACAATCCAATATGGTCCCTTAGAGAAGCAACAAAATATAAGGTGCAAGCACCCCTCCTATTTGAAGCTACAGCCATACTTTTCCATAGTAAGGCACCAGCTCTAGGAAATGTTATACTTCTTTGCCTCATGGACACAGCCCTAATGACGGATGCTCCGCAATCAAATTATGAGGGTGAATGGTCTCAAGCCACAATTGCTGACTGCATCCACTATAGAGTCATACAAACATGGTATATGTTCCCTGCTCTTCCATGCGTTGTCCAGAAATCTCCACTTGGACTTAGGGCTCTACCTGCTTTTGCCCACCATCCTGTACCCTTAGCACTTCTCACCATCCAACTTCACCAAGTCTTGGGGGACTCTTCCTCCTTGACTAGCTGCAGAGGTGCTCAGGGAGGAAAGAAATACCTAGACCTTCTCATGTCTCATAAGAATACTGAGAACTCACAAAGCATCTATCTGAAGACAGACTAACCGGGAGGCTTGATGAAATGGGGATTAAAGAAAATTAAATGACAGCAGAGCTCCTGTCTTGGGAGCTGTGCTCCCCTCAATAATGTTAGAAATGGAGTGAGGAAGAAGATGACAAACTAATGTCCCTGGTTCAATCATTTGCAGGTTAATGTTCTTGCTGTAGCTTAGTTATTATGTGAATAGAATGGTAACTAGATGATCTATGACTGCTTTGTGTTCTCTGCATCTTTGGGATTCCTACGTTCTGTGTTTTGACTCTTGGAAGTTACGAGCTGATTGGGACCTGCCAAGAAGGGTTAATGGTCTGTTGCAGTGCCCCTGAATAAATCCTCTTGGAATTACACATTAAAGTGTCTTCATTTATTTGGATCTTAACGTTGGGGACGAGAGCCTGCTGAGGACGGTCGTGGAAGGACCATCAACCTCCTCAGGAAATCCATTCATTATATTTTATTGAGAAGTGCTTCTAGTAGTGACGCTGCCTTACCTCACTACTTTATGGATGCAATACTGTAAATTTGCTGGTGGTTGTGTATGCGGAGCAGCGTTCTGATGTGTTCAAGGAAGGACTAACACACCGGTACAGGGAGCCGTAGAGCTATGTTTAATGGCAGCCTCACTTTCCGAATAATCACATCAAGGTGACCAGTGAATCTTGCCGCACACAGTTGCCCTGGAGGGGAAGGGTCATGCCGAATCATACAGAGTTAACATCCGCCGTGATGTGCGATGAGCAGACGATGCGCCGCAGCCATTTTGAGTTGGGAGGTGCATTGTGGTCATTTTCTGTGGGAATTAGAGCCAAGTATGTAATGGCCACTGATGTGTCAGATGGAGATGATGGTGTTGGAGGGCAAGCGAGGCTGCTTGCCAAGACAACACCCTTTGTTCCATGCCTTCTATTATGGCTATTGCATTCTTCAAGTCAGGATTCTTTGTGAGAAGGTTCTCTTGCCCTTTGATGTTATCAGTGCATCTAACAATCTGGGCTCTGACCAACGAGTCAGTGATTTGTTCATAAACACATGTGCACACTAATACCGTCAAGGATGCAACATGACTGCCAATTGTTTCTGTTTCCCCTGCACTCATGTAAAAACTTGTGCTTTTCAAAAACCACGTTGATTTGTGAGCCAAAATGGTTCTCCAACATCATCACTGACATTCCATAAACATTATTAGGCTCTCCTTTTCGTTGTCCAAAAAACATTTCATCCAGATCACATATACATTTCTGCCTTCAATTCCAAGATTATGTTACAAAGTGGCTTGTTTGTGTACTGCCAAAAACGTTCTCCCCCAATAGCAAGCAAATAGGAAACAAATATATGTCTCCATCACTTCCGAGGCAAGATAGGCTCACCCTTATCAGAGAGGAACTACGCAGACTGGGACATACTTTTTTTTTTTAATTATTTTTATTAAATCAAAACAAGCTTCAGATATAAGCATTTCAAGGATATACATATAAAGCAATTGCCAGACATGGCCATACCACGCCTTATAGAACACAGTGTACAAGTATATTGTAGGCAATGCCGCCCGCAACCCACTGGAATGCGTCTCTAAGCCCTCCCGTTCAGAACCCCTTAGACTGGGACATACTTAGATGAGGCTCTATTTATTTGGCCGATACCAAAGGATTTAACTCTTAGAAGCTGGAAGTGAGGGGGGCATGGCCTGACACCCAAAGAAGAAGGTAGCTTATGCACAGCTCTCCGAAGGGCGGTATGGACTTTAAATCTCACATCAGTGGCTCCTCCCTTTGCCGCTCGCCATATCCTCTCCGGATGGCGATGTGAACCATGGGAGTATGGTTCTTCATCATTTTACAGTAAAGCGGAGTTCACTTTATACCTTTACACATGCTGTGCATTTCCTCCTCACATCAGTCGCCATTTTCCTCTTCAGCAATGTTGGAGCGCTGAGGCAGATAGAGCGAGCCATTTAGAAAGTTTCCATTGGCAGCTTATCTTTGTACCAGTTTACCCAGCATGTGAGTTTCACGCCAAGCACCGTTTCCTTAACATTTGTAGCACTATGGGGACGGAGTAGTCTTTCTGCTCATTTTAGCAAGCTTATTTCTGTCACACATCAAGAAGATATAGTTTCTTCTTTAGTCTTCTCCTCAAAACGTCACCACACGCAGCTTTGTGTGCATTTTCTACCAGATAATAACAGTGCAATTAATTTTTTTAAATGGGCAGATTGAAAAATCTATCTAAAGCACATTTCACCTACACCTCTGGCTCTTCGCATAAGTCTGTTTTCTGTATTCTTTGTCATTCACTGCTATTGGAAATGGAGGAGCCCTGTTCTTCTGGGTCTCGTAGTTCACATTCCTTCTCTGCTGCCATTATCCCAGCATCTAGCTGGAAAGCCCTCCACTAAGAGACTGTCACTGTGCCATCCTTTGTTTACCCATGTTCTACAAGTCTCCTCTGTGTGGAGCCCGACATTGTTGCCTTTTCCAATGTGCCCTCACCATCCCCATCCTCCTTTGATATTATCTTTAGGTATGTTTCCTTCCCTCACGTTTTTAGGTCTCGCCTGTCGATGCGCATGCGCATCGAGCAAGCGAGACTATAGGGGCTCATCCAGACTTTATCTAACTTGCAAGGAATCGTGGCGATTCCTTGCAGTGCCCGTGACTTTTAAGCTCAATGCGCATGTGCATTGAGCTTAAAAGCGCGTGCACATGCCCCCAGCCGCCTGCCTTGCCTACTCTCTCTCACAGCCTCCCCCAGCTCCGCCCCCTCACTACTTGATTGCACGGCCGCTAGGCCGTGCCTCCCCTACTCTCCTCCCCCCTCCTCCTCTCCTCCCCTGCCTGCCTGCCGCTAGGCCGTGCCTCCCCTACTCTCCTCCCCCCTCCTCCTCCTACTGCCGTGTCGCACCTCTCCCCTCTCCGCCCCCTCCCCTGCCAGCCGTGTTTGTTTATTTTACCCGCCGTGTCTCTGCTGCTTCCCCCTGTCCTGTCTCTCCTCCTCTCCCTCTCTATACCCTCCCCCTCCCCCCCACCACTCCCATCAAGTCCCTCTGGCCCTTCCCTCCTCCCCGGACCCCTCCTCCCCTGCCCCCTCCTCCCCTGCCCCCTCCACCCTTTTTGTTTTGTGCATGAAGACGCACACAGATTTATCATCGCCTCCTGTGGAGGAGAAGTTGCTGAACCTTTATTACTCCGCGGCTCTCCCGCCTCCTTTACAGTGCATGATGGGCTTCATGGGACACTAAACAGTGTGGCTGTAATCTCTCTCTGACACAGGTAACCTTTCCTTATCACTTGTAATTGTTTTTTTCCGCCTATGTCTTTCTGCCCGTGTTTTTAAATGTCGGGTTCACCCTACGGGAGTTCGTTAGTGCGGTTAATTATGTAAATTCCATCGGCACATCCACCCCGTCTGCACTCACTTTTATCAGCACGTCCTCCACTTCTGCACTCGACCCTTCAGGTAGGAGCCTCTTTAAACGTGTGCACGACATTGTTGTCATTTTATTAAATAAAAAATAAATGCCTGCATTGCATGTTTACTTTTTCAGAAACTGACTGGGGTCACCTACTGATATGGCAGGGATCTTACATTCCAACCCTCCAGAATTGGGTGGGAGGTTCAGGGCGCTTGCTTTTATTTCCTCCAACTTCGTCGTTTTACCCTGCTGCACCGAAAGAGGCATTCCTGGCCTTGTTATACCGGCCATCAATCACAGTGAGCCCCCACAATGCATTTCTTGCATTCAATGTGCTTTATAAACACAGCACGTTCACCTGACGGTTTTTAAAATAAACTAACAGTTTAGATTTCTGTTTTGCTTTTCTTTTTTTCCCAACATGGAATGCATTTTTAGGACGCATTTTCCTTGGTACTTAAAAACCGAAACATAAATCATTCCTGTTAGTTTATATACAAAAATAAACTCCCATCAAGTGACAGCATTCTGTTCAAATGCATCTGTAACAACATTAGCTATAAAGTGCCCGTCCTATATCTCGCCTCCTTATACCGGCCATCAATCACAGTGAGCCCCTGCAAATGCATTCCATGAGTTTTCTAAACACAATTTGGAATGCAACAGGTATCGCATTTGTGAGTGTTTAGCTATTGGCATTCTAAATGACAATGCCTTTTATTTATGTTTTAAAAACCAAAACATAAATAAAAAGGCATTATCATTTACAAAGCCAACAGCTCAAACTCTGGTAAATGCGAGACCTATTGCATTGCAAATGCTTGTTTACATTATGTCTTCATTTCTCACTCTCTCTGATATCCTTTTCCTTCATTTCCTTTTTCTGCTATGTTTTTTATCATTGAGTCTTTTCTATCTTCCTTTCTCTCCTTTTCCACAAACATCTCTCCATACTTGGTCTACGTTACTTGTTTATTTCATGTCATTGGATATTTTTCCCAGTATTCCCTCCCTATGTCTATAAGAGTTGTATCTTGGAAGTTAAGGGTTTAGGTTCACCAATTAAACATCAAAATGTTATAACTCATCTTTCACAACCTAATTGATGATTCTTGTCTACAAGAACCTCATCCTACTGAATCAGAATCCTTGAAACTGAAAAGAGGGTGGGTTTTGGTAAAAGGAGTGGTGTTGTAACTTTATGCGAGAAGTCGCTCAATGTTCATTTCATGGGAAACAGATACTGAAGGACGTTGGTTGCTCACTAATTTTTTGATAGATAATAATATTTTTAACTTATATGGTCAGACTAATACTAATTCTCAATTTTGGTCAGCTGTTTCCCAAATAATATCACAATGATTTAATGATTGCAGGGGACTGCAATCAGATTGTTGACTCCTTTATTGATAGAAATTCTGCTTATGTGCCTAATAAGTCTCGAAAGTTGTTTGTTCTTGCTATCAAACAAAGCGCGCTGATTGATGCTTGGAAAATTTCTAACATGAATATACTTCTTTTTATGTGAATATACTTATTTTTCACTTCAACAAAAAATAGCAAGGGGTCAATGACAAACACGAACTAAGTTAAATCCCTACACAGTGGCTGAAAAGAGAAAGGAAATGAACTACTTGTGTGTAGTGCAAATCACACATAGGGTCTCCTATCTCTTGAAAACAAGGTGTATTATGGTGACCAAAAGCAGTGCTGAACAAGTGAAGTGCAAAGTGAAATTCCTGGCATTGAACTACACAGTCAGGAGAAGGACGGTATCACTAGATTTCAGGTGATATCTGTTTATTTTTTTCCTTTTCCCACTAATTTGTTGTAAAGCAGTAGCGTTATGGTCCTGAGGAAGCAGCTAGATACCACGTGGATCTGATCAGTCTGCAGAAACATGTCGACCTCTCTTTTCCAACAGTGGTTATTTGTTTAGACCACTGCGCACTCATTTTTAATTTTAGGATTGAAGTGAACCTTAATAAATAATTTTTCCACTTCCCTACCTAATTTTATAATTCTTTTCACAACTTCACTTTGCACTTCACTTGTTCAGCACTGCTTTTGGTCACCATAATACACCTTGTTTTCCCCTCACACTGGACACCACAGGTAGGATTAGGCTTTCTACATCTGCCAGTCCACTGTGGGTCCCAGATTTTATCTCTGAGGGTGAAGGATCCCAGATGATGAAGGGCGGATCCGAGTGGTGACTGATGGGAATCTTCTCTCAAGAGATAGGAGACCCTATGTGTGATTCGCACTACACACAAGTAGTTCATTTCCTGTCTCTTTTCAGCCACTGTGTAGGGATTTAACTTAGTTCGTGTTTGTCATTGACCCCTTGCTATTTTTTGTTGAAGTAACTGTTCTTAGAGATAGTAGTACTGTTGGGTCGTTAAGCCATCCCTCAGACCCCCTTTCTCCTGGTTTATTGAATATACTTATTTTTCCCAAGTCCATCATATTCAATCGCAAATTGAATATATTTTTATTTCGCATGCATAATTGCAAACCCTACATTCTGCTGACATAGGTTATATTTTAATATCTGACCATGCCCCTGGTATAATTCAATTGGACATTTTGCCTAACACTTTTAAACCTACTAGATGGAGATTTAATAATTCACTCGTATTAGATACTTCACTCACATCTGCCTTTACCTCTTTCTTTCAAGAATTTTTCCAGCTTAATCACACTGATAAACTTACGTTTCACACCATATGGGGCGCCTTGTTAGCATCAGTTTGTGATTTTGTTATAAGGTCTGTCTCCAATAAAAAGAAAGCTCCTGCCATTAAAACCAAATACATTTTTGCACAAATCAAAAACTGAAACACATATATTACACCTCCAAATCTAAGCACTGTCTACAAGAACTTGTCAATGCCAAACTTCAGTTAAAGACATTGTTCGCAAATAGTGCATCATTGTTCCTTTTAAAATCCAGTGCCAAATACTATGGCGGCCAAAACAAATCAGGAAAAATGTTAGCGTATTATCTTAAAATGAATAGGAACAGAAATAAAATCCAATCTATCACAGATATTTACTCAAATTTATTACACAAAGAAGCGGACACATTAGAAGAATTTACCCGCTTTTCTAAAACATTGTATACTCCTGAACAAGCACTTTCTGACTCTACCATCTTGAATTACCTTTCATCAACACAAAAATCCTTTAACACTCACTTAAACGTTCAAGATTTTGAGACTGATGTTACTTTAGAAGTACTTCTGAAAGCTTTGTTCTGTCTTAAATAAAGCTCCTGGCCCTGATGGCTTTAGTACCAAATTTGTATGCACTTTTTCAAATTGTTCCTTTCCAAACTGTCCCTTCTCCTTGCTTATTTTTCCAACACAGGTAATTTAGCTGGATAGACAGCTGACCTTTGATATGGCCACTAGGGTTTTGCATTGGTTCCCCCACACATCGAAGACCAAGATATCAAGCAAGTTTGTGGATATGGGGCTCATCCTAGCAAAGCGGGAAATCACGAGGCATTGGAAGGCGACGGTAGGGCCTAGCGGCAGGAGATGGAGGGCTGAGTTTGTGAAATGGGCAAGCAGCGAAAGCACACTTAGATACCAGCAGGCTAGACGACTAAATAATGAGAGAGCATTGGAGGCAGCGACGGCGTGGGAAACATTAGTGCAAGCATTGCAAGATTACCAGACGGAGGGCGACAGGGAAGAGGCTGCACCAGCAGTAGACGGCCCCAAACCTGATCAGGTACACTGATTGACTAAAGAGGTAGTGAACTCCTGTACCCACAAGACGAAACAGACCATAGCAGAACACACACCGATGGGGGGATGGGGAAGGGGGGGAGGGGCGCACCACTTGTTGGGGAGTTGGGGATATACGTAATATTGGGATATAACTATTGACATTGACCGCATATTGCATCACAGGGATTGTATGGCATAACATATTAAGGGTTGGAGGGCGGGGACACTGGTGGAGAATGGTTATTTGAGATGATTGACAAAGGCTGAGAATATGTAATGCGGATTGTATAAATATAAAACCCAATAAAATTTGTTTAAAAAAAAAAAAAGGTAATTTAGCTGGATCTTATAACCACTTCCATGCTGATGACGAGCTCAGCTCGTCATGGAGTGCCCATTGATTTCAATGGAAATTACATTAAATGTCCAGGCACTGGCTTAGCATCCAAGTGGTTAGAGGCACTTTTATGTCTTATTCTCGTATACGTTTTATTCGAAAAGATGGAAAAGATCCACAACTTTCCAAAAATATAGACTTACTTTTCTTGGCAACGTTGACTATAAGATTGTTTTGAAAGCTCTAGCCCTCCGTTTAGAACTCTTTTTACCCAAGCTCCTTGGAAAGGAGCAATCTGGTTTTGTTAAATGGAAGGTATATATATATATATCTGAGAACACTCATCTAATGTTCGATGTTTTCTCTAAATCCATGCATTTGCCTGACCCTTTAGTAGCAATTACGTTAGACGTTGAGAAGGCTTTTGCCCGAAAAGATTGGTCCTTTATTTTCCATACTCTTAACTAGTTTGTTTTTGCACCAAAAATCATTAAACTAATCTCCCTTTTATATACTGCTCCTCAGGCAGCTATTTTTGCCAATGGACTTACTCACCCCTATTTCACTTTGGGCAGAGGAGTTCGTCAAGGTTGTCTTTCTCCCATTCTCTTTAATCTAGTTTTATAGCCCTTTATTTCCAGAATCAGAAAATACCAAGATATTCAAGGCATCTCATGGAAAAATCATCACATTAAAACGTCAGTTTACACCAACAACATTCTATTATTTATCTCACGCCCCCAGGATCTATCCCAGTCTTTCTCCACGAAGTAGCTTCTTTCTCTTGTTCCTGTCTATAAATTAAACACTGATCAAAGTAAAATCTTACCGTTCAATAAATTTACTTTTGAAAGACAGACTTTTCTATTACCAAATTTTCCTGGAACAAAACAAAATCAAATAACTAGGGTTATGGCTTTCACTCGTAATCAAAACTTCTATTTCAGTAAGCCTAGCTGATGGCATAAACAAATTAACTTCCTTTACACCTCTTCTGGTGCGGCCGCCTCAATACTATAAAGATGATGTTGGTCCCTATTGTTTTATTCACTATTTCCAACATTTCATTATCTATCCCCTCTGTAAAATTTCAACAAATCAACTCCATACTTTCTTAATTTTTGTAGAATGTAAAACAAATCCTGTATATCTTTACTGAATGAAACCAAAACTTCAAGAATCAGAAGGCGGTGTTAATTTTCCTGACTTTCTTAACTACCACTCAGCTTTCCTTTTAGAAACGTCCATTCATTGACTTTCAGAACCCTCTGAATGTTCTCCTTTTTGGGCAGATTTGGAAAAATGTTTTCTCTTTACTTTCCCTTTTTTCTGAATTCTTGGCTTTTTCTAGAAAACCTCAGACACTCTCCAACACTCTCCACACTTTTTAAACTTTTCTCTAAATTACTAGAACCTTCATTGTCATGTAGACCCAAAGATACTGTTTCTTTCCTCAATTCTACGATTGCATAACATTTATTTAGTACACAATAGCAAACCTCTTTCTTGGAAATTCAATCATTAACTCCTTTCTGACTTTTGCACAAGCTCAAAAACATGGGAACATGATTTAGAAGTAATTTGGCATGTTTCAACATGGAGATTTATTTGTATAAAAATACGGAAAACCTTCCATGATGCTAACACTACACAAACTTTATTTTACATTCATAACAGACTCTATTCTCCTGCTACACTTCATCACATATATCCAGATATACCTGACAGTTGTTGGGTCTGCCATGTACACCATACAGACATCAAACATTTATTATTCACTTGCCCTTTAGTACATACGTTTTGGATGCAAGGCTGGAAGCAAATTAACTCAATTTTTAACTCCACAATACCCTTTTCCATAATTAATGTTTTCTTAGGAAGTCTGGCTGACTGATGGACTGCTGTTTATTGCTAGGAGTGCTATTCCAACAAATAACGAAGAATTGGAAAGATTTCTCCAAATTATCCTTTCAAGCTTGGTGGTATGTGGTTTGTCATAACCATAGACTTGAGACATCATACTGTCATCCCCTCTCGCTGGTTCTTAAACATTCTGTTTTGTGGTCTCCAATCACAACTTTTTGTGGTCTCCAATCACAACTTTTTGGACAAATAAGGGCAATCACCTTAATACGGAGGGAGTTCAAAAACCTCCTTGATGTTCCTTTCTTTTCTAATATTATTGCATAGTAGTATTATATATTATCCTCACATTTTTATTAAATTAACCATGCATGATTATCTTGCTATATTATCCCCCTTTTCTCCCTCCCTTTTTTCTTCAACTGTATCTGTCGTTATTTGTTTGAATTACTTATTACGCTGTACTTTGTTTACTTCTACTAAACCAACGTTGTAAACTAAACTAGTTGGAAGTGAGTTAAACTTTGTCTGAGAGGCTGGTGGAGGTGTTGTTTTAAAGACATTATGTAGAAGAGGGAGAACGGAGGCAAGCATGCGCTGACCGATGGCTATGCTTCTTCTGACTAGATTTAGTTCTGACATTTCTGCAGATCTTTCTTTACACTTTCTTTGTGACTGGAGTTAGCATAGCCTCGGTGTGAGTAATTATGATGCCCTTACTTAAGATGGTCGCCCGTCACTGCGTGGAGCAATCAGGCACGCCAAGAGGAGACGTAATAGGAGTGAGGATCGTAAATCCGAAAATGAGCAAAAGACCCTCCCAAGATGGAGCAGAACAACAACTAGAGCGAGAGGTAACTTGGTGCTTCATGATGCACCACGGGAGGACTTCACTTGGACCAAATTAGCAGCACCTCTATAAAAAATATAGAGTAAGGCATCAAATGACTTCCAGACTCAACGTGCTGGCAACTCTTGCGGAGGTGACCCACTCAGATGTTTCACCCACACCGGAAACTGGTGTCAGGTTTTGAACCTGAGCAGCACACTTTCACTAGAAACCTCACCGCTGTCTCCAGCAAGCTGTAGACCTCACCGCTGTCTACACCAACCAGGAAACTGAGCTGTAGAGCCCTGGATACTCAAGAGACAGGATACCAAACGGCAGAGACACAAGCGCAGGATGACTGCATGCGATGAAGGGTCCCACCGTGTAGCACAGATCGTCGCTGTAAATTTTGTAGTAATTAAGCAGGAGACATGAGGTATGATAAAGTAAGTTTATTAGTACAGATGAGCTACCCGGTAACGGAGGGTGAACACGCAGGAACCCCTCCGCTGCCACCAACAGTTTAACTGCCAATACATCAACACCACATTCCATGAGCGCCATCATCATTACATTCCGTTTCAAAATACAGAGAACAAAGGGTTCACTAGGACTGAACTCTCAACACTAACAGAAGGTATTACATGTGCCAAAAAGATGAGCCTCCCCAAAGAGGCATTACGAAGGGAAATAATGTATTTTTTCCTCTTTACTTGCCCTTTCTATGTGTGCTGCACTCTGCAGCACACATAGAAAGATCTGCAGCACACATAGAAAGAGGAATTTGCCTCTCAGGGTTGTTTTTGCGCAGGAAGGTGCCCGTTACTGCAGAAAAACAATCCTGCATGCAGCACAGGCCCCCTTGCATCATGGTGCGAGGGTGCCTGCGTTGGCACTAAGCAGCCAAAAGGGCGCCAGCGCAGGGGAAATGGCAGGAATGCACTGTACTGCCTTAAATATGGAGCATTCCTGCACTTTCCCTGTCGCCCAGTACAGCACAGCAATGTGACTGGCTGTGCTACGTGACATTTTCATAAATCTGCCCCTTAGTGTATCTATTCATCTGTCCACCCACATGTCTCTGATAAACTGATCAATCCTTTCTTGAATTGAGAAGCCGAATTTGGGAATGTTTCTGCTGTCTATGTGAGGCATCTGATAATTATTTGTTTGCATAAAGCGCTTCATGCTGCTCTGCTGTATTGCAGCATTTGAGATGAGGGCCTGCAGCCCTCCGTTTTCCATTCGTTCCTGGATACACTTCCAGAACTGTGTGTTTGGAAGTAATACAGCTTAATTTGAGAGAGTGGCTGTAGGTGAGGCCACCAGCACTCATTTAACGGCACTTATTTTTCCTCACCAAACTTTGATCAAAAAAAGGGAGGAAAGAAATAGGAAGAGAAAGACGGAAAAGAGTGGCATGGGAAGAATGCAGGGATTTTTTTTAAAAAAGGGACTAATGCTTTTACAAATTAAGCACTGCCTATGTGGGAGATGTCAAGGGAGATACGCACCGTTCAAACACATGCTTCATACATGGTGAGCATGTGTTGCAGCTGAAACATATGAGCTGTTGCAGAGGGTTAGAGTAGGCGTATCTACCTACTTCCCAGTTCGCACAGATCATCATAGACTGCGCCGTGTGTTTCTTATGCCATTTCTAAGCCCCGGAAAGACCAAGCGTTACAATTACCTAATTTAATAGTACTCACAAATTTCCTTCTGAACTGGCCAATTTCGCAGCCACAAGCAGACACGACACAGCCCATTAGACCCGTTGCTTCCTCCAATGCCAGTGTCACTGACATGACAAAAAGGCTCTCTCGGTTTTGCTTAGTTTACCTTAGCAGAGCCATTTATCACATCCCCGTTGTTTTCCAATTGCTTTCTGGGAGGCTAGCGTCCCAGGGCTGACTAAGACAAGCGGCTTCAGCTTCCTCCAGATCAGTGCGCCCGAATTGAGAGCCAGGCGCTGCTACTCCTAGGTCAGGCTGGCAGTGGCCTGCGTCCAGCAGCCAGGGCCTCAGATGCCGGGGTGGCGGCCCTATTCCAGGTCTCCAGCTGCATTGCTTCTTGAATGAGCCGCACTCCTGGCTGGACATGGCCTAATTGGTCATGGTGGCTCGGGGGTGTACGGTTGAAGAAGAGAATGCTTTGCTTGCCTTTTGTTTCCCCGCTAAACATTTGGGACTAATGTGTTCACCGTAAGCTGCTGATGTGCTGTATTCCTTGTGATTTTTATATAAGACCAAGTGCCAGACGGAGTGGGGAATAGTAACATCTTCTGTGCCTTTTAAAACATGAAGCATCCTGAACTATATGTAGTTTTAATTCCTAATTTTTAGTAAGTGCCACTTGTGGCCATGTGGCCACTGCAAGGTGCTAGGGGGTAGTATGGGAATATGAGAGGAACTATCAGAGGATAGGGTAGTTAAAGGGCCAATCGAATGCGAGAAACGTATCCCTACTTGGTATTCAACATCCGCCATCCTCCTACAAGCATATTGTCAACAATCTCACAACCTGAAGAGTTCACTTTTCTAGGTATTTCCTGAAAGGGCGAATATTAGGTGCTTCTCTCAAGGTGTGGTTCAGAGCAGTCCAGGGTGTGGGACCTGAATGTTCAATGAGCTGCTTGCATGTTTCTGACGTCTAAAGGTAATTGGCAATTTAGGTATGAGCTGGTGGACCGCAAGTTTCTTTCTGAAGTGCAGTGAAGAGCCATCTCTTGAAGTACCACATAGCTTTGCTCCAGTAAGAAAGCATGCACTGGTACCTAAAAAACTCATTTTGCAATGTATTATAACTGCGGTCGGAACTTAAATAGTAGGTAAAACAGTAGTGCTGAAGTAAATACATGCCAGTGAGGGAGGAGAAAGATACAAGTTAACTACTGAGAACAAACCATGGTCATGCGAGAGAACGGCTGAATCTAGAAAGTATAATAAATAAGACCAAAGGGAGCTCTAGTAGGGTGTAAGCGAGAGAGGAGACAAGACTGAAATAAAGAAAAGGGAGTAACTAACATAAAGAATCATGAAAATCAAAAGAAGGGGCAGTGATCAGAAACACATTTAGATTGATCCACTTTGTCAATGTGTTTTCAACAGATGAAGTTTAAGAGGTTCTTCAACATTACAAGAGGAGTGGTTGCATAAAACAGCAGTAACTTTCTCTTTTTTGTATGGCGGAGGTCCCGACAGAAAATATTTAGCCCTGTGTAAAGACCACTGACCCACCACATATTTCAGCTTGTTTGTGAGGTAGAGTGCATGAATGTCATGCTTTATGTGTGATGCAAGCCATCTTTAGCTTCAGTGGGACAGTTGATATAATGAAGTCAAGACAGAACAAACGATTGAACTACAGACTTGAAGGTTTGTTCAGAAATGAAATGTGTTAAGCCATAGCAATCTCAATTGGAAATGTGTACTCTTTGTGTGTGACTGGACATTCAGACTGAAGAGTGAAGCCTCACAACTTTTGAGATACTGATGACAATAGCAGCAGAGCATTACAATCACAATTTAAAGGTATGGTTGGAACACAAAGTAAAAATTGGTTGAAACTCAGGGCCTCATTTATGGAATTGACATATTGCTGTGTGAAAACAGCGATGCGTCACTTTTCACTGCACCCTCCTTGCGACACCAATGATGCGTCATATTTACAGTATGACGCATCATGTCAGAAGGAGTTACAGATACGTCAGTATTTCTGACGTATCTGTAGGCGCAAAAATGACGCATTGCTGGAGTGTGTTACAAAAGTGACGCAGCTCCTGCAATGGGTCATTCCACATGGGCAAGACCCATGTGAAATGTGCTTGCGTCAGTCTTACGACTGCCATGAGGCAGGAGTAAGATATTGACGCATATGTGTCCTAGAAGTGGTGCTGTGAAATCTTATAGATTTCACTGCATCACTTCTACGACCCTTTCTTGCGTCGGAACGCCCCCCATGCTTACATTATACCTGGCGCAGGTATAATGTGGCGCAGGGGTTTACAAAGTGACACATCTACCTACATGCGTCACTTTGTAAATGTGGTGTAACAAGGCTCATTTTTTACGCCGCTGGTGCGTCACAAAAAGTGACGCACCTGAAGCGCAAAAGTGACGCAAGGGCTCATAAATAAGCCCCTCAGTTTTTAATGGACAATGTTTTCAAGTAGTAGATTGCCGTCCTATCTTGCGCATTCTGTAGGATTTGGGCAAGGTATTAAATAACATTAGATAAGGTGACCTTGAGATAGAGCAGTGTAACAAAAGTGTATTATTATTTTCTTTTGCTGTTGAATAATACAAGTATAGCACACAATATGCCATTAATGATGCCTGTTGAAGGTTTACAAGGGTTTGACCTGCAGATAGTATCCACAAAACCAAAGCTTCAACAAAGGTATTGCTTGGGTCGCTACAGGTTCAGTTTGGACTGAGGATTCTTTAAATTGAAGCTAAAAAAAAAGAACATCAGAGGAATCTCACAAAAAAAGAAAGAATGTGAAGTATGCAACGGCTTTATACTTACGCACTAGATAAGAAATTAAAAGGGTATCAATCAGACATGTACTGTGTGCGTTTGCTGCTGACGTGGAAGTGGGAGTGCATGAGGGCAGTCTGCTCATCTCCACCTCCTCCATCCCTCCTTTTATTAGTGGCTAGAACATGAGCCTGGCAAGAGACAACCTCTGCCCAGCACCCCAGAGCAGTGAGGGTAGAGGGTATTTCCTAGTTTGTAGGTTAACACATTTTTTTTAGGGCTCGGCCTACATCCCACGAAGTGGGTGTGGCTTCAGAGTCCGGTAGAGAGGGATCCGACAAGGTAATCTAGACATTCCAGAGAAGCGCGTGAATTCTGTGCGTTATTTATGGCAGCTGCATGTTAATTGGCCATCGCATGGCTGTGTTTTTACAAAGCAGCACGCTATAGGCCATAGTCTGTAGAGTTTCTCCACTTCCTACATATTCCGTGCGAGGACGCGCACCAGAAGGCTATAATTCATCAAATACCAGCTGTCAGGGGCCGCGGTAATTGAATCCAGATGGTGGGCGCGTGTGCACCATTCTTTGCTGTCTGCTCTCGGAAGGTGTCAGGACTGGATGATGCTGGGCGCGCGTGCACTCCAGCCTCTCCTCGTGCCTCGAAGGCTGCTCGGGAGTCTGCCGGGTCAGGCACAATATGTTTTTTGTTGAAATCTGCATGTGATGCCAAATACGAGAACCAACGGCACCTACTATCCAGTGTAGGACTTAAAAAAACACTGCACCAGTGGTATAGGAATGACACCCATAGAGAACAGGCACTGCAACAATGCTGTGAGAGTGACACCCATAGAGAACAGGCACTGCACCAATGCTATGGGAGTGACATCCACTGATAACAGGCACTGCATCAGTGCAATGGGAGTGACACCCATAGAGAACAGGCACTGCACCATTGCTATGATAGTGACAAGCATAGGGAACAGGCACTGCACCAATGCTATAGGAATGACACCCATAGAGAACAGGCACTGCACCAATGCTGTGAGAGTGACACCCAGAGGGATCAGGCACTGCACCAATGCAATAGGAATGACACCCACAGAGAACAGGCACTGCACCAGTGCAATGGGAGTGACACCCACAGAGAACAGGCACTGCACTAGTGCAATGGGAGTGACACCCATAGAGAACAGGAACTGCACCAATGCTATGATAGTGACACCCATAGGGAACAGGCACTGCACCAGTGCTATAGGAATGACACCCATAGAGAACAGGCACTGCACCAATGCTGTGAGAGTGACACCCACAGAGAACAGGCACTGCACCAATGCTATGGGAGTGACACCCACAGAGAACAGGCACTGCACCAGTGCAATGGGAGTGACACCCATAGAAAACAGGCACTGCACCAATGCTATGATAGTGACACCCATAGGGAACAGGCACTGCACCAATGCTATGATAGTGACAACCATAGGGAGCAGGCACTGCACCAATGCTATAGGAATGACACTCATAGAGAACAGGCACTGCACCAATGCTGTGAGAGTGACACCAATAGGGAACAGGCACTGCACCAGTGCAATGGGAATGACACCCATAGGGAACAGGCACTGCACCAATGCTATAATAGTGACACCCATAGGGAACAGGCACTGCACCAATGCTATAGGAATGACAGCCATAGAGAACAGGCACTGCACCAATGCTGTGAGAGTGACACCCATAGAGAACAGGCACTGCACCAATGCTATGGGAGTGACACCCACAGAGAACAGGCACTGCACCAGTGCAATGGGAGTGACACCCATAGAGAACAGGCACTGGACTAGGTGGCTCTATGTGAAGGTGGCTCTGTGTGTGTGGGTGGCTCTATGTGAATGACTGTGTGGGTGGCTTTGTATGTGTGTGTGGGTGGCTTTGTGTGTGTGGCTCTGTGTTGGTGTAAATGCAATAGGTCATGCATTTGAGAGTGATTAAGCTATTGGCATTGGAAATGACAAAATGCCATTTATTTATGTTTTAAAAACCAAAACATAAATAAAAATAATGTCATGAGCAATGCCAATAGTTCTAACTTTAACAAGGCCGAGACCATTGCATTGTAAATGCTTGTTCTGTTTGTTTTGAACTCTGATATTGAGTGGTTAAAAACTTAAAGTAGACTAATACATGTAGGATTTTTTTATTATTTCGGGGGTATGTTTAACAATTTGTGACGCCCCCACTCTTTCTTTTCTTGTGTAAGTCTGTTTTATATTTCGACAGGCTAAGCACATTTACCTAAAGCAGGGCTTAATACTTCCTGCCAAATCTGCTGTCTAATCTGACACTGGAGCATTTAAGCTCATTTATGACCAATGAGAGTGCTTTCTGTGAGAATAGTGTTTAAACCTATTGCATATTAGTTTACATCCATGTTGGTACACCATTCTTCCAAATGTTCAACCAATGAAAATATATACAAATCTTGAAACGCTAGATGGCTAAGTAGCTTTCCAGCTCTGCGAAACTTATGTCCACATTTGTTCATGTCAAATGCGGCTGGAAATGGGTGCCCAGGGATGTGGCACTGCCAAAGTGGGAACACTAAGTGGCTTCTTTGGGTATTTTACCACCACAATTGACAGGACTGACATTTCCATAAGGTGAGGTAAAGCTGCTCCCTAATTCGGTGTTAATGATGCGTGACACTGAGTTTACATGAAAAGGCCCAAAAAATCCCTTTGACAAGCTTGATGTGATAGCGCTTGCCCTAGTCTTGGCGAATACACTGTGGGGCATATTATCAAGACAGGCGATAATATTATCGCCGCTTTAGCAGCAGAAAACTGCAGCTAAAACGGTGATAATGGGCTTGATAATATGCTCTATGGAATTCCAATTGAAGCCCATGTTAGATGTGAAGGACATCTAACATGGGCTTCAATTGGAATTCCATAGAGCATATTATCAAGCCCATTATCGCCGTTTTAGCTGCAGTTTTCTGCCGCAATAATTTTATCACCTGTCTTGATAATATGCCCCTGTATTCCATATATGTTCTATGGAGCTTTGGTCAGTGAAGTAACAAAACTAGAGGGGGCTCCCCTGGAAGGTACCTAGAGGGGCCCCCACTCTGGAATTAATCAGGAGCTCTCAGGCCATAGTACTGTGCTGAGCGGGGGGCCTGCAGCTCAGGGGTCCCCCGCACCGTGGGGGCCTGTGTTACGCCATTGGCTTTGGTTCAGCCTCCTTCGGCTATTCGCTTCTTTGGCTAAGTAACCGTGTGTCAATCACAGCTTGGTTCGGCCCACAGGAGTAGTTTAGTCTTATTTTCTTTCAATTAGCTCTTGGGCGTTTTGCACAGTCACTAAAAAGACACAATAATAATTTCCAATTGCTCTGTGGCCCTAGCCCTACGTTTGAGGACAGTTTCTAGTGGAATTGTTTGGACTCTCAGGCACTGGCCTGATGCGCCTGATCGTTTTGTAAATTTCAAAAATGAGTACTTCCCCGCAGATCATAAGCATACCCTTACACCACCACAGACTTTGTCCTTCTGTGAAATCAGTGACAAAGTGAATATTGTTTTTTCGCCCCATAATGTAGTCATCAAGCAATGGAGCAAATATGTTTTCCTTCAGGTACGGGAGAAGAACGATTTATTGCGAATATATGTTTTGCCTATTTATAGATTAGCTGGACTCTTCAGAGAGTCACACATTTTTGGTTTGCTAATGTGTATCTAAGCTCACAATTCTCAGAGGCCATTTTCTATAAACTTCAACTGTCGGTGCAGTAACTCTGGGCATATAGTCTAAGAAATTGACATGTGTTGCCATCTCACCTCTTCTACCACACCTAGGAAGGTTTGACTAGCATGAAAGTTTCCCACTCAATACAATGTCAGTGTAGAAAATAGCTACTTACTGAAATGTGAATTTCCTTCCATTGGATTAGAATGAGCAATGGATATGCATTTACCTTTGGTGAGGAACTGCTTGCACGAGCAGGGGTGAGTGGGTCTCTCCTCTGATGACAGCACTGGATCTCAAGGCACGGCAGGGTAATGGGCCACTGGATTGAAGCCATAAAGCAACAACCATATACAAATAAGCAGATCCTGCCTCAAAATGCAAGAGTGGTGGTGCCTCTCTTCAGTAAGTTGGCCAAGGGTCTACCATGCTGATTATTCAGTTATCAGGTTTGACTTTGGAGGCCTAGAGTACATGATGCTATGGTCACCATTTTGGACAAAGAAGGTCCATGTTCACTGAGATTTGGTGACATAACATCACAACACTTACAACATGTTTGCAACGTCATTGCTTCACAGCTGGGCCTGGAAGCTAGAGGAGTGGGCACCAGTCTATGGTGTTCGTTCAGAGGCTTCATGAATTCATCCTTAGCAAGTTTCTGCCCTACCCAATATAGCACTTCATACCCCTGATAAGACCATGAAGCTCTCGGATTTCCATTGGGTTCTTGCATTCAGAAATTGATGTGCAAGCAGAATTGTGGAGCAGAAGTACATCTTCACTAGTAAACCTAATTTTTGTGGTTTTTCATTAAGAAAATATTTTTGTCTTCCGAAGGAACCTTTGCCCTTCTACTGCCTATCAGTTTTGTAGGAATACTTTATCATTCTCACCACAATGTTTGCAAACTTTACAGATGGCCCCACCCAAGAACGCTGCAAACCCACCCTGAGTATTAGGAGGCATATTTACAAAGAAAGGATGCAGCGTGGCACTGCAAGCAATTTAGCAGTGCAGCGCTGCATCATTTACAAAATGCCAGGATGCGCCATAGTCACAAGAATGCGGTGCACACCTGTGTTTGCCCATGGGCTAGCACTACCAAAGCTGTCTAGTGCCAACGCAGACACCCTTGAGCTATGGTGCAAAGTCACCTGCATTGCAGGGATGATTGTTTATGTGCAGGAAGAGACACTTTCCTGCACATGAACAATAATTAAAGGCAATTTGCTCCTTCTATGTGTGCTGCAGAATGCATCACACGTAGAAAGAGCAAAAAACGAGGATAAATAACAGTATTTCTCCTCGTTGCACCACTCTAATGCCTGCTTTTCAATGGCATTAGTTTTTGTCGCTGTCTCAGATTTACAGATCCTTGTAAATCTGATGCAGCATCAAAAAGCACAGGGTGCTGCGGTGGAATGGCCACAGCAACACCCATTCCATGCCCCTTTCATGCAAAGTGATGTGTGCCAAGGGGCAGTATTTAAAAGCCCATGAAAATCGACTCAGGGTGGCTTTGAGTGGCCTTGTAAATATGGACCACACACAGCACCGCCAGAGCGTCAAAAAAAGTGAAGCTCCGGTGGCGCTAGAGGCTTGTAAATTTTCCCCTAGATTTCCTCACGCGGAAATCTGCCAAATACCAGCATATAGCCAGAATGTATTTGCGCGCATAATCCATTTGCAAAGATTCTGGGGATAATTAAATGGAATTTGATCTTGTAGCGCAAAAACTTGAAGAATTCGGACTGTACAGATTATCCAGGAAGATTGTAACAACAATAATTGTGAGCAGCAAATGAGAAACAATAGGAGTGGCTGCATTAGAGAAGGGAGCAACAGCAGATCAGACTGGGGTGTTGGGGTACACAGTACTGGGTCATGAGAGATGCACAAATGGGTTAACTGATGTGAAGCAATCTCTTCCACAGAAGACACAGCACCCCTAAACCTGTCAGTAACATTCACTAATATTTGAGGTGAAAGCAAGAAAGAGAGGGCGAATAAGTACTGGGTGGTAGGTATGAAAGATTGGGGACACACGAAATAAAGAGAAGGATGGAGAAAGAGAGAGAACGAGAGAGAGAGAAGGAAACGTGGCACTGGCAAAGACACAGCAGGATCTTTAGAAGAGTGTTTTAAGTCTTTTATCTGATTCCATTTATAGCCGACTCCATTGAAGTTCGAGCTGTATTCTCGCATGCCTTACTGAATAGCTTCAGGAGTGAACCAAATATTGTCTTTATTGTTCATGGATGACAAAATCAGAGTTTACCCAGTGTCAGCCTGATCTAAAAGAACCTTTTTATCCATTAGTTTGAATCAAGTTAACTGCAGGGTCTTAAGAAATCCCCATAGGATTAGCTAGGTGACAGCAATGCCAGGTCTGCCAAAAAGAGAGTTCAGGTCACCTCCCCGGGTTCCCCGCCCTTTTGAGAAGGCAGGGAGAAGAGGACTCCCCATGGACAATCCTCCACCTGCCCCGGCATCAGGAATGTCCCGTGGGTGGAATAGATGCCACAGGGCGGGCAAAGTGTGAGGGAGCTATAGGAAAGACCCTCCCAATCTCTCCTAATGTTAAAAAACATTCTTTATACTTTTTGTTATAAAGAGCCAATCTAGAAGTATTTCATGCTGACCTTGAGGTGACTTTCTCTGAAAGGAAGGGGGGGTCTCCTGTACTGTGAAGCCAAGGGAGAAGCAGGCAGTGAAAGAAGAAACAAGCCTTCTCTCCAGGGTGCTTGAAAGAAATGTAAATGTGTGCAAGTGGTTAATAGCAAATGTAAAGGCTGCTTGGGAGGCAGATTACAGCGTTAATTGATGGAGTCATTTGAAGCTTCGTGGTGACAAATATCTATTCTTTTAGAGATGTAACGCAAGGGTGTTACCATAGTTTCATTTTAATGGAAACAAGATTTCACTATAAACAATCTGATTGTGTATTATTAAAGTTTTATCTATTTTAAAGCACTTGTTTTATATTAAGCAGGTAGGCCCTGATTCTGAGTTCAGAATCAAGGTGCTTTTCATCACATCAGATATCAATACCTGGGGAGAATGTATTTATCAGGTGCAATAAATAACCCCGCGATGAGCTTCTGAAGAATAATGTGGATTTTGGTGCTTAATGTAAAATCAACATGGTACAATAACCACCATACACATGTTATTGTTAAATTCTCGCAGGTTTGATCTGTTAAAATGTAATGAAAGGTGATGGTGATTTAATATAACACACCCGATAATTACTAGATGCTGTAAATGCCACCCAACTCATAATTCCAAACCCTGTGCAAACAGGGGTTTACGCAGGGGTTGAAAACATCGACCCACTCGCAATCAGGGCCCAAATCTTTTGCAGCCTATTACACTGTGTGTAATACACTTTTGAAACAATGACTTACATATTCACAAAGCCTTCATTTCCGGCTGGGACCTCGTAGCACTATACATACACATCACTATTCCTGACTGTGCCAACCAGGATTAAATTCTGTGACTGTATGGTTAAACACACAGACGTCTGGAGTGATCACATTAACCAGTTGAGCTGACAAAATGTAACAGAGTGCATTTCCCACCAATTAATTTAATATGCATTTATTTTCCATTTACAGTATGTGCATTATATTTTACATGCATTTGTCTGAACATGTAAGGCCAACAAAACTGCATAATATTCTGTTTTTTTAGCCATATGTGACCATGCCACACACTCTCATACCATGCCCCATTGCATTCAGGATCACAGTTCCATTACTTTTTTTATGCACTTCAGCCGCTAACACTACCGACAATTATATTGAACCTAGTCACCCAGTTTTTGTTGGTTGGTCCGGCACCATTTGAGGTTGCACTAACCCTGGGCAAGACCACCAAGTAAACCACAGCAGGTTTGCACAGTATGCAAGAGTTTCTGACATGCTGGGCCAAGGCTATATGATTTTCAGGGATCCATGTAGAGTGACTACTAATACTCCCTTAATTAACCTAAATTAATTTCATGGGAAAATATCCAGTGCTGACAATTGTTGCCGGCATGGGCACACTAGAATTATCATCCCTGAAGTTCCCCCGGAAACAGTTCCCACCATGCTGGAAGAAGCTGTCTCGGACATGTGAGGTAAGTCCTCCATGCTTGTCCTTCTAACAAGGGGGAGATATGTGTCTGATCCTGAAGAAGTTCCCGGGGTGGGCTCAATTTGCGCCAGACATCTTGGAGTGGGGTAGTTGGTGTTTGTTTGCTGGGCTCCATCTTTTAGGGAGCGCTTTAGTGCGCTTTAGTGCGCAGAAGCATACGGGGGACGCCTATTTAAAGCTCCCTGCCCAGCGCAGCGGGATCGCGCAGCGGGAGCGCCTCTCGCTTAGCCTGAGTCGTGCCAGAGTCCTGCCCGTCTGCGCCCGTCCGCGCCAGACCGGGCCTGACCTGGCCTAGGGACTCTGACTAACAGCTATGTCTTTATCAGCATTTCAGGCTGTATCTACGACATCTTATACGGGTGAGTTTTTACGATCACTATGCCCTCCTTCATATTTATCCTGTTCCCGTTGCACTTTACCGATACATAATTTTCAATGTGGAGGTTGTAAATTCCGAACTGGTAAAATGTCTACTTGTAAGGCTATGAAACCGGTTCATACTCGTGGTCGTAGAAGGACAAAGATACCTCCCACTAAACACTCCACCCTCCAGTTCTGGTCCATCAATTGCCGGTCCCTACCCAAACATAAATCAAATATTTTTGATTTTTTGGTTTCTGAGGAGCCTGATGCCTTGTTCCTAACGGAAACTTGGCTTTATGGTAGCTCCGGCCCGGATATCGCGTGTGCTGTTCCTAACAACTATGTTATATTGAGACAGGACAGAGAATCTGGAAAAGGAGGAGGCATTGCAATAATCTTCAAGTCTTGCTATTTTTGCAAACTTGAAGCTTTCCCTCTTCCTGGTTGTGAGGCTGCGCTTTTTAAACTTGCGATTAACCCTCAATTTACTTTATCTGGCCTCTTAATATACCGTCCTCCCGGTAACGCCCATACCTGGATATCCGTGCTTACCAACTCTATAGCCCCTCTATTGCTTAAAGCCTCAAATTTTACTATTCTTGGAGACTTAAATCTGCATCTTGATGACACCTTGTGCGCCAATAGTAAGAGTTTCTTAAGTGATTTAGAGGTTCTGAGCTTGAGGCTGTGTAACTCAGGCCCCACTCATTCTGCAGGGCATCAATTGGACCCAATCCTTTCCAATCTTTCCTTTGACTGCTCACAGAATGCTCGTCCCTTGGATTGGACTGATCACTTTGCAGTCCATTTCGCCCTATCTGATATCAAACTGCCTACCTTGAATAGACAAGGCAAGGGCGAACTAGTCCATAGATGGGGTAAACTAGATATTTTAAAATTTAATCAGTGTCTCTTTGATACTCGCCCTCTGAATGATGAAGCTCTTCTTAAAGACTTGAACTTGGCAGTTACATCCTGGCTTACGAACGCTGTAAACATTGTGCTTCCCTCTACTCCCAGACTCTCTAAACTCCATCGAAGTCCGGCCCCATGGTTCTCGCCTGATTTAAAGGTTCAGAGAACTCATTGTAAAGCCTTGGAAAGAAAATGGAGGCGCACCTATTCTGCTTCTCGAAAGATCGCTTACAAAGAAGCACTGAAGGGATATCATTTGAGGTGTAAAGAGGCAAGAGCTACGTACACGTCAAAGATAGTGTCGCAAGCTCAGAATTGCCCTCGCACTCTATTAACTGTGGTAAAAAAACTGACCGGTGCTGATGCTCTACCGACCCCCCCTGTCTTGGAAGAAGGCCAATGTAATTCCATTGCGGAATTTTTTATCACCAAAGTCGAGCGTATCAACAACTCTATGAGTGCCTCTAACATAGCAACTCAGTCTCAACTGGGGTGCGTGACTATGACAGCACCTCTATCCCCAAGGATAATGATAACTAACTGGCTCTTATTTGATGATGACTCGTTTCTTACCTGCTTGAACAGTGTAAGATCTGGTTCACCGCGTGATCCGGTGCCTGCAAAAATCTTAAAGCTGTTCGACCTGGAATGTCGGCGCCCCCTTATGAGACTCCTGAATGCCTCCTTGAGTGAGTCTTGTGTGCCACAGGACTGGAAGCACGCAATGGTGGTCCCACTTCTGAAAAAGACTGGTGCGGACACATCAAACCTTTCCAATTTCAGACCTATCTCTTTGCTGCCTATCTTTTCAAAGATACTGGAGAGGCATGTCAACACGCAGCTTACTTTTTTCATTGAAAATCAGGGCTTCTTACATCCGTCTCAGTCCGGTTTCCGGGCTCACTACTCTACTGAGACTGCTCTACTAGGGGTGACGGAGAGACTACGGCACGGTATCGATCGCGGTGAAACTTCTGCTCTCATCCTGTTGGACTTGAGCGCAGCGTTCGATACCGTGTCTCATTCCATCTTACTAAACTCTCTCCGCTCCCTTGGAATAGCTGGCCCTGCACTTGCCTGGTTTGCCTCCTTTTTAAGTGAGCGCACGTTCCAAGTTTTCTCCCAGAAAGCTGCATCTACGATTTGTCCATCGGCGTATGGCGTCCCACTGGGATCTATTCTCAGCCCGCTGCTATTTAATATTTACATCAAACCTCTTGCTACCATCGCAGAGGAAGCCGGGCTGACTATTTTTTCATACGCCGATGACACGCAAATCGTTTTTTCCCTCTCCAGCACTGAAGACAGCAACGTGTCTGGTCTGAAAACTGGTTTGTCACTTGTGGCTGAGTGGATGCAGAAGCATCTCCTCAAGCTTAACGGTGACAAAACCGAGATTATCATCTTAGGGAAGCAGAAGGACCTCTGGGGCCCACAACATTGGCCCAGTACTATGGGCCCTACTCCTCTACCAGTCCAGGTGGTACGTAACCTGGGTTTTCTTATAGACGACAAACTGTCTATGAGGCAACAAGCCACTAAGGTGGCGGCCACCTGTTTTACTACCTTAAGATGGCTCCAAAAAATTCTCTGGATGCTGCCTCATGCCACCAGGAGAACCGTAGTCCAGGCGTTAGTAACATCCCGCCTGGACGACGGCAATGTTCTCTATCTTGGCGCAGACGTCGCGACCGTTAAGAAATTACAGGTCGTACAAAATTCATCAGCTCGTCTTCTTTGTAATATTCCGAGGAGGTGTTCGGCCGTGCAGGCTCTTCGTGATCTTCACTGGCTCAAGATTTCAAGTCGAATCAAATTTAAAGCCTTATGTTATCTTTTTAAAATTAAACAGGGTTCTGCCCCACCATATCTTCAAAGTTTAGTCCAACCTTACAGGCCCTGTCGCACTCTGAGATCATCAGCCAATTGTGATTATGCCATCCCTAGATTTAAGCTAGCGAAGATGGGTGGAAGATCATTCTCCCATCTTGGCCCCAAATATTGGAACGCCCTGCCCGCTGCCTTGAAAACCGAGACTAATATGCTCTGTTTTCGGAAAAAACTAAAGACCCTACTCTTTTAAATTATTCCCTGTATCTCTTGTTGCTAAATCCAGCTGTGTCTGATGTCAGTTTTTCTTCTTTAGTCTGTCCCTTGCGCCGGGAAACCCACTGCGGGTAGCTGTCGCGCATTATAAATTTTAAATAAATAAATAAGAAGTGGACTGTTTGAGTTCTAAGTCACTCTCTCTCCTCTCCCACACTTCATACCATTTGTTTTACAATCCTAGCTTCGAACAGACCTTTTTATCTCGTTCAGTAGGAGTGTGGCGCCTACTGGCCCCACCCATGTAAGTTTCTGCTTATGAGACACTCGGACTCCTGACCTGACATCCTGTGTGTCTTTCGAATGTTTATTTGAATAAATAATGCATTTTATTGCTTCTGGTTTTATATGCCACTAGATAAAGTTGTGTGTGCAGCCTCCCCAGACAGTGGCAATCCATTGCCTATATTTCTGAGCTGGAGGGTGTTACCCTAGACACTGAGGTGTGGGAGGATGGAGACAGGGCTGTCTTTACAAACTACACAGCAGCCTTTTAGCAGGAGATTGCCAAATAGTCCTACCTGGACACTGCCTTTTGGGTAAATGGGGAATGAGGGTAGGTTATGTTGTTAGAGGGATGCAAGCTTCTAGACAGGGCCTGCGCCCCAATACCTCTCCTTGAGTGTTACTTCCAGGAGCGCCTGATAATAGCCAGGTACAGAGATTTCACATGTCTTTTCGTTCATGTTGTAGGTAAGCGGACCTCACCTGAAGGCTGCGCCTCTTGCTGGAGAGCTTCTGATCTGCCTGTGACCTGGGTGCCTGCTTGTCCTTCTGACAAGGGGGGAGATATGTGTCTGATCCCTCAGGATTTGCCAGTTCGAGTTCTGAGTCTCCCTCTCTCTCCTTTCCCACACTTCCTTCCTGAGAAGCATGTAGCTGCTTGCCATTCCTACCCTGAGACACCTCACAAAGGCTTTATTCTGTCCAATTTGCACAGCCACAGTAGGACAGAGCTCAGGACAAGAAAAACAGAAGACCTCCTTGCCCTGTGACCGCCAGCGCGGGGCCTGGCAGGCAATATTAGAGGTATAAATATAGAAGTTCAAAGAGACCAACACAAGCACCAACATAGCCCAATCAAGACACTTGCTGAATAACTAAATTGTAAAAAGAAATGTTAAAATCAAAAACTACGACTAAAATAGAATATAATATATTTTAGGAGTAGTTGTTGCAGAAAACACAGAGCCTGGACGAGTTAGAAAATACTTATCTATTCCAAAAGAATATTCACATAAATTTACAATGAAATTTTCAAAGATACTCAATCATCACAAAGTGACTGAAAATTGGGCAAATGGGAAAACTGGTTCTTAGAGGCCTAACCAATCACAGCCAGAGCTGGGAAATCAGTTCCGGCGATACACTTTAAGATTATGTGTGTAAAACTACGGAAAATGGTCTTTGATCCTATGCACACATAAAAAGACTTTTAAAAAGAACAGCAACATTTCCATATCGTTTCCCTAAGTGCTCCTGAAATAGTGCTTTGAAGCCAGAGGGCAGAAAGGTTGTAAGAATTATGAACAGACTTGAGGAAATACCTTTCTGCCACAACTAATAATCGTAGTTGCCAGTGGCGGCTGGCACAGGTAAGAGCAGTGCAGCCGGGGTGGGGTGGGGGTGGGGGGGGTTGAAAGTCAGCAGACGACGGGATTGGTAATATAAATAAAAATAAGGAAAACCACTTAAGCTAGCGCAAGGTAAGTGTTTTTTTAATGTATTTTTATTTAATATTACATATCCCGTTGTCTGTCGACTTCCACCCTCCCCCACTTAGCCCCGCCGCTCTTACCTGTGCCTGCACTCACTGGTAGTTGCTCTTTCTGTCTGAAATATCTAGTGTTTTCAACTGCTGACAAAACATGTAATTTACTCAATACAGCTGAGAACCTTTTGGTACTTGTGGTATGTGTAAAATCAGCTAATACGACTGAATTTCCTCAGATATTATCAAGGACAAGTTCAAAGGGTCATTGGACTGAATGGGTATCCTTCAAGATTGTGGGCATGCAGTTGGGTTGTGCCATGCTGCTGGAAATAGATAGACTGCATAATAGTGATAGGGGTGCACTATAGTTCTAGGGCGAAGAAGCATCATGTTGCTGTGAAAGGGCACAATGACACCAAGGCCATCGTGTTACCAGAAGGGTATGTCTGAAACAACCAGAGGATCCCTCACCCTCTCTGGGTATAACCCCCTCTCTCCATATGAGTTCAAATGCAGGAAAGCAAAAAGCAAAAATTAGAGCCCGTCACTATTAGCGCCTCACCTCTACCTGATGAATTCAGACTGTGTAGACATGTCTTTCCTGCATTCTTTGTAGACCCACCTCTTCCAAGCTCTCCAATGCAAATTTACTGTCTATACTTATGGCCACCTTCAGTTAGAAACATGTCCACTTTATCAGGTCTTTGAAGAGCGCCAATTATCCTGGTACATAGTTTAGCTCTACACAAATAAATAAATACCTGGGAGTATGGGGAACCATTGTGCTAGAATACTTAATTTATGAAAGCATCTACACTTGGGTGGCATCCCTACTGCTATTGGCACCCAATTTCCAGGATCCTCCTGCTGGCGAAGGCTGCCCATGTTGGTGGGAGCCTCCGCCTATGAGGGCTGGTTCAAGGTCACCGCTGGATAGCAGGAAATCAACCACTGAAGGCACCCTGTTGTTGGGGATGGAAGACTCATGCCACGCTGTGGTGGTGGGGGAGTTAACAAGCAGGGAGTTGCATTCTATTCTCAGTGATGGGGCTGAATCTCTTCAGAATGGGTGATAGACAGCTGCTCCTTTTCTAGGAGTGGTGCTCGCTGCTGGCTTGTCCCTATGCTTTTAGGAGGATACACATCATAGAGGAATCGGGGTATTTGTCTTCATTGCATGAGGGCCGAAGCAAATCCTTCTAGGCTGCCGACCCAATGGATTTAAAAGGCAGAAGCTTCCCATCTGATATTGGGAAAGCATGCAAAGTATCCTGCAGATAAAAACTGGTCCAAAAACCCATCTGGTATCCCAATGCAACAAACAGGCGTGAGGAGCTTCAGACCAAGAATACAAAAGAAAGATTTTCGAAGCTTGATAGGATTTGCTAAAAATAAAATATTGAAATATGATCAGTTCTAAGGAAATAAACAGATTAAAATTACATGTATAACCTTCTTGTGTGATTATATCTCGCTCAGCTTGCTTTCACTGTAAAATATTAACATGGTTCCCTTGCAAATCCTTTTGTTAGGGTAGGATTGAGCTTCTTAGATATCGTATTTTGGTTTTTTAACAGTCATACTATTGGTATTGCTTTGAAAATGGCCCCTGTCACCACAATCTGATACTTTGGTTTAAAGTCCACGGGGTGGACTGCTCTGCGTGCACTGCCAGGGGCTCCCGCAGGCCGCTGCCCGCGGCGTGCCTCCGCGCGCCATTCCGAAGACGCTCAACCCACTCTGTGGTCTTCACAGGGATCTCCCTGTCCTTTACCATGCCTAGCTTTAATTGAATTATAATAATAGATTGTTGTCTCTTGGAGCAGGACCCATGGGGTGTAATTTCCTATGTGCCGTGCTGGGCTCATTGTCAGCCCTCCATGAATAACACATAGGATCCTTATTATAAAGTCTTCGTGAGCACCGCTGCCACCTAGCATCAGGGCCCAGTCACCTCCCTCCCTTGTGAGCTCACGCTGGTCTGGCGCACTCTCTCCTGTAATATTAAAGCACCGTCTGATTTGTTTACTTCTCAGCTTCTTGGAGCAACAAAGACAATCAAATCAAGCAACTGCCTATGTCCAAGGCAGGCTACAAAGTCCGGCCAAGCCCGCCTTACCTGCTCTGTTAAATCTGCTCGTCTTTCTTCTCTGTCTATTGCGTTGACACCAATTATGCCGCCTCGTTACTGACCGTCAGGAAGATGCCAGTCCACCCTGTAGTCTCTGTATTTCTACCCTCGGGCTGTGGGGAGGCTGCACCCGGAGCCATTATCCCAGGCGCGCGCCGTGCGCGAGCCTGCAAGAGGCTTCAAGTCACCTGTCAATCCATCACTCTGCGTGAATATATTCGAAGGGATGGGCGGTCTGCGCAGTTCCTTACACTCTGAGAGGAATGAGATGCAAACTTACACACTGAAACAGTTATTGACGTTACAGTAACGTTTTGAGAATTAAACATATTTCACAATGAGGAGAAAACATAAAGCTTTGGACTTCTCGCAGTTCAAGGGAACACCTTTGGGATCGTTAAGAATATAAGGCTTCCTGGAGATGGTCTTTGTGGTCACTGAAGCTTGACGAACCCCCTTATTTTAACGAGTTTAAACGGGCCCACTTAATTTATTTTCCTTACTTGGATTACTTTTCTTCACAGATTTATTCATGAATAAATTGGCCACCTTATTCACGTGATTGCTTTCTCCACTTTTTAATCTTCGCCTGGTCTTCCTGTATAGTGTACTCTATATGCGCAGCTGTTCATCTACCCACATCACGTCACCCACCTTAAAGTTCCGGAACTGAATTACTGTGGAACTACATGGGACTATGTGTTCTGTTAATGCCCTGGTTACAGACCGGTAAGCTCCACATGCTAAACAAAGTGAGCTTCAGCTCCACACCAGAACCCTCCAGGCCTGAAGATGTAGCCAATGCAACACCCCCACCAGGAGCGGGGGACCCCCATAAGGGATAAGGAAGATCTGGAATCGCCCAGCACTCCTGAACAGCCACAGGGGCGGCTCTAGGCTCATGGCGGCCCTGGGCAGGGAGCGCAGGTAGGGGGCCCCGGATGAGGGGGTCCGGGCGGGGCAGAGCACGGAGGCCAGTGAAGAGGGGTGGTGTTCAGGGTGTTTGGAAGTGGAACAGGCCAGAGGCCACAATATCCCTGCCAGGGGCTGCCACACAAATATGTATCCATCCTCAGAGGATTATTATATTAAGGGTATATATTGGCATGGTGGTCCCTGGGGTTTGGCGGCCCTGTGCAGGTGCACAGCTTGCACATGCCTAAGGCCGCCCCTGACAGCCAGCTCGCTCAGAAGAGGAAACCAAGGTCGGCGAACCCATCTGGGAACCACCAACAGGACAAATGCCTTCTGGTGAATCTTGCATAGGATGCACAGGATCAAGGGAAAAGTGGGAAATGCATACAGAAGGGAGGACGGCCATCGGAACGACAATGCATCCAACCGTCATGCCCCTGGGCATGGGTGGAAGAGCACAGAAGTGAGGCAGAAGAGCATTGCACTTGTCCGCGAACAAGTCGACCAGTGGATGCTCAAACCGGGCCAGGAGCTGCTGGAACACAGAGACCCTCAGCGAGAGGGCAGACAGGTAATCCGCAACGACATTCTCCCTCCCCAGGAAATACACCGCTCTCATGGACAAGACTGAAGACTCCACCCAGGACAGAAGCTCCTGGGTCAGCTGTCAAATGGAGCGAACCCTGCAACCCCCCTGATGATTTATGTACCCCATCACTACCTGATTGTATGTTCGGACCAGAAATTCCTGACCTCGGAGAGCTGGCGCAAACTCCAGGCATGCCAGGTGAACGGCCTTCAACTCCCAGGAGTTGGAGAAGCAACTCGCCTGAAGCTGATCCCACTGACCCTGAACAGACTAGGAACCCACGGTCGCCCCCCAGCCCAGGAGACTGGCATTGGTCCTCACATCATGTCACCCACCTTAAAGTTCCGGAACTTAATTCCTGTGAAACTACATAGGACTATGTGTTCTGTTAATGTGTGCCCTCCACCACCCAAGTTGAATAACCTCCATTCAGTATTAACTTACGTGGCCTGTTTGCTTTTGTGTATCTTAAATTGGGCACAGTGGTGCCAACACTGCTCTGTCTTTGCCTGCATTGAAAAGCAGTGGTCAGCCGGGCAAACTGGAGGGCCCAGTGAAAGGTTCATCACTCCCTTCACAGACGGCTTCCTGGTAACCTCTGGATCACTTCTCTAAAATTCTCTGCTTTGCTCCATACTTGAGCACAGACATTAGTTTGCTGCACAATGAATAGACCCTCTTCTGAACTTGTGGCACTAGAACCGAACTCTTTCCACTCTAGGTTAGTCCATAAACCCAAATATACGCAAATGGATCCGCCTCTTACTCGACCGCCTAGAATCGTTTTGGCCCTCGTTAGTGGTATAAGGCGCTGTAAAATGCAACAGCACAATACTTCTCATCTCGATCCATGTATAGTGGAGGGCTTTGTGGTATCAGTGCAGTGCTTTACATGTGGAGAATAAACATGCACTGAAAGGCATGTGTTTGTCTAAGGGCCCATTATGAGACGTGTAAATATATTCTTTCTGCTAGCAGCAAGCACAAAATGTCTGCAGAAAAGGCCCCAAATTTACGAAATGCGTTTGGTGTTGCATTCAGTGAACCTGTGTCTAGAATTTTCCCCATTCCAGGGTCAAAAGCATAAGTAAGTGTGGTAGAGACCCTGGTGAGGACTCTGATGGAGAACTTTCACTGGTAGGCATGGCAGGAGAAATCAGAGTATTATGCTACATATCTGTCAAATAGTCCACCTACACAAGTGAAGGGCTTCTTCTGCTCCTTTCATGCTGGATACCATCCCATACTGCAGCCCTCTCAAGACCGGTACTAACACGGTCCGAGGCTCCGCAGATCCTAGGGCCATGCCAGGACCACACGTGAAAGTATTGCTTTTCCTCAGCGGCCCACTAGGCTTAAGTGAGGACTTCTGAGTCCCACACTGCTGAGATCAGCAACGTATGACAGTATACTTGATTCTTCAAAGTTGTGCTACATATGCCTAGGTGTGATGAAGCATCCTTTTCCATGAAGACAAACCAATATCATACATGTTTGCTATTGTGTGACCTCACCCCACTGAAATTTGATGCAAACTCCTGCTCTGTTGGGCGGGTGTCTGAGCCAGATAGATGCACCTGAGCACTGTTAGATACTTAATTGCAGGAACTAAAGCAGCAATTCATGCTCCCCACACAGAAACTACTCCCTTCAGATGATGTACGAGGCATACAAAGCCTATGTATTCAGAGGACATTCTGCACTAGGTGTGCTTGAACGTTCCAGTAAAAACTACGAGTACTGGGCCTCATTTAGAGGCCTTGCGTCAGTTTTGCGCATCCGATGCGTCACTTTTTGTGATGCATCGGCGGCGTAAAACATGCCTCATGTTGCGCACTATTTACAAAGTGACGCATCTAAGCAGATGCGTCACTTTGTAAATCCCTGCGCTACATTATACCTGCGTCAGGTATAATGTATGCAGAGGGGGCGTTCCCACGCAAAAAGCCTCGTAATAGTGACGCTGTGAAATCTATGAGATTTCACTGCGTCACTTCTAGGACGCCGTTGCATCTAAATCTTGCGCCTGTCTCACAGCAGGCGTAAGACTGACGCAGGCCCTTTCACATGGGGCTTTCCCCATGTGAAAGGACGCATTGCTGGAGTTGCGTCACTTTTGTGACACATTCCAGCAATGCGTGACTTTTGCGCTTACAGATACGTCAGAAATACTGACGTATCTGTAACTCCTTGCGACATGATGCGTCATACATTAAGTATGACGCATCAGGTATGTCGCAAGGAGTGCGCACTGAGAAGTGACGCATCGCTGCTTTCACGCAGCGATGCGTCATTTCTCATAAATGAGGCCCCAAGTACTTAAATGGACTGCTTTTCACTGCAAGTTCCAAGATGCACTGGAGAGGACTGGGGCAGGTTTATTAGTTAGTGTGCAAACCAGCCCCACTGATGTTAGATCCTACCTGTACTGTTCTTTACTTACTTTTGACTTGTATTTTCTGTAACCCTACCACAGTGTTTCTGCATAAGACCAGATCTAGTTGTACACTCGTGGAGAGGAGTCGTCACCATGAACCTCAGAGAGACCTCTTAGACAACACCATTGCCCTATTCATTCCAAAAGGGCGGACATTCCCATAACTATTAAACCGAGAAGCACACCTTTGTGCATCCTCTTTTGGGAGCTGTGGGTGAAGCCCTCGCAGCACAGGAACCATAGAACTCTGCCCATTTAAATTATCAGTCACGCACTCAATCATTTTTTTTAATAAGTTGTCTGTCTAGTTGCTAATAAAGTTGCTACCAACAGGAAATCAACTGAACTAGCACTGTTGTGGTGAGTACCTCTGCCTCAATCCCACCAATTTGATGCTGTGCCACTCTGTTATGGAATGAAACTGTGTGCTTCTCTCCCAGGACTGAAATATGGATAGCCGTTTGATCCATTTACTATTCTGCCACAGCCACTATTTATGCTAACGTTGACTATTTTGCTCATTCTGCTCCGTCTTTGGGATATCACTTGTCTAATTTTAGCAGCCTTTACAGAAGCCTAATATCCAGCCACAGTTCGACTTTTCACATTTTTGCTAGTGGCCACCAAGATTCTGAAATCCTTCTGATGGCTCAAGGAAGAAAGTAAATTTTGGTGATTAGTCAGAGTAGGATTTCCAATTCGGATTGCTGGTTTGATGTTATTAGACTCACTGACATAGTCCGACTGAATTTGTCAGGAATTTGTCAATAATTGTGTCAGCTAGTATATGTACTCAAGGGAAACCCAAAGACCCTGAGGAACCAAGGGTACTTCAGTAATTCTAGAGACAACGGCCACTTATGAAAAAAATGAAATACATTTGTTCTGGAAAACTGAAACTGAACTTTTGTTTTGGGTGCATAGTGTTTTGCTTTTAGTAAGAAGTGACCTAAAGGTGTTATATTGATGTTGGTTACTGTTTGCTTGCCTGTATATGACTATATGTCTTTTATTTGTCAGTTTTTAACTCCTGTTTTTTGTGCATCATTGTCTTTTTGCTCATTGTTTGTTTCAGTTCATTGTTTGTTTGCTCTCTTGATCTTTGGTTTTTGAAATGATTCCAGCTGGGGTAATTCACATTTTTGATCAAATTGTGGTAATAAATTGAAAACTCTGATCATTGAATCTGTTTATGGAACAGATTTTTGTATCAAGAACAACTGTATTTCATTTTTTGTTAAGGGGCCGTTGTCTCTAGAATTACTAATTGTGTCAGCAGCACTGACCCCTCTATCTTACAGAGCCATATTCAGCCTAGAGAATTAATTGGATCAATGCTCATTTTCTTGTGGGCTGGATTCAGATAATAGCCATCCCATCCTACACCTCAAATTTTAAACACCTGAGTTGGTGAGTGCTGTAAGGGGTCATTCCTGTCCCCAAGCCTGTTCAATGTCTGGTCACCTGGCCTACTTCTCCACAAGATGCTAACAGCTTTAGTCATTGCATGCTGGAGATTGAGGTTTGGATGGGCCATTTAAATCCTCAGGAAGGAGAACTGGTTTGGGGTGGGTTCTGCTTCAATTGCCTTTTGTGTGTTCTATAGGCACAGCCTTTGTGTGAGGTGATGATTCTTGAAGTAGGGTTGTTTCCAGCCAGGAGCACCCACAACAGAGGCACAAAGAGATGTGAACTACCTGCACCGAGCTGTGAACAGTCACAAAGACAGTGACCAGAAAGGAGAGAAAAGGGTGGTTTTACCTAAAAGACTTCTCATGCTAAACAACAGAGGCCGACCCCCCCCTAAATCTCCACCATCCACCAAGTGGTAGTGCTACAGGAAGACTAATCAGAGAAACTCTTGGCAAAAAGACCAAATTGAATTCCTACACGAGCCTTGTCTCCTTTGCCCTCACTCCACTGTCTAGGTCTCCTACCTCTTGCACCACTCTAAATACTCTTACACTGTCTGGGAAAATAACATCACTGCCATCTTGTGCACAGGAACAGGCAAGGGGCTTTCATAATGGAACCCAGGGGGCTCCATCACTCTGCTTTGCTTATAAGCACAATCCATATACTATAATGGCCACAAACGCACACAGTATACTCTTGGATGGGATTAGATGTCAGGATATAAATCGGGCTGAGTATTGGCAGGATGCTCTCAGCCAGTGCCAAAGAACAAATTTGTGTAAGCAAGTGGAAAAACCCTTTAATTACAAAATAGAGAGGGAAGATCTTTCAATGAGACCTTTTTGTGGCGCTAACTACCCTTGTTCGGCATACAGACCCAGAACCAAGATTAGAATAATCCAGACCAGGTTCAAAAGGGCTGCCCTAGGCTCGGCATGCAGCAGACTTGAGCTCTTAATGTTTAAATGCGTACACTTTGAAATGCATGTTTAAGCTGTCGTACCCATACATGGTACACATAGGGCCTGATTCTGATGCAGTTAGGAAGGCCTCCTAATGGCATTTGTTCCGTCCAAATCGGATCGGGAACGTGTCTTTCCAACTGACTCGGAAAGGTTTCCAACCGACCGAGTATGATGCGAGTTAGGCGTTAGGAATATCCCAATCCAAACCAGATGGCATTTGGAATGACTGAGCCGTACGGCGCAGAATCGCACGTCGCTACGGGCTGTGTTTTTTTCATACGACCGAGTACAATGCTGGATTTGGACAGCCTTTGTGAAACGTGTCGTCGGACTCAAATCGGCAGTTGGAATCAGACTTTGATGGCCCGTAGTGGCCCCCCCTGCACCTGGAGCCTTCCCAATCAGGCCTGTGGGGGTACCCATGGGTCCTCCCTTTCCAGCTATGCACAGTGTGGCAGCACAAGGGGGTGCCCGCCACAGGGTGCCAGATTTTCCCCAGCAACCCCTTTCTTCAATGGAGCCTATATATTCGGTCGGAACAAAGGCTCTGATTGAAGTAAATGGGAGTCCAACTAAATCGTATCTGCAAGCATCCGAATGCATCGTACTCGGTCGATTGGACTCTCCCGATCCAATTCGGTTGGAAACCATTCCCAAACATATTTGGTGGGGAAGCTTTCCAAACCGCATCAGAATTGATCCCTAAGTATTATATTGTTTCTTTATACAGCTTACATTCCCCATTGCTTGCTATCTCAGAAAGACCTGACGCATTACACTTACATGAAAAATTGACCTTGACTCACTTCCACTTGATTACTCTGCTTTCTTTTTTGAGAGTGGCCATATTACTTTTCACCCTCTGCATGCCTTTTATTTCTGTGAATAGCCTCCTCTCATCCCTGCCTGCCTTAATCTCTCTTATTGTAACTGTGCAATTGGCTGATGCCTCATTTTGTAGATCACATCTTCTCTTTACAAACCCTATCCCCTAACATTACCTAATCTCCACCAGACTCTCTATCTCACAAACATTCCCTTGAAACCACATAGCCCGAACTAATGAGCACACCTAATTAGTATTAATATGATCTATCACAATGTAAGTGGAGTAAATGCATGCAATCTTTACTTGAGTAAACATGACTAATCATCTTAACCACTGGATTAACTGCTAACCTTGGATTCCGGAGTAGGATGCTACTCGCAGTAAAACGCTTCATTGCTTCATCAGGGGAAGAAAGCGCTATATAAATACAATACAATACTGTGCATGACCTGTGTTGGCTGCATTCACTCCACCCCATGCTGGGAACCAGCAGTATATAGACTTCATTAGGGATTTGCAAAGGCAAGTGAGAGGTCTCTCACAAGCGAAGACAGTATCAGTTACAACAATGCAGGGCAGAGGCTGTTGGACCTGCTTTTAAATTGAGCCAAATCTCTAGTATCAACAATCAAACTATTAATGAGATTATGGGGAATTGTCAAGTTCAATTTTGGGGTGCTAGGGAATTTTTTTTGCATAGCTATATATCTACAATTGCTTCACTAAAAAATATATATATATAACACAAGTAAATTAGCTGAAAGTACAGCAACATTTGAAAGTCTGAGTTTATTAAATGCAATGTAAATCTTGATATATTACCTTCCTTATACATATTTACCTTCAATGTACTTATGTATCTATATATTTATTACTTTATTCCTACTGTTAAAAAATGTAAAAAGAAAAAAAAAGCATCTCCAATGCATTACTTTATATCTAACTCAATATATCCTCTACCTCTGACTTATCCCAAGCCTCGTTCTACTGATATGATCCCCAAAATAACCCTTTCTAGACTCTTCCCTCCTATATCCCTCCTTGCATCATCTCAAACCTCTTTTACTATTCAAATCTCCCAAACAACCTTTCTAAAACCTTCCCCATGTATCCCTCCTATACTCATCCGAAACTTAATTTTTCTCTCTAATCCACTTGTAGATACTCTCCCCCATTTCTCCTTTACTCATCCCAAACCTTCTCCTACTGCTGTGATCCCCAAATAAACACTTTCTCGACCCTTCCCCTCTTCTATCCCTCCGTTATTCTTTTGAATCCAGCTAATAGAATAATATGTCCACCTCTCAAATTAATTCATTTTTCCATACACTAATTTACTACTAATCCTTTTTGGGTTCTGGAGTATCGTGCTACTCGCCAAAAAATGCTTTCATGCCTCATCAGGGGTAGAAGTGCTATATACATGCAATTACAATTTTCACAACTGGAATTCAGACAAATCAAGTGATAATTATCAGGGGTAGTGACACCCTACTGTGCTCTTTATTTTGAAGACCTGGTCTTGGCAACTTTCATAATCCTGTCTGGGTTGAACAGCAACAAGACTTGAAGGTGGATTCTAGACATTCATGGACCCCCACATTTCGACACCATAATCATATAGTCTATTTTCAGCTTACAATATTTAAAAACTCTGTATGAAAATCTGCTGTGTGTCATTGTGCAAAATATATAAATGTGAGCAGCAAAAAGATTTACAATGACTCACGCCCGATGATGTCATCAACAGTTCATGCACAAAACAGGCTGTTTTGCACAAAGCTCAGTCGGGGCTGTGCTGCAAGGATGAGCCAATGTGGTTGACCATAAGATTAGTGCTTTCTGTGCATCCTCCAAAATGAATTTCAACGGCGATGTGAGGCACCTGCCCAAGGGTAAGCCATGTAAGATGTGTGTGGCTGGTTTCATTTGTTGTACGTATTTGACACTAAGCCAATCCAGGATATTTTATGGGAAGTAGAATTGCATTAAATCCAGAGAATATTTGAACCAGCCCTCCTCAAGCTTGCCCCTTTCCTTAAATTGATAGGAGGTTGGCACTCTGTGGCGTACACCAATATTGATGCTGAGCAAGGGTCATCTTTTGCCACTAAAGAACTTTAGTAAAGGGAAGTTTCTCAACACAAGGAGCTGCTGCGCTACTTTGAGAGCCCCGCGCAAGTTTCATTGCTGTGCTTCTAGTTGACTCAGTGGTATCCCCCTTGATTTAATAAGTCAGCATTTTAGGATTCAGAGCCTCATGTCCTGAGAAGACTTGATGTGCATTTCGGTATATGCTGCACAGATTGTATTGCTCAAAATTGGAGGTGTAGACAATTCTATGTCTGTTTCCCAATCTGCTTTATGGTGCTGGCATAAGATGATTGTTTTTTCACAAACAGAGGAGAAGTCACGCCGTGGCATTCTGCATGAGGTGAAGTATTGACAGATCCCTTAAAGATGAGCCAAGATAAATACTATTACCATAGTCAAGCTTTGTTTAAATGAAGGCATTTGCTAAAGTGACATGGTCGACTGAGGAAACAAAAACAATAAGCTTCATCATCTGTAATTGAGAGAAGCAGCTATGAGAAACTGCCCCAGTCTGAGAGTCTACCATAGTTCACATTCTCTCATGATACGGAGATGTATCACCTCCTGGGCAGATGCCATGTGGGAGCCCAGAGGGGTGAAGTTGAGTTACTTATCAGCCCCTCAAATCTTACTCGGATTCAGAATGAGAAAACTCACAGGTCCTTAGTGTCTACTAATATAGAGGAACAAACTGAAAAAGGTGGTAGATTTTTAAGAATCTCACTTACACTGAACAAGGTTTACAAGGCATCTGCCTACATATAATATTGTTAGTTTGGTGCCGGGGTTTAACTTAGAGGGTATAAAGAAATTACAATTTAAAAAAGAAGCGAAAAGGGCCCATCACATAATTAGTAAAAATCCAGGGAAGTCCCTTCATATATCTTGAGCATTTTAGTCCAAAGAGTTCATGAGTTTATAGCACTCAATATGTTTCCAGAGGTATCCTTTTTTATATTTCACAGTCAAATGAGGAATACAGCCAACGAGTTTCATACTGAAAAAACAAAATGGACTTCCTCAGGACTGTCGTAAAACAAAGAACAACATATTTACAAATATAATTAGAAACATTTAAAGTGCCATCAAACATAATTCTAAAAACTCATAATTCGAAGATAAATCACCAATAGGATGAATTACTGCACTCTAATACACAAACCAAGTAGTGTTATTATTTTTGCCAACAAGAAATACTTAGAGCACTTGCACATGAATAACTTATTCAATCTCATATAGATGAATAAAGATAATGGGTTTACATTCACATAGCAATAAAGTAGAAACATTGGCTCATTGATTGTATTAAAACTAGAGTACAACATTGCAAAAAAGACTTGACGTATTTTTGATGTTTGTGTAAAATGTACTTTCTTATGCCCCATAGTCCATGTTACTATTCATATCAATTTATATAAGATATACTGTTTCAAAACTATTGATTTATTCATTAATTAAACATTCTTAAAAAGAGAATTAAACTGTCAAACCCAGGATAATCGTATTATTGGAACATTCCAGTTGTTTTAATTAAACAATCTCAGTTTGGTATAATGTCCTAAATATACATACAATAGAAACCCTATAACCCTTCTGAAAGAAAGGCACTGTGTAAATAGTTCATTATAATAAACATTATTCTATAATCTACTACTTTGTTTTGACCAAATTCTAAGAGCCGGCAGATTTAGAGCATTTGAAATAAACATTGGGATTTACTCTACAATATCCCTTGATTACAAACAGGAGGGGTCGCACTATCAAAGAAATAGTGAGTCCCAGTTTTGTTCCTTCATTATTAAGTACTGATAGGAGGTGAATACCAGATCAACTGTTGGGGTTTTCACTTGTTCTGTGTGCTTGTGCTCTCCATGTAAGTTTGGAATTGATAAGATATCTAAGTTCCAATACAATTCTGGCCAGACTTTCAAAATTGGACATTTTACTAACTATCATACTAAATATGTGGTATAAGTGATTGTTTGTGGATGTAACAAAATATCTGTGGGCAGCACCGCCAGAGAGTAAAGTTCTCAGATTATGGAGCATGTGAGAGAGTGTTGAAATAAAGACAAAAGTTATCTTTTGGTGTCTCACAACTGTATTGCAAAAGAGGTGTTTTGATTCCATGGAATTTATTTTGTTTCCAGTGATTTGAGAAGTGGCGACAGGGAACTATATTTATCACAATTTAAGGCAAAATTGAACTGTTGTCGGAGGTCAGTGGAGTTTGGGTAAATAAGGACAATAAGCACTATCATTTGCTATAGCTGATGATGTAGCTAGGAAAATTTTGGAGGTTATGAAGGCATGTAATAGATTGTGAATTTTGGAAACATATATAGTTGTTTTGGTGTATACCTTTCACAAGGCTCCTTTGATGAACAGATGTCTATGGGGCATCTTTGTAATTAACACTAAAATAGTTTCTGTTGGGAGAAGTAAAGTGTAGAGCCCCGACAATGGCTTACATTTAAATAATGTTCTGGAATCAAATAACAGGTTAATTACCGTTGTAGGCAAATATGTATAAAGATTTGTGATATAAGCTAACCTGAATATGAATATGTATTAGTGCCTATATACCACATGAACCCTCTTTAATATGCAATGTGCTCTTTTTAATATTTTTATAGCACCTATATAGTGATGTAGCCCACTTCGAAATGGCTAATGGACTTACACTTATGATTGGTGTGAACCAAGGGCTAGTGTGTGTGACCATGGTTGGACGCAAAGCCGTTATCATGTTAATTATATGTGAACTACATTTATGTTGTCTTTGAAAACAGCTGAAGGATTTATATATATATATATATTTATTAGAATGTTGTGGCCCACTGCCTTGTTTGGCCAATAAGACTGTACACAACATCTCTTTTATACGTATTACACATCAATTATATTCCAGGGAAGCAGATATTATTACACATTTTACCAAACTTTAAGATGGCGGATATGCCTTGTGTTTACAGTACCGATACTCAGGATTCCAAAATGGTTAAGTGAATACACAAGAGTTATGTAGTTTATAGATCAGCATAATGGGTCCAGATTGGATATAACATACTGTTCATAACAATTATACAAGAACCATGCTTGCTTAGGCATTTAGAAATGGTTGGCAAATTGATTCACACTAGTAATTTGATTAGAAATAAGAAATTGGATTGTTTTAGATCACAGCTATGCAAGATTCTAAAAAAGTCAACGAGTGCAGATACAATAGGTGCGTGGTATATGGAATAGTCCAATTTATTTATACTGACTATAACCCACTGTTCATGTCAATTACATGTGCACCATGTTTGCCTGGGTATTTAAATTGGCTGACAAATTGTTACACACTATGTATTTGACTAATGATCTAGTGTCTATGTTGGAAACTTGACTTCCTTTGTGTTTACTACACGTGTATTAGACTTCCGAGGCACTGGGTTTTAAAGAAGGCAGCCATGGTACCATTTTGATACATGACTTGTTTTCGGAAGTAACTACGAAGGTTGGACTGTGACACAGGCTCGAGATGGCTAAATATACATGAGACTCAGTATGCTCAGATTGAACTGTAAGTTATACTACATGAGGAGACAGTGGCCGTGAGATGAAATAAGTATGGTTAGGTTCCCCCGAATTATGGTTGGCTTTGTGAATTAGTGTGAATGAGATTGTAAGTGTTTTTAGAACACTTTTTAGGACTTCTAAATGACGAATCACTGGAGGTTGTAACCTGTAGGTACCGACTTTGGATGTTATGTGAGTAAAACATGATTTTATTGAGGGGGTGTAAAATGAGTTTAATGATACTCTGTTCTTTTGATTTACTACTTGATGTGCCTGTTGTGAGCTGAGACGGGATGGGGTTAACGGTGGTGGGCAACATGTGTCTTACATGGTGCACCGTCTTTTTGATACACCTTTGAAGATGGTTCGAGTAGATATTAGAATGTGTTCCGGTCAACTGAGAAAGCGCACTGTTGTTTTGTTCAATAGAATTTGTCAATAATGTAAGTTTGGGGCAAACGTTTGTTGGACCTGGCATGCTTGGCGTAGTTTCTCCTGTCTTTTTGCCTCTAACTCCTGTATTTTTTAATGTATGCTGGAATTTGTTTTTGCAATTTAGGGTGCCCATGGAACTTTATCACAGCTGATCGGTGCTAAAGTGCAAGTGCTCTCAGTGTAAAATGTAATTATGATTGGTTATCCATGACTGGCATATTTGATTTACTGGTAAGTCCGTAGTGAAATGCCCTGTGCGTGCCCATGGCCTGTGCGTTCCCAGGGCCAGTAAATCAAATGCTACCGGTGGGCCTGCTGCACTGGATGTGCTACCCACCTGAGTAGCCCTATAAACTTGTTTCTGACCTGCGATTGCAGTGTCTGTGAGTGCAGTTTTAAACTGCCATGTTGACCTAGCAAGTGCACCCACTTGCCAGACCCAACTCTTTTCCCTTTTCTTACATGTAAGGCACCCCTAAGGTAGGCCCAAGGTAGCCCAATGGGCAGCGTGAAGGAAATGTGAAAGGTAGGACATATACTGGTGTGTTTTACATGTGCTGATAGTGAAATACTGCAAATCACGTTTTCACTGTTGTAAAGATTACTCTCCTGTGGGTTATCATTGGAGCTGCCTTGTAACATTTTACAAGTGTAACTTTCAATTGGGAAGAGCTAGAGATTTGGAGTTTGGGCCCTCTGAGCGTAGGATTTAAAAACACTTCTTTTAGGGAAGGTGTTTTTTAAATTGTGTGTTTGAAAATGGCAGCTTTGGAAAGTGGACATTTTTCTATCTTTACCCTCTCTGCCTGACTGCGGAATGAAAATCTGGTTTAGACTGACAGCTGGATTGTTTTTGCATTCACTCTAGACAATCACACAAATGGAGCTGAGGTGTGCCCTGCATATCCTGAATGCCAATCACCAGGCTCATGGGCCTTCCTGAGCTAGAATGGTTTAAGGAGTTGTCACTGACACCTGAATAGGGCTGTGCCTGGCATCTCACAATGCTGTCTCCGCCCCCTGTAGTGTGTCTGGAGCCAAGGAGGGATCTTGTGGACAACAAAGACTTTCATTTGAAGTATGCCTACTTCAGAGGCCAGAAGGGTTATTTTATTTTATTTATTTTTATTTATTTGAAAAGTTGTATATAGCGCTGGCTAGATCCGAAGGTATCAGAATGCTTTACATGAGGACAAGTACTGTTTCAGAGCATGGTTACAGGTAACATAGTTACACAGTTTCAGAGCATAGTTACAAGTTGCTGGAGCGTAGTTACATGCGTTAAAAACCTACTTAAGGTGTAAGAATTGGACCTAAAACCCCAGACTTCTGCCTTTAGCTGTCAGGGGGACTACTGCCCCCTTGCTGTGTGTTGCTCTGCTGGGTTGGCCTGCAGTTGCTTCTTCTGTCTGTGGGCAGTGAAGGAACTGGACTTTGCATTTGAATCCTGATTTTACAAGGTTCTCCAAGGGATTGTGTGTGTTGGCCTCCTGTTGGAAGTCTCAGGGCTATCAAGGACTTCACCTGTAGTATCCCTGAACTCCACAGCTGGAAGTTCTGACCTGCCAAGTGGTGCCAATTTCAGTTCTGGGCCCTTGGATGTTGTTCCTTCTGAAAAATCGACGCATCGCCCATCCAGCATCTGTTTTTCTGACGAAGCACTTTGGTGCAGGAGATGTTTCCACGCACTGCTGCAGTGCAGCCAAAGAAATTGACGCAGCGCCTGTTCACGCCCGACAAACCACAGCACACCGTGTCTCCGACGTCTGAGGTGCTGTTGTGTGGCTGAAAGAATCGACGCATAACTGGACCGCATTTGAAAGAGGCAACACCTGTTGTCCTTTGCAGCAGCGACCTCCAGCGTGTCCGGATTTCCACGCATCACACCTGTGCGCCAAGTTTTCTACCACATCACCCGCAGACCAGAAACGTCTTCAGATTTTGTAACTGACGCAACACTTCTCCTGCGTGCAGCAGAATTGACGTGTCGCTTCGCCCAGGGTCTCATGAACCGATGCATCACTGTGTTTTCCAAACCTTCCCTCCTGAGCTGCTGTTTTTCCCTGTGGAATTTGATGCCCCAAAGGTACTTTCTGCTAAAATCACCGCATCTGTAGAATTCTATGGACAGAATTGCTTAAACCTTTAAAAAGTGACATTTTAAATCTGTATGTTGGATGTTGGTCGTTTTGGTCTTGTTTGGTTTAGATAAAGATTGTTTATTTTTCAACAGGTGTCGTGTCCGTTTGTAGTGTTTTCACTGTGTTACTGTGTGCGTTATGTATAAATACTTTACACATTGCCTTTGAGATAGGCCTAACTGCTCGTTCCAAGCTACCAAGGGGGTGAGCAGGGGTTAACTTGGGTGTGTAACTCTCTTACCCGGACTAGAAAGAAGGGTCCCTACTTGGACAGGGTACATACCACTGCCAACTAGAGACCCCCATTTTTAACAATGTTGTTATGGGTATAAGATACGCTAGTATTTAATGGTTGTTTGGGGACCATGTGACATGGATTATTTTGCAGAGACTCTTGCTACTTGCGAATAGATATCAAAAGATGATGATGTGTCAATCACTGATGTAGTATGTTTAATTTTTAGTCCAAATATGAGATAGGTATGTATAGTTGGAGATATCATTTTTTATGTTTTCTTTGGAATAACAGTTTTTGGAGATTATAGCATAACGTTTATTACAATGAACTATTTACACAGTGCCTTCCTTTAAGATGGGTTGTGGATTTCTAATGTATGTATATTTAGGACATTATACTAAACTGAGATTGTTTATTTAATACAACTGGAAGTTTCACATAATATGATTTTCCTGGGTTTGAGAGTTTAATACTCTTTTTAGGAAAGTTTAATTAATGAAGAAATAAACAGTTTTGATACAGTATATCTTATATAAATTGATATGAATTGGTGCATGGACATTGGGACAAGACAAAGTACATTTTCGACGAATGTCATTAATGATGTTGATAATATATCATGTCTTTTTTGAAATGTGCTACTCGAGGTTTAATAAAATCAGTAAGCCAATATCTCTACTTTATTACTATGTGAATGTAAACCCATTATCTCGATTCATCTGTATGAGATATTCATGTGCAATAGCTCCAATCATTTCTGGTGACAAAAAGAATAACGCTACTTGATTTGTCTTAGAGTGTGGTAACTCACCTTATTGGTGATTTATCTTCAAATTATTAGTATTTAGAATTGTGTCTTTTGACAATTTTAATTTTTCTAATTGTATTTGTAAATATGTTGTTCTTTGTTTTATGACAGCCCTGAAGAAGTCCCTCTTGTTTCTTCGGGACGAAACTCATTGACTGTATTCTTCAATTGACTGTGAAATGTAATAAAAGGTACCTTTGGAAATACAGTGAGTGCTTTGGGCTCATGAACTCTTTGGACTAACTTTGCTCAAGATATATGAATGGACTTTACCGGACTTTTACTAATTATGGGACGTGCCCTTTGTTTTTCTTTTGGTACGGTTAACCCGGGAAAGTAGTGCACCCACCTTTGTGGAATGACATAGGGGCCGATTACGATGTTGTGTGGAAACTTTCCGCCCGACACCGACTCGGAATCGGGAGCAAGGACTAACTGTCGGTGGTTCCACCTGCCCGATTACGATGCGTCTGAACACTGTTCGGTCGGATTCCCATTGTTTCCTATGGCAAAATGGTGTGTGTGTGAAAAACCCTGCACTCTGTTAAGGGCACCCCACGGTGCCTGCCACATAGTGCATGGTTTTACAGGGGGGTCCCTTAGGCACCCCCACAGCCCCCAACTTGAGAGCGCAGGATGAAGGGGGCCCTGCCAGGGGCCCCAAATGTCACTTTACGACAGCCTGTTGGGGTCGGGCAGGCCGACGCAGAAAGGCTGTTGGAAATCAACATCGTAATCCCGAGGTCGGAAACGCTGTCCATTGCGGTGTACAATGCAGTTCCGACTGATGCGAGTCCTCCGAGAGCCGGTCGGAACCGATTCGGAATGACTGCACGGTTTACCTTCCAAACGCAACATCATAATCGGTTGGGCGGATTGTAAAACGGCGAGGCGGGCAGAAGGGCTCCGACGCGGTTGAGGAGAATCCGACTGTCGGGAGGAGGCTTTCCGCCCGACACCGTAATCGGCCCATTGTGTGCAACATACATCACAACTGTCCAAAGCAATAATTTTTTATAAAGAAAGTTACACACATTTTAATAGTATGAAGGTGGATTCATGGCTTGGAAGTGCTAGTAAACAATTAGTTTAATGTAGTTAAAACTTGATCCAGTTCGGTGCCAAATCATGAACATGAGACTCTGACAGGTAACTGAGAAGAGGATGACTGGCAGTGTGAAAAAGCCACAAAAAATCAGAATTACGGTTCAACACTACTAGTCCATCTTCAGCCACAGATCACCCATGCCAGAACGAACCACCACCTTAGAGGCAAAGTCTGGTCAAAGGCCTACATGGAAAGGGTTTTTCTCATCAAATGCCTCAGACAATAGGTTGTAATGACACATCCAGTGATGACTATCACCCAATACCTAGGGGTCCAAAAGGGTTTTTTCAACAGTGGTGCCCACACTCAGGGTGTGTAATTAACCAAACAAAGAAGAACATGTGAACCTAAAAGAGCACCAAAATCTAAGACAGACAGGTCCAAAACAAAGGAATAATACAGAAACAAAAGATTGGCACAGAGTAAGAATGCATTATAGTGCCTTGCCAAAGTACACTGAATGCTGGTCCTCATCAGAAATTCTTTGCATAAAGTCCTGCCACAAAACTACTTTAGAAGTGCAGCTCCAGAGCGGAGCCCTGGCCTCCACTCCTCTGGATGTGGTCCACACACCATACTCCAAGATGCCCACTGGTCTGGTGAAGACCTCTGTCATGAAAGTGCAACCACCAGTTTGGGAAATGTATTTTCATCTTTGGTGAATGCCTTGTGAGATGCCATAGGAATGCATGGCATTCTCTCTTGCTTCTTAGCAACAGCCCCATTAACTGATCCTTCCAAAGTTAGGATAAATAAGAGCATTGGATTGTGTTCCCATATCATTGTGCTGACAATGATGGAAAACCAGATTATGGTGCCAGGGGTACATTTATGTCTAATGCAGCATCAGGAGTTGTTGACACCAAGAAGTGTTTTCTGGGTGAAAATAAGTAGAGGGTGGGAGAATGCAAAAATGCATAGCAACGTTAGTTTGTTGTGGGCATGTTCATTCTAGTTTGCTTCTGAGCTTCAGTTTTTTGCTTTGCATTTCATGCTCCTGAATCTTTAGCTTTTGGTTTTCTCTTTAGTTCTTCCATGCTTCAGACTAGATCAAGGCAGCCTCCTTATTTGAGACTGCCTTATTCTTGGAGAAACTGGTAAGCAGACGTTTGTTTGGGGTTTATTGATTACAATTTACCAAATATAGCCATCATAGTAATTTGTGGTCTTACTTGCTTTTGAGAGATTTTGCATAACAACAATCCTTCTCACTTCCTAGACCTGCATGTTACTTTCGGTTTGAGTGCATGGTTCTGCATATACCACCCTCTCCAGGTTTCTGATCATACCTTTCCCCCATTCTTCCCCTACAGATACTACTTGTGCAATTCTTCGAAGTCTGTCAGAGGTTTCCATGTTAAAGTCTGGGATTCTCAATAGAGTTCATCAATGTATCTTTTTGTATAACTGACAGGAGTTTTCTCCCTTTGCATTAGGGGCATTTTCCTTCCCAGGTCTGCCATGTGAGGTGGAGAAGTTAAATCATTGAGGTTGGGGCTACTTTTATTGTGACTTTGGCAGCTCGGTGATGGCTAGGCTGCCAAGTCAAGGGCTCCCAATTGCGCAGCAAGCTGTGGCCCCGCTGACAGAAATGTTGCAGTTCCTTCCCTTCACCTCTTAATGGGATAGAAGTGTGAAGTTTACTATAACCAACCTAACAGCACATACACCACTTATTAACCCCTTCAGAATGGCTCCACATACGTTCACCACTCTGTTTCTCCAGAGGCAAACTCCTGGACAATTGAGGAAAGCTGGACAAAGTCAACTACTGCTGCTAATAAAGGCTTTGTCAATCCTTGGCTCTTTCATACTTTTTGGTTCTAAAAGTGGTTTTCTAATCGATTAGCTGTTTTTATACTTTTTAAATATCAAAGTTTTGAAAATGGTACTGGCATACCTTGAGCCCAAGTAGACTCTTTGTTACTGGGGGAAATACTTTTAGGAAGGAGGCCAAAATGTAATTATATAATGTAAAATATACAATATAATATATATAAAATGAATTGTTAATATACATAAAATATAAGGTATTTTCTACTCCTATAACCTACAGATATAATGCTGGAAACTGCAACACATATAACTTCATATAAAGGAAACATCCATTTTTAAAGATATCTTTTCATTCAGTTTTGTAGAGAAAAAACTGATAAAATAACATATCCCCCAATTTTGAAGGCAGTTGAGCAAGCCTACAGCAGTCATTGTAATTTGTAAATTTGGACTGGAGCACGTCATATGGCAACAGCCAGAGAATTTCACATCAACACAAAAGCCCAAAACGTTGTCTTGTGACTCGAGCAAGACCCGCACCCCACCAGCAGCACACCTCCCCTGTCTCCTCACACTCCTTCTTCCCTCGCTACCCCCAAGGACCCCAGACCCTCTCAAATTTGCGTGGGCATCATCTTGCATTGTACATCAATTTCTCTTCCCCGTACACCAATTCATGCCTTATTTCTACTCCCACATGGTAGGCAAAGTTTGTACCCCCCAGTATTTCGGTCAATCTCTACGTGACACTATCAGGGCTAGATTACTACAAAGGAAGGCATATCAGTCCAGAGATTGTTCACCCAAGTTGCCCAATGAGATCAGTTGAGACTAAGTCGCACCACATAGCCCAGGACCTGTGATATTCTGTTACCCAGCCGCTTCCAGTAGGCCCCAATCCTCCGGGGTCCAAATTCCCACAGTGTATGCAAAAGGGTAACATTCATCCCACAGCCCCGCAAGCAGTACCTGTCAGCCATTCTTCCCATATGGAACAGATGGGTCCATGTACAGTATGCCCTGCAATAGATCAAGCGGAATCCTGTCATAATGGCGACCATGACAGGGTACCCACATGCCTGCCCCAGTTATGGTCCTCAAGTCTCCCCAAGTCTCTTTCCCATTTCCCTCCAAGAGGTTCATGTGATGGAAGACTATTATTCAATTGCATAGAGTAGAGTTGGGACATTGAGTGACTTGTCAGCGGGGCACCCAAAACCCTGTATTCCATTGGAGATTCCTCCTCTATTTCCCCCAGACAGCCTTGCACTTACCCAATATATATCGCATCTGCTGTTATCTAAAAATATGAGTTCCTAATAGCTCATTTTCAACATGCCAGTTGGCCAATCTGGAGATCCCCAAGAGATCCCTCTTCTTGTGTCCCTCTATCTCAGGCAGACCACTCAAGAGGTCCGATTTCCAGAGATGGGTTTCCAGTGTCAATATGCCTCGCCATCCCAATGTGCGTAAAACCCTCTTCTATATATTGGCCCTCCTCTTCCCCTGGGGAAGAGGAGGGGAGACAGGCCCCTCCCTCCATAGAGTTGGTGGAGGTATCCCTTCGGGGCCTTTGCAGTCCGATCCACTCTCAGGGACAGTTCCTGCTGGGATGAAAATGCCCAGTCATGTACAGCCAACAACTGTGAGGCCTAAAAATAGAGCCGGGTATTCGGGAAGGCAAAACCCCCTCCATCAGGCGTCTAGTCAGTAGCGAGAGGACAATTCTTGGGACCCCACTGTCCCACAAAAATACCCCCTGGACTCCGTCCGCCATATGTAAGAAATTGTCTGCTACAGGGAAGGAGGTGTTCTGCAAAATATGCAAAAATTTAGGTAAGTAGATCATTTTGTAGATGGTCGCACAGCCTTGGAGGGATAGCAGGAGTTTCTTCCACCTCTCCACAACACAGAAGTAGGCCACCATGCCTTTCGGCAGGTTTTCCCAGTGAAACAGATCCTGATACGGGGTCACAAAGATACCCAAATAGTAGAACCCCTGGGTCAACCACCGTCCAGATCCCCCACTCCCACAGGGAAGGCCACCGCCTTGTGCCAATTGATTCGTAACCCCGCTTAAGTCCCGAACATTTCTAGGATGCGTAATATTCTAGGCACAGAATTTGGCGGGTCCGCAGGAAACAGGCGGATGTCATCAGCGTATAACGAGATGACATCCTCCCATCCCAGGTCAAATCGGAGGCCCCAAATTTCTGTGTCCATTCAGAACCATTACACCAGCAATACAAGTGCCACTGCAAATAATAGGTGCAAGAGTGGGCAGCCCCAGGGACCCATTTAACCCAGACTCTTTTCACAGGGTCTTTATACAACAGACCTACCCAAGTAACATATACAGCCCAAATCCCATCTTGCTGAGCATGGCAATCATATATGGCCATTCCAGGCCAGTCAAAGGCCTTTTCTGCATCCAAGGCCAGAAGTACCCCCAACTGACGAAACCCCTTTCTGCTTGCCAAGCAACACATCAGCCTGCTCAGATTATGCCTTGTGGCCCTATAAGGCAAAAACCAGGTTTGGTCAGGGTCGATAAGAGAATCAATCACCTGTATTAGAAGATTTAACAAAATCTTAGCTAGAACTTCTGTTTCAGTGTTAATCAATGAGATTGGGCTGTAGGAAGCACAATTTTCCGTAGGTTTCCCATTCTTGTGGGTCAGAATGATCGTGGCTTCTCTAAGGTCATGTGGCAGAGTACCCATCTCCTTGGCCCTGATAAACATAGATAGCATCTGCTTTACTACTTTAGATGTGACACAGTCAATACATTCTACGGGAAATCCATTGGGCTCTTGCCGCTGTTGAGTTGGGAGTTAGCTTCAACCACCTCACCCTCAGTGATCTCCCCCATCCAGCAACTCAACCTGATTGGGGTTGAGACAGAAGTTCCCTAATAAAAGTCTGTAGATATCCCTGATCAGGCGTAGTTTGGGCCCGATATAGGTGCCCTAAATATGCTGCAAACACCCAAGCGATGTCCTAGGGGGTTTCTCTCAACCCTGGGTCCTCATCTCTTCTGACCCCTCAACACCACCTCTGTCCTTTTTCCTTCTGAGCCAACCATGCAAGGAGTTTGCCAGCCTTATTGCCCACTTCATAAATCTGCCCTGAGTGGCTCGGAACTGGACTCTCCTGAGAAACATCTTTTAAGCTACAAGGGACACCCCAACAGTAAAGAAGGCACTTTTAATGAAAGGAAGCATTGGAAATGCACTAATTATTATTCCAATGCATGCTTCTATAAATTCGCCACCAAAGAAAGTGTGAGGGAGTACAATCATCCCCAAATGTCACAGACGTACAAGTTAGAAATGTCCTACAGGACTTAAGAAAAGCCAGCACTGGTTTCCAAGCACCCACAGGAACTATTCTTAAAGACATAAGCTCTGAAGTTCCTGAGTAGTCCCAGGCAGCTCCCAGCCAAACTAAAAGTGCACTCAGCACATACAAAGAAATATAAATTCCTGTAAATGTAAAAGTAACACACACAAACGAGTTCTTAGTGCCTGACAACGAAAATATCAAAAAGGTATTCTTGTCTACACTAAAAATACTAACCTACTAACCCTGACAATGTGCCAAATTGAATGATGGGGGTAAAGCATTATCATCGATTGTATGACCTTGGAAAAGGGTGCTGAGATTCCCTGGTTATACTATATCGGGAATACTTGTTTATCCCTGGAACTACCGGAAGTATGTAATAAGCTGGAGTTGTTAGTCCCAGCCATGAAAGCTCGGATTAAGTCACTTTTTTATGGCCATTGCCAGGGCTTTTGTTTAGCTGCCACTTAAAGGATGCCCTCATCAGAGAGAAGTTTTTTTATTAGATCCTGCGTTCAAGCTTGAGTTTTATTTATTGTTTGTAGAAAAAAGTCACATTATACTTTACCTTACCAGGCTTTGTTTGAATATATTAAATTTTTCTTTTGCGTTTCCGCAACAAGGTAAATGGTCTCTGACAATCTCCCCTTCCCCCGCCCTTGTGACAATTATTCTGTTCAATTCACTATTCATTTAATCCTGTTTTGTTCATTGTATAAGTCTGTTTGTGTTCATTTTCTCTCTGCAATAAGAAGTTTCTGTCTTACAGGTTGGGTTTTCTGCAGCAGTTGAACTCTATTGGAATGTAGCGCGGATATTGATTTTATTAGAAGTGCTCTTAGTATTAGGAGGCTGTAATCATCTTAATTGCTTTTAGATATTTAGGTATTCTAATTTCTGCCATAGAATATGTTGTTCAGAGTTGGCAGTTTTTAACAAATAGATGTCTTTTTAAGAGTTTTAAAATAGTTTGCTGATTTTAGCATGTGATGAAATTTAATTATTGTGATTTTGTGATTTATTGTGATTTTATCATGTATTTTTATGGCATTTTATTCAGAATAATGTTTACTTAAATTGGATGATGGGTGAGCCATTTAAATGCTGTCCCCACACCCCACATTTCACAGTGGCCAGAACATGCCATAATATCTACAGTTTTAAAGGTCTACCAACACATAGTTATACAAGGGTGCTATTACCATTTCACAAACCATTTGAAGGCACCTACAAAAATCAACACTTAACATAGAATGTGCCACAACCCTCAATTTGCATATGAAAATAAAAAAAGTTAATAGCTTCAGCCAATGTCTTTGTGATAGAGGTGACAAAACAGTAGGACATACTAATACAATCCCTCTTCTACCAACAAAACTGACACAAGCTGTCTCCACTAATCGACTATTTTGAAGACACTTGGATTGGTTACCAGCACCGATCACCAAGTTTCACATTCCATGGTGGAAGGTATATTTTAGTACAATCTCAGAAGAGCTAAACATCAATAGTGCAGTGGAAGGGTGGCACAGGAAGAAGCCACCCTACACTCATCTAATTCCAAGCAATATCAAAATAAAAAGAACAGAGCTACCAAAAGCTATGAATAGAACAATCCCTAACACAAATTAAACCAAAAGTAGCAACACATACAAATGCACATAATACTACCAAGAAAAGTGCTTTTATTTCATAACATACGACACCTACACTATCTCGAACCAATAGTGAGAACACTACCCCAAAAAACTTCATAGACAATAAACATGAACACAAAAATATTAAACTAATGACGAAGAACTAGCCCCTAAAATATTTTTATAAATTGTAAAAATATTTATTTATTTTAAGTGCTCTGACAAAAAATTACCATTAAAATTTGCAAGTTCAGAATGCAAAAACTAATTTAACAGTATTTTTATTTAAAAATTGTCATTAAAATATATAATGAACAAATAGAAACTAACACACAGCACACAGGCGCTCAATATAAAAACACAACAATGTAATGACCCCACCCAACCATTTAAAAATAAAAAGTCCTCAATCCACAGCAGTATGTCCAAATTTAAAGAGAAACCAACAGAATAGAAAGAAAATTTAAATAAATAGTTTGTAAAAAAAAAATAGAAAAGTGTTTGACTTCTTAGGGGGAAGATAGGTTTACTATTCTCACTCTATACTTAGCTACGCTGGGGAGAGTTTTGGACTCTGAGGGCGGGGCAGTACAAGTTTGTTATATTTACTATCCCAACTTCTGTCTGGCGGTCCACGAACCACCCTGGTACCGTAATAACTGCCAGGGAACCACCATTTCTGGGCAGTTGCGCAGTGGTCCTGAGGCCACAGTATGCTTGGTGGGGCCGCTGCGGCCCCGCCAAGCATATTACGAGTTTACTCACCACCACACTTTTCATTGTGGTGCAACCGCCATAAAAAGTGTGGCATGAGGAAACAAGGCGGTCCCCATTGTGGCTCATGCCATGAGGATGCACAACAGATGTCCCTCTGTGTGCATGTACACCAGAATCTGCATGCCTATGACTGCAGCAGTCCATGCCCTGCAAGTACCGATTCTGACATTCCCACGGTTGTGCCTATTTCAACAGCACTGCCTTTGGAATGCCAAAAAACAGCCCGTCAGACAGGAGAAATCTCCTAATTTGTCAGGTGGTTCAGACATTGGTTTGGCGGTGTGGGAGCGGGGTGGTTCCACTCCTGCACTGCAAAACTCATAATAAGGCCCTTAGCCACTTTGAAAAAAAGGTTGGGCTTTGGCAGGTTAGATGTGCTATTGCCTCTCCAAACTTAGCCACATTTGAAAACAAGTGGGACTCTGGGAGTATCACAATTACCAATTCCACTCCAAATATAACTGCATAAGTGAAAGTGTTTGACTATAGGCATGTGAGATTTAGTGTTCCCCCTGAAAACCTAGCCACATTCAAGAGAGTGTTTGTCTCTGGGTTGGTCAGATTTACTATTGCTATTCATAAGTTACATAGTTACATTGTGTTGGACTCTTACAGAGTGGTTTTATTTTACTATTCCAAGATCCAAGCATAGTCACAGTGGGGAAGATAATTGTATTTGGGGGGAGCAGAGGGGAGTAGCTATACCATTCCCAGTCTAACCTCCAGCCACATCGGATAACGTGTTGGACTCTGGGCAGGCCTATTTACTATACCCACTCTGAACATAGCCACACTGGGGAAAGTGTTGGACTTTGGGGGATGGAGGGTCACACTTATTATACCCACTCCAAACTTGGTCATATTGGTGAAACTGTTAGTTTTGTTGTGGGGAGGAGGGGAGGTTTATGTTCTTTCACCAAACTGACTTGAATTAAATAAACCTATTCAAAACGAAGCCACATTAAGAGACAATTTGACTGTAAAAACAACATTAAAATGAAATTAATCTGTACACAATAAACATAATAACTAACATCACGCAAAAAATTAAAATATGGTATGAACATATTAAGCTATGAATTATTATAAAATAAATATAAACTAAAAAGAAATAACACAAATATAAAAAATTAAACCTAATACCAAAAACTACTAAATTAAATTCTTCAATACAATAATTAACAATTAATACAACACTAATCAAAATATGAGACCACCTAACACAAAAAAAAACCTAAATAAAACTAAGGGCCTGATTTAGATTTCGGCAGACGGGTTACTCTGTCACAATGGTGACAGATATACCGTCCTCTGAAATATAAATCCTAATGGATATTATGGGATTTATAATTCGGCAGATGGGATATCCACCATTTTTGTGACGCAGTAACCTGTCCGTCGAAATCTAAATCAGGCCCAAAGTAACTTTACATTTAAACAATTATTATAAAATAATAAATAATTGTCAAAAAAAAGATAAATAATTTTTTTTAAAAGGTATTTCAAATGTGCAACTAACATTAGAATTTCTATGGGATGTTCTTAAAATCAGTTTAATTATTTGATTGAAAACTTAAATAAAATAATAAAAACATACATAAACAACCCTAAAAAATATTGTAACAAAAGCACATTTAAAATGGTTTTTAAAATGAATTTAAAAAACAAAATACTAATACATTAAATTATCAAAACCATAAATATATTTAAAGAATGTATTACTTAAGCAATTAACCAATAAACTATTTACAAATTTAAATAAACAATAATACTGAAACATCTCCCAAATGAAAAAAACGAATAAAAAATATTTAATATTAGTATATTTCAAATTGTAATGAAAACAAAATATTCAATGAATAAATCAAACATGATTACATAAAAACTACCTTAAAAAATTTACTTAAAAATAAATAAATGTAAATGCAATTTTATTGATTTCACAAGTTAGAATATAACAGAAATAAACTCAGTTTGAAAATACTTCTCACCCTATTACCCCAAAAACCCTATAACCTGCTGCTAAAATATGAACAGAAAAATAACCTAATAATGTGACAAACACAGAAAACAGAATTCATGTTATACAAAAAACAATATAATATACGACGATATTTTACAAATCGATACCACAATCAATGAAAGTAAAAAAATGATATTCTAACCTTCAATATAATATCCCAGGATGTTCTTAACCTCACAATATTTCAGCTATAATATAAAATACCATTGATATTTCTGCAATGTTATTTAAGTCGAACATCACCCTCTAAACCTTGGAATGGGAAGAGTTACCCCTGTGAAGCCGGGCTGGGGTAAGTTCCCAGTATGTCACCACCTCACTGGCCGTCTCCACACTTAAGGTATTGTGTGCTGTGCTCCGCAATATATGTCTTCCCACAGGTGAGACAGTATATTAAAGACTGTCTTCTTGCATGACATTATTTCTAGCCTTAAAGGTGAGTCAATCTACGCTGATTTGCACAGCATTCATATCATTCATACAGCTTTCAATGAGTGAATTTCAACCTTGATGACATTATTTCTGGTTTCTTAAGCGAGTCAACCTACGCTGGTTCGCACAGCATTCATATCGTTTTGTTTCTACTTATTTTACAACGCTGATTCACACAGCATTTTTTTTCATTCTCCTTTTCAGACTATTTTTTTACAAGTTTGACCGCTGACTGATACTGCTACTGCCTTTTATTTCATTATTTCACTACGTATTGCACCAGTTGATTCGCACAGCTTTTCTTAGGGTCTTCTACAAGTTTTTGGTAGTTTTTAATGCGAATCCAGTAGGGTTTTTTTCTCAGGTTTTGGATTTTAGGCATTATTGCATTCTGTATAGTTATTTCTTACTTAACTCTATACCACAGATAGCAAGTTATTATATTTGCTCCAACAACCAATATTACAGTTAATCCACCAAAAGATGTTATGTGTGCTCCTGGTGATCCTCCTGTTCCTTAGGTACAATGGACAGGTTACTTTATTAATTACCTGTTTACGATTGACCATGCTAATAAGTTATCAGCGGAAAGAAAAAAAAGTTTATTGATGCATAGTTTAGGACCTGAAGGGTTAAGATTATATAGTCAATTGACTAAGGATACTGTGTCAGGAGATAAAAATATTTTTAATTAAGCTATTAGACAGTTAGATATTTACTTTTCGCCTAAAGTGTGTATTGGAGTAACACGTTTTAAGTTATTTCAAAGAAAACAACTTTAGATTGAATCATTTGATGATTTTGTTACAGCACTTCAGAAGTTAGCTATAGATTGTAGGTTCGGTGCTATTGAAAAAGAACTAATAAGAGATCAAGTCGTCATGCATGCATTTGATCCTTCCATACGAGACAAATTGTGGGTTAATGAGGACAACTCTCATAAAGACGTTCTTGCTGTTGCTAGGAAAGCAGAGTTGTCTGGTAGGTGCGCTAATGCCCTTAAGAAAGAGAATCTGGATAATACGCGTCAGGAAACTCTTACTAATAAATCCAAAGCCCAAACTACTACCAAATCCTTCGTTAAATAAATGTTAAGTCCAGTAGTAAAGTATTCAGATGCTACCGGTGTGACAGTAGATATCATCTGGCGAATGATAAAAATTGTCCAGCCCTTAAACAAATATGCACTATATGCAAGAAAGTGGATCATTTCAGCCGTGTGTGCAACACTAAGAAACCTGGTAAAGATAAAGTCAAATGTATTGAGGAAGGTCATTTGTCTTCACCTAATGAAGATAATGATGATGATGGTGATTTCGCTTCAAGCTCCATGGGAAATGTGGTTCTTAATATTTCACACACTAATGACTCTAACAAACCGATATGTTTAATGTCTATAGGTGGAATCAATGTACATATTTCAGCAGATTCAGGTTCTCCATTCACTATTGTTAATGAAATTGTATAGTCCGACAAATTTGTTAAAAAACTTGGTCCTGAATTAATTCAACCTGATATTGCCCCAGAGAGTTTTATGGGTGAACCCATTGATTTACCAGGTTTTAGGAACCTTATCTTTAGATTCGAGAATAGAAGTGCACTGTGCAAACTTTATATTTTGAAGAAAGTTCCATCTGTTCTTGGATGGAAAGATCAAAGGAAACTTAACATTATCCTCGATCCTAATGGTGTAAAAGAAGTTCTTGTCTTAGACGAAGGTGAATGCCTGGGCAAAATGTTATATGATGAATTTCCTGCTGTTTTTTCAGGCACTTTAGGCAACTTGGAAAGTTTTGAACACCACATTCACCTTAAACTTGATGCTTCTCCCAAAGTTCATAAACTTCGTAATATTCCTTTTTCTGTTAGGGAGGAAGTTGAGAAGGAGTTAGGTAGGTTAGTCAAGGATGGCGTCATTGAACCTATTGAATCTTCCCAATGGGTTTCTCCATTGGTCGCAGCCTGGAATGCCAACGGTAGGCTTAGGTTGTGTATTGACTTGCGCCATCATAATCATAATACCTTAATTGACCAGTTTCTGTTACCAAAAATCAGAGAAATGCTTACCAAAACTAGAGGTATGGAACTTTTTTCCACCATCAACCTATCACAAGCTTACCACCAGATTCCTGTTTCTAAAGCTTGTAAAAATCTTACTGCCTTCATTTCACACATAGGATGTTTTCAATACACCAGAATGCCGTTCGGTTTAGCTTCGGCGGCCGCTGTGTTCCAGCATTTAATGTACAGAATATTTGGTCATCTGGATTATATTCTCATCTTTCCAGATGACATTCTTGTTATGGGCAGCAACAATAACAATCACAAAACTAAACTGCTTCATGTACTTTCTCTGTTAAACAAATTTGGTTTAACTGTTGAATTTCCTAAGTGCAAGTTTGCAGGTAATTATGTGAGTTATCTTGGCCTTGAAATTAGTAGGGCTGGGCGTAGTTTGCGAAGTAGGGCAACGCGAAGCTAAGCAAAGTGCACTTCGTACTACGCGAGCTACGCGTAGCACTATGCGAACTGCGAAGTACCCTGTTCGCACTGTGCAAGATGCCATTTTAAATGATTGCACAGTGCGGACAAGCATCCGGCACTGTGCAATCAATCAAAACGGCATCTTTCACAGTGCGAGCTGTAGTTTTCAGACGCTCGAGTAGATTTTTACTCGAGCGGCAGCTTTCTCAACGTGGTAGTTTCTCATCGCGAGCATATGCGACCACTCGCAATGAAAAATATGACCTCCCCGCATTGAGAATCTCGCTGAGAGGTTTATTATCCACGCTCGCGATCGGCAACTTGATGTTGCTGATCGTGAACGAGGAAAAAGTCTCGCCGGGATGTCATTTTGCTTGCTCCCGGTCGCCAACTTGACGTGGAGAACAGCGAGCAAGCAAAAAATGACCGCTGCACTACGCTACGCGTGTTTGCACTGTGCTACGTGCAGTTCGCGTAGAGCAAAGTAGCGCAAACTACGCAAGCGTAGCATAGTGCTTTGCCCAAGGTTAAAAATTAGTGCAGTGGGAATCCATCCTAAGGCTAAATTGGTTTCTGCCATTACAAATGCACCCAGCCCTAAAAATAAGGATGTAGTTAAATCTTTTTTGGGACTTGTGGAGTTCTTTTCCAAATGTGTTAAAAATTTCTCTAGCAGAACTTTTCATATAAGGGAACTTCTGTAGTCCAAAATCCAATTTAAGTGGCCTACTTCGTGTCAGGAGGAATTTCTCTGCTATTGAGAATGCTATTTCTTCTGCTCCTGCTCTTCAAGGTTTTGATCCTTGTTGTAAAAACATTGGGGCATATTATCAAGCACGGCGTTAACATTATCGCCGCTTTAGCGGTAGAAAACTGCCGCTAAAGCGGCGATAATGTGCTTGATAATACGCCGTAGAGAATTCCCATAGAAGCCCATGTTCACGCCAGAACATGGGCTTCTATGGGAATACACAAGGGCGTATTAGCAAGCCCATTATCGCTGCTTTAGCGGCAGTTTTCTGCCGCTAAAGCAGCAATAATGTTAACGCCGTTTCTTGATTATATGCCCCATAATTACTACTGATGCCAGTGGTAGTGGTATTGGCGCAGTTTCATCACAGGTTGACAAAAAAGGAATTCAGTACATTGTTGCTTATGCCTCCAGGTCCTTATCTCCCGCGGATTGCAATTATGCTGTAATTGAACGTGAAGCACAACGTGTGCTTAGGCTTTAGAGCATTTTCGCACATTTGTTTGGGGTAATGAAGTCACCACTAAATGTGATCATAAACCTTTGGTAAAAATGTTATCTAATGTCGGTATGGTTAATGTTTCTGCAAGATTAGCATGTATATCCATGCGACTTTTAGATGTTTTATACAAAATCGAATACTTACCTGGTAAGAAGAATGCCGTTGCTGATTTTCTTTCACGTTTGTCCGTTCAGATGGTAGAGAATCAGGATGATCTTATGGATGATGTTCAAGTTGCTTGGTTGTGGGACCATGGACATGGTTCTTGTCAAACAGAGGAGTGGAATGAGGCTTTTTCTAAAGGTGACTGTTTAAAGAAAGTTTTAGAATTTGTATGTATTGATTGGCCTCGGAAAATGGGAATTAAAGAGTTAAAGGCCTATTGGGATGTCAGAGACGAGTTGTCTTCTTTAGATGGCAACCTTATAAGAGGTGATAAAATTGTTCCTTCTTTTGATCTAAGAAATATACAGGCACATGCAACAAGCTAAGATTTTGCGAGTCCTTAATTGCAATTATTTAGGAATCGCAATTAAGGACTCGCAAAAGCCTATGCATGTAGGAATCGCTATAAAAATAGCGATTGCTACACATTCCTTGTTTGCGAGTCACGAAGTGCGATTCGCAAATAAGGAATGGCTTCCCATTCATTTCTATGGGCCTACAGTCCCATAGGAATGAATGGGAAATTGCATGCGCAATTTGCGAGTACCAATTGATACTCGCAAATTGCGCATGCAATTTCAAGGGTGCAAGGGTTGCACCCCTGAAATTGATCTGTGCACAAATGTTGCGCACACATATGTCCCAAAGACATGTGTGTGTGTAACCTACAACTTTGAAAAATGCACTTTATTGCATTTTTCAAAGATTTTGCAAATTACCATGAAGTTGAACTTCATGGTAATTTGGCCCCTTAGTAGCGAAATTGCTACTTCAAAGTGGTTCTTGCATAGCATTTAAGGAATCACAAAATGCGATTCCTTAAAATGCAATCGCAATTTGAGAACTCGCAATTAATTGCGAATTCTCAATTTGCGAGGGCCTTGACCCTTGATGCATCGCAAAAGCTAATTTTACTATCGCAAACGGCCAATTTTTACCATTTGTGATCGCAAAAAGCTTTGATGCATGTGCCTGATAATTATTTCCTTATGCCACGATGGTCATCTAGGCATTTTAAAAACTAAATGTATTGTCAAAGGCAGGTATTGGTGGCCTGGTGTAGACATTGAAGTAGAGAGAGTTGTCAGAGATTGCGGTTTGTGTTCCTCTGCTGATAAAACCTTTAAAACCTTAAGGCCTCCCATGAGTGATTTTATGTGCTCGAAATCTCCATGGGAAAATGTTGCTGTGGACATCATGGGTCCTGTTGGTAGTTCTAGGAAGTATGTCATTTCCATGATGGATGTGTTTTCTAAGTGGCCTGTGGTCAAAGTTATCAAGAAATTGGATACTGACACTGTAATAACGTTCTTTGACGAGGTTTTCTTGAGTGAGGGCATCCCTGCTCTTATCATTAGCGACAATGGTGTACAGTTTACTTCGGATACAATGACGCAGTATTTATCTGAAAGTGGTATACAACACAAAACCACCTCCTTGTACAATCCTAGCGGAAATGGTTTAGTAGAAAGGTACAAAAGAGTTTTGAAGGGTGCCATCTAGTTGGCTTTTTAAAAACAACATTCCTTGGGAGATACAGATGTTAAAAACTCTTTGGTCTTATAGAGTTTCGATTGTGGATTCTACGAAATGTTCCCCTTTCGAGCTCATGAGAGGTAGGAAACGTAGAGCCAAGTGGTATCCAGGTTGGATTAAAAGTTGTGGAGAAGTGAGTTGGTCTTCTTCTGATGTAAAAACATGACATGTACAAACATTTCTATGACAAAAAACATAATACCCATAAGGTTAGGATTTCTGTTGGCCAGTGGGTCAGAATCAAGAAGACGGTTTTGTACAAAATAATTAAAGTATATTTTTTGAACTTCAACGTAATGCTCAATTAAAGAAAAATGCTGTTATTCTAGAAAATGGGAAATGTTGAAATCTCAAAAGAGTTGCTTTATGTTAGCCTCCGGTTACATTTGACTCTGTGTTCAACAAATCGCCTGTTTTGCATGACTTTTCTGATTTTCCACAGGATCTTCGTGCCCAAGATTGTGAAACTGTTGTTTTGCATGATGTTTTACAGGAAAACGACAACCTGGCTGAAGAAGTTGTTTCGCATGATGTTTCACAGGGAAAAGACACCAATAACTGTGGAAAAAGGATCATCAGACGTCCGACTGCTTTAAATGACTATGGCCCAGATGTAGGTAAAAAATATTTACCGATTCTTAATTACCGAATTTTACCGATTCGGTAATTAAGAATCGGTAAATATGAAGGGTGGACATGTAGGTTCATCCAGATGTGTATTTTACCGATTCGGTAAATATCTGTATTTACCGAATCGGTAAATACCGACCGGTAATGCTCCATTCATTCCTATGGGGCATTACCGGTCGGTATTTACCGATTCGGTAAATACCGATTTTGACAAGGGTGCAGGGGGTGTCACTTTGACACCCTCTAGCACCCCCAAAAAAAGGTTCGGGGGCCATATGGCAGGCAGACCTGCCCTAAGGGCAGGTCTGCCTGTCATATGGCACAGGTGTGCATGCACACATGTGCATGCACACCTGAATCGGTATTTTAACATCAAATACAATTTGATGGTAAAATACCGATTTTGTAGGCCTTGTGGGACTCAGAAGAGTCCCACCTACATATCAATTTTACCGATACGGTAAATATACCGGTCGGTAAATATACCGCTCGGTAAATATACCGACCGGTAAATATACCGACCGGTATATTTACCGAATCGGTAAAATTACCGATTTGCCCCGTTTCAGTCCCCCTACATCTCGGTAGCCAAATACCGGTCGGTAACGGCCGAATTCGGCCGTTACCGACCGGTATTTGACTACCTACATCTGGCCCTATGTTTGTAACTAATGCTTTGTTTGTTGGTAAAGGAGGAGATGTGTAGTGTTCTGGTTCTTCCCTCATGGGGCTCTCGTGTGCAAAAGACTCCACGATGAAAGGTTGGAACCGTAAGGATGTAATAATTGGTTTACCTTTAAATGTTTGAATGGTGCAGCGGAGTCCGTTGGCTGAACTGTGTTCCTGGAGGCTCGCTGTTCGTTGTCTGGCCGAAATTACCTGAATAAACTCAAGTTTATACATGAAGTTGTCTTGAGTTTCATACACAGTGTAAAACCCGAAGCCAGCAGTAGTCACTGAAGAGTGTGTAGGGCAGCCGGAGAAGCCTAGACAGGAGTCCTACAAGGCTGTCATCTTAGACACACCACTCTTTCTTGTGGATTTAGATGTGTGTCTGTAACAACCTTTAAAGAAACAAGATTTAACAGATCATGAGCTCTTAATTCTCTACACAAAAAAATTAGCACTATAAGTAAAGGTTTATTTACATACCGGAGTCTTATCAGTACTATAGACGATATGTTATGGATTATCTATAACTGTTTGAGATGTGCTCCAACGAATTAGAAAGGATTGGGCAATACAACAACAACATATAATCACATTCCTTAGCAAGCAACAATGCTTAGTATTATCAGCTTACTGTTGAGTTACATTTATCCAAATGCGATATAAATTAAATTGTTTTCGGAAAACACTCACTCTAAACACAATGAGGGCGACTCTTGTTGCACATTGAAAGGTCACACATGCACTGTCCCAAATCAAAAGCAACTTGCAAACAATGTTACATGAACAAATATTATGCCAGTTCTTCTTGTTTGCTATATATTTATTTCTCTTTTAGATTTCCCGGGTGCAGCGGAGTGGCAATCGAAGTATGGATCCTTCTCAGTTGAGTTCTAGGACAGCAACCAAGTTTTGGAATGTCGACGCAGCTTTATATAGTGGTCGCACCCAACTTGGCTGTCTCTTCTCTTGAGACTTACTAATATCACAAGAGTTCGGGCAGATCCAATATGAACTTTTTTTTCTCTCTGCTGTTTTCCTTGGCTCAAGCGGAGTCACTGGGCGTCTCCAGTAACTCAAATTCTTGTGTGTGTGGTGTGCTCAATGTGGCTGGGATCTTCAGTTTTATATGAGGTGAGCAATGGTGGGCAGCATGGGATTTCAAGGGTCAGGACAATAGCAGGTCCAACAGGCAAGGTCAAAAAAACAGATAGAGCCAGGAAGTGGGCTACGACAATACTCACTGCTGAGAGGTCAAGTACCAAAACTGCAGTGCTGTCTGCAACTGAGGAAAAGAAACTGACGTCTAGAAGACTATTGGATTGCATTTATCCTCCTAAATCTGCCTGAGCATATTGTACTCAGAGGGAAAACTCCTGATAGGAAAAAATTGAGTTTCTCACCTTCTAAGAACTGCACCACTAGTCAGGGGCCCATGAAAATATGGCTTATCTTACAGTGAGACCTAAGCACTTTAAATGTAACCTTTTAATACATGCATACATCAAGGCTGCAAAGGATGACTACAGGGTTACTCTCAATTGTTCACCGTTGTCCATAAAATGACAAATGGCTATGAGGAAAAGCTTTATGAGGCTTTTTAAATAAATTATTGAAGTACGGAATAAAAATCACTAAAGAAGTGGATGTGATTCTCCCATGACGGGAGTTTAATTACATCAGAGATTTCCAGAATGGAGGTACGACTTCAGTCTGTCATGATTTTTTTAAATGAAATTAGAAGTCCTTTATATTTGGTGAGACCTGGCAAGACAACCACATCAGCCCCCATCAAAAAAGAATGTACTGTGTGTTGGGTCTCTTAAGACGATGGTTTGCTAAATGGAGAAATCATACCAAAAGTTAATCATGGACTCAAGCTGCAATTCATAGATGGCAATGTCCCAGGCCAAAAACTGTTCTGAGATTGCTTTTGTTGTTATTCAGAGGGGGCGTGGCCTTGCAGTTTGGGCAGGGCTGTTCTTACTGCGGCAGGACATCAAACACCCAAAAGGTGATTGGAGGATGATTTAAAGTAAGCTAACCAATGGTAATCACTCTGGTTAGCACTGCAAACCATTGTTTTTCCCCCAGAATGCCTTTCTAGACAGACGCCTACCTCATGAATATCACTATTAACCCTGCTCCTCATGGAAACAGTACATCCTGAACGGCCAGGTGAATACCAGCTCCAGAAGGGACCACAAGCAACCCCAGCTCATTTTCAGCCGAGTTCAACCTTGTTACTGAAATATGGCTTGGATCCTCTGGTACAGTGAGCAAGGGACCCATGCCTGGGCATACCCATGGCCATCTTGGGCATTACAGTAAACACAAGAAAGGTGATGGGGAGGAAGCTTGCATCAACATGTTTAACCTCTGCTAATCACTCTGGGTAGTATTCCAACCGATCGGTTTAAGAATATGCGATGTTACACCGCATGCGCTACAACGCATGCGATTACAACGCGGTCATTATAATGACCGCATTGTTACAATGCAAGCCATTACATCGCAAGTCGTTTCTACGACTTGCGGTAGGGGGTGCGCTGGACTTAGGAATAGTATAGTTTACTATTCCAACTCCAGCGTGTGCCAAAGTAGGGAAGGTGTTGGAATAGTAAATTATACTATTCCTTAGTTTAGTGCGCACCTACACTAAGTCGTAGAAACAACTTGTGATGTAATGGCTTGCGTTGTAACAATGCCGTTGTTGTAATGACTGCGTTGTAATCGCACGCATTGCAGTGCATGCCATGTAAATGCTTCCTTTTTAGCCTACTGTGTCACTTTGGATCATGCTTCTCCAACAAGTAGCTCGTGAGCCACTGGTAGCTCTCTGCTACCTGTAAGTAGTTCCTCTCTGTTTAGCCCAGCCAATTCAATTAGAACCTTTTATTTGCTTTAATATATGTGTAAAAAATTTTAAAAATCTGTGAATTTTGACAACTCATAAGCTGATGTTTAAATAAAATGTGTTGAATTTCAAAATTATTTTTGGAGCTGATATTTGAAAGATAAGTAATGCTGCATTGGAGAGACGTATTACTAATATTACTACCCTCGTGTCACTGGCATTACATCTATGGCTGTTATTTATTACCAATTCAAGACATTCCAAACTGCATTTTTTTACATTACAGCTAATGTACCAAAGTCATTGCTAATGATAAACTTGCACAGGATGATCACTGATATTAGCTTGTTTAATGTGGTCCCTATTAATTACAACATTGCTAATATTTGTCAGTAGCTGAGGGTGATTTTTATTGAATATGAGTAGCTCTCATTATATAAAAGCTAGGACACCACTGCTCTAGACAAAGGTCAGCCTTATGAAAGTCTACTGACCCTGCACTTTTTTAGAAGAGTTATACTGGGACAGGACCAAGGCTAAATTGCATACATCAAATTTCTGACATGGCTCGAGGTGGGCTGGATTGCAGCCCAGAGTAATTACCAACGGCTGAGATTAATTCAAGCGTTCTACCCATCACTTTTTTTGCTTTTCTAGCTTCAGTGCAACCAGCTGTGTATCATTTGAAAAGGAGAACGTGCATGCTTCCTATTTGAATAAGACCATTAGACCAAACTCTAGCACCCGTTTTCTTTTCCTACAAATGTGATGAACCCTTTTAGGTCTCCCAGAGCAGTATAATTATGAGTGAGGAAAGGATAATGTGGCAAAATGTGCAGTTTATTCATACTGTTCAGAGTACCTAAATTGAATGTGTGAGATTTTCCATTTCCTAACACAATCTGTGCAAGAGAGGTTGTAGCATCATTTAGCCAAACTTAAGTCTGAAGGGTTACAGCTGAAAGTAGAGAACTCCAGAAGTTCACTTCATCTCAATTGTAGCTGAGTTCACCTTTATACATTCCAAGTTGTGTGGGGTCGCTTGATTACAATTTTTACCAGTTTTGTCTCAGTGCCTGGTAAAAGTAAACATTTATCTGCATACGTTTTCTGCCGGATGAAATCAAGCAAAGGAAATGTGTGTGGAAAAGGGTCTGGAACTGGTAATCACATACAGTAATGGGCCCAGTAATGCTGTTGGATGAAGAATTAACGTTGTAGTTATTCGTGTTTGGATGAAAAATCAATGTATAAAAGTGCAACACTAACTAATGGGCGTTTTCAATATTAATGTGTTCATATAACGCGTCAAATTTAATGATTTATATATGTGTGTGCTTTCTAAATCTTATTTACTATTCTTATGTTGACCGAATTTGGTAGGCCTAACGTGTATTTCTCCATGTTCACTCTCATGTTAACGTTTCCTATTAGAATTTGTGTGCATGTGGAATTTGTCTTTCTCACGTTTCTGTTGCAGGTGGAGAAATTCATCCTTGTTAGTTAGAATAACGCTTTTGTTTTAGGAGCTAGGCCTAGAGAGGTAGATACATTTGAACAAGTGATACTGATAATGTGGGATGGTGTTCTTTCTCGCCGGAGAAGGCCTTGAAATCAAGGTCATCGAGCAAGAGTATGGGAGAACCGTTGATGCATGGAAAGTTACCTACGATTGGTGTGTAGCTGGATGGGGTGATCTTGTGATGTGATGAGGGGTGTGACCTACGATTTTGTGTTGGAGTTAGGGACAGAGTCAGGGGACTTCTGCCGTGCCTTGAGAGGAGAAAGCATCTTAGAACAAGCTCTGTACCTTTATGCTACTTGACCCAATCAACGTGAGTGTACTTCTTAGGAAGCCTTCACGTGCTGACATCTTTTCTGTAACTTGCATGGAAAATGCTAAGTAGGGATGTCACAATAGTGGTAGTGTGGGAACAGACTAATGCTTTTGCTTATGAACCGCTAATGATGGGGTCTATTGATATCAACGCAGTTATAATCTGCGTTCCGATTTTGGAATCGGTCATCCTGAACATGATGCACCGCCTAAATTTCACTCGTAGTTTTGGTTTAGTATTAGTGTCCATGTACTTTTACACTCTCGTTTTGAGGTGTTTGTATGTTCAACTTTTCCTGGCATTGTAATAACAAAGAGCCATCGGCCAGAGGTTCCAGAGTAAGTCAAGAATGTGGCCCCGGCTCCTTCAAAGGTCTGGTAACCTTACAGACTAAACCAAAGTGGGTTGCGGTGGCAAGGCAAGGGATGTCTCCGAAGTTGGTTGGTGACAGAGACCAATTCAGGAGAACAGTGGATGACTGCCTCAACCATTCTGTCTAGAGAGTTTTTGGGGCAAAAATGCAGAGGGTGTATTAGAAAAAAGAGGACCCCTGATAAAAGGAGGTGAGGTTTAGCTTCGGCCTGGTCTACCACTAGGCTATTGATGGCTCTCTAAATATTGATCTTCCCCTTTAGAAGGCTGCTAATAGATTACTAAAATAACCTCATTTTTTGTACAGTGTTTTGTTCTGTTCATAAACCACTTCACACGTGCTGGGTATATTGTGAGACTTTATTATTATATATGCTGGAAGAGAGAAATGGACAATAAGTAAGGTTCCGCTAGAGCATCAAACTCACGTAAACTTCCACATTTTAATTCAAATTCAACAATGTCTACAATCCACACTCTTCATTAAACCCTCCACGGAATACACATACCACACTTCTCCCTCCGAAATGACAACCATGAGATCCATTCCAATACTACATACACCTTCCCCTTCCATGTACAGAGGTGCCACACCTCATCCAGTTAAACTTTCAACAACCCACAACACACAAACGTATACACTGGCATACGTTCACACATTCAAGAAAAACACAATTGAAAACCTACTGCAGTACAAATATTCCATGGCACCGTACATACTCTGGACATATGTTCACATGCCTGTGAACAGTCAGTGTTAGGTATAGCATCCTAATGTTTTGAAGACCCATCCTCCTGAATCTTAACGTCTAAAAACACATTTGTATCCTCAAAATACCTCTCACTCACTATCTTGTCAAGAATCGTCCCATTTTCATGGCCGTAACATACTAATATTTTCTTTAGATTCTGCACGTTGTGTTCAATCTTCCAGTGAAAACACATATCCCAGAGTGACTCTTGTCTGTGTGTCTCTCCCTCTTAATGTTCTGTCTTTAAAAAAAAATTGTGGTGGGCCACACCTAACGCACCCACCCAGGATTTGCAAAACCACAGTCAAAAAACGCTGTTCAAAAGAAAATGGCGACAGGTTTATTGAACTGCCCCAGTTGCCAAGAAAAAAGAATAGGTGGAACCCCAAACAAAATGGCAGGACAAAGCTAATAAGAGTTGTAGTAAATCTCACACGAGCATTAACTTGATTAGTAAAGAAGCTCTGATGAGCTCACTAGTGTCGTCCAGCAATGTAAGGGGGAGGGATAGACTTATAGGAGATTGCAAGTTCGTAATAAGGGAAGAGGCCTGAGATGGAAGCAGCAGGAAAGTAAACCCTTTTGTCTGTGCTGTGATCATTTTCACACTTCCTGATAACTTTTCTTTTTCTGCCGAGTTATTTCTGTAGTCATACTTTTTCATATTCAGCCACTTTTTTTGCCAACTTGTCCTTGTCTCACTTTGACCCTACTTTGCTTTCTTCTTAATTTACTCATTCTTCCTCCAGTACAGCAGGGTTAGTCCTATGTAAACACCCTGCGATTTGGCAACCATAGTTTCTATCTCATTTAAAAGGCTCCATAAAATCAAGTGGTACAACCCATGTCAGAAATTACATGTTCTACGCAAAGCAATTAAGATAAGTATGCATTCGTGTTTATAACTTTGTCACAGTATTTAATGTATATGGTTTGTTCAATGAGCACCCACTAGCTGCTATTGCACTGACAGCAGATTTGGGGGCCTATTACGATTGCGGTTTTTCTGCATCCTCCGGGCCGGCGGAAGCCACCGCCGGCCCGGAGGATGCGGAAAAACCGCAGCGGACCCACCAAAGACCCACCGCCACATTAGGATGGCTGGTGGGTCCTGGTTTCCATCCGCAGCTTTTCCGCCGCAGTTGGCTTACAACCGCGGCCGAAAAGCTCTAATATGGTAACGGTGTCTCTCAGACACCGTCAGCCATATTAGGATGGGCTGTTAAAAATGCTTTTCCGCGGCGGGTTTTCCGCCGTGGAAAAGCATGTGTAACTTCACTGCGGGGGCCCGTTGCGGGCCCCCTGGGTGAAGGGGGGGTGGAGGTGCACATGGGGGGTACCTATGGTACCCCCCTGCATTTGTATGCAGAAATCGGCAGGCACCGCACGGTGCCTGCCGCTTTCTGCATACAAATGCAATGTATGCATTTTTACCATTGCGGCGGATGCAGCTTGAAGCCGTACCCGCCGCAATGGTAAAAATAGAGGATGTGACCACCAGGGTGGCGGTCACATCCTAATTGCACAGGAGGGAACTCCGCAGACCATACGGAGGTTCCCTCCTACTCTATGGTGGCGGACGCACTCAGGTCCGTCTGCCATCATAATCGGCTCCTAGGTGTGTTTGGAGTGCTGCAGCTTGAGACATAGGGCCTGATTACAACTTTTGCGCAGAGGAGATGGCGTAATGTCGCTTGCACTGCATCAAAGCCGTGCCAGCACCGCTGACCGTATTATGAGTCAGGAATGTGTAACTTGTACTACGGCGGGTAGCCCCTTGCTGTTCCCATGGCGGTGCCTGGAAAACAGCCACTGCCATGGTAACAGCAAAAAAGTTCCGGCACGGTATAGACAGGCCGTCCATGCCGTACTGGAACTTTGTGGGGGTACAGATAGGGGGGAACATGCTGTGCCCCCCCCGAATGTATCTCCATGGTGGAAAGGGGGGCTATGGGAGCCCATTAGGGCCCCTTTGTTCCTGCACAGTCAGCAGGGCCGGACTGGCCATTGCGGGCACCGGGCATTTCCCCGGTAGGCCGCTAGGGTGGGGGCAGTTTTTGGGCCCCTGAGGATCGTTTTTGTTACCGGGTGTCAGCAATATCGGCCCCCTATAACAAAATCAGCTGAAACCAGCCATCGCAAACTGCTCGGCTGCACTCCCCCTCACCTCAGGGGGGCCCAGCTGAGCAGTTTGCCAGGGCCGGTTTCTGTTCTCAGTCCGGCCCTGACAGCCAGCCTTTTCATGGCGTGGCTCCCCCATGAAAAGGCTGGCGGTCCAGGAACTCGTAATATGCTGACCAGGACTGCGCCAGTCCCCGCTCATCATATTGCGTTGTGGAACTCCTGCGCAGCCGGCGGTCCACCGCCAATATGATTTTCAAAGTCGTAATCGGCAACTGGTGGACCGCCACTCCTGCGCCACAGCGAGTCTGGTGGTGGGAAGACTGGCAGACTCGAAATCAGGCCCATAGTTCTTTCTTCACAGGACCGCCGGAGTTGACGTTGTTGTTACAGCTGTTGACTTCTGTCGGTCACATAAACGCTCTAGCTTGAGTAAGATTAATGTTTGCAGCACGGGTGGGACGATTGTGAAGAGTTGCAACTTTTGAAGCACTTAGGAAACAGACTAACGACCGATGAGATATTTTAGGACACTACAGGAAAAATGAGAACCTTTCGAAACACTGTTTTAGTAGGAAGAGAGTAACGAATGAAGGCCCAGTACCTGATATCTTTGCGTGAATACAGGATCGGGTACAGCCTGGGCAGGCATCCATTGTGGTACCTAGGTTTGTGTGACAGGAGACAGCAATCACCCTCCACTGTAGCGTATCAGGTGACACGCTCTTTGTAAAGGTGACCTATATGATATTCTCAGATTGTCACTCCTGCCTGACGCTATGTGGGTCACCAGTGGCCCAAGGGATTTCCCCCTCCTCGCGCCTTGCAGGACCCTTTCGCCTGCACACTGCAGCTGATCAGCGTCGCTTTGGTGAGGTTCCATCCGTTTCCGGCTCTCTTCTCCCCGCGCACGCGTTTGATTGGCATGTGTCACATCAAGGGGTCGTGCAGCGCTGAACCCAGAAGGCTGCCTTAGGAAAGGTAGCCCGGCGCGGCCGACGCTTCCCTTGTACGAGGTCCCTTTAGTGAACCGAGGCCTCTTGAAATGACAAGGTTTAATGAGATGAGGATCAAGCCGGTGTTATAGTGTCAGGAGTACGGGGGATGCGCCTAGCCGATTTATTAGACACACTGAGCTGAGCTGGGTAATAATAACACCGATCATTTTTATTTATTTATTTAAAAACAACTTTTTACTTACATTTCCCTGTCACTCAGGGACTTTACATGGAATCCATCAATTACACATTTTAGTTATCCATCAAAATGAAAGTGGTTTGCGGTGGAAAATTTAATAAATATGGCGCAGGTTTACACCTTGTGTATTGCGCTATTGACTTTTTATGTAGGGGTCATAATTTATGACCCAGCGGAGAATATCTTGCAAAATCACACAATAATAGGTGACAGTCAGCATAAATAATCCCTCATTCCCTTCACTGACTAATGTAGTAATGGCATTAAAAAACACTTTTTAGCGCTACGCGACATATGGAACATTATGCCGTGTTGAGAAGTGCTACGCTTTCTGCCAATGGCTGCTGACAGCCAGCCGTGCCCTGTCCAGCATGTGAAGCGCAAAACATATACAAGTTATTTCTTTTTATTCGATTCAGTAGTTTCGTAATATCAGAAATTCGAGATGTAACGAATTTTTATAGCATACGAAAATTACAATGCATAATACGAAAATATGATGCTAATAGTAAGGCAGTGTTTGACAGAGATACATACCGGCGTGCACCATCAAAAAGTGCAGGTTGACATAAAGTGCAGCCCTGTTTGTCCTGCCAGGGGCTCAGCCTGGCACCACAGAAGTCTCCCAATGGAGGTTTTCCTGCTTTGCACGTGGCATGCCACGGTTCTGTCTTGGAACATGCACCGGGCCAGGAGGTGGGGATAGTAGACAACCCTGGTGAAGACCTGTAAACTACAGTCCTAAAGCCTGATGGTTCCAAAGCTTTAAGACGGAAGGGGCTAGGTCACATCTTTTAAGACATCCTGTTGCAGGCCAACGGCCAACCCATGGTGGATCATGAACTCCCAATGTGGAAGCCAATGTTTGCATCATTTACCATATGCAATCAGAGGCCTTTGTACACATTCTATCAAAATATCAACAATAGTCTGAGTGACACTATTCTATTTAAGGAATTTTAGTCTATAACCACCAACCATTGGAAAAATTTAAACAATACACATTCTCACCTCGATGGTTTTATTATTAATATCTAGAAAATCTAGAAAATAGTTAAGCGTTTTGGAATTGTTTTAACCATGAAAAGGAAATGTATCAAATGTCACCCTTGGATAAATCCATAATTTTGCCCTCAAAAGGCTTTGCTATGTCTTGCCCTTTCTTGCATTTGTGCAACAAAAACAGTCCATACACCCAGAGAGAGAGAGTTCCGACAACAGTAACATTTAAAAGGGTGTCTCATCGTTCTGTAAGAAAGAGAGGCGGACGGTAGTGCTTACCACTTTGTGTGGTCCACTCACGTGGAAGCGATGGTCTCGAAATCAGTGTGCTCTGGGTGAATTCAGAAAGGGAAAGTCTGATGGCCATCGCAGAGTCCTGCTGAGGTTTGGACTGAAACTGCATGTAGACAATGGTGCTGCAGACAGGACCTCACCACGACAAGGATTCCGGCTTTCCTCACAAAGACCAGTTGCATCTCAAAGGCTGGACAACTGGATCGTAAAGAAGTGTCATGAAGTAGTGTTGCTGATGAGAATTAACTTTGCACTATTCTCTGGAACAGCAGTTTGAACTATCAGACTGGGGTTATATTCTACAAGGTTACCCTGTCAAGAAAGAGGAAGAACTCTCAAAGTGGATATTACATAGGTTTTTACAAATGTCATGTGTAAGATATTAGAGATTCAGTCAACTTGTACAGCTGCCAATATTAGGAATGTTTTTGGTTATTTTGAAGTTCTACAAAGAGTTATTGTGCCTCACATTTTAAACGGCAATGGAGAATCTGGCATGGCAATAGTGCTTACATACTGCGTTGGAATGTTCAGCTGGGTATGGAAATGGTGGTACACATACTGGGGTTAACGTGGATACTATTTTGGAAAAGGGGATGGTGATGGACAGAGTTTCTGAATGATGCAGAATACTCTTACCAAGTCAAGAGATCATGGTTTTAATCTATCACCTGTTTTTTTTAGCTCATTGCACCATCCCAGCTCAGAACCTGGCTATATGCAAATTAGTCTGTTCCTGTCCCAGTGCATGATGGGAACAGGGCAAACCAAACTACCAAGCCAATTCTTATACTGGGAAGGAGACAAGCTTCCGGGGACCGGTTTCTGGCATCACAGCCTTCGTCGGCCCGGCTTGCTTGAATCCTGATGGTGCAATGAGCAAGGGACTCACGTCTGAGTATATCCTCCCACACATAGTGTGGATAAAATCTATTTTGGAAAAGGGGGTGTTGATGGACAGAGTTTCTGAATGATGCAGAATACTCTTACCAAGTCAAGAGATCATGGTTTTAATCCATCACCTGTTTTTTAGCTCATTGCACCATCCCAGCTCAGAACCTGGCTATATGCAAATTAGTCTGTTCCTGTCCCAGTGCATGATGGGAACAGGGCAAACCAAACTACCAAGCCAATTCTTATACTGGGAAGGAGACAAGCTTCCGGGGACCGGCTTCTGGCATCACAGCCTTCGTCGGCCCGGCTTGCTTGAATCCTGATGGTGCAATGAGCAAGGGACTCACGTCTGAGTATACCCTCCCACACATAGTGTGGATAAAATCTATTTTGGAAAAGGGGGTGGTGATGGACAGAGTTTCTGAATGATGCAGAATACTCTTACCAAGTCAAGAGATCATGGTTTTAATCCATCACCTGTTTTTTAGCTCATTGCACCATCCCAGCTCAGAACCTGGCTATATGCAAATTAGTCTGTTCCTGTCCCAGGGCATGATGGGAACAGGGCAAACCAAACTACCAAGCCAATTCTTATACTGGGAAGGAGACAAGCTTCCGGGGACCGGTTTCTGGCATCACAGCCTTCGTCGGCCCGGCTTGCTTGAATCCTGATGGTGCAATGAGCAAGGGACTCACGTCTGAGTATACTCTCCCACACATAGTGTGGATAAAATCTATTTTGGAAAAGGGGGTGGTGATGGACAGAGTTTCTGAATGATGCAGAATACTCTTACCAAGTCAAGAGATCATGGTTTTAATCTATCACCTGTTTTTTAGCTCATTGCACCATCCCAGCTCAGAACCTGGCTATATGCAAATTAGTCTGTTCCTGTCCCAGTGCATGATGGGAACAGGGCAAACCAATCTACCAAGCCAATTCTTATACTGGGAAGGAGACAAGCTTCATCATTCAGAAACTCTGTCCATCACCACCCCCTTTTTCCAAAATCGATTTTATCCACACCAAGTGTGGGAGGGTATACTCAGACGTGAGTCCCTTGCTCATTGCACCATCAGGATTCAAGCAAGCCGGGCCGATGAAGGCTGTGATGCCAGAAACCGGTCCCCGGAAGCTTGTCTCCTTCCCAGTATAAGAATTGGCTTGGTATTTTGGTTTGCCCTGTTCCCATCATGCACTGGGACAGGAACAGACTAATTTGCATATAGCCAGGTTCTGAGCTGGGATGGTGCAATGAGCTAAAAAATAGGTGATGGATTAAAACCATGATCTCTTGACTTGGTAAGAGTATTCTGCATCATTCAGAAACTCTGTCCATCACCACCCCCTTTTTCCAAAATCGATTTTATCCACACCAAGTGTGGGAGGGTATACTCAGACGTGAGTCCCTTGCTCATTGCACCATCAGGATTCAAGCAAGCCGGGCCGACGAAGGCTGTGATGCCAGAAACCGGTCCCCGGAAGCTTGTCTCCTTCCCAGTATAAGAATTGGCTTGGTAGTTTGGTTTGCCCTGTTCCCATCATGCACTGGGACAGGAACAGACTAATTTGCATATAGCCAGGTTCTGAGCTGGGATGGAGCAATGAGCTAAAAAATAGGCGATGGATTAAAACCATGATCTCTTGACTTGGTAAGAGTATTCTGCATCATTCAGAAACTCTGTCCATCACCACCCCCTTTTTCCAAAATCGATTTTATCCACACCAAGTGTGGGAGGGTATACTCAGACGTGAGTCCCTTGCTCATTGCACCATCAGGATTCAAGCAAGCCGGGCCGACAAAGGCTGTGATGCCAGAAACCGGTCCCCGGAAGCTTGTCTCCTGCCCAGTATAAGAATTGGCTTGGTAGTTTGGTTTGCCCTGTTCCCATCATGCACTGGGACAGGAACAGACTAATTTGCATATAGCCAGGTTCTGAGCTGGGATGGTGCAATGAGCTAAAAATAGGTGATGGATTAAAACCATGATCTCTTGACTTGGTAAGAGTATTCTGCATCATTCAGAAACTCTGTCCATCACCACCCCCTTTTTCCAAAATTGATTTTATCCACACCAAGTGTGGGAGGGTATACTCAGACGTGAGTCCCTTGCTCATTGCACCATCAGGATTCAAGCAAGCCGGGCCGACGAAGGCTGTGATGCCAGAAACCGGTCCCCGGAAGCTTGTCTCCTTCCCAGTATAAGAATTGGCTTGGTAGTTTGGTTTGCCCTGTTCCCATCATGCACTGGGACAGGAACAGACTAATTTGCATATAGCCAGCTTCTGAGCTGGGATGGTGTAATGAGCTAAAAAATAGGTGATGGATTAAAACCATGATCTCTTGACTTGGTAAGAGTATTCTGCATCATTCAGAAACTCTGTCCATCACCACCCCCTTTTTCCAAAATTGATTTTATCCACACCAAGTGTGGGAGGGTATACTCAGACGTGAGTCCCTTGCTCATTGCACCATCAGGATTCAAGCAAGCCGGGCAGACGAAGGCTGTGATGCCAGAAACCGGTCCCTGGAAGCTTGTCTCCTTCCCAGTATAAGAATTGGCTTGGTAGTTTGGTTTGCCCTGTTCCCATCATGCACTGGGACAGGAACAGACTAATTTGCATATAGCCAGGTTCTGAGCTGGGATGGTGCAATGAGCTAAAAAATAGGTGATGGATTAAAACCATGATCTCTTGACTTGGTAAGAGTATTCTGCATCATTCAGAAACTCTGTCCATCACCATGCCCTTTTTCCAAAATCGATTTTATCCACACCAAGTGTGGGAGGGTATACTCAGACGTGAGTCCCTTGCTCATTGCACCATTAGGATTCAAGCAAGCCGGGCCGACGAAGGCTGTGATGCCAGAAACCGGTCCCCGGAAGCTTGTCTCCTTCCCAGTATAAGAATTGGCTTGATAGTTTGGTTTGCCCTGTTCCCATCATGCACTGGGACAGGAACAGACTAATTTGCATATAGCCAGGTTCTGAGCTGGGATGTGCAATGAGCTAAAAAATATGTGATGGATTAAAACCATGATCTCTTGACTTGGTAAGAGTATTCTGCATCATTCAGAAACCCTGTCCATCACCACCCCCTTTTTCCAAAATCGATTTTATCCACACCAAGTGTGGGAGGGTATACTCCGACGTGAGTCCCTTGCTCATTGCACCATCAGGATTCAAGCAAGCCGGGCCGACGAAGGCTGTGATGCCAGAAACCGGTCCCCGGAAGCTTGTCTCCTTCCCAGTATAAGAATTGGCTTGGTAGTTTGGTTTGCCCTGTTCCCATCATGCACTGGGACAGGAACAGACTAATTTGCATATAGCCAGGTTCTGAGCTGGGATGGTGCAATGAGCTAAAAAATAGGTGATGGATTAAAACCATGATCTCTTGACTTGTTAAGAGTATTCTGCATCATTCAGAAACTCTGTCCATCACCACCCCCTTTTTCCAAAATCGATTTTATCCACACCAAGTGTGGGAGGGTATACTCAGACGTGAGTCCCTTGCTCATTGCACCATCAGGATTCAAGCAAGCCGGGCCGACGAAGGCTGTGATGCCAGAAACCGGTCCCCGGAAGCTTGTCTCCTTCCCAGTATAAGAATTGGCTTGGTAGTTTGGTTTGCCCTGTTGCCATCATGCACTGGGACAGGAACAGACTAATTTGCATATAGCCAGGTTCTGAGCTGGGATGGTGCAATGAGCTAAAAAATAGGTGATGGATTAAAACCATGATCTCTTGACTTGGTAAGAGTATTCTGCATCATTCAGAAACTCTGTCCATCACCACCCCCTTTTTCCAAAATCGTTAACGTGGATACTTACATAGCAATAACAAGTTTACATTATGGGGGACATAGTAGATAGAATTATAGTAAGTGTGTGTTCTCTGTTTGGGTCAATTTGAATATTGGCCTGACAGCAGTGTTAAACATAGTCTTGATGTTAACATTACATTGGCATTGAAATGGTACACCACATTGGGGTGCATTGAGGTATATTGCATGGTCATGGTACTGTGCTTCCTGAGTAACAATGTGAATAATGATGGATCAATGATGTTTTAAATACTGAAAGCGTTGTGTATAATGGAATGGCACTATATGTTTTGCATACCCAGGCAAAGTACAGACCTTCACATCAACGTCGTATCAAAAGATTTAGGACAATAGCCATACTGCCACTGCGATATATGCTTTACATACTGAGGCAATGTGTAAACTGGCAGAGCAAGATGTGCTTTAAATAGAGTGGCATGGCAGCATATTGATCCCAATGAATGCCTCTATTCTCGAAGGTCTAGTCACCAGTTCTAGCAACCTGCACAACAGCCGTTCCATCCCAATCAGCCCCCTGGCAGGGTGGGCCGTTCCATGGCACAAACATCACCAATGACCTAGCTGGGCATCAGTTATTGCAGCGGGAAGGTTTGCAAATAGAGTAATCCACTGCCCTGTTTGAAACGTATCAATGACACAATTGTATGCAGAGCATTATATTGTTACCAGCACTCTTGAATACGTGTGCATCACCCTCATATGTTTGCCAATCCTTGGAGTATTTGAGCTACATATATTGGACTTAGTCGGATATACACAAAGAGTACCAGGGCACATAACAGCAACAGTCTCATGGGATGCTATTTTCTGTCTCGGAAATGCTGAATAGCTGGTTCTGGAACAGAGACTATACAAAAGTTCTAGCCTTGTATTTAAAATGTCTAGTAAGAGGTTACATAAAAAAAAAATTTCACTGATCGACTGTGGAGCGGGCAGGTACTGCTTCTCCCGTGGTAGAAACATTAACCCGCTGCGCATCTCGATTTTATGGTCTGAATTGACAGAGGAGCTGTTGCCAGACAACTATGTGAGCATCACTAGAGAGGGGCGTTGGCTCCTCACGCATGTTGGGAGCCAGGAGTGCATGTTTTGAAGTTGTGCTCTTCCACAAACCATGACCTTGGAATGCTATTAAAATCTTAGATAACTAGTTACTTGATGTTGTTTTTCTCTGACATCAGCACAGATGGGAGAAGGGCATTCATTAGCCTACATGGATGTTTAGGTCTAGCTTGACAGTGCAACTTTCACCTGACCTTTTAGCCTACACCAGTATTATCCTACAGTTCTTTGAATTCACACAAATACATATCTATTCCCATGCTATTTATTTGTAAAGTATCACATTACCATACAACATTCCTTTCAAGCCAGAACTATTGGCACTGGCAATGCTTGTTTATGCTGGGAGGCACAGTTTTCTAAACTATACCTACATGATTTTTTTTCACCAGACAAATATTACTCCTGGATGCTGTGGCAGGCCTTGAAGAATTATTTATTTAGTTTTCCTTCTGAGCTATCTGTAAATCCCAATACCTTTTTGCCAAAATGTTCATATAATTGTGTGTAATTTGAACCGCTTACCCTAATTTTTTCTAACATTTAATTGTAGGAAAACTCCAAGCGCAACACCTCTGGCGAGTGTTGAGCCCGCTCCCAATGTTTGCTCACTAACACCCACATGCATCAAGTGGTTTTGGAGTCGCAAACGGTGCGAATCGGAAAAATCGGCCGTTTGCGATTCCAAAATCACTTTTTGGGATGCATGAAATCATTTATGAAAACTCGCTATATTTTGCATTTCTTAAAAATGCGATTGCATTTAAGGAATCGCATTTGTGCGATTCCTTAAATGCAATGCATGAATTTTTAAAAAAATGCGAATTAGGAAATAGGAAGTGCAAATTAACACGAGGTTGACCCTCGTGTTAATGTGCGAAATTTTGGAAAAAAGCTCAAAAATGCATTTTTGAAAGTGACATGTTACACACACACATGTCCTTTGGACATGTGTGTGTGAAACTTGCACTAAAAAAAACATTGCAAGGGTGCAGGGGGGGGGGGTCCTTTGGACCCCCCTCAGCACCCTTGCAATGCATCAAAAAAATGGGATTCGCAAAATAAAAAAGTGCAAATAGGCATTGATTCCTATGGGCCTAGGAATCAATGTAATGCCATTCCTTAATTGCGATTCGCAATTAAGGAATCGCAAATACCGAAAATTAAGAAATCCTAAAAACTTTTAGGATTTCTTGATGCATAGGATTTTGCAATTCCTAAATTGCGATTCCTTAATTTTCGCAATTTAGGAAATGCAAAATGCTACAATGATGCATGTGGCCGTTAGTGTACTATAAGATAATCCTGAAGCAGCTCCTAGGGCAGCTTTTGAATTACAGCTTTGCTCATGATATCAATACGAGTCCTGTGTGACTGCGATCAATTCCTTCAATTACAATCATCTAGGCTATATGCATCACCCATAAGGAGGCGGCCATGTTGATATAGATCCAGGCCGCCTGAACACGTTAAGTAAATATAGAAAACGTATGTGTAGATATACATGGTCTAACCTTAGTGAGAAAATAAAGGTAGGTGACAATATATAAATCGCGGAAGGCTGAAGTTAGTAGAAATAAATCAGGGTTACGAGCATCAAAACCTGCAAAAGCATTAAGAGTGAGAAAAGGTTTAAGATGGAATCTGGAGGTGTTTTATTTGGTTTTGTGCATATGCACAATAAGGCGAGGGCTGAGTGGCAGAGCTTCACCAGAAGTAATCCGAAAGGCATGCTTATAAAAGGAAACATTACCTACTAAGCATCAGCATTGTCCTGTGTGAAAATATGTATGTGAAGGAGTGCAATGAATAGGATTCACTCAATTGTGAGGCTGGGAAGCCTCGAAGAACCTTGAAATACAGGCTGCATGCCACCTTGGAAAGCTCAAAGGTGCATGAAACTGGAGAACAGAAAGCTTAGTGCAAGCATACAATCACTCTAAATGAAATACCTAACCTTTCAGGCAGGTTCTCGCTGCATACATACCACATACATAAACACATTTGATTCTCATATCACAGTTTTTATGAATATACCATTTATACAGCGACTTCATTTTATTATTTTTAACATTATTTTTGTTTTAGGATTAAAATCAACCTAGTTAGTTTTCTCGTAAAAATTATATTGCTAACAAAATGATTGTTATTGCTAACATTTTAATTTTGGTCTATATTATTTTCACTGTTCTAGTTATGGCTTTTTCTTATTATTATTGTGATTCATATTATTCCTCTCAGTATAGTAGTTGGTGTCAAGTTCAAGTTTTTATTTGGCTTGGAAGCGGCCTCCATAGAAAGCCAACAAACAATACATTAGTTTCCAGCAAAATTATGTTAAGTTTTTAAACCTCCTTTAAAGTCAGTATAAAGTTATAAAACATTGAAAATACTGTGGAGGAAATTATTGAGTCCAGTACAAATTTAAACATTTAACCCCTTAACCGCAGCCGTTATTTTGCCGCAGTGCGGCGGTTCCGCGAAGTGGGCTGGGCCACGTCGGCCGTTTGCAGCACCAGCGAGGTAGTGCTCGCAATGGCCAATGGCCGACGGCAGCAGGGAAGGGGTTAAAATAATAATAATAATAACAGCAATACTAACAATAACAATGGCAATAATAATAGTAAATAATTACAATATACATATATTTTAATAATAATTATACTTATGATAGTTGCTGTTCTCATTATTATTACTCTAAATTAGCAGTGGACTTAATCATTACCCCCACTACAAAGTGCAATGTTTTATGACTGCATACTGCTAATATTATTAGGTATTTACTACTAATACTGGTAAATAAATAACAATAATACATTATTTTTGTTTTAATTGATTTCATTGATAATGTTTATATTATCAGTATGAGTGTAACAAAACAATATGATAAAGTATCCCCTGCCATACATTATAAGGTTATTGCAAGTCACCAAGGAGTTCCATGACCATATAGAGGAATGAGGCTGAAGGCTGAGTTCTTTTATAAGGTCAAGGAAATTCAAGATGTGAGAGGTTACTCTCTACCTCCTCCCCCCTTTACCGGGCCCCCAGTTGTGTCAGGAATCAGTTCCATTCTAGAACTGTTATCACAGTTCACAGACCACTTCCTCAGTCCAATTGTAAAACCAACACCGACCTATTTAAAAGACACATGGGATTTACTAAATCCACTTGAAGGGCTCAATTTCAATCCTGCCCTCCATCTCTTGGTAAGGTTAGACATCGAGAGCTTGTACACCAGCCTCCCACAATTAGCCTCCCTCGAAACAATCCAGGATATACTAGTCAAGGAAGACTGGTAGTACAACATCCCAAGACATTTCGCACTGGAGTGCAGCAGACTGGCCCTAATGGAGAACTTTTTCAATATGAAGGTTCCCTCTTCTTTCGGAAGCATGGGACCTTGATGGGCAGTACATTCGTCATGAGCCTGGCTGGACTGTACATAAGCAACTTTGAAAAGACACACATTCTCAACTATACCAATCCCTACACACAAGAGATACGCTTCTGGAAACGGTATATCGACGACATACTCGTATTATGGCAAGAAAATGAGGGCTGGGTTCAAGAATTCATGAAGCTGCTAAACATCAGAGATAATTTCCTGAAGATCACTTGGTCCACCCAATGTACTGAACTGGCCTTCCTAGATGTTGCCAGTTTCTCAGATAGTACTGAACTCAGGACAAAAACTTATTATAAACCAACTGATAAGAACAGCTTATCTTTTGAAAGCTTCCATCCACGTACATTAAGAGAGAACCTCCCTTACGGGCAATTTTTAAGAATCCACACAATTGCAGATGCCTTCAGGACTACAAAGAACAGGAACATGACCTAACAGAGAAATTAGAAGAGAGGAAATACCAAAGACAGGTTATACAAAAACGCAAAACACATGCCAGGAACTAAAACAGAGAAAATCTTCTGGAACAAACGTCCAGAACTTTCAACACTGATATCTGGACCTGTGACACAACCTACTGTTCAGCATCTAATCATCTAAAAATGTCACGTGGCCCCTAGGGACATTGCCGTCTCCACTAAGTTAGCATGAGCTCTGCGGACAATACGCGACTTTGCACACGTTACTACAAAGCTTTATTTTTGCAATGACTTTGTTACCACCTTTCCCATGAGAACAGTCTGCTGTGTGCCTTCTCTGCCTTTCCTCGGTATTTGGTCTGAACATTGTGAGCAAGGTTGATCAACAATGCCCCTTGTTATTCTGTTCTGGTCAGGCCTTAGCACCTAGACAAAACATACCGATGCAGCTGCTGTTTGGGACAACGTATGTTGGTCTTATGGGGATACATGAATAGGCAACACACACTTGAAGAGGGACATTTCCAGGGAGAAGAGCAAGACAGCACCTATGATGTAGATCTCCCATCTATAGGCTAAGGTATGGGATCTGCTGACAAAGCCCAGAGATCTTCTAATATATAATAACACTTTTTGTTAGCAAGGGGAGGGAGGTTAGGCTCTATCGTCTGTTCTCCATTGTCTGCTCATGATGACATCTCCCTTCATGATATAAGGACTAGCTGCTATGCTGACTGTATTTGTACTATGCATTTTTCTGCTTGTTGTGGCACGTATACTGCATGTTTAGGGCACGTTAGTTAAAATAAATATTTGAAACTGTTCCGTGTCTTTGTGAGATTGTATTGTGGACAGGTACAAGAGTGCAAGCGAAATGGTGTGTCTTGCAACCCCGAGTACTGAGAGATTCGGGAGTGTTGTGTTCTGGGTTGTCTAAACACTTTTTTCTCTGTGGGTGAGTAGGAGAGCAAGTGAGACACTATGGCTTAGTCAGTCCTGGGCTTCTGGGTACTAAGGTGGTAGGAGGACTTAGGGGCATATTACCAAGTAAGGGCGTTACATTATCGCCGCTTTTATCGGCAGGAAACTGCAGATAAAGCGGCGATAATGGGCTTGATAATATGCTCTATGAATTCCAATCGAAGCCCGTGTTAGATGTCTTCACATCTAACATGGGCTTCGATTGAAATTCATAGAGCATATTATCAAGCCCATTATTGCCGCTTTATCGGCAGTTTCCTGCCGATAAAAGCGGCGATAATGTAACGCCCTTTCTTGATAATATGCCCCTAAGTCCCTATACACCAAGGTCCTATAATCCTGAGCCTAGTTCTGTTCTTAGGCAGAATCCTTGCAACATGGCGCCGCCAACGTTTGCTCTGGTACTTATTCGCGAGACACCTGAGTAGCGCTTGTCCACAATACCATCTCACAGGTTTCCGGAGACGTCTGTGGTGTGGGTTTAGCCTCTTATATTAGTTGATTTATAGCTTTTTCAAGCTATATGTTTAAAAGGTTCTTATTTACGCAGTTTTGAGCTACAGTTTTATAGTTTCTTTATTTCATTTCTACTATGCACAATGGGTCGATATTGCGGCACATAACCGCGCGGCAGTTACAGCTTTCTTGTCTAAACATGGGGTCCCAAATGCAGGGGCTAACATTATTTTTGTTGTTGAAGCGGACAACGCTTTTCGCTTGGAAAACATTTATTCTTGGGTCACATTCTCTGCGGTGGATGGGAATGATAATTTGTTTCATGAATATACGAGGACTGCTGCTCGAGCGGCGTAGCGGCCATATGCATTACATGAAGTTACGTTGATGGCCTGGGAGCATACCATTTGGTTTAATGGAGCCCTTCCTCACCCTATTGCTGCTGTTCTAATGGACCCCTTATCTATTTATGGGGCCACTTGGCCTGTGTTGGCAGGTTTTACACCACATAAGAAGTATCTTAATCTTGCACTCGCAGAGCTACGTCAGCTACATACATCTTTGATTCACATTAACAGAAGTGTCATAAAATATATGTCACTTGCAGTTCAAGAGGCTCTGGATGGAGCTATTTCTCCCCCACCAGGTCATGGTGGTGGACTTGTAATTAGTCCTGTCATGATTAATTCGGTGATGAATCGTGATGACTTGCCATTTTGGCTTGCATGAAAATTTGAGCAACTAGAAGCTGTTTTTCCACATACAACTTCTGTTAAAAAACACAGGATCCTTACAATGAGTTTCCCGAGTGGTCTGATTCCCACTTTAGCTGACTGCACCACCTAGGGGACGGTGTTTGCTTCAGTGTATACACTGTGTTTGGCACCCCCTCCATCAGCGTTTTACCGAGCGTTCTAAAGAAGGTATGGGATGAACACGGGCTGGGTAAGCCCTGGATTTGGGGATGAAGTTGGTGGGAATGTTTCCTTTTTTCTCTGATATGATTCTGGCTAATATTAAAGGTGAAGCGGTTTGCTTACAAGTACGTCAACGCCTAGCAGTGGTGGCCGACGTGGATCGGCAGCGACAGTTGCTGATTATTATTGCAGATGTGTATACGTCTTTGGGTCGCAATAGCTTGGAAATACGACCATTTGCTTATGCACATCCTAAGCCCCCTCCTGAAAAAGAGGGTCATCCAGTCTCTCCTAAAAATGCCTGGAATAAACAATAGCAGCAGCAACAACAGAAGCCTAGTTCTTGTGCTGGTTCACCAACACCTGACGCTTCTGAATGTTAATATGATTTGCGTGACTGCTCTAAAATTAAGATACCAGAGAGGTTCCAGGTTCCTGGTCCTCGTGCTCCTCATTCCTTTCAGGAATCGTCGGTGAGCAACCAGATCGCAGACAAGGTGAGCCTACGCAAGCAAGACATGACCCGCAGCGCCAGTTTGATGTGAAAGTCAAACAGGAGAGACCACCTTCATATAATGCCCCATTCCAGAAGAAAAAAGTTGCCACTTTGACAGCAAAGTATTCCTCAGATGGTGAGAACACTGCTCCTTGACAGGAGTTGGGCGGTGACCCTCCTTGACAGCACGGCAAAGGTTACCATAGTGCAGCAGACACTCCACAAGCGTCTGAAGGCAAAAGCAACTGACAATATTATTACAGTAGAAACAGCAGATACTAGAGTTTCTCCCCCTTAGAGGCTTTATGAAATGAGCCTCCAGATTGAAGGTGATATTGAACGCACTATTTAAGCAGTCTTTTGCGAGAATGTTACTTCTTCTTATGATATTTTGTTGGCGAAGATTGACTGGCCTCCCCCTTTTGTCCTTGCTTCCTCCAGAGGGGAGGATGTTATTTTACTAAGTTTTTCGCAACATGTCTCTGATGACGACAAACTTGCATATGCTTCAGAGTGGGCATTATCCCTGGCTCCAGTATTATATCACAATCAGGTGGTTTGGGACAAGGGTTCCCCAGATGATGTGATTGCTTTGCGTTCCGACACGCAGCACCAACAGCAGTATCAAATTAAACGTGACGCTAAAGCGTCAGTAAGTGACATTTTGAATGAGTTGGACTACCAGGCTGTAATTGAACCCTGTGTTTCTTCAATGAATAATCCTCTTTTTCCGATATTGAAACTGGACGGTTCACATCATACAGTTTTGGACCACGTCATTTGAACAGTAATGACTGTTCCTTTGCAGTTCAGAACACTCACAGCTCTGCGTTAGTACACAATATTGTTCGAAAAAAGTACAAAACCTCTTTGGATATATCCAATGGATTTTTCAGTCATTCTTTGGTTACTGAAAGCTCTGATTTGACCGCATTCAGTGCCCTAGGCAAACAGAGACGGTATGCGCATTTGCCTATGGGTTATAAGAATAGCCCTGGCGTGTTTGCGGCTCGTATTGTTTCAATTTTGCACGACATTGGCCCTGATGCCTTTTCGTATGTTGATATTTATTTGACGGATGATGAGATAAATCCTCATCTCAGGTACGTTGATGGCATTGTCATACATTTTGCTAGGTTAGGCTACAAATTGAATTTTGCCAAGTGTCATATTGCTTTTTTTGCAGTTCTTTTCCTTGGGTATGAGCTCAATAATGAAGGTATGGGGTTGGCCCCCCACTTCCTGGAGAAATGTGCTCAACTGGAACCTCCGTCTACTATTAAAAAATTGCAATCTTTGCTGGGTGTTTTGAATTTCTGGAGGACTTATATTGCTAATTTTGGCCAGCGTATCAAACTGCTTTACACAATGAAACAACGTTCTTTTTCTTCATCCAGTTGGCTTCCAGAAAATACGGCAATTATTCGGTCTTTGCAGTCTGATCTGCTTGCGACCAAGTACTTCTTGACACAAGACAATATAACAAATTTGGTTATAAGGAACTTTATGGTTTACTTACGTAACATTCAGTGAGGGGGACACAGTCCCCATTGCTTATAAATCACATTTGTATACATCAGCAGAATAGCATTTTTCTTCTACCAAAAAACTTTGACAGTTGTACAGATGGTGATTCTTAAGGAACGCTCTCTGGCTCAGGGCAAAAAACATTTTCATGGTCTCGCCTGTGCCTGCTTTTGAAGCTGTCACAAAGGCAAGTGTTCCGAATTCTAAGGCTTTGCATCCCTTTGGATTAAATGGGCAAGTTCGTTGACGTCGGCTGATGTAAATTTGATCTTTGACCCTTCTTTGCAGACACATGAGATTTTACAATAAGAAGCCGTTCTTACAATATGAAGCCGTTCTTACAATATGAACTCCTCCTTTTTCACTGCTCCCTCTTGATCAGTTCACATACCTTATTTACACTGATGGGTCTGCACAGCCTGTTCAAAACATACTTATTCAGCAGCCTGGGCAATTGTGGCAGGCACAATAGAAGATGGCGATTTTAAGTTTTCCTTGGTGTACACACAGTCTCTTGGCACAGTATGGCACAATTGGCGGAGTTACGCGCTTTGGACTTGGCTCTTGAGTTCACTGATCCTGATGTTCCTACTCTGGTAGTATGAGATTCCTTTTGTTGAGTACAATCCTTCAATGATAATTTGCTCTTCTGGACACAAAATGATTACTGTGATTATAAATGTAGCTCAATTAAGGATAAGACGCTTTGGGTCCGAATGGCAGCTTTTAAGGAACGTTTGCCACTAACATAGGTTATTCATACATTAGGACATCAGCGTGTGGGAGTGCACGCTGTTGGTAATTCTATAGCTGATGTGGCAGCCAAATCTGCAGTAGCCACTTGTTCAGTAGCAGCAGTCACCAGATCTATGGCTAAAATCGATGATGATATTCTGGCAGCTATTGCTGCTACGAGGGTGGGAACAAAGTTTCCCCAAGGTTTCCCTTCATGTTATACGTACCACTTGTCTTCTGAACAAGTCCCATTTGTAAGTATTCTGTCCGTTAGGGGTTGGCTGATTCCCAATGAGGACCACAGACTTTCTTCGATCGTTGCTGCCCATGAAGGCGTGGCGTCTGCCCATGCCGGAGTTACTGCAACTGTTTCTCTGTTACAGCAACGTGTCTGGTGGCATGGCTTATTATCAGCAAGCACGTAAATATGTTCTTTCTTGTGACATTTGTCAACATATTACACATTCTACTGTTTCACACCCACCAAATACTGACCTTTACATTTCCAATCAGCCGTTTGGCTGTATTTATCTTGATCACTGCAGTCCTTTGACTTCTGACACTGCGTTTAAACATATCTTGGTTGCAGTTGATTTGTGCACTAGATTCCTTTGGGTTTGGCCGCAATGCAGTGTTGACGCTCAAACTGTTCTAAAAGATTTGTGTGTTTTTGTAGGGACGTTTCCCTGTGGCACCTTCCATTCAGACCAAGTTCCAGCTTTTGCCTCTAAGGCTTACCGTGATGCGATAAAGTCTTTGGGGATGCAGGTGTAATTTTCGTCTCCATATCAGTCAGAGGGCAATCGAGTTGTGGAACGTATAAACAGTGACTTAAAGCAATATTTAACAGCAAGGGTATTAGTTACTAGTCGGGGCTGGTTGACGGATTTATATGGAGTTCAACATGCGTTAAATAATATCCCAATAAGATCTCTGGGTGTTAGGACGTCATACAATTTGCTCTTTGGCATTAAAATGTTTATGCCAGACCTTGATGGTCTAGACGTTGTGGTGGCTGCCTCAACATTTGACGTAGATAATCATTGTGCTATGTTACAGGATCTACAAAAGACTGGCAACACTCTGGCAAAAGATCATCTGCCCTCGTCCACAGAAGCTGCTGTGCGGATTATTGTTACTGGTTGGCTTCCTAAGGTTGGAGAACTGGTACGGAAGAAAATGGAGAACAAAAAGTAATTTGGTCCCTCGTACAGTGTCAGTATTTGGTTTGAAGGGTACTGGTACTGTGATCTTACATCTGCTGCCTGGCCGCAAGGAGAATTGATACATTTCAATTGAGCATGTCACCCTACACCATATGGTCAATACTGAATAGTAGACCTACAAGCATTCCACACCGGGATGTTTAGCTAAATCCGATGGCTTCTTTCTCCCCGACAACTCCGCAACAAGGGGAGGGGTTGATGGAGACTTCAATCGATTTGTTACCAGTTTTACCTTCGATTTCCACTACTGAGGCAAGTGAATATGACTATCCACCAGTTGAAGTTATAATTGACATTCCTAAAAATCCAGTTAATTTATCTTCCAATGAGAAACCGCCCCTGTTGTTTCAGCTGGGGTCCAGTGGTTACTATTTGAACCATGAAAGCTTTTCTTCTACTACCTCTTCATTGTCATCATCTGTGGAGGAACCCCCTATACATTGCAGTCTTTTTCTTGCCTGGTTCAAAAAGACTTTCCTGCTCCCGCCCTGGACATACATCTGAATGGTGATGACGGTGGTTTTTCTCTTCATGTGGATTGGGTTTGTGACTGTGTTTTTCCTGTTGATTACGCTCTGATCTGAACTTGGTTAATGAAGTTCTGGCCCTACACACTTCATCTCTTAAAATGAAAAGAGATCAAGTCTTAGTTAACATTTCAGCCTTCCTAAATGTTGATCGCATAGTCTGGGATAAAGTAGCATTAGATAAAGTAGCATTAGATATCAACGGCCCGACCAAAACGTTGCAAGTTCCATACTTGTTTCGAGTTTCTTTAGGAGATGTAGTCTTGCATGGAATGCACTGTGATGATTGGGATGTCAATGCTGTTTATTGATTATTTTCTGAATTGAAATATTATACTGCTTTTGACACTGAGAATTTATATTTAAATTCCGCCAACTATGCCGATTTGTTCTGTTACCAACATTATGGCCATTGTTTTTTACACAAAAGCAATACTGAGAGGGCATTGTTTAATTATACTCATTGGGGACATTGCCTGACACCGGTACAGGACAGCTGTGAGACCCAACGTAGAAAATGTATGTCTTTTTCGGGATAATAATCTCTCAGACCCTGTGTCCTATTTTTATAAATTGAAAATGCCTGCCCACACCAAATTTATGCTGACCAATACTACATTGATCTATAGCTCGTCTTTCATAACTGAGTTGTCCATGAAAGGTTATGATTACTGGAAAAAAATTTATTTGGGGTGCCAAAGATTGGCAAATGCAGGGTCTTCAGTCATTGCATCGCCCATGTTTAATACCACTGCAGCTCATATTTTCTTTTAAAAGAAGGTACAGCAGACTACTTGCTATGGTTAAGCCACAGCTAAGCATTTAAATATTGCTTCTACTTTGTTATTGGCTACTTATGAGACATGGGATTTGTGTACAAACTACTAAATTGAGGATTTACCTGTCATGTTTCAGAACGGTACACTACATTTTTCGATATTGACCCTTCAGGTTGGTTGATCTGGCCAATAGGCTCAAATGCATAATAATAATACGGAGTATGTAAAGCGTCTGGTTACACTGAGGCCAGTGTGTCCCCACGCTATGGTACAATTAGCAGTAGTTATGAGATCCAAGTGATTCCATCCCCACAGTGGGGACTCACCCAGCTCTGCCCAGAGGGAAAGAGGTGCGTTTTCAGTTGTTTACGGAACGCCAATTCCGAGGTCTCCAACCGGAGCCTTGGCGGGAGTCTGTTCCAGTGTTGGGCTGTCAGAACACGAAAAGAGCGCCCTCCTATCCTAGCTCTTCTGATCTTCGGAACCTTGACCTGCCCCATTCCGCTAGATCTCATTTGACGCGATGGAGTGTAGGGGGTCAGCAAATAATTAGAATGCTAATTACATTATTTAAATATCACGAAAGGATTTACACAAATAGACCTGATGCCCGTTTTCCCCATTAACATACAGTTACCACATATTTGGTAGATAAATTATGTCAACAATGGGTGGAATATTGCACATTGTCGTCTGTGAAACAACATCCTTCCCTCTTGACAGGTGAAATAGATTTTGCTGATTTTCTTTTAGGTCCAAAATACCCTTGAGCAAAATGTTTTGTTTATGCAGCTTACAATGAATTTTGGAAACTTTCACAGATGGAAGCTGAGGCTAGGCTCTTTGCGGCAGCACATTTTCCTGTTCTGCCCCAGAAGGTGCCAGATGCCAGCAGTTTTAAAATCAAGCGCATTTTAAGATCAAGTACTTTTGTAAAGTACCTGGCCCTAAAACTCCACATTTATCCACTCTTGCTGTGTGATCTTTTGAGCCTACTTGGCCCCAACACTTTCATTTTTACTCACCGTGACTGGACAAACAATTGAAATAAATTAAATATTTCAAATATATTTTGTGGAAGAGGTGTGGCGCAGCGGCCAGGGCGAATCACGGTTCGATCCCCGGCTCCGACGGCAGGGGTCTGCCCAGCACCATGTGACTCTGGGCAATAGCTCGCTTAATCTTCCCGACGGTCCCCAGCGCTTTGACACCTTCGGGTAATTGTTTGCGCTTCACAAATACTGGACAGTGTGCCCGGCCCCAACACTCCTCATGTATCCACTCTAACTGGGTAAACATTTTTGCTCTTTTGAGCTTACTTGCTCCAACACCTCGTATTCTCCCTGACTGGCATACAATCTAAATATTCCAAATATGGAATAGGTATTCCCCCTCATCAACTCAGACCCCTGTATAGGGCCGTTTGAATGAACAGCACGCTACCCCATTGCCTCTTCACTATCCCTACTATTCTCCATCAATCACAAGCTGAATCAAACGATTCTGTACGGAATCTGAAAGTCTAAACTCCATATGTATGCCATCTGGACTAATAATCGATCAGTATCTAGGTTATAGAGTCAAAAATGTTATCCCATTATGTTTATTCCCAGATTGGTACTGGACCCTCACCTCACCTGATGCCTATAAGGCAAATCCACTACTGTCAGAAGGTATTCATATATGAACAGATTCTGATAGCAAATATACTACTTCCAGTACCTCACACAAACCGTAATGTATGGAATCAACATTCCTTGCCCTTATGTTTCCTCTCCTGCATGTTCTGTACCCCACTAGCCGATGGCTATTTTTAAGAGTGAAGTGGAACACATGTATCCGTTTATAAACATTTTTAACAATGTGTTGCAAGGAGCTTGTGCAATGAGATGTGGTAATTCACCACACATACCAGTCTTCTCTTAAGATGTAATTTATCTTGTGTATACCCATAGATACACAAACGCCATGATACAGCACTAGTATTTCCTGCACATAACAGATAAGACTACACCAGAGCTTAAGACATAACCAACAAGGAAGGTGTATAGAAAAACTACAAAATGCATGCACACTAATGCTAGTCCTTCATTGCTATTGACTACATTTTTCTCCCACAGGCTCAATGCAGGCCTATACAAAAACAACCATATTGAAGATGTGTAAGTAAATTCGACTTACAGTGCATGTAACGATCATAAAAAGGCTACTATAGCTTAGGTCCTGATGAAGGCCCAGAGCCACCAGGGCAACAAAGGCCGAAACATGTTGACCACCCACATGTAATGCTAAGGACAGTTAGCACGTCCGAACAATATAACTGCTTCACCTTTTTATCATTACCCCTATATTCTTCACCCTTATTACAATTTCACATTTTAAGATATGGGAGGTAATTTTAGATTTCACTGCACAGATCTCACCACTTCCCTACAGCAAATGGAGATGGCACTCACCCGGAGAAGCGAGTTTCCGTGTGTGAAACCCAATGATGACGCCACCCGATAAGATACCATGGTGGAGATCACATACACCACACGTGGCAATTACTGGTTGAGGATTTCAAGCAAATTTTTAAGGGACCCATTCCCCTTACACCACTGTAGTTCACTCTCCTTATATAAAAGGATTGCAGGCTCTCATGTATTTGAATAATATTGATACTGCTATTATTAATATTGTTTATATTATCAGATTCAGATTCAGATTCAAAGAACTTTATTCGGTTAAAAACAAGTAACCATAAAAGTAACAGACATAAAAACAAATTACAATAATTACAGCTCTTAATGTGAGTTCAGTGAGGGGGATCAACATACAGTTATTCAGTAGAAAAAGGTTTAAACCATTTCCGTTACCATTTGTTTCCGTAATTTAGAGACACTTTTAAAAAAATTTAGAACCACAGTTACAGTTAAAATCGTATCCATTCTCTGGACTTCTAAAAAAGCTGGGCGACATCTGGTTAAATTCATTTCTTTTAAAAAAGGGACGATAATTTGTCTGCAAGAGGCACTATAAAGCCTGCAAAAGAAGAGGATATGAATGTCCGATTGATGTGAAATGTCATCACACGGGCAGGTGGGCAATATACGTATCCATGAGTTCATACTGGGAAAGGACACCAATCTAAAAAATATACAAAATCTAAAACGAGTTAAAAGAAAGCGATCATAGTTTGTCATGGGCAGGGATAGGTATGGCTGTACAGACTTAATCTCACATAGAGTAAGGAGGTGAGAATGTACTGTGTGTTTCAAAGTTTCAGCTCTCCTCCTCTTATCCTCAAGATGGTCCAGGCAGAGGGTTTTCAGTGTACTCCTTGAAAATACTATCCATGGTAGATGGATCCGAATAATAGGAATAGCGCCCAATCTCAGTCAGGAAGCACTTAACGTATCCCAGCCATTTTGATCTCTCCACGTGATCCAGGCTAGGGTATCCTGTAGTAGGGCCCGATTCATAACGCATTCATTTGTGGTCCATACCCTATGCCAGAGCAGGATAGGTTGAATTTTAATAATGTCTGTTATGTAGGGTTGAGCAAGTTCAGCGTGACAGTTAAATGTGGCGACACACTGTGGAAGTGCAAGGACTTCCCTCATAAATTTGTTTTCCACCACCTGGATTGGATCGACATTAGCGTACCCCCACAAGCCTGAGCCATACATAGCCACGGATAAGCATGTTGCTTTGTATATAGTTAGCATTTCTTTTATCGGCTTCCTGCCCAGTTTTCTAACAAAATTCTTTAAAGCCATGATCGTTTTCATAAATAAAAGAGTTCTGGCCTTAATTGCGCTTGTCCAAGAACCTGACTCATGGAATAAAATGCCCAAATAGGAAAAGGTTGGGGTGTTATCTAGTGGAACATTATTTAAAAACATCAGTTTCATCGGTTTACCTGATTTTGGACCACAGTTCATAGTAAAAGTTTTACTACAATTTACTAGCAGGTCTAGATTTAGCATGAAATTCTCAAAACTTACTACTAGTTGTTGCAGAGCCTGAGGAGTACGTGCCATAAGCACGGCATCATCCGCATACATGAGCGCAGGGATTGCCCTCCTCCCCACCCTGGGCATGTCTCTGCACTCCTGCAGCAGATGATGCTCAAGCCCATTAATGTAAAGAAGAAAAAGAAAAGGTGCTAATACGCAACCTTGACGCACTCCGCGACCCACACTAAATTGTCTGGAGCACTCGCCCCCCCTACCGTAACGAACAGAAGCTGTGGCTCCACTATAAAGTTCCCTCAGGAAACAGATGATGGTGTTGTCCACTCCCAAACTTTTCATTATTGCCCACAATTTGGTGTGTGACACACAATCGAACGCTGACGAAAGGTCCACAAAGGTAATATACAAGCGTTCCGACTTAATCCTTATATATTTATGTTGCAATAACATTAAATTTAGGCCTTGCTCAATTGTGCCAATCCCTTTTTGGAAACCAAATTGCAAGTCGCTCATGACTTCATTTTCCTCCGCCCAGCTTTGGAGTCTTGCCAACACTATTCGTCCCAAGATTTTTATTGAAGAATCGAGAAGGGAGATTGACCTGTAACAGGCACAACTGTTTCTGTCCCCCTTCTTGTAAATAGGGACGATGACAGAGGTGAACCAAGAATCTTTTAAGCCCCTCAATGAAGCCGCATTAAAAAGTTGTACCAACATTGGGCCCCAGATTTCAGTGTTTACTTTGAATAGGTCCGCAGCGATCCCGTCAGGCCCAGCAGCCTTTCCTCCTTTGGTAGCTCTTAAGGCAAGTAGTACCTCTTCAAGTGTTACAACCAAATTAGGGCCTGGTTGTAAATCCAAGCTGATCTGAGGACCTCCACTACAGGTATCATCCTGAGCCTTGTAAAGGTTGGAGAAATGATCCACCCAGTTATCCTCATTTATTGCGATCTCGATTCGCGCCGTATGAGTTTCGTAGGGGAAAGGGGTGTTAATTACTTTCCAAAATGCGGCGGAATTTTTAGTCTTTGAAGCCTCGCAGAGCGAATCTATTGCCTCCTTGTTTAGCACAGTTTTCCTTACTTTAAGGGCCTGGTTATATGCAGACCTACATGCTCTTATTTCATCTGTGTCCTTGGGGCTTCTGTGTACTGCATGTTTTAGATTTTTCAGCGCCCTGGTACATGCGTTGTCGAACCAACTCATGGTTCCCTTACCTCTACGTTTTAACTCCATCCTTAAGCTACTTTTTATGTTTTTAGCTATAATACCAAAATGCTCAATTATTTGATCACTACTAGAATTATCTCCCAAACAGGTCATAAAGCTAGTAGAGCACGCCTCCCAAAGTTCCTTGAAGAATGTTGCGGGGATTACTTTACTCCAATTAAGTGTGTACCCATTTTGTCTCCCGAGAACCACATCAACCGCTGCTTCAACGGAAGGCGCGGCCGAGGATGGGTCTGGGAATAAATCTACTACCTTAAGGCATTGGGGGAGATGATCACTTATAGGCAATGGGATATTTGTAACCCCCTCAACTCTATGAGCAAGATTACTGGAGGAGATAATAAAGTCAATGGTTGACACCAAACCTCTTCCAAGAAAGGTCGGGACAAAGGGTGTGGGTTTTAGCGCTGTTTCCTTAGCAAACCCTAGGTCAAACATGAATAATAATTCGTTCAACAAATCCCCCATCAAGGTGTGATCAAAGTGAGTCAGATACATATCTCTCTCTGTCATTAGGCCGCATAGGCCCTGACTCCCTTTGGTACAGAGTGAACAGTTAAAATCCCCCCCCCCCATAAAATTACAAGTTCTCTATCATTTTTATCTACCTCTAACTGAACTTCCTCCTTGAGCTGCTTCATCGCAACCACAATTTCTTCCCTCGGGACATTATTATAGAAATTAATAATGATCACCTTTGCTCCTTTAAAGTCTCTTAGAATTATAAGATGAAAATAGTTAGAATGTAAATGACACTGGACCTGTTTAATTTTGAGTTGGTTTGAAACAAACGTAGTCAAACCACCCTTTGCCCTTCCAAAATGGCCTCCAACTGCTGGGGTGAAGAAGGTTCTGTAACCATTTACATGGATTGGGTCCTGGATCCATGTTTCTTGTAGGGCCACTATATCCTGGCCGCTTATTACAGACTCCCAGGCTGGGTTAATGATTTTTTGCCTCAACCCAGCTACGTTCCAGAAAAGCAGTGCACAAAAGTCACTCTTCACCTGTAACGAGCCATTTCCTGTCTTTTCTCTACTCCCATTATTGTCACCTACGATAGATTGCATCTGCTCCAGAAAATCACTGTCACAAGGTGTCAGCCTATCGAGCGTGAGGATCTTATTTAATGTAGGAGTTTCTTGAGATGACTCAATGGGGGCCCCAATACTATTAGAGAGAACCCCACCAGTAGTAGGAACTTGAGAAACTGGGGGAGGGGGGTTTTTCCCGGCCACAATTTCTATGGGAATGTGGGCTTGCTGTCAATCTACCCCATCCAGACCAGAGAAGATCTGGAAGCGGTTTTGGATCGGTAAATTATACATATCAGGAAGCAATCCTCTATTGTTCCATAGTCTACCTTGAGTGAGGTTGGGTCCCAAGTATGGTGGATAATGATTACTGAGAGGGGGGTATTGATAGACCTGATACTCATTTCTGAGATAGAAGTCCTCCGGCCTCTGAGTGTAAATGGAGGGGCCTAGACCACATGCATAACCAGAACTACCCAGCGCTGGTGGTGCTCCCCCAGGCCCAACCCTATCCCATGGTCTTACATTTCCAAGCCCCCGACGTTGGTGTACTGGCTTCTTAATAAGCTGCCTGTCCCTACCCCAGTTATTAAAACTTTTTGGGGGTGCGTAGGGTAGAAATAGGAAAGAAGATGTGTGGAGATGGAATCGCTGCTTCTAGCACCAAACCAATCCCCAATATGCCTCACGGCCCTATGATCCTTAAAATTGATGATTATAACATCACCATTTCTATCTTTTGGCCTGGCTCCCACCCAGTTGGCACGCCTTAGACTTATAATTTCACCATTTATTGATGCAGGTAACGGTCTGTTATCACGAAGCCAAAAGACAACCTTGTTCCGTAGTGCTCCGTGATCTTCCCATTTACCTGCAGGCAGTTCTGGGACCCCTGCCATTACTATAACATAAGGGGCAGAATCAGGGGTTAAGTCTATAACACGACTAGTTTTGTCGGGAGCGATGGCCAAAACATTCCCTTTACTTGACTTGGTTGTTAATAAGTCCTTACTACCACCTTGATTTTGAATTCCCCCTGGTTTAGGTGTTTGCTCCTTAGTTACAGGAGCCGCCAGTTGAAGTATGGCCATTTGTGGGGTTGGAGTTATTAACGTAATCGCAGGGCTACCCGATCTTACCCCCTCTTGCACAGATTTCTGTTTTTGTGCAGGTACCGGTGTTGTTGATGCTGGTAATCTAGGTACTAGTATTGGAGGGGGAGCTGTTACTATAGATTTTACAGGTGGGTTGGCTCTTAATAGAGAGTTCATCTTAGGTTTTTCTAGCCCCTTTACCAGGTCATGTAAGAGGAGGGAATTCTGTTCGACCTTCTTCTCTATTTGATCTAGATGTGCACACATCATAATAGTCTTATCTAGAAGTGGTTGTGTCACACCCCTGATAAGTTCTACAATTTTGGCCATCATGGCCGCCTCGCATGCCAGGGTTTGGCCAGTTTGTGATTGGGGGGAGTGAACAACCCCTTTCCTAATTTTATGTGCTCGATTTCCCAATGGCTCACCCCCCCTTTTTTTTACTATTTCTCATAACAAGGGGGGATGTAAAAGGCTTGGGCGATGGCTCAATAGGGAGTTTTGGGGAGCCCGATAGCTTAACACTGTCATTCAAAGTAAGTAGGTCCAATGCGGATGTACTAGCAGGAGTACTAGACAAGAGATGATTGCTTATCATGGTGGGGTCATCAGAAATGCTTTCAATATTATCAATATTGTCTGTGATCCCTGAGTGTGATAAATCAATAAGAAGCAAAGAATCTCTAGGGCGTTTGGGCGCGCTGACAACCCCTATTTCTCCTAATTTAACTAATCTCGTTTCTGAAAATAGTGGTGAAGATCCAAACTCACCCCCCCCTCCTAGTGTAATATTATGGCTGATTTTCCTTTGCTTCCCCCTGCGTCTCACTCGGGCTTTCTTAAATCTTCTAGGGAGTTCCTTTGCTGCAGACTCGTATATTTCAGAAGAGCCTATACCTGTCCCCATGAGGGCTTGGACGTTGGAATCCCCGTCGTGCTGACCCGCGTGGACCATGGCAACTACGGTAGTTACTTTGCCTGCAGGGGCGGGGGGCTCCTCTGGGAAAGGTGTGTCTATAGCAGTAGGTGGAAGCTCCGGTGTAATCGTAGGAGAATGCTCCAACCCCAGAGAGGCCCTTCTGTTGCTGTTAATTTGCGCAACCTTTTTAATTAAAAAGTTGTCCATAGTTACCAGTTTGGAGGGCATAATAAAGAATAAATCCAGACTCGAGAAGGGAACTAAAGTAGTATTTGAGCATTAATTTCTAACTCACACGTTTATTATACTAATATCTGACGTGGGTTGGTAATGGAAAGGGGTATAGCCCCGACCCGGCTCCTCGGTCCCCGGAGGGCCACAGAGGGCCCGCCCTTTGCCCGGGCTTAGCCCCGGGCTGCGACCCGCGCGCGTCCCGCGATGCGCGTTAATGGAGTCACTAAAGTACTTGCTTGGTGAAAGGGGGCGGGGCACTGGGAGGGGGCGCGGCTCACGCGGGAAGAGGACCAGCTGAAGGTGTTGCTTGCTGGTCCTCACAGTACCGGGGCCGCGCCTCTCACCTCCGCTGCGGCCTCGCTGGTCGGCTCCTCTACACGCTGGGCTCCTGGCAAGGCGAAAAGGCAAGTTGGCTACTCCTGTAGCGTCAGTCAGGGTCAAATTATGGCAGGACCTCTATGCGAGCGGCAACCGCGTAGCGGGGGCCGCGAGAGGTAAAGAGCACTTTGATGGGGGCGGGGCACTGGGAGGGGGCGCGGCTCACGCGGGAAGAGGACCAGCTGAAGGTGTTGATTGCTGGTCCTCGCAGTCCCGGGGCCGCGCCTCTCACCTCCGCTGCGGCCTCGCTGGTCGGCTCCTCTACACGCTGGGCTCCTGGCAAGGCGAAAAGGCAAGTTGGCTACTCCTGTAGCGTCAGTCAGGGTCAAATTATGGCAGGACCTCTATGCGAGCGGCATATTATCAATATGATTGTCATTTGATTTCCAGTAGTCACTTCCAGGGCTAGATAAACAGAAACGTGTAATATGCTACTGAGCACCTCAGCAAATGCTCGCACTCAGCTAAGACTGAGTAAGTGGGCATTGTGCTGGAGCTGTGTAGATCAGCTTCTAAGGACTAAATTCACAAAACAGTCGAATTCACAAAGCCATTTACAAGTGTAAGTAAAATCTGTGTGTGCCAATAGTTGACTAAACAACTACCAATTATTCATAAACGGTCACCTAGACTGACTATGATGACATTCATAGTAGAATAGAAGACCCCTGCTGAACGCTGCATCAGTCGCAGATTCCCAGGAGTCATTCTGAAATCCTTTGTGAATTCCATGTTACTTCCATGTGAACACCATTCTGAACCATTTACTACTGTTCCCAACTCAGGCACAAATGTATGCACCTTTGGGTTTTTACCTGCCCGATAGACACCAGTCAAACTGCACACTTGAGAGGTTTATGAAACTCGGGATGCGGAATAGAATGTGTTATTTGTGAGTTTTTCGCCATTCTGACACATATAAAGAAGAATGTGCCACAAATCGCACCCCAATCAGCCTTTAACAGATGTACAATAAGAGACAGGAAGACTATGAAATTTGCAGCGCTCTTGGAATCAGATCCTTACCCTGAGTGCATTACCGTCCGTTCTACTACCTGCGCAGTAAAGCTGTCCATGGGAATGCTGGAAAACTTTGACTTTGAAGTGGCGGAAGAGATCTTCTCCTTAGTCATATTTGATACCCATGTAGAAGTGACTTGTAGATTGAGTGAGACTAGTAAGCCAGAACTGAACGCAGAATTTGTTAATATCAAGAATTCACTGATTGTTTTGTTCAGAATGAACTGAAGGATCTGATCATGGGATAATGATTATCAATTTTCGGTGCACTGTGAGCCCCCGAACCTCTCCTAGACAATTAGAGAAGCAAGCAGGCTGGTCACAGGTTGCAAAAGACTTTCCCACAAACACCAGTAGCCTCGTATGAACTACAATGGCAAGTTCAAACCCTGGCTTTCCTTCAGTAAGGGGTTGGGAGACATGTTTCATTGGAAATCCAAAGGATATCTGTCCGCTAATTTTCTGTTGGAACAATCTGCTCTTTATTCTTGAGACTGATGTACTAATCAGTGGCATTGCAAAATGCACACTCACAGGAATGCGTAAACCATTCTCCTTGATTAATATGTATGATGCTGGAGATATTTTGCAGCACCTGCAAATGCTCAAATGCTGGGCAGGAGGCCTGCAAGAGACAGTGGACTTCCATACTTGCATTTCAATAACTGGCTTCTTCAGCATTTTAAAAATGCTGACATACAAGGAAATACATGGGGGGTGGATGGGAGCATGAGCATGCAGTGGTTCCTTGGTCCACTGTCTGGGCCCTTTGAGTGCGCTCTTCACCATTCACAAGATTGAAGCTGTTCCTCTCAACACTCCAAACCAGGAAGTGTTGGCAGCCATATTGTGCCTAGGTAACCGAGGCACAAGAAAAGAGAAAAACAAAAGGTGAAAAATAACAAAAGGGGGCAGGGTAGAAACACCCTGACCCCTTAGGCCTGCTCAGGGTGTCGCCAAAAAAAGCTACTTTTTTTCAAAAAATCGTCCGAAATGTTTTTTAAAAATGAAGCGCAGGTTCCGCGCTTCGTTGTATTGAACCCTCGGATGGGCCAGGTTCCCGGGGCAGTGAAAAACCCCCAACATGTGTGGCCATGTCCCGGGGGATGGGGTCCCCGGGGCCGGATGGCCACGGGAGGGGGGCCCACGCGGCCCCCCTCCCATTTATATTTTTTTCTTTTTTTAAAGATGGCCAGGCCCTGTTGGATGGGGTCCCCAGGGCAAAAAAAAGGCAAGTGAAGGGGGCCACACAGCCCCCCTTCATATTTTTTTTTTTTTTAAAGTTGGCATCGCGGCTAGGCCCGCCCCCTCCCTGCAACACTCCGCAAACGCCCCCCCCCCCCGGCGTATTTAAAGTTGGGGAATTAATTCACCTTGAATACTGAGAGTCCCTGGGGGTCAACTAGCCCACCAGGTACCTCCAGTATGTGCCAGGGAGCTACGTTGCAGAGAGGTGTTCCCAACTTAAAACGTGCCACAGGCGCGTTTGCATAGTGGAGAAGGGAGGGGGCGGGGCCTGAGGTGGCATGTGTGCAAACATGCCCTGTGGCGCGTTTTAAGTTAGGGAATTAATTCCTCTTCAATCCTGAGGGTCCCTGGGGGCTCACTAGCCCCCCACTTACCTCCAGTAAGCGCCACTGCGCTGCGTTGCAGAGAGGTGGCCCAGGCCATGCCCCTTTTTACACCGCTCTGCAACGCAGCTCTGTGGCACTTACTGGAGGTGAGTGGTGGGCTAGTTGGCCTCCAGGGACCCTCAGGACTCAAGGGGACTTAATTCCCCAATTTACAACGCACCAGGGGGTGCATTTGCACAGTGGTGCAGGGAGGGGGCGTGACCTGAAGTGACAAGTGTGCAAACGCGCCCTGTGGCGTGTTTTAAGTTGGGAAATTAAGCTCCCTTGAATCCTGAGGGTCCCTGGGGGCCAACTAACCCACCAGGTATGTCCAGAAAGTGACACAGAGTTGCGTTGCAGAGAGGTGCAAGAAGGGGCATGGCCTCGGACCACCTCTCTGCAACGCAGATTTGTGATGCTTACTGGAGGTACATGGTGGGCTAGTTGGATCCCAGGAACCCTCATGATTCAAGGGGACTTAATCTCCCAACCTAAAACATGCCACAGGGCGCGTTTGCACTGTGGTAAAGGGAGAGGGAGGGGCCTGAGGTGACGTGTACAAACACGCCCTGTGGCGCGTTTTAAGATGAGGAATTAATTCCCCTTTAATCCGGAGGGCCCCTGGGGGCCAACTAGCCCACTAGGTACCTCCAATAAGCGCCACAGGTCTGTGTTGCAGAGAGATGGCCCAGGACATGCCCCTTTTTACACGTCTCTGAAACGCTTACTGGAGGTACCTGGTGGGCTAGCTCGACCCCAGGGACCCTCAGGATTCAAGGGGACTTAACCCCCCAACTTACAACGCGCCAGGGGGCGCGTTTGCAGAGTGGTGGAGAAAGGGGGCATGGCCTTTGTCTACCTCCCACCTTACCACTGCGTGGGGCTTACTGGAGGTAAAAGGTAAGCTAGTTGGCCCCTAAGGTACCCCTAGCAGTGAAGGGGACTTCAATCCCCATACAAGAGCATGCCAGGGAGCGCGTTTGTAGAGTGGTGGGCAAAGTGGGCGTGGGCGTGGCCTGGTACGAGTACTTACCAATGCTGCTGTGTGGGACTGACTGAAGTTAATAGTTTGGGAAGTTGGCCCCCAAGGATGTCCTTGGGGGCCAACTACCCCTCTTGTTACCTCCAGTAAGTCCCAGAGTGGGATTGCTAAAACATCTTCGGAGGCCATGGCCCGCTTTCTCTACCACTCTGCAAACGTGCCTCGTGGCAGACTACGGGATGGGGATGACGTCCAATTTAGGCCTGAGGGAGTTTGGGGGCCAAGAATCCCTCCTGGTACCTCCTGTAAGTCATATGCAGTGGAAGTCCTGATCGTTGGTTGGATGCCCAGCACCCTTTTTCCACCACTCTGCAAACACGACTACTAGTTAAAGTAGCATGTTTCTGCACCTCTGACTTAGAGGTAGGTTTAATGCCCCTGCTCTATCATGTACTAGGGCCTTACAAAAGAAGTCATGCTAATCACAGGGGTACCCCAACGCACAGTGTTCCCTAGTGTATTTAGGTGTTTTCACTGTATTCTAAGTGTCTTTTAGCATAGCACAGGCTCCAGGCCTGGTTCGTCCGAGTCAGTTACCACCAGTACCCGTCTGAAAAAGTTGTGGGCACAGGATGATTTTGCAAAAAGGCCTCTTTCTGCTCCTCTGTTGCTTCTTTTTGGACATGTCTTGCTTCTTCCTGTACTTTTCTTCGTCTTTGTGGACTTCTGTTGCTTCTTTCTGCATTTCTTTTGCTTCTTTCTGTGCATTGTTTCTTCTTTCATCACATGTTCTACCTCTGTAGGCATAGTTAGATGTTTCAGGCATGTTATAGTTAGAAAACAGCATTTAAAAAACCTTTGAAATTCACTTAAAAAACTATAGGTTTCAGGCATGTTATAGTAAGAAAACAGCATTTAAAAAACCTTTGAAATTCACTTAAAAAACTATAGGTTTCAGGCATGTTATAGTAAGAAATTAGCATTTAAAAAACCTTTGAAATTCACTGAAAAAACCATAGGTTTCAGGCACGTTATAGTTAGAAATTAGCATTTAAAAAACCTTTGAAATTCACTGAAAAAAACATAGGTTTCAGGCACGTTATAGTTAGAAATTAGCATTTAAAAAACCTTAGAACACACACACGCGTTGGAACCGCTGCCGCCAGGACATGCGATTGTTTCTTCTTTCAAAAAGACATGGGAACACACACATGTGTTCTGCCACGTTTACACTATCGCTCTGACCGTTTTCTCGACCGCATTCCGGTTGGATGTTGACTGCATAGAATTTAAATATACTATTATTTGGACTCATATTCATCCCCCACTCGCAGCACCATTGTCTTGTGATATTCAAAACCAAGCCAACCAATTCTGACGCACTTTTATCTTTGATGACATGTGCTGACTGCCGGGTCGGAATTATCACCGGCTTTCCGATTACTTCACACCACCAAGACTTCTAGCAGACTTACTTTGCTTTCTTATAAATTCTACCTGTCCAATTGTGTACCCAGCTGGGTTGGAATTATCACCGGTTTTGGGACTTCACCATGTTCTTTCAACTTTCTTAAGCCCTGAAGAGTCGTGGGATGACTTTTCCCGGACGAAACACATGTCGGCTGGTTGCATTTCTCAAAAGAATAAAGAATATCCAGTTTCACAGAAGAATTTTGTACATATTGCTTGGTTCTAATGCTGTACTTACCTGTTTCGATTTGTATGCGTGCACAGGATTTAGTTGTACTGATTTTGCAACAAGGCCTCTTTCTGCTCCTCTGTGTCGTAAACCTCTACTAGGCTCATATTAAAGAATTCAGCTTAGGCCTTTCTGCACGCTTAGTAATGGATCAGGGTCTACACCTTTCACACAAAAACCCACCCCTTTCCCGTGCGCCTGCACGCCCGTTTTGTATCAGTGTGATTGGTGTAAACAGTCTTAATAAAGTATGCCAGAAATCACTATTTTTCTACTTTGTCTCGTAAAAATGTAAGACATTGCAAAAGAGATGTTTATATGTTCAAATTCTCTTTCCTTTGCAATGCCTCTGACATAATAGCTTGTCCCATTTTATTTGTTGCTTCAAATGAGAAATACCGTACTTGTTCATTTAGTATTGCACTAACTGAAAACTCGATCAGCTCCCTGCCGCTAGCCTGTGAGGCATAAACGCTCTGATTCACTGCTAGCGCGAACGCATCCTCAGCCTAACGTGACTGTGCGTGCGCTTGTTCTTGGGTGTGACCGGGGGTGGCTTACTATTTAAACCGCACCTGATGTTCCAGAAGGCGCTTTGCATTCTGCCTGGACTCGAGAGAGGTCGCGTCATGGATCCCACGGCTGAGAATGCTGAAACATACCAGAATTAGCTGAAAAACTTCCATTTCTTCTTCTTCGGTAAAGCGGAACTCCAGATGCCACGATTTCTTGGACAGCAGACCCTGCAAAGACACAAAGAAAAGAAAAGAGATAAGTGCTTTTCAGTTTAAAAAGGCGCCCTACGAAAGAAAGCGGTACAAAGGGGGTGGTGATGGACGGAGCATCTGAACCAATCAAACACTCACACCCAGTCAACAGATCTGGGTTTAATCCATCACCGTTCTTTATCCCACTCTGCCACCCCAGTTCAAACATGCCATATGCAAATCAGTCTGACCCTATGCCTCATGGGAACAGTCGAGCCCGAACTGCCAAGCCATGCCTTCCCTGGACCGGATTCAAGCTTCCTAGGACCGGTTTCTGGCATTACAGCCGTCTTAAGCCAGGCTTGCTTGAATCCAGTGGCAAAGTGAGCAAGGGACTCACGTCTGAGCATACCCTGCCAACTTATGGCTAACAAAGCGATACAAAAGGGGGTGGTGATGGACGGAGCATCTGCATCAATCAAACACTCACACTCAGCCAACAGATCTGGGTTTAATCCCTCACCGTTCTTTAGCCCACTCTGCCCCCCAGTTCAGACATGGCCATATGCAAATCATATGGCCATGTCTGAACTGGGGTGGCGTGGTGAGCAAAATAACGATGGATTAAACCCAGATCTGTGACTGGGGGTGAATGTTTTGCCATTGCGCAACATTCCGTCCATCATCTTGTGTGTTTTGCTGTTCACCCTATGTGGGAAGGGTATGCCCAGACGTGGGTCCCTTGCTCACTAAGCCACTGGAGTCAAACTATCCTGGCTGAAGTGGGCTGATAGCCAGAAACCGGTCCTAGGATGCTTTATTCCGGTCCAGGAAAGACATGGCTTGGCAGTTCGGGCTGGACTGTTCCCATGAGGCACAGGGTCAAGACTGATTTGCATATGCCATGGTGAGCAAAATAACGATGGATTAAACCCAGATCTGGGACTGGGAGTGAATCTTTTGCCATTGTGCAACATTCCGTCCATCATCTTGTGTGTTTTGCTACGAAAGAAAGGCAACTGGAACAATTTTTGGAATCTCTCTCTATAAGAGGACCTAGAACTTGTTATTATTTTCTTTTGGCAACAATTAGAATTCTGCAAAAGCTTTTAGAACAAATGTGATTTAAAAGTAAATCCATATATCTTGTTATTTTGAAATGCTTCTCTTGAGACTTGTTGTATAAGACTGTCAGGCAGAAGAGTTCTATCTGTGAGGGATGTTTGTATTCTCTAGTGTTTTCCTGTTTTCTCAGAATAAACCAGACTCCTCCAGCATTTTTTAGAAGAAACAGAATTACATAAAGTAAGTGAAGGTTTTACTGAAGGTAAAATTAATTTTAGTATTCCCAAGAAAGGATTGTAATATGTTCTTTTACCTTCTTTAGGCGTTCCCTATTTGAAAGAATTACAGAAACACAGCCTGAAGTGACCTGACATCGTACAGCTCATCTATACAAGATAAAGACATACTGGACGTTTGACTTACAACAACTGCTCGCAGGTAGGCCATATTAGAAAGCGAAGGAGTAGAAATGTTTTAGAATGTATTGGTTTCTAAAGTGGAAATCTTAGAAGATGAGTTAGTGATCTGATCCGTTGATCCTTGTTGCTTCGCAGGTCGACAGCAATAATCTTCATGCGTCCAGTACCGGCCCTCCTCCCCAATTTCTAATTTTAATCTTGTAGTTATAAGATCACAAGTCTAAAGTTAGTTGTTCGGGAAGTTGGTCCATTGCGTCCCTGCGAAATCTACTACGTCGTCAAAAGAGACTAAGGTAAGAGACGACATAGTATCCTTGACACACTGTTGGTTCTTTCTGCACATATCTTGCTTCTTCCTGCACTTTTCTTCGTCTTTGTGTACTTCTGTTGCTTCTTTCTGCATTTCTTGTCAAGTCAAGTCAAAAAATTTGTATAGCGCGCTACATACCCAGAGGGTTTCAAGGCGCTAAGGAAAGGGGAGGAGGATTATTTGTCAAATATCCACGTTTTAAGCTGCTTTCTGAACGCTAGGTGATTCTGGGTGAGGCGAAGGTAAGCGGGGAGTGAGTTCCATGTTTTGGCAGCCAGGTATGAAAAGGATCTGCCTCCCATGGTGGTCTTGTTGATGCGAGGTACAGTGGCGAAGGCTTGGCTGGAAGAGCGAAGTTGGCGGGAGGGGGTGTAGAAGGATAGTCGAGAGTTGAGGCAATCTGGTCCGATGTCGTAGAGTGATTTGTGTGCGTGGGTAAGCAGTCGGAAAGTGATCCTCTTATTGACGGGTAGCCAGTGGAGGTCTCTAAGGTGACCAGAGATGTGTTCGTTGCGTGGGATGTCTAATATGAGCCTGGCTGAGGCGTTTTGGATTCGTTGGAGTTTCTTCTGGAGTTTAGCGGTGGTGCCTGCGTAGAGGGTGTTTCCATAGTCCAGTCGGCTCGTGACCAGAGCATGGGTGACTGTTTTCCTTGTTTCGGAGGGGATCCAGTGGAATGTTTTTCTGAGCATGCGAAGGATGTTAAAGCAGGAAGAGGATACGGCGTTGACTTGTCTGTTCATTGAGAGTGAAGAGTCCAGGATGACGCCTAGGTTCCGTGCGTGGTCTGTCGGGATGGGTGCTTTTCCGAGGGCTTCCGGCCACCAGGAGTCGTCCCAAGCAGAGGGGGATGTACCTAAGATGAGGACTTCTGTTTTGTCTGAGTTCAGTTTCAGACGGCTTTGTTTCATCCATTCTGCGACTTCTTTCATTCCTTCGTGTAGGTTAGTTTTGGCGGTGCTGGGATCCCTGGTGAGAGAAAGGATCAGTTGAGTGTCATCCGCGTAGGAGATGATGTTGAGATTGTGTTGGCGAGCGATGGCCGCAAGGGGGCTCATGTATACGTTGAAGAGGGTGGGGCTGAGTGAGGATCCTTGTGGTACGCCGCAGATGATTTCAGAGGCCTCGGACTTGAATGGTGGGAGGCGGACTCTCTGGGTTCTTCCGGTGAGGAACGAGGTGATCCATTCTAGTGCTTTTCCTTGGATTCCGATGTTTCTGAGGCGTTGTAAAAGGGTGCTGTGGCAGACTGTGTCGAAGGCTGCAGAGAGGTCGAGGAGGATGAGGGCGACTGTGTCTCCGTTGTCCAGTAGAGTTCGAATGTCGTCTGTTGCTGCGATGAGGGCGGTCTCTGTGCTGTGTTTGGCTCGGAAGCCAGATTGTGAGGGGTCGAGTGATTTGTTGGCTTCGAGGAAGGCGGCGAGCTGGTTGTTGACAGCTTTTTCGATGACTTTGGCCGGGAATGGAAGAAGCGAGATGGGGCGGTAGTTTTTGAGTTCGGTGGGGTCTGCTGTTGGTTTTTTCAGAAGGGCGGTGAGTTCAGCGTGTTTCCAGTCTTCCGGGAAGGTGGCAGAGTTGAAGGAGCAGTTGATGACGTCTCGGAGGTGCGGAGCTATGACTGAGTCTGCTTTGTTGAAGATGTGGTGAGGGCATGGGTCTGTGGGGGATCCAGAGTGGATGGAGTTCATCAGGCGGATGGTGTCCTCAGTGGAGATTGGGTTCCAGGCGTTAAGGGTGTTAACGGGGGGAAGATGGTCAGCAGATGGTAGGGTGGGTTGGCTTCCGGGTTGGTTGTCGAAGCTGTTGTGGATGTCAGCAATCTTGTTGTGGAAGAAAGAGGCTAGGGAGTCGCAGAGGGTTTGAGAGGGGGTGATGTCGTTGGAGTTGGCCGAGGGGTTGGAAAATTCCTTGACGATGTTGAAAAGTTCCTTGCTGTTGTGGGCGTTGTTGTCAAGTCGGTCCTTGAATGCTGTTTTCTTGGCTTTTCGGATCAGTTGGTGGTGAGTACGAATGGCGCTTTTGAAGGCATCCTTGTTGTTGGTGGATGGGTCTTTTTTCCAGGCCTTTTCAAGGGAGCGGCACAGTTTCTTGGATTTCTTGAGGTCATCGTTGAACCATGAGGCCTTCTTGTTGCCAAGTTTGTGATGACGTTTTTTCAGTGGTGCTAAGGTGTCGGCGGTGTTGGATAACCAAAGGGTGAGGTTGGAGGCGGCTTCGTTGGCGTTAGAAGAGAGGGCTGGAGGGTTTAGAAGAAGCGATGAGGAGATCTGGTCGAAGGTGATTTTGTTCCAGTTTCTTTGCAGAGTTGGTTGGGGGTGGTTGATGGGTTTCGGCTTATTGTAGGTGAAGTGAACGCAGCTGTGGTCAGTCCAGAGGAGATCCGTAGTGTGGCTGAAGGAGACATGGTTGCTGGAGGTGAAGATAGGGTCGAGTGTGTGACCTGCGATGTGGGTGGGGGAGGTGACCAGTTGTTTAAGTCCGAGGTTGGTGAGGTTGTCTAAGAGGGTGGCGGTGTTGCGGTCGTTGATCTTTTCGAGGTGGAAGTTGAGGTCTCCCAGGAGGATGTAGTCTTTGGAGGGGAGCGCGTGTGGGGTGATGAAGTCCGTGATGTCTTCACTGAATTTTGCGCGGGGTCCTGGTGGTCTGTAGAGGAGGGTGCCTCTAAGAGTTGTCTTGGGGTCGATGTGGATCTGGAAGTGGAGGTGTTCGGAGTTAGCGAGGTTGGCGTCAGAGCTGGTTGAGATGCGGATTGATTTCTTATGGACGATAGCTATTCCGCCTCCTGTATGGTCGGTGCGGTCCTTGCGTGTGATCTTATAGTCATCAGGGATAGCGATGGCGATGTCAGGGGCGGAGGAAGCGTTCATCCAAGTTTCCGTTAGGAAGGCGACGTCAGGAGAGATGGTGTCTAGTAGGTTCCAAAGGTCAATGGCGTGCCTGTGGACCGAGCGGGTGTTGAGAAGGATGCATTCTAGGTGGTTGGGGTCGGGAATCTGGGGTGTGGTCGTAGCAGAGATGTTGTCTGTGCCGCGGAATTTACAGGAGAAGCAGGAGAACGGTCCATGGGTGCGTCCGGGAGCGGCTTGGACGCAGTTGGGGGCGCGACCAGGGTTGAGGGCTAGGAGGGTGGCGGCATCGTAGGAAATGCGGGGGGGCTGGGAGGGACGAGGGACAGGGGGTCTGGCGCTGGGCGCGGTCCAGGCGCGGACGGGCGTAGACGGGCTTACCTTTGGCGCACCTTCGGCGAGGCCGAAGCGCGTGGACGCTGCGCGTTGGGACATCTGACATTAATGGACAGTGGAGGGGGCGGAGCGTGGGAGGGTCAGCAGGGAGGCGGGATCAGAGAGGCGGGTCAGGGGAGAGCCAAACACAAAATGGAGGAATGAAAGTAAACACAAACACCGAAGGCACAGTGCAATGTTCTCCAGCAATCTATCTAAGGCACCTAAAAGCTGCACGCAGTGTTACACAAACACAGAAGTCTAGGCGATGAATGAATACACAGCGCTAATAAATAAGCACAATTGGAATTCCTAGGTGCTACACGATAAAGATCTTCAAAGCGCAACAGTATCCAAGGCGCTGCAATGTAAATGTAAATGAGCGAGAGCTTCAAAGCGCGACTATGCACAGAGCGCGAGGCAGATAATGCTTAAGTTTTTATAGCGCTTCAAGAGTGAGGGCTTCCCAGCGCGATTATGCAGAGAGCGCGAGGCAGATGATACTTAAGTTATTAGAGCGCTTCAAGAGTGAGGGCTTCACAGCGCGATTGTGTTGCCTGAGGCTGCGATATCAGGTGCAGTCGGGAGGTCGATGATTAAAGAGGTTTCAGCTGCGGGCAGTTTGGGCTGCAGAATGATCGAGCAGGGAGCGTGGTGGAGCAACCGTTCCGGACGGAATCCAGGCGGTCACAGCTGGGCTGGGACTGAGGAGGGTCAGCTATTCGTGTGTGGGAGGGTCAGCAGGGAGGCGGGATCAGAGAGGCGGGTCAGGGGAGAGCCAAACACAAAATGGAGGAATGAAAGTAAACACAAACACCGAAGGCACAGTGCAATGTTCTCCAGCAATCTATCTAAGGCACCTAAAAGCTGCACGCAGTGTTACACAAACACAGAAGTCTAGGCGATGAATGAATACACAGCGCTAATAAATAAGCACAATTGGAATTCCTAGGTGCTACACGATAAAGATCTTCAAAGCGCAACAGTATCCAAGGCGCTGCAATGTAAATGTAAATGAGCGAGAGCTTCAAAGCGCGACTATGCACAGAGCGCGAGGCAGATAATGCTTAAGTTTTTATAGCGCTTCAAGAGTGAGGGCTTCCCAGCGCGATTATGCAGAGAGCGCGAGGCAGATGATACTTAAGTTATTAGAGCGCTTCAAGAGTGAGGGCTTCACAGCGCGATTGTGTTGCCTGAGGCTGCGATATCAGGTGCAGTCGGGAGGTCGATGATTAAAGAGGTTTCAGCTGCGGGCAGTTTGGGCTGCAGAATGATCGAGCAGGGAGCGTGGTGGAGCAACCGTTCCGGACGGAATCCAGGCGGTCACAGCTGGGCTGGGACTGAGGAGGGTCAGCTATTCGTGTGTGGGAGGGTCAGCAGGGAGGCGGGATCAGAGAGGCGGGTCAGGGGAGAGCCAAACACAAAATGGAGGAATGAAAGTAAACACAAACACCGAAGGCACAGTGCAATGTTCTCCAGCAATCTATCTAAGGCACCTAAAAGCTGCACGCAGTGTTACACAAACACAGAAGTCTAGGCGATGAATGAATACACAGCGCTAATAAATAAGCACAATTGGAATTCCTAGGTGCTACACATTTCTTTTGCTTCTTTCTGTGCGTTGTTTCTTCTTTCATCACATGTCCTACCTTCGTAGGCATAGTTAGAAACTAGCATTTAAGAAACCTTTGAAATTCACTTTAAAAAACCATAGGTTTCAGGCACGTTGTAGTTAGGAATTAGCATTTAAAAAAACATTTGAAATGTACTTAAAAACTATAGGTTTCAGGCATGTTATGGTTAGAAATTAGCATTTAAAAAACCTTTGAAATTCACTGAAAAAACCATAGGTTTCAGGCACGTTATAGTTACAAATTAGCATTTAAAAAACCTTTGAAATTCACTGAAAAAAACATTGGTTTCAGGCACATTATAGTTAGAAATTTGCATTTAAAAAACCTTAGAAATGCACTGAAAAAGCCATAGGTTTTAGGGAAAGTTATAGTTAGTTGGAAATTTCACTCGTACAAAACCAGAGAAATTCCCCCGTTATAGTTACTTCAGCTAACTATAACTCCCGCCCGCAATGCACTGCTGATGACGTGACATATTACATCACTCATGACATGGTCAGTGACATCACTGATGACATCTCAAATGAATTCACTGATGACATCATCCATGTGATAATTTGATGCATCTTCTCACAGCCAAATATAACCTTTGATACACCCACTCTAAATTACAGACTGCCATTCTCAAAACCGTAAACACTCCAACACCAATAACTACATACCCACTCACTGATTCTTAGGTTCACACACACATCCACTCACTCACCCATACAGTCTCTCATACTTATGGTCACTCAGTACAGGGCTATCATATGCACTCATACACCTATATAGACACTCACACCCCCCCCACTCGTCCATAGAGGTACTCACACACCTAGTCAGCCATGAAAATAATTAATCACACTGCTATTTACTCACCTCTACAGTTATACCACACCAGCTCAATTACTGATACAAATACTAGCACATTCTTACGCTCTTATACAATCACTGATACAAGCACACACTCATCCATACAGCCACTCTCACAATCACACACTCTCACTTATAGCGATTTATATACTCTAACACACATATATACTGCCTTTCACATATGTAGTTACTCACACATTTACCACTGAGATATACATTTACTCGTTTCGTTTCGTTCGTTTCGTTTCAAAAACTTTATTCGATTCAGACAAGAATCATAAAAGTCAAAACAATACATTTTAAAAAACATGATTTAGATTTCATTTCGAAAACCATTTAAAACTATACCACTGATTTAGTGGGGTAAAAAACGTTGATTAATGTAATCACAGTTGATCCAATAGTCTTTCAATCAAATTAGGTTCAGTCAATCATAGTTTCCTAATACCTATAAGAAAATCTAGAACAGAAAAATCATAAACAAAATATACATGGCCTACAAACAAATTTGTGGGAACAAGTTTAACCATACCGTTTCCTAATCAAAAGTGACACCCGTATAAAATTTAGCATAGCACAGCAAATATCAGATGTAGACAAAGTTAACAAGTGGTCATAACCTTCTTTGTAGTAGCATGGTTGCTTTTCCTTAAGGATCGGCTTGATGAACCTAATTCTCGGATCCTTGTATATGGGGCAGAAAAGAACAAAATGCATAGTGCTTTGGCTAACTCTGTTGTTACAAGGACACGGGGGCAGTCTCTCACACCAACTCCCTTGTTTAGGAAACGCAAAAAGAAAATGCAGAATGTGTAACCTAAACCGTGTCAAATAGAATCGCCATTGCACATGATTTGTGAAGGTTAAATAGAACTGATGCTGCAAAGTAACCTTAAAAGCGTTAGGGCTAACCAAGAAATGCACAAGTGGGGATTTCCAATAACTGGTTTTGATAACAGATTTAATATCTCCCCGAATACTTTCGGGGTTATCAAAAATGTCACCCAGGCCTATTTTATGAAATTTTATATTAACATAGCGTAACCACGGGATCTTATTCATATTTGTCAATTTTAAACAATCCCGGAGGATATCTCTGGACAGCTGGAGGTCCTCTGACAGCCATATTTTACCCCATAATAATAAGGGGGAAAGATGAATAATGTCACTCACATAGTTCAGACCTATCTCCTCGTGTGCAAAATTATTTGAAGTACTTGATGGAATAGCCAATACACGCTTTAAAAATTTGTTCTCCATGATTTGTATTATATCGGGGCTTTCAATTCCCCAAACCCCTGCCCCATAGGTGGCTACCGACAAACATTTTGCTTTGTACAAAGTTTTTAAATGTTCAACAGGTTTTTGACCCAACTTCCCACAAAAACGGAACAGACCTTCAATAGCGCGACTAGCACCCTGAACCCGAGTCTTCATTAACGGGGCCCAGCTTAGTTTGTTATTGAAGAGGTTTCCCAAGTAAGTAAAATTTTCCACCCTTTCAATGATGGCATTATTTACTACAAACTTTCTGGTTTTTGTGCCCTTCGGGCCGCAGACCATGGCAAAGGATTTGGTAAAATTTACCTTCAGGTCTAGGTCCGACATAAAATTATGAAAGGCATCAAGACAGTGCTGCATACTGTTACCTGTAAGTGTCATTAGTACCGTGTCATCGGCATATGAAAGCATCGGTATGCTCCTACCATTGACCTTGGGAAAATCATGGCAGTGATCCAACAGATATTTTTCCAGCCCATTAGTATAAACTAAAAACAAAAAGGGAGCTAAGATACATCCGTGACGGACACCCTCAGTCGAGGGAATGGATTTAGTTTTTTCTCCCCCTGGCCCAAATCTAATGGCTACGGTGGTTGCTTCATGGAGTCTACGGAGCAAGTGGACCAAAGGTTCTTCGAAACCCATAGCCTCCATCATTTTCCACAGCTTGCTTCGACACACAGTGTCGAATGCACTTGAGAGATCCATGAAGGCAAGATGGATGGAGGAATTCATTGCCTTCATGTATTTCCCTATAATCAAAGCCAGGTTTAGGCACTGCTCTACGGTGCCTTTGCCTTTTCTGAACCCATATTGGGAATCCACAATAAGGCCCACCGAGTCTGCCCATGTTTCTAGTCTGGCCAATATGACCCTGCCCAGTATTTTACATGACGCATCAATAAGTGTGATTGGGCGATAGCACTGGGGGTCAGATCTGTTGCCCTTCTTAAAAATCGGCACCACTACTGCCTCCTTCCATGACGTTGGAATACGCCAAATGACAACAGCTCTAAATACATTTAACAAAAGTGGAGCCCAAATCTTAATGTCATGTTTAAAAAAGTCCAGTGGGACTAGATCAGGACCGGGGGCTTTTAGTGATATTCCTTTCGACAGAGCATCTTCCACTTCTTGCAGGGAAAGCGATAAACTCAGGGACATGGAGGATTCAGAGATCACAAAATCCCCGGGGTCTCCTATTGAGGGTTCATTAAGTAAAATTCCATGAGGATTAAAAATATCCCCAAAATGTGATTCCCAAGTTTCACATGCAATCTGCATCACAATATCGTCCTTGCTGTTATTTATAAAAAGGGGACGATTAATTACTTCCCAGAAAAGCCTATTATCCTTTAATTCTGAGGCCTTTTCTAAATCTTCCCAAGCTCTATTTTTTAATTCCATCTTCCTTATTCTAATGGCTTCTTTATAGGCCAGTCTAGATGCCCTAACCAAATCTATATCCCTTGGTTTTTGATTTAATGCCACTTTCAGGGATCTGTTTGTTGCCGAGCATGCAGCATCAAACCATCTGGGCCCTAACCTTCCATTTTTCCCCATTGGTTTTGTGAGCCGTTCGGCTACATGCCCACATAGTGACTCAAAGTTCCCTATAACTTTTTCTGGGTTGGCTGTTGATGATAAACAAGCATCATATTCTGTGCTATGTCCATTTATTATTTCGTTCTCAAGACCTGCTGCGTCTATTTTGCCCCACTTAAGAGTGATACCTTGATTTCTGTTATACTTTATAGGTTGTTCCCAGACAGAATGTTTGGGTTTAACAGGACACAGGAGGGACAGGATCAAAGGGTTATGGTCACTGGCGGCATTTGCAATCACCTCCAGTTTGTCCACATAATGAGCGTACCCACTGGAAATAATTGCAAAATCAATGAAACTCGTTGTACCTCTACTTCCCTGAAAAGTTGGTATTGGAGCCAAATCTGGGCCAACCCAGGGTTCTACTATGAATAAATCATTTAAAATAATGATGTTATTTAAAGCGTCCCCCTGGGGTGTATGTTTAAAGTGAGCCAAAGGAAAATCATGAGAGTCTCTCAAACCACACACCTTCGAGTCCCCATGGGTGCATAACGAACAGTTAAAATCACCCACCCAGATGACAAAGAGTAGGGGTTGCTCGAGGCGTGCCCTGGCTATGGCTTCCTCCAGCTTCAACATAACAGTTATCTCACTGCTATCAAAGATGTTATAATACCAGTTAATTAATAACAATGGTTCAGGGAACAAGTTCACCAACATCGACACTTGGAACCATACAGTGTCTACTACCTTTGTGATTACAAGTTTACTCACTAACACACCCATATACACACTCACCTGCCAATACAGTCCTTCACAGATGCACTCTTGAAACCATGCACCCAGTAAATCACCTACTCACACATCTACGTCGAGTCACACACACCCCACCCACACAAACACTGAGGCACCCATACAGATACTCAGACAACCAAACAATAACTCATATAGGGGAGAGGAGTTGGCCTAACGGCTAGGGCGCTCGACCTCGGAATCTGGGTTCGAGTCTCGGTAACGACGCCAAAACCTCCTGTGATTCTGGGCAAATCACTTAATCTCCCCGTGCCTAAAAAATGAATGTGTGTCCGTCCTCATGTAACGTAACTGGTGCTATGTAAAGCGCTCTGATACCTGATTCGGTTCGAGTCTAGTTCACGCTATAAAAAACTCTGCAAAAATAAAAATAAATAAATAAATATAGACACTTATGTAGCTATTCACAAACCCATGCAGCCACTTTCACACCAACAGACAGACGCATACAGACATTCACACAGTTTAGTCACTAACCCATGCATTCAGTAAGATGCGTTTAATCACTCACTTATAGACTCAGTCACGTACCTACTAAATCATCCATTCAGACACTAATACACCCACTCATTCTTCAATAAGCCTTTCCCTGTCCCTGTATATATTAAACATATTTAAACTTTACAGAAACACACAGTCACTGGATGATGTCATCGGTGATGTCATCCGTGATGTCATTTGAGATGTCATCAGTGATGTCACTAACCAGGTTATGAGTGATATAATATGTGATGTCATCAGCAGTGCATTGATGGACCGCAAGTTATAGTTAGCTGAACTAACTATAACGGGGTAATTTCTCTGGTTTTGTACGAGTGAAATGTCCAACTAACTATAACTTTCCCTAAAACCTATGGTTTTTTTCAGTGTATATATATATGTGTGTATGTACATCTATATATGTATGCACAATTTAATTTACTGATTGATTTATGTACACATTTTTTAATTAATATTAAATTATTAATGTTTTAAATATTCAAAAATGTAAATGTTAAAATGACTATGTTAATTATAATTCATTTCATTTTAAATTTCCCTGAGCCCTAAAAACCCTAACACTAGTCTTGGAACCCTAAAAATGTGCGCGCTGAAACACATTTGGCGTTTCAGCACGCGCAATGAAATTCGTTTTATTTATTTACCCCCCACAATGCCCCTCCCCCGCCCACCCCGCCCCGCGGCACACCCTCCACGAGCAACTACTGACCATAGGTGCCCCAAGGCCCCATAGTGGAGGGCCAGGGGGATAGGACCGTGCTAGGGTCCCCCATGGACACTTTGACAGCCTTTCTATGTCGGAAAGGCCAACATAAAAAGGCTGTCATAAATCCCGATGGCGGAGCCCAGCCTGACTCCGCCATCATTAGGGGATTATGGTGGCTTCTGATGCTCCGACGGGCTCCTTGAGCCCTTCGGAGGCACATTGGAAGCCCCCCGCACTCCGACCGCCATCATCCTAATATGGCGGTCGGACTGAAACCTACGATGTCAGGCAGAAAGCCCTCGACAGCTGGTCGGAGGCTTTCCGCCAGACATCGTAATCGGCCCTTAGTGTTTCTACTGTAACTGCTAATATTGCATTCATTGCACATCATACATATTGTCAAATCTGGAAATTTGTAATAAACAATTAACTTATGAAATGTTTTTCCTTTTGGTTAGAGCATTTCCTCTAACATTTCTAGTTCGTATCTCTCCCTCCCATATTAAAAGTAGGGCAAGTTGTGTAATTTCTCACCTTTTTAGCAGCAGTTTCACGTAAAACTTTCAGGTATGGATTTATGTGCTGGAAAGTTTGATTAATGCATTTATAAAGGTTAGTGAATACACATTAAATCAGGACAACATCTACTGGAGTGTTGAGATGTTTTATTAATTGCACCTTCTGCATTAGTGTGGATATGCTGCATTTAGCATAGAACTCATTTGCAAATTCATGTTAAAAAAAATATTGCTACTCGTCCACCGATCAAAAGCAGTATCTACTGGAGCACAGGGATGAAAAAGTTAACATGTCACCCTCTGATTGCTGTATTCCGTCTGTAAAGGGCCAAGAAATGTGGGCAAATTATGTAAATGAAATGTGTAGAATGGAAATACTTTTGTTTACAGCAGATAACAAAGCACCTACATATTTGAACATATTACAAAACTGACTACATAATTTAGAGTTTGTCCTGAAGGTGCTTTATTTTGCAGCAGAAATCACATGTTTAATTCAAATGGTTAAATCACCTGCGGCCTATTTACAACGCAGTATGCACACCTAAACTTAACTTAGGTGCTGAAATGACTTGCTTTAGAGGGAGAATTTGCAGTAGCAGTTCACAAGATGTTACTTTCCCCTAATAAACCAATAACATATATACTCTATTCAAGCACCTTGAGACCCTCACGGGTGAGTAGTGCGCTTTACAAACCCCTGATTGAATGATTGAGTACGGGACATTGCTTAGCAGTAAATCTGCACAAAGCAGTGCTTAATTTGTAAAAGAACAAGTTCCAGTGCCCAAAGCCCTACTCAGCAGCCCATGGCCTGTTAAATTAAAAGTCAGTGCACCCAATACCAAGGCTGCGTAGTCTTGAATCTATCTTATGGTACTTTAATTCACAACAAAACACTCTTTTCGCTCACTCTTGCAGGTTCTTGCTTTCTCCCTTAAGGTGTTTTTTCTGTCTTTTTACTTAGCTTGTATTCCCTCTGTTGCTTTTGTTACGTCTGATGCAGAAAAATAAGTGCCTGTCGCTAAACATTAGTGCCTGTGACTCCACTGGCTCAAAATAGGGCCTGGCTCACAGGAATCGCAATGTGGGTGTTCCGTGGTGGGATGCCAGGGAAATATGGTGAACACTCACATAACTGTGAGCTTTTAAGAATTCAAAACTTTTCATGGGTATAGTCTTCGTTTTTTACGCTTTCCCCTGTCAGGGAAAGGAGTAAATCTCACTCCAGGGCGAAGGAAAAAAAGAAACAATATATACAAGTGTCACTGTACACCATATACTAATACATATGTGTAATGTGGTGAGTACTTCTGGGAAGCAGCAACTGTTGCAGCTTCCCAGACAAACTTTAGGAATTCGTTTAGGATTGAAAAAGGTGTAACTCTATTTCAAGACATAGGTGTATACCCATCGTTTTGTAATCATAAAGGTGTCAATTTACAATGGCTTTTGTGAATTGGGCAGATTAGTTTCTACTTTTTCGGAGCCAATTTACAGAAATTCAGAGACATTTACATGATAATCCTCAACATTTGTAAATACCCAGGCTAAATCCATAGCTTTCTAAATCAAGGTATCCACCCCAACCAAGATGGAACCTCTTCAAACATCTGGGGAAAATATCTGAGGTTCCACTTCAATCAAGACACGGTACAAAGCGCCAATGGTCAAGTACATCAATATATGTCAGAAATTCAAACCACCACCGAAGCCTTGGCTGCAAATAGCCTTGTGGCATCGTGGAAACCTGGAGGAGATAAACTTACAGAGGGTCTGTACACAAACCACACAAACTCCATCAAATGGCAAATAGGAAAGGGAAGGAGAGAAGGCGCCCCCAGCCAAAATAGCATACCTCCAGTTTTCTATAAACAAGAACCAAAGTTTTGGGCAGAAGCGCTGGAACCTCTATTTGGAGAAATGAGGGAGCTGAACATCTTGCCATCCTCTTGGAGAGGATCAATCATCTCATCTATCCACAAATCCGTAAATAAGTCGAAACCACAAAATTATCGACTAGTGGCCCTAATAGACAACGAGGCTAAGTTATTTGCCGGAACACTACTAGAAGAGCTCCAGACATGGGCCAAAGAAAAATCTGCAATCTCACTACATCAGACTGGATTCATGAAATCAGTTGGGACAACTACAAACTTACTCAGCATGACAATGCTTATGGACAAGGCAGAATCTGCGAGGAGGCCCCTATTCCTATGTTTCTTCGATTATAAGGTCGCCTTCGACCACGTTAACCTCATCAGACTCTAGCTTTAACTGCAAAGTTTGGGGCTACCACAGTCCCTAATAAATCTGCTGATAAATTTGCCCACCAATACATGGGTACAGATAAAGCTAGGAAATGGGTCTTCCCTGTCAAGGCACATACCAACGGAAAAAGGGCTGAAACAAGGATGCGTCCTGGCGCCCACACTTTTTAACCTGTTTATAGCTGACCTAGTCCCGAAGTAAATCAGTTGCAACTCACACGCCCCAAAAATAAAAGACATATTGCTACCCTGTCTCCTATACCCGGAAGACATAGTCCTGATCAGTAAAACAAAAGTAAGGCTTCAACACCTTCTGAATGTTACACATGATTTCTCCAAAGCAAACGATTTACGGATAAATCTGGATAAAACTAGAACCATGATGGTTGGGAAAAAAAGGAGACAGCCACCAGCCTTGTTCTGGGGAGAGACCAGAATTGAGGACACAAGGGAATACAAATACCTGGGAGTAAAGCTAGACAAAAGTGGTCGATTTCAGGCCCAAAAGCATGGCATTAAGCACAAAGGACCAGCATTAGCTACCTCATTAATATCTTTAAACACCAAGCTAAAAGGACCGTCAATTCTGCCCTTGGCACAGGTGGCCCGCGTTAAAGCTGCTACCAACAATCACTTACGGCAGCGAGGCACAGAAAGGAAGAGATGCCAAAATACTTGATGCTACAGTATCAACTGCACACAGAGTTATCTTCGGGCTACCTAATTACACTTTGCCTGCTCAAATCAAGCTTGAGTTTAGGTTACCGAAATAATCGATTGCAAGACAAGGGGCCTACATCATTACCTGGGACAAAGTGCGGAAAGCCCCTCAGGGAACCCTAAATGAACAGTTATGGAAGGAGATACAACACACTGCAACCCCTGCTGCAGAGTATCTCAACAGCAGTTTACACAATATGGGGCTAAACCAGCTTTGGGAAATACCTACAACTGCCACCACCTTTAAAAAAACTGGTATGGAAGACAGTGAAACACCTCTCATGGCTGGAGGATAAGGCTTCCATATCACAGAGGTCCCACGGATGGATGACTTTGAACTCCTATGCGATGCCTATTGCACAAAACTATTTCAACCTGGGCTATGCAAAAAATATAAAGAACAGCTTCATGAAATACAGGCTTGGCTTACTGCCCTGTATACAGCACCTACCACCCGGGCAAAGGGAGAAACTAGGCTCTACCTTCCGCTTATGTGGATCCGCAACAGAAGACCTGTCGCACATACTATGCTCCTGCAAAGAACTTTTAATAGAGCGGAAACAACTTCTAAAACGCCAATTTAACTTGGGATCCGCACCAGGAGGCAAGCAGTATTGACATGCTTCGCTTCAACCGATCCGCAACTGAACTCTTGCCTAGTAAAATACCTGAGGCTATACGAGCAGAAAATGCCAGCAATGCAGCTATGAAGAGGGAATACACACCCTGTAGCTTCACTCGCTAGAGTAGAACAATGTTTCTTTTTTAGTAATAATGTTTAAACACAAGCAATGTGATGAAAGTAGTTTTATGCTTGTACAATTCTTCTTTTAAATTGAAATCTTTTTGTATGCAACGGTTTTAACTAACTATGTAAATAAATTAATTGATATAGCCTTCTAACCCTAATACTCCTCACCTAAAATGAGTTTTGATGAAAGTTGACAATTGTTTTGCACTTTTCTGTAAAGCTTGCATGTAATCACACTTTTTAACTCAACAGAGAATGGAGAATTCTTCCCCAACCACTTTCTTCCCCTTTATCTCCACTATTGTAGACTTATTCATGCAGAAAGGTTCACCTTTGTAGAAGTATGTGGAAATGTCATTAATATGTATGCACGGATTCTCATTCTGTGTATAAGAATGTGAAATTTACTAACATAAATATAACTTTTATTTCCTGAAAAAGGGCTCCTCACAGAATGCCTTGTGAATATATACATCAATATGAAAAGGGCTGTGTGGCAGCCTTTATTTTGTTGACTTATTTTTGACCTTCTGATTGCGGACATTCTCCCTCAGTGACCAAGGGTGTGGGCAAGAGTTTTCTGGTACCCGATCCTTTCTAGGTACCATCAGACTCTCTAATGAGGTGGGCCAGAACTCATTTTTGGGCTACCTCATTAACATGCATGTGATGTCACACACATATCAGATGGGTCCAGAAGGCTCATCCAAGGGTCGAACTGGAGGAAAGCGGCTAATGGCAGCAATTACTGCCACAAGCTTCTTCCTAGCCATTCCCACCAGCTTGAGCCACTGTTTTTATTGGTGGAAGGAATGGAAGGATGGGATAGATGGGTCATGTGGCACCTAGATAAACCTGCCAACCCTAGACATTTCTAAACATGAGTCACTTTGAGGTGTCCAGGGTGGTGTGGCTTGCAGGGATGCCACACTTCTTCTCAGATAAGAATCAAGGGAGTAGAGGTTTTGTGTAGAGTTCACTACGCTTCCACTTTAATAGCATCCATAATCAAAGGAGAGTGAGCTCTGTTGGTTCTGCAGGATCTGGATTTCCCCAGTGTTGCCCCTAAACTCTCAACCAATCTTAGCCACTGGTGGTGTAAGTTATCACCACTATGGTGTATTGTTGGGTGGCGTCAACATTGGGTTTTGCACCTAGGCACTCACTTCCCTAGGTGAGTACGTCTCCTGCCGGCGGAAAGTACTGGTGCGATCCATATGATGATATATAAAATTACCTCCTTTATCTCAGAACAATTACTTTAATATGGGTGAAGTGTACAGGGGTTAGGTTTAAAGGTGAAGTGGTGACGTTCTACAGCCATGTAAGTTGTCCTTAAAATCACAAGTGAGTGATCAGCATGTTTCAGCCTATAGTGACCATCAGGGTCTGGGCTTTCGTCAGGACCCGATTGCAAGTTCAACGTGTTCCTTACAGTTAGTTTTTGTTGGCTCATATCTATTACTCATGTGTCTTCATTCCGTTACACCCTGTTGGAAAGTGATATAGGCTTCCATTTAGCCTATGACTGAATGAAAAAAACAGAAAACATGTTTGGATAGAGGCATAGGTGCCCATTTGGTATGCTTTACCAATTACTCAAATATGTCAATCTATCTATCACAAAGGGCAACATTTCCTTAGGTAGCGTTCAAGATTTTTTGTCGATTAAAAAAATGCAACAAAATACTGAGAATTTTTTTTCTTTTTGAAAAGAAAAAAGCTCAAAATGTTTCATTGTCTTTTCGGGCTGTAATTAGATATTAATGCTGGGTTTGCTCGAATAAATAGGTTTGAATATGCTGAAAAAACATAATATAGTTGAAATGGGTGAATAAAGAATTCAAAGAGATCTGTGCTTGACCAAACTGAGAGAGTGTGCAAAGAGCCCGACAGTAAAAGGGTCTCGTGACACTTTAAGGCCCAAAAAAATCGTATGACTGCAGTTTTCAGAATTACTGAAAATTAATATAAATACTTGTAGGTTTGCGGACCTCCGTGTATAAGTTGGACTAAGGTTTAAAAATGATAATGGCGCCTCTTTTATTAACACGACACATGTCAATTGGATCGTAGAGAGTTTCTGGTGAGGTTTGTAAATTAGCTTGAATTTTATTTGAATTTCCTATTCAAAGCTACTGATTGGATTAATAAACAGTGAAGAGTGCATTATTTCCAATAATGTTATGTTATATTATGTTAAAAGGGGTTTTATAGAGCGCTCAGCTACTCAATTAGAGTGTCCCGTTTAGTGAAGCTGTGCTATTACACCTACCACGGTTACAACGATTACCAACGCTGCTACTACTAATAATAATGAAAAATAATTATTACTAGCCCCTGCAGAGTGGCGCTAATTATAGTTATTTGCCTGAATTTTTCATGGGTTTGGGGTGCAGTCTGCATCGGTTGTTCAGTGTAATTACATTTTGAATACACCAAACTAACTTTGGACTTCTGGTCGATGAGCAATACGCAAAAAACAGTGTAAAACAAACAAGCCCCAAAGCCTGAGCTTGGGTGGCTAGTGAACCAATTTTTCGAAACAATGTGAGGCATGCGTGATTAAAGGTGGATGTGTGCAAGTTAACAAAGTATAAAACGTTTTGGCTGGAAAACATTTGTGCTTGTTTGTTTACTTAGAAATGTGCGGTTGCCTGGTAAAATCTCTTTGTTCAGCTGAGCTGAAACTATGACCTTGTTGGCACACAGTCCTATCAGGAAGTTTATGCAAAACTGGAACTGATGTGAAGTACACCACCATTGGGAACACTTGCTCACATAAGCTGAAAAATGCGATATTCATTTTTTGCAATCAAATTGTGACCTAATCAATAATATCTCTTTTTTCTGTTTTGTCTTTTGTTTGCTTACCTTTTGCTTTTTCCTAATTATTATTGATGTATTATGTATGTGTTCTCTTCCTGGACCAGGGGAAAGTCACAACTGCAGGCAGGCGCAATGGAGCACAGGGAGATACAGGGACTACGTTAGTCCCTCTGAAACAGCTACCTTCTTAAAGTCCGGCATGAAGAATTCAGTTCGCGGTGGAAACAGCCGTGAGGAGCAGGGAGTGTGTCGCAGATGGTCGTTGCTGTACCACAAAGAGCAAGCCTGGTTTTGTGGCTGGTCATCGCTGTAGCACAAAGATTTGTTCAGGCGATTGTTGCTGGAGCTTCGTGTTTGCGGTGACAGCGAGCTGTGGTTGCTGTAGTGCGAAGTGGAGATCTCACATTGCCGGTCGTCGCTGGAAAGAGTCTGTTTCACCAGCTTCAAATTGCTGGTCATCATGGGCGGCAGAGTTTTTGGGCAAACTGGTCTGTTCGCGATTGCAAAGAGCCCAATACTTCAAACTTTTACCTTCTTTCACAAGAGGAGCTCAACTGATGCCAGCTAAGGGTCCAGGACCTCGGAAGACACCTCTTTTGGATAAGAAACTCACTCCAGCAGAGGCCAGCAGGGCTCAGGCAGTTCCAGGTGCAGGACCAGGCAGGTCTAGTGAAGCGGGTCAACTGGGCAGTTGCAGGGAGGCCTCTGGAGCTTGATGTGTCCCTGTAGGTCAGATAGAAGGTCAGTCAACTGCTCCATGGAGTCATTCAGGTGGACTGGGGTGGAGGGAGCAAGTACAGTCTTCCTTCCCAGAAAGCAGGGCAGTGCTCAAGCAGCAGGGCAGCTCTGTGGGCTGAAGGCAGTCTTCAATAAGCAGGGCAGTCCTCTAGTGGCAGGAGGGCAGTCCTCTGGGGAACAAGGCAGTCCTTCCTCTCTACAACCAAAGGTCCAGGAATGCACTGAAGATTGGCTCTGGTGGTCCTAGGTTTACATCTGGTGCCACCATTTGAAAATGCAGAGAAAATCCGGGTACAGCACTCTCCTAGCCCAGTCTGGAGCAACTAAGATGACTTGGGCCTTGTAATTTCTGATCTTCTTTAAAATTCAATACAGGAGAGGCAGTGACAGAGAGGCGTATAGGAGTCCTATGCTCAACCTCAGCCTGAATGCGTCTCCTAGAGAGATCATTCTTGGGAAGGCAAACGAGTGGAAGTCTTGGCACTGCACATTCTCTGCAGTGGTAAAAATATCCTGCCAGGGCTTGCCCCGATGTCAGAAGACGTCCTGTGTCACATCAAGATGTAACTGCCATTTGTGATCGGCTTGGTGCCTCCAGCTGAGCTTATCTGCCCTGGAGTTCAAAGATTCTGCAGGGTGGTTCACGATCAGGGATGATACCCTGCGCTCCAGCCAAATCCAGAGATGCAATGCTTCTTAGCACAGAACACAATACCCTACTCTACCTTGCCTGCTGCAGTGCCACCTGGTGGCGGTGTTGTCTATGAAAACCTGTACCAGCATACCCTTGATGTATGGCAAGAAGTCTTTCTATGCCAAGAGAACAACCAAGAGGTCCAAATGTTTTATGTAGGCAATGGTTTCTGACACAGTCCAGAGTAAGCATGGGCGTAAAATCCGCTCCGCTCGCGGATTTTTCGGATTTTCGGCAAATCCGCAATCCGCGAACGCTCGCGAATTTGTCGAAAATCCGTGAATCCGCTCGCGGCGGATTTTTTGCTTGGTTGCGGCGCGCGGCGTGGTGCACGGCGTTCACTTTCCGTCATATTAGCGTTTGCCGAGTTGTTTTTCTTTGCGAGTGACGCGCCATTTTAGATCTTGCTGCGTGTTCCCGCGGGAGTTTGTCGCCCGCGAATACGTACTCGCGGCTTGCCACCTTGCACAGCACACCTCGCGAGAGTTCGCAATTGCGAACACGTAGTTGCGGCGGAAAGGAACAATCTCGCACTTGCGAAATAGAGATTTTGCAATTTCGCACAAGAAAATCACCAGCAAACAGGATAAACCTTCAGAAAATTATGATTTTTATCAGAATCACTCCTCAGGTTGACATTTGCATGGCCTTTTTTTTTGCAAGGAGTCCATTTTGGGGGGGGGGGAGTAAGGAAGTGCCCCACAGTCTCCAACTTCCTGTTCCTGTCCAGCAGGCTCCTCCCAGTGCTTTGTCCATCTCCTGGTCACTTTCATTTGGATCTGGAGCTGGAAGGATTACTTTTTGTGGGTGCTGCTGGATATTTGGATTTGAGGCCTTTTTGACTGTCTTTGGATCACTTTTGGATTAGAAATCAACTTTCACAAGTAAGTTTGTTTGGGGCATTACAGTTGCTGCAAGTACAATTTTTGAACTTTTTCAGAAAATTAAATAAATTATATTGTGGGTAGCCACAGTATCCAGTAGGACCAGGGTTGGTTATGGGTGCATGATACAACTGTTTTGTTGAATTTAAACACCATTGAGGCCATGGATGGGCTGGGATTGTGCTTATTTTATTGTTTTTTGTCGTTTTTGGGGGGCTGCTGGTGTGGCCTTTTGCTTGCCCAGGGGTGGTGGTGGTGCATGGACTGAGTGTGCCTGTGGTGTGGTCTCACTCTCTTTGATGTAAACATCATGGATGGCATTGGATTGTGGTGATTTCTGGCTGTTTTTCTGTTTTTTGGGGGTGTACTGTTGATGTGGACTGGCCATGTGGGTGGTGGTGGTGGCCATCTTGAGTGCTGGCTGGTACAGGCAACATGTGCTTGGGGTGTAAGGGGGCCATTTTGAGGAGAGGCAGTGTCTGAGGCCTGCACTTATTTTGCCTACTTTTCATCCCTTATGCCCAGGGGTAGTGAGTGTTGCATGGGCCTAGTGTTTCTGAGGGGTGTCTTCTTGAATTTAAACACCATTGAGGCCATGGATGGGCTGGGATTGTGCAGATTTTATTGTTTTTTGTCGTTTTTTTGGGCCTGCTGGTGTGGCCCTTTGCCCAGGGGTGGTGAGTGTTGCATGGGCCTAGTCTTTCTGTGGGGTGTCTTCTTGAATTTAAACATAATTGAGGCCATGGATGGGCTGGGATTGTGCTTATTTTATTGTTTTTTGTCGTTTTTGGGGGGCTGCTGGTGTGGCCTTTTGCTTGCCCAGGGGTGGTGGTGGTGCATGGACTGAGTGTGCCTGTGGTGTGGTCTCACTCTCTTTGATGTAAACATCATGGATGGCATTGGATTGTGGTGATTTCTGGCTGTTTTTCTGTTTTTTGGGGGTGTACTGTTGATGTGGACTGGCCATGTGGGTGGTGGTGGTGGCCATCTTGAGTGCTGGCTGGTACAGGCAACATGTGCTTGGGGTGTAAGGGGGCCATTTTGAGGAGAGGCAGTGTCTGAGGCCTGCACTTATTTTGCCTACTTTTCATCCCTTATGCCCAGGGGTAGTGAGTGTTGCATGGGCCTAGTGTTTCTGAGGGGTGTCTTCTTGAATTTAAACACCATTGAGGCCATGGATGGGCTGGGATTGTGCAGATTTTATTGTTTTTTGTCGTTTTTTTGGGCCTGCTGGTGTGGCCCTTTGCCCAGGGGTGGTGAGTGTTGCATGGGCCTAGTCTTTCTGTGGGGTGTCTTCTTGAATTTAAACATAATTGAGGCCATGGATGGGCTGGGATTGTGCTTATTTTATTGTTTTTTGTCGTTTTTGGGGGGCTGCTGGTGTGGCCTTTTGCTTGCCCAGGGGTGGTGGTGGTGCATGGACTGAGTGTGCCTGTGGTGTGGTCTCACTCTCTTTGATGTAAACATCATGGATGGCATTGGATTGTGGTGATTTCTGGCTGTTTTTCTGTTTTTTGGGGGTGTACTGTTGATGTGGACTGGCCATGTGGGTGGTGGTGGTGGCCATCTTGAGTGCTGGCTGGTACAGGCAACATGTGCTTGGGGTGTAAGGGGGCCATTTTGAGGAGAGGCAGTGTCTGAGGCCTGCACTTATTTTGCCTACTTTTCATCCCTTATGCCCAGGGGTAGTGAGTGTTGCATGGGCCTAGTGTTTCTGAGGGGTGTCTTCTTGAATTTAAACTCTATTGAGGCCATGGATGGGCTGGGATTGTGCAGATTTTATTGTTTTTTATCGTTTTTTTGGGCCTGCTGGTGTGGCCCTTTGCCCAGGGGTGGTGAGTGTTGCATGGGCCTAGTCTTTCTGTGGGGTGTCTTCTTGAATTTAAACATAATTGAGGCCATGGATGGGCTGGGATTGTGCTTATTTTATTGTTTTTTGTCGTTTTTGGGGGGCTGCTGGTGTGGCCTTTTGCTTGCCCAGGGGTGGTGGTGGTGCATGGACTGAGTGTGCCTGTGGTGTGGTCTCACTCTCTTTGATGTAAACATCATGGATGGCATTGGATTGTGGTGATTTCTGGCTGTTTTTCTGTTTTTTGGGGGTGTACTGTTGATGTGGACTGGCCATGTGGGTGGTGGTGGTGGCCATCTTGAGTGCTGGCTGGTACAGGCAACATGTGCTTGGGGTGTAAGGGGGCCATTTTGAGGAGAGGCAGTGTCTGAGGCCTGCACTTATTTTGCCTATTTTTCATCCCTTATGCCCAGGGGTAGTGAGTGTTGCATGGGCCTAGTGTTTCTGAGGGGTGTCTTCTTGAATTTAAACTCTATTGAGGCCATGGATGGGCTGGGATTGTGCAGATTTTATTGTTTTTGTCGTTTTTTTGGGCCTGCTGGTGTGGCCCTTTGCCCAGGGGTGGTGGTGAGAGTTGCATGGGCCTAGTCTTTCTGTGTGGTGTCTTCTTGAATTTAAACATAATTGAGGCCATGGATGGGCTGGGATTGTGCTTATTTTATTGTTTTTTGTCGTTTTTGGGGGGCTGCTGGTGTGGCCTTTTGCTTGCCCAGGGGTGGTGGTGGTGCATGGACTGAGTGTGCCTGTGGTGTGGTCTCACTCTCTTTGATGTAAACATCATGGATGGCATTGGATTGTGGTGATTTCTGGCTGTTTTTCTGTTTTTTGGGGGTGTACTGTTGATGTGGACTGGCCATGTGGGTGGTGGTGGTGGCCATCTTGAGTGCTGGCTGGTACAGGCAACATGTGCTTGGGGTGTAAGTGGGCCATTTTGAGGAGAGGCAGTGTCTGAGGCCTGCACTTATTTTGCCTACTTTTCATCCATTATGCCCAGGGGTAGTGAGTGTTGCATACTTGCATGTCCGTAGTCTTTCTGTGGGGTGTCTTCAATGTAAACATCAAGGAGGGCATGGGATTGTGCTCATTTTTCTGTGTTTTGTCGATTTTTTGGGGTGTATAACTGAACTGATGTTCCTCTGTCTTCCATTGCTTTTAGGTGCACAAGAAGACTCAAGAGAACCACCAGTGCCAGGAAGAAGTCCTGCAGCGGTGTGTGCAGCATAACGTCACGCGACGTCACGTCTGGACACAGAACCCTCTGCAACTCGTGCAACTGCTGCCTGCTGACCTGCTCTGAAGAGGATGGCCCCAAAAAAAGTAACCCGTAGCTCCTCTAGCAAGAAAGGTGCCAGTAAGGAGCAGAAGAAGCAAGTTACCAAGGAGACTGGTGTGCCGCCCGCCCCTTTTTTTGGGAGTAAAAAAAAAAGTATGCCTGCAGCAGCAGCAGCGGGATCTGCTGGGGACCAAGCTGGCAGCAGCACCCCCGCTCCATTGGGCTCAGTGCCACCACCACCACCACGCCAACTTAAGTCCAAGCCCTTGAGTGCTGCAGAGGCAGCCAGTATAGTTGTTCAATCACCATCGACCAGTGATGTTGGCTCATCGCAAGAAAGCAGCAGCAATGTCCCTCAATCAACACAGGTTGTTGTAGCTCATCTGACGAGTGTTGAACAACCACAGCCGCAACAACAATCACATGTGCAAGTACAAGCCCAAGTACATGTGGAAGGAGAGGCAGCGCAAGGAGATGCGCAAGCAGAGGTGCATGGAGGGTCACAAGTGCCCACAATAGTTGTTCCTCCCGAAGTAGGGGCACATCAGGAAATCGACAATCAAGGCGAGGTATCATTTGAGGAAGCCACTCCTCCTGCTGATCCTTCATTGTCTTCCACAACCCTAGCAAGGAAGAGATCAAGGGTGGTGTCTACATCCTCTTCAAGCACACCTCCTTCTGATGATACGGATCAAACTTGGGAACCAGCACCACAGCCGTCTGAGAGTGAGGCACACCATGATCCAACAAAGGTACTTAAGCGTAAAAGGAAGCTCGTCCAAAGTCTCAGACTTATGGAGTGTGATGAGGCTCAACAAGAAGTGGCGGATACTGCTGCTGATGAAGACTCTGCCAACGACGACCCAGTCATCATAAAGGTCACTGCAGCCCCAGCGGGCATGCAGCAAACAGACATTTTGACCCTAGCCCGAAGAGCTGCTGCGCGTGATGATGATGATGATGATGTTGTCGATGAGGAGGCAGTGGAAACACCACAATCATTGGAGTTAAGTAGTACACCAACTCGTCCCGCTTCCATATTTCTTTCTGGCAAGAAGAGACCTGCGTCAACCTCGACCTTAATTAGTGGCGGTGAAAGTGGAAAACGTACAAAAGTTGGGCAATCCAGATCCTCCACTTCATCTGGCATTAGCTTCATGACCACCACCACCAGTATCGCCGCCTCCTCCAGGTCCCACAGACACTTCAAGTCCCCAGTTTGGGACTTCTTTACTGTTTGTCCCAAAAATCCAAAGTTTGCCATTTGTACCCTTTGTAAGCTTGCAGTTAGTCGTGGTAAGTCAGGTACCAACTATGGTACCGGCGGCCAGAGTGGTCATCTTGAGAGAAAGCACGCTGTCCAATGGTTTGCGCACCTAGCTGCGATCAAGAAAGGCCAAAATCAAGGAAACGTTGATGTTTCATCTGATGTTGACGAGCAGGAAGAAGACGTGTCAAACACTTCCCTTACACCCAGTACCCCTGTCAGCAGCACACCCAATGTGAGGCACACTAAGAGTGTTGGAGCGAGTGAGACACCAACGCACAAAAGTTCACCAGCGAGCAAAATTGGGTCAACGAAGTCATTATCAGCCCGTAAATGCTTGGTCCAGGCCAACATTAGAACAATGCTTACTTCAGACGTGCCATATGAACGCAACCACCCACTGACGCGTCTGTATAACACTAAGCTGGCTAAAATGCTAGCTGTGGACCTTCTACCTTTTTCTTTTGTAGAAGCGGTAGGTTTTCTTGAATTAGTTGCAACGCTCTGCCCTAAATGGAAGGTTCCGAGCCGGTTCTATTTTGCCAGAGTTGCGGTTCCAGCACTACATGAAGATGTGCTGCAGGCGATTGGGGCAGCTTTGCAGAAGAGTGCTGTTCACACAATACATCTGACAACAGACATGTGGACCAGTGGCCCAGGCGATGATTACATGTGCATCACTGCACACTGGGTCTCTTTTTCAGGTGTTATAGCAAAGCTAAACGCAGGTGTTGACCCGGACCAAGTTTTCAAAGCTGCTCGGAAACATGCAACACTAGCCATGTTTGCCTTGGAGAAAAGTCACACAGCAGAAAACCTTTTGGAAGAGTTTAACAAAAAGGTCTTGACAATGCTATCCCCCCTAAAACGCAAGATTGGTTATGTTTCCACGGATAATGGCGCCAATGTAGTTAAGGCCATGTTCATGGGTGACCATGTTAGAGTGCCGTGTTTGGCGCACTGTATCAACCTGGTAGTTCAAAAATTCTTGAGTGATAAAGAGAGTCCAGCGTTCGAGGTAATGGCCACCTGCCGCAAAATGTGCAACCATTTCAGCCATTCTTTTAAGGCCCGGAAGCATCTGCGGAGACTGCTACTTCAACGTGGAATGCCAGTGAAAGCACTCATCCAGGAGGTGGCAACACGTTGGAACTCAACCTTCTACATGCTTGAGCGTCTGCATGAGCAGTATACGGTACTCGATCACTATTTCTTGACAGAGGCTACATCTCAGAAGGAGGACCTGCGGATGAGTAAGGCGCAATGGGCCATAGTTAAAAGCCTGACAGACATGCTTCGTCCTTTTGAGTTCTTCACGCGTGCAGTCAGCCAGGAGGACTGTAATTTGGGAAAAGCTATCCCATTGTTGTGCATACTGGAGCACCAACTGATGGCGGTTTCTTCTGAGTTTGAAAAAGATGAAAAAAAAAAAAAACATTTCATTTTGTCTGAGAAATTATTACATCGCCTACGTGGTGATGAACGTCTTAAAAACATCAACTCAGATCAGCATTACATTTGTGCTACTATTCTGGATCCACGCTACAAAAAGGCGCTGGCAGACAACGCATTCTTTCCTTTCGCTGATGCAGATGTTCAAAAGTACAAACATTGGTTAGCCTGGTCAGCCAAGAGGTTTGAAAAAGAACGGCAGGTTATTGAAGGAGAAGCCAGTACATCAGCATCAGCATCAGCAGGCCATCCGCAGTCACAAGAATCCACTTCTGCACCTGTGGCTGGGGCACAAGTGACCTCTCAGCCGTTAAAGACACCGGCAACTGGATCATCTGCACCACACACAATGACAACACTAACAGTGGCTGGGGAGGAGGATTGGCTAAGTTTGATGGGGTATGGTTCTCGAAAAAATGTCACAGGCACAGCTAAAAGTAAGCAAAGTGGAGGAACAGTTGATGACCTTGAGTCGATGGTGCAGGACTATCTGAATGACTCAACAGTGGTCTTTCTTAATGAGGAGCCATTGCAGTATTGGCATGGCAAAAAACAATTGTGGCCACAGCTCTACAACCTGGCTATAAACTATTTGTCTTGCCCACTCGCAAGTGTGTCTTCTGAACGTGTTTTCAGTGCTGCTGGTGGCATTGTAACTGCCAAACGGAGCCGCCTATCGCCCAAAAATGTGGAGCGGCTGACAATGATCAAGATGAATCAGCACCTCATACCACCAGATTACAAAGTGCGAGAAAGCACGCCACATGAAGACGATGAGGACAGCAACGTAGATGAGGGGATTTTTTCTCTGTTCGGTGCCACTGACCTCATCCAGCCTGAATTCGCAGAGTATGATGACGAAATCTTGTTCTTATTCCCTGACACCGAGCCCTGAAAATGAGACAATCAATCAAGAACTTTCTTTTTCGTCCTTATTCACTTTTATTCCTGTGTGCTTTGTGTCTCTCTTTCTTTGTTTTGCACAGTTAATTTAATTCAAACTTTAATCACCTAATCCCAAAAACAAGACCATCATCAGAACTGTCTTCACTTGTTTGCTTATTGATTTGAAGGTGCCGCAGTCTACATTCCTCAGGTTCACAAGTTCTGAAGAACATGCTCCTCTATCCTCCTCCTCCAGACTGCGATTTCCCTCCAAGCAGAGTGCTGGATTACGCACAATGAAGAAAGACTCAGCACTTGTGGGGGTGTTGTACTTCTTTGCGGGTGAGTTGACGGTTTTGGGCCCATTGCTGTGAAGCTCTAATAATGGACAAAAGTGTTTTGGACCAAATATGAGGTGGAAATTTCTTGCCGTTTTTGCTGACTTGCTTGCCTTTGAGGTGCTCTTTGGCGGGGTTCCGGGGGTTTGTGTGTAATTTTTGGTGTCTGTCGAAGCACTGCTGCGACAGTCTAATCTTGATTGCATTTGCTTTTCAGGAAATCCGTGGTGGAAAACAGGAGTTATGATGATTGATGATGATGACCTAGCTGAACAGCGCGGCATTTGGAACGAAGGCCGAGAGATATTGTAAGTATGAGATTTAACTTTTTCGCTGTTTGGGGGTGTTGTCGCGTGTTTTTTTGCGGGTGGGTTGGCGGGTCTTGGCTGGGGCATTCCTGGGAAGGTCTAATGCCGGATAGAAGTGTTTTGGACAAAATCCTTAAGGAAAAGCCTTTTTTTTGCCATTTCTTCAGACATCTTGCTCAATGTAGCGTTTTGGGGGGCTTCCTGCTGTTCGTGGGTGGGTTGCGGCCGGGGTCTCTGTCGAAGCACTGCTGCGACAGTCTAATCTTGATTGCATTTGCTTTTCAGGAAATCCGTGGTGGAAAACAGGAGTTATGATGATTGATGATGATGACGACCTAGCTGCACAGCGCCGCGTTTGGACCGAAGGCCGAGAGACATTGTAAGTATGAGATTTAGCTTTTTCGCTGTTTGGTGGTGTTGTGTCGCGTGTTTTTTTGCGGGTGGGTTGGCGGGTCTTGCCTGGGGCATTCCTGGGAAGGTCTAATACCGGCTAGAAGTTTGTTGGACAAAATCCATAAGGAAACACCAGTTTTTGCACTTTTTGTAAGTTAGGGTTCGTTAGGGTTAGCCCTAGCAGCAGGATTGCATGTGTTTAGGGGGGTTCTATTGCAACGCGGTTCTGTTGTTGTAGAGCACTGTTGGAGCGATGCTGGCTATGGATACTTTTGCTTGCAGGCAAGTGGTTTGAATACAATCCACGGTCTGTATTTGGGTCTACTGTTACTTTCAAAGTACGTTTTGTAACCATTTTTCTGCTAGGCATCGTTTTTGGAGATATGATTGGGTTCTTCTACATTTTTGCGACTGGCTTTAGTAAGGGTCTTGGTGGGAGCATTGCTGGGAAGGTCAAATTTTGTTCTAAAACACAGTAGTACACCCACCTTGAGGGGAAAGATCCGCTATAATATTTTGGCCATACTTATTGATCCTTAAAAAGGTGACTCAGACAGAGCACGCAATTTCAAAAATATTGTACTGTCTATTAGGGAAATCAAAGTGTCACTTTTTGAACCACACAGCGTACATACCTTTTATTTATTTATCAGTGGTATTGTAATAGCACTTCCTGTTTTCCGTTCAATAATTACAGGCCGGGTTTCAGTCAACATCCGCCAGGCAGGCAGTGGACAGGGTGTCTCTTCTGTCAGTGGTCACCACCACATTGATGGACGAAGCGTCAGCTGGAATGGAGGAGTGCCGCCAATAAGAGGAATTGTTTGCTGCATGCAACTTACTTACCAATTTCAACAGGACAACTCCAACAACATACGCAATACAGATACAGTATCCATTGTTGTCTTTTATTCTATGAGTGTGACTGCATGTGCTTACCTTTACTTTGTAACCAAAGATTGTCTGTAAACTCTGTATCTTCAATTATTGTTTGTCCATGCTCTGCTTTTTTTTTCTTCTCTCAACAAAACCTACCCAAAAAGAAACCCCCATTCCCATCCATTTTACAAACCCTAACCCTCTTCCCCCGGGCTGTGTTGTTTTGCTTGATGTCTGACTAAAATGACATCAATAATTCCACACACTTGCTGGGGAGGATAAGGTGATAGCAGCAACAGGCTGGTGAAGGAATACGAGGATATCTTCTAGACTTACTCAGCTTCAGTACTATATCTTCTAGTAGTAGTAGCCAATGTCAAATAAATTCAACGCAAGTACTAGTTATACTTGCAATACTTTACCATTTGTTAGGCTACATTATGGCACTGTTCTAGTGTACTGTCACCTGCTATTTTCTCGATCGTACCGTAACCGTTGTAATGCTACAGTAAGGAGTACAAACAAGGTTTCGTTTTCTTTTTTTCCATAGGCATGCAACTGCCACTGTGTCACACCACTAGTAACACCGCAATGAGGAAATGTCACCCGCCCAGGAATGACAACGTTAATCCCCATTTCACCTGGAGCCAGCCCTGGGCCTAGCCCTAATTTCTAACACAAATTACAGGTAAGATAAGCGTTTGGTGGGAGGTAGTATAATGGAGTATTATTTCGGAGTAGACAAGAGATTGACGGTTGTACTACTAAAGTCCTACGACTGTTCAGGAAAACAAAGTTACTGTTACACTCCCGCCCCCCACCCACCAGACTGAAAAGCAGTAAAAAACAGGTATGGTCAGATAAAGTTGAAAAATATATTTATTTATCCCTAACAAAATAATCTCCCTCACCCACCCTAACCCCAACGATTGTCTCTGAAACGTCCCAAAACGATCCCAACTCCCAAATCCAACCCCCCAAAAGTCTATAAAAAAAGGGCAAGGGACACTCCACTACTGGAGGGTGCTGGTGCTGGTGCATGATGCGGCATGGGCATCATACTCCTTGCGGAGGGTGGCAAGCTCGGAGCGGAGGCCCTTAACCAAGGTCTTATACCTCAGGACCTCCTGCTCCAGGTTGGACATGCGGACTCGTAGGCGGCGTTGGCGTTCCTTGCAGCTCCTGTGGGGGGCAGCTGGTATTTCGGGTGCTTGGCGGTGGCGGTCGGCTTTCTTAGCCCGGCTCGGTCCCGCTGGTTTAGTCACGGAGGAGGATGCAGTGGTCACAGTCGAAGATGTTGCCCCGCTCGACTGCGTGTCCTCCTCCTCCTCCAGGGCCACCAGCCGCCGATACTCGGCGACTGTGGCCTCCAGCCTCCGTTGCCGGGCCAATCTAGCCTGCTCCCTCCTTGTTGTTGATTTGGAAGGAGCAACTATATGAAGAAAGAAAGACATAGTCTGTAACCAATGCTCCTTATTAATAACACAAAGTGATTGAGCCGAAAGTTGGGTCACAGAGTACAAGTAGCAAATTGAAAGCACAGTACATAACTATTGAGGACAGTATCTATGTAACCTCCCACTTCTGCATCCTTGCTCTAACAGTAGTGGTAGTTTAATGAACTAATTCTACGACCACTATGGACTTCCATTACAGTCGACTATGACAGTACACCAGTCTTATTCTTCTTCTTCTCTCTTGTTTAGGGAAATGGGTACGTTATCTTATGCAAGCCGGCAGAATGACATGGACACAGCACAGTGAAGTTGCACCCGAGAAAAAAAGTTGCACACCATGATGATGGAGACAGACTTGCGTTACTGTACCGGTCCAGTACATGCAGGTGGTGAAGCTATTACTTTTCTATTACGGGTGGCACTGAGAATACTCTGTTACAAGGGCTACTGCTTAATTAATTTACCTTTCACCCTACAGTGCAAATGAGTACTAGAAAAGGAAACTGAAGAAGCTAACTAATTTGATTATCTATCACTTCACATGGGACGTATTTAATGACAGATGAGATGACTTTAGGTGCTTTGCTTAATATTGAGTGAACACAGTGATACACCCACACATGAATGACGTACTACAAGTAAACTAAAGTTATTAAGAGAGGTACGGAGTGTCCACCGTAATAACCAGATATATGCTGTGAATGCAAACGCAATACAAAGTACTGCTACTATTCATGGTAGTATTGGACACATTTACAATTTCTTTTCCTTGCCTTCCCTGCACTGGGACGGACGTGCGGGTGCGGTGGTACATGCTCTTCAAGGTAACACTTACTTCACCTGGCGACCATCTACTCTCTCTAGATACACATTTGCTATGTAAGAGTCAGAGAATACCATGCTCCAGGCATCCATTCATTCAAAGTATACGCACACATAGAGTTTCTGTTTCACCCACCCAGGCTGCTGTCCTTCCACCCATCCTTGCTTCATCATTGACCCAGCCATGCACCATACCATATTCTTTCCTTCCCAGCCACCTCTGGGTCCAAGCAAACACATATCGTTCTTCTTTGCCAGCCATCATACAAGTTCGCGTCCCACTTACTTACACCCTTCTTTCGCTTTTCGTTCATCCCACCATCACGTTCGTCTAAGAACTTATTGGGATTCTTCTCACCAAAAACTTCACAGCTAAGTCGAAGTACATTTCGAGGAGGCTACTACCTGGTTGATTTGTAATTGTAATACACCCGTGCAGAAAGCACACTATGCAGTCTTCAATCTCAATAAGTAAGGAATATATAGCTTACCTGTTTCCGCCACCACCGTTTGATCCCCCACAGGAACGGCCACCAGCTCTTCTAACGCCGCATCCTCCCCAGAGGCCTCCGAGTCCAAGTCCAACACAGCCACCTCCGCGCTGGCCCCGTCACCAGATGTTACACCTACAAAGTACATTTAAGAAAGTTAGAATACACCACTCACTACTATATAATATTTGGTCTAGGAGAAATGTTAAAAAAACAGAATACAATGTAATAATTTGTGACTGTCTACTCCATAGTAAAAATGTCCCATTTTCCAGGGAAGGCTGTTGTCTTGCTGCACTTTTATGCACAACTGATGAATGCTTGCTTTTGATTTTTAACACGCACCACTTTTTCTCCTAACAGACAGAAGCTTGACTCCTGAGTCCTAAGAACACGACCAGGATCAAGTTCAAAGTAGGTGAGAGTTCGGCTCGACCACAAGAAATGTGTCCAATTAATCGTCAGCACTAACCACTTTTCCGTTTACAGTTAAATAGTTTTATGACAAAGTAGATTTTAATAAATGTGTTTACTTTTAATAAAGCTTTTACACTTAAATAGACTCTGTGGTTTTTGTTCCTCTAGACTAGAGTGGATGAGCTAAAGGTTTTGGAATTTTTGCAAGCATGAGTGCCTCTGACACTTCTTGACTGTGCTGTGACTCCGTACTACTCTCTTGTCCTGCGTACGATAATCTAGAGATCATTGGGGATCTATAATCGGTGACTTCGGGAGCTGAATGACTCTGCCACACTATCTAGTCAGTAAGGAGACAGTGCATAGAGGTATTGCTGAATATAATGGGAGTCCAATGGAATTGCCAAATGTCCAATCTTAGTTAGCTACACAGACAGACTAATAAGAATAGTCTAGTAATACCACAGGGAGTCATATTCGAGGCAGGATAAGAATTTATATCCAGTCTACAAGAAGATCAAAGACGATTTAGAAAAAATCGAATGAGGAACGCTAGGAAAAAATAGGTACTGTTTAGTAGAATGTAAACTTACTGGGGCCAGCAAAGGAGCCCTCGCCTGCCCGATCCTGGCCTGCATCCTCAGCACCCTCCTCCTGTGTCCTCTTGCCCTTGGGGGGAGCTGATGTACAACATGAAAGAAAGAAAAACCATAAAACATGGATGAGATTTTTCAACCAAATCAAACATTTCAAAAGAACAATAACAACATATTTTGGAAAAATAGCAAATAGATAGACAACTATTCCACGGGATCTATCTCATGTGGTATACTACGTTATTCGTATTGCCTGATTTGCGGAACGTTGACTTAGAAAGTTCCTATGTAACTCAATAAACAGACTACTAAAGAGGTTTGCCTAGGCCTGGCACTGCAGGCAGTAGTGCGCAACACGTGACAGACAAAGTCCATCCTGCTTGCAGATCAGTGAATACTCAAACTATCAATCCACCCGCCACCACCGCCACTATTTCTTCTGATAGCCATGTGACTGTCTAAAGGAAGGACACTGGACTTCAGTCTGTTGGGGCTGATTTATAAGTCCCTTGCGGAAGTTGCGGCTGATTTTCCTCCATTGTTGCGTGCCTTTTCTGACGCAGCGGCAGAACAAAAGACTCGCCATGGTGTTGGTGCGGCGTATATATTAAAAAAAAAAACACATATGGGCATATGGGCGATGCATCACGTTGTAAAGCCCTGCGCCATCAGGGGGCGTTCCGGCGCAAGGGAGGGCGTACCTGCGCAGGAACGAATCCTAAAAGTGGCTGAGGGAAATCTACAAGATGTCAATCAGTCATTTTTAGGACAATGATGCATGACTCAAACCCTGCGCGCTTGAAGCCGACGTACGGCTTGATGCAGCATTGGGGAGATAGGGTACCCCAGAGCATTGCTGGAGCTGCGCCATCGTTGGCACGCAACTCCAGCAATGCGCTGCCTTTACGGCACAGATGCGTAAGGCTTCTGTGACGTTTTGGGCCAATGGGTGGTGGTGGCATGGCACACAATTACTGCCGCATCCCTGCTACTTTGCAGGGAATCTGCGCCGGTAATTGAAAATATGACCCTTACTGTCTAGCATTACGCAGTTCTTTTCTTTACAGTACACTGATACATAATTTCTCAGGCCAATGAAATGCTTCTGAACACAACATACAAAACAAAGAAGCATAGTAGCAAGCAAGGCTACTGAGAAGGAGAGCAGTGCACCTGAAAATGAAATGCATAGAAGATTTTGAAATATAATTTACCTCAATGTAATCGGCAGCATTATTGCTCTTGGTAAAGAACAAAGATTTGCAAATAACAGAGCAGGATAAAACAGAGTAGTAAATGTACTACTACAACTACTCACCAAGCCCGGGGACCTCTACGCCGAGCGCGTCCAGCAAGTCCCGCTCCCGGTCCATGACATCGGTCCAGCGGTGGGTGGCCTGGTTATATGTGCGCCGGACCCCAGAGATCTTGTACATGGCCCGGCACACCTTCTCCCACCGCTGGCGGCGCTCCCGGATGCCATAGCCGGTCGCGATCTTGCCGCCTCCCAGGATCGTCTTGGGGAGGCGGCGCTGGACATGGAAGATCAGTGCCGCCACTTCCTCCGCGCTGAAGATCTCCCTCGGGACCACTTGCTCCCCCCTTAAACGCCCGCACGGGAGCCGGGCACGGGGTGCGGGACCCTTCCCCTTCTCAGGGTGCTTCCCGGCTCCCTTTACCATGGTCTGGGCAGAAATAAACTTAAATGATAAAGAAGAAATAGAATAGTGAAGAAGAAAAGAAAAGAGTTTAAAAAAGTAGTTTAAAAGTAAATAAAAGCTGCAGAAAACACAAAAATATAGAGCTAGAAAAATAGAGGGTTAGATAATAAGTAAAATTAGATCAAAAAAACTTCAAACAAGCAAAGGATGGCAGAGATTGAGAGAGGATACAGAAAGCATGCCCAGAACCATAGCAATGAATGAGAAACAAGATGGCCGCGCCAGTTCACGACCGCGTGGGTAAGTTCGCGCGAGATTTTCCTTGCGAGTACGCGCGAAATTGTACTCGCGAGCAGCACACTTTGCGAGATTACACATAGCGGGCGGAAACGGAATTACGTCACGCCAACAAGATGGCCGCGCCCGTGTACGACCGATAGGGTAACTTGGCAAACGAATAGCTAGAAGCGCCTCGCGAACACGCGCAAGATCACGCGAACATACACGTCGCAACAAAAACAATTTTGTATTCGCACGTATTCGCGGCTTCCGAAATCGATCTCGCACGGATTCGCGCCCCAAATAACGCGCGAAATTGCAAAAAAAACGATTTTAGCTAAAATGAAAGCAATGAGCAGGTGCAAAAGTTCAAACTTAACATTAGTAACATTCAAGGTAGTGCTTCCTGATGGGCCCCTCCAGAGTTTGCAACAATTCTATGACCCTGCTATGACCCAAACAGCAGGCTCATAGAATAGCACCATAAAGGTCCTGTAAAAAAAAAATTTCACTGCAACAAAAAGCAAATTACAGATAAGGAAGGAAGCAGGTGCCAGCCAGACTGGAACTTTCAAAATTACTGACACATTAATGAAACACAAATTAATTGATGGCAGTTGAAGAAGGGCAGGTGTGCTAGCTTTTTTCAACCACCATAATCTACAGTAATAAATAAACCTAATAGGTGCCTGTGAGGATGTACTAGAGGGTGGCATGGGTGTCCCAGAGGGTGGCAGTGGTGAAACAGAGGGTGCTGTGAACCTGTGATGATAAACCAGACGTAGAAACAACATAGTCGCGGCCGTTGCAAGCCGAAAAGTAAGTTCGCAATTGCGAACTTGTCCCAAAATCGGCGCGAACACGCGCCAACACAAAAAACGGAAAAATCCGCAAGTCCGCTAGAGTTCGCGGATCTTCGCGGATTGCGAATCCGTAAATACGCAAGTTCGCGGATTGCCAATCCGCAAAATCCGCCCATGCTTAGTCCAGAGCCTCTGATCTCCTTTCCCAGTAAGCAGCACCAATCCAGCAGAGATGCATCCATCACAACTGTCATCTCTGGGTTGAGAAGGGGTACCAGCTGGTCAAGTTGCAGTCTAGCAGCCACCACTCCAGATCTTGTGCAGTCTCCTCTGAAACCTGAATGACATTCCTCAGGGTTCCTTGGTTCTGGGCCCACTGAGAATTCAGATCCCACTGTAGAGCCTGAATATGCAACCTGACAAAGTGGACAAGCAGGATCACTGAGGCTGACAGCCCCAGTAGCCTCAGAGCTGTTCTCATCAAAATCCAGGACTAGGCTGAAACATCAGTATTACAGCCAGAATGCCCTGGACTTTTTGCAATCGAGAAAAGGACTGAACTGCACTAGTCTAGAATAGATCATATAAAAGGAATCCTATAAGAAGGAGTCAGGTGTGATTTTGGCTTGTTGAGCGAAAACTCCAATGATAGCAGCAGGTTTGCTGTAGTCTGGAGGTGGTCTATGATTGACTGTGGCGTACCCGCCTTCAACCACCAGTCATTGATAAAGTGAAAACTGGTATCCCTGACCTCCGAAAATGGTTAGCGATTACCACCATTGCTTGAATACCCGAGGGTCACTGGTAAGGCTAAATGGTTAGCCAATGGTTTTAAAAAGAAGTCAATATACCGACCCACAGGTTCGAGCATAGACCCACACGGAAGTGTGTAAATTGTTGGCAATCGCGATTGCCAACAATTTACACACTTCCGAAAATTCATAAAAATCTGGACGAACCACCGGGCAGACCTATTGTGTCCGGCTGTGGGTCTATGCTCGAACCTGTGGGTCGGTATATTGACTACTTTTTAAAAACCATTGGCTGAAGCTACTCCTACCTATCTTCGCGATACTATGCATACAATTAACATTGTGGATGGACGACCATTTGATGTTGACAAACAGATTCTGGTCACGTGTGACATCACCTCACTTTATACCAGTATCCCGCAGGAGTAGGCCTTGACAGTCATGACACGCTATTTGAATCAGAGAACTGCCCCAACACCTGTACCAACTGACTTCATAGTGTCACTTTTGAGACAGGCCATGATGCACAATTTCTTTATATTTCAAGACCACTTCTACTTGCAAACTAAAGGCGTGGCAATGGGGGCTACATTTGCCCCCGATCTGGCTATTCTCTTCATGGCTGCGTTTGAAGAGGATAACATTCTCAATGACCGGAACCCATATATTAACCATCTAGGATTATGGGTCCGGTACATTGATGATATCCTCTTCATCTGGAATGGGGACGCAACACAGCTACTGGCCTTCCAGACATGGTTGAACCTGCAGTCGGGTGATATTCAGTTCACTTTTAAATCGGACACAATACAGGTAGACTTTCTGGATTTAACCATCTACCAGAAAGATGGCACCCTCCAAACAACTTTATTCCGCAAGCCAACCGAGCGAAATTTGCTCCTTCAATATGGGAGTCATCATCCCAGGTTCCTTAGGGATAACCTGCCGATTGGACAGTTTCTGCGTCTCCGCAGAAACTGTTCTGATAAAGTACACTATATGGAACAAGCGGAAGATCTTATGACGAGGTTGATACGAAGGGGGTACCCTCGCCGCCTCGTTAAAAGGGCTAAGAAACGGGCTTGGTACAATCCGAGGGAGTGTTTGCTCCAACCCAAATAAAACACCGATATCGAGAACGATCGGATGGTTTGTGTAACTACCTTTTCTACGGAAAGCAATAAGGTGAAGAAAATCATAAACAAGCATTGGCCGTTGATATCAGATGAGATCAGCTATTCGACTTTACCTTTACATGCCTTCAAAAGGGGTAAAAACATCAGGGATCATGTTGTTAGATCCTTCCTTCCCCCGATGGAACCTAGAACTTTGTTATCTTTATGGAATCTCCCACCTGTGCTAGGCCATAATAGATGTACTAAGTGCAAAGCGTGTAGTAATTCGATACAGACGAAGGTTTTTGAATATAAGCAACATAAGATCTCCTTAAAATCACATACTAACTGTAACTCCTCCAATGTTATTTATGCTATCATTTGTGATTGTGACCTAATTTATATCGGTCAAACTCAGCAGAAAGCTACGGTTAGGATCTTACAACACAGTAGCAGGATCAGGTGTGAAGTAGCTGGAGCACCCCTAGTAGACCATTTCAAGGTTGAGAAGCATTTACCAGATAGTTTCAAATGGGTTATCCTAGAGAAAATCACACTAGGCCCTAGAGGCGGTAGTATCCCTAATATTTTAAACATCAGGGAAGCCAAATGGATGTTTTTGTTTGATTCTGTTAAATCTGGATTAAATGAAACAGAAAGTACTTATAGATGCTACTATAATGTGTTTCTGAATCTCTGAGTAGGTTATCATTCACTGATATTGACACTACCAACCACACGGCTTTTACCATCATGCCTGATAGGTACGCCGATAGTTGATTGTGTTTTTTCACATTTTTCATATGTTTTTTCATATGTATTGCCTGTATCTAATTGAATAATGATAACATGACTCTTACTTGTACTCAGTATTGATTTGACAATCTTTATACCTGTTGAGTGGACGGCCTTTACCATCGTACATGATAGGTACGCCGTTGGACGACCCGTCGTGGACGGTTGTTTACAATTTAACATTTATTTTAATCTTTGTACATATTTGGTACTTCATTATTCTGGTTTTGCAAGTCAACATTATCACAAGTTTATTTACATGAAGTCCATGGCTCATGTGTCACTTTCCAATTTTGTTTATAATGATTGGTACCCATCAAATTACAGCCTATACTATTAATATCGTTGCTGCTTTTTTTGCCATTCAGCATATATCAGTCGTGCTGGGCCCCTTTAATGTATATTGGACATTGTTGCCACCCGTATTCCTAACCATGTTTAGTCTGTCTTCCTTTTAAAATGCTCATAAGATTTAGTCAACTAAAACTTCTTGAGTACAATTACATACCCAAGTAATGTATTAAATTTATCGAAAATCAGCACATTAATCATTCCCATTTTGGTGATTTACACCATTATAACAAATATCGCTGATAGTCTGTCTTCCTGCCACGTTACGTGAGGTCACGTGATTGTATCTCCGCGTTTGTAGGAATTTACTTAATATCCACTTCGAATCATAATATCTGACTAGCGTGGATCGCGTTGACATTTTTACGAGCCTTGAAAATCCTTGTGCTCAGGAAGGAAACCGCTCTCTAACGTTTTTTCACGAAAGTAATCAGTATCTGTATTAGATTGGGGTGCGAGTAAACATCTGTTGGCCCCCTTCCACTTTCAGATATTGATTACGCGGCTGCTATCAACCTTGGAAATCTTAAACTCACGTAGCGGACCCCCCTGGGAGCCCGGGAAATCTTTTCCCAAGGTATGCACCTTGTGAGCCTTTAATGAATCACGGCGTTTGGGGAGTATCTCTTTAAAGTAGTTACGAACAGCCATGCATTTATTTTAGGAATTGGACGTCTCTCTGAGGCTGTGGTAATATCGGTCGCCACACTTTCCAACTACATTAACCAGAGTCCCACGCTACCAGTATATCAGGTATGCTTTCACAATCGTTTAATACAGGTAATAATTTGGCCTTGCTTTGGGGTTACTAAGTTGTTTTTTTTGTTTTTTTTAATGATTTATAGAAAGCGGACTCTGTCTACTGAAACATCACTGTACAGAAACCGTCCCAGGCTAGTGGCCTTTTCTGATATCGCAGGTACGCTAGTGTTGGTTTTGTTACCTGCTTTTCCCAAATAATTTCTGTATTGTACCGAGTTGTGACCCTCTCGTCAATCCACTTTTTGCAGGATCCGACCTTCATGGCGGTTTCCCCATCGTTTTAACGCAAAACTACTTGATTTATGAGGTAAATAATGTTATGAGCTTTATGCTGACAATTACACACACCAGATATTGCTCCTTGATAACTGGAGTCATTCACTCGACAGGTACATTGAACAATAGTGAACACCGTTTACTGTTGTCTTTTTCAGTAAGCTTCAAAATATTTTCACCAATGTAAGATCGTTGCTTAGGTCTTACAATGAACTGCAAAGTCTGACACTGTTTACATTGATGTAGCAAACCACAATATTATCTGTGTGGTATTTCATCTATTGATATAGGCTGGGCCCGTGACACTGTTTTCATCTTGTGATGTCTCGCTTACCTCTTTTTGACATTTGATATATTCCTTGAATTGCCTTTAGCTCACTAATAGTGCTCTCAGGGTAACTCACTCTCTCTCTGACCTTGCGAAATATTTTTAGATCTATGGATCAGCTGGACCATTATTAACTTTGATAAAATAATTTTTTATGCAGATTTCTTGCCCCTTGTCCGTCCTTGTCCTGATGAAGACCCTCGAGCAAGGTTCCATCGTACACCTGCATTGATTTGGGTCGAAACGTCGACACTTCCTTCCCTTGCCCAGCCTCTATCTTGATATATCATTTATGATTCTGTTTCCATGGGGCATGAGTTTATTGAAGTAATTGTTTTATGAATTGTTATATTTAGTTTTTCATAACCAATTATCACTAATTTTTTATTGAGGTCATAATGACCAGTGTTTCATCGTTTGTATAGTTTCCTCACTTTTCACTCACTACCTTCCCTTCCCATTCCATCAGGGGCATTTATTGTGATCAATTATTGATGTATTTTATGAATTTTGTTCTACTGTACACGTTGTGATTAAAAACAATGTTGTGATACTCTTCTTTTGAAGTCATTTAAGATAATATCTATCGATAGTACTTGGGACCACTTTGTCTATATCACTCCAATATAAATATGGGCCTATAAGTCCCACCTTGCTTGGCACTACGGACTTAAAAGCAGGAATGGTTGAAACTCACCCTCATAACAGAGTACCAGTTAAAAAAATGCATCTAGTATATAAAACAGGCTGTGTCGATCAGTCGCCTCCCTCTCAACAGAACTACGCTCAAGTACTCTCTTTGAACTCTTCAACTTCTGGCAGTCTAGGGCCAACAAATTGACATACTGCTTCAAATTCTCACAATCAACACCTTACCTAGGTCACTGAATACGAAATCTTCTTGCGGTTTTTAAACACCTGTGCCAAAAGCTTCAGTCATGCCAGGCACTCTTATACATTGATGTATGATAGATTTTAGGAAAAACCACATGTGCCATCAATAATGTAAGCTGAACGTGGGACTCCTGCCCTTCTAAAGAGAAAACGGATCCAAAACTAGCCAATGCTAAACTGGTTTTTGCATGATGTAGGTTCCACGGCCAGTTTAAAAACTAGAGTCAGCCCTGCAAAAATATCCAAACCAACCCCACACTGCAGGAAGAAACAATTGGAAGAGGACTATATAGCCTTTTGAGATGGCAGCCCGTCCAAGTCTGAGAGCAGCCCGTGGCCTGCCATCCACTGGGAAAATGCTGGAGTGGCAGACTGACCAGTCCATCCACTATACATTCCAATAAGGCCTCCCACCAAATATTCCCACGGTTGGCCATTCACCGTTGTCTCAGGAATGATAACCCCTGCAACACTGCCAAAGTGACCAAGAAGTACTATATGGAGTCCATACAGAAGTGAAAAAAGTCCTACCACTAGAAGAATATGTCAGGTACCAGTAAACAAACTGGAAGGAGTGCACTCCAGCCATGTCTGTTTGGTTGGAGACAAGTGTGGGTATAGCCTACGTTATGTGGCAACAGGTTGGAGTCATTTGAGTCTGCGGTCCAGATGTGTTGGCTTCTCAGAGTTAAATATGTGGTTCAGCCTGAGGGAGTAAATTAGCATTTAGATGTGAGAGTCTATGGAGTTCGCCCTGACTTGGTGTATTCGATTACCAGAACCACATGAAAAAGGCTCCCCAAGACTACGAAAATGGTATAAAGTGATAAAATGGCAGAGATAAGCTTTTAAATGCCAACACTTAGAAATAGGTCCAGTAACTTAACCAGTATACTGATGTTGGAGAAATCCTCCCATATTCAAGATGGAAATAACCACTTCCAGGAAAATGAAGACTCGCTCTGAGTAGAACAGCTCTTATTTAAACACGTCATGCAAAATACATTCCTGATCCTGTCTAATAAATCTTTTTGGGATATTTAAAAAAGGCGCTCCTGTGCGGTATAGTTTAAAACAGAGAGACCTCCTTCTGCCTGACAACTTTTTAAACTAAGTCGAACACGTTATGACATTTACTATCAGATGTTTTTTATTTAACAAAAAATGAGTAAAAAAAAAAAAAAAGATTATCCCAGGCATTCACTAGATAAATGTAAAAAGTCCCTGTTAAACATAAAACTTTTCTGGAGCTGTTCACGAGCTTTTATATTAAACATTTCTCGCGGACTTCTCTGATGCTTCGGGCTTTTGCAAAAAAAGCAGTATTCTCTGCTAAATAAAAAAGTAATCTAGAAAACATTGCACAGCACGTCACAAAAACGTGTTTAATGCAAATTGCCATGTCCTGGTCCCACTCTAAAAGGGTACACACCAAGGCTCGCCTCTATTTATATTTACTCTGTCCATGGAACCACTAGCACAAACTTTTAAATTGAATATTATGATTTTCAGGCCTACACAAGGCAAGAGGGCACAACAAAACAGCTTTGCTTGCTAATAACATTATTTGCATATTAAGTGACCTGCAAAGACTCTTTCCAAATGTAACTGTTGAGCGAGCTTAAAAAACTTCATTCGGTTTAATATTTCAAAACTTAAACATCATGGAAGAGACAAATATCTTAAAGGGATTAAGATGATGCTTGTGAATTTTAGTAGGAAAGGAAACAGAAGAAAGCTGAAGTCTTAAGACTCGGACGACCCAACACTGAGACTATACAAGACCAGTAACCTTAATATGGACTCCTACCTTTAAGTGAGTCACACAAGATTTTACATTAGCACCAACTGTTACATGTGAAAACTGTTATACACTGAGAAAGCTCTTTGGTAAATTGTTACCTCAGCAAAACACGTGTTAGGTGAGAACAATATTTATGAAATTAGATTTCAAGGGCCGAGTTTCCAAATATATGAATTCCATTTCTCTACCAATTGAGTTTTAAGCCACAATAATCAACTGAGCATTTACAATTTACAGGGTGGGACAGTCACTCACGACTGAGGCATGAAAGCACATAATACCAGAACATTGATCCCTCCAAGGGAAGATCAAGGAGTTGTTCACGAACAGGGTTGTCATTTGACTCTCTCTCTCACTGTCCAAGTCACCATTAGTGTAGAGATTAGATAGAGAAAAGACGCCCAGTACCCAATTTAACTGTCTAACTCGTTTGCTCTCATATACTGACTGATACAGTGCAGCATTGTGATTAGTCGGAGCGCCATGGTTCGCTCAGCCAGGTACTGGGAGCCTGGGCATGTTCTCCACGGAGGCTGTAATGCAGCCAGCCAAACTGTCATGTGCACTGATACCAGTGCATACCACTCCCATGGGTGCTGGTATCCCCTGCCCCCTTCACTTCAAGACCCAGGACAGTGACACAAAATAAAACTATAATAAACAACTGTTTATTATCGTTTTATTTTTATTTTCTTTGGGATGCTGGCAGGGGGGGTGACGCTCTTCCGCCATAGCGGAGGAGCCGCTCCTGCAGGCAGACAGACCCTAGAGGACAAGGCGCTAAACTTCTCCCCTCTCTGCAGGCAAGATGGCTCCAAGGGGTCAGGCAGACCCTCAGCTTCTCTAGAAAGACGTGCTGTTTCAAGTGATGTCGCCTGGATCCCCGCAGCTTTATGAGAACTTTGCAGAATACCCCCGTCCTTTGTCATTAAAGCAGCCTAGAACTGGAACCAAGTGGGACGGCAGGAATCCCATTTTATACAAAGTTTCTTGATAGGGGATATAAATAAGCTGTTTACAGTTCAGAAACTGGTTGCGGTAGCTCATTTTCACAACTTAATTTTCTTTCTGCAGTGAAGACAATTCTCTGCTTAAGGTGAGGTTTCTCACACAAGGGAGTGATGATGCTGGCTCGAAGCAGTAGCACACATAACACGAGTACAATGAGTGTCAAGCTCTGCGCTTGGCGATTAACAGCCTTCCTGGATGGGCCACTCAACGGAAGACAAAAGGTTCTGGCCCTACCTAGAACCTGCTCTACCTCTAAACTGAATCGGATGACTCACCCCCATTTCCTTACCACCACCCTAATGGTAGTGCTTAGGAAGGATTACTCAACAACCCTTTGATCACATTGAATTTCTAAGAGCAGCCCTCCCTCCAATGCTCCATACTTCAGTGACTGTGGCTACACCCTCCAGCTCAGGACCCGAGAAATACACACCGTCAGTCTGGAGAGCCTGTATCAATACCTTCATCTTCAGCCGTATCTAAACCAAAAGCAATCCACAATGAGTTCCACTAGCTGATAGAACACAGACCCTACTGCCGGTTTACTGCTAACAGGCACCACACACAAGTTGCAATCAGCATACACCAGAGGCACAACTAGAGCCAAATTTCGGGGTGGGTGGGGGGCTACTGAAAATTTGGGGGGGGGGGGGGCTGACTCTTCCAGCAATGTGCAGAGTGTAGATGCAGGGGCTCTAAGAAGGGGTGAAAAACAACAAAGCCGCGCTAACAAATAAATGGCAATTCAAAGACCTGTGAAGTACTCGGGTGTGGCTGTAATAAGACGGTCGCCAGCCCGGGAAGCTGTCAACGGCCGGGCTGACAGACACGACGAGGGGCGGGGGCTGAAGCCCTTTTCTGCCCAATGGGCGTTGCGCGCCTGGCACACACACACCGGTGTCAGCGCAGGGTGTGGACGTGGCACATGAGCGGAACTTCAAACAAGCAGGCCCAAAGACACTGTAAATAATTTATGAAAAAAAGTAAAAGGCATGTTGCCACACTAAGGAATCAAAGACTGTATGCTGGCTGCCTTTACTATTCACTGTGCATGACGCAGGGACACAGGAAGTAGTTTTGTGTCACTAAAACTTTTGCTGCTCCCCCCTTAACTTAATAACCATGCTCTGGTTCTCAGGATCTCTTTCGGGCTTAGTCCTCAGCAGACATGCAATATTTTGCGGGTGCTGGGCCAAAAAGAAAGTCAGAATACCAGATTAATTAGCAGTTAGGTAATTCAGGACAAGAGTGCACATCTATGTATCATGCAAGGGAAATTCCGGTCTCAACATACAGCATTACGATAATGTGGCGAGAAGATTGTAGACATATGACTGGAGGATGTAAATAATCACTTTTCAAGCTAAAATAAGCATGTGTGGGGACATAGAACGAAACGAGATTTTAAGGATGTTTAAATGTCAATGAAAATAGTCTATTTAGTCACTTTGAGGCCCTAAAAAATATTTTTTATTCACCACAGGGTGTGGTGTAAACAACTTTTGGAGTCATCTTTTTTCCATGCAAAACAGTCCGATTTTTTTATGCTTATCACTGACAACGGACATTAAGAAATGCCTCGAAAATGGGGCGATTTCAAATGTTGCATCTCTCAACTGCATATGACTTTTGCATCATTACTTTTGGAGCTAACATAAGCATGCTTGAAATCGGCCAAAACAGAAGATTTTGAGTAGGAGTACCAGTCTTCGAAAATGGATTATTTTGTCACTTTGCGGACTTAAAAATGTTTATTCACTATTCTTTATGGCAATTGAGGGTGAAACTAGTGTAGGATTGTCCTTAAAAGTCTAAGAGTCAGAAAACAGGAGGACAAGAGTTTTGCAAGTTGTTGACTGAAACAAATAGTGTGACAAATTAATATACTGAAAATGCATACCTCGCTAAATGGAATTAGAGGTCAGCAGAGCAAACCTTGTCAAACTAAGTGGAACCATACAAGTTTAGACCCCACGAAGATGAATATTACAGTTTTGTTGTATTCAGGTTGCATTGATAGTTGGGCATCAAAGGTGCAATGTCCTTAAGTTTGAAATTGGGCTCGGATTGATTTTGGACATTCAAAATACTCTGTGTGTTATCACAATTACAATAAAACAAGTGACTTCGGATAAGAGGAGCTAATGGCGGGATGTACAGATTTAAATTAAAGACGGTCTCCAAGAGGCACCACAAGAAAGCAAATAAAATGAAGCTTGGAAAGACAACATAACAAGAGCCTGTTCAAGTCTTCAGACAACCACAGTGAGCCAAGTGCAGTGTCTGTCACCCCTGCCTCCAGTAAATGAGTAAGGAGGATGCTGTGAGAATGTGTAAGCTGCAGTCCATAGGTCCAGGAGGACTAGCATGGCTTAACCAGCTGCATTTAAGTTGAATCTGATGTTATCTAACGCTTCCACCAGGCCAGGTTCTGCCCTATTTTCGGGGGAAAGCCAGATTGTTTAAAACAAGGGACAAGGCACTCTCAAAGAGTGGAGACAGAATAAAATAGGAAGCGATGATGTTAATTTTGTTGGCAAAAACGTTTGTGAGGTCCTCCAGAAGGCAAAGAAAGACCAAATTTTAGATTACAACAGACTGAGTTTGAAGGCTCATGTACAATTTTGAAGACTTTAATTGAATTTGAGGTGGTCTGATGCAGTTATGGTATCAATCGGCCCCCTGGTTTAGCAATTGACAATTTCTGGCTAAAACACAGGGTACTGTTAAGACTATGTGGATGTCTTTGTGCAATTGGTGTTCTGTATGCTTTCAAAAAGGTTGTTTGCTGGTAGAGGGAGAATGAGGATAAGACTTAAAAGACTTAGGGCCTGATTACGATGCGGTTCGGAAATCATTCCGAACGAATCGGTTCGGGAATGGTTTCCGACCGTCTCGGATTGGGGGAGTCCAACCGACCGATTACGATGTATCCGGATGCTTCCAGATGCGATTCAGTCGGACTCCCATTGACTTCAATGGGAGCCTATATTCCGACCGAATGCATAGGCTCCCATTGAAGAAAGGGGTGGCGGGGAAAAACCTGGCACTCTTGTGGGCACCCCCTATTGCCTGCCTGCCACACTGTGCATGGCTGGTAAGGGGGGGCCCATGGGTACCCCAACCGCCCAATTGGGAAGGCTCAGGGGGCCTACAGACCAATTTGATTTGGATGGCACAAATCCGAAAGGCTATCCAAATTCAGCATCGTAATCGGTTGTTCGGAAACGCGGCCCGTAGAGACGTACGAGTCTGCTCCGTACAGCTCAGTAATTCCGAATGCTGTCGAGTTCGGATTAGGATATTCCTAATTCGCATCATAATCGGTCGGTCAGAAACTTTTCCGATTCAGTCGGAAATACACGTTCTCAATCCAATTCAGATGGAGCAAATGCCATTAGGAGGCCTTTCAAACTGCATCGTAATCTGCCCCTTAGTATCCATGGATGGAGTCATTTATTGAAAAACAGAGCTGACCCACCTAGAAAAGACTTTAGATGCAGTTTCAGGGTCTGATGGCAACATAGAGAGTGCGTCAGGAGTGTTTGACAAGTTAGTGAAGGAAATGTTCGACTATCATCTTTTGATAATGCAAGGTTGCGGTATGACAGGCAAAGTAAGGTTAGAAATAAAAACCATCTCCAGTGACATTTCCAGACCATTCACTATCCAATGGAGCTTCTTTTTCAGTGTATCTTCTTCCTACTAAGGGGCCGATTATTATCTCGTCCTGAAAGAATTCCTACGGAATCAGTCCCAGAATGCTCTCCGGATGACTCAGATCGGGTGAGTCAGAACGAGCGATTTATATGTATCTGGATGCTTCCAGATACGATTCGGTCAGACTCCCATTGACTTCAATGGGAGCCTGTGTCCCAAAAGAGAACACAGGGTTCCATTGAAGTAAGGGGTTTGCTAGGGAAAACCTTGCACCCTGTGGCAGGCACCCCATGGTGCCTTCCACACTGTGCATGGTTGGAAAGGGGGGTCCCCTGGGTACCCCCACAGGCCCGATTCAGAGGGCCCCTGGTGAAGGGGGGCCTGCTATGGGCCCCCAAAGACAGATTCTGGTAGCTGATTTGTTTCGGAGGAACAGATTCAGAACGGCTGTCCGAATCGGTCAGCGTATTCGCTCTCTCAGAAAACGAGTCTATAGAGCTGTACGATTCAGCTCCGAAAGACTCGACCTATCCGAATGCCTTTCGGACCGATTCAGACAACCCTACCGGTTTAGGCCATCGTAATCGGTCATTGGGAACTGTGTACGAATGGGTCAGAAACAAGGGTTCCGAATCGGATTTGACAAACCCGAATCAGATTCGGAGCACTTCCGAACAGGATCGTAATCGGCCCCTAAATGTAAAGTTACCTTCTAGAATACAATTTGAATGAAAGAAAACCTCTTGACCCATCGAAAGAATCTAAGGGCAACAATCAAACTTCCTAGGCAGATTAGTATCAGGAATGACGATTCTCCAATTAACATGCAGAGAGAATCTTGATTTCATTAAAGACAACGGAGGCTGATATTATGCAATAACATTTATTGCTGCCCAAGATATGCAGCCCTTTAAAGTGTAACAATTACATCATAAATAAAACATTCCACAGAGCAAGACAAGAGCCATAGCAACCAAGTAACTTCCTCTTTGAGCTGCGAAGGAAAGGGCTGTAGAATCCGGATCATCCATCGAAATAAAAGGATTATAAAGAAGCCGAATCTGAAAAAGATAAAATTATTATTATTATTATTATTATTATGCATTCTTATATAGCGCTCAATTACCCGTAGGCATCTCGGCGCTTGCCTTGGGAACCCGTCCTGGCTTCCCCAAGGTGAAAGCCAGGCATCCCGCCGCGGGGGGGGCCGTAGTGGAGATTAAGCAGGCTAATGCCCAGAGCTGCAGAGTGTGAACCTGTGATTCAAGTAGGCACCGAAACGAGAATTATCGAGTCCGTGGATATTTGGGCTCAAGACCCTGCCGCGTCGGGAATTGAACCCTGGTCCCGGGTCTGACCTCTGCTTCAGGGTCTGCCTCCTCTAACCAGTGAGCCACACTTCTCCACAGACATAAGGAGTAAAACTTGTACTGAAAGGAAGAAAAGATTAATTGCAAAGATATATTAATCAGACATTCAGAAACATCCACCAGGGAGTGGTGGAAGGGATAATATCAGCCTCAGTTGTCTTTAATGAAATCAAGATTCTCTCTGCATGTTAATTGGAGAATCGTCATTTCATTACAAGACCGGAGGCTTCATTATGCAAGTTCAAAGCTTCTCAATGCAACATTGCTAACATGTTCAACAGGTTTAAGGTAAAATTTTACAAAAGTTGAGGCATTAGACCAATCTGCTGCTTTCAGGATATCAGAAAGGGATCCCCCTCCCCAAAATACTTTGCTTGCCATCGCGCCACGAGAGGAGTGTGCGCCAAACTTAGATAAATCTATTCCAGCTTCAAACATAACAGTTCTTACCCACCTGGCAATTGTCGCAGAAGAGACCGCCTTATAAGGTTTGATAAAAGAAATTAACAATTGTTTCTCATTACAGGGTCTTAAGGTACACATTTTCTGATCATAAGCTTTCATACAATTAACGACATATAGTTTTGGAGAATCTAAAAAATAAGGGTAAAATATGTTCTCAGACATGGTCTTGGTTCTCTTCCAAATCTCGAATAATACTCCATCAGGAGAATAAAATCTATTACATATCTCTAATGCTTTAACATCAGAAACTCTCCTGAAAGAGATTAAACAAAGTAAAGTAGCTAGTTTGATGGACAACTGTTTTCTTGTAAGGAAAGAATTGACAAGCCAGGATGAAAAAAGGTCAAAAATAACATTTACGTTCCACATGGAACTATATTTGGGTTTAGGAGGACGTTTCAGTCTTATACCTTTCATTACCCTACGAATCAAAGGATCGGTGCCAATTGAAAAGTCGTTTAACAAGGAATGACCTGCAGAAATTGCAGATCTATGGCAATTAACTGTTCTATAACAAAGGCCTGAATTAAAAAGGTCCGCTAAAAAGTTAGCAACATCTACTACAGGTGCCTTCACGGAATCCAAATTCCGTTCCATGCACCAACTACACCATCTTTTCCAAGCACTGGTATATCTTCTCCTTGTTCCGGGAGCCCATGATTCATCCAAAAGGCTCTTAGCCTGCCCTGAAAGGCCTGAGTATCTTGTAGAACTCCTGAAATCTTCCAGACAAGAAGGTTCATGTTTCCTTCTAAGAGAAGAGGATGAAAGTCTCCTTCTAGACCCAGAAGGAGATCCAAATTCCCTGGAATAAAACGAGGAACATCCATCGCCAATTCCATCACACCTGGGAACCAAATTTGGGAATTCCAAAAAGGAGTAATCAGAACAACCCGGCATCGTTCTGAACGAACTTTCAAAAGAACTCTCTGGATTAGAGCGAAGGGAGGGAAGGCATAACAATTCAGATTGTTCCAAGGTTGGAGAAGAGCGTCCACTGCCAATGCAAATGGGTCTGGTCTCCAACTGAAATAACGATCTATCTGAAAGGTGAGTCTGCTTGCAAAGAGATCTACATCGAATGGACCCCATAAGTCCTGAATTTTCTTGAAAATCAGAGGGTTCAGTTTCCAATCGCTTGCGTCTCTCAGGAACCTTGAGTTCCAATCTGACCTGGTATTTAGATGGCCCGGAAGAAATTCCGCCCTCAACGTAATTTTCTGGTTCCAGCAGAAATACCAAATTTTCTTGGCTAGATCTGCTAAATGAATAGACCTCGCTCCTCCCAAACGGTTGATGTAGGAGACAGCTGTAAAATTGTCTAATTTGATCAAGACTACACTGTTCTTCAAAATTATTTTGAAACTCATAAGAGCATTCAGGCTCGCCATCATCTCTAAACAATTTATGTGTAAAGGTAGTTCTTCTTGGGACCATTTTCCACCTGTTTCTAAATTTCACAATCTGGCACCCCAGCCAAAACTGCTCGCGTCGGACTCCAAAATGTGATCCGGCGTATTTCCAAATATGGCTTTTCCGTTCCAACTGTCTAGGTTGTTCCGCCACCAAAGAAGGTCGGCCCGAGCCTCCGGAGATAAGGGAATTTTGTCTGAATACCAGAGACCTTTCTTCAGACCTGTTGATTTCAGTCTCTGAAGGGCTCTGTAGTGAAGCGGTCCTGGAGAGATCGCTTGGATGGATGACGACGAGAGACCGACTACTCTTGCCAATTCCCTCAAACTCACCAATTCTTTCAACAAAACATAGGACACCTCCTTCTTTATTTTGGACAGTTTCTTTAATGGAAGTTGGAGTTGAGCCAAGGAAGTGTTTACTTGGAAACCTAGAAATTCTAGATTTTGCGAAGGAGTCATGACTGATTTTTCTACATTGATAATGAAACCTAAAGACTCCAGAAGTTCCACAGTCCACCTCATATGGAGAAAGAGTTCCTCCTGATTCTGGGACATCAAAAGGATATCGTCCAGATATAAGATCAAGCGAACTCCTCTTCTCCTTAGAGATGCAACAACCGGTCTTATTATCTTGGTGAAACACCAAGGAGCTGAAGAAAGGCCAAAAGGAAGGCATCGAAATTGGTAGGTAACACCTTTCCATACAAACCTCAGATATTTTTAAGATTCCGTATCCATAGGGACAGTAAAGTATGCGTCTTTCAGGTCTAGCTTTATGAGCCAATCTCTCTCCTGGAGAATATCTCTCAAAAGGTGGATACCTTCCATCTTGAAATGTCTGTACACGAGGAAGGAGTTCAATAGCCTTAAATTTATTACGGGATGCCAACCTTTGTCTTTGTTCTTCACGAGAAAAATTGTGCTCACAAAGCCGGGGCCTGCCTTCGTTACAATGAAAATTGCCCCTTTTTCCAGCATTTGACGAACCTCCTCATCTACTAGGGTTGTTTGATCTTGGTCTAAAATTAGTTCTCTGGGGGGTGAGGTCTGGTGAGGAGTAGAAACAAAATCTATTTTGAAACCTTTCACAGTTTCCAGAACCCATACATCGTTTGTTATTGATAGCCAGTTTCTGCTGAAAGAAGCAAGTCTTCCCCCCTACCTTTGGGAGGAAAGAACCAAAAGGAGAGGTTTTTACCTTGATTTCCTTGACTCTGGAATTTGGCACAGTTGCTTCCGCCTCCTCGATTGCGGTAGTTTCGTCCTCTCTGAGGGAAAAAGGAATTGTTCCCTCTGATGTATCTTCCACGTTGGTTCTGATAAAAGGGCCTGTTGTATCCTCGGCTAGCAGATGGCCCTCCTCTGTCAGCCCTTCCAAAAAACTGTCGACCTCCAAACATCCTTCTCATGTTACTTTGTGCTCTGCTAAAAGCAGAGAAGGTAGACACGTATTTACCAAGGAGCTTAATAAAAAAATCTCCGAAGAGGAGTCCATTAGGGTCTCCCTCGACTTCCTTATCTGCTAGGTCTCCCAACTTGGGATTCATTCGAATTAGGATTCCTCTACGTCTTTCAGACGTGAGGCTAGCGTTGGCATTACCAAGGAGGCATAAGGCCCGTTGGCTTCAAACTCTTAAGAGTTCGGTATCAACCGGAGTACCATTAATAGAGGATTCCTCCGCCAGGTCCAGAATTCTCGCTAGTGGACCAAGGTGTCCAAACGTTTATCCTGACACTGTTACAGGCAGCGTTCGATACCTTTACGAGGGTCTCTCCCAGTTTTAAAAAGAAAGGTCAATAACTCCGGATATAATATAGGAGTTAAGCCTGCTTTATTGTCTAGGAAAGGCCTAGGGCATTCAGATCTCATTAGGTTCCGCGAGTCTCTCTCGAGGGGTTTCCTTATCCAAAGTTTTATAAACTTGGCTATGTGGTCAAGGGGCCACCAATCGGAACCTCTAGGGTGAGTAATATTGGAAGGGTTAAACATCTCTGCTCCGGAGGGGTCTTTAATAGAACAAGAGGCCGAAAATTGGATCACATCATCACCCAATAAATCATCCAATTTTTCTGAAGGATCAAAAATGTATCCATCAGCATCCAAATCATCATTAGGGGATAAGTAATCGTCATCATCAAGTAGGATGACGTCTTTTGTGCCGCAAGGGACACCATGTCTAATTGTGCCGTGTAGGACACCTGTCGCCTTTGCGCCATTTTCGACGCCTGGTCTATTTGTGCCGCTTGGGACACCTTGCTCATTTGCACCGCGAAGATTGCCAAGAGTATCAAGATGTTTGGTCTTTCTTAAGACCTTGCCCCCTTTTTTGGGAAGAGGTTCTTCCTCATCCGAAGAAGTCGCGTCCTCTTGAGGAATCTTCCTCTTTCTTATTGACAATGCCGCCTCAACTGCCTCCTTAAGGGAGGATTTGAGTTGACTCTCAAACAGGCTCCTCAGGGAATTTTCAGTGAGAGGAGCCTCACATGCCTCGTTTATCTTATCGGCCATTTGAACCACAATTCCCCTAAAGCGGCTTCTAAATGCCCAAATATTCTTAAACAAAATAAGTATTCGACTTATCGCTTAGTTTCCGCTTAAAGCGTGTATAAACGCTTAATCTGCCTCCTCCGACCGTTTGATGAAAGACGCGAAGCTCAGCGCTGTGCGTTGACATGGAAACGCACAGCGCGAGCTTTTATCCCGTCTCACCTCCGGCTCTAGATTTGCGCTTGGTGGTCTCCGACCCGCTCACTTTCGCGAGCGGGTCACGAAACACATGCGCGTCGATCCTCTCGCCATTGTGAGCCGGAAGAACGACGGAGCTGCTCGATGGCTCGAGCCCGTTGTCAGCGGTAAGCGCCTTCCTCGATATTTGAATGAATATAAAATATAACCACATAAAGAACAATCCCACACAACGGAAGAGGGGTCAAGCAGATTTAAATCAACATTAAATACATGTCGAGTCGGTACTCTTTAAAAACCATCCTTTTTCCACTAAAATGTAAAACATAAATAAACGGCCAGTTAAGAAACGAAAATAAAGAAAATGCTCCGCGCGAACAAACGCGACGGAGGCTAAAGGAGAGGAAAAGAAAAAATAAAGAAAGTATCCATGTAACAAATTGAAGTCTTTAAGTCCAGTATATGAAACAGATCAGGTTTATTGAAGATAAGATTCAGGTCAGGTAGATAAAATAGAATAAAGTAGATCCAGTAATAGAAACCCCACCAGGAGCAGATGGCCTCCAGCTCAGCCTCAGATGTAACTGTCCCTGCTTTCAAGCATACACAATTGGAACACTAAGTGACATCATAGATGCCTGCTGAGCAAGTAATGACAAACACTAAAGAAGGACAGAGAAGAAATGAAAGCAGGATGCAACAATCCAACCATATATTGGAAGGATGTAGAAAAAATATAAAATAAATCTACCTGAAAAGGGGTAGTACAAAGATGATCTTACACTATAACACTATCTAGTGAATAGATTACTTACCTAAATACGTAAAATCTGACAAAACAAACGTAAATTCAAAACATTAGCATCAAAATTATATACAAAAGAGGAGAAACGAAGAAAGTATACTTAACTCTCCATGAGCAGCGAATAAAAGAGGAAGTTACTTGGTTGCTATGGCTCTTGTCTTGCTCTGTGGAATGTTTTATTTATGATGTAATTGTTACACTTTAAAGGGCTGCATATCTTGGGCAGCAATAAAAGTTATTGCATAATGAAGCCTCCGGTCTTGTAATGAAATTCATATCAACTAAAGGCAGGCCGATTTAGCTTGTGATTCACAACCTTCCAGATATCCTACTGCCTGGAACCAATTAGTTTAGTTCCAGGTCAAAATGCACCTGTGAAACAGGGGAACAAAGCAGAAGAAAATGGGGTAGGAGGAGACACAGTCTTTCTCCTAACAGGAAAGACCTAGAGGAGAGAGCACAAGGGTTACATAAATAGCAACAGTACAGCCAATAGACTTCAATTAACATCAAAAGAACTTTAGCACACTTATCCAGTCGTAGGGCAGCATGGGACCACAGAAATGTTCTCAATAGGCAAAACTGCAGGAAAGCAAACATGGACACAAAAAAACGAAGAAACACAGGATGAACAGACCAAATGGTCTGGGCTTGGCATGTGTGTGGTGCGTTGGTTCACTTTTTTTCTAACTATCGTATTGCTAGGTATGCCACAAAAAAAGAAAACATGCTGCCACCTAAATGTGGCCACAATATGCACATAATAAAAGTTTACAATTTAAAAAGCATTCACTGATATGGCTCTCTTACCAGAAAATATTTGTTTCCCCTTTCCAACAAGAAGCCTTACAGTTGTTTCATGCCTTTTATTATTTTTTGTCTATAGGACAAGCAGAAATCACCACCCAACCAGGCACTCAGAGAGAGGATGGACACTCGAAATGGAGTCAAGATAAATTGACGCTATTTAAAGATAATATAACATTTTAAAAAGCACACTTTGATCAGTTTTGTTACTGCATTGAAACACACTATTTTAAGCCAATGTACCAAAGGTTTGTTCAGTCACTTAAAGCGAACGGAGCCAATGAGCAAAGTGGGCTCTTCCCTTGTCCCATGCTGCATACTGTGGTGGGCGGAGGTAAAATGTGAATGACAACTTAACAGACCAATGAATGCAGCCTGTTGATCAACAGACCCTCACTATATCTGGATTATAAACTACCTTGTTTAGATATTTTTTAAAAAACAATAGTCTGATGAAACAGCTAAAGGCCAGACCTGAGTCAACCCATACAAAGGCTACTGAGGGGAGGGAAAAAGGGCGGGGGTGGAAACACAAAGAAAACAATACAGGTGTTCGAGTATGAGAATAAACAGAGCATGATCTAGCATAGAATTAAGAAGATCTAACAACAAGCACTGTTGCCAGGCACAGAATGCTGTGTAGAACCCCCTTTGATCCAGTTCCCATCTTTTGTGACCTTGAAGTATCAACCGTGATTGTTTCTCCATCCTCTAGAGTGAATGCATGTGTTCTCTGCACCACAGAGGAGAATGTTACTCCTTGGTCTCTTAGGGATGCAAAGCTCCCCAATCTAAGATGGCCTACTGTCTTACGAATGTCATGTTCACGCTGCTTCCAAAGCACCAACTGCTAGGTCTCCCAGGGGTGCCAAAGACATCATGCCTCCAGGGCTCAAAATACTAGGAAAAACAGTCACTGGTGAACAGGTACGGGCTGGCAGGAGCGTCTGGACCTGCTGCTGGTAGAAGCCTATGCTGAGGCAGCTCGTTAGCTTTTGAGGCACCAGAAAAGAAGATCTATAAACAATTCTACAATGGGACACTGTTTGATGTGTAGTCAATCAGTGAAGGTGTTCCACTGTCAGTCCTTGTATCCCGGCTGGACAGTTTCCCTAAAAACGCCCATTGGTCATGAACAAATGGTGGACTGTTGGAAAATTCAGACTAATCTTGCTATGCGTCAAGCTTCCTTGAAATTACGTTTTTTGCTGATACACTTTCCCTTGACATTCTGACATTTAAGTTGCCAGATATCAGCAGTCTGCCAATAGGAACCTTCTCCAATAGTACTGCTATAGCCTTACTTCTTTTAGTCAAGTATGTTTCCTTTGATATAGAAGACCCCTGTGACAGGAAGTACACATTAATTAGCAAGATTGTCAGCCAAAACTGCTCCCTGGAGTAGCACGGCTCCTGGTACAAAGGTAGCATTACTGACTAAGCTTTTAAAGCTCATAGGCGGAGCCTTTCTTTATGCAGTGGCAAACTGCATTTTGTAATACATTTAGTAGCAATAAAATAGTACAATTGAAGTACAACAAAATGCTATTCACAAACCTACGAGTGTACATCTCCACCTCTCCTGACTTTACTGTAGGTAGATCCTTACACATGAATGTTTACTACTTAGGGGCCGATTCCGATCTCGCTCGGAATGGCTCCGAATGCGATCAGGCGGGGAAATTACGAGCCGGATGTGTGTTTTCCGACCGACTCATACAACTGTACGAGTGAGCGAGTACGATGTGGGAAACGTGAAATCGCTGACAGACATTTTACGGGTCCAGCTCCGGATCACTCCGTCCGTGTCGGCCGTAAGCGAACCGTGCCGTGCAATAGAGGCGATTTCTGACTGAGCCAGTACGATGCCCGATTAAGAAAGCCGGATCGAAAGCAGGATCGAGACGGAGATTCCGACTTGTAGAAGCTCCGGGAGACGGACTTCGGAGGTCCGCGCCTGACCCCCTTTCACCCGTAGCCTTACGAGTCGTTCACAGCGGGGGACACAAGGGTCCCCTCAAACACATGCATGTAAGGTGCAGGTGGCACAGACGTGTCCCCACTACAGGGGACGCCCTTTTGAGTAACGTAACTTTTTCGTCAATGGGAGCCTATGTACACGTATTACAACAGGCTCCCATTGACTTCAATGGGGCTCCGAGCGACCCGGGTCCGTAAGCACGTGTTCGCATCGCATCGGGCGTTCGGAGCTCCGGAGTGCGAGTCAGTCGCAAAGCACTCCAGATACGACTCGGACGGAGAGCTTTCCCAACGAGATCGGAATCGGCCCCTTAGTAATAAATGGGGAGAGCCAGGGGAGTGACTGGAGAAAGGGGTACAGTCAACTACTAAATGGGATAGCTTTACGAAGGAGTTTATAGAGGGTTAGGCAGGGTTAGGGAGGGGGTTTAGGTAGGGACATGTACCCACCCACAAAAGAGTAAACCCACTAATATTCCCAAACTACACTTCTAAAGTTACTACAGCCATGAAGGGACCAAAACAGAGGTACATTACTTCAGCTCAGAGCTGCAGTAAGTCCAGCACAAAACATGGTTAACCACTGGTACTGCAACACCCTGCCATACAAAATAATGGCGGCAGGGACTCTCTAAAGGAAACAAAGTTGAATTAACTTATTTAGAATAGTTAAAATATAAACAAATATATGTAAGTGTCTATAAAAATCTCAAAATAAAACATATGTAATATTTAATTTAAAAATATTTAATAACCTTATTTGAATTCATAAAATATAATTAAACTACTCTTAATTAATTGTATACATCCCAATTTTAATAACTATTAATGCATAATAAAAAAAATCTAGTTAAGGTGGGAATTTATTTTGCTTTACATTTAAAATAAATATATACATTGAATTTAGATTCACTTTTAACAAACATATTGTTACCATTTTTTTTTAGGTAAATATACTGTTTTACTTTTACATATACTTTACTATGGGACTCTCCAGAGTGAATCAGAATCGGACTGAATAGCTCCTCATGTAAAGAATAGAGAAAATATAAAACTGTATCTAACTTTATAATAAATTAGTACAAATAATTGTAAGATAATTATTTTTGTAAATTAATTTTACATAACTATTTTAGATGTAGAACTAAAGAAACAAAAGAAAAAAAACAAGAAAATGTTACATGACTAACTTAAATTAGAATTTAATCTTTTAAATATTAAACTAAACTTCTTTTTCTGACGTTTAAATGTAAGAAATTCTCACATAAAAGTATTTATAGAATTAATTACAAGTCGTTTTTTATATTTTAATAAAACATGCCAATTTATAAAATCAAATGTTTGCTAAAATATTTTAGAAATAAATTATATTTTTACTTTTTTAAATGAAATTAAGTTTATTGATAGTTTTATCTATTTCAAATCATTTAATTTAACATTCTTTCCTATGGGGCTGGATTTTAAGTGTCTGCTCTATTATTTTTAATGGGTGGATACTGCAGTGTATTGCAGTATCAGAGGTTGGTCATGTCTATTGCCGGATATACCATTTGTTTTATGGTAGCTGTAAATTTGTCTCCGCCTCCTTTTTCGGGGGAATACCAGCATGCAAGTATACACTTTTGAGTAACTTTACATAAAGATTTTGTGATTAGAAAACAGTAAAGTTACTCAAAAGTGCAAGTGTAAATTACAAGTGTAATTTAATCACCCATGTAGGTTGCTTTTGCGAACAGCCCTAAAAACTTTAGTTTTTAAACTTCTTTCAGAGGTAGCAGTGGGTTTTTATGGTTTATTTTTTATTTATTTTATTAAGGAGTTTTATATAGCGCTGGCCAGACCCGAAGGTATCGGAGCGCTTTACAACACTTTGTAGCGAGGAAATCACATAGTATAGCAGTAGTAAACATGTTGACTCGTGGCACATTGGAAGTTTTCACGCGCTGTAAAGCATTTGAAGCAAGGAAGTAACATATTCACATAGTAGTGAGCAAAGTGTCTCAAGGAGCTTCTCCGGGGGGGATACAGGCAGGAGTCATGATAGGAATGAGGTATAGGTCTTAGTGTCAAAGTGTCAAAGTGCAAGCATGTGCGCCTGGGCGGCATCTATCCTTTCAGGAGAGAACGATTGAGAAGGAGGTCTTTGAGCTGCCCTTTAAATTTTAGAAAGGAGGGGATGGTCCTGATATGGACTGGGATGGAGTTCCAGATTTTGGGCGCATTACCTGAGAAGGCTCAGGATGCGTTTTTTTGTTTGCGGGTTTTCGGCGGGGTGAGGAATAGAGTGTTGGAACTCCTGAGGCTCCTTCTCTGGCCCACCTTCTTGAGTTTGGAGGCCAGGTAGGCTGGTTTCCCTGTGTGGAAGGCATTGTGCGTGAGGCAGGCAGTTCTGAAACTGGCACGCATATCAACTGGGAGCCATTTTAGCTCTCTGAGTGTGGGTGAGATGTGTTCATATTTCTTTATTCTGGGGACCATTCTTGCTGCTGCTTTAAGAGTGGATCTGAGGGGAGCTAGGTGTGATTTTGCTGTACCTGTGAGGGTTGCATTTCCGTAGTCTAATCTGGATAGTACCAGGGATTGAGTAGCTTGTTTGAGGTCGTTGGGCAGGATGAAGGTTTTTTTTGGTGGAGTAATTTCAGGTTGAGGAGGTGCTCTTTGCGGTGGTCTTGATTTGTTTGACCGTGTCTAATCTAATTTTGGGTCCAAGGTGATTCCCAGTGATTTTACAGAGTTGGCCAGGGTAAGATTTCCGTTGAGAGCATCGATTGCTTTTAGTCATTTTGCAACTTGGGGGTTCTCCTTTTTGTGGGAAATAAGGAGGATTTCAGTTTTTTCTTGATTGAGTTTCAGGTGGTTTAGTGAGAGCCAGTGTTGGACTTCTCTTAGAGTGTCGTTGAGTCTCTGAATGTAATCAATGGAGGAGGTCGGCATAGAGGTGGAAGGGGAGGTTGGATTTTTTGAGTATGGTGTTTAGGGGTTCCATGTAGATGTTGAAAAGTTGCGGGAGAGAACTGATCCTTGGGGGACACCTCTGCTGATGGGGTGTAGGTCCGACGAGACGTTTTTGATTTTGATTTGTTGGGTGTGGTTCTGGAGAAAGGAGGAGAACCAGTGTAATACCACCTCTTCTGCATCTAGCCTTTCTTGGAGTATCTTGATGAGTAGTTTATGGTCCACCGCGTCGAAGTCTGCAGATAGATCCAGGAGTATGAGTAGGCAGCATTGATCTTCGTCGAGAGACTTGTGTTTATCATATATGACATTGAGGATCGCTGTCTCTGTGCTGCAGCCTCTTCTGAAACCTGATTGGTGGGGGTCCAGAAGGTTGATGCTGCCGGCAGACCTTGCCTTGCAGTTTCCATGGCAGGCAGGAAACACAGAAGATCATACGTAGTGATTACGTATTAAATAGGTATTCCCTACGTATGCTCCTGCGGCCATCTCCTGTGTTTCCTGCCCGCCTCTGTGACGTCAGGGCACCTTCAGAAAGCTTCCCAAAAGGCCCTTTTAAAGTCAGCTGTAAGTGCTTTCACAGCTGACTTTTAAAAGGGCGTTTTGGGAAGTTTCTTGTTTGGACAGAGACAGATAGAGGCAGATACACAGAGACAGATAGAGACACACATACAGATAGAGACACAGAGACAGATAGAGACAGAAACAGACACAGGCAGTCAGAGATAGAGACAGGGACAGACAGAGATAGACAGGGACAGATAGACACAGGTACAGATAGAGTCAGAGATGGAGACAGAGACAGAGACAGATAGAGGCAGAGACAGACAGAGACAGAGGCAGAGACAGATAGAGGCAGATAGAGATGGAGACAGAGATAGAGGCAGGGACAAATAGAGGCAGAGACAGGGACAGACAGATAGAGACAGACAGAGAGACCGGGAGATGGAGAGGGAGACAGATGGAGGCAGAGGGAGGGAGACAGAGACAGAGGGAGGGAGACAGAGGGACGGAGACAGACAAAGGTAGGAGGGAGACAGACAGAGGGGACAGACAAAGGGAGAGAGAGAGGGAGGGAGACAGACTGAGACAGGCAGAGATGGAGACAGAGATAGAGGCAGGGACAGATAGAGACAGACAGAGAGACAGGGAGATGGAGAGGGAGACAGGGAGATGGAGAGGGAGACAGAGGGAGGGAGACAGAGGGGGAAGAGGGAGACAGAGGGAGGAGGGAGAGAGACAGAGGGAGGCAGAGGGAGATAGAGAGAGAGGGAGGGAGACAGACAGAGGGAGACGGGCACAGGGAGACAGAGGGAGGGGGACAGACAGAGGGAGAGAGAGAGAGAGAGAGAGAGAGAGAGAGAGAGAGAGAGAGGGAGACAGAGAGAGAGGGTGGGAGGCGGAGAGAGAGAGGGAGAAAGACAGACAAAGGGAGGGAGACAGACAGTGGGGGTCAGAGGGAGGGAGACAGGCAGAGGGAGGAGGGAGACAGACAGAGGGGACAGACAAAGGGACAAAGAGAGAGGGAGGGAGACAGACAGACAGACCGAGATGGAGACAGAGATAGAGGCAGGGACCGTTAGAGGCAGAGACAGATAGAGACAGACAGAGAGACAGGGAGATGGAGAGGGAGACAGAGGGAGGCCGATGGAGGGAGACAGACAGAGGGAGGGAGGGAGAGAGACGGACAGAGGGAGACAGAGGGAGGGAGACAGGGGGAGGGAGACAGAGGAAGACAGACGTAGGGAGACAGAGGGAGGGGGACAGACAGAGAGAGAGGGAGCGAGACAGGCAGAGGGAGACAGGCAGAGGGAGACAGGCAGAGGGAGGGAGACAGAGAGGGAGGGAGACAGACAGAGGGAGGGAGACAGAGAGGGAGGGAGACAGACAGAGGGAGGGAGACAGAGAGGGAGGGAGACAGACAGAGGAAGGAGGGAGACAGACAGAGGAAGGAGGGAGACAGACAGAGGAAGGAGGGAGACAGACAGAGGAAGGAGGGAGACAGACAGAGGAAGGAGGGAGACAGACAGAGGGAGGAGGGAGACAGACTGAGGGAGACGGATGCAGGGAGACAGAGGGAGGGAGACAGACAGAGGGAGGGAGACAGAGGGAGGGACACAGAGAGGGAGAGAGACAGAGAGGGAGAGAGACAGAGAGGGAGGGAGACAGAGAGGGAGGGAGACAGAGAGGGAGGGAGACAGAGAGGGAGGGAGACAGAGGAAGGAGGGAGACAGAGGAAGGAGGGAGACAGAGGAAGGAGGGAGACAGACAGAGGAAGGAGGGAGACAGACAGAGGGAGGAGGGAGACAGACAGAGGGAGGAGGGAGACAGACAGAGGGAGACGGATGCAGGGAGACAGAGGGAGGGAGACAGAGGGAGGGACACAGAGAGGGAGAGAGACAGAGAGGAAGGGAGACAGAGAGGGAGGGAGACAGAGAGAGAGGGAGACAGAGAGGGAGGGAGACAGAGACACAGAGGGAAGGAGAAAGAGAAAGAGAGGGAGGGAGACAGAGAGGGAGGGAGAGAGAGAGAGAGACGGGCGCAGGGAGACAGAGGGCGAGAGACAGACAGAGGAGGACAAAGGGAGGGAGACAGAGGGAGGAGGGAGACAGAGGGAGAGAGAGAGGAAGGGAGAAAGGGAGGGAGAGAGGGGGGGGGAGAGACAGAGAGGGAGGGAGACAGAGAGGGAGACAGAGAGGGAGGGAGACAGAGGGAGAAAGAGGGAGGAGGGAGACAGAGGGAGGAGGGAGACAGAGAGAGAGAGAAGGAGAGAGAGGGAGGAAGAGAGGGAGACAGACAGTAGGAGGAGGGAGACAGGAAGAGGGAGACAGACAGAGGGAGGGAGACAGAGGGAGGGAGACAGAGAGGGAGGGAGACAGAGAGGGAGGGAGACAGAGAGGGAGGGAGACAGAGAGGGAGGGAGACAGAGAGGGAGACAGAGAGGGAGACAGAGAGGGAGGGTTGAGACAGACAGAGGGAGATGGACGCAGGAAGACGGAGGGAGACAGACAGAGGGAGGGAGACAGAGAGGGAGGGAGACAGAGAGGGAGACAGAGAGGGAGGGAGACAGAGAGGGAGGGAGACAGAGGGAGAAAGAGGGAGAAGGGAGACAGAGGGAGGAGGGAGACAGAGGGAGAGAGAAGGAGAGAGAGGGAGGAAGAGAGGGAGACAGACAGTAGGAGGAGGGAGACAGGCAGAGGGAGACAGACAGAGGGAGGGAGACAGAGGGAGGGAGACAGAGAGGGAGGGAGACAGAGAGGGAGGGAGACAGAGAGGGAGGGAGACAGAGAGGGATGGAGACAGAGAGGGAGGGAGACAGAGAGGGAGGGAGACGGACGCAGGGAGACAGAGGGCGAGAGACAGACAGAGGAGGACAAAGGGAGGGAGACAGAGAGGGAGGGAGATAGAGAGGGAGGGAGACAGAGGGACAGAGGGAGGGAGACAGAGGAAGGAGGGAGACAGACAGAGGGAGAGAGAGGGGGGACAGACAGAGGGAGGAGGGAGACAGACAGAGGGAGACGGATGCAGGGAGACAGAGGGAGGGAGACAGACAGAGGGAGGGAGACGGAGGGAGACAGAGGGAGGGACACAGAGAGGGAGAGAGACAGAGAGGGAGAGAGACAGAGAGGGAGGGCGAGAGGGAGGGAGCAGAGACACAGAGGGAAGGAGACAGAGAGGGAGGGAGACAGAGAGGGAGGGAGACAGAGAGGGAGGAACGCAGGGAGACAGAGGGCGAGAGACAGACAGAGGAGGACAAAGGGAGGGAGACAGAGGGAGGAGGGAGACAGAGGGAGAGAGAGAGGAAGGGAGAAAGAGAGGGAGGGAGAGAGGGAGGGAGAGAGAGGGAGGGAGGGAGAGAGAGTGAGACAGACAGAGGGAGGAGGGAGACAGACAGAGGGAGATGGACGCAGGAAGACGGAGGGAGACAGACAGAGGGGGACAGAGGGAGGGAGACAGAGGGAGGGACACAGAGAGGGAGGGAGACAGAGAGGGAGGGAGACAGAGAGGGAGGGAGACAGAGAGGGAGGGAGACAGAGAGAGGGAGGGAGACGGAGAGGGAGGGAGACAGAGAGGAAGGGAGACAGAGAGGAAGGGAGACAGAGAGGGAGACAGAGAGGGAGGGAGACAGAGGGAGACGGACGCAGGGAGACAGAGGGCGAGAAACAGACAGAGGGGGACAGAGGGAGGAGGGAGACAGAGGGAGGAGGGAAACAGAGAAAGAGAGGAGAGAGAGGGAGGAAGAGAGGGAGACAGACAGTGGGAGGAGGGAGACAGGCAGAGAAAGACGGACGCAGGGAGACAGAGGGAGGGTGTCAGACAGAGGGAGGGACACAGAGGGAGGGACACAGAGAGTGAGAGAGACAGAGAGGGAGGGAGATGGAGAGAGGGAGACAGAGGGAGTGAGACAGAGAGGGACACAGGGAGGGAGACAGACAGTGGGGGACAGAGGGAGGGAGACAGAGAGAGTGAGACAGAGGGAGCGAGAGAGGGAGGGAGACAGAGAGAGGGAAAGAGAAAGGGAGGGAGACAGACACAGGGAGAAAGAGAGGGAAGGAGAGGGAGGGAGGACACAGAGAGAGAGAGAGAGAGAGAGAGAGAGAGAGATAGAGAGAGAGAGAGATGTGTGTATGTCAGGTCTAGTGGCTCAGTGGACTAATGCGTCCGCTGCAGGGGGCTGTGTTCAACCTCATGGTCTCAGTTTTTTTTTGCTCTAGCCCCGCCCTCTTCCCCACTGTCACCGCCCCCACCGATGCGGCCCTCAGCCACAAGCCACACTGTAAATTTAGCCCCTGAGAGAAAGTTTGTGAGTATCAATGTTCTAGGGCATTTAAATCTTCATGCCTTATATAGGCAGTTGACTTGACTGCTACATCTCCAGTAATCACAGCACCTTCTCGATTAGGGGAGGGGGAGAGAGAAAGAGAGGGGGAGAGAGAAAGAGAGGGGGAAAGAGAAAGAGAGAGAGAGAGAGAGAGAGAGAGAAAGAGAGAGAGAGAGAGAGAAAGAGAGAAAGAGAGAGAGAGAAAGAGAGAAAGTGTGAGAGAAAGAGAGAGAGAGGGAGAGAAAGAGAGAGAGAGAGAGAGAGAGAGAGAGAGAGAGAGAGAAAGAGAAAGCGAGAGAAAGAAAGAGAGAGAGAAAGAAAGAGAGAGAGAAAGAAAGAAAGAGAGAAAGAGGAGAGAGAAAGAGAGAAAGAGAGAAAGAGAGAGAGAGAGAGAGAGAGAGAGAGAGAGAGAGCCCGCAGAAACACACACGCATACATCTTAGCTATGTTTTCCTGCTTCAGACTTGGCTTCAGGCGATAAAACGTCAGAAATGTACATCTCTAAGCAAGTGAAATTTCTAGGGAGCAAATTAGACTAAAAACATCTTCTGGAAAAACCAGCCAGAGAAGAATTTAAAGGCCACCTTCTCCAAAGCATGCCTCTATTATTTTGCCTTTTACAGTTACTAATATGGTTTATAAACTACTGAGATATCCTACCCTGGCAACAGAAAGGTACACCGTGATACAGAGGGCGTTTTGTATTTCCCATAATTATATCGCGGCCTGCCATAAACACTTCGCGTCAGGGGTCAGTTGTTTGGAAGGGAAGTAATAATAAGTTAGCCTAAAGTTGTAGGAATAAGTAGACAATAAAACCAACATTTGTATAAAACGGCCTCCCTCTACCCTTCTCAGTCTGTTATAAATTACCTGCCTTGTCAGCAATCCATTGTCTCCCTGTGGGGCGTGCGTGTTTTTCCTCCAAGGGGGATGCAATGTGTCAGAAACAGGAATAAACAAGCAGTGTCAAAGCTAGTAGATCTGGCTTTGTTACAGAGCACGCACAGACATCCAACACCACAGACACACGCAGAAAACATCCAGATAGACACGCATGGCATATCACAGGCTCACATGCACACCCAGGAAATATACATACCGGTATACGTGTCAGTAACAACTTTACCAAATGATAATTTATTGTGTGTATGTGATGTACTTGAACTTGTATACGAACGAAAGTGTATCCCTGGGAAGCGTCTGCAAAATACAAGCAGCTAACTTGCAACCTTCAAGGCACACTTCAGTTTGCCCTCTCTGAAAACTGGGAAAAAAATATGGGCCCTAATAAAACAGATATACTCTTGAAGAAAATTAATTTCTACAGTACGATTCAGAAACTGTAAAATATTTCTACCAGCATGGAAAATTTCTCGCTACCTATTTGTCTCCTCTGGGTCTGCAGCGGGACAAAGACTAACTCTAGCAAGAAAGGACAGTAAGACATTCATGCTTTATGTCCGGAGTGCCTGGTCTGCATAAGCAACTCAAAGTTCTGCTAGCATTTAGGTTCTAGACTGTGCGCATCAGTTGTATGTGATTTCATAGAAAAACTATTTCATGGAATACCATTACTGAGAAACCATTTCACTTAAGGAAATTTTCAGAATGAATGGGATTTATCTTTTGGTAGAAACCAACTTATAGAAAGTCTTTCGGTCAAAATTGGCTTTGAATGCTTATTTATTTATTATGTGTAAATGCAATGGTCTTAATTTCAGAAACCTTTTTGTCTGAGATTTATTTCAATGCTCTACTTCAGGGGACATAATTTCATATGTATATTGTCTACATTGTCAGACAATTACTGCTGATGCTTTTAATTCTCTGACCCATCACCACCCATAAACAACATCCATTGCTGACCCCTCACAAGCCCTAAACACCATCAATCCCTGTCCATAAAACCACTCACCACACCTAAACAGCACTCATACCTGAAGCCTAAAAGCCCTTTCTACCCTAGGAATCCACCATCCCTGAACCCTAAAATCACCCACCACCTCCAACCCCACCCATTCCTGAACCCTATAACCTATTTCTTTGCCTTAGCCCCACCCATACCATACCCCTTAAAACACAGCAGCACACCCAAACTCCAGCATTCCTTGAATTGTAAAAAAAATAAAAACACTGCCTTTAAACACCAGCTATCCATGACCTATAAGAACTCATCACCCTAAACTATTCATCCTTGAACCCTAAAACCCCTTTCTACATATAAACCCCACATATCCCTGAATCATTAAAACCTCTCACCACCCTAAACTCCACCCCATCCTGAACCCTAAAAACACTTCACCACCCAAAGCATAATTGAACCTTGAAAACCATCTCCAGCCCTAAACTCCGACCCAACCATGAACCCTAAAATCTCTCGAAACCAAAGACTCCACCCATCCTTGAAACCTAAAAACACATCACACACCTAAACACCACTCACTTGTAAACCCTAAAAAGCCTTCACCACCCTTGCACTCCACCCATCTCTGACCCCTAAAAACCCTATTCTATGTCCCAACACCAAATATTTCTGACCTCTAAGAACCCACTCACTACCCAAAACATGATCCACACCTGAGCCCAAAAACGCCACAGTAGCCCTAGACTCCACCCACGTTTAAGGTAATTTTGGATGTTCTTTCAAATTATCTTTCCTTTAAAATGCAAAATGTTTCCTTTACGTTTCGATGTTTTTGTATTTCCTTAAAATTGTCTTTCCTTAAAATTTGTTTTCCATGATTTGGTCTCCTCCAATGTGGTTTCTAGGTTTCTGTTTTTCTATGAATTCACCTACTATTGTGCATATCAGCACATTCCGGCCTTTCAGTCATGATGTAGAATTTTTTGCCCACTCACAGACGAGTCAGTGAGGTGGCCAATGCCAGTAGAGTTGAGCAATGTTCTGGCTCTGCATCTTCTTGGAAACACTCTAAACTGCTATCCATGGGAACTCTGCAAATTAGCTGTACACAGAGAGGCAACCTGTAGTCTTGAAGTTGATGTTGCGCCCTTCATGTTCAAGTGGGAGAAAGGTCCACCACACAAAGATACAGTTGGCGAGAAGTGCACTCTCTGGGACAGGTTTCCAAACTTCGAACCACACAAAAAAGCAGGGAAGCTTGTCACGGAGGAAGGAAGAACACCTCAGGAAACCCAAATTACAAACTAGTTATCACCTAGGCCCAGATGTATGACCGTTTTTTTCAGTTGCAGGAGGGAAATCAACCAGTTTGAGGACGCAAAAAACGGTGGTGGTATCTACAAACGCTATTTTGCGAGTCACTGACTTGCAAAATAGCATTTGCGACTCGCTATTAGGATGGGGCGTGCCAAGGGCGTCTCTTCCTAATACCGACTCGAACACCAATGCACTTTTGTTTTGGGACCACTTTTGCGGTCGCAAAACTCTCATAGTTTACCACCAAAATCACTCGCAAACAGGAAGGAGTCCCCAGGGGACCCCTTCCCCTTTCTGAATGGGTGCAAAAATATTTTAAGAGCAGGCAGTGGTCTCAGAGACCACTGTCTGCCCTTAAAAAATGAAACTGAAAAGTTTCATGTTTCTTTTTTAAATGCATCCCATTTTCCTTTAAGGAAAACAGGCTGCATTTAAAAAAAACTGCTTTACTGAAAAAGCAGTCCCATACATGGTGGTCTGCTGAGCCCAGCAGGCCACTATCCCTGTGAGTGGAAGCCATTCCCAATGGGGTCGCAAATTGCGCTTGCCTCATGAGGCATGCAATTTGCGACCCCATTGGGGATCGCAAACAGTGTCTGAGACACTGTTGTACATTCAGTTTAGCGAGACGCAATTTTGCGCAATTTGCGACTTGTTAAACTGAATGGTCAATACATCTGGCCCTTAGGCTTATTGGGCTATCTCCTTTTGTGCCTGGTGACGTGTGCCAAAATCAATCAGATTGTGCCATAGCAGGTGTACTGAAGAATACGCGAGCGCTTGCCTTTGGCACAGGCTGAACTCTCATCATTTAAAGTAACATTACCAACGAAGTCATTCTACGGTATTCTGGCACGATTCCAGCATAACGGTTTTTACCATTTCAGAAAGGGAGGTATTTTATTAGGAGGAATATGTCTCGACCAAGAACGTGCACCCGAGGAGGCATGACTTCAGAACTCTGTCCCTCTAGTCCCTCTGGAAGTCTGGGTATCATTACGTAGCAGTTTCTCAAGGTTTTTTGGAATGAAGTGTGCACAATTGATTAAGTTGCAGGAAAAGGCACCAAAACACAGAACAAACTGAAACCTTATTTCCACTACCTCACCACTGCGTGTGAACTTTAGCACATATTTGTACCGCTCTGTGTTTCTGGTCCCTTACCTGCAAACGTTGGCCACCCCTGGAAAAACAATCTCCACAAGTAACCTTAATATTGAAAACTTGTTATTAAACTGTTCCTGTCAATACAGCAAGAACAAGAAGCATTGTGAAAGGCAATAGGTCTTGCCTTTGGAACGTGTAAGCTTTGCCAGTGGTTTTTAAGGATTCTGAACAGCATCTGTAAAAAGTACAATGCTTTTTGCCAATGCTGTTTAGAATCTGCAAAAGAAATAGTTCAATGACATGGCTGATGTAGGTGGTCACATCATTCTGTAGGTACATGCATGTGCTATATTTTATTTTATTTATAAAGTTTTATATAACGCAAACTTGACTCAAGAGGGTATCAGAGCGCTTTACATTTAGGAACGTTACAATAAAAGTGACATCAGTTACAAGAGCATAGAAAGGTTCGGTACAAAATTTTTTTTGCAAGAATTCGTAGGAGGAAGGGAAGGAAGTAGTCATTAGCGGGCAGAAGAGGAGGAACTGTGCCCAATATCCGGCTGGGTAGGTGACAGTCAGGGGGAAACCAGGACCCATTTCCTCAATAGCTGTCTAGCAGCTCCACCGGACATCAGCCATGTTGCTCAGGTCTCATCGATCAGGGGAACCAGTTTTGAGTTTATTTGATTTGATAAGTGTATATAGCGCTGGCTGGACTCAGCAGTATCAGAGCTCTTAACCAGAGGATCGTTGCATTACAAGATAAATCTAGAAAGATTATATATAGCACTGGCTAGACCCGGAGGTATCAGAGCGCTTTACCAGAGGAACCTTGCGTTACAAGTAACAACAGTTACCATAGCATAGTAACGTAGTAAGGTACAATAAACAAACAACGAGGTTGAGAGGATTCTTAGGAGAGGAGGGGACCATAGCAGGGAGACGAGGAAGAACTGTGCCCAATGACCGGCTGGGTAGGTGACAGTCGAGGGGGAAACCAGGGCTAATCTCCTCATTAGCTGTCTAGCAGCTCCACCGGGCATCAGCCATGTTGCTCAGGTCTCAGCATTCAGGATTAAAATAGCTTTTTACATGATATCCTTATTGTTCCAAGATTACATCAGTTATAGGTTACATTGGTTGCAGGAAGAGCATATAGAGATCTTTAGACGAGGTCAGAGGAAAGGGGTGGGGTTACAGGGTAGGGGGGGGGAGATACGACAGAAAGACGAAGGGAAAAATCAGCCCAAAGTATATCCCTCTTACTTTTCAATTAACGACAAATTAGCAACGACAAAAATGATGACAGGTCTTGAGGAGCTGTTAGTTGAAAGGTAAGTTGGTGTTAGGGTTATGAGATTTATGTAGCGCTGGCTAGACCCGAAGGTATCAGAGCGCTGCACATGAGGTTCCAAAAACATTACAAAATTGATATTGTTTAAAAATTACAACAGTTACTAATAAAACATTAAGAGAAAATAGATGAATCACAAAAACATTGTCATGATGGGTGATCCGATTAGGGGATGATGGTGGGAGAGCATCCCTAGCCTCACTGGTGTGTGCTCGCAGAGCCAGTGCACGTAGTCTGGTGTGGTTGAAGGGCTTCTCTCTTTGCTGCAGTCCTGTGGAGGGAGAAGGGAGTGGGTTGGAGGGACTTCTCTCTTTGCTGCAGTCCTGTGGAGGGAGTAGGGGGTGGGTGGAGGCCAAATTTGGTAGTGGTCAATTGCAGGTAGGTCCACTATATTAAGGACAGGCATCTGCAGGAAGGAATGAGGTTGGAGAGGTGAAAGGGCTTGATAGGATTAGGCAATGGAAGGCGGGGTACATTTTTTTGTAACTTTCTATTTTAAGATGAAGAAATTTTAAGCGTGTGAAAGCACCTTGATTCGAAGCCCTTGACAATAAAGACAAAAAACATAAGTAAATGCTTTCAAGGATGAGGAAGTCATAGAGGAGTGGATGGGGAGAAACAAAGGAGGAAGAGGGAAATAAAAGTAAAGACAGGTGGGAAAATGAGGTAAAATGGAGGGAGAAGTAGACAAAAGAGAACTGCAAACAAGAGCGCAGGCGGAGTGTGTTTGGGAGTAGCATATAAGGGAGACAGTTGAAACATGTGTACTCATTAAGTTTTCAAACAAGAAGAAACAAGCATTTGCAATGCAATAGGTCTCGCATTAGGAAAGTTTGAGGTATTGGTATTGTAAATTACACATTTTTTATTTATGTGTTGGTTTTGAAAATAGCGAAATTAATAGCTTTGTCATTTACAATGCCAATAGTTTTAACTTTCGCAAATGTAACACCTATAGCATTTGTAATGCAATATGTGTTGTATTTACGTGACTTAGATGTATTGATATTACAAATAACAATGGCTTTTATTTTTTTATAATTAATACTTAAATAAAAGCTATTGTAATTTATAATGGCAATAGCTTAAACTTTTGTAAATAAGTTTTGTGAAGATTATGTTCAATGTAATTTATTGTGACGAAAATCCAAGAACAGAAGTGAAATATTAACATCTTTTTGTGACATTTGTAATAAAGCTTGAAACATTGAGAGAACATATTTGAACCAGTTGTTGAATGGTTGCACAGATTGAGGCTGTGGTGGCGCTGAGTGATGTTGTGGTGGCGACGAGTGATGCTGTGGCGTTCAGTGATGCAGTGGTAGCGCATATTGATGTTGTGGTGCCCCTGAGTGATGCTGTGGTGATGCTGAGTGACGCTGTGGTGATGCAATAGATAGATAGAGTGAGTGCTATAGATAAATAGAGTGAGGGCGATAAATAGAGGGAGGGTGATAGATAGAGTGAGGGTGATAGATATAGAGTGAGGGCGATAGATAGATAGATAGATAGATAGAGTGAGTGCGATAGATGGAGTGAGGGCGATGGATAGAGGGCAATAGATAGATAGAGTGAGGGCGATAGATAGCGTGAGGGCGACAGATAGCGTGAGGGCGACAGATAGCGTGAGGGCGACAGATAGCGTGAGGGCGACAGATAGAGTGAGGGCGACAGATAGAGTGAGGGCGACAGATAGAGTGAGGGCGACAGATAGAGTGAGGGCGACAGATAGAGTGAGGGCAACAGATAGATAGAGTGAGGTGGCCTTGTGGTGGCCGTGGTGGTGGTGGACGTGGTGGTAGTGGAGTTGGATGTGGTGGTGGTGGAGGATGTGGTAGACGTAGTGGTGGTGGATGTGGGGGTGTTGTGGTGGACATGGTGGAGGTGGACATGGTGGATGCGGTGGTGGTGGATGTGGTGGTGGTGGTGGATGTAGTGGTGGTGGACGTAGTGGTGGACTTGGCGGTGGTGGAAGTAGACGTGGTGGTGGATGTGGTAGTGGCCTCGTGGTGGACGTGGTGGTGGACATGGTGGTGGACATGGTGGTGGTGGACATGGTGGTGGTGGACGTGGTGGTGGATGTGGTGGAGGTGGTAATGGTGGTGGAGGTGGTGGTGGTGGACATGGTGGTGGTGGATGTGGTGGACGTGGTGGTGGTGGTTGTGGTGGTGGTCACGGTGGTGGTGGACGTGGTGGTGGTGGTGGACGTGGTGGTGGTAGATGTGGTGGTGGTGGATGTGGTGGTGGTGGACGTGGTAGTGGTGGACGTGGTAGTGGTGGACGTGGTGGTGGTGGACGTGAAGGTGGACATGGTGGTGGTGGACATGGTGGTGGTGGACATGGTGGTGGTGGACATGGTGGTGGTGGACATGGTGGTGGTGGTGGATATGGTGGTGGTTGGTGTGGTGGTGGTAGTGATGGTGAATGTGGTGGTGGTTGTGGGTGTGGTGGACGTGGGTGTGGTGGCGCTGGACATGGTGGTGCTGGACGTAGTGGTGGTTGTGGATGTGGTGGTGGTGCTGGTGGATGTGGTGGTGGTAGTGGACATGATGATGGTGGTGGTAGTGGACATGATGATGGTGGTGGTGGCGGAGGTGGGTTTGGTGGTGGTGGACGTAGTGGTGGTGGATGTAGTGGTGGTGGTGATTGTGGACGTGGTGGTGGAGGTGATGGTGGAGGTGATTGGTGTGGTGGTGGACATGATGGTGGTGGAAGTGGTGGACGCTGTGATGGTGGACACGGTGGTGGTGGATGTGGTGTTGATGGACGTGGTCATGTTGGTGGTGGACATGGTGGTGGATGTGGTAGTGGTGGTGGACGTGGTGGTGGTGGATGTGGTGGTGGTGGATATGAAGGTGGACATGGTGGTGGACGTGGTGGTGGTAGACGTGGTGGTGGTGGTAGACGTGGTGGTAGACGTTGTGGTGGACATGGTGGTGGTGGATGTAGTGATGGTGGACGTGGTGGTGGTGGACATGGTGGTGGTAGACGTGGTGGCGGTGGATGTAGTGGACGTGGTGGTGGTAGTGGGAGTGGCCTCGTGGTGGTGGTGGACGTGGTGGTGGTGGAAGTGGTGGACGCTTTGATGGTGGACACGGTGATGGTGGATGTGGTGTTGGTGGACGTGGTGTTGGTGGACGTGGTTGTGTTGGTGGTGGACATGGTGGTGGACGTGGTGGATGTGGTAGTGGTGGACATGGTAGTGGTGGTGGACGTGGTGGTGGTGGATGTGGTGGTGGTGGATATGAAGGTGGACATGGTGGTGGTGGACGTGGTGGTGGTAGACGTGGTGGTGGTGGTAGACGTGGTGGTGGACGTGGTGGTGGACATGGTGGTGGTGGATGTAGTGGTGGTGGACGACATGGTGGCGGTGGACGCGGTGGACGTGGAGGACGTGGTGGTGGATGTACTGGTGGTGGTGGATGTACTGGTGGTGGTGGATGTGGTGGTGGTGGACGTGGTGGTGGTGGACGTGGTGGCGGTGGACGTGGTGGCGGTGGACGTGGTGGCGATGGACGTGGTGGCGATGGACGTGGTGGCGGTGGACGTGGTGGCGGTGGACGTGGTGGTGGTAGAGGTGGTGGTGGTGGACGTGCGAGTGGCCTCGTGGTGGTGGCCATGGTGGTGGTGGGTGGTGGACGTGGTGGAGCTGGATGTGGTGGTGGTGGACGTGGTGGCGGTGGACGTGGTGGTGATCTGTTTTGGTTGAGTGTTGTGGGTTTTCCATAGGGTTTTGACTCACTCATGCTTGGTTGGATAACCACTGATGGCAAACCTATTGCCAAGCTCCTCTTTTCAGGTTGGTGATCTCCAGGGTGTACTTCTCGATGATGGCTTTGTTGTCCTGTTTGGTCTTTTGCAGTTTGAAGCTGGCATCTAAGGAAAGTGTCTCGTAACATTATGGAATTCAGGATCAACGCAATGCGGAATTTGCTGAACTGCGGTGTATGTGATTTAGGGAAGGCTTTTGGTAGGGTCTTCATGTTGTGGCATGAAATGAGGGCTCCGTGGCATGTACAGTAGTTGGAATGGGATCAGTGAGTTATCTGATCATAGATGGGCTTGTTGAATCGCTGGTGCTCTAACATTGTCTCAGAACCAGGTTCAGCGTATTGCTTGCGTTGCGAACTGCACGTTAGGTGGAAAACCCCCACTGATCGCATGTTCACCATAAATAAACAGAACACAACGAAATAACATAATAAATATGTTTCCAAAAAGCAATTTTTTTTTCAGAATTAAAGATACTCACATGTTATGCTTACTACGTACAACTGTATTTATAAGTGGATATGACTTACCGGCCAGAGTGGCCAACCTTGAACCTGGGGAACCAGGTTTGTGTCTGGTGGGAGGCTCAAACATCTTGTGATTCTGGGCAAATCACTCTTTGTGCCTAAATGAATTTGTCCGCCTGTAATGCAACTGTTGCTCATCTAAGGGGTCCGATACTTCGGGTCGAGTTTGGGCTAAATAAAACAGCACGCACAAAAAATGTTGGTATCTTCCTGAAATTACTGATTGTTCCAACCGTGGGAGCTTTTAATAACATTATACATTCTTCCCATTACCAACACCACTTCTAGTCTCTGGAGCAGGACTAGTGTAACTGGCCACTATGAACAATATTTGTTTTTAAACTCAAACCAAGTTTATTTTCTCCTTGGGCACATTTTACTACTATTGTGTAAAAAGGATGGGAAGCACGAAGTTCTGACCTTCGGCACTGCAAGGTCACAGCCAGTTGTTATGGCCTTGTCAGTTATCAAGTCAGGTGGCAACTGAGGGAGAGGTTTTATCAGTAAGAGTGTCCTGCAGGACAACAAGAGTCCTCCCCGCTCTCCAAATTAATGAAAATGACCCCTCCTTAGTATTAAAGCTGTTTGACCAAAGGGGGCGTATTTGTGCATTGTTTGGGGGCATGGCACTAAATAACTCAAAGTTTGTTCTTAAAGAGACAGAAATGGACTCAGACGTCACTAAAAGTGGCTTTCACAGCGAGAGCTTCGTGATAACAAACTCTGCGGTTGTTGAATACTTTGGCAAACATGTTTGAGGACAGCGATTGGCGTTTCAACAAACAAACTTTCTATTTCCGGTCCCTCGGAGTTGGAAAGAGTTTTATTTGATAAAAACTTCAGAGGGCTGATAATTGATCACATTGCAGCAATTGATCACATTGCAGCATCGGGCTACAATAAAACTCCCTGAAATTGCTTGAGTGAAAATCTGGCGTGTTGCAGCCCAGAGCCAGCAGAGTACAAGGCGGACCACACTACGGCCTGTGTGCTGGGGGGTCAGTTTGGGGCATTATTCCATACCTCCTGAACATTGGGCTCCCTTTCTAGTCAGCGTGGGGATCAGTGAGCAATGAGGAGCCGGCGCACCCAGTCTGCAAATGTTTTCCTGTCACCTATCCGTTGCCAAGGCAACCCCTGCCATTAGAATAGAATACAAATTACCTTGGCTGTACCAGAGAAAACGGTCTGCCGACTCACTCTGCATGCAAACTGGAAATGAAAACAAGCGGACAGACTGCGTGACCGGGCATATAGGCGGAGAGAGTCCTGGGGGATTCTTGAGCTACAGGGGGAAATTAAGTAACAAGCGTGCGCACGCATGTTGCCACAAGAGGGCGCCGGTGTTCCATTTCTTTCTATATAGAAATCTGCAGATAAAGGATCCAAAAAAGAACGAGCGCGCGCCTCGCACTGAAGTTAAAGCTCTAGGCATTGCGTGGTGAGGGGCGGGGGAGCGGCATCCTTTGAAGTCTGATGCAGAGGCTCAGACAATTGGTGTGCAATGTGCGATGTGGCTGGCGATGTGCACGTGCCTGGCTCACATGAACTGTACCCAATCCGCAGTTTAGGTAGACTTTTGAAAGCCTTACTATCATCTCGACAAAAAAGCATTGCTAAAGCAATGCTGTAGTCGAGACCTAAAAAGTCCTTCGCGAAAAGTAAGCAGTGGAAGAATACAAGTCAGCCCAGTAAAAAGAGGGTAAAGAGGCTATGCTCCAGGGGAAGGACAAACACAAGCTAGGGCACTGAAGACATTGAACAAGAAGAAACAAGTGACAAGAAAGCCAACCAGTGATGAGCAATAGGCATGTTCTAAGTTCACTGTAAGTTCTAGGTAAGCCCATAGTAGGTCTTTGGCAATTAGACAACGCTCGCGGTCTGGTAAGCGAGACCTAAAAACAAGCATTGGCATAGCCAATAGGTCTCGCCTTTGGGACCTTAAGTGGTTAGTTATCCAGCACAATATCCTTGGTGCAACAACATCAAGTGTTGCATGACTAAACACTTATAAGGCCCCAAAGGAGAGCCCTATTGGCTAGGCCAATGCTTGTTTTGAGTGAGTGGCTCGTGTAGCTATGCCACTGTGAGGTAGAGATGCTGCAAGTGCTTTTACAGGAGCCCCTGTGACATTGCGCCTCTTCAAAATGTATCTGGGGTCTTGTGTAATACTTCTAGCCCCTATTCCCGCACCCAAATACATCCTTAAATGTCCCGTGTACAGCCGGGGTTGACACTCCTATTACCCCTGCCCTCCAGTGACACTTTACCCGTCATGGGGATGGTAGTGGGGGATGGTGGACGTGGTGGTGGTGGTGGATGTGGTAGTGGTGGGCGTGGTGGTGGATGTGGTGGTGAATGATGTGGTGGTGGATGTGGTAGTGGTGGACGTAGTGGTGGTGGATGTAGTGCTGATGGATGTGGACGTGGTGGACGAGGTGGTGGCTGACGTGGTGGTGGCTGACGTGGTGGTGGCGGCTGACGTGGTGGATGTGGTGGTGGCTGACGTGGTCATGGTGGTGGCTGACGTGGTGGTGGTGGACGTAGTGGTGGTGGTGGACGTAGTGGTGGTGGTGGACGTAATGGTGGATGTGGTGCTGGTGGATGTAGTGGGGGTGGTGGACGTGGTGGTGGTGGACGTGGTGGTAGTGGTGGAGGACGTGGTGGTGGATATGGTGGTGTTGGACATGGTGGTTGCATTGTGGCATGGTAGTGGTGGACGTGGTGGTGGTGGATGTGGTAGACGTGTTGGTGGTGGATGTAGTAGACGTGGTGGTGGTGGACGTGGTAGACGGGGTGGTGGTGGTGGACGTGGTAGACGGGTTGGTGGTGGACGTGGTAGACGGGTTGGTGGATGTGGTAGACGGGGTGGTGGTGGTGGATGTGGACATGGTGGTGGTGGACATGGTAGTGGCCGACATGGTGGTGGTGGACGTGGTGGATGTGGTGGTGGACGTGGACCTAGTGGTGGTGGACCTGGTGGTGGTTGTGGATGTGGTGGTCATGGTGGTGTCTGACGTAGTGGTGTCTGACGTAGTGGTGGTGGATGTAGTGGTGGTGGACGTAGTGGTGGTGGACATGGTGGAGTGGTGGGGGTGGATGTGGTGGACATGGTGGGGAGGTGGACGTGGTGGTGGAGGATGTGGTGGTGCTGGAGGAGGTGGTGGTGCTGGACGACGTGGTGGTGCTGGACGACGTGGGGGTGGTGGACATGGTGGTGGACATCATGGTAGATGTGGTGGTGGTGATGGACGTGGTGGACATGGAGGTGGACATGGTAGTGGTGGACGTGGTAGTGGTGGACGTGGTAGTGGTGGACGTGGTTGGGGTGGATGTGGTGGTGGAGGACGTGGTGATGACGTGGTGGTGGACCTGGTGGTGGTGGACGTGGTGGTGGTGGACGTGGTGGATGTGGTGGACATGGTGGTGGTGGACGACTATTGGGTAGGAGGGTGCTGGCAGAATGCGGAAGGAGAGGAGGATCTTGAAGGGGGCACATGGGAGAGCAGAAAGAGGCTGAATATTAGAAACAAAAAAGCGCTGAAGAAAAGAAAAAGCGCATGGCTGCCATTGTTCACTATTCGGCTTAGCAAGTGCAACTGACGCGCTGGTTTAATAAACATTATAAAGCAGCGACGGAAGAGAGGCAGTGACGGTGGAAGTGCTTCACGGCGTAAACAAGCGGTCTTCACTGTCTTAACTTTTCAAGCACTCGTACTTGTGCTTGTGGCGGCATCCACCTTGCGGGAACGAGCAGCGGCCATATGTTTGTAATTAACGTGGCCGCGCCGTTGCTCCCGCAAGGTGGATGCCGCCACAAGTGCGAGTGCTTGAAAAGTGAAGACCGATGGCTAAAGGCCCTCCTAGACCAGTGCAAGTGGGCTGCCTAGGCGAGGTCTAAAAAGGACATATTCTTCCTGGCTTAGAAAAGGGAATTGCTTCACTAGGATGGCCAGAGGGACAGAGCCAACCCATGTCGGCTTGTTCACAAAAGCCTCCCAGGTTAATCAAACATTTCGTGAATGGTGCAACATTAGCAATGTGGGGAAAAACATCTCTGTATTTGCTGATGCTAAAGAAGAGGCCCGAAGCTTTTATCTGTTTGTTATATGTATTTGTACACAAGAAGTCCTACATGCCCATCAGTTCCCACCCTGCCCTGGGCTATCACACAGCACTGAGTTGGGATCAGCAACACAGCTGACTACGAATGAGCTACTCTTTTCCAACTGATTACACAGCACTGAGTTGGGATCAGCAATACAGCCGACTACGAGTGAGCTACTGTTTTCCATCTGATCACACAGCACTGAGTTGGGATCAGCAACACAGTTGACTAAGAGTGAGCTACTGTTTTCCAATTGATCACGAGCCCAATTACATGAAAGATTGTGTATAACAATGAAAAATATAGTACCTCGACACCAATGATTCAAACACACAAACAGGAGAACACCCAAGCAAAATAGATAAATAAAAGATTCACTTGTCTATTACACTGTGGTGTGCCCTTTTAGGTACTAAATTTGATTTACTGTCCTCTGCTTAGGACATTGGTTGGCGTCATTTGAAGAAGCCATTACCTCTTTTAATTTATTTTGCAATTGGAGGTGGGGGCAGATAACAGTTGTTACTGCCCAAAAGTAGATGAGTACTAGGTTCATTAACCCTGGTCCACTAAACCCAACATCGAAAAAAAATGCACCCACAGTCTTTCATTATTTCTGCCACCGAAATGAGAATACAGCGACACAGTAATTGGTGACAGCGTTATAAACAGGTGTGATTTGCTGGGACAACCTCATAATTTCAAGGTGAAAATGCCTACTAGGCATCACTCATATATGTCGTAAAATGGGCCTATTAGGTTACCTCCTTAAATGTTAAATGCTTGGAATAATTTGTGATTATGCTGAACAGTAGCCATCGAAAGGTCCAGATGAGAAAAAAACTCAACATTGCAGAATGCACCGCAGATGAGCCCGCTTCAACTTGCTGCGAAAATAGCATCTCTGTAAATAAAAAAATATTTAAATCAGATAATGCTGGAGGATACAAGTACTTGTTTATCAATGTCAACCCTCGCAGGCACCCACACCAAACTTTCTTACCAATGAAGAGGGCGGCCATTTTCTTTAGAAGGCATTTATTTACTGGACGTAAAGGAGGCAAAGGAAATGAAAGGATGTCAATGGAAGATGCAACTGAGGGCAAAGGTCAGTAAACCAGCTACTCTATTTGTGTAGTTGGTACAAGGTGTGATGATGAAGGAAGTTAACACTACCGGCACTACTGGAATTAAGAATTCTACAGGCAGAACAGTATAAATGGTGGTGCCGCAGGTGGAGGGGGCGCGGGGAGGGTGGAATAATAAAAAAAGAAAACGTACCTGATGTTGCTTCTGCCGCCACGCGCCTCAGAGCTCCTCCTCTTCCTGGTCCCAAGAGTCCCTGGGATAGTATCAGAGACTCCCTGTGCAATCCCCACGCTACTCCTATGCTGCATGAGAGCAGTGCAGGAATTGAGCTGAGCAGGCTTGTTTAACGCTCACTCAGGCACTGGGAGTATGTGTGGTTTCTGCAACCCGGCTGTGTAATACAGTTGGGTTGGAGAAACCTAACTGCGTATGTCTTTTTGGCCAGCCGTCGACATGCACAGTTAGCAGTGCACATCACTCCACTCCCTCCCATGGCCAGGTCATACACACACTGGCTCAGCCAGCAGCTGAAAAATAAGACAATATTGTTTTATTTTTCAGCTGATGGCTGAGCCAGTGGGGCGACGCTTCTCCGCCATTGCAGAGGAACCACCCCTGGGCAGGTCCCATTTTATGGAACTCCCTTCTCTAACATCTAAGAGTTCTTCCCACGCTCTCCAGTTTTAAGAAGCCCTAAAACCCTATACACCTGAAACAGATGCTAAGAGATTTGTGTATGTGATGAACACCTTATTAGTGTCCACATTTATTTGCTCATGTATGATGGTATTGCCACGAAAGACTGCAGAAACTAGCAGCCTTCATTATTTATTTATGTTTAAGTATGGTCACTCAGACAAAAGCCGATGCATCATTTTGTGTAAGGCCTACTTCACGACAACCCAGGATAATGGGTTGGAGCCGCAGTCGCCCAAATCCAAAACAATGTAAAAACCTGATCTGGACCGTCCTACAAGAAATTACGGAAAGCAAGACGAATACTACTAACTGAAACCGTCGCTCAAAGTACTTGTAAGTTCTTCCAGTTATCACATGTATTCTTTTCCTCTTAGGATACATGCAAGTCTGAGGTATCCCCCGTACCATACACTGTTCATAGGTGTCCCAAAAGTGATCAGCAGACGCCTGCAGTAACACATCCTGGTATTGGGTGTCCTGGGGGTGAGCATCAGAAGCCTGCAGTCTAACTTAGTCATAACACATACAATGTAATATAACACATAGCACACTATCCAAAACTCAAAAAGTAGCAAAAATTGACATTTCTAGTCAGAAATAATATCTCTCGAAATATAAGGGTGCATTTGCAAAGGATTGTGTGTATACGAATGGCCATGAGTAGGTCATTTGTATACCCACAATCATTTTCAGACTACCATATTCATGCGAAAGTGAGTAGCAAATGCACTTATGAGCAATCTTTAAGAAACACCGAGAAAGGTTCCTCTTTTCAAATATGTTTGCTTCTGCACGGAGGCTAAAAGAATGATGATCAGAATGTCAGATATCATGAATGAATATTTAGCCCTAGAATGCCTCTATTAAGATTATGCCTTTTGATGATCTGGTCATGGAAAGGACCTAAACTTCTAGTAGTAAAAGATAAACATACAAAATAATAAATGCTTACTGAACTTCACAGGTTGGTAAATACAACATACTATTTTATGAAGTTTTTTTTACAAGGTTTTTTTATTTTTAACGTTGATTTTTAGCACACAAAAATATCAATATAAATAGTAACAGTAAAATGTTTCATTGCATGTAAACACTTATCTGCATTGCATTTCAAGCAAGTATTTAGTTATAATGTAGAATGTGCAGTTGTTCTTGGGCCACATATAACAAATCATGAGTTTAGCAATACTCTGGTTCATGAAGCCTCGGCGATATGAGTAAATTACAAATATCTGTGAAATAAAATAGAACAACTAGATTAATTCTGCCAGAGCTGAGAACAAAATTCAAACAAAAATAATGAAAATGTGACAATTTTGCTAAGAACAAAGAAAGTAGGGAAAATGAAGAGAAAGAATATAACGAGTGAGGACAAATGAGAAAGACTTAAAAGGAAGGAAGAAGTTAAAAGGAGGAAGAAAAGAACAGAATATTAGGAGGAACAATGGATGGTACAGACATGAGGAGATAAAAGTCTGTTGTAGGAAGAAATGAGAAAGAAAAAGAAAGACGGGGAGATAGAAGCGAACAGAAATAAGCAAGAAAGGGAGAAAAATAAGGAAGTAAAAAAGACAGAACGAGACAGAGGGAAAGAAAGAAACAAAGAAAGAGAAAGAAATGGAGGAAAAGCTCTCGCTGCCCCCTCATCTCTCCCGCGTTGCTGGAATGGAGAAGTGTTTCATTCTTGTGTGCTTTGTTTTTTTTATTTTCACTGGGCCTCTTGGAATAATCCCTTTTCTTTATCTGTCCTCCCAGTTAGACATTGTCCCGAGCCTTATTTATTTATGAAGGCTGGAGGTTAGTGCTACCTGCTGGGTCTAATTAGCCTTTCTCTTTGTGTTCCTCCCAATCCTGTCTGATTAAATGTACACATTTGTTTTACCTCCTTTCATGCCATCCCCGCTTCGTATTAAAGTTGTAAATTGCCTTTTCAGTGTTTTTTTTTTCTCAGCCTGTATTTGACGCCCTCTCGAACCCCCTCGGGTTTGCAAATTGCAGTGTTAACTTTCCAATCCCAGCCGGACGGGCTGTCATTCTAGGGCCCAAGTTCGCTGTTAGGGGAATGACAGCTACAAAGGACTAGTATAGCACTTACTGTGCACACTACTGACACAATAACGGAAGCTATGCCGAGGGCCAGTCATCCATTGCGGGGGAGAGGAGGAGAGACACATGTAACATTCCATTAACAGGAGGCCGTATGCATTTCTCAGATAATACTTAGTGGAATGGCTTATGTGGGATTCGGTTACACGTAGAGCTACACAGTAGGCACCCTACCCACCGAGTTGTCTCCCCACCTAATGACGTAAAACAAACGAGAGTGAATCATATTACAAAAGGGGAGGGGCTGAAGCAAACCACGTCATGAACCCCTTTGGTCTTGCTCACTAAAACTGTGCAGTAGGAACTTCAGAACTCTGAGCTACCTCGCCCCCGAGGGCTTCTTGAAACCCTGGAGTGGACTACCTTGTTAAGGAGTCAGTGTATCTTCGCCCTACACCAAGCAGGCGCTTCTTGTCAACGCTTGGTCTGCGCTCCACTAAGACGCCACATAAAATGCATATTTTTACAACATAGCGTGATACTGTTAAAAATACAGAGATGTCCGACCTTCCTTCCCTCTTTGCAGCTGTTACGGACATTGAGTCCCTTCCCCCCCACCGGACTAAGTTGCTGAACATGACCTTGTTTCCCCTCCCACTTTCCTCACACGAGAAACCCCCAACTGCCTGACACCGGGTCATTCACGTGGCTGGTGGACATGCCAGCGCCTTGAGCGCTTCCAGTTCAGTCAGCGCTACATGCCGCGTCCGTTATTTCCCAGGTCTTCGTGCTCTCTTAAAGTGGTCAGATACCAACACACAACACCGGCTCTTACGGAGGGACAGCCCAACACAACATATTCCATGACAACTAAGCGAACCCGCACGCACTTATCAAAGAGCAACACGTTGAGAAAAGTTGAGACGATTTCCACGAGTAAGGACCCTCGCCACAGCTGAGGGCATTAGTGCTACACACAAAAGCTCCCAATCACAATAGGTTTGTGTTACAGCGGATGCAACATTTACATACGTTAACGTACAGCACCGCCACGTACAGCAGCTTACAAAAGTGTCTAGACTGTTGGAATACAGAATCTCCCAATGACATTGAAGTTCTCTCGCCTATCCTGGTGGATTGGTGTTTTTGTTTCATGCGGTTCTGCACAAGCCTTCAACTTGACCTGCCCCGACTTCTGCTTTGCTCAGTGGCCCCTGCATGAGTGTGTGGTGGTGTTTACAAAACACGCACTTAGTAAAGGATACATTTCTTAGAGATTCCACAACCTCCTGCAGTCCTCAGCCGAGGCGCAGGGGGCGTCACTTGAGAGCGGGCAGTAACCAACTGGGAACGCCCACCCTGGTGACTTCAAGGGTCCCACGTAAAAGAGCTGAGTAACTTTCGCAGCAACTTCGCAGTGGGTGTATTACTATTAATGCCCGCCCCCTCCCTACCACTAACGGGGCAGTATACCAGTAGAAACTCAACAACTGGGCTAAAGTTTGCCACTGTCCAAAAAGTCACAGGGACAGCGCTGCTCTACTGTTGACATCGCGTGACACTGGCTCACTGACAGCCGGCTCTCCAGAGGAGCCTGTTTTCCTTCTAAGCACAAGTGGCAAAGTCAACTCTGCCTGACAGAGGGCCCCCTCCTTAAATCCTCCCCCTGGCAAGCCTACCAACCTCAAGCGCCCCAGCAAAGACCGTCCACTCCCGAGGCTTTTTGTCTTTTCTGTGGGGCCTTCCACCCCTAACTACCCCGTAAATCCGCACCGCCTTTATTTTATTCCCTCTCCAGTGTTCCTGTCTTCGTTTTTACGTTTCCCAATCATTTTCGCTTTTCTCTCTCTCCCTCTTCCTGTGTTTTTATGTATGCAAGCGTCAGGACGTGCAAACCCCTCCCTTTCCCTTCTGAATCTCATTAAACTTTTTCCCCCTCCCCTCTCAGCGCCCGCTCCTTCCCTGCTTCACTATCCAGGCTCCCACCCCCTCTCTCTTCTGTGTGTGTATGTATGCTTTCTCCCTCTTTCAGATCTGCCCTCCCCTTGTCCCTCCCCCCTTCCTCTCTTTCCCTATCTGTCAATCAGAAACCTCCCTTTGAACTGGGAGAAAAAAATCTCTCAGTTCCAACTTCAACTCAGTCAATCCAGGCGGCCACAGCTCTCTATCTTCTACAGCTTTTTATTTATTTCTCAGCTGGGGGTTGTTTTTTTAGGGGGGTGGGGTGTTTTTGTGCACCCCCTTTAAGTTTATTTGTGTTCTTTGGGGGGTGGTGGGGGTCAAGCTTCCGAACAGATCCTGGAGAGCGAGAGAAAGCAGCAAACGAGACACCCCCCTCAACAGAAACCAAGAAGAAGAGGGGAAGCCCTCCCTGCACCCCCTGATTTACCCTCCCCCTTCACAGAAACTTCAACTTCTTCTTTTTGCACAAGATTTGCAACAGCAGCTCATAGTGGGGGGTTTGTTGCAAAAATAAGCCAAGGGGCAGCGAGGGGGAAAGTTTGCCCTCTTTGGTTTCTTTTTGGAGGGCTCTTTTGCTTTTCCGGGTGGCTGCTGGGCTCGTCGCCAGGCTGCCCCGGGGAAGGATGCCGCAGCTGAACGGCGGCGGGGGCGATGACCTGGGGGCCAACGATGAGATGATCTCCTTCAAGGACGAGGGCGAGCAGGAGGAGAAGACCTCCGAGGACTCGTCGGCCGAGCGGGACCTGGCCGACGTGAAGTCCTCGCTGGTGCACGAGTCCGAGGCGAACCAGAACAGCTCGTCCGACTCCGAGGTACGGGGGCACGGGGCGCAGGTCCTGGCACTGCGTGGTCTCTTCAAGGGGAGGGGGTACCGGGTCCTGCAGCGCGTGCGCCGGCTGCAGCGGTGAGGTGCGCGTGGAGTGCCGGCTGAAAGTGTGTGCGCGCGCGGCGTGCTTCTTGCAGACGGGCGCTGCGTGCACCGCGCGACCCTGCTGCATGCATGCATGCTGTTTGGAATGGGTGCAGTATGCAGGGGGTGTCAGTGCGTTACGCTGCTGCGGGAGGTTAGCAAGGGGGTGCATGCAGGCATGCTTTAGCCGTGAGGAGCCTGCATTGGTAGCCGCAAGGGAGGCTTCTTTGGGTGCACGCTTCTACTGTAAGTTTGCGAGTCAACATTTAGCATGCCATCCCCTATTGTGCGAAGGGGGGTGTACTCTGCGGGGTAGTGAATGCGAATCTTATGGATGTAATGTCTTACAAGTGTTGGGCGAGCGTCCTGCATGCACACAGCCTTCGGCCAGGGCTATATACCCTCCTTGACAGTGCAGTGAGCGGCCTCTGATCCCTGCCTGCTGTTTCGCGCTTGTCCCTCTCTAGCATGACATGCAAAAGTAAATACAATTCTCCCTTTTATGGCAGCCCCTGCAACTGGAGCCTCTACCCCCTACAGACAAAACAAACACCCCTTTATGATACCCCTCGCTGTTCTAACAGGCAGAATAACAGCAGAATAACACCCCTTTGTGTTACCCCCTGCTGCTGCACCCGGCAGGCAGAAATAGTACTTCGCTATGACACTTCTTGCCGCCGTACCCTGCCTGGCTAAAGAAAGGCACCCCTTTCATCGCCCTGCCTACTGCTGTAACCCTCAAAAGCCACCTCGGCCGAACCTACAGTGCTCCTTCCTCTTGCACAGTTTAAAACCACTGGGACACAACTAACCTTTTATGACATCCCTGTGACTGTGTCCACCTGCTTTTGTAACTTTAGTGACTACGATTTCTCACCCTTTTCACTGCTCCCTTTGGAAAGGACCGGCCACATGCTTTATAAATGGAACGGCCCGGACACCTCCTCCCCACCACCTCTCATGCAGTTGCCCCCTTTCCTTTGCATCCGTGGCCTTGTGCTGCGTTGTTACTGTATCCTCCTATATGGGGTTGTCAAAAAGGCATTAATTTTGGGAGCTGTCAGCTGTGTTTTTAATGCATCTTTGTCTCTCTTGTGTTGAAAATACAGCAAAACACATGAATAAACCGTGGGAACTTTGTTTTGATAGCAAGCAGAGCCCTAACCCCTCCCCCCACGAAACTGTCAACTCCAAAGGTTTGCAACTTTGTATCTTCCGCTCTTTCTGCAATGCTTTACGTGACCTGACGAGAACCACCACGTCTTTCTGTAACAATAATGCGAAACACAAACTTTGTGTAGTTTTCTTGATGTCACCCTGCGATTCCTTACATAGGACTTTAGTTCTTGGCTAAGGAATGCATAGGTCACTGCAGGAAAAATAGTATTTGTAGAGTGCATCTACGGTCCAATGTTGCACCCATGCTCCCTTCTCGACAGCGCATTTATTCGTGGAAATGTACCTCGCTTCCTCCCTTGCGCGTGAACTCTCAGGCTGTTTGATATTGTACGCGCCCCTCCACCACAGGGTTGCCTGTGCTCGACCTCTGTTATTTTTAGTGTCAGCGGCCCTCACCTGTGGCCCACGTTTAACCCTTACTTCACACACAACATGCCATGAAGCAGAGCCCCATGGAAACGTTGTTAGTGGAAAGAAAGGTCCCCACCCTGGGGTGTGAATACCAGTCTGCCGGTTTCCTCAATCCCTCTCTTCCGGGTTACCCACCATGAACTTTTCCCTCTGTGAAAGGGGGTAGGCACCTCCCATTTTTGGCTGGCCTCTGTACACAGCATTCAGCGTGATTAAAACCCCAATTTACTTGAGCTGCTGGTATTTTTTGACCATGAAGGCCAAACCTTACACAGTTTATAGTCCCAAATTTACCCCATTGTCTTGACAGCTACTACATAACACACACAAAGAACTTGACACGTATTTTAGGAGTCACTTTGGACGTAGGAGTTTATAATGTATAAAGGGGTACTAACGTCGAAACCTTACCACCTACCTCTTTTTTTAATTACCAAATAAGTCATCGTACACTGCAGGTGTGTTTGGGGCTGCCTGTTTTATTAGGTCAACGACCGCCCTACATCATCAGTTTAAAATGCTCTAATAGAGACTGCTCATTTTTCTGGATTAAAAAAAAACAGCCGTAATTTCTGCTTATACGTTTTTTTTGTCTATTGCGCGTAATGGGCCCACTCCTTAACCCGTCTGTTTATTATTCAACCGTTTCCTTATGTCATAATACAAAGCATAATCAAGCCCCCATTCAAATGCATTCTAACAGAATACACATATAATATAATCCCTAAAACCCTAGTAGGTTGTTAATTTTTTATAACGTTGATTGCGCTGCTAAACATCCTTTAATATCATTTGAAATGTTTTTTTTTGTTTTGTTTACGTTAAGGCGGAAAGGCGGCCTCCTCCCCGCTCCGAAAGTTACAGAGAGAAATCAAGAGAAAGTTTAGAGGAAGGTGAGTCGCCAAAATAAGAGGAAAACAAATTGTTCTCCGGAAAACACACACATAGACGCCGGGTGGGGGACGATCGGACCTTTCGGTACCTTGCTGTAAAATGGGAGATCCTAGTGTGTTGTTTTTAAAATAAAGCTTGCTTACCCGTGTTATCCCTTTCCTCCCCGCCATGTTACAGCCGCGAAGAGGCAAGATGGAGGCCTGTTTAAGGGCCCGCCGTACCCGGGCTACCCCTTCATCATGATCCCAGACCTGGGCAACCCTTACCTCCCCAACGGCTCCCTCTCTCCGACGGCCAGAACAGTGAGTGCCTCGCCGCCGCCGCGCAGCCCCCCGCTCTTGTTTTATGTTCCTCTGGCTCGCAGGGGCCGAGCTAAACTTTCAACTGAGCTGTGTGTGCGCTGCTGCTAAACTTTCCCCCGGCGCCGCTCCCTGGGACTGGGGTTTGTTTACCTCCGCCATATTGTCCCGTACGCTACTTCCTGGTTTAGCAGGGAGCCTCGCTTTGCCCCGTGTGTCAATCTTTTCCTGTTTCCTTTCTTCGCCGCTCTCTTTTTATTTTACCTCTCTCGTTCTTTCTCCCACCATTCATTAGCACTCGTAGGTCTCAATGTGTGTCCTGCCCTTTTCCGCATGATTTCCCTTTTGCATGTCAATTTTTTTTTCTTGGTGGATTTTTTTCTCTCATTTCTTCTCTAGCTTTCATTCTCTTTTACCTAATTCCCCAAACATTATCTTTGTACGTGTTTCCTGATTTTTTCCCCTTCCTTCTCCTTCTGTTAAAATTATTAGATTCTGCTCCCATATATTTTTTCTTTCTACTTTGTTTTTCTTTTAATTTCTTCTGTTCCCTTTGACCTCGCAAGTATGATTCAGACTTACCATTATTATCTTTTTCTAATTATTTTACACTTCTCATTTCTTTTATCCTTTTACTCCTCCCATTTTTTTTCTTTTACTTCCGCCCGCACACTATCATTCTCATCCCTCTATTGCTGATTCTTTCTCATTTCTGTTTCACTTTACGCTAACATCTTTATCTTTTCACCCCATGCACTCATTATTCCCCATTTCCTGCATGTTTCTTTTCTTATATCGGATCATTCTTTATACTTACCTTATTCCTCCCCTTTCTTAACCTTTCAACTTCACAATATTTCTCTTACTTCCCCCTCTCTTTATCTAAAACAACAAAGAATAATTAGTTTGTCTGCTGCTGCACTGATACCCTTAATATTTTTATTTTAATGGGACGTTGGCATTCTTTTTTTAGCAGAATATGATAATTTCTGTATATTCTCAAATGTTAATATTTAATGCTTTACAGTGTTTTCCATCAGGAATGGTTCTTCTCAGTATTTCCTATAATTTCCTTAACACATTTCAGGTTTAAATCCCTTAAATGGCAATTTGTTATTTTTTTAGAAATAGTTCTTTGAATTTCCCAGCATGCATTTTAAAAACATCCCTCAAATACCCTAAAGGTGCAGCATTTGAAGTTGCAGTCAACTTAATCTTTTGCAGAAGCCTATTTTTTCTATGCTTGTGGGCAAGTATTTTTTTCACCACAGAAGTATCCCTCTACTTTGCAAGTTTATTTGCATTGTCTTCTTAAATTCTGTAATTTACAATTTGCAGACACTGCACTAAAATGTATTCATATTTTATTAAGTGGAGAGTTCAAAGTAATATCATTTTTATGAAACAATTTGGCTATAATTTTCTGCAGGTGTCTCTAAACTATGTACTTTTTGAACTGTACAGTTATGCATTGTTCTAATTGTGAACCAAATGAGTAGGACCTCAAAGAGGTATGCATGTTAATTGGGAAAACCATTTTACCCCATACCCACCTATTAAAATATACATAAAAAATAGCCATAATCGTCAGCTTAGAACATTCTGTCATCACCCTGTGTCTCAAAATTAACACTTTCACTTTGTTGCTTTTGTTTTATTTCTCTTTGATATTAATGTATTTATGCTTTTAAACACACCTGTCAATGCATCCTATATCCCACGGCCAGGCTTATTTCATTAGTTTTTTTCCTCCGGTCATCCTTTCTGCTGTCTCTTATTGTCGTGTTTGTCCATTCTTGTTTTATGAGCGCGATTCAAATCATTTGTTATTTTTTCTAAGTTTATTTGGTGTGTATTATTTCCAATTTGAGTTTTAAGTTGGAGATTATTGCATTTTTAATGTATATACCTGTTTTCCTAGAGTATGTCTTCCATGTTATTTTGTTCATTGGGTAAAAATTAGTACTTTAAATATTTTATGTATGCCTATGTTTTGTTAATTCATTCTGTGTGCTCGGTAATGATAGAAGCATCTCTCCCCCCAAACCCAGTCACCCTCCCACCTCTCCAAACACATGCTTTATAGGTAAAAGAAAAAGTATTCCCCAAAGGAAACAACAGTTTTGGTTCATGATATGAGATTTATATACAATAAAAAGCATGGAGACTGCTGAAAGTACAGAACACAAACACACTCTTGTTCAAAGTAAAGGAAGTGAAAAAATAAAATATTTTTTTATTGTCTGTTTACAAGCGATCCGTATCAGTACAGTACTTCTAAGTCAATTCTGGCTCTTGCATGTTAATGTCTGAGAGGATCAGAGAACAATGTGTAAAGCAAACTCAACAGATAAAATATGCTATATCATGAAATGCTTGTAAATGTTTTACTTCCCCCTTGAAAGTAACATGCCTTCCTTCTCCCTACTTTAAGTGGTTGACTTTTTTAGTAGTAAGCTGTTAGCATTATTGGTTGAAAGATAATTTATTCAAGGTTAATATTGTTTCAGTAGTGACTATGGTTAACTCAAGGGATGAGGCAATGGCTTTGGGCATGCACTTACTAGCCTGGTACTCATCCCTTACCAGTAGTTTGTTGCTTTTCTATCTGAAATACATTTTTCACTATGGCTCCCCCTTCTTTCTCTCCTTCATTCTTCTAATACCACCTTCCCCACCATCTGCATAGCACCTAGAGACCACCGTCTTTATGGTACATTTTAGAATTGCTCTGAATAATTAAAATATATGCAAACAATTTTATGAGTGAAGTGCCTGTGGAAGTGTTCATTCAAAGGCATGACACTGAGTACATTTTCCCTATTTTTTCCATTTGCCTGCACCCGTTGCAGGCCAGTGGCGGTATGTGCTTGCCTTCCCCTGCTAATGAAAGATGTTGCCCAGCCAGTATAGCACGGTATGAAATGGCACCTCTGCTGTTTGTAGATACACGATCAATACTAGTGGCTGCTGTGGGCCGGCCTTTTGAGATCCACAATTGTAAAACATTAAACACCAGGTCACACGTTTCATCAGTTGTCCAAAGAACCCGGGGAAAGGCGTGTATGTTGGGAGTTAAAATAAATACTCTTTAGCTTCAGTGAACTTGCACTTTTTTATCAAGGTAGTTGCAGTCAATATTTGCAGTATATTTGAAAGCTTGGTTCTGAAAATAGTGCTGGGGCGTGGATGCTGTTTTTTGAATAGCATTTTGATGAAAAGGTAGCCATTGTAGGACTATTATGTTTGATTTTGTGGTTGCTCTCTCTTTCAAAATCTTAGGAAAAGAAACTCATCAATGTCAAGTTCAACATAGGGCAGGTGGTGATGACAGAAACACTGAATTGGCTAAGTCTAGATTGAAGGATGAAAACGGGCTGTAGTGGGGTTTCAAACTACTATACTTTCTGTGCTGGAAAATGTTTAAAACCCTTCTACTGAGGAACTGGTACCATTTAAGATCTTTTTTCTCAATTTTCTTACTTTGTATATGTGGTTTTGTGTATTGTTAGTGTAGTGTCTATAGAACACCTTGCATCTTTTGCAGAAGTGCAGTTTGCTCCTTTTTCTGTTACGAATGGGCAGCAGTTATTGAAAAACAAAATCTTCTTTGAGCTACGTCCTGAAGGTTGACATCAAGCGTACACTTACCTAATTTTTAAGTATTTAAATAAACTGAAGGCTTTAGGCTACTGACCTTGTTTTTCCTTTTTTTTTTTTGCTGAGTTTCCTTTGGATTCTGCGATTAACATAAAAAAGCCGTACATTTTTTACATTAAGTATTTTGATATACATGATTTGGTTATCTGTAGGTTCTCCTTAAGCTGTAGATATGAACTGGCATGTGATCAGCCCTAAAATTAATATGATCTAAAATATTACTTATAATATCGATTTCACTTGCACAGGGTGCCCATTTTGATATGATATGGGTGAGGTGGGATGTGAAGTAAGGGCACAATTTGCCCACCAGCTGAAAATGTAACTTCAACTCCCATTTACTCTGTTTTAACCGGACTCTGCCTGGTCGTCCATTCTCTGGGTTTCTATGGGGAATTGTCAAGAGCTCGCCGCCACATTTATTTGTTCCTCCTTGCCGCACTCTTATTTTTTCACTGCTTGAAAAATGTCTAAATCTGTCAAATCAGACAAGCCTGGCAGCATTGATTTCTGCTTTTCAGCGTATGAGAGTGAAGAATTGGGGAGTATTACTAAATTGGCTTATGATGAATAATTTATACACTCGGGTTTGCACACTTTCATCTCTAATGACCCGTGAGCCCAAATAGAGTAACACATTTATTTGTCCGTGCCTTAAAATGGCATATACCTTTATCCCTGTGATAAGCTTTTCTTGGAGAGGGTGGTTTTGCATTTAGAGCCCACAATTACGTTTTGTAAAAAGGATACATGATATAGATATAATATGCACAACTGTTTAGCATTAATTACCTAAATGCATCTAAGATCCATGTGTTGAAGGAACAATTTCTATTTTTCTGAGCTACTATGGAGGTTGACCATGCTTTGGGATTTTATTAAGTGTGGACAGTAGCGTGTCTTCATTTTGTTGGGTAAATATGTCCAGGTTTATGTTGCATATCCTCTCACTTTAGGAATTTGTATTTTTTTCACCGTCAATTAATGTGCTCACAAATCCTTTAGAAAAGCTCTTTCCATGGAAAATTATTGGTCTCTGCTGGAACCAATGTGTTTTGTGAACAGCGCCGAATACAAGTGTATCTTCTTGAAATGCTGCAAACAAACAGCGCGGAGAGTGGCTCGCTTGTTAGCTCTTGTGTTCCGCGCGCAGACACCCAAGTGACATGTCAAAAGAGGAACATTCTGCTTTTATGTTTCTGTGTCGGGGAATGTACCCTATTTGCACAGAAGAGAAAGGAACTTGGTTGGGGGGCAGAGGGGCGAGGAAGTGGTGATTTGGAGGGGGGCCTGGGAGTTGTTGGGCCGAGGGGGTGAGGTGAAGGGTTAATAGTGATCTCTTAACAAATTGTTTTGACAACACTTTTCAGAGTGGCACATTCCAAGCCTTGGCGGTACATTGTAATATTTCAGTAATTACACAGGTCATTAGGCTCCCAAGCTGGGCTGTAACATTCTTTTCACTCTAAAAAAGGACAGGTGTCAGGCCCTGTCTTATGGATTGATTATGCCTTAAATATTTCTCCAGTATTTTCAATGGGTTTATCATTGCCCGATTCATCGTTTAATCACCTGCTCCTAAACTGTGATTTTGCTCTGTGAAGGACATAATGTGAGCCATGTTATCACTTTCAGAGACAAAACAGCAAATGTTTGCCTTGGCCCATGAGTTCTATGCGCAGTGCAGCGTTTTTACGCCTGACACACATCCACATCTTTAAGAATGGTATTGTTAAGGCGAACATAACCTGCACAAATCTCGTTTAGTTGTACAAAATAAAGTTACTGTCATTTTCACTGCTGCTCCATTCAACATAGCTCTTTATTTGGGTGACACTAAAGACCCCTCCTCATAGGGCCATTTCCTCTTATTTCCTCTATCTGCTCTTTTTGTTGGTTGTTCTTTTTCCGTATAGAGTTTCAGTTTTCTAATATGACTTCATTTCGAACAAACAGGCTGCAGTGGTTGGTCAACATTCCCTCCCAGGGGGCTACGAAAAGTAGTTACAGCAGAGAGTTGGGTTTCAGGGAGGCTGAAAAGCAATACCCGTCCATTCTGTGGGCGAAGCCTCCCAAACCGGTGCACTGCATTACAGAACGGCATTCGCCAAGGAAACAGAATATTTTAATAGTGGGCCTAATGGCTAATCTGGTCCTCTGAGGTTACAGGAAAGGCTTTTTTTGAGGTGCGCATGAATGTATTCACACATGCACCTTTTACACCGAATGAGACAAAACACCAAGATTAAAAAGAGAACGTAAAATATGTTGTATGTTATTCATGCAGCCTCTCGATTTCGTAAACACCCAATTTCAGTAGGGTGGTGCATTATAAAAGGATGGGAAAAAAAGTGAGTTTAACATTTCTGGGACTGTGTCCTAGCTGGATTTAAAATCTGATAAACTAATGATGCAGAGAGGGGAGAGACAGCTGCAGTAGTTCTGAGCGGAAACTTAAGTCTGGCGGAGGCTTTTCCAGCTGTCTCTGGAGTTATGTGGAAGTGGATTATTGGCATTTTAGTCGGGGGCCAAACTGTATTTCCCATATGTTTCTTTAAGCAGGAAGAAGCAGATAGTGTTGGGGGAGGGCAGTTATGAAGTCGAGCTCTGTAAAGATTTAAGACGGGAAAGGATTTCTACCATGTTTTTTTTGGTTTTTTTGCTCGGGAGTTGTCAAGATTTCCTAGTAAAATAAGAAATACGGTTTCCAGGGGGAAAAAAAACCCAGGAGTGTCTTCTTTCTATTTCGAATTTAGAGTGCATGGGCACGTGTTAATTGCCTAAAGGCAGCCCTGGGGGGAGGGTGTGAGGAATGATAGCAATCAATCCACGAATTTTCTAGATGGCTCTTTAATAATGGAAATGTCATTTATTTAGATAATACTTGTTTACAGAATTGTCTCGTGGTAGCTAAATAAGAGACTAGAAGTTAAACAGCCTTGTAGTATGGTTATTTGTGGGCCATGATGCCACGTCTTAAAATTATAAACCATGAGGTTGAGGTGTTTGTATATGTCATCAGAACCCTGAGATGACATTAGAGGTCCGTAATGCATGCTTATCTTTGCATATTTTCTGTTTTTGTTTCTTGTGATTTTCTTCTGTTTCTTTCCATGTTTCTCAGTCTATACTTCACGGACCATCGTTGACAAAGGTGACCCCCTCCAAACCCCCATTCATTCACTTGGGTTACATCATCCTAGTTAATCACAGGTCATAATTTAGAGGAGCAATGTCTTTGAATTATGGGTTTCCACACTATTGCAAATCGTGTAACAAAAATATTAGGGGCAATTAGTGCTCCTCCTTTTATTGACCTGTGGAAGGCAAAAATGTGGAGTTGGACATGATGGGATTTAACTCAGCGGCCCACAGCCTGCACATAGATGTTCTGCTGCCGGGTACTCAGTCCAATGGGCCATCTTGTCTTGAGTTGTTGCCCCATGCATGGCTCTGTAGACTGGTTCTGGGTTGAATGTTGTCCTTTAAGTGAACCAGACTATCTGCACAGCAGGGCCGGTCACAACTCGAGGCAACCCTTGCTGCTCCACTGCCCTTGTGCAAAGAGTCCACAGTAACTTTGCTGGCAGGCAGCTCGGGTCGTAAATCCAAGCAGAGTTTATTTACAGCTTATAACACTTACGAATGTTAAGATATTTGACGCCATGCCTGCCTTATAATATCCAAGGTCGGCAGACACCGGCAGTGGGTCAGGTTTCGTTCACTAATTATAAGCAATAATAAAAAGAGGATATTGGGGAGTGGAGAAATCCTGACAGCTAATTGATTATTTTGCGGTTCTCGTTTCTAAGTGCAGCTCTGCGTTTGTGCTCCATCCAAAGACATTACCAGGCTCTCCTATACTTGGCGCTTTTGCAGAGGAAAATTGAGCAGGGCTTCAAACCACTGTAGATCAGAGCACAAGACTGTGCATTGAACCTGAGGTCAGCTAGAACTTGCCTGAATATTTATCAGAAACCTGAAAATCCAGATTTTTGCTTCAGAAACAGGTTCTCCTTGACTATGATCTCTCCAGCCATGGGGACCCATCCACCTTCCGGCTGTCCCATTCCTTAAATTTGAGTTACTCTTCTTGTTTGGAGTACAATGGGTGGGTTTGTAAATATCTTGGAAGATTGTAGACTAGAAACTGGATGTACAGCACAATGCGGTCTGATTTAGGAGGGGGGATTTGTTGCCAGAGGAATGCAAGGATCCTTAAGGGAGAGCGTAAGGTTTGCAATAGCACCGGTCCGAGTTGCAAGGAAGAGCTTTAGCCAGAGGATGGACTCATGCAGAGTAGAGCCCTCGGAGTTCAGATGAATGCAAGGGCCTTCAATGGGTATCTTCTTCTTGAGAAAGCAGAGGCCTAGAGAACCTCAACAGCCAACACTCGGTGGCCTGGGTTACGCTTATTTGAAAAGTATACATATACCATCATTGGCCTCATTGCCATGTTGCAATACACCAAGTTGGAAAATCCAAATGTTATATAGTGAAAATGAAGTGTATTGAGTATTGTCATAAGCGTGCAGAGGTATTGGCGTTTTGCCGTATGCCTCTTGCAAAAATATATAAATGCAGCGCCTCAGACCTCTGCCCTAATTGGTCAGATCGGACCCATCTCATAGTGATCACATCCGATGACCATCTGGTGATTTTCACTGGGGCATAAGGGTAATTGGATAACAGTCGTAGTCCAGTTAACAGTGATCAGTTTTACTCCGGTTGCACCTCAATAACTCTCTCAGCAGAGATACCAAGAATTGAATGGGGTCAGAAATCTCTTCTCCCCCATAAGATGCAGGCTTGGTGCATGGAGGAAGTCAGTGTGGGAAGCTTGCCTTACTCTGATGAACTTTAGTCTCCTGTGCTCCCAGTGCAGCCAGGATCTTTTCATGGTGTGGCCGCAGGCCTTAATTGTAAAAGAATAAGTGACCGGACCCAATGTTTTCCTCAAACGTGGCTTTTAGCTCTGCTGAAAGTTGGGGATGCAAAAAACCTAGGTTGGCTTGTCTTGATTCCAACTCATGCCTCTTTCTTCTACCACAATACACTCCCATCTCCTTTATCCCACTTTCAGGTGCTTTTTCATTTTTGCCTTCGTTCTATGGCACTGTTCTTCCGACTTTTTCTTCCTCCTTCTTTCCCCTTTCCTACATTTTTTCTCTTTTGTCCTGGATCGAAGTCTGATGATGAAAAATAAGGCCCGATCCCCCAAAATGAGTGCCGGTGGGTCCCACCCACAACTGTTTGCTTAAATTAAGTACTGGGTGGCAGGTGCGCTGGCAGAGTTCATGAAAAACTACTGCTGAAATCTGCATATGAACTACAGGGCCCAGGCTCATATCTCGATGGGGTCGAGTTGGTCCATTGTCATTCCAGAGTCCACAGTTATTATTTAAGTTGGTGGCTTTTAACCTTTTGACTTCTGTGGACCCTCGCATGATCATTATTGGAATCCAGGGACCCCCAATAACATTATTGGAATCCGGGACCACCACTGAGTCAATTCTGGAAGCCAGGGATCCTGCCTAAGCAATTTCAGTGATGCACAAAAATACAGAAAGAAGCATTCATCAAACAGACACACCAATTATGAAATATATTTTATTTAATGCTAAAAAAAAATAAAAAAAACTATGTTTCTAATTATATTGGGAAGGTTAGAGCTTTTCATAATTCAATTGTGGCCACACACCTCCCATGCTGTATTCTGTTTGATGCACTTGCATGGCTCCCATAAATCAATCTGAGGATTTCAGCGTAACTTTTAGCCTCAAAGTTCATATTCCTTCACATTTACAGAACGCTTTAAAACTTTAATATTTTGCTTCTTTATTTATATACACTTTATTTATCTGGTAATATTCTTTTATTTTCTAAGAAGTCAGAGACTCCCTGAGTAGGTGTTGTGAACCCCCACAGGTTCCCAGACCTCAGGTTAAAAACCTCTGATTCAAGTCACAAGAGACTGTTCTGTGTATAGCGAGCACTATAGTTAGACAATATTTTTACACTACTTTTCAACAAGCATTTGGGAGCAATTCATTTTGTAGCACGCGCAGTATAAAATAAAAACCACTTCTTTATACTTCCAAGTTTGCCCCTCCAATTACAAGCAGCTGGTATACAGCAACTCTGTTGGCTTTGCTCTTAACAAGTCCTGCTGGTAGAAAGCAGTGAATTACAAAAGCATTATTCAGCCAGCACAGGCTACGTGGATGAAGCCAGTTTTAAGAGAACGACTGAGTTTGTTGGTTTCCCAGGGGCCTGTGTGTTGTAATTGCAGTGTCATTTGTTTGCATTATTAGACTAAGAAGGAAAGTCATGAGTGATTGTCATCGCTCATTTAAGAAATGTTTAATTTGAATTAATTTTAGCCTCATGATGCGCCCATTTCTCTAACTGAAAGGAGGCGGTGAAGCTTGGTGGCAGAACTTGGATAAGTAAATAAAAGCATATTTGTACCCATCCCATGACTAAAGTAATTAAGTAGGTTTCTGACTTTAAAATAGGTTTATGACGCTTAATTCCCTCAGCACAAAGAAGACCTAACAGTTCGGTAGTGTAATACTGCTGCAATCTCCAGTATAAACTTGTTTTTATCACAGACCGGTTTCTGCACCAGAACTCGCCTGAAATAAGAAAGTGATGTGAAAATCCACTAGTGAAAAAGTGGCTTGACTAGCTACATCAATGACTGAAAGCGGTATGATGATGAGCAGGAGGCCTAGTGCTGTGTCGGTGCACGGCTGTACTGACATAGCCCCCAGTGTCTTTTCAAATGTGTATGTAGCAAGCGAATATGGGATGGAAATCTGCACCAGCACAGAGGTTGCTGCTTGTGTACTGAGGCCCTGATTTAGGGTTTCGCGTACGGTAACTCCATCAGACACATGACGAATATCCATTTCGCCCTATCACCAGTGCATTATATCGTTATGCACTTAACATAAGGTGGAATGGATATCCGTAAAGTTTGTGATGGAGCACCATTTCACAAAACTCAAAATCAGGTCACAAGTCCCCAGGGCATAAATATGTGGAACTTGGTGGTGCGAAAGATAATGGGCAAAGAGATTTTGGTTTTGATGGTGTGGGTGGGAGCTTGAGCACCGATCCTGCCACCGGAAGAGGAAGTTCCTTGGAAATGGCAGACGAGGGCAGAAAGAAGAGCATGCCTATAGGGATTTGAGGGAGGGATGTATGTCACCAGTGGGTTGGAAAGGATGAAATATAAGAAATGAATGCGGGAGGGAACCTTGCATCAGGATTTTTGGCTGGGGTGATGGAGAATAGGGTTCCTGATTCTAGGGTGCGTGGGTACAGAATTTGATGCCATGCTTTGGCTTTGTGGTGTGGGGTAATAGAGAATGACATGTATAATTTTTGAGCGCAAGGGAACCAAACAACTCCAGATTGAAAGGGGGGAGCAGAATGTTACAAGGGAACAACTGGGATTGGCGTGGTAAGGGAACTTAGATCCATGATTAGAGGGTAGAAATCGAAAAAAGGGCTTAACACCACTGATGTACGGCTGGAGCCACGTAAGGGGGGCACAATATGACAACAGGGATTTTGAGAAATGCAGTTTGATACCAGGTTTGGTTACAGAGAAGCCACTCGAGATTTGAGGGTGGGATTTGACATCTGTGACAGACATATAGAGAAGTGTGTATATAAAAGTACAAATATTATCCACACTGTATTTAATGAGGTTATTGCAAGTCACTTTTGTGTTCGACGAAGAGCTCTATGGGGATTTGTAGTTTTTGGTACTTCATTCCATAATTATTGTCTTCAGTGGCTTTAGCACTGGCTTAAAAAACAGCACTTCTCACAAGTGATCACCATGATCATTGACTAAATCATTTGACATAAGAGGGACACATTAAATTAAAGAATTTACATAAATTCATCTTTTTTTCTAGCCAGTGCAGCAGACTTTCATCTTCATCCAAAAATAAAATTTTAAGTTCTACCATTTTTAACATTTTTATGCATAATTTCCTGTGCCACTTTCCAAGTGTAACTTATTGCTATACTTAAATTGTGCAAGACCGGTTTCCCTTAAGAACTCTCCTTATCTTTCCTTGAATAGAATGATCTGCACCACCAGCGAAAGGGATGGATGGGGGAAGTGGCCTGGCACTATGTGACACACACAACACACACACCAAACACACACACACCAAACACACACCCCACCACCCACCACCGCCTTCTCTCACCTGCCCTCTATTCTCTGCTCAGGTACACAGTGCAGGTACCTCTAAGCTTGGTATTTATCAAGATGAAGTTTCATAGTATGGCATGATAACTTCGGAGGGGAAGGGGTACTCTCTAAAATAGCCTCTAGGACCAGTAAATATAGTTGGTGAGCCTGTATACATATTTTAAGTTATTTTGGAATTATATGTTCCTAAGAGATTTTCAAGATACCTCTTCGAAACACACCTTTCCAAAAGGGAGGCCTGGCATATACAATATGCATTGGTCAGTGTGACTTCGGATTTATGATAAAATCAGAGTTTCTTGCATTACTGATAACCGTGGAGAGATTGACGCATCACTGTCTTGCATTTGTTTCTTTGCTCTCCTTAGTAAGTAAATTTAACGGTGAACTGATATTAGAACTGTTTATGCTATGATATCCGCCACCCATTTCTGATGCGGTTGACCGGGTTGAAGATTTGCATCCCAGCTGCATGAAATTACCTAGCACTTAGGCTTCTCTGAACTTTTGTGGCTGGGTATAGCGAGACATACAAAACCAAATGCTTTGTTTTCACACAAGTGGGCAAAAAGGCAAATGCATTCCATAGGGCGTATCTCCTCAGTGACTTAAAGGGATCCTCCAACATGGACATGCTTGTCCAGCTGTAACGTTTGCGATCAAGATAATCGAATGGTTGAACAGTTTGGAAGGCCACTGCTCGAAATTGGTCCTGTACTCTAGGTTAGTATTTGTTGCACCAAATGAGGATTACTGGTCATCTGTGGGTTATTTATAAATGTGGTGCTTGGTAGTATGTGATCCTTTGTTGGAGGCAGGGACAAGAGCCTTGTGAAGGAAAATGTTGCCTCCCAAAAATGTATTGGCCATCCAGGAATGACCGGAAGGTCAAATAAACCATGGCTAATGGCTCCTGCCATCGACTGCCATCAGCACCCTTTCCCTGTCTCCTAAAAAGGGACAATAATGATGTCTGCCATTTGAATCCATTGTGGGCCTTGCTTTGAAGAGGAAGTATGGGTGGTTACCTTTGCAGCTGTAGCATCGAGGGCCCCTCACAACCGCGGGCCTTGCCATGTCCTGTCCTGCTTCCACGCCATTGTGCCAGACAGGAAGTGTTAGCCATTATTGCATCCAGAAGGGGGTTATCTGGGCCAAGAGGAAGCCGCTAATCACAGGGAAAGAGCGGTGCACGTAGCATTGTTATACATGCATTTTCTGCAGTCTGATTGGTTGCGGAGTTGTGGCCTTTTCTGCTTTGTGCTATAGTCTGGCAGTCACAAAAAAAAAGAAGAAAAAAAATTCAAAATCATTCCCTCTTCTATCCCTCCACTATCCTTTTCAATCCAAATAGCTGACTAACCTATCCACCACTCCTATTACTTTCATAGTTCACTGTACTAATTTACCACTAATCCTTTAAGGGTACTAGAGTAATGTGCTGCTCACCAAAAAAGCCCATCAACGCCTCCTCAGGGGTAATAAGCGCTATATAAATGCACTTACAATACAATACAATTTAGAAATCGAAGTGTATTTATTATCTTATTGCCACAATAGTGGTGCAGTCCTTTTGCCTGAAATAACATTAATTGAACCATTTATTTTATTGTAACAATAAATATGAACCCCATCATTTATGTGGACCAACTTTCCATCATTGTAATCACTTCCCTTTACCAAGCATATTAATTACTATCATATTTTAATAATAGTGTTAACTACATAATAATCCTCTCTGTTGTTGGAAGACCCTTCCTTTAGCTCATCAAATAACTCTACAAGGAGTGATGCTGCTTTGAATTTCTTTAAATATTAATTTGGTAGAGGGCACATGCAGCCAAGCCAGTGCTTCAGAGTACTCTGGGTGGGGGGTTCTAGGTGAAGGTGAACAGTTAAGGGCATGTAGATATTGACAGGATGAAGGACGGCTCATTCGAAGAGGAATACCAGATTTTAGGTTGTGATTGGCGGTGAGCGGGGGAGAGGTTCTCCACAGAGGGACATTCTAATGCTAGCAGGTTAGATTCTGGAATTAGCCACATCTCAGGTTTTGCACATATGATGCAGGGCCAGTTGTACCCCATCCATTCTTTCCCATGTGAGAGGCAATCAATGACAGCACAGCAGTTTCCCCCATCCCTAGTATCTTGACATGAATCTGGGGACCATCAGTGGTGACAGCTAATGTGTTGGTTGCTGAACATGACCCTCCCTTCCTAGTGCGTGGGTAGCATCACTAGTGTAAGCTATGTCCCATGAGCTAGTTGTGAGCTCTGAAATTGTAGAAACAATAAAGAGATTGAAAGTATTTAGAAATCATTGCTGGTTTTCTTTCAATATTGTTTCAATACTTCGTGAACTTGCAAAATATGGCCATTTAACAATGGACTCGTCCGAAACTTGGTGTTTATATAGAAGCCTGATGCTCATATAGGACTTTAAGGCTCATGGTAGCCTAAAGGAAAAGTGCATTCACACACACACTCCCTTTTCCGTTACTGAGATTTTACTTTGCATTTGGATACAGTTCAGTGCTTAATTTGAGCTAGTGGTTGCCAATGATGCCACCGGCACAAATTTTTGTGGACTGGCACTTATTTTTCTGCATTACAAATTTGCGGAGTGCAAGAGAGTGAAAATACACTAAGCGGAAAATAGAAAACCCGTCATCAAGGTGGAAAGCAGAAACGAGCAAGGGTGAAGTAAAGGGGCGGGGAATGTCTGGTAGTGGATTAAAGAGGCATGAGGTGGATTCAAGCTGTTACATTTAATAGCACCAGTCACAGGCCTCTGAGCAGAGTTTGGGCACAACCCAGACAAATGAAGCACTGGCGGGCTCCATATTTTTAAAGAGAACACCAATCCGTGTTTTATATTGAGAACTCTCACTCCGGCAGCCCATACAATCTCCTAGTTCCCCATGTCCTTGATTGTTGAACCCCACACCTCTGATGAAGCCATTGCTGTGTGAGCATGAAGCACCGTCCACACTGCTGCACTTGGCCACCCCCTTTAGCTGCTAAAGGAGGACTGACTGCCATGAAGCAGTAGAGTCCAGAGGTCTCATTTTCACACCACCCCTGCCATGTGCAGGGACGGGCTGAAACTGAGCCACACTGGCAACAGGTTGTTCCTCCTTTGCACAGGAAGTCCCATATGAAACCTATCTTGGAAAATGAATGTTCCTTTAGGGCTTCAGATAGTGGGTATTTAACACTGCGAGTTGGACGCCTCTGGCCTTGTTGTGATTGGAGGAGGTAGCAGGATCCCTTTCAAAACAGAACACAGAGTAACTAAATGTAACCAAATTATATTCCAATGTCTAGGGTAATATTGAGAACCAACGAAAACATTGACACCCCCACCCCCCTTTAAGCAGTTGAAAAAACAGCCCTGCTACTTCATAGAATCCTTGTCCATTAAACCCACTTGCTTCTTTCTGTCTTGCTGAGATACTGTCCAGGACTCCCGAGCCGCTTCCTTTGTGAAACAGGCCCTGTGATAGCCCCACATGTCAGTTTGTAAATACATCCTGAAACAGTGACAAATGACCTCACTGCAGTGGATTTTAAAATAATACTGGGCTGTAGCAAGTTAAAAGGGACACGTGTGTTTCTTTAAAACAGACATTCATTTTAAAAATAGGAAGGCGGTAATATCAATTAACAGCTGTTTTAGCCAGGAAATGAATACACTTGTTTTGATGATTTCCATAACTTAAAATTTTATTTTTCCTCCGTTAAGCTTCTTTAATGTTATAATGCGCAAAAACAAAGGAATGTTAAGGGGTACAAGAAATGTAGTAATTAATATAAATTGAAATTGCACATTGGGCTTTTCTCTGTAAACAGTAATAAATGATATGATAAGAGTCTTGAAAAAGATGTGATTTGTTTCTTGGTCCGAGTATGGGGCTAAGAACAGTCCATGTGAAGAACTTAGGTTTACAGTTTACTTTAGGGTTTGTAGCAAGTTTTAAAAACAGGCAGCATGTTACCAGGCACGCAATACACAGGGTTATGTTCCATTGTTCCTGTATAGCTCACGGGATGCGGCGAACCCATAGCAAGGAGGTTCATGATCGCTCTCCTTCTGAAGCTAGCGCAGTAAAACTCAGAAATGAGAAAATAGCCTCTTCCCCATTACGTACTGTTACTCCATTCCCCTACCTCTTCATGCTTTTGAATTGAGTACTTTTCTCGTAAAGATTTGTCAGGCCTCCGACTGCATCTTTCCATCTCCCGCATCAGCGGTGGACCCACAGGCAATCTGCCAATCTGTGAAGGGCTGCATTAGGGGGCCAGCTGTAGAAGCTGTGGACGTTGTGCAGAAAGTCTCCTGCGTCCCAGAACACCTTTCGGGCCTGCCCTCGTATCTCACTGCACCATCATTTTGAACTCCCCCCAGATTCCCTTGAGTGTCATTCCCTCACTGCCCCCTTAATTATGCACCCTGTTCCCCTTTGTCCACCTGTGCCCATTCAGCTTCCTGAGACAGGCTACCATCAATGCACTATTGCTCTATTCAGTACTATCCTAGTAAAAGATCAATCAGTCCATAATCACTCAATCTTGTCAACTCCTTTCTTGGCTCCTTGTATCGTTTTCCTTTATTCCCGTTACATCTTTTGTATTTGAAGGTGAATTTAGGTGGTGATAAGAACTATAGAAATCAACAACAGAGCATTGGCCTGGAGTTTCACAGACGTTCATGGAGGTTCTAGCCCTCTCTTTGCATTTATTACGATGAAGGGACTCTAGCATACGCACTTTCAATTCTTCTTGATGTTGATGTGTTGCGTCCAGTGCTGCTGCTGTCCAAGAACACACTGCTTTCATTAACATGTCTTGCTGTAGGGCCGCTTGGTGCATTTTTTTCCTTCTGGCTTTTTGTCCTTTTTCCAAACTCCCCTTTCCTGCATTCACAGTGAGATGAGATTTAGCTTTACTTGTTAAAACCTTCTGCAGCTGCTCCTTAGAGCAGATTGGTTCACCGTAGCGCCTGGCCAAGTGAATGCTAGAAAAGGTAGGGGAGAAGTGTTAAAAACGAAATCATCAAATTTAAAGTTGCAAAATGTGAAAAATAAGGAGAGTATATAATCAGGTATTTAATTGTAATTGCAGCATTTTTCTTGCTCCATTTGTAGCTCTGAAATCATTGATCATCTCAGGAAGTCAAGTTTGGAAAATTGATTCAGTCAGATAGTGAGACAAGATGGGAAATACCAAGCAATAATATTGACAGTTCATATAGCTTAGAGCTAAAAATCTAAATTGTCTTTCCACTTAACAGCTCAGTGCTTCTCATTTTATCCACTATCGAAGGAAGAATAGCTCATGTCCATGCAGACAAGACATGTAATCACCAAGTTTGCAGACATGTCTCTGTCTCACTCGGCTTAGATTTCACTTAACACATTTTTTGTTGTCCTTTCGCTATAATTTTTTCCACGTTTCTGGTTGTGTTTTGTAGTGACTAAAAAATTAGGATAGTAACGCAGGGCGCATGAATATGTTCATTATAGCACTGAATATCCGGAGCCATCCAGGTGGGACATTTAGAAAGAAGACAAATCCCATTCTTACAGCAGCAAAATATATGTCCGCATCAGGGGATTTTGCGTAAAGATCACGATTCAGAAGAGTGATGGAAAGATAGGCACAGACCTTCAACGGTAAGGCTATCATGGGTTCTTTCGTCACATTGACTCTTTCGTTTAGCTGCACTTACTCTTCGTCCACAGAGATCACATGCAATAACATTGTACCAGCTACACGGCAACACTGGATCTTATGCAGTCGCCGCATATTGGGTACTTCTGGCTAACCTTAGGTCACATGTGCTAGTCACATACCAGCTACTGTTGTCACGTGCAGTAGAAGTGTGCCAGCTAATACTGACCAAAGCTGAATCACGGGCAATAGCAGTGTACCAGATACCACTGACCTTGGATGTCACCACTGCATAAGACGAATGTAGATCGATCCGTGCCTACTAAGAGGAAAGTGCGTTAGAAGGTAATTTTCTAAGAATAAGATGACATGTAACTGACAGACTACTGCTTCAGGTTGGATCATGATCTGAAATCTGTGCCACTTCTGCATTTTAAATCCCATATTGTAGCTGTGATTTCGATGTTGGCATTCGGAGTAGGGTGACACGCTTGTCGTTATTGTACAGCGTCCAGTTATCATGGTCACAGTTGGAACATAACCGCATAAACACCACACAATAGCTTAGTGTTTTAAGGAGCCTTCTGCAGAGATCAACGCGTAACCTGATAGTCACAGGTTTTATTCCAGGTAGAATGTACTCCGCCTTTTCTACTAAGCTCGATTGAGTGACGACAGTTGCGTTTGGTAATGACAATGACTATGCTAACAGAGCTGCTGATACGAAGCCTCGGTATTGTTTGGTAATTGATTACAGTTACAGGTATATTGATAAATATTGTAATAGATTATCCAAATTGGCATATATCGGAGATTATCGATAATGGGTTCATGTACACACCTATACGATTAATGATTAAATGTTATTTACATATGCAATACTTGTCTCAGAGAACTGATGGCCCTATATTTTGGATACTCATAACGTACAGGATGATTTATATTAAATAATGAAAGTCTTATTGAAGCTGTGTTTTTTAACATCTCATTCAAAAATGTCTGGCACTGTAGTTAATCTGTTATGAGACAGAAGTGTTCTGCTAGGGGGTACATTTCTCAAATTAGTCAGGGTTTTTCGACAGACAGATTTTTCTAAGGTTGTTTACCTTTGTAATTCAAAGATTTGCAGAGCTGTCCGTGTTTAAGCTTTGACATTTGAGGAGAAAATAGTTAATTCATTTGAGACGATTTAATGAAAATATTTAACCAGGCTCTGACTTCTTAAACTAATGAAATGTTCTCAGAGCTGGACTTTTGGAAAAATTCAGCCCTCGGATCCCTGCACACCCACACGACCCTCCCCCTTTCCTTCTTCTGTGCTGATGACTGGGTCGACACACAGGTCTCTGTGCCCTTTCCTGCTGCCCTGGCATGCAGAACGTGTCGAGTCTTTATCGGTTAAGTTGGCAGCTATAGCCTGGCATCAGACAAATAGGCCTTGGGGCCTGCTAGGCATTAGGAGGGGCACAGCACGTTTGCATAGCTTAATTAGTACGAAGTGTAATTCTCCATGGTCTGCCAGCAGGACTAATGTTCAGGAAAAGCGAAGTCGTTCTTTCGCAGCCTTCAGTTCTGAATCTATAAATCACTCGCATATTTGCGCAGTGATTCAAACAGAGCCGAGACCTCTCCCATCTCCACATGTGGTAAATGGCAGAGCCAATGGATTGCAGATGTACAGTACGTAGCGATGTTATCTGGCCCCCGCTGCTCCCCACCCGACACAAGTGAAAGTCAAAATGGAGATTGTTAGGAACAGATGCATGTATATTTACCGAGGAGGAACAACCTGATTTTATCAGCTAGGAGCAGGCGATTAATCGCGTTCATAAATTATAGGATCTGGTTTTAGGCTCTGTTTGGAAGTGAAATGAGGGGTTTACTGTACCATAACTGGTCTATGAGAATTGTGGGAGCCAACAGCATTAAATGTATGTAGTGCAATATTGTAGGTTATCGGGCTCGTCCTTGCCAAAGACACAGGCCTTCTTTGAGGCAGGCTTTCCTAATGCTGTCTTTAAGAATTGGTTATTGAGATGATAGTGACTGATTAGTTTAATCAGAATGTGAGCACTTAACCATATCTGTACTTTTAAACCAGAAGGCATTGCCAGTACCCATGTGTTAAACCTTGCGGTTTCTGGTTGGCTGGGACACATCGAAGCCAGGAAGATTCCATTGTTTTAGATAGGATGAGTACGATACACTTGTCCAATAACCTGTGCTCACCCTTGGGTAGCTTGGCACAGAGCAGGCAGGCTTATCCTCAGAGTCAAAGTGTAAAGTATTGGCACAACCCCCATCCTCGCAACACACTGTGTACGCTACAAAAAGACTCCACACCGTATGTATAAAAAACTAGTCTTTGTATTACACACACATTGAAATCAAAATGACAAACACTTTGGATATATACTTTTTACAGTTATATGCAATTGTCGAATTCTTCTATTAGGAGCAGAACAGCATGAACATATATGTACGAGTCATACTATATACTAGTTATAAGTATCCACTTGCCCCGTTATCCATTGTCATACTTCCCGAGGTGTTCCTGATCCAAGCAATAACTCCCACATCAAAAGCGACAGAAACATATATGCAGGCTGTTCAGAGGTATTCCACTTTTCCCCTAACATATTAGCCTAAAACACAAGCCCCTAGTTTTTGGCTGTCTAATCACGAATGCACAGATGTACCTGTCCCCCCAGCACACACATGTGGATTGGAGACAGGCCGACAGGCACACAGAGCCACAAGCACAGAAATGCCCACTTTCCCAAACTGGTATTTCCACACTAGTAATGTCGAGTCCACTCACACCACCAGAGAGGATTTGCCATTACTAACTTATCGATATCAAACACTATTCTGACACTCTTCTGCACATAGGAAATACAGCTCAATAGTCTCCACAGATCCCTCGCATCAATCTAATTTGTGAAGCAGGCCCTTCCATACCCAACACACCATCTGGTGCCATTCACTATCAGTGCATGTAGCGCACACACACACATGCCCCATCTCTTCTCGACACTGTACCCTGCCCACAGACAGTCACCGTGGCAATTTGCTTTTTAAATACCAAGCCAAGCAGAGTAACAGTAACCTGCACACACAGGACTCACCATGGCAAACCTTTGGCACATTTAAAGAGCTACCTCTGGTCGTGGCACAACCAGTGCTGCAGGCAGACAGAGGAGAATTTGAGTTACATGCCTGAGGTATATGTCTTACCTCTAGACCAGGGACTTACAGCTAACTCAAATCAGCCAATCATGTTTATACCAATCACCAATATGTATATGACAAGCACAGCACTTTGGCACTGAATAACAGTGTCAAAGTGCTCAAAGTTCTAGCCAGCTAACCAAGGTCCAAACAGGAGGCCAAATGCCAAAAAGTTGGGGGAGACCACGCCAAAAGATGCCAGGTCTAGCACTATGTCTTCAGCGATATCTCTGAGATGGTGATTGTTTTGTGGGAGAGGTGTGGCGCCACGGCCAGGGCGACTGACGCTGGAATCTGGGGATCAGGGTTCGATCCCCGGCTCCGGCGGCAGGTTAACCCAGCACCATGCGACTCTGGGCAATAGCTTGCTTAATCTTCCCGACGGCCCCCAGCGCCTAGAGACCCTAACGGGTGATTGTGCGCTATACAAATGTGGATTATTATTATTAGGAGCAGTGTTGCTGGTTGCAACAGACTCCTGGAGTGATTTTGAAGAGATGTGGATGATTTTGGTGTTCCAGAATATACATTTCTCTTGTGTTGCTGCCTTCTTTAAAAAAAAAAACTGTACTTCTCACCTTATCCCCACAGACTCAAACAGCTGTACAAGCTGTACTCGGTGAATGAGTCTGTTACTGGCAATTGGTGGTAGTGCATCTTGGCAAAGTCTCTTTGGCAGGTTTATGCTAAGATATAAAGATATTTTTCCTCCCCATCCCCTTTAAGAACCTTTGTATTTTGCTGTATGTACAATGGGAACTTGTTGAACACATAAGGAAGTTATAAAAGGTCACAATTAACCCCACCGATAGTGCTGGCTTGCGTTTTCCCTTTTTACATTCAGGCATATTATTACCTCAAGGGTGGATAGTACATTAAAACCCATTGGCCAACGCCTGTTTCATTTATTGCAGTGAGGTACACTGTTGTGTTCTATGGTTATTGAGTGTTTTGTGTTGTTCAAGGAAGAGTGTGTTGTGTTTGATGGATTGGACAGGGTCAGTATAACGCCAGCTGCTGTACAATATACTGATCTACCATGCAGCGGCCATTGCTTAGATGTGTGCATCTTTGTATTTAAGGATATGTTTTTGGGTTTCTCTGTTTTGCAATAGTTGGGCTAAACAGGGATCATATGCAGAAAAGGTGTAACGGCATAAATGTGTTTTAGGTCTGTATTACGACTTGTGAAAGAAGGCTCTAGACGAAGCTCAAAGACACTGTTAACCCATGACCAGGATCTAGCAAGCTGGTTTGCTCTACTTTAATGGGTGGTGGGTGTTCTCCTAGTTTTCTTCTGAGTGATGGATATCTATTCGTCTTCTCATCTGTGTTTTGGTCTTGTGCTGGTGGTAGAGGTGTATGCTCTGCTGGTTGGATAAGTCACCTGCAGAAACTACTGATTTGTCTCCTGCTGTACATGGTTTCAGTTTAAGTGAAGATCTAATCTGTTGGCTAATTTACAGTACTATTTTCAGTTTACATTTGATTGCATCCTTGAAGACTATTCCTGCTTGGTTACATCAGTAGGTTGGCTGCACTGTAGTGTGCATGGCTCAAGTTCTGGGACACTAAGGAAGCACGTGGTACGTAGACACATCCCTGTGTGATGGGCACACTTGTGAGGTTCAGAATAACTGACTCAAAAGGAAGTTCAAGGAAAAAAATTAATGAAGAGTCCACACGAAGATTTCATCATATGGTTGATTTTTAGTAGTTCACAAGTTCTTGTCTTTTAAGCGTAAACCGCTCCTTGATAAAGGACTTCCATTAGTCCGAAATGCATTGGAGCATACTCCGAAAACTTTGTTGGATTGCATTCAATTGTTTGGCGTGATGTAACGCTTTAAAGACCAGAACTTGTGAACTACTAAAAATCAACCATATGATGAAATCTTCGTGTGGACTCTTCATTAATTTTTTTCCTTGAACTTCCTTTTGAGTCAGTTATTCTGAACCTCACAAGTGTGCCCATCACACAGGGATGTGTCTACGTACCACGTAGCACACTCATCTCAAGCATCAGTGGACGCACTCGGCCAGTTGCGTCGCCTGTTGGAGCACCTTCATTCCTTTTTCAGCCCATCATCAGCTTCTCCATTAACCATTCTCTCAATTTGATGCTGTGCGCCTAAGCCTTTCTTCACTTTGACACTAAGGAAGCAGTCAGTAGATACCTTTTGTGTCTGTGGTAGTTCTAAAGCTTTATGGAGGGTTTGGTGGTTCAACTCCTACACCTCTGTAATGAAAGTTATTCCTGCACCAGTTACTCAAACAAGTTCCCTTTCTTATCCCTTTTGGATAGTGGTGTTTTGGCTTTTGTAAACTTTTAGCACTGATTTCTGTAATTCGTAATCTTCATGACAAGGAATAGAACAAAATGAATAGGGTTAGGCTGAACTAATGATCAAAGAGGTTCAACACCATTTGGGGTCCTTGTAATTAACAGTCATCCTGCATTTTCCATCTCTTTTAGTTTTCATTAGTTTACCAAGAATTGGTGCTAAAGGGGTGTGTTTGATTTTAAGGGGAATTTTAGGACCCCAATAAATAACATGACCTTATTTTTAGAAGGTATACAAACCACATATCCCTAATTCTTTTTAGCTGCACAGTTTTGAATATGGTTTTATGAAAGAGTGAAAGATGCAGCTAGGAGTTATGTGGCACTGTTTGTCAAGTACTAATGGCAATATTTACAAATTTGGTTCTTTGCCTGCCTTTGTTTCACACTGACATGGCTGCCAAGTAAGCCTCTACCGAGCCATGTTCATTGTGCCATGAGTTTTGCTCAGAAACATAATATCCACCAACCACACTTGCACATAAAAACATTCCAATTGCATATTCAGAGAAAATGAGGTTGATGGATGCTCATATTCTCCTTACAAGCTGTGCCTGAGGAGCAGGGTTCATTTCAGAATTCCTGTCCATTTATGTACTGGCTTTGTGTTTGCAGATCACTGGTACATTGTATGCTAGCTTTTTGGACTTCTTACGTGTGAAATGTTTTTTTAGTGGTTCATGCATTGTTCTTCGAAGCTAAGTTAGTAGGCTGTTTTAACTTGTTGTCATAAAATGTGGTTATGATTGGTTTGTGTCCAACATTTGGTTCCAGGTTGATTTTCAGGAGAATGTGGTTGAGGCATTGGACGGGTTCAGAAGTGTCAGGTTTATAGCCGTAATACTGAGGTCTGAAATCGAACTGGACCGTCTGTAGGATGGAAATAATTGTAATCCAGCTCAGTGATTTTGAGTACGCAGACCTAACGAGAGAATAAGAGCAGTGGGACATCACGATACTGCTGTACAGACAGGAATCTGATCACCAACAATAAACTTCCTGGTTTTCTGTCAGAAAATGTTGGATTTTTTTTATTGTCATCTATTGAATGTTTAAAGCTGAAACCCTAAGAGGGAGACTATGCCCTCTGATAGATATGCTGATATGAGAATTCAGTGTCTATTTATGCAAGTAAAACGTCATGGAGAAATTAGAATGTTATTAAAGTCATATTAGCCAAGGAAACTAGATGAAAGAAATTTAAAATTAAATTATAAATACACATTCCAAATTCCACTATTTAGTAATCGGGGGTGTATTGGAGATCTCATCAGTCCAATGTTGCCCCCATATTTTTTGCTTGACTGCACCATCCTCGTTGTACCTCAACTGAGGATCGAGGGCTGTAATTTTGCCCCAGTCCTCTGGGGGTTTCACTTGTACTGGATCAGATTTTCAGACCATTTACATCCAAACTGGTAATAGAAGCGTAACATGGCACAGTCAGAGTATGTTTAGTTGTGGATATAGTTCAATTATTAATGTTGCACCCCTTAAGTTATAGAATTGTGTATTTGGGCAGAAGCCCCTGCCGGGTTCTTCACCACTTTTAAAATGGGTCCTGAGAAACAGACACAATGTTCCTCCTCTCGCCTCAATCAGTCTTTTGTGTTGGTCTGCCAGTACCATGTGACCCTACAAATAGGCATACAAAGTATTGTTTCCCAACCTTTTAAATTAAGTCTTACTAATAAATCTACAGTGGCAACTCTGGCCTTTATCATTTCAGCAGGCTATGAGGTTCATCAAGCTTGTCAAATTTAATTGATCTTTTGATATTGTCCCCAACAGTATCCTTCATTAAAGTCTAAGTATTGCTGCCTGAACCCCAGCCGCTTACCATGGTGAAAGGTAGTGTAGAGCATCATCCCATTTCTGAGCATTTCCAAAAGATGGTAGTGTTAGGGTCCGTCTACGCGTCAACTCATTCTGCAGGAAAAATTCCATTTTGTGGCTAGGCTGCGGGCTAAGGGATAGGACTCTACGTAGAGATGCTGATGTCTACGCGGAGAGTCACACACTGATGTGCATCAGCTGTACATCTCTCGTTTGACCACATGCTTAAAGTGCTTTATGATAGAAAGGTAGCTCAGACTAAGTACAAGATCAGGATATCATGGAATGCCATTGACCTCTGGTTGCTGTGTGGTCACCTGTCTCAGTTACTCTTTAGCCTCGAACTATAACATATGGGTAGATCTACTCTTTGAATCATCACAAGATAAAAAAAAAAACAAATGTCTGCATTAACAAAGAGGTAAAATGAAGGTGAAATAAATCTTAAACTGTAAAGACTCCTATTAGTAAAGACTCCTATTATAATGGTATTAACATTAGATGAGAGTAAGAATAGGTGTACTGCCATAGTAGTACCTGATGTGCACCAAAAAGGAGGATTTATTCTTGTTTGCAGTGTCATCCGTCTGGCAGTTTTGATCATCTCTTAAATCCAGTTGGTTCCTGACCAGTACTAGACAAAGTGAAATGTTGCAAATACATGTATTGTATTCATTCTGTGGGTAGAAATAGCAATTTTGTATATCATGACTATTGTTAATAGTTATAAGTGGAGTAAATGGATTTATCAAGGTGGAAACCACGCAATGTCAGCACTCGCTTGTGTCGTACATGTGACATCACAGGACCTCAACAGGCACTATACCTCTGAGCCGGATGGCCTGGCAGCCGCCTTTGGCACGCAGACCATATGAGGCTTCAAAATAGAAAAGCTGAGGAAGGAACAACGTGGTTATTGTTGTTACCACTAAATTACAGTTGGGTTAACCGTGGCAGAGAGACGAAGTAACTTGTCCTCGTTCGCGCCCAGATTCTGAGCTCGAGCCAGACTTTGAATGTGCCAGAGATCCAGACGTTCACGGCTGTGCCAAGCTAAATGCATTTCTTTGGGTGACGGAGCCAGTATATCTTAAGATTTAAGCAGTGTCTATTTGCTATTTTATCAGAAAGCCATTTTTATCATTAAAATAACAATGCTGACATATTAATGGGTAAGAAAGTTTCATGATGGCTTTTTACAAATGGATAGTTTTTGGCAGCTTCTCTCTCCTTTTTTTAAGGCTTCTTTTGAATGTTTCTGGTCTATGCGGATTTCAGCCTAGAAATACCAGGAGCCACCGTGGATAATAGCGCATTGACCGGCTATAGTATGAGGACATCACAGAACCACGAGTGTTGAACTCTGAAAAAGAGGAGGTCAAATGAAAGAATGAACTGTGTGAGGAATACACACAATCACTTTTTATATCTAAAAAAACATACATTTTTAAAGAAGATTGGAATGGAAGTGTAGACACAAGGCAACCCCAAAAATAGGACCAACAGCAAAATATTGATGCTAATTAATGTTTTCATGTGCTTGTGAAGAACACATATGCCAATGACTGGCTCTTTTCGGTGCCAGTATGGACAGGACAGCAGCACCAATTACTGAGCAAAAACTTTGTTGTAGAAGAGCATTCCATTAATGGAAGGTTAGTTTGACTGTTCTGCCTGGACATACAAATAATATGGGCTGTTGAGAGCTTGATGCCCCATCTAACTGTACGTGTAAGAGTCATGGTTAAGAGATTGAAAAAGGAAATTGCTTTTGTAGAAGACTACATGGCAATGTGAAGAGCTTTGGGCTTTACACACTGATTTAGAAGAGCTTCCCGAGGCTCCCTGAAGAGGTGTGGCGCAGCGGCCTGGGCGATTAACTCCGGAACATGTGGGGCTCACGATTCGGTCGCCGGCGACAGGGTAGCCAAACACCATGTGACTGGGCAATAGCTCGCTTAATCTTCCCGACGGTCCCCAGCACCCTGACACCATCGGGTAATTCTTTGCGCTTTACAAATACTGATAATATTATTATTATTAAATATAGCGTAGAAATGTTCTGAGTTTTATTTTGCGGGTTTTCTGCCACATTTGCCATTCATAGGAGATGTCTCAAAATGTATGACGACACCCGAAATTGAGGACTATTGTTGAATTAACAGGAAGAAGGAGTAAAGATACTGTAGATTTGTTCATCGCCTTACAAACACAGAAATTCCTTCCTAGTTTACTTACTATTTAACTAAACCGGTGCTCTCCACTGTGTTAACTCTGGCATGTAGTACTATGAAATTGGTTCAACATGGAGGTGGGAACTTAACAGGTGCACAAGGCCCCCCCAGTTCCTCCCTGATTTGGAAGTTACAGGCAACTCTTGCACATATTGTTGGTGCTGATGTTCCGACAACAAGGGGCATGAAAATAAAATGCAACCACAAACGCACATTCGCTAGTTTCAATGCTTTGATTTCCTCTTCGCCTGCCACATCCCCTCTCTAGCACCATAGACTTTTAGCCATCAGTGTAAGGGAACGCTAGCAAACTTGGAAAGCATTCTTTCCTATTGAGCTGAGAAGATTTGCTCCCATCTCTAAGGTTAGCTGTGAAATGCCACAGAGGGCCTCCGCATCACTCCGCAGATGTCCTGCAGGGACTCAAGCGAGCCAAGTTTCCACCAGGGTGGATTTTTATAGCTTCAGGCTTCCCACACCACCTCTCCTCATCTTTCCCCTTCTGTGCGGATGTTCCCCTGGTTGATTTCCGGGTATCTTCTTAAGCTCCCTTGTGCTGCCTGTTTAGACATAGATTTGGCTGACTGACTGACACAGGTTTTGTACATGGCCAGTTCATGCACTTGTGAATAAAGATAGCGACACTGCTTGCCACTTCTGTCAACTTTAGCGCCCCTGCCTTGATCTTTGATATAAAACTAAATGAACAGCATTGTATCAAACAGTGAAGCAAAGAAAGAGGCTTGCCTTTGCTTTTTGTGAAACGTTAATACTGACTTCACAATGAAAAATAGCAGCAGTTAGACAGATTAGGACATCAACACATTGGGTAATGGGCCCATTTATCAAGCTGCCGCGTGCAGTCGGGCACACCCCACGAAGGAGAAGAACTGGCTCTTCTCGTTGGTTGTGGGTGCTGTGCTGTCTTAAGGTGTTGCCAGCGGGCAGCACATGATTGAGTACAGTGTGGTGGGAATGAGCAAAGTTAAAGGGCATAGATGGTTTGCCCCTACATCAATGAAACCTTCTGTCCATACACTAACATTTATTGATGGGAGTATCGTGAATACTGTCCCTAAGTCCTACAACCGCGCTGAACAACATCTTGACAAAGCCAGAACAATACAAGGTAAATGGAAAGAAAATTGAACTTTGTACTATATTACGGTCAAAAACCCAACCATACCCAAATTGTTACCATACCCAGGCTGAGTGTTCATAAGCTAGAAACAGAACTGTCTCAAACAGATCTAATGAGAGAGGACAGAATCCACAGGCAGCTTGACCTACGGGAATATCCGAGAGGCCTTTTTTCAAAATCAGTCTTGATTAAAACCTTATTTGTTACTATCCTCATTCTGAGACGAAAAATTAAATCAAACAAGAAAAACCTGCATTATACCTGGAGAACACTAGAAGTAATGGACGGGGTAGCATGATGCTTAAAACAACGCAGCCTTGGAACTCGTACTGATATATTACTTTTTGTGTTGAGTAAGCCTACTGATCATCTCGGTGCAGGGTTTTTGTTTCTATTCTTCTCACCTGGAAAGGTGTCCCCGTTGTATCTGCTTTGTCCCTGATTCTGCGTTTGTCAGAATGAAGATGTTATTTGTCGCATCTGATCTTCAGGATATGTTATTTATCGGGCACGATAAATAGCATCTGTTTTGAGTTTTTGGAGACTAACATGCAGATTGTGGTGCTTACACTTTTCCCCTGTAAATTTACAGCAGGTTTAACCTTAAATTTTAAGAAGGGTGCGATATTTAACATACCTGGTAAGTACCAGATGCAGTGAATATCACCCAACTCAACATTCCAATCACTGCGCAAACAGGGCTTACTCAGAGGTGGGAAAATTATAACCACATTTGTATAAGGTAACCCCTACACATTCAGAACAGAAATCTTGAAAATGTTGCACAGAACTGAAATCCTGCATGCTGTCTACTTATTTAGAATGTAGACAATCTGAATTGAGAAGCCAAGACCTTTTAAGGTTATTAGCAGTCACATCCACCTCCTGCAGTGCCAACAGTGAGAGAGTTTGGTGTTAGTCTTTTTCAGAATCCACAATATATATGGTCTTTTCCACTTTCTTCTTGAGGTCTCCACAGAGGTTACTCTGCGGCTGAAACATCTGCTTCCAACCCTTCCAAGAGCAAAGTCGACATTTCAGCGATTAAAGAACTTTGTGCCCTTCATAGTGGCTGTGGGTATGACCGGATTTTAATGTGTGCTTATTGGTGCAAAATGGGACAGAGGTGGCTTATTTCTGCGATATAATATTGGCAACCACTGTGGAAAATTAAGAGATGTTGCAGTAAATCTAACGTATTGTAAGGGTTTCCGAATATTCCATTCTATGCAAAGGTTTTGGTTTCCTGAGAGTGGAAGCAGCTTAGTTTAGAACTGCATCTAGTTCCAGAAATCGCATCCCTTGGAGAACAATAACAGGGTAGAGAAGGTGGGGTCAGAAAGAGTGTAGGGTTTGAAATGCTCAGTCTCTGGTGGGAGTTCATTGGAGTGTGGGAGGCAGAGATGGGATGTGCTAAAGCATCAGCCAGCTAAGTCCTTACCACAGTAGAATTACTCATGAATAAGATGTGAGCTGGGGCAGTATGAGTCTGGGGGTGACACTCACTAGTAATCTGCATCTTTGGGAAGTATTGTGGACATTTGAACCCTCCTCAAGGCAATTATGTTCTGTAGAATTCTATAAACGGGGAAGAGATTGGGTAGACATTTTGTTTTAGTAATTTTCCATCTGCTTTAAAATCCTCTGCTTCTTTTCAATCACAGTATAACATGTACCATGGTATCATTAAAATAAGTCCTGTGGGGAAACTGCAGAATGAGTCAACCTAATATATGCATAATGCATATCTGGCAAGTGTCAGTTCACTAACGTAAGTTTCCAAAATCCCTAATTCACAGAAATGACATGAAACTTGTGAATTACAAGGAGGGAGTTGCACATTTCTAACATATGGAAATGCTATAATTCCAATGTACCTTCAAAATATGCGATGGCTTATATTTTGGCCCTATTATTCCATTACAGGGCTCTTGTGACATTTGCAAAACACTTTGTGTTAGTCCTTTAAAAGTTACCCAGGACATGAGGAAGTGTAGGAAAAAAATCGAACCGCTTCGGAGACTTTAAATTGTGTGTATGTATGTGTATCGGTTTGTGTATGTACATACATCTAAACGCATAAAAAGTGCAGTGAAAATGTTTTTGTAGACACAAATTAAAAGTGCAGTAGTTCTTACATCTTCATATTTTTTTTCATCCTTTTGTTAAGGCAGTGGGGGAGGGCTAGTAATGATGACTTGAACTGGGATGAGGATAAATTGAGTGTGTATTGTCTGCACTGTCACAATTAATTATTCATAAAACCGCTATTAATATGGAGGCGATTTTCCAGAAATATACTTGGTTATCAGGTGTCCGTTCAATTTTAATTGACAGAAGAGATTCCTGCGGTTACCCGGCTTACTGAGTGCCCGGAGGCAATGCAGGGTTGGTGGGAAGAAAGGCCTGCATGAGCCTCCATTCAGCTTTGAGTCGCGCGTTAGGAGGAGGGGGGGACTCAATGGACCCGATGAATAGGGGGACTTGTTAATGTTGCATTCTGTATGCTCGGAACCAGAAGCCCCTTCTCTGGTGAGAGGGCTCTCTGGCCAAGAATTCTAAACTCGCGGGGAGGGAAACCTGTGGATGCACAAAAGTTGTTGGCATGGAGGGGAGTTTGGAGGGGGAGTGGGTGAGGGATGGTGGAGGCGAAGAGAGGCTGAAAGAAAATTGGGTATAAGATTTCTGCTGTTATTAGTGCCTGGTCGTCTCTCTAAGCCAGTCTGGGATGCTTGCTGAATCCTTGCCGGGTCGTGCAGTGGCAAGATCCATGCAAGCAAGTGATTCGCCAGCAATGCCATGCCCTCATGCATTCTTCTTAAAAATGGCTGGTAATACTGCAATGTTGACCGTGTGAGTGTGTGTGTGTGTGTTTGTCTGTCTGTCCGCAAGTGCACAAACTACTGTGCTGTCCTGTTAAGACATGTCCATAACTTGATGTTAAGATACATATGATGTAAGTCATGTTTATGCCCAGGCAGTTGTGTCTTTAGCCATAGGAACAGGATGCGGGCATTCAGTTTGTTCGTGTGATGCATCGGTTTGGCATTGAGTTTGCAGGTCTTGGTCTCTGTGGGTTTCTTTGCTGGTGGTGGTTATTTTGCTGGTTCACTGGTGCATCTCCTATTCTTTCTGGCGTCCAGTAAAGAATAGTGGCCAGCTCAGCCAGTGGCAACACCTGGGCTGTGATTGCTGCTGGTGCATCTTAAGCGAGGCCTTGACCACTACGTGTGTCCAGTTTGAAGGGAGCACGTAGAGAAATAGCAAATTCCTATGCTTTAGATTTTCATCATATGTTAAACAAGCATTTACAATGCAATGGTTTCGCCTTTGGAAAAGTTAGAGCTATTGGCATTGTAAATGACAAAATTTGTATTTATGTGTTGGTTTTGAGAACAGATAAATAAATGGCATTGTTGTTTACATTGCCATTAGCTTAATGTCTGCAGTCACTCTGCAGTCACTCTGCAGTCACTCTGCACTCCCTAGCACTCCCTAGTCACTCTGCACTCCCTAGCACTCTGCACTCCCTAGCACTCCCGAGTCACTCTGCACTCCCTAGTCACTCTGCACTCCCTAGTCACTCTGCACTCCCTAGTCACTCTGCACTCACTACTCTGCACTCTGCACTCTCTACTCTGCACTCTCTACTCTGCACTCTCTACTCTGCACTCTCTACTCTGCACTCTCTACTCTGCACTCTCTACTCTGCACTCTCTACTCTGCACTCTCTACTCTGCACTCTCTACTCTGCACTCTCTACTCTGCACTCTCACTTTGCACTCTGCACTCACACTCTGCACTCACTAGTCTGCACACTCACTACTCTGCACACTCACTACTCTGCACACTCACTACTCTGCACTCTGCACTCACTACTCTGCACTCTACACACTGCACAAAGATCCGTTACAATTAAAATAAAATAAAACGATGTGTAAAACATTATATGAAGTAATCGTCCTCGAGTTTTTCTAGCACCCGATTCTCTCCCTTCCTTCCCCCTTCTAGCTCCCCACCTCACCTTCTGCCCACACTTTTTCAGATTATGGTGTGAATGGGTGCAAGTATTTATTTTACTTAATGCAGTTTTATATAGCGTAAACTTTTCTAGCACCCGATTCTCTCCCTTCCTTCCCCCTTCTAGCTCCCCACCTCACCTTCTGCCCACACTTTTTCAGATTATGCTGTGAATGGGGGATGGCGGGCAAAAAGAGATGGGGTGAAGGAGGGACGAGGGGGTCGTAGGGAGGGGGGTGGGGCGCCAAGGACGGATGGTGGACGTGGTATACAAGGACGAGGGAGGGATAGAGTTATTGGGTGTAGGGATAGGGAGGGTCGTAGGAAGTGGGTACGGAGGGAAGGGGCCGGAATGGAAGGGGGGAGATGAGGGAGGAGATGAAGAGAAGAAACGTCAAGAGAGCTGAAGGAAGGGGGCCGGACAAGCTGGCTGCAGAGGGAAGAATGGCTGAGTGAAACCGGGTAGTGGAGAGAAGGAGGGACGAAGTGAAGGAGATGCGAGAAGGATAGGATGAGAGGGTTGGAAGGGAGCCTGGCTGAGGCTCGGCAGGGGCTGGAGCTGAGTGAAACCGGGTAGTGGAGAGAAGGAGGGACGAAGTGAAGGAGATGTGAGAAGGATAGGATGAGAGGGTTGGAAGGGAGCCTGGCTGAGGCTCGGCAGGGGCTGGAGCTGAATAACAGACGGGATGTAGCGGGGGTCTGTGTGGAGTGATGGAGGGGTAGGTGAGGTGAAGGGATGTGAACTGAGTTCCTCCTTAAATGCTTTACCAATATTGTACTTTCCCCCAACTATGCAGTTCTGGATTAAGGGCGCACCGAGGGGGTACAGTACAGCTCTTGCTGCCTTGGAAGGAATGCTCAGTACCTGTTGATGCGCGGTACACGCGGGGTGCGGGGCGGGCTCTGGATGCTGGTCTTGTCGAGCCGGTCCGGCTTGGGGCAGACGTCCTCTCTGGCAGGCAGATTCCCCAAGAGGCGGCAGCGGCACGGGGCGGCCTGTACTTAAGTACAGTGCGGCTCTCGGGTGCGGTGCGGCCTCGGGGACAGGTGCGGGGCCAACGCGTACACTTCAGGCGTACGACACGAACCTCTACCCCCGGAGATGTTGTATGGTGATTGCATTACTGATAGTATTCTAACAGACTGTGACACTGGATATTTGTTAAAGATGTTTTTTAAGTTTTTGGATTTGAAAACATGATTGCTTTTATGCTTCAGTGAAGACGATGTATTGTTCTTTATAGAACAGAGCAAGGTTAAGGAAAGTACACCGCATATGCTAACCCTTGCACAGGTGCACAAGCTCACACGTGCAAAACTAACTGCAAACCTTACATAAATGGAAGTAGGGGTTAAGAAGTTCTCACCAGATTTCTCGGGGCCGATGCTCTGGGTGGGTGTTGCAGAGGGCCCGTTATGCCCGTGGTTCTCGGTGGGGGTTGCAGAGGGCCCGTTATGCCCGTGGTTCTCGGTGGGTGTCGCAGACGGTCTGTCGTTCCCTTGGCTGTCGGCGGGTTTTGCGGACAGCCTTTTGTGCCGCTTGTTCTCGGTCTGAGCGCTGCTGGCACAACCCATTGCTCGCTCGTGAGGAACACAAGCCAAGCGGGAAGAGAAACGCAACCCGGCGAAGGAGCTGTGAGGTAAGAACAGGCTAAGCGTCCGGCTGCACGAACCCCTGCTCGGTACAGGTGGAGGCCGAGCGTCCCAGGCCCCTGCAGCACCGCCTGCCACTATGCACCTGGCATGCCACAGGCGCCGGAAGGCAGGGGACGGCAGGCGCGAGGACCTCATGGAGAAAGGACTAAATGCACCCGGAGACACAGGCGCCAGGTGAGACGAGAGACTGCAGCCAGAGACACAGGCACGGGTCAGGAGGGAGACGGCAGCCTGGGACACAGGTGGAGAAGGCGGACCGCATCCAAAGATACAGGGTGAGAGGGCTTACAGCAGCCTGAGGCAGTCACCGGATGAGAAGGGAGAGTTTAGCCAGAGACATAGACAAAGCATGTCATAGTAAAACAAGCACCTACGAGGACACGGGGGGCGGGAGAGGACACGGACGGCGGGAGGGGGCGGGAGAGGACACGGACGGCGGGAGGGGGCGGGAGAGGACACGGACGGCGGGAGGGGGCGGGAGAGGACACGGACGGCGGGAGGGGGCGGGAGGGGGCGGGAGAGGACACGGACGGCGGGAAACGTGTACAGGACAGCGAGGGGGGGGCGGAAAGGCACACGGAGGGGGCGGGAATGGACAGCGCATCTGAATTCACTTTCAGTGAAAGGGGAGGGAACGGGAAACAACGTAACTCCGCCCAGGGAAAAAATCTCAGGAACGCCCCCGAATGTGGTCCGGCCTTGACGGACAGATCCGGCACTCAATGGCTAGCCTCCATTTATGGAGCTAGCCAATGAGAGCCGGGGGACGTTCCAGAAGTCCTTATTGTCAACAAAGGATTTCACCTGCGCTGAAAAGCTGCGCAGAGCGCAGCCTTTCGGCAGGCGAAACCCAAAAATGGTAAATGTCCCCATGTGTTGCTTCTTCTTAGGGCGGATTTGGACCCCTCCACGAGTCCACAAACCTTCACTCGTTGTAGAACTTCGGGAGCTTTCCTCATTGACTCCACTTCTCAGAGAGTGGGGCCTAGTTCAATTCCATCACCCTCCCTCTTCCTGCCTTTCGCTTGCCCCTTCCTCTCCTCCCCCACTCTTCTTCTTTTCTCTAATCGACTTTCTGTACTTCTGTTTCTCTTCCATCAGCTTCATCTCAAAATTGAATTTACTCCACCATCCTCCATTGCCTACACTTTCACTTTCCAAACTTTCCCATCTCCATTCACCATTTCTTCACCTTATGCCTAAAACAACTCTTCTCTGTGCTTTTCTGAGCTGCATTTTGAAATTTCCCACCCTATCTCCCTATTTCTCTCCTGCTGTTTCTGTGACCTAGAACTGTCGCCCTCTCTCTAGCTCCCTTAACTTTTCCCAGTCTCCTTCTACCATTTCTTTCAGTTGGTTTATTTTCTCATAAACCTGGCTTCACCCTTACCACACACTTTTCTCCGCCCTACTCTGCTCACATTTCTCTGTCTTCCCCTCCTCTTAAGCCAGCCTTATTACTCGTGATCCTCCCTTTTCTTCACTCTGATCTCCGCCCCCCTTTCCCCTGAGAGCCCCCCTGTTTTCCCCACTAGCCTAACTCTGTTCTCTCAACTCCACACTCCTCGGGCCTGCATTCTTACTCCACTCTTTCACTCACTGCCCTCTTTCCAATGTTCTTAAACCTCTCCACACTTCTTTCTCCTCCCCCTGCCGCCTTGGCCTCTCACCCATACCCCACCTCTTTTTCAACCCTTACCCTGGCCTCTTTATTTGAATAGACCACCCAATATTTCATTTCTTTGATGGCAAAAGCAAGAATCTGTCAGTCTTTTGTTTAAAATTGGTGACCTAGCCGTAGACTTCAGAGCCCTGTGCAGGAGTTCTGTGGAGATCACTGCATACGCCTTTGCTGGCACTAAACCAACAGCTGCCCCCTACCAACCGCTGCTATCACCATTCTTATGGTGGTGCAAGGCCCCTTGTGCCAAAACCCAAACCTCTTTTGGTGTACATCGTCCTATTTCAGCAACAAGTTAACCTGAATTCACAATGGATGTGTTTTTCCAAACCTCCACGTGTAATCTCTGTGAATTAATCTGAAATAAATAGTATTGTTTGTTAAATCTTTTAATTTTATATGTAAATGTAAATGTAAATGTAAATGTACAGGAATTTATATAGCGCAAATCACCGAGCGGTTTCTAAGCGCTTGCTTAGGGAACCCGTCCTGGTATTCCCCTGTGAGATAACCCCGGCAGGGTATCCACAAGGTGAAAGCCAGGCATCCCACCGCGAGGGGCCGTTGTGGAGATTAAGCAAGCTATTGCCCAGAGTCGCAGAGTGTGAACCATGAATCGAGTAGGCACCAGAGCGAGAATTGTCGAGTCCATGGACATTTTAGGACTCAAGACCCCGCCGAGCCGGGAATTGAACCCTGGTCCCGGGCTGACCTCTGCTTCCAGGTCTGCCTCCTCTAACCAGTGAGCCACACTTCTCCACACCTTTATACTTTAATGCCCACTCCTGGCCTCCGCATGTTTATATATGTCCTCACTCTGGCACTTCAGGTATTGATGAAAAAGAACAACTTTAAATTCGAACCCGGTGAGGTGCTCCACACTCGTGCACTCCTTCCTGCACTTCACCCCGTTGAGTTTGTCCTACACGAGTATCTCAGTCGGTAAAATGTGTTAGTGGGGTAATGCCTCTGTAGGGCACGTTGGATTCTCGGTAGGTAGGTGAACTGAGTTTTTTCAAGTTGAGTAACCGTGATAATCACAAGTAGAAAAAAAAGTTGCTCATTCGACTAATCACCGGCTGCAAGGATCTGTACCTTAGTTCGTAGCTTATAGGGTTGACTTTCAGAAGTTCCTATAGTGAGTATTAATGAGCTGGGTAATAGCGATCATTGTTATTATATTAGACAGCACAATGTGCTAGTGCAGCTGTCAGAAAACCAGGTGAAATGGGGTTGGTTACTACTGAGGTTCATGAAGTGAATATTAAGCGGGGTAGCTGTTCTCTATCAGCTCCTAGAAAAATAACTTGTGGCGATGTGTGCTATTCATATATTTACTCTTATGCAGTCTGTGCCTGCAGAGCCTGTCCACCTGCATAAGGTCTCGGCAGGCACACAGCTGGTCTCCCAGTATATTAATTGCCAGCCACATCTCTGATTGCCCGCAGTGCTGGTATAATTGTGCAGCGTAGGCAGGGTACCGGTCTCACTGGATTCAAAGACCTGCCAATTTCTAGATGAATTGGTCCTTTGCATTGGTATGCGAGAAAAGCTGCGCAGATGTAAAACTACAGCCCACCTTCTTCATCCAGGAGGCACCCCAGGACGACCATTACACACTTAAAGCACATAACTATGAGTTATTAAGGTGACTGTTCTTGTAGGTTAAAGCATCTTCAAGAGTGCCCACAGACAGCCTCATTGGGCTTGCACTCAGACCACTGATGGGGTACAAGGCAAAGATAAAGGCAGGCATGCATAGAGCAAGGGTTCAGGCTAAAGCACACCTCTGTCAAAACACCCGTGGTCAAAAGAGCTATACATGCAACTCTCTTCCAATTAGAGCATGTCATACAGTGGAAACACTGTAAGCTACTGGGTGCTCCCAGACTCTCACTTCTGGCCTTACTGCATCCAAGGAGCTTTTGTTGTTGTACTTATTGGGTCTGCTAAGTGCCCGTTTCACCAGTGGCCATGCCCATGAGAAGCCCAGTGAACCAAGTGCACGGCCTTCACTGTGTCCTGTGCCTCCCTATCAATCTACAGATTAAAGTCCAGCCTGAATGTGATCTCTGCATACAGATCTCACTCTGTGGGGTTTGTAGTTTGTGGATTTGTTTAATTAGGAATCTCCATTGGAATCTGATAGAATAAACTGATGTAGAGCTCTGATTGGATAATGTGGATTGCAGGACGGTTTCCAGAGAATACTGCAGGGGGGGACAGGCTGAATCACTTTAGAGTTCCTCACAATCAGTGGATCAAAGGTAAACAAAGTAGAGATGACCAAGAACTGTTTCTGCCAGGTGGACGGAGAGTGGGTTAGATGAATGTAGTTGGTTGTATCAGTCCATTTTCCTTCAAATTGATCCACTCTTCACTCAATCATCACTCTACGACATGAGCCACCCCTTGCAAGAGGAGTCGTTCCATAGCATTACCAAGACATGGTAGCAGTTCTTAATAGGCATGTGGCCGTTGTCACCTATGGTGTACCCTCTTTGTAGAAATCGAATAGTGTCTGTGTGTGTTCAGCGGATATCGTTCTTGTTATTAATGCTCTCACATGACACAATCTATCCAAAAAAAGCCATACATCTAAGCACGTCAAGTAGAAAATTACTAGTCCTTTAACATCGCTCTTCTAAATTTAAGATGGGATTATAATCCTTTAAATATTTACAGGTGCCCAGGTGCCACAGGCTCCTTAGCAAGGATAGGTTTGTTCTCCCGTATTTATTTTCTTTTGTGCACATCTGACTCCGTTGGAGGGCTTATATCCGAGTCCTCACCTCAGCACCTTGTGTTTTCCAACTTGACTTTGTGCAGGTGGAAGTTCTACCTGAAGACCATAATGTGGTCCACCACCCACACTGCTAGAACAGGTGCCAGTTGTTGCCATCCACACCATTTTGCTGGCCATCCTCAGAAGCTGTTTACGCATAGGCCAACTAGTCATTTTGTGACTTACTTATTGGCCTTTGCACTGAGATGACTATGCATTGTGGCCTGGTGTGGTATGCTACAAATGATTTGCAGTGCGTTGAATGCCTACTTTAAACATGAGGTGGGAAGAAAAGATGAAGAAGTTTCCATTTCTTGGGCATGGATAGAGCTGCATTTCCCACGTTCTCTCCTGTGGAAAACAGAAAATGAGTGTTTCTCCTTTTTGTACTGTGTTGTTCTCCATAGACAACACCCTCAGAAAGGAGGTCTTACAAGAGAAGGCTTTGGAGTGTTAGCACGTGTACTCCACTGCCCTCTTCATTTACAAATTGAGGCAAACACGTTTAATCCTGGCCTTTCCTGGAAGATGTCCACTCGGGCCCGATTATAGTCAGATGGAAAGAAATACTCGCATGGAATTCCAGTCCACACAAGTGGCCCCGTGTTCCATCACCTGGATTTATTGGATGCAGGAAAACCATACTTGATTTTCACCAGCTGGAAATTATGGACCAGTAAGGACTGCATTGCAGTACGACCCATTTCCATTCCCTGCCTGACACTTGGAAGTGGCTTGTAGGGAACATCTAATGCTTCTCCCCTGCTAGACTTCAATTTCCTGTTACTTCCCTGGCTCCCATGTATCATGTGCTCATAGTAGATGGTAAATATGAGCAACAATCCCATGAAACATTAAGTAGCATGCATAATTCTGCCTGGTAAAATTAGATCTGCAGAGTTACTCCTCATTCGACCAAGGGTAGCTCATTATTGCTGTAATGTCACAAAGAAATTCCAACCGGTATTGATAATTCCAGCTGCTCCGTTTTTCCGCATGGAGTTCTGTGTTGGTCATAATCAGGCCCCTAGTCGGGCTGCGGCAGCGGGTTAACAGCATATGGGCGATACTATGGATCTTGAGTCCTATCTACATCTCTCCCGGAAAGTGCTTTAGCTGATTGGGTTTGGGTGGATGTGATCCTTGGGGCTTAGCTTTGCAGTTAAGCTTGGAAGACTGATTTGTGAATAGCCAGTAGCCTTTTAGTAGGTATGTGGTTGCCAAAATGGCATCACAGACCCTCACCTGTCCTCTGCGTCTCTCTTCTGTTTTTTTAAAAAAATTTTTTAACTTAATTGAAGACTGATTATAGGCTTACTCTGTCGCCTCGGTTTTGGAATTTTTCTTTCTGGCAACTTTGTTACAAAGTTGCTCGTGTTCTTGGCCTGTACTTGAACTCCCCATAATGAGCATCTACCTGTTGCTCTCATAACAGCTTGGCTAAGTGAAAGTAAAATCCTTTGGGTTTTTATGTATGTATGTATGTATGTATGTATGTATGTATTGTATTGTATGTATGTATGTATGTATGTATGTATATATGTGTGTGTGTTTTTGCAGTCCGGTGCTAGTGGGTGAGTTAAGATTTTGAAAAGGCTGAATTGTAATTACAAAAGTTCGCCTTCTTTTCTTACATTTTCCCTTGTGTTGGAGCACATTTCAATCTGTGGCTACATTTGAGACCGTGGAACCAGGAGACTGGCTTCCCATCTTGACCAACTTATGTGATCTGGGTGAAAAACAGGCCATGCTATTTTGCCATGGCTTCTTTATATGATAACGCCAGGAGTACTACAAGAAAAAGTGGACATGTTTATTTTCCACATCACTCTATTTACTTTTACAGCATTGCCTGTTGGCCCAGCGCCCATCATTGGAAAGGTGATAGCCACTTGGTTGATTTAATCAATGCAAATATTGTGTTTTGTTTTCTCAGTCTTATCGACATTATACCCTAGTGGGCATATTCCACCCGGCTTCGTGGCATTCCGATGCTAGTTGGCCACATCCCTAGGTATCTGCCTGCCTCTGAAACTCTTAGGCAAGAACGGTTTTTCATGGTGTGTAAATTGTTCAGATATCTTTTAGAGCTCCTTCGGAGCATTCACTCGTTTCCCTCCGCAGATTATTATGATTATCTTATCCATAGCAACAAATAAAAACACGGTTCTGGAGAGAATGCCAAGGTTGTAACTCAAGCCGGGAGTATTTTCCCCTGCTATTCATAAACTGCTGAAGCTGGGCTTTAGTGCCTTGACATCAGCTGCACACCTTGTTTGAATTACGGTTCTGCATGCATGACGGAGGCGGGAGGGAGCAGCAAGTCACCCAGGGTGGTGAGTATTCAACACCAAGATGAACTTGGGGTTGGCGGAGCCGCTGGGTCTTGTGAAGCAGCCCTGAGAGTGCGACAAGCGGTAGTCCTTGGTTCAGTATCAATGTTTCCAACCCTGCATTGCATGCACTTATGTTGTTTCTGCCCCTATCCATCCGTGTTACATATGTGTCTGTTAACATATGTATTCTGGTTTTAATCACTGTCTTTTTTGCTTTTCAATTCAGCTGAGAGAAATCAGTGTCACTGAAATCTTCCACGCGAATCCTTTGTGACAATCTTGTCGGTTTAGATGAACCAACTTTGCTGGAAATGGTTCAGCCATTTCCATTTTGGGGGAGTAGAGGGTTGACAATCCCCAAACCATATTACGATAAAATATAAAGATGAATCATTAACCACACCCTTTATACTGATTTTTTTTTTTGTAAAACAGTTTTTATTGCAGATTCCAAAATTCACACGATAGTGTATACATAGTTTTGTTTGCGCGGGACCTTAGCGTTCACCATGGAACCAAATAGTATGCACACAGCCTCGTAACCCGCATCCCTGAGGCCGGGTGGCACCGATTGCAATCAACACTTTTCCACATTACTCAGTGGTGGCTTATTCAGTGGTCAACCGCCTTCTGCTTTTAACTTTTTTTTGTAAACCAAACCCTCCCCTCTAGCATCTCAATAGTGTGTACTATGATTCCTGGTGTCGTAGGGGCAGTGTAACTCCCTCCCCTCCCCCCTCGTTCCCCCCCCCCCTCCCCTCCGGTGTGCTGCGGTGTCCAGTGCCTGTGTTCGGTAGAAGTGCATTGAAGTACGTGGGCTAGCTACGGATTGTAGAGTAAATCATGGAGTGTGTGTGTCCGTGGTAGGTGCCGGGATCGGCATTGCCTCCCCTTGGATCCCGGGGTCATCTATGTCCTCCTCCTCCTCACTCTCCACTGCATCGTCCCTGAGTGCCTGGACCAAAATTTCCCATGCTAGCGCTGTTTCCTGAGCTTTCTCGTCTGACCCTCTACGTGCCAACTGGTATCTGATTGTGCTTTCCGCTGCCGCCCATTTCTGGAATTCGGCCAGCCATTTCCGGTGTGTTGGCGCCGTCTTTGATTTCCATCCCCTGGTAAGTTCCCTCTTAGCAATAAGTAGGCCCATGTCTATGAATTTGCTCGTCAGTTTAGTGTTGCGTGTGTGTGGGAACCAGTGTAAGATTGTAGTCGCACTGTCATATAACAGGTCCCTGTCTGTGGCTTCGTTCAAGGTGTCGCCCACTTCCCTCCAGAAGTCCTGTAGGTACGGACAGCCCCGCAGCATGTGCAGTAAGTCCGCGCCTAACAGCGCACATCTGGGGCACGCTGCGTCTTCTGCGCCAAAGTATTGTGATATTTTCTGCGGGGTAAGGTAGGCCCTATGAAGTATGTAGAGGTGTATTAATTGAAAGCGGGCGTTTCTGGTGCTTTTCCTGGCCCTCTGAACCAGCTGAGCCCACGTAGTGTCCGGGATTTCCTTCTGCAGGTCCGTCTCCCATTGGGTTTTAAGTCGCGTCAGGGGTTGTAGATTAGCCTCGAGTAGTCTAGAGTGTAGACATGTGACTGCCTTAATCGTTCCCGCAGCCATCATTGTGTATTGGCATGCAGGTGACGTTGGAGGTTCAAGCAGCCCTTCCCCCCAGTGCGCCTGGATCACGCGCACCACGGCCGCATGCAAAAGATAATCACCTCTAGGAAGGTCGTACTGTTCCTGCAAGGCCTGGTAAGGCATGAGCACCCCATCAGAGTATAGGTCCCCCACCACATGCAGGCCAGCCTCCTCCCAGTTCTGGAGGTTCGACCAGTCACCACCGTGCGGAAACGCTGTTAACATACCTAGTGGGATCTCAGGCGCATATGGATGACCCGGACCCGCTCGCCTCTGCATGCGATTCCAACAGAGCCTCAGCGTCCGTTCCTCCTGGGATAATCCCCGTAGTAGGAGTTTCTGTTGCAGGGTGATAAACGCCAGTACATGGCGGGGGGTGCCAGTGTCCCTCTCCTGTTCCGGGCCCCGGTACACCCTTGCTACCTCCTGTGTGAAAAACTGCAGCTGGGCAGCTAAATAATAGAGCTCGAAGTCCGGAACCGCGAGGCCGCCCTCGTTCTTCGGGCGGGTCAGGGTCGCCAAAGCTATCCTCCTCCTACCAGCACCCCACAGAAAGGACACTATCTGTGATTTCAGGCGACGAAAGACGCTTCCCGGTACCCACACTGGGAGAGTCCTAAAGAAATATAACAACCTCGGTAGGGCTATCATTTTAAGCAGGGATACCCGACCTGTCACGGACAGCGGAAGAGTGGCCCAAAAGGCCATATTCCCCTGTAACGTACGAATACAGCGGCCGACGTTGCCTTCCAGCAGGTCAGCGGGATCATGGTAGACGTGCACTCCTAAATAAGGGAGGCAGTCCGGCTCCCAACGGAGTTTGGGGCGGGCCCAGGGACATCGCTCCGCTTTCCGGAGTGGGAAGAGGCACGTCTTTGCCCAATTCACTTTCAGGCCTGAGACCTCTCCGAATCGCGCCAAAAGGCGCTCCGCCCCCTCCACCGCTTCCTCTGCATTGTCCAAGAACAGCAGGAGGTCGTCTGCGTACAACGATATGTAGTGGTGGATCCCGCCGACCTCCAGCCCCTGGTAATACTCTCCTCCCCGGGCCAGCGCTGCCAATGGTTCCATCGCGAGGGCAAATAAGAGGGGGGAGAGTGCACACCCCTGCCTAGTACCCTTATGCACTGCATAGTGATCTGATATCAGCGCTCCTACCCGCACCCTGGCTCCAACCGACGCATAGAGCACTTTCGTCCATCGCACATACCCCTCACCTATACCAAAACTGTGCAGCACCTTGTACAGGTAGCACCAATCCAGGCTATCGAAGGCCTTCTCTATGTCTATCGCCATGACCATAGGGGCTCTGGCGAGCGGTGGAGGGTCCGCCACAAGCCTCAGCAACCTGCGGATATTGTGTGACGTGTTTCTGGTGGGTATGAAGCCTGACTGGTCCTTGTGAATCAAGTCCTGCATGTGGGACACCAACCTGGCGGCTAATATAGTGCTTAGTATTTTATAATCTGTCGTCAGCATCGACAAAGGTCGGTACGACGCCGGATCAGTGCCGTCCCTACGCGGTTTCAGTAAGGGGACCATAATCGCCTCGCGCATCGAGCGGGGCAACTCCCCCTTCTCGTGCGCCTCGCGGTATACGAGCTGGAGGCGTGGCGCTAGGATATCTATATATTTGCCATAAAATTCCACTGGCAGTCCATCCACACCCGGTGTCTTGTTGCGCGCCATTCTTTTAATGGCCCCTCTAATCTCCGTTAGGTCAATCGGGCCCCCGAGGGCTTCCGCTTGTTCTTGCTCGAGGTGTGGCAGTTGGGTCTCCGACAGCAAGGCGTCAGTCATCTCGGCTCGGTCCACTAGTTCCCTCCCATATAACCTTTCGTAATATGTTGTGAAACAACGCAATATATCCGGTTGGGAGGTGGACGAAGAGCCATCTGCATTCACCATGGATAGTATCGGAGCTGCGCCCCTACTGGGGTTAGCTAGCCAGGCCAGGAGCGTCCCCGTTTTGTCCCCCTCCGCAAGCGCCTTAGTTAGGTACGTTTTGTAATCAAAACTACGGAGGCGCTCCACCACTACCGCCACCGCCTCCCGCGCAGCGCATACCCCGTCCTGCAAATCAGGGCGGTTGGGCCTCTGTTTCTCAACCACTCGCAGAGTTCGCTCAGCCTTGTCCAGGTCATCTACTAGCGTCCGCCGCGCACCCGCAAACTTCCCTATACAGTGCCCCCTCACCACTACCTTCAACGCGTCCCATTCCACGGCCCTGGAAGAGGCAGTTCCCTCGTTCTCCACGAAGTACTGGGAGATCCTCTCCTCCAATGCTCCGCTGAACGGTGGGTCATCTAGCGTATCTGGACGAAGCCGCCATGTCGGGATCGGTGAGACCTCGTCCATCCAGACCAGCGTGAGGAGCAAGGGGTTGTGGTCCGATATCGTTCGCGCCAGGTATTCCGTTCGGGCCACCGACGGTAATACCGAGCGGGAGCACAGGAACGCATCTATGCGGACATGAAGGTCGTGTATACCCGAGTGGAAGGAGTAATCCCGCTCAGTCGGGTGTTGCGCACGCCAAGCGTCTGTCAGGTCCCACCGCCCCTGCCAAGTAGATCTGTGTTTCGCTAGCCTGTGTACCGGAGATGCCTTCAGTGGTGGATGCGATCTGTCTAAGGTGGTATCCTCGATAGAGTTGAAGTCCCCCCCCATCAGCACCGGCCCAGTTAAATAAGAGGCCAACAGCCTGGATAACCTGGTAAAGTATGAAGCCTGCTCTACGTTCGGTGCATAGGCGCTACAAAGGACTATCTGGCGGCCCCTGAGCAACCCCTCAACTGCCACATATCTCCCATCTGGGTCCACAGTGTGCCTAGTGACCTGGAAGGGAACCCCCGCCCGGATCCAGATTAGTGTCCCTCTAGCAAACCCCGAGTATGTGGTGTGAAACAGGTGACCTCTCCATCTCCGCTGCAGAGCAGCCCCTTCCTTCTTGGTTAAATGGGTCTCCTGCAAAAAGGCGATGTGCACCCCTCTGCGAACTAGGTGGGAATGTACCTTATGCCTCCTCGCCATCGAATTCAGTCCCCGCACATTCCAGGACACACATTTCAGTGAACCCATACTAGCCATTGCCCCAATATAGTCGTTGCAGTCCAATAACAGGTCGCACCCGGACACCTGACACCATCCCGCCCCTCCCCGTCCCCAACGCCCCCCCCCCCCTTCCCCCCACCCCTAACCCCACCTCGGGTCTCCCCAACTACCCCAGGCCCTCCCACCCCCAGAATAGGACCTAACTGCAAAGTAGTCACTCCCATCCAAACCTGTGAGCAACGTGCCCACGAAACTATTTAGTCCGTAGTAAACACCACGGAGGCCTTATGGGCCCTGTGGCACGTGAACTGGCTACTGACCCTTACCAAACCCGTCCCCCAACCCCTTGCCCATTAATACTCAATGTGACTCGTAAAAGAAAAGTCTTACAGTGGTCTGTCCCAGTGTTTGTGGAGGCATCACCTTCAAAGTCATATCTCACCACTTTCGTGGACAGCTATCAGGGTCCGATGATCTCTCCCGATGTCTGCGGCGTGACCTTCGGGCCCCTGGCGCCCTCCAACCCCGACAAGTCAGTGTCCGAGCCCGTAGCCAGGGCCTCCGAGGCCGAGTCCCTTGTCGATAGGGCCGGCGCTGTTCCCGACACCTCTTTCACCGCCAGTAGTGCCGCCTTCCGTTCTTCCTCAGTCTGCGAGGTCGTTGGCCTCCTGGGCCCTCTGCCACGGTTACGAAGCCTACGTGATCGCCTGATTGAGTGGTTCTGGTACTCCTCCTCCGCCCGGGACCGGGCCCCGTCCGTTCCCGCCTTGTAGGAGTCCCACCAAGTCCACGCTTCTGCTGAAGTTTCGAAAAACAACGCTTTCTCATCCACAATCACTCGGAGTTTGGCCGGGAATAACAGCGAATACTTCAGCCCCTCTGTGCGTAGTTCCTTTTTAATAGAGAGGAAGGTGGCCCGCTGCCTCTGGGTCTCAAACGTGAAGTCCGGGAACAGTGTGACCCTACTGTTGTCCACTTGAAATGGGCCTGCATCCCTGGCCCGCTGCAGGAGCCAGTCTCTGTCTCTATAGTGGAGTAGTTTGAAGATCACTGGGCGGGGCGGTAGGCCCTCACGTGGGGGCCGGGAAGGCACACGGTGCGCCCGTTCCAAGGTGAAGAAGGGAGATAGGCCCTCCGGGGCAACCACCGTTTGCAGCCAGTCGGTCAGGAAGCCCACCATGTCCGTGCCCTCCTTTTTTTCCGGAAGGCCCACCAAGCGCACATTATTCCGCCGGTTGCGGTTTTCTGCGTCCTCTGCCCTCCTTTCCAGGGCGTGTATCCGCTCCATTGCGTCCGTGAGCCGTCCCTCCATTGATTTCTGAGCCGGTACGACAGTTTTCAGGGTATCTTCTGTTTCCTTGACCCTGTCCACCAGCTTCGCATGATCTGCGCGCAGAAGCCCCAGCCCCGTCGCCACCTGACCAATATCCTGGTGCAAAGCTTCCTTCGTGGCTGCAATGGCGTCCAGTATCCGATCTTGCATCCGCTGTAACTCCGTGGGGGGTCGTGAGGAGTCGTCTGGCGCTTCCGTGGATGGGCCCCCCTCTCCCTTAGGTCCTTTAGGCTTCCCCATCGTTCACCCTCCGAGCTGGCCCGGGCCTTCAAGGCCGGTCGGGTGGGTAAAGGCGGCGGCCCCGGAAACAGGTGAGTCGGCGGCCCCCGGTGGTTCCGCCACTGGCTTGGTGTCCGGGTGCGTGGTGGTTCTTCTGGGGAGTTCTGTGTGGATCAGGTCGGGCACCAGTCGTGGGAGTAACACCCCGGGATCTCACAGCGCGCCTCCGCTGCCCGGAGAGCCAGGGAGCTGCTTCAGGGTGTGCGCGGCCAGCTCCAGTCCCCTTTCCCCACTCAGCCCCGTTTCGGGGTGTCCGCACCGGGCAGCAGCAGCGGGTCAGAGCCGCCGCTATCCAGAAAAGAGAGCCCCTCCAAAGTATCGGGGGGGGGGCAGGCAGTGTCAGGCGGCCCGACCCAGCTCACAGGGTTGGTGCGCCGGTACTCCCAGGTGGGGTTCGCTCAGAGCACGGGGCCGGGCTGCAGTGGTCCGAGGGGGGTCCCCGCAGGCCTCTCCCAACACCAGCAGGGACGCCGGCCGCTCTCGCAGTTGCAGGTCAGGGCTCAGGTGGCCCCCAGTGGGCCCCGCCGGCCTCCCCTCAGGGAGAGAGTGCAGACCCCAGCACCCGGGCAGACACAGACTCAGCGCCGCCTGGGTCTAGCGCGTTGCTGCGGCGGCCCGGTCCAAGATCCTCCTGGGCTCTTCCCGCCAACGGTAGCGCCTCGGTGCAGGCGGGGGCAGGGATCTCTATCGTCGGTTCCGAGACTCGGCCGCAGGGCGGGCCCCCCGAGCCGGGCCCGGCTACAACAGGGGTCAGGGCCCGCTCCGAGTCTTCCCCCTCGTCCCCGGGGGACCAGACTCACCGTGGGCAATCTTTTCCCGGCGATCCGTCAGGGTTCAGGCAGCCACACCGGGATCGTAGGCCGCAAAGCCGGGGTCTGGATTTTCGGCCCCGCAGAAGGGGCGGAGCCACTCCGGAGCCTCGTCTCCCGGCCGAGCCGCACACCGCCTTCAGGGTCCGCCGGTATGCCGGGGGGGCTGCAGTCTCCCCTCGGCGTGTGATGGTGCTCAGCACTCCTTTCCCGGGCAGCAAGACCCCCTATGTGGGCTCACGGTCGTCTGTTCGCCCCCGCAGGTCAGGCAGCCGCCATCTTGCCCTCCGAGGGTCCGGGAGCTCCTCGGTACGCAGTGCCCTCCACGAGTGCTTCTGCAGCTCGCCACTCTAGCCGGGACAGACCTAGGTGTCGTCCGCGGGATCGACCCGGTTTTAGCGGGGATCCCGGGTCCAAAACAGGATAATTACGTCGGATGATGGGCAGTGGGTCGGGAGCCTCGCTAGGCTGCGACCATCGGCATCGGCTGCAAGCCACGCCCCCACACCCTTTATACTGATGACCCTAATTAAATAAAAACAGGCTGTGGTGAGTGACCGGTCTCCGGTGGGAGGTGACGGGACATCACTTACATCCTCTCCTGTCCCATAGGCAGAAAGGAGAGGGATGAATATCAGCTGGGATAGTGACACATGAATTTGTGGTGCCTGTTCAAGCTAACCCTTCAGCATAATCATCCGCTACATTCCTCAGATTCATGTTTTTTTCTGTCCGTTTATCCCTTAAATTTGCCTTTGATAGCAGCTATTTTTAGATCTTAAATGCTGTGTTTGAAGCCTGAAAAAGTGTTTACTCACTGCTTTGTACATCTCTTGTTTCTCACTAGTTGACTGATGGAGATTCATTTGCTCATTCTTATAAAGGACTTGCTTGTAATGCGATATAGGCCTCATTCCCATGCTTGTGGTTGTATTGATATTTCTGGAGTAGGGGGTTCGAAACAAGTATTCCGAATATAAAGCTGAATATTAATTTCAGAAAATGTAAAGTACTCGTGGAATTCTCCCAGTGGAGGTAGGTCGGGTAAGTGCTGTACCAACCTGTAGGAGGGCATTATAAAGGCACAGTAATGGTGGGGGAGATGAGTGCAAACTACTTTTGGTTGTAGGTAAACCATGGTGGTCTTAACAAACTGGCTGTATATATTTATGGACATTGTTGCTCTGCTTTAAGCAGCCTTTAGCTGGGTTCATTGTGAGTTTGTGTGACGTTTGAATGGTCTCACACGTTTGCCAAAACAAAATATCCAAATAGGAAAGAACTTGGGTTGCTTTTTATAAAACAATTCTTATTCCTTGGTATACATGGGTAGTGTGTCCTACACTAAAAGAGTAAATGCTTGAACTGTGGAAGAGAAGTTAAGTGAAGTTCCATTCAGAAATTGGCGCCTGTGTCAAGTGTGGCTGGCAGAATTACTTTTGGGCTGATTGTGTGGCGGGTCTGCTTTTCCTTGACCCGCTTCTGCACCCCTTGGAGGAAGGGGCAGGGTGACAGCAAATTCCTTGTCCAACAAGGGCAGTATTTCCTGGTCAGGCAGGGCTGTCTTTGTTGAGTCTGAAGGAGCCTGAAATAGATGCACTCGGGCTTTAGAAATACAAACACCAGCGGACATAAATAAATAAATCCACGGAAACTGCTCTTGGCATCCCCGGCCACTTCAGGAATCTCGCGCTTAGGCTGGACTCGCCACCCGCTTCGCAGCTACCTCCAGTACTGCTGCTTCCATTCACTGCGACATCCAGTCCTAAGATGGTGTGTCACCAGGACAGGAGATATTTTTACTAATTAGCCCTCAAGGATGCAAGGTTCCTGGGACTCTGTATAGGCCTTACTCCTCCCCAAGAAAAGATCTTTGTGCAAGCAGGGTATCTGGTTTGTAGAGGGATATGTTTTCCTTTAAAATTTTGAGAAGGAAGTCCACTGAGAGTGACTGCTCAAGAGATTGACCGGGTGGCTATTGAAGCATTTGGGTGGTTGAAGCTTTACAGTATCACTATTGTAACCCCTATGGGGAAGTTGCCACAGCGATAACTGACCATCTATTCTCTCTTAGGATATATTCTACTGTGCTAAATACCTGCATGGAGAAGACTAGCCATTGTAATAAACGTCCACCGCATCAGTGTCGCAAGGCATGATCTCTAGATGACATTCCAAATAATTTAAATTACCAAACATTTCCATCAAAAGCCTATATCTAGTTTGATAAAATGCTAACATTGTAAAGTTTTGAATGCTTTGCGTAACCACTTCTGGATATGACTTTTGATAGTTACTAACCGACACCAATTAGAAAGCTCTGGTTTGTTTGTCAACCACCCCTGTGGATTCCAGTAAGGGTGATGTTCCAACTACTCCCATTTATTATTACCTGAAATCATTGGTATCCCTGAGGACGCTGTAGCTACCACCACGTTTCCATTGAGATACCCAGTTTTAACCATTTGTTTTTACCAAGATTATTCTTTTATCTGATACTAGTCTTACAGAACATCTTTACTACACTAAACAGCCACCATTATCAGTCCGTCAAAGAAATTACTTTAGTTGACTGATGCTGGTGAGATGACCTGGAGGATAATGATGTTCAGTCGTCACATTTGACTGCATTCCTGATGGGACCAATGATGCCGATTTGTTTATGAACTAGAGGTAGCCGGGGGACTAGGGATTTGGGGATAGGGGTTCACAGTGTCTTGCCCAAAAGCCGTATGATGTTTTTAAATGGGTTTACACTGAAACCCTGTAATTGAAAATTTGACAATTGAAAGCAATTGGTTATAGGCATACCCACGGTGTGTAGGTAGTTTCATGGGCTCTTTAAATCATACCCACATTCTTATGGTGAAAGTCAATCACTGTGCCATTGTTATTCTGCATGTTTCTCTGCCAGGCTCCCGTGCCCAGGTGGACAGCCAGACAGAAGTGTTTTGTTTCATCCATGGCATCAGTATTCTCTCTGTAGTGATACTTGTTGATTTCTGCTGGGTTGCGCTGTCATAAACGAAGCCAAATACGAGCTCGCCATAATCTGCTTTAATCATCAAAGTATTTATGTCACGAGGGGAAAAAAGAAAGTGGTTTCTGACTTGAGAGCTGTTTTACAGTCATCTTGTGTAGAGAGCCCCTATTTTTTAAAGCAACACGGATTGGCATGCAGCTGTACCCCTTGTGTTAGCATCTCTCCTATGAACTCTCTGTAAATGGTCTCATGATCAATTTTGTGCCCCCTGTGCTGTCCAGAAGGTGTTCAGTATTTATTCACAGCTCTGTAATTCAGTCTGGTCAGAGTAACCCAATCGCTTCCTACCCCTTGCTGAGCACTCCGAGGCCGCAGCCTAAAATAACTGAAGGATCACTGAGTCGTGGAGCTCCGCGTGGAACGTTTATCCCTCCTGGTGTCTCCTAAATGCTCACCGAGTGCAGTGACTATAGGAGTGTCCACAGATGGGCTTGCGGAATACCCTCAAGACAACAGTGGCTCTCAAGAACATGAGGATGACACTTTCTATATTTATCGAAGCACTCACGCCCCACACTTTATATTTTTGGTTAAGAGACAGGAGATTGCTGAACATATGAAAACCAAGAGCAAAAGCCTATTTTGCTTTTTTCCAAAGAGGTTTACACAAATCACGGCATGATTAATCGTGTACAATAAGCTACTTTAAAAAATAACCATTAATAAGTCATTTTTAGGAGTTTATTATGGAATGCGGACACCCAGCAAAATCTGGTCTCAGCATGTTATTAGCTGATTAGTGCAACTGGTCTATCTGTACACGAGGAGCCGCTGTGTTGAGAAGTGTACAAAATACAAGAAACAAAATGCTGCTTGGAGGGGATCTTCTGAATACTTTAGGAAGTTGTAGACATACAAGGTATAACATGAGGGCTATGTAATAGATGGGGGCCTAAAATAGTAAAACGATCAATGTTTTATCTGTACTGAAAGAGTTGCTCTGGTGTGTTGCTGAATCCTTTCTAAATGCCTTCGTTCCCTCTACCCACGGTGACATTCTTTTTTACAACTGTTGGGAACGCTTGAGGGGTGTTGCTGTTCCTGACAACGCCAGATCTTCCAACTAACACAGTGCTACCATGTATCACATGTTGCCGACCTTCTTTCTTCACGTGGTCTTCTGGTGAAGAGTGGATATCACACAAATCGAGCTGGAACCCTCTGCAGAGAGAAGGGTTCTAGCTCGTGTGCATCTGACATCAGTCTGGAAGTTGTGACCTCCACAGGAGGTCGGCGGCAGCCTCATTAGTTTTTTGTAATTTCTTTAAGGGAGAGTGTGGGAAATCTGCTTAGGCAGTGTCAGACTCTAAGCCCTGCTTCTCTCCTTGGCCCCACCTACTGCATAGTTAGCCAGGTGATGATGGACTCAAAGCCCAGCCCCCACTCCAGATCATGCCCTTCTTCTCACACTGAAAAAGTATTTCCCCTTAGATATCTCTGCCACCCCCTTTCTGGGACATTGGTGTAAGTGACATCACACACACTTTAGTCCCATAGTGTGAGCCATTTTCATTTTTATTGTGTTGAGCGATCTGTATTGAAAACGCCAGTCTGCTTTGTGTTAATAAACAGTGATTGATATCAGACACATACAACCAACTACTAACACTAGCAGAAGCTACCTGCATAATTGCTTTTAACCGCTTCCGCGCTACCGCGTTTTCCCGCTGTGCGCTGGAATTTCAAAAATGCGCTGTTTATGACAAAGCCAGCTCGTCATCCGCGTAGCGCAGGTAACGCCCATGACGAGCTGGCTTTGTCATTAGCGCGGAAGGGGTTAAAGACAAGTAGTCCAGCAGTCAAGCAGCAAAGCAGTCCGCAGAGTTTGGCTGTAGCAACAAGGAGGTAGCAGCTGCTACCCATATCTATCTCTAATTGACACCCACATCTGTTCTCTTTTCATCCATTCTCGGGCAAAATAGATTTGTGGAGTAGAGTCTAGGCAGTATATTATGTGTAACCATCAGAAACAGTAAACGGAGTCCCTATCTCTTCTCATCCCCATCACAGAATTAGAAGTGAGTTCAGAAAGGTAGATATTTTTATTTATCAAAATCCGCCCTAATTGTAAGTCTGTTTCAGTGATGTTTAATTTGTTGGTAACACACCTACCAGAGGACAAATGAGAAAGATCTCTGTACAAACAAGCAGCATAGCACGGACAAGCCTCTTAGTTGGGTGTCAACATACAAGAGCACTGCTCCCCAAAACATACCACACACACCATCCAATAGAACACATTAAGATAAAACTCTAAACTCTAACCACCCCTTAATAAATTAACCAGCTATTAAAGCATCCTGCAGCATTTGATGCATTTGGCTACTTCCCCCACAAATACATCTGCACGGCAGTGGGCACCCAGATCACCTGAGGAATTATGTAAGCAATCTGGTTCAGCCCTCTGCTCTCGTCCATCATAGAAAGAGATTTAACGACTCCCTGGTCTGCGATGGTAACATTTGAAAAAAAGTCCTACCCTACCCCACTGAAAGGTGCTGCAATGACATATTCAAGGCTGAATGTGCTTTAGGCAAGTGCTAATAATACAATTTCCCATTGTATCTAGGTTGGCAATCAGTATTCCATTTACAGTTCAAATCAGTCATTTCGAACACCCTTGCTCTATATGGCATTGTCTGAGGCCCACTTATCAATAATATCTGCTTGAGTGCTGCTCTAATTCCACAATTACCTGTCCGTATTTCCACCCGCATTTCTAAAATAAGAACATTTTTGTCCATCAGTCCTTTTCTCCGTCCTTTTCTCCATTTGTGCCATGCCTTTTCTTTCTTCTCTTACTTCTCTCTTTTCCTTGCCTCTCGCTCTCCCTGTTACAGCTGTGACCTTTTACTCCACAGAAAGGTTTCTCAACTTCTTATTGTCAAGTCCGCTGGTCCCCTTTGTGACCCTTGTTCAATAATGCCACCAAGTTTCAGCATCACTAAGTTGGTTGCAGCACATTGGCCGATGTGGCCACATCTGATGACCCTATCATTGCCCTCTGCTACCCACCCATCTTCCAGTTCGAGACCTGACTGAAGTTTAAGGTATACTGTATGGCAGGACCTTTTTTGTATACTGCCAGATCAATGATAACACGCCCTGTACCTGTGTGGGAGCTTGACACCAGAGCACTTTCACAGGTCTTTGAGTGCTCTACTTAATTGTGATGAGAACATAATTAATGTTAGCTCATCTTCTCTAGGGCTGTGAGTGCAGCATAATGAGAGAATGGTGGTTTGGCATGCTTAATAAGAAAAAAGCACTTTCTGTAACACCTCTACCTGGTCTCAAAAGTACAATCCGCCTGCGACTCCTGTATACCGGTTGATGTTCTTAAAATGACCAGCCACAGTAACCGTTGTTTTACAAGTTAAAGGTATCCTCTAAAGCTATGAGTGACAAAGAGAGGTGTGGAATAATAAAGGGACTTAGGTGTGGGCACTGTGAGCTCATGTTTGTGCACACACTTAGAGTTGCTATGCAACTTTGTCCTCTTAGTGTATGAACGATTGCTTATCTAGTCCGCGCCTGATAATTGTATGCACTGCCTCAGGAATTGTTGATGCAAAGGCCTCTTGTTACTTGTGGTAGAGGTGGCTACTGTACCAGCTTGCCCAGGACAGATGATTAGAGAGTCTGCGGGTGTGGTTTGGGCTTGCAGGTTGTGATTGGTCTATGTCAGGTGCACCCATGCACTTAGTTGGTGGATATGCCCGAACTGCATGCAGGTATGGAAGTACGTAAGACAGAGAAACCGGAAGAACGCCAGACTCTCCTATTAAACAGAGCTCTCAGCTTGTCCTGCATTATCTTATACACAGTATTTGCCAGTTGTTTGATCTTGCCATTGAATTTACATGATCTTGGCATGGTTGATTGTTTAGGTATGATGTTCGTTAATTGGGCAAGTTAGGCACACACATCAGACGTGAAACCGGAGTTTCTCAGATGAGCTGGCATTTTATAACCAGGGCATGGAAGAGCCTGCTGGACCCATGTCTATGTCCTGTCTATTTCTGCTGTAGGCTTCTATTATATAATACAGTTGAGAGGATAGAGCTCTGTTCGTGTGTGTTTCAGCAATCAGCTGTGTTATTGGGATGCTCTGTTATCTTAAAACCACAGTGTGATCGATTGTGCTGGACCCTTGTATTTTACAGGGATTAGCAGTGCACTTATTTGTGGTAGGCAATGCTTACCCCTCCGGATTATACTTTTTTGCTGTGTTTTTGGATGGTCTACTGTGGTATAAGCTGAATGTGGTAAAGGTCGCTGCAGCATCACCTGTGGATACTGTTATTGTTATTTGACACCAATAGTACAAAGCGAAAATGTGAAAAAGCATGACGGCACCTTTGTGTGTTTTGAAGATTTGTCGTGTTTGTGAGATAGAAGGCCATAGTATGGTCCTGCTGGAGAAAAGAGGCAAAGCCATGTGTTTTTGGAGGGGTGGATTTGTGAATTGATGGTCTCGGCCTCTACCTTCCAAGCCTGTCGTATGTTTTATGGTGGTTCTTTTTGGTCAACTTGTGCTTCCTCTTCTGTTATAGCACAATGCGCACGGCCAGTCACCCTACTGGAATGTAACTCTTACTAATTCAAACTTCCACATGCCTTGTCCCTGGGTGATGATGTTGATTCGTGATGTTGATTCATGGTGTAAGTCTAGAACCTGCGGGATATGGGAAGCAGGCCAGAGTCCATTACAAAGATCATCTATTTACCAGTACGCACTAACAACCAAGCTGCACAGTTAGCCCCATTTAGGGAAAAGCATGATGGAATCCCATCTAGTCTGGCATTGACCACGGCTGACATGGTGCATCTGAAGACCATCTCCCCATCCTAATTAGATCTGAGAAGTTAGCCACCTCCTGAGGCCTGGTTCCAGAGCCATAGGCTGCTGGTTGGCTGGCATTCTGAGAGAAAGGTATGGGTTGTGCAAATTCATCTCATTAGCTAGTAAATTCCAGCCCATCACTTTTTGTCCACTCCAGCACTCAACTTGTTTTGTTTTTCCAAGTCTGACTTTGACGGGGACATTTGACAAGCGGATGGAGTAGTGTGTGCTGTTCACGTACGAACTGGCAAGACCGTATGTGTGCGTGTTTGTTGTATCAAACAGCATTTGTTTGATTGTTGTATGACAAAACAGTCTGTGTGTGCGTGCTTGTGAGTATATTTGTTGTATGTGTCCATTAAAATTCAGTACCTTACTATACATTCTTAACACAAACAAAAAGAAAGAGATTAGCATACGGTTATGGACTCGAGCAGTCACGCGCCCGACGCTGTTCCAGGTTGGCGCGTAGCCCCGGACAAAGGGCCACACCCAATCACAGCACAGCTGTCCACGACAAGGACTGAAAATCGTCAAACCAGTGCAGCGCCGCGCGGCCTTCTGGGTGCCCCGCAGTTCACCGCATAGAATTCAGGCCGGGTTGCACAGAGCCCTGTGTGTGTGTGTGCACACGCAGGGGCACAGGCGGGTGTCAGGAGTATTTAAGTGGTTTCCGGGAGCTGGGACGATGATTGAAGGGGACGGAGGGCGGGCACAATCCGTCTTCCGGGAGAGCGCGGGGCGCGAGCCGCCGCGCGCCGGGGGAGCAGACAGTGACATACGGGCCGTCATCAGCCTAATTGTTGTTTGAATTACCCCCTATGATCCGGTGACAAATCTGCCGCGCTCCGGCCACTGGAGCGGAAAATGTAGCTGGGGCCGGCGCGGTGCTAGCAAGTGTAAACCGTACTTCAACAAGATGGATAAACGCAATTATTGGGCAGACCTGTAGAGAGAAAATCCATTTAAATCTCGTAATGTTAAGCAGAGCTGTGTTTAATTCATTTGGACCAATTTGTGAATGATGTATGAGTGCTGGGGAGCATTAGTCAAACCGGGAGCAGGTTTGGGAAGTGAGCTGTACTGTAAGCGAGGGGGGTGGGGCCGGGCGCCATCACAGCCGCCGGTACTAATGGCCCGCCCGGGCAAAAATGACAAAAAGATGTACTAACTGCAGCCGCGCGCGCAGTGCTTTGTAAACGAACCTAATGCAGGGGGCCACGAGGCGCTGGGCTCTCCTTAAACGCTATTGATGACTGAATGGAGTAATAACTGTCCACGGGACGGAGGTATGGATTTCAGATGCCTCGCGCTCGCGGGCTGAAATACTCTCGTTGGAAGATAAAGTGTAGGATCAAGGTGTCTGGGGAGCCAGATTACAAATTAAAAAAATTAAATGAGTTTCCCTTGTGTAGCTGACAGAGTGTTTTTTGGCTATTTGTTATAGTCTGTGTAGTTTTCTACATCAGTCATGTTACTAGCTAATAGCGCTTCGGTCCACAAATATCAATGCAGTAGGGTGAAGTTTGGCGCCGGGCTGAAGATGGGTTCCAGCTGTATCTGTGTTTTTGTGAGTTTGACATAGAATGAGTATATATAGTTAGAAGGGTTCAATGCCTTTCATAAATTGCTTTTCGTGGCAGAGCTTTGTCCTGTAATCCTGGAGCATTTGACAGTCCACTTGGCCTCGCAATATTGCTCAGTAAGTCCTGCCCTTAAGCCATGCCCCAAGCTGCTGTCTGTCCTCTGTGGCTTGTGTGACTGTTCCCCTCCTCACCCAACAGAACACTTCCTTGTGCCCGGCCACCTGATAGTCCCACTTCCCGAGGCCCACCAGTGATGGGATGGTCCTTCCCACCCTGTTCCTCCCATGCAGTGGCATGGTCCTGGCCAGACCACTCCACCCTGGGCTGGCCAATAGTCTTTCATCCTTCACATGGTTTCCTTGAAGGCCCTTCCCAGAAGCTAAAAAACAGTCCCACCGATGCAGAAGAAAATGAAATGTAACAATTGGAACTCAAGTGTTTGCAATGAATTTAATTTTAACTGGCTACTTGTAAAAAGGTTCTAGATTCAGAACACCGCTTGAGCAGTGTATGAACACTCGGCCCTTCACCTCTTGGTCAAAACATTTCTGGACAGGAGCCAGTGTTGCGTAGCAGCAGTCGAAAGTTGACTTTCAGAAGGTTTCCAAAGAGCATGGGGGTTGAGCGAGCTGTCTGGTATAGGCTGCATGTGTTCCAGAGGGTTGCTCTCGGACCCTGAAGGAACTGCTTATGTGTTTTGGAGAATTTTCAGGTTTTGGCCGTATCTAAGGTTCGTTATTGGGCTGTGGGGTGGCATTTTTATAGTAATTTGCCAAATACTTATCTATTTGATAAAAATAACACTTAAGTTGTTGCATATTTATGTTTTTTATTCCTGTGATGCTCGCTGTGCTTGCAGTGATAAGATGGCATCACTGAATGGACCTTTGGGACCCATCCAGTCCTGGTGTATCCCTTCTGAAGTTAAAGTAGACTGACTTCACACAGACACTTCCTTCCTTCACAGTCAAAGAAAAGGGCGAGTGCAGCGACGCACGCAGGGTTTAACCTGTCACAGAATCTTGAAAGGCCCGGATGTCATTAGCCTCTGCGAAGGACGCTGTGTTGGTCAGGGATAGGCCAAAAGCATAGAATGTAAACCTGTAAATGTTTCAGTGTTAAAGTTTATGCCATCAGCTATGTTTTCATACAAATGTAATGACATTTTCACAGGCGCTGAGGCTCAATGTTTCCCTGACTTTTGGGCTCAGCTAATGTAACCAAGGAGAGACTCATAGGCATCACAGTGGCTTTATTTTATGTTTAGAAAGTTTTTTTGGTTTTGCTCTACTACAAGTAACCTGACAAAGTAGAAATACACATGGGGCACATATATTGTTAGCCTCCTAATGTTTAAACTTCAATAGTTTTAACCATTTTTAAATAATTTATACCGCTACTGTTACCATGGATTCAGTTTTTAAGGATAAGTACACCACAAAAAAAGGCAACGTGTTACTGGTGGTAGCAAGTAGTAAAGAACACTTAATTGATTCATATGATAAAAGGAAAGGTAGGGTTATTAATAATGGACGTTTTTAACCATCACTGTTATTGACTCCCTTGTCCTGTGGTTGTAGACCCATAAATATTAAACCTTCATAAAGTAAGGAATATCATAACGTGATAACTGCTGCTATATCATAGTCAACGTGGTCCGTAGGTCCTGTGCCAGTTATACAGTTTTGAACTTGGGGTTTGGTAGCGAGCTTGAGAGTATTACCATGGGTACTCTTATGGAAAAGTATATAGAATGTAGGGCTGAGGACCTGCGCACGATATCCCCTGGATAGTAAAATGAGCTCCATGATGAACAGTGCAGTCGTAGAGGCCTGATACCAGCCAGAAGGAAGCACAATCGGAACTACGCACTGTTAAATGAATCCTTTATTACAGACAAATCTGAGTGGGACGGGTAAGATGTGATTCAGGGTTATGTCTGCTTGCCCTGCCGCAGCAGAGTTGTACATATTCTAAGCAGTGGGAATCAGATCGCTTATAAAATAGTGGTTCATACTAAGCACTTGGTTCTGATGTTTCTGTTATCCCCAGGTTTCAGGTTTGAATACTGGCAGGGCCGACCTGACTTTGTATCCTGCAGACCTTGATAACGCATTTACCAGTTTTGAATAGGTACAAATATTCGTGCATGAGTATTTTCTGTATAAAGCATTTGGATGCAAGATGTGTATATAAACGTATGTTTGTATAGTTAACATTCTTTATGCAGTACACACTTCCATATCTTTGGGTTACCCCCAGTGGTATCCTTGCACAATAAGAATGTGCTGTTAATACTGTGCACCCACAGATCAGGTCTGATGTCATCTGTCTCTGCAAGGGCACGGACTTCAGTTTAGCTCTTGTAATAGACCTCAGCGCACTGGAATTAATTTGATATTGTAGAAGATGCTGCTGCATATCATAAGCTGGCTAAAGGATGATGGAAGGTTCACCACACTAAATTGTATTTTCTTACTTCTTTAGAGGCTAATTTCCCAAGGGTGACTCCACAATAAGCCTATTTACAATCTCTACATCGACTTGGGCCATCCTATTGCTGAAGAAGAAAGTTATTTGTTTATATTTAGGATAGGAAGTGTAATATCAGAAAAGGAAAACTTATGCTAGACTCCGTTGATATTTCTAGTAAAAAAAAATATAAAATTCTGGCTTTCACTTCTAAACACTGCTCCCGAAACTAAACTCTCAAACAACCATTTTGCGTTCAGCGGATTCTACAAAGTAACTGTTCTTCAGGGCCCTTATTTCGTCAAGGTTCTACATGCATTTGCACATGCAGGCCTTTAAAATGGTTAGTATATTGATGGCCACCTAATTACCAGTCTAAAGTTTTAGTACATAGGGGCCTTCATTCACCCCCATATGTTGTCAGTTGTTCCGCAGAGGAACAGGTCCTTTACCACATCTTGAAAATAAACATTTTTCAATCTCAAACGTAAGTTCCTCAATTCAGGTCATTCTACTTAATGACCATCCATTCGCACAAATGAATAGCGACCTGAACTAGGACCCTCATAACAGAATCTAGCTTTCCATTTGTGATAATCTGCACCCAAAATTTCTGCATGGCAAATAACTGTGAGAATCTGTTTCTAAATGGGTGACCACATGATTTCCCTTCATCTTCTTAGTCTCATAAGGAGGGTAGTATTTATAAATAGAGTGACTTTTTCGTAAATCTTAAACCCAGTTTGTCCCCTCATTTCTTACGTTTATTATAAAAGCTGCCTTAGTAAAAGGACTTGCAGGGCCTGTGTTCTGTCCCTCTTATGATTCAGGGTAGCCGGCCCTTCTTCGTAAGCAGCAGAATCAGTTTGAGTATCACCTCCTATTTAACCAGCCAGGTACGCACAATATGCTTTTCCTGCCTTGCACTCAAGTGGCACCTTATCCATTTGTATTTGTTAAGAAATCCCCAAAAGGCCATTTGCTATGAGCCGCGTTGTACAGACTTGTAGGGTAAAACCATACCTATGGATAACAGTGCACATTTGTATTGCAGTGAACATCAGGCAGTGTACAGGGGACAATGATGGCTACGTTCTTGTTTGTTGGCTTCGAAAGCAGTCTGCAGGATGAAGAGGAAATGTAGGGTGTATTTTTAGAGGCCTATTGTTAGCTAACCTACTTCCCTCATGTCTGATTTTTTTTTTTTGCCAGATGTTACTACATTATAACTTTTGTTGTGGCCCAGTTGGTTAAAGCACTAGATGTCGAATCTGCAATATGTTCTTATAGCATCAAACCTAAGTCATATTTTCACTGTTCCGAGATTGATAAATTGTTCTGAGATTGATAAAATGAGATCCAAATTTAACTGGGGAATAATCGTTGAAAAATATATAAAGTTTTGCTCGTGAACCCACATTTCACTTGACTTTCAACGCCCTCCTCTGTAGTAGCAGGCTGAGAAAGGCCTTTACCTCTACATAGGATATAACAATTTACCTTGTAGTTTATTCTTTTGACTTGTGATTAGCTTTGAATGTGAGCTTCTTTTAATTTCTTTTTTAGAAGTATATTGTTCATTTGATACATTTCTGTAGTCCTGGAACCACGCAGTGTCCTCCCACGGCTGTACTGCACCGCAGTATACACTAGTGGTGCGTATGCTGGAAATTCCAGATTATTGTTTTGGTTTGTTCTACCGGCTGTCTTTCCATGTCCGGTATACCCATTCACGAAGGTTGGTAGAAAAGAAGTTCATTGACTGTCCTGGGAGGCATTTGTGTATAGTGCAAACAGCATTGCGGATTACACTCCTTTCACTTACGATCAGTTTCCATGTGCTGTCACAGACCCATACCTGCACTGGAATCTGATTTTACGTTCGGTGTTTTTCCTTTCACTTGTTTCTTCTGAAATATTGCAACTTGTAGGTTTCTGTCTGGTTCATCAAAGTGCTGTCCTTTATCTGGTATTCTTTTAGGCAGCAGCACTTTTTAGGCTAGAGCTCGTAGGCTCATTATGATAAAAGTGCAGCTACAGGTTCTTATGTGCATAGATCAATGACTGAAAATGACATGGAAGGGTACTCCTAGTTATGTGTAATAAGTTGACCACTGTGCATTAAAGACCAGCAGACACCTTATGCAGATTTTATTGCAAGTATCACTGGGAGGTGCAGTGTGAAGAAGTGTGCTTCTGAAAGCTGAAAAGATGGGGGACGCAACTTCTTATTTTTTTTCTTTGTGCTGATCCCTAAGTAAATACGGGAAATCTTCATTCCTTTTATACTTTTCTCCACACTGCAGCCCAAATTTATGAGGGGTTCCCTCATCGCAGAAGGAATACCTGCTGTTCTTAAAGCTAAAGGTATGTCCTCCTCACCCCCTTGTTTATCATTGGTAACATCATAGCCTCTAATTATGGAATCTCCAATTCAGCTGGGGAGGGAGGGCAGAATATAAGGACTGTGACAAGGAAGAGTAGGGCTAGGCGAGTGGAAGATTGTGAAGCATTATCCTTACGTCCCTCTTTCTAGTTTGATTCCATATTATTGAGCCATACCAAATATTCCAGGAATCTTTAAAAAAACATATCAATTAGATGCTGCTGATGGAAGAGTGATTTTCAATGAAAACAGGGCTGAAAATGTTCCCTCTGGTCCTGTGTTCAACAGATGTCTCCCACATCTGGAGGGTTCAGCACTCCTCACCCAAAGCCTTTAATTCAGCACATTTGTGCGAGGAGACTCGTGAGGTTAAAGCTCGGCAGGGGCCAATGCAAGCTTCAAGAACAGTAAAAAGGACAAGGTGGATAGTATCCCACGAATGGTAGGAAGTAGACCGATCTAATATTTAGGTCTTGTTTGATAGAAGAGTTGTCCGAATTAGCTATTGTTGCCAATTATTTAGAAAAATTCAGCTTCCGCTCCTGGTTTTTTTTTCTCTCTCACCTCATGTAATTGGCTGTTTGCTGTATCATTCCATCTCCTTTGCAGTGCTTCCATTTCAGTGAATGCAGGACCATTTTGCAATTCAAAAGTACTCTGAATTATCAAACATTGCATTGTTTATCTGATAGATGCATTGAACACATTAGTTTTCATTTCAGGAGACTTTTGTTAATGTGTAAATCTGGAACCAAAATGTAAGCCATACCTGTTGGTTTCTACAGAGCTTGTTTTTGAGTGTTTTTTGGTCAGTGAAAAGAGACTGGGATGTAGTCGAAGGAAATGAGGTCTTTGAAGGTTATGCTGTCAGCATGTTTTAACCATATCTGCAAATTATGATTTTACGCAAAGCAAACATTGATTTTAGGCACCTACAATTATGACTTGGCTTTACTTACTTGCTAGAAATAGCAAGCGTACCGACAAGCAAATGTACGCACCAGGATATTTTGTCACTGAAACTTGTGTTATACTATTTTATTTTTCTGTTAATATTTGTAAAGTATTCATATATATATATTTGTTAAGTGATTGTTCATAGAATACTTTCACAGGTACTGAAAATTAAAATAAATTGATTTACCTTGCATATTAATTCCATTTAAACTAAGTAGCCACTCCCTGTGCTTTCGCTCAGTTTTTTTTAATGTTTCCTGCTTTGGCACAAATTTGGTTCATGTTGTCGGTGGCGTAACCCTCTTTCCTCGGCTTAAAGAGGCTTTCTCTGACAGGTGCTTCTGCCATTTGCCACTGTGCACTTGTGGCATGGCTGGTAGGGTTACTTGACTACGCATGGACGTGGAAGCGCATTTCAGTGTGACCTGTATGTATCCCTGTTGCAGCTGTGACAGCAGTGGCCCCTTGCCCTTTGCCTGGCTGCCTGCTGTAGTGAGCAGTTTATGTTAAGGGAGCGTACTTAGTGCATACTGAGAACAAATTCATCTATAAGGACTGAGTTGAAAGCTGGCTTCGTGTTTTCAGAGGTACCTTTATCTAATTCTGACTTTCTAGCCCAGAGGGCTCTGTATATAGGGACTGTAGGGCCATACTTATAATGTCAAGTTCAATCTACAAGTCCAAGCATAGGTAAACAACCAGAATTTGGTTTACTATATACACCATGCTGGCAGGCTTAGTGTCTGCTTACTTTGAGGCATCTAAATTGGCTTGGCACAGGTGCCCAAAATATTTGCAAACACTTTACTTCTTTCGGGCGGCTGTCTCGCTTTACTTATTACAGTCACTCATTTGTCATAAAATGTACACTTTAGATATTGAAATTTACTTTGTAACGTCCAAGAAAACAAAGAAAAGGAAAATATGTGGTTCTTTCCGTTTGTAATATAATTTTAGCAATTTATATTGCGTGTAGTACAATGTATTCATTTCCAGGCCATTCTGTTGTAGCTGTTATGGTTAATAACCAGCTCAGTGCCAGTGGTACTCCAGTATCCATTGCTGCTGCTCAGGCTGGACCTGGGCCTTAGACCCATAAATGAAGAACTGGGCCTCAAACCTTTAACTTTTTGGAGGAGACTCTGGGTTACCCCAGAGTTAAAGATCTATAGGCAAGAGCTCTTGGATGTTTTAAGACTTCCGAATGCTCGGAAACTTCCATGGTTAAAGTATATAAGAGAGGAATTTGAGAGACTAGAGCGTGCGCCCATGTGGTCCGACCCGGAACATGCTTGCAGAAGTGTATTGCGCAAGCATCTGGCTAAATTGTATCATGAAAGCAACTTAACTGCTTGTTTAGTGAATGTCAAAACTGGTACCTTGTCTGCCGCGTTTTTAATGACCAAAGACTTTTATAAATTTTAGTCTGTTCTCGATGATGTTAGTCCTGTTGTTTGCAGGAAGCTGTTTCTCCAATGGAGACACGGTTCTCTGCCAATCCGAGATTTCACGAGCAAGTGGTGTTCATCGTCACTTAAAAATTGCCCTGGTTGCTCCTCGGACCTTGAAAATGAGTTGCATGTCATGTTTTTCTGCCCTTTGTACCAAAGAGCTAGAAAGAAGTGGATTATCCCACTGTGCAAACATTTGGGGATCTCGTACTGTTCACAAGTATATAGAATATTCAAAACAGATCTTTCTCCTCTAATTGTTTTTGCTGTAACAAAATTTCTAGCAGCCATGTGGATCATTAGAAGGAAATTGGTGAACCCTGTTTGAAATAGGACAGTGGGAATAATTCCATAGGTCTTTATTAGCTTAAAGACTGTGATTAAATAGCTCCCTGGTTTTGTGATGATATAGACTTATTTTTATACTGTATTTGAATGCAATGTATTTCTCTTTTTAAACTGCTTAATTAAATGTGATTTCTTTTATGACAACATTGTCAAAATAATGACGGAAATGATGAATGATGGTACTCCAGTATCAAACCTGCAAAGGCGAAAGTCACTGATCACCAGAGCTGTGGTAGACCTGTGGTAGACCTCCTATAAGAGGGGCACTGCAACTTTGACTTGGGGCCTCTCCTGGAACATTAAGACCATTCCATCTCTTTTGGTGATAAGTTCCGGGCTGTCTTAAATATATTTGTGTTTTGTGGCATTTATGGCAGGTTCTTTGCCCTCAAGCCTCCTTACCTGTCACTCTGCACTTTGGGTTCCTAGTCTTCTCTTTTGTTGCTGTACGTTTTGCTATTTTAAATAAAAATACTATAATTTCTTAAAGCTAGAGTTCTAACTGCACTGTGACCTTCAAGTGTTTTTATTGTGTAATATTGCCATATCCTGTATTTTTCTTGGCTATATTATTGTTTCGAATTGTCTCTGAACAATTATAAATCACTCCGATACTGCAAGCATCATGTTCGCGCTTTTTTTTAAATTAACAATTTGATTTGTAAACACTCCTCACTTCCTAGGTGGCACTTTGTCTGCTCGATCTCACCACACTTTAAGAGGTAAACACCCATATAAAATAAATGGCCACGAACGAGCAGTGAAACATTGCCCACGCCCATGTCACCAGTGATCGACGACAGTTACCCACCCGAGAACTGGCCAGCAACCACGGACTACTCCCACCACCTGGAGTAAATCCTGACAACATATCCCGAGGATGGGTGGTGAAGAGGCTAGCTAAAAAGTCCCTGAGCTTGGCAGAAGGGGCTAATTATAGAGGGTGTCAGGTCGTCAAACGCCCTTTGCCCCCTTCACACCTGTCAGCCTGACTCTGTTTCGGCTTCTGGCCCCTTCATGGCGTCAGAATCTCACGCGCATGAATGATGAATGCACCCGTGCCCTGCCATGCGCCCAGCGTTAGGTAAACCTCACATGGGCGCTTTAACTGCAGCTTTACTCCGTGTTGTGATTTGGCCGAGCATACGTTATTGTTTTGTATGTTAATGTTTCCAACTCTTGCCAAGCAATGCAGACCACTGTGGATCATGTAGCTAAGAAAAAGAACAGCCGGGATTCGTTTACAGTAAAAACCACATGCAAAGCGCGCACGGTTTGCATTTCAGCCTGCGAGCGCCCGTTATCACCCGCATGTGCAGAGAGCGGCTTTTTATCTGTGCCTTCAGCATCTCTGACCTGCCTTCTGGTCGAGCGCGGTTTGTGGCTTCTTTATTGGCAGCCTTGTATATTATTTCCAATTTGAGCTGCCATTAAAGCTCCTAATTTTGCTGCTCTTGTCGACTGCTGCCGTCATTCATGTGCCTCTGAGGCAGCGGTGGGAAGGCCAGGCCCAGCTGTTGGGAGACTTGTTTTCTTGTTTCAGACGGGCACATCGTGTGGAATACCATATTTTTCCTTTTTGAGAGAGTTAAGTCACTTAGTATTCGGCGGTTATAACAGCCCCTCTCCCCCAGCCTACTTTTCTCCAGATCGCTACATCACTTAAAATAACCACCTTTATTGCATTTAAAGTAATTATAGTGCTTAAAACTTCCAACCTCTTATATTGGAGGTAACTACACCATGAAAGGTGTAATATTCTAGCTCTTGATAAACTCCGATGCTGCTGAGTCGGAAATTATTTGGTGCTACAAATACCACCCAGTTACAAATACCCATAATTGCGACATGCAAATCCATATTTGTAAAGCGCAAACTACTCACCCTTCTGCGTCTCAAGGCGCTGGGGCCCCTCGTGGAAATGAAGTGAGCTATTGCCCAGAGTCACATGGTGCTGAGCTAACCTGCCGCAGGAACCGGGGCTCGAACCGTGAATCCTGTGCTCCGAAGTCAGCTGCTCTGGCCGCTGCACCACACCTCTCCATGTGGTGACAGGAGTTAGCACACACATCTCATTTAACAGTGCTGTTGTGATGAGGGCCATAATGTCTGCCCATCATTTCTTGCAGTGCGCTAGCTGCATCTCCTAATACTATTCATATAACATCTGCGCACCACTTGCGTTTTCCATAGGCACATTACTCATAACTTGTCTTGTGGTTAGGGCAGTGCCCTCAGCCCTGCAACAAGTCATGCATCCAAAGGGGCTGGGGGTTTAGGAACTGGAGGGCCACTTCTCTGTGGCCACTATCTTTGAAGTCTTTTCAACAAAGTGGCTTTGTTTTTTTTTTTTTAAATATAGTAGTCAAGAAGTATCCCACACTTACCAAGATTTGAAGTTAAGAAATATTTCAGGAAGTTTGTGGAGGGAAGTATGGCAACCTACTTTACAGTACTGCAGTGGGGTTGTGTCTGTGCTTCAACATGTCTTGCTTTTCAGAGAATATTTGCCTCCGGTAGCTGTGCAGGGGAGGAACCTGCAACTCTGTGCCATTTATAGTTGTTGGTTCGTTCAGGTGTGTTTGACTTGTATCCTTTGAACACTTGTTGTGTAGAAGGCCGAATTTCTTTACTTTTACATCTCCTGTGCATGCTCAGTCATGATTAGAAGATGTAAAAAGACCAATAGATGGAGAAAATGCAGAACAATGTCATACATTGATTAGAAGATGACTGGCTTTTAGTTCTCATGCACCCATGTGGGATAGTTTTGGATTCATCTGGAAAGAACAGAAGCCACATGCGAATAGTCTTAAATGAAAACTTATGCGTAATGCATCAACTATTAGGTTTGTAGAACAAATATATTATTTCCTACAGTTGAGCTCACCTTACCTTTGGTGTGATACCTATTAACTAAATTAAAGATTATTAACTAGATACTGTTGAACTACTTATTGGGTATAGAAAGGAAAACATACCTTTTGCTGCAAGCTGATTGGGAAATTCGAGAATTGACCAGCACACATACTTTTTCTTCTAAAGTCTTCTCAGTAGCTGAAGTACAGTAATTGATTACCTATCTTTGGGTAAAAACTAGTTGAATAGTAGACAAACAGATGTTACGGCTCTGCAAAATAAGCTTTTGAAGACCAAGAGTGCATTTAAGGTTTTGTCCAATGCAGTGTTATTAAAATGAGGGGGAGACAGAGGGACCGAAAGGCTTGTCCTCCTACTGACCAGTAACAAAAACACAGGGAGCCAATCAGTTTGCTACGAAACTAACCCTCCACAAGGTGAAGAAAACACACTTGTTTTCTTATATAACCCTTGAGGTAACCTTTCGTAGCATCATGATTGGCTCCCTGTGTTTTTGTTGTCCAATGCAGTGGTCAAAAAATAATTGGAATGGCTTTAAAATAGATTGTGAAAGTTTCAGCATCAGTCTATTCAGTACACATCATTCACTTGGTTCATCAAATAAGTTCAAGTTCAAGAATTTATATAGCGCACTACTCACCCAGAGGGTCTCAAGGCGCTGGGGGGGGGGGGGGAATTATTATTTGTCGAATAGCCAGGTTGTAAGTTCTTTTCTGAAAGAGATGTGGTTCCGTGTAAGGCGGAGGTGAGTGGGGAGTGAGTTCCAGGTCTTGGCCGCCAAGTAGTAGAAGGATCTACCTCCCATCGTGGATCTTTGGATACGCGGAACTGCGGCGAGGCCTTGATTGGAGGATCTTAGTTGGCGGGTGGGTGTGTAGAAGGATAGTCGAGTGTTGAGGCATTCAGGTCCTAGTTTGTAGAGGGCCTTGTGTGCGTGGGTGGGGAGACGGAATGTTATTCTCTTGTTGACGAGAAGCCAGTGGAGGTCTTTTAGGTGGCCGGTAATGTGATCTTGGCGAGGGATGTCCAAAATGAGTCTCGCTGATGCGTTTTGGATGCGTTGGAGTTTTTTCTGTAATTTGGCTGTGATTCCGGCGTAGAGGGTGTTTCCATAGTCTAGTCGGCTGGTGACCAGTGCGTGGGTGACCGTCTTTCTTGTTTCGGCAGGGATCCAATGGAAGATTTTTTTGAGCATACGAAGTACGTTGAAGCAGGAGGATGAGACGGCGTTGACTTGTCTGGTCATCGAGAGTGAGGCGTCTAGGATGAAGCCAAGGTTACGTGCGTGGTCTGTGGGAATGGTTGCTGAGCCCAGATCCGAAGGCCACCATGAGTCGTCCCAGGCAGAGGGGGATGAACCTAGGATGAGCACTTCCGTTTTGTCTGAGTTAAGTTTTAGGCGTCTGTTTTTCATCCATACGGCTACTTCTTTCATGCCTTCGTGAAGATTCCTTTTGGCGGTGTTGGGGTCTTTGGTGAGGGAAAGGATCAGCTGGGTGTCGTCAGCGTAGGAGATGATGTTAAGGTTGTGTTGACGTGCGATGGAAGCGAGTGGACTCATGTAAACGTTGAAGAGGGTGGGGCTGAGTGATGATCCTTGTGGTACACCACAGATGACTTCGGTGGCCTCTGATTTGAATGGGGGAAGTCGGACTCTCTGAGTTCTCCCAGCTAGGAACGAGATGATCCAGTCCAAGGCTTTTTCTTTTATGCCGATGTTGCTGAGGTGTTGTATGAGGGTGCTATGACAGACAGTGTCGAAGGCGGCGGAGAGGTCGAGTAGAATGAGGGCCACTGTTTCTCCGTTGTCCAGTAGTGTTCGGATGTCGTCTGTTGCTGCAATGAGGGCGGTTTCGGTGCTGTGTTTGGCTCGAAAGCCTGATTGTGAGGGATCGAGGGAGTTGTTGGATTCAAGGAAGGCGGCGAGCTGGCTATTGACGGCTTTCTCAATGACTTTGGCCGGGAATGGGAGGAGGGATATGGGGCGGTAGTTTTTAAGTTCAGAGGGGTCTGCAGTGGGTTTCTTCAGGAGGGCGCTGACTTCGGCATGTTTCCAGCTTTCTGGGAAGGTAGCAGAGTCGAAGGAGCAGTTGATGACATCACGGAGATGGGGTGCGATGATGGAGTCAGCTTTGTTGAAGATGTGGTGGGGGCATGGGTCTGTTGGCGAGCCAGAATGGATTGAGTTCATTAGGCGGATGGTGTCTTCGGTGGTGATTGGGTTCCAGGCGTTGAGGTTGTTAGAGGGTGGTTTGGGTCCTGAGGGGGGAGGAGAGGATTGTTCGTTGGAGCGGTTTTCGAAACTGTTATGTATGTCTGCAATTTTGTTGTAAAAGGAGGAGGATAGCGAATCGCAGAGGTCTTGGGAGGGAGTGATGTCGTTTGAGGCTGCGGTGGGGTTGGTGAATTCTTTGACGATGTTGAATAGTTCCTTGCTGTTATCGGCGTTGTTGTCGAGTCGGTTCTTGAATGCTGATTTCTTGGTGGATCGAATCAGCTGGTGGTGTTTGCGGGTGGCTGCCTTGAGGGCGGTCATGTTGTCGGTGGTTGGGTTTTTTCTCCAAGTTTTCTCGAGAGTACTGCATAGTTTCTTGGATTTCTTAAGGTCATCGTTGAACCAGGGGGCCTTTTTGCTACCCTGTTTGGTTTGGTGGTTTTTCAGGGGTGCTAATTTGTCAGCGCTGTGAGTGATCCATTGTTTGAGTTTGAAGGCCGCTTGGTTTGGGTCCGAAGAGAGGGCGGGTGGGTTTAGGTTGAGCGATGTGAGGAGTTGGTCGGTGGTGACTTTGTTCCATTTTCTTCGGGGAATAGGTTGTAGGGGGTTGTGGGTCGAGGTGGTTTTGTAGCTGAAGTTAACACAGCTGTGGTCCGTCCAATGGAGAACTGTGGTGTGATCAAAGGAGATGTGTTTGCTGGAGGAGAAGATTGGGTCGAGCGTGTGTCCGGCTATATGGGTGGGGGTGTCAACAAGTTGTTTGAGGCCGAGATTGGTCAGGTTGTCCAGAAGGGTGGTGGTGTTGCTGTCGTTTTTCTTTTCCAGGTGGAAGTTGAGGTCTCCCAGTAGATACCTTCCATCGCTTTACTTTCTGGTGTCTCCCTTCAGTGAATTCGGGCAAGAAACTTACCTCTGTGTTTTAGTGCACAAAATAACCCTCAGTGATGACAGTTCATTCGGTGCATCCTTTTGTCAAATATACCATTTATTACTAACCCTATTAAGGTTGAATCGTTCAAGGAGAGTTGATGCTGCTATCGTGCTGTCCTGCCAGGGTACTGGTGGGCAGAGACAGGCATGCTACTGTGGTTGTTATCAGAGAAGGTAGAGCGTACTGGTGCTGAATGCAGATGAAACTGGGACAGATTGTTTCTCTTTACCGGGTGGCATCCACTCCCATTCTGGACTTTGTGATGTGTGCTTCACCTCTCTGTCTCCCTTTCAGTTGGTGCTTGCTGTGATGGTGCAGTACTTGCAACAGCTGCAGGAGCAAGGGTCAGCTGCTTGTGGGAATATAGAGGAAGTAGGTTTCTGTGCCTCCTTCCTTCCAAAATGAACACCTAAGAGCCAACCTGCTAGTTGAGTAAAAGGAACCAACCTGTTAATATTCAGTTTTTTTTTTTTTAAACAGAGCAGCGCTCTCGCTAGGAGCATAGCTATAAATAGTAGAGCAGGTGCAGTGACACTGGGACCCAGGATTAGGAGGTGCCTTCTGCCCTTGACTTATGGCTGTTTTGCTGTGAAACAAGGGAGTGGGAGGTCTACTTCTGTTAATGGCATTAGGACCCATGGCACCCTTGCTATGCCACTGACTCTGGGCACCTGCACTACCACTGCCACAGGACTGTTCACCTGCATTCAGCTCCATTTCTAGGTTAAATATACCTTATTTGTGTTAGTGGACAGGTTGTGTTTGAAGTTATGGTACCTTTGAAGATAAACCGGCCTCAAGATGAGTTTATTGGAGAAAAGAGATGAACCTGCCTCAATAATGAGTTGAATGGCCTGATCTGCTGACACAAGCCTTAAATCTACTTAAAAACTGAGTACACGTCTACACTTTTGTGGGTAGTAAGTAGAAGTTTTGTTTCTTTCTCATCACAGATGCAAATCTAGATTTTTTGTACTGATGCCGATATTGAGTGAGTTGGAAACTTTTTAAAATTTTCGAGGGCTTACTGTGTACTCCACTTGGACTAGAATCTAGTTTTGAAGAGCAATTAACTTAAATTCTTAGTATTCGAGTCAAAGGGTTGGCGACACCTAGTTCCATGTAGATTGTACAGCTGGTGCACCCTGTGCATTGCACTGTACATTGATTATATTGCTCAGACACAGATTTTTTTAATTTTGTAACTTAAAACAATGCATGACATAAGCAGTAGTCTCTTCCTTTTACCACCTTCTTGGTTCTTTTGGTCTCTGTTTTGACAGCACAGTTGTCAAACAGACATATTACGTACAATATACAAAAAGTTGTGTTTGCGTTTGCCCCTTTAAAACCCTGCTATCGTAGACCAGTCTTTTTCAGCCGTTGGCTTGAGATTTTGTCAGTTATGTTTCAGGCCAGCGGAGTATTCATCTCTGTGAGAAGTTGGCCTGATGTGCAGTGCTCACTATTCTAGTGATCACTATATATCAGTCCAAACAACCCTTATTGATGATTGGTTGTAAGTCAACCTTATAGACCAGCTATCCTAGTAGCATGGATACGAGCAGTCTAAGGCTAAGACTCTAGAGGGCGTGTTAAGCCAGCTGTTTTACCATCACATTACCCCTTGAACACCCAGTGAAAGGACACCACACAAGTGTTATGAAAATAAACAATGTATTTATTAGAATCACAACAACCCTGTACTCTTTATGAGGACAGGGTGCTAAGCACACAACAAAACTCTTACGAAAATACTTTTAAGTTAGCACGTTACACAAATGCCCGAGGGGCACGAAAAACCATATACGCTAAAAGTGGAATGCGAATTACTAGCAGGTAAGTAACAGTTCTAATAGGCTTTGGAATCGCTAGGACTGGACTAGGGAATCGTTAGATTACTACTAGGAGGCCCAGGGGACTCGGGTGCAGAGTGTGCACTCTCACGCGGGATGCGGGACAAAGTCTATGGAAGCTAGAATTCACAAAGTTAGTGTTCACGGGCGAACCCGACCTGGTAGGGAGAAAACGACAGTGGATCCTGACCCTTGGATAGTGAGGCTATGCTGGGACACCGGAGTGCCGAAGTTACCTAGCCCAGGGGCTGCAGCTGCATAGGTCTGAAAAGACGTCGGGGATCTCGTTGCCGGACCAGGAGCCTGGAAGGAAGAAGTTGCTGGCAGGCGACCAGTGAAGAAAAGTTCGATGGATCCAAGCCTGGATCAAGGAAGAAGAAAACCTGAAAGCAGAGGGGACCAAGTTCTTGAATCACTAGCCAGTGATTAAGTGGGCACCAGGATGGCACCGGGCGAAGTCACCGCAGTCAGGTGAGTGGGCGCTGCTGGGCTCTGCAGTCTCTCGGACCAGGAGGCGTTGTCGGCGACCAGGATGGAGGTGCGAGCTGTCCCACGAAGGATGAAGTCGTTGGCGTCGAAGTTACCCAGGATTGGGCAACAAGCCTTGGCTAATTCAAGCCCACGCGGTGGACTCAAAATGGCGTCTTGAGTGGACCAGGAGGGTCCGGGGTGCTCCTCTTCTGGAAGGGAGCAAGGGCCAGTCTGGAGCAACCAGACCAGCAGCAGAAATGTCGTCGGGCGTCGTCAGGGAGGCCACAAGCCAACGGGCTAGTAGCCAAACAACGCGGTGAGCAGCGGAAAGCAGAAGGGCCCCACGCAGATCGTGGAGATGCTGGGGGGCTGCACTTCGGAGCTGGAGCTGCTCAGAGTCGGGGCTTCTCGGACCCCAAAGCACTCACCAGTAGATTACTCGGCGGGCTTGCTGGAAAGAAGTCGTGCAGTCTTGCAGATGGCCGGTCCCTTGAGGTCTCGTCGCACCCACGGTTCTCAGCTGGGCTGTAGAGGTGGGTAGAGGTCAGAGGTGCCAGGGAAGTCGGTTCTCGTCGAGCTGGGCAGTCGGATTCCGGAGGAAGGACTTACAGCAGACCGCAGTGTTCTTAGATGGTGCCTGCGGATGCAGGGTGACTACTCCTTAGTCACAAGGGAGAAATCTTAGGAAGAAGTCTTGAGTTCCTTTCGCAGAAAGTAGTTTCAGGATTCAAAGATGATCTGATTTGGAAGGGGGCCAGTCTCTACCTTTATCCTGTAAAAAGGGGCTGGCACGCGACTAAGTCCTGCCCTATGGGTGGGACTGGGAGGGGGGTGGTTACACCCACTTCCTTGGCGGGCTTTTCCCCAGCACAGGGTCTGGAGTGACCCTGGAACTGGTTCCAGCCAGCCTATGCACAGTGAGCACCGGGGTGCCACGTGCAGTCACCTTCCTCTAAAGCCCTGCCTACCTACAATACACAAAACCCTGTCTGGGACGGTGCTGGCACCGCCCCTGGCAGGAAACCCTTTGTCCTTATCTCCTGCTCTGGGAGGACTCCCAGCAGCAGGAGGGCAGACTTGTGTCTCGGTGGCAGCATCCATTTTGTGGATGCTAAGGCTCTGTCTGACTTTAACCGGGGTTAGGGGTTACATACATGTCGTGTCCCTCTAGAAGGGTGGAATGCTAACCCCGTCGCCAGAATTGGCGAGGGGTTAGTATTCCAATTCGTATGACACCTTACTCGACATGTTTTGATAAAGCGATACCAGAGTTGGCATATAACCGCGAGGATTATAATGCACTTAAGAGTATATGGTATGCGATATCATGGAAACGGCTAAGGGATGGATCCCGGAAGCCGCAGACAGGCTCAGCTCATGCCAGAGCACCATCTCACACGATTCCAAGCACTCTGCCTTCAGGATTGTTAAGGCCTGCCATAGGAGTGACTGATAGGAGATCTGTGTGTCCATTTTTAGGGTTAGATATAGGTATACTATATCTAAAGCAAAGGGTGATTACACCACCTTGCCCCAGCTGTCAAGCAACCAGTTGTGTCAGATTTGGATGGCCATCCAGGGGTGGCATAATACATGCTGCAGCCCCTGGTAGGCCCTGGGTACACCTATGCCCTGGGTACCTAAGGTACACTGTACAGGGACTGATAAGGTGACTCAGTATCCAATTTAGATATGTACCTAAGGTACATGGAATCCATTTTACAGAGAGAGCAGTAGGCCTGGGGTCCTGAATAGCAGGGCCCCAGGTCAACTAAGTCAGAAAACCAGCAAAACACCAGGCAAAAAGTTGGGGGCAACCATAGTCAGGGATCAACCTTCCTACATAACCCCCCCCCAAACGAAAGGAGATAAGGCTATCCTTGTCCAGGTAAGCCTATATTGCCTAAGTGGCCATTTAAGGAAGTACCAGCACTGGCATGGTTACCCCCTATGTCATGGTCCACTAAGCAATCCCTCACCCTAAGGGTGTCTGAGGGTCTCCACCATAGGGAATCTCTACCTGTGGTGTGTTTTGTCAAAGAAAAAGGCTGGTGCTGAAATGGAGTACTGAAGTGAGGCTCCACTAATTTTGGGCTCAGCTTCCTCCAATCATTTTCCACCATATAGGCCTTTCTTTCCAAGACTGAGTTGTTTTGGGCTCTCAGGGTCAACCTCTGGCTACCTACAGCTGGAGGTTGGGTCCCTCTGTTTGGCTTACTGGAGGGACAGGTCAGGTCTGGGGCCCTCAGGTCCCAAGTTTGGCTGTGCCCAACAGTGTCCATCTGTGGGAGGTCCCTAACTAAATTTAAGGGGGATCCCTCAGGAGTCTGTTTTATTTTCACTTGGCTAGGATTACTAGCTTCAGTGCCCTTAATCTGCTGATTGGGAAATTCTTTTGGACAGGGGGCCCTTGGGGGTCCACCACTGGCCTCCCTGACTTCTACAGCCCTGGGCTGACTGAGGCAGGGTAGAGAGGGGCAGGTTACCTGCTCCAGACTGGGTCCCACCTTGGAAGGGTCCACTGACATCAGGGGTTCTGCCAGGCTAGGCCTGACTACCTCTGTGGCAGTTTCTTCACAAGGGGTCAGATCAGTTCCCTGAGGAGGCTGATCCTTTCCTAAAGTCTGGTGGGAGGGAGATTTCTCTTCCTCCTCAATACTCTCTGTCTGAGTGGAGTGATCCATAGTTTCAGGCTTCACAACACTGTCATCTGTCTGAGTTTGAGCTGTGGCCATCACAACTCTCCCAACCTTTTCAGGAGGGGGCTCAGTTTGGGTGTGGGCTGTGACCATCACAGCCTTGACAACCTGTTCTGGGAAGGAAGTTGTCTGAGATTGGGTTGTGACTGGCACAACCCTCCTGACCTGTTCAGGGAGGATATCTTGGACTGGGGCTGTGGCTATCACTGCCCCACTAACCTTACCATGGATGTTTACCATTTTAGAATGGGTTTCTTGCTCAACTTCAGCCCAGGCTGAGAGCTCTAAATCATTCCCCAGTAGGCAATCTACAGGCAAGTTTGGTGACACTGCCACTCTCTTGTGGCCAGTGACACCTCCCCAGCTGAGATTGACCACTGCCATGGGATGATCTCTCTGTACTCCATCAATATTGGTCACCTGGTATGTGGCACCAGGTAAAAGTTGCCTTGAGGGGACTAGACTCTCAGTCACCATAGTGATGCTAGCCCCTGTGTCTCTATAGGCCTCAACTTTTATACCATTGATGAGGGGCTCCTGTCTGTACTTGCCCAAAGTGTTGGGACAAGTTGTGAAGTTGGCAAACCCCATGCCAGTCTCACAGACAAGAGTATCTAAGTTTGGGGACCTGGTTAGGCCAGAGTCCCCAGGAACTCCCAAAGTAAATGCACCCAAATTCTTGGGGGCACTCCCACCACCTGGGGGATTACTACTAGTAGTAACAGGAGGTTTGGGAATGTTACTTGGGGGTATGTTTTCCTTATTGTTATTCTTTGGGCAACTGCTGTCAGTTTTTAAATGACCCACCTGTTTACAGGGATAACAATAAGGTTTCTTCTGGTTGTTGGAAGGATTCTGGGACCCACCCCCCTCAGAGGATTTTTGGGGCCCTGATGTGGTTTGATCTGTAGATTTATTCCCACCCTTCTCTTGAGGCTTGGTTGATTCCTTTTTCTGGTCACCACCTTGGTTCTTGGGCCTAATCCTGGTTCTGACCCATTTGTCTGCCCTCTTACCCAATTCTTGTGGAGAGGTCAGATCAGAGTCTACCAGGTGCTGGTGTAATAACTGGTTCTGACAATTATTTAAGACTTGCTCTCTCATAATTAGATTATACAATCCCTTGAAATCAGTAACCTTACTACCCAGTAGCCAGCCTTCCAAAGCCTTAGTGGCACAATCAACAAAGTCAGACCAGTCCTGAGACTGAGTTTTCTGGGTGTCTCTGAACAGCAACCTGTACTGCTCAGTGGTTAAGCCAAACCCATCAACCAGTGCATTTTTCAGGACCTGGTAATCATTAGCATCCTCCACTCTTGTAGTGAGGAGCTTATCTCTACCTTTACCATCAAAGGAGAGCCACAGTATAGCTGCCCACTGACTTTGGGGGATGCACTGTACAGTGCAGGCCCTCTCCAAAGCAGCCATCCATTTCTGGATGTCATCCCCTTGCTTAAAGGGGGGCACTATTTTAGTCAGGTGTTTAGTATCTAAACCCTTCTCTCTATCTCTTGGGAGATTGCTGCCACCAGTGGGAGTTAGCCCACTCATCTGCTGCTCTCTTGCCAGGGCAAGCTTCTCTTTGGCCAGGGCAATTTCTTCCCTTTCAATCCTTAGTTCAGCTTGTCTCATCCTAGCCTCATGCTCCCTTCTCTGAGGGGAAGTAAATCTCCTCTGTGGAGGATTCCTTCTCCCCTGAGAAGAGGCATTAGAGTGCAGAGATCTATTGGAGTCCCTAGAAAGAGATCTATCTCTCCTAACTCCAAGGTTAGGCCCACTTCGGGTTAGTACTGGGGGGCCCCCAGATCCTAGCCCAAGTAAGTCTAAGTTGGTCCTAGTTAGCCTTCTGACTACCTCAAGACCCTTGTCTACCTCATCCCCAGAGAGTACCTCCTCATCCTCCTCCTCAACTGCTGAATCAGTGTTGGGGAGGTCTGGATCCCCAGAGGTTCCCTCTAAGGCTGGCATGCTCTCATGTAACTGAGAGAGCTTTCTGGCATCATATGTCTCTAAGAGACCTATCAGAAAGGGAATGGTGGGGTTAGACCCCTGCTTCAGTTTCCTGGAGACACAGAGTTGCCTCATCTCCTGAAAATTGAGAGCTGCATATCTTGAAGTGACCTGTGGAGGGTCAACACTGACCAGGGGAGTCTCAGTAGAGTCCCCCTGAGTCGACATGCTTTTCTAGTGAGGTGTAAGTGGTGCACTTACCTACACTATATGTTTGCCTACTGATCCCTTGCTAGAGTTGTAGTTTAGGGTGTGCTAGGCCCTAGGAGCTACAACAGCTGGTTCAGTAGAACTCAGAGTATTCTAAGCTAAGTTATATGTACCTTTAGTACTTATGTGATCTTTCACAAGATATTCTTAGGGCATGTGTGGTAAAACAACAGCAAGCTCAAATCCCAACCGCTGCTCACCAATGTGAGAAGTTGGCCTGATGTGCAGTGCTCACTATTCTAGTGATCACTATATATCAGTCCAAACAACCCTTATTGATGATTGGTTGTAAGTCAACCTTATAGACCAGCTATCCTAGTAGCATGGATACGAGCAGTCTAAGGCTAAGACTCTAGAGGGCGTGTTAAGCCAGCTGTTTTACCATCACATTACCCCTTGAACACCCAGTGAAAGGACACCACACAAGTGTTATGAAAATAAACAATGTATTTATTAGAATCACAACAACCCTGTACTCTTTATGAGGACAGGGTGCTAAGCACACAACAAAACTCTTACGAAAATACTTTTAAGTTAGCACGTTACACAAATGCCCGAGGGGCACGAAAAACCATATACGCTAAAAGTGGAATGCGAATTACTAGCAGGTAAGTAACAGTTCTAATAGGCTTTGGAATCGCTAGGACTGGACTAGGGAATCGTTAGATTACTACTAGGAGGCCCAGGGGACTCGGGTGCAGAGTGTGCACTCTCACGCGGGATGCGGGACAAAGTCTATGGAAGCTAGAATTCACAAAGTTAGTGTTCACGGGCGAACCCGACCTGGTAGGGAGAAAACGACAGTGGATCCTGACCCTTGGATAGTGAGGCTATGCTGGGACACCGGAGTGCCGAAGTTACCTAGCCCAGGGGCTGCAGCTGCATAGGTCTGAAAAGACGTCGGGGATCTCGTTGCCGGACCAGGAGCCTGGAAGGAAGAAGTTGCTGGCAGGCGACCAGTGAAGAAAAGTTCGATGGATCCAAGCCTGGATCAAGGAAGAAGAAAACCTGAAAGCAGAGGGGACCAAGTTCTTGAATCACTAGCCAGTGATTAAGTGGGCACCAGGATGGCACCGGGCGAAGTCACCGCAGTCAGGTGAGTGGGCGCTGCTGGGCTCTGCAGTCTCTCGGACCAGGAGGCGTTGTCGGCGACCAGGATGGAGGTGCGAGCTGTCCCACGAAGGATGAAGTCGTTGGCGTCGAAGTTACCCAGGATTGGGCAACAAGCCTTGGCTAATTCAAGCCCACGCGGTGGACTCAAAATGGCGTCTTGAGTGGACCAGGAGGGTCCGGGGTGCTCCTCTTCTGGAAGGGAGCAAGGGCCAGTCTGGAGCAACCAGACCAGCAGCAGAAATGTCGTCGGGCGTCGTCAGGGAGGCCACAAGCCAACGGGCTAGTAGCCAAACAACGCGGTGAGCAGCGGAAAGCAGAAGGGCCCCACGCAGATCGTGGAGATGCTGGGGGGCTGCACTTCGGAGCTGGAGCTGCTCAGAGTCGGGGCTTCTCGGACCCCAAAGCACTCACCAGTAGATTACTCGGCGGGCTTGCTGGAAAGAAGTCGTGCAGTCTTGCAGATGGCCGGTCCCTTGAGGTCTCGTCGCACCCACGGTTCTCAGCTGGGCTGTAGAGGTGGGTAGAGGTCAGAGGTGCCAGGGAAGTCGGTTCTCGTCGAGCTGGGCAGTCGGATTCCGGAGGAAGGACTTACAGCAGACCGCAGTGTTCTTAGATGGTGCCTGCGGATGCAGGGTGACTACTCCTTAGTCACAAGGGAGAAATCTTAGGAAGAAGTCTTGAGTTCCTTTCGCAGAAAGTAGTTTCAGGATTCAAAGATGATCTGATTTGGAAGGGGGCCAGTCTCTACCTTTATCCTGTAAAAAGGGGCTGGCACGCGACTAAGTCCTGCCCTATGGGTGGGACTGGGAGGGGGGTGGTTACACCCACTTCCTTGGCGGGCTTTTCCCCAGCACAGGGTCTGGAGTGACCCTGGAACTGGTTCCAGCCAGCCTATGCACAGTGAGCACCGGGGTGCCACGTGCAGTCACCTTCCTCTAAAGCCCTGCCTACCTACAATACACAAAACCCTGTCTGGGACGGTGCTGGCACCGCCCCTGGCAGGAAACCCTTTGTCCTTATCTCCTGCTCTGGGAGGACTCCCAGCAGCAGGAGGGCAGACTTGTGTCTCGGTGGCAGCATCCATTTTGTGGATGCTAAGGCTCTGTCTGACTTTAACCGGGGTTAGGGGTTACATACATGTCGTGTCCCTCTAGAAGGGTGGAATGCTAACCCCGTCGCCAGAATTGGCGAGGGGTTAGTATTCCAATTCGTATGACACCTTACTCGACATGTTTTGATAAAGCGATACCAGAGTTGGCATATAACCGCGAGGATTATAATGCACTTAAGAGTATATGGTATGCGATATCATGGAAACGGCTAAGGGATGGATCCCGGAAGCCGCAGACAGGCTCAGCTCATGCCAGAGCACCATCTCACACGATTCCAAGCACTCTGCCTTCAGGATTGTTAAGGCCTGCCATAGGAGTGACTGATAGGAGATCTGTGTGTCCATTTTTAGGGTTAGATATAGGTATACTATATCTAAAGCAAAGGGTGATTACACCACCTTGCCCCAGCTTTCAAGCAACCAGTTGTGTCAGATTTGGATGGCCATCCAGGGGTGGCATAATACATGCTGCAGCCCCTGGTAGGCCCTGGGTACACCTATGCCCTGGGTACCTAAGGTACACTGTACAGGGACTGATAAGGTGACTCAGTATCCAATTTAGATATGTACCTAAGGTACATGGAATCCATTTTACAGAGAGAGCAGTAGGCCTGGGGTCCTGAATAGCAGGGCCCCAGGTCAACTAAGTCAGAAAACCAGCAAAACACCAGGCAAAAAGTTGGGGGCAACCATAGTCAGGGATCAACCTTCCTACAATCTCTTACCTAATACTGTTGGCTGTTTGTTGTTTCCTTCCACCTACACTTGAGCCCTTGTTTTGAACTGCATGTACTACTATGCGACTGTAGGTCTCTTTCTGCTCCTGCTGGTACCATTCATGGGTCGTTTGTTATTCTTCTGTTCCTCCTCTCAGTTCCCCACCCATCTCTCCTTCCCTTGTGCACGTGTCATTCCAGTCACTTGCCATCCTCTTGATTCTCCCTTTTGCCCATCCGCTATTCCCCTATGTGTTCCTTAGTCCACAAAGGCTCCACCGTCTCATCTAAATTGCATCCCTCTCTCCCGTGTGCATTTCGTTTTTCTCAACAGACCACCCCTTCTTGTTGCCTCTGCCCACTCCTTCCAGTAGATTCATCTCTTTGCTGACAAGACTCAGCATTTTATCTGTTTCCTAGAATCAAAAGGCAGACTTCAATACCGAGCTCTTTTTGTTTCTGTGTCCAAACATGATCTGATCGCAAGGAAGTCTTCATCATAGTCCTTCCTTCCTTTCTATTTCATAGAAACTAAAGTGGGACTGTCATGAGGTCTTGCTTGCCATCCAACCTTTAATCGAAATGGAAACAAAACAAGACTTTATTGAAGGCAAGGAAACTCTAAAAACAATCCCTTCTTTTGTTTTTTGTCTAGCGTTACCATGCTCACACTGCAGGTATTGACACATTAAACTCAGACTTATTGGTTCTGCCACTACTTGTTTGTAGTAGTATTAGTATTAGCTAGCAGAAGTATTTGAAGCATAAGCAGTGAATGGGTTAAAAAATGTCTTGCATAGAAAACAAGGACCAATAGTGCTGGGTAGAGGGGTGCAGTGGCGACAATTTGACCAAATAGTATGTTAAAAGTACAAAGGAGGGTAGCAAATGGGGCAACCTATATTAGATTCAGTTTTTATTTCTGTTGTCTTATTTAGTTTAGCTGGAAACATATTCATATAGGCCTGTCCTCCAAAAACAGCCAATGGAAAAGGAACCCTCGTGTTTTGCTTGAATCCCTCATAATTTGCGTGAACACATCTATATAAATAAATTATTCCGGGAGTGCAGGAGCTTGGAGAGGAATAGGTTTGTGGGTGTTTCTGTTTACAATAATGAATACCACGATGTACTACTTTCTCATAACATGTATTGTTGTTAGGAGTGCAGTAATACTATCTTATTATATCATGAGGCATGATACTCGGAATCAGGTGTTAATGCTGCATACTGGACCTGGTGATATTACCTTTGAAAATACTGGGACATTCACAACAGTGCTGTAGGAGGTGCTACTGGGATTTATATAAGCTAATTTTTTTCCTGTAACTTCCACCCTTCTCCCTGCTGTGGTTTTTTTCAGTTGTTGTTCCGGAGACTGGTTACCTTTGGGGGCTCTTTACAAGGAAAGTGTGGAACTCTTCAACGTAGGAGACCAAGCATCTAATGTAGAATGGGTTTGGTGAACTAATTGGAGGGAGCTGATTGGGTGTATTATCTGAGAAGGCAGTAGTCTGTTTTACCATACTGAGAGGGGTGGATAGGATGCGTGATTCTCTAAAGGGATGGGTGGGGCATTTTATGGGGTGGAGAGGGAACACACTAATCAAAGTGGGGGGACGGAAGAAAAGGTTCATGCATAGATTAAATAGATGGGATACCCCATATCGAGGGTAGATTCATGGTATGAAGCAGATAGGACTGTCTGGTGTCGACCCTCAAAATCCATGTCTCGGTTGCGGTGTTCCACACCATGGTGTCTTACTGTGCAAAGCAGGTTGGAATGAAAAAAAATGGAAATATAATTGTGGCAATTTGTTTTGTTACAATTCTTTTTTAAGTCATAGTTTGTTTTAGGCAAAATCGAGGAGGGACTGTATTGGAGATTTAAGGTTCAAATTGGTTTCCCAGCATTGTTAAGTATTTCTGGTGTCAAGTGAGGATGTCCCCAACACTGTGTTATACCTTTTATTTTTCCTCTGCCTCCTGAGGGCTTCCTATCCCTTGTAATGTCTGGTTCTTTCTCCATCACTTTTTCGTGGAGACTGGCCCACAGGTTCTGTACAACTTTCAGATGAAGATATATTTCCTTATGCTATGACATGGGATCTCTGCCCGGATTACTTTCTCTTCTTCTCCTGACCCTCTGCCTCCAATTTCTGTCTACATCTTTCAAATGCTCGCTTTTCTGTAGGCATTCTTCCTGCTCCTTTGTCTCCTTATATCATATTGTTGTCTTTCCCCTCCTTTCTGTCTCCCTAATTCTGTCTCATTAATCTACATCACTCTGCCTAGCGCCACTTTGCCTTTCTTTTTTCCTCCTTTCTCTTGTTTTCCTCCTATTGCTATATCCCTTTGTCTCCAACATCTGTCTCTTCCTCCTTCATCTATCTGCCTCTCCCATTTATCTCCATCTAAGATGTGAACAGCTCGCTCCATGTCATTACGGACACATCTTCCAATCCTGGGTATTTATGTTTCAGCCTGATGCATTATGGGTCTTGCAGTCTTGGCTTGCTTTCATTTAATTAATTTGACTGACTTACCAGGGAGCAATGATTTGTAGTTGAAAAAATCCAGGACTGGAATCGTGTCCATGATGGCATGGAGCTAGGAGGTTACACACCCACCCTCTCTGCATCCTTCCCCTGCCCTTTTCATTTATTTTTGTCAGGCTCTTCATCTCCTCTCTCCCCTCACTCTCGGGTCTGCCCTTCACAGGCTCTTCCCTTCCCTCACTCTTGTTTCACCCCTCCCCTCTGTGATCTGTCATCCCTCTTCCTTGTCCCTCGCTTGTGTTGCTGGTACACAGCTGGGGCCTGCGGTGACCCTGGAACATGCAAGCAGTTTTCCAGGCTGATTCATGCAGCCGGTTATCAGTGGTGACCAAATAAAGTTTAAGCCAGCCCTGCAGTCTGTAATAGGCGCAGAGTCCCATTTTAAAACATTTAAAAAACGGAAATGGTTTCCCGGCCTGGGCTGCCTGAGGTGGTCCAAGCCTGCAGCCTCGCCAAGCCCTGTGAGCGGCTGACAGGCCCGCCGCCATTACATAACCTTGCTTCCCGCGGCGGGGAGACAAAGCGCTACAGAGCCAAGTGTCTTGCAACCGTTTAACTTGTTGATGAGCATGAAATCTGTGGCAGCAGGAAGGGAAATTTGTTGCCAGTTATATTATTTTATGAGCTGGGCCGCCCTTTGTCAGCAGAGCTCCTCTGTGCACGAGGACCGTTTGCACTTTGACCCACTGTCGTGCTGTGGAATGTTCCAGCACCTTCTGGTGGCCATGGTTTGCTTTTACACACCCACGCGCATTGTGAGGCGATGCCGCGTAGTTTCGTTTCTAATTCGTCGACGACTTGGAACAGCCGTGGGATTGTTTTTTTTTTTAAATAGAGCGGGAGAGAAACAAGGGTTTTAGTAAATAATTCCATAAGTGTACATATTTTGATTTAAACGGACCATTATTATATATTTTTTCAGTTTTTTTTATAGCGGAAACTCGACCCCAAAGGTATTGGCGCGCTTGTTATGAACACCAGGTACATTACACAAGGACACGTTCATTTTTGTTGGCACGGGGAGACTAAGTGACTTGCCCAGAATCACAGGATGTTGAGCCGACGCCGAGACTCGAACCTGGTTCCCCAGCTCCATAGTTGGCAGCTCTGGCCGTTACGCTTCGCTTGGATTGCTCCTTGCCATATATAGCTTTAGCAGATACACGTTTTGACTATTGTTACTCATCTGTTACATTTTATGTGTTTCCTCTGGACGCGTTGGTATTTAGTGACACATATTTTATGCTATATTACTGCTAATACTAATAGAATAGAGGTGTAGCTTATCTTGACTTTCCGGGCCCTCGTAATCAAACCTGTTTTGCAGTTTTAAATAGCACCTAATCCACGTTTTGAAGACAACCCCATACATTTGATTAATTGACAAATTGAAGTTCTAAAAAGTGAACATTGGATGCCATTGTTTTTCTTAGGAAGGCATTGGGCAGTAAGTAACGTACAAGAAGGATTCGTAGACATATCTCTGTATTTTTGGGGCCCTGATAAACTGAGAAGCTGAGCAGGTGACCAGCTAGGATTATCACTTGCAACCTCAATGTTTCCTGCAGGTCTCTAAAGTTGGCTTATTACCTACTGAGTTGTTACTGGCTTTGAATATACATAAAAGGTGGGGTGTTAGAAAGGCAGTGGGTGACCCTCTTCTGAATATTTTTATACTTACCCAAAGATAAAATGTGCCTTGGGAGTCCTTCCTCGCTTGGGCACCATAGTTTCAGGTACTTCCTGATTATGGTGAGGGTGTTTGTTATACTTGAAAGATTTTAGGCTGGCACAGTCAGTTCGTTCAAAAAGGAATTGTATCCTGGTATATTGCAACCTGGCGTTTTCCATCATATTTTTTAATTTAAACACTCCCTTTTTTGCCTTGATTTTCAAGTTCTAGTTGATGAGAGAACAGTAATGGACCAATTCTGAGATGAAGGTGACAGATTGTTTTCACAATGTTAGAGGATGTTGTCATTTACATCTGTTGTATTATTTTCCAGGCATAACCGAAAGAGAATACGTGTTAAAGTCTGATGCATTAAAATAAGAGTACTTAGCCGAACCGTTCACCGAAGCACATTCATTGTTTAATATGCTTTAGATGACTGATCTTACAAAACCAGCAACCAGTACATAAGCAAGCTTTGGAAGGGGAGGGTAGCCAGCCCCTGTTCTGCTTGAGAGGCAGTATTCTAATTGGTGCCAATAACTAGTTCATTAAGCTCTTGTGTGCACATGTGTTTTGGGCTCTTGAACTTTAAACTAGGGTATTCCAGACTCGCAGGTCCTTTTCCAAGTGTTCGGAGGTATCATAAGATTACTTAATTCTGTTGGCTTTCTAACATCCTGGCATCTCTGAAAGGATGAGGAAATGCGATTAACACTAATTTAGGCTTATTGAGGCACCAGCATAAAATCTCGGAATTCCCTTGTAGGCCACTTGAATTCTGTCTCTGTCTAACAAATGTATATATTTGTTGACCGATTTACATATGGCACCCTCCTATCCGTATAGCGTTTCTAGTGGGCATGATGACTTGTGGTACCAGAGTCTAGACATGTACATGGAATAATAGCACAGATTACCTGGTGACGTGGCTTAGAAATCCACTGTACGCCATTGGGGGACAGTGGATGGATTTTGGAGGCACTTTAATATATGTGGCCAAATTTTCCTCTACTTGAAATTTGACTGGGTGTTCTGAGACATAATAAGTAACAGTACTTAAGATGATGCTGCAATAAGACGATCATCTCTTCTCCCTATGGTGGATATCTGGTGCTGGAGCCATTCAACTCTTATTGTGCCGGAAGGACACATAGACCCTGTATCTGATCCACAGTATATTGAATAGTAGGTTCAGACCTTCAATTTAGCAAAATTATTTTTTTATCTGGACGCTTCCTTGCTTGAATTTCTATAATGGGCACCACTTAGAATTATGGTGGTTTGTGATTGTCTAATATCTCCATCTTTCTCTGGCTCCTGATGTAAGAGTTTTAACTTCCTGCCCATTAGACACCAAATTGTTTAAAGTCTACAATACTTTCCTATTTGCAGCAAACCGAAGCGGCTTCGGTTTGTTGAATGCACATTAATAGGGTTGTTCACTGGTTGAATTTCGTTCCTATTGAGATCTGTGTGAAAAATTAAGATCTTGGTTGATTTCTTGCACCCCAGTTGAATCAAGCTTTCACCTTTCTGAATTCTGTAAAATTAAAACTATTGGCTCATGTTATCCTGTCTCATTAGCATTTACAAATAATTTAGCAGGCTGTCTGTGTATTACAGTTCAAATCATATAATATATTAGAAAGTGTGGGAATCCTATTGTTTATGTACTTGCGGCAGGTTTATGCGATTTTTGGGTTCAGTGGGTCTGTGTCATGGTGGGTAAACTCTGTATTTACAAGATTGTGTGACTCATTTCCATACTGTGTAAAGGAGTAATAACCCCTGGTATAACAAGGCACATAAACCCCAGTATATTGAGCTCTCTATTGGTAAAAGGTGTTATGCGTATTGTCTTCTGCAGCACAGTTGTTCTCCCTGAAGGGAATGTCTTGTGTGCTGCACTAGTCCTCAGTTGATGTGTACAAAGAGCTCATTGTACCAAATCTGGGACCCAAAGACTGGCAAGCAATGCAAACGTGCAATACCTCATCCCATGTTTACTCGAACAAGATTGCCCAACGATGACTTTAAAATAAACATTTTAATTGAGTATTTTCTGCCAGATGTAAACACTTGTAGTTTTTTTTGGAGGGGGGGAGGTGATCCCGGAGTGAGTCCAAAACGTGCTTATTGTACACTTGCTAATCTAAGTCATGTTTTGCATAGAGAGCTTTGCCTTACCACACAGTTTGGTTTCTGCTGGACTGGTTCCAAAGTAAACACTTGCCTTTCTTTGACATCAAGAGAAGACAGTATAGTAATCACTGTGTTAATTTAAAGTAGATTTAATTTCTGATTCCTTTGTAAGTTTAGAATATTGTAAGTTGAACTATCAATGTTTTTTAGTTTTTTATACAAAACACAGTAGCCACTTTAAACCACATACTCTTTTGTTAAATTTAGATCATCACGTTTTTTTCTATTCACTATATTTAATGTGTCACCAGTGTAGGATGCTGTGATATTGCGGACTCTACATCTTTTCAGTGGTATTTCGTGCGTAAACCGAAAACTTCCTTTTTAGGGAAAACACAGGGTCTCAAAGGGTCTTCTTGGCAGTGAAAAGTTTGGATACCAACATAAGAGACCATACTTTATATCATCAAGAGGAGGGAGGGATTTTTTAGTTCCTTCCGATCAAAGCTTTTGGGTTTTATTAACACCAATGATATAGTTTCTATTGGTTTGTTTACACCAAGGCAAGATATCATGGACCCCAGCACGGCAGGGCTCATAGGAGCCTCAACATAGAGATAGCAAAGAAAAACGGCAAGGAAGTGCCTAGTCAGGCACCAAAGATCAGATCACAGCAAGGAGAGCTTTTGAAGAAGTGATGCCGAAAGCCAGGGTCCAACCAAGTCATATGCGAATAAAGAGGGGCAAACAAGTGCTGCATAAGAAGGAATGGCCCCTGTGGGATTCATATGTGCTGTTCTTTTATACGAAAGGACAGATCTCAACTGCAATAGGAGAGCACTACCCTCATGCACAAACCCGGGGGTGCAACCGTTGCCTCCCGGACCATTCTGGGTGGAGAATACATCTCGAGAGCAGTCCTGTATGACCCCATGAACTGGTCTGTTGCTCTCTCACCACAATTTGCAGGAAACCTGTTGACAGCACTCTTAAACAAGAGGAGTGTGGGGATGGTGACCGATAAAGCATTTCCTTTTTCCGTAGCTTGTTCAATGAATTCTGTTTTTCCCCATACATGGACTAGATCTGTATAACATAATAGGAATTCCCAGTTTTTAAATGTAGTTCGTTGTCCTATATTCTTTTAAAAAATGTGTAGATCTCCAAGTTACGTAGTCTATGTAGTTTTTTGAGTATGTTTTGGAAACCCATCTTCCTTAATATCCCCCTGGAGCTTTTACTGTTTAGTGCTGAGTGTTGAACTTCAGTGAAAGTATATACCATTGTGTTTAATTTTCTAACGTTTTCTTGATGAAGGGTGGAGTAAGCATGGACATACATATAAAGATTATTATTAAAATCCCTAGAAGCGACAGGGGTGCCCTCTGTCCCGCTCCTCTTCGCTCTTGCACTGGAGCCTCTGGCGGCATGGGTCAGGTGGGATCGGTCCATAAGAGGCTTGGGGTGGACGCCGGAATGGGAGGATAACATTTCACTCTATGCCGACGATATCCTGCTTTATCTTACCAACCCCAGGGCGTCCTTGTGCAGTTTTCTGGATATACTTGCCATTTTCGGTAGGTATTCCGGATTCGCTATAAATTGGTCAAAATCTGTAGTCTTCGTCCACGTGGGCGAGCCACCGGCAATCACGCAGTCATGCCCGATACAGGTAGAGCCGGTTGGGTTCAAATACCTTGGTATTTATGTAAAACTTGACCCGAAGCTGCGATATACCCCTAATATGGGCCCCCCTTGAGCCAGTTCAAAAAGGACGTGGAGCACTGGAAGGCTCTTCCGCTATCCTTGTTGGGTAGGGTGGTGCTGTTTAAGATGATGGCACTTGCCCGATTTTTGTACGTACTTCAGAACACGTTGGACCCGGTGCCTTTATCCTACTTTAAAGAAATAGAGGCCCTTTAGAGGACGCTTCTTTGGGATGGGAAACCCCAAATAGCGCTTACCAAGCTCACTCTTCCGTGGTATGATGGTGGGATTGGACTGCTGGATCTAAGAAAGTATTATTGGGCGTCACAGCTTGCAGCGGTGAACCATGTTGTATATGGGCCCCACGGGGACCCAGGTTATGCCATGGATCGCGGCAGGTGCCAGGCGGGGACATCATAAGGGCGCTTTATGCCAGGCCCGGGCGGTTTTCGCTGGCGGGCCCAACAGCACATGCAGTCCACGCGTGGCATGCTGCCAATAGATATCTTACCTGGGAGGGGAAGCTGACTTTGGCCACCCCCCTGTGGAACTCAGAGAAACTTGGGAGACAATGGGAATCCAAGGATTTGATAAATTGTGGAACTCAGAGAAACTTGGGAGACAATGGGAATCCAAGGATTTGATAAATGGGATCTCATCGGGATCTCCCAGATCAGGGATGTCTGGGGAGGGGACAGGGTACATACTTTCGAGTCCCTTCAGCAACAGTATAGTCTGCATGAAAATGAGTGTTATCGTTCCCGCCAAATTAGGCTTGCCCTCCACACCCACATACCTAGAGATGCCAGGCTTCCGGAGGCCTCTCTTCTTGAAGATAGAGTATTAGATGGGCACATCCCCGAGAAAACTATCTCTTTAATATACAGAAAGCTTGTTAATCATATGGAGAACCCCCTGGGACTTATTAGAACACAGTGGAGTGCAGATGGGATAGAGCTAGATGACGAGGATTGGACAGAGGCGATTTCCTCCCCGAAGGTGGTGGCGATCCAGATGAGACTTAGACTGGTGCAATTAAAGATCCTACATAGATCGTAATATTACAGGGCCGAGATTAATGCGGATGGGACGATCGGGGAGTGGTGAGTGTCGACGGGGGTGCAGAGAGTTAAGCACCTACATGCATATACTGTGGCACTGCGTGGAAGTACATGAATACTGGAAGAAGGTTCATGCTGAGATAGGGGAAGCCCTCGGGGAGGAGGCACGATCAGAGCCCGAAGATGCATATTGAATGTGTGGGAGCCCACGGATTTGAATGTGTACAGTAAGCAATGGGTGACGCTGGCATGTATGATAGCTAAACGGAATATTGCTCAGTTGTGGGGAGCCAGCCAACCACCCCGAGTTTCTAAATGGGCGGAGGATATGGATTGGTGTATGTTTAGGGAGAAGACTGTGTATGTGGCCAGGGGTTGTCCAGAAAAAGGAGTAAAGGTCTGGGGGGCATGGAATAGCCATCGTGGTGAGATCTGTACACCTCTGGCGCGACTAATAGAAGAGGAAGGGCAGTAATCCCCATGATCCCCAAAAATCATATATTGTACCCATTCATTCTGCACGCGAGATGTTTGATTTGTCTAACTGTGGAAACGGTTACCTCGCCTGATGTTTTTCCTTTTTCTCTTTTTTGCTATTTTGTTAAATAAAAAGATGTTTTAAAAAAAAAAAACAATCCCTAGAAGCAGGGCCTTAATGTATGTTCTTTTTTGTCAGTGGTTTGGGTAATTGTTCAGCCAGTTAGTAGAAGAGTACGTTGGTAGAGTAATGTATTGGGAGATTGCTGAAGGATGCTTGCAAATTGCTTGAGTGTAGGAAAAATTGTCAGAGCATTGACACCAGGGTCGAGCTGGAAACCACAACCGGCCGTGGCAAAGTGCTCGGCTGCCATCTCCCCCCCCCCCCCCCCCCCCCCCGAGGAGGTGCCGCTAAGCTCTTTGCCGGGGCCGTTTTTGGGCCGTTTTTGGTACAGGGCCGATTTTGCAGCTATGCTGCAAAAAAAGGCCCTTTAACAAAAACGGCCCCCCAAAACCGGGCCCCACCCGTGCGGCGCACCGGGGTATTGCCTGGTGGCCGCTATGGCCAGTCCGGCCCTGATTGACACCTGCTTGGGGTGTTACTTCAGTAGAAAAATACACTGGCCGCTCACACCAGTGTTGCTTACATTTTCTTTGCCTTACGATTGTATATTATTTTAGAGTGTTGGGTGCTGCTTGATTATCATTGCAGGAGAGGGTTACATTGGCAAAACTTCAAAAAGTTATTTTACTATTACTACAGTTCAGCGTATTTCGGCAAAGAGCAATGATTCTTGCATCATTACCGCAGGAGAAGCCTCCATTGGCAGACAGTAAGGATGTCAGTCTCGTTACATAAGTAGAAAAGTTTGTTGGAAGAGCCTTAAAGGTTCTTGCGTAATTGCTGCAGCAGATGGGACAGTGGCCTAGCGTTGCTTCAAGTTTGAGATTAAATTGGCAGAGGTTTAAGGGATGTCTGCATTCTTTTTGCTATGGAGGGTTACATTGTTAGACAGTAGGACTTGTTTATTGTCACTACAGTAGAAATGCCAAAACATGGCAGTCTCTCGACCTCATTCCTGCAAGAGAAAGGGTACTTGCAGTGCGTTAGGAGATGCTTGAAACCAGTTGGAGGCTAAATTGGCAGAGTCTGAAGACGGGCATGCATTACTGCGGGTACAAGGCTACATTGACAGACATTTATTGTTTCTTTAGTGTAAGAGCACTTTGCTTGCATGGTTACTGCTGAAAAGACAAGATTGACTTAGCACATGGATCTATGTATTGTTACTACAGTAGGTGAGCAGATTCATGTACCATTTGTGTAGTAGAAGCAATGTTAGCATAGAAGAGGGATCCCACATACTTACTCCATCAGTACATTGCCAGAGCAGTGCCTGATATTTGCGTTGTTACTTCTACTGACAAAGAGGACCTAAGCAAGAGCATTGAAGAATGCTTGCATTGTTACTTCAGTAGAAGACTACTACAGCATAACGATGGGTTCCTTCCATTATCACTACAGTTGAGGAGTACCCTTCCACAGCACTAAGAGATACTTACAGCACTACTGCGGTCACAAGGTACATTGGCAGAGGCCTGAGGGAATTCTACATTGTTAGTACTTCAAAAGAGTATTCAGGGCCTTGCAGTGTTTCTTCAGTAGGAGGCTACATTAACTTAATGTCCATTATTAGTAGAGTTGTGGAGCACACTGGATGAGCTTTAAGGGATGCCTCCAGTATTACTGCAGTCATGGGCACATTGGATGCTTACATTGTTCTTGCAGTAGACAAATGTATTGCTAGAACGTTAGTCAATACAGGTAACAGTACTGCAGGAGAATGCAACAGTAGTATAGCTGAGGAGTATATTGGCTGAGTGTTCAAGAGATGCTTGCGTTGTTACTGTAGTAGAAGGCATCTTTCGCCTAATTCAGTGTTGCACGCATTATTACTGTAGTAGAAGAGTACATTTCTGGAGTTCAGAGGGATGCTAGCAATCTTACTACTTTGGAAGAGTACATTTAATAAAGCATCGAGAGATGCTTGAATCACTTTTGTTAATGTAGAGTACACAAGCAGAATGTTGAGGGATCCTTGCATTTTTACCACTAAAGAGTACAGTAGTAGAATCTCGAGAGGCTTGTATTTTTATTACTTTAGAAGGGTACATTACTTATAAAGAGTACATTGTCAGAGCGTAGATGGACTATTGTATTTTTGTTACTTTATAAGAGTGCATTAATTATAAAGAGTACATTCTTAGAGCGACTGTTGTATTTCTGCTACTTTAGAAGAGTGCATTAATTATAAAGAGTAGATTCGAAGAACGTCAATGGTCTGTTGTATTTTTACTACTTTAGAAGAGTACATTACTTACAAAGAGTACATTGTCAAAGTATTAAGAGACTTGTATATTTATTACAATAGAAGAGTACATAACTTATAAAGTGAAGAATCGAGGAGGGTCGAGGGACTGTTGTATTATTACTACTTTAGAAGGGTACATTACTTATAAAGAGTACATTGTCAGAGCGTAGATGGACTGTTGTATTTTCAGTACTTTAGAAGAGTACCTTACTTGTAAATAGAAGATTCGAAGAGCGTTGAGGTATTGTATTTTTATTACTTTAGAAGAGCACATTACTTATAAACGGAGCATTCTCCGAGTATAAAAGACTTGCATTTTTACTACTTTAGAAGAGTACATCAAATTAATTGTCAGAGCGTTGAGGGATTAATGTATTTTCACTACTTTTGAAGAGTACATTAGTTATAAAGGGAGCATTGTCGGAGTGTTAAGGGACTTTTGTATTTTTACTACTTTAGAATAGCACATTACTTATAAAAGGAGCATTGTCAGAGTATTAAGAGACTTGTATTTTTATTACTTTAGAAGAGTACATTACTTATAAAGAGTACATTGTCAGAGCGTAGATTGACTGTTGTATTTTTACTACTTTAGAAAGAAGGGCACATTCGTTACAAAGAGTACATTGAAAAAGTGTTAAGGGACTTTTGTATTTTTACTAATTTAGACGGGTACATTACTTATAAAGAGTACAATGCCAGAGTGTTAAGGAACTTGTGTATTTTTACTAGTTTAGAAGAGCACATTACTTATATAGAAGAGCACATTACTTATAAAGGGAGCAGTGTCAGAGTATTAAGAGACTTGTATTTTTATTACTTTAGAAGAGTACATTACTTATAAAGAGTACATTGTCAGAGCGTAGATAGACTGTTGTATTTTTACTACTTTGAAAAGAAGGGCACATTCCTTACAAAGAGTACATTGAAAGAGTGTTAAGGGACTTTTGTATTTGTACTAATTTAGAAGAGTACACTCCTTATAAAGAGTACATTGCCAGAGTGTTAACGGAGGCTAAATTTGCATAGGGTAGGGATCCTTGCTTTATTGCTGCCGCCGAGGAGTACTTTGCCAGAGCACTGAGGGATGCTTTCAGCATTGTAGGAGGAAGGACATAGGCAGCGCTTCCAGGGATGCTTGCATTGTCACTCACAATGACAGGTTACTTTGGCAGAGTGCATGGATACTACCAGCAGCATCCTTACTGCAGCCAGGAGTACACTGGTGGGGTCTTAAGGGACGCCTCCATTGTTACCACATGCGAGGGGCGTAGGCAGAGCTCTAAGGGCGCCTGCGTCGACCAGGATGAAACATTTGCAGAGCCTCGAAGGATGCTTTCCTTGTCACTGCAGTGGCAGGAAGGCTTTCGCATTGCAGCTCGGCATGCGTGCTTTGTTGCTGCCCCTGCCGTGGTGCCTCCAGAGCAGAAAGCCATGACAGAGCACATCAGAATACTCACATTGTTGCTGCAGTACATGCTTTGTGTTTGAAGTACCCATTCAGGTCTTTCTTAGTCTGTCACCTGTCACAAGCACGAAGTTCAGTAAAAGGAACCAGAAAAAAGTACATTGTTTACCATCCACGACTGCAGCAGAGCTTTTAAGGCCCAGCGAGTGAGATTTTTTTGTACAATAGGCTGAAGGTTTCTTTCTACAATGCTGTTTTTTGTCTGTGAGCGAACCATGAGCTCATTGCTAAATCAAATATGTTTTGGTGGCTGTTTTTTATTAGTTTATTTTGACATTGAATCCCATTAGAGATGCAGGCCGCTTTTCCATTAGGATGGAAAGCAGAAAGCGATCTTCACAAGATCACACAATGAGCTAAGGGCCTGGTAGATGGGATTTAAACGTAGAGGTTATTCTTAACTACAACCTCTGTAAGTGGTTTAGTTCTGGTTTCTACAGACTTGGAAATGGGTAAATGTTATTTTTATGACTGAGTGCTGGGCCAAGAATACATCTTTCCTTACGGGGATCCTGTAAGCCTATGGTATTGTAGCCGAGCTGCCAACCCAGTCGGTTTTGTCTTGCCCTATTGCATCACTTCTTATTTCATGCACTGTAAAAGCAGCTCAAAAACGTATAATCCATTGAAAGCTGATCTTTCACTGCCTCAAAGACCTAAGGATGTACATTGCAGAAAAGTGGGACTTTTTAGGTCGAGCGTGGGCAGCGCATGCGCTGCTCTGCTTGGCATACTGTATTGAGGTATGGACTTGAAGCGCCACCCACATTTTTCATTGGCTTGTGTCATTTTCCAGTGTAAACGGTGGCTGTTCATTGGTTAAAAGGCTTAGTAGACCCTCCTTAGTACCGCCTACTCTAATTTTTTTACTTCCCTTGGCAACACCCCTGTTGCGTGTGTTGTTGCTCGGTGGGCTTTAATTACACCCTCCGAGCGCTAGTTTTTTAAATGGCTTTAGGACAGCTCTTGCCTAACGCATTAAAAAAAATTATAGCACACATTTGCAATGCAATAAGTCTCGTATTTGCAAGAGTTTAAACTATTGGCGTTGTAAATGACAATGCCTTTTATACATCTGTTTTAAAAACCGCCCATAAATAAAAGGCACTGTCATTTACAATGCCAACAGCTCAAACTTTCCTAAATGTGAGACCTATTGCATTACAAATGCTTGTACGAAGCATATTTTGGTGGGCAGGCAAATAATGAAAAGATTATAGTGAAACGACAGACCTAGCTGGAGAGGAAGCCTGTAGTAATAAAATAGTAGAAGATTGGAGCAGGCAAGAAGGGCCTGCATATTCTGATCTTTTGTTATTATTCTTTATTTGTTGAGGCTCATACTGGACACGCTAAGATTATTAGTAAGAAATCAACCATTTTTGGTGGTGCTTTTTCAGTCTCTGGCATTTAAAGGAAAGCTTGCTTTCCATGGAGTCCCCCAAGGTCCTGCAATGTGTTAGTTAAGCTGTGTACGTAGGGACGCAGAGATGTGAAGTTAGTTCAACATGTCTCAGCAACTCTGTGGATTTTGTTCTGCTTATTGGTATAGTTTTGTGATGAGTAGGACAGGGCTTCCCTCCTCAGATAAGGACTGCTGTCTGAGCTTGGAACTAGATCATCTGAGCACAGGGCAGATGGTGTGTCTTCCAACTATGTCATTGCCTGGTTTCATGCTGTAAAAAGAATCTACAGAGACCCCTGCGATCGGGGGATTGAACTATCTGGCTCGTAGCCTGGTTCTCAATCTACTTGACATGTCACCCATGTCAAAATGACTGTATAGAGTAAAATAATCCCTCTTTCACTTTAGAGCTGGATTTCTTCGTCTTCGGTTGGACTACGTGGATAGCTGCTGCGTTTGAGAAGCATTGGTAAAGTTAGTAGGTCTCGCTTTTTGGACCAGTTTGCTATGCCAATGCAGTGTGCCAATGCTGCACAGCATCAGGAGAAAAAAAATGGAGAAAAGGTGCAATGTCACAATTGCGCCAGCCTGTTGGCTCACACATGTATTCCCACACATGAATGTACCTACAGACTGACACGGATGTCATTTTACTTTTTTGTTAACTGATCCAATATGGTGGATGTCACTTATCAGTTAAATAATAATAAAAGCGTGAAAACACTAAGTAAAAATAAAAAGGGCCCCAGGGTTTGGAGGGCAATGGAGGATCTGGTAGGGGACCAAAGGGAGTTGGAGGGGAAAATCCGTATATGCAGGAGAGAGCAACACTGCATATTGGAAAAGCACACGATGGAGAGGAAAACACAGAGCATGGGGTTCCGGGGAGAAGCAAACAAGGCAAAGAGGGCAAGTAGCACACAACGGAGTGAGCTAATAAGGAGATGAGGGGAGTAGCACACAATGAAAAAAATAGCGGAGTGTGGGGGAGTTTGGTAGAGGAGAACCAAACTCAGACAGAGAGAATAGCACCCAAAGGAGCGAGCAACACAGAGCATGTGGAGCAGGGGGAAAAAGATACAAGGGAGAGCTGGAAAACACATGCAGTCTCATGGGGTGTTCTACCAAAAATGAAAAATTTAGTTTTCTAAAAGTGAGCCATTGAAGGATACAAGTAAGCCAATCCTAATTATAGTAAAGTTTCTATTCTCAAGGAGAGGAACAAACATGAGAAGAGGAAGGGAAGCCAATGAGTAAGAATAAAGCAAATGAGAGTGACAAGCCCAGCCAGTGGTAAGCAGTAGGCTGGCCCACTGTAAGGTCACAATAGGTCTTTCACTAAGACTGTCTGGTATTCGAGACCTAAAAATGTGACTTACGAAATGTTAGAGGCTAGCATTCCACAATGACATTACAATAGTGTATGCCTGCCTCGACTCTCCTGTGGCCAGTGGGTTTTGCCTCATTTACTCATGCTTAACACCTGTGCTAACTTAGAGTCAACAGAAGTCTTTGGCAGGCTAACATGAGTGAATGTTTTGGAAGTATGTATGTTGGAAATAAATTTAAATTATGAAAAACCCCATTGTGCTGGAGCCCTCCACCTTACTAACTAACCCCAGGCATCCAGTTGAAAAAAAAATTGAAACTATTACTTTTCTCTAATGCTGCTCATTTCCTCTCTTGTGGTCCCTTTTATTCACTCAGAATTTACCAGTTGTAATAGCTTTCCAGCATTCCAAAAACCAACAGGTTCAATTTCCAATGTCCTTTGTGCATAGAGACTTCACATGGCAGGGTCAATAAAGCATTACTGTGGTATGCCTAAACGTTTGTATAAACATTGTTGTGATCAATGTTTGCTTCGATCAGGTATAGTTCAGGAACCATTAAAGCAGAGGTTGCAGCATGAATGGGCCTAACCGGTCCAGTGTTACAATGGTTCACCTCCTTCCTAAGCAACAGAACCCAAAGAATCAAGATGAAGCAATCATTCTCTCAACCATCCATGGTCACCCTAGGAGTTCCACAGGGATCAGCACTATCACCAATCCTTTTTAATCTACTCATGGAACCCCTTGCTAATGCGCTGAATTCTGCAAACATTCTATATCACTTATACGCGGATTACACACAACTATATATGAAAATCTCCTCACCAGATGACTTCATCTCCCTCACCGCCATTCTTCTTAATACCCAAAGTTGACTCAATGGCAACCACCTCATGATCAACACCAAGGAAACTGAATTCCTTCTCATCTCCCCTCCCAATCACACATCCAAGATAGACTTATGACTAAAGCATCTAACTTCGTTTGATTGCCCCCCATACATCATTGACTCCGCAAAATCCCTGGGAGGCACCCTGGACAAACATTTAAATATGTAGGCGCAAATCTACAATGCCACCAAGGGAGCCAATTATCTGTTGAGTATCCTAAGGAAACTTAAACCCTTCCTTCCACAGACTGATCTAAAAATGGCGGTTCAAGCTCTAGTACTACCAAGACTGGACTATGAAAGCACCACTCTATGCGGTCTTCCTAATTACAAGCTAGCCGCGCTCTGGGCATGGCTTAACGCTGTGGCCAGGCTAGTCTCTGGAATAAAAAGAAATAACCACATCACCCCGGCCTTGAAGGTGCTGAACTGGCTACCCTACGAGGCGAGAATACAACTTAAGATCGCCTGCATGACACATAAAGCCCTACATAGGAACACCCCCAGCTATTTAGAAGAAAAGCTAGAGCGGTTGGGAGGATGCAGACATTCGCGAAGTTCGAGCTCAGTACTCCTAAAACCTCAATCCTTCCACAAAAAGAGAACTGGGTGCAGAGCTTTCTCAGGTATCACACCAAAGATTTGGAATACCCTTCCCCCAGATGTACGCAGAATCTCCTCCTTTAACACCTTCAAAAAAGAAGCGAAAATGTTTCTAATGAACAAATTAACATTCTAAAACTTTAACTCTCTGATGACTATTTGCCACCGATTATATCCAAACACCAATGTCTACCTCTTTTGTATTATATGCGATTTCCGATTGTATGTATAATGTGTGCTATCAGTGTACTGTAAAGCACTCTGATACCCCCGTGGGTCAGGTTTGTGCTATATAAAACTTTATAAATAAGTAAATGAATCTCTTATAGATTCCCATGGAGGTCCATATCATATTGCTCCCTGCACCTAGATCCTCCGTCTATCCTACATAGTTATGTTTGTTTGCACCCGCTTAGCAGCTCATCTCAATGACTTGTTAAAATCGGGGGAAAACTGAAGTGTGTTGCATGATTCTTGGTTTGTTTTGCTGCCTGACTCTGGGGTACATCTAGCTGGATTTCCCAGGCTTTATCTCAATAAGCTGACATTAACAGCTGGCCTGGTTTGAGTTCTGCTGGATCTGACTACCGGATTAAAGCCCATTCTCAAGTGAGACAATCTTCTTTAATTTATTTCAGGTCTATCACAAAAGATCAATTGCTGCTCTTTTGAAAGTAAAGCTGTAATCGGCCTGTGTGCTTAGTTGCCACTATTCTGTGTGCCTCCACTTTATATCGTAAGGAAAATATCTGTGCAAGACTCCAGCTGAAATGAACCCCCTCCTGCCACAGTATCCTCTATTACACAATTAGATTTGCAAACCTGGATTGTGTTTCAAGAACCATTACATCATGGCCAATTCGTACAGACCTCCAGTTCTGTTACATTGCAAATGATTGGCTGATACAGCATTTAAACTTGGGCCTGCAGAGTATATTTTTTGCATGATTCTGTGTCTGCTGGACAGAAGCTTGGCTAACAACAGTTTGACAATATTGAGATTCCACAAGAATGGTGGGCAAGCATTTGTAAATACTATATGTCTGGTGTTGGCTGCCAATCATTGCTTGTTTTTTTTGTTGTTTTGTCATGTTTTGCAAAATGTTACGGTTAGGGAAACTGCTGGGCCCTGTATTTTAGGCTGCAAAAAGCACACTCTGGCACTGAAGGGTATTTATTACTTTGCTGTGGATGAGCTCCTTGTGAAAGAGCAGAATGCAGGGACTCAGTGAACTTAGTTAATGGCTGATGCGGGCTGCCTGACTGCTTCTTGTTGTATGATGGAGTGCGCCGAACAAATATGTGTATGACACAGTAAAAGCTCCTGTAACTAAGTAGATTATACATACAAAAGTTATCAGTTCACACTATGCCTAAAAACATTTTTTTGCACAATTTGTCTCTGTTCTTGGCCTGAGTAGACTCTTTCCATGAATAAAAACCCTGCTCCGTTAAATTTAATCCTACATTACTGAGCGATAATTTTGCAGATCCTGCTGTGTTCTTTTCATTATCTTTTGATTGTCGTCTTCGAACGCCTTATGCGCGTTTGCATCCAATACTGCCCACTACTAATCTGAATAAAGGAGAGCTGTGAGAGTTGTGGTCTCAACTATATGTACAATGGGGAGAGTGCCTGTCTGACCTTGAATGCAAGGGTAGGCCTAAGTTTATTGCAGGTCTATTGTCGAACCTCAAAGTTTACTCCCGAACTTGAATGTTGTTGGATATTGCTCAAGATCATCCTGACTGGGGTGGACAATAGATGTTTTTTCTGCTTGGCTTGTTTACACATTAGGGCACGGAACCGCTGGGTTCATATAGAGGCACAGAGGATGGGGGATGGCTTTGTTTCATTAGGTCATTTACTGCTCTTTGCCTTCATTGCGTCTACGCAGCTGCCAAACTCACAGTGGCTCAATTTTTTTTAATCTTAACCCCTTCCATGCTGGGCCGATTCTGCTCCTGTGCTGAAGATGTCAGCGCGGGTGCGGTCATGACTGCCCCCAGCTGTTGAAAGTGGTTTCTCATCCACTGTGAAATGACCAGCATGCCGGAAGAGAAGGAGGCTTGTGCTGTCTGAGAGGTCTTATTGAAGGAGAAGGTGAGTTGAGTGTCATCTTCATAGGATATCGGGATGAACCTGTACTTCCTCAGTAGTGAGGCCAAGGGGACAATGTAGATGTTAAACATGGTTGGGCTTAAACATGAGCCTTGAGGCATTCACTTGGACAATTCTTTCGTGTTGGGACGGTGTGGCCCCAGATCAATGGTCTTGGTGTGGTTGGTGAGAAAACTAGTCATCCACTGCAGTGCCACTCCACCAATCCTGTCTTCCTTCAGTCTCCTGAACAAAGTCTGGTGGTCGACCGTATCAAATGTGGCGGAGACACCTATTAGCACCAGAAGAGTAGATTGACCACTAGCAAGTGCTTGCCTGATGTTGTCAGTGACGGCCACCAGGGCTGTTTCCGTGCTATGTTTTGGCCGGAAGCCCGATTGAGATGGATCTAGGTAGCCAGCTGATTCAATATGGTCTGATAGATGTTTATTAACATATTTTTCCAGTACTTTCCTCAGAAAAGGTAGGAGAAGCTATTAGCTGTTTGGTGCATTGTTCCACCTACTATGGAGTGCTTGCATTGCAGTGCATGGTGGACTGTTTTACATCTCAGAAATGCACTTGTAACTGTTTTTTTTAATCTCATAGGTACCTCGTACATAGAAAATAATCCCTTTTTGTTATTTTTTCACTGCCACAGGTTATTATTTTTTTTTTAGCAGAATGCAAAATGCAAGCTATACCTATTGGCTTTGCTAATATTTGTTATTTACCTGAGACCAGTGTGTCAAGACAGAACTATAACCAATGCACTGCCATTTTGATTTTCTCCACTAACAAGTTTTTTAGTGTACACACTCCTACGTCTATGCATTTTAATACATGTTAATGGTGCCACTATCATTTCAGTTTCTGAACTTGTTTGTGGACCATAACAGTACTACCTGTAAGGGTCTTAGAAGGCTCATACCACTTGGCAACATTGTTAGAAAATTACAGAAGTGAGCCAAGTGCTGTTAAACATTGCAGATGAGATGAGCATGGCAGTGCGTGGAGTACCTCCCCATGCACAGGATCCAGTAAAACAGGCGCAGTCAGGTGCCAGTCAGGGACGTTGAAGCTCTCTCCCTGAGGCGCTTTCCCTCGCGGTGCCAGAAGCGGGATACATGATGAATTCACTGGGCAAAAGCCAAAAGAAGTAATTTGCTGAGGAGCCTCTCCTGTGCCTGGCAGTTGAATTCCCTTGTTCCCATAGCCAGGCCCCTTGCTCCTCAACCTCGGTCTATATCTTTAAAAGTAGGGATTCAGTGGATTTTAGCAGAGTAAGATAGCGCTTATTTATAAAAAATATATGTGCACGTATAGTCTTTGTAGTTTGCACTGCGCATAAATCCGAATTCCCCAGTTTTAATTTATGCGATAGCTACAAAACTTGGTTGTTAAAAAATTACGCCGTTACTTCCCTCATTGATTGCCATGAGAACATCAATGTATGTCTGGAAAAAATGGGAAATAGATCTGTTTGTGCTTTGAAAAAGGGTTTAAAAAGGAAGGGACATGTAGATTCATAATTTGACCTAGATGGGACAGATGGTTCAACAACAGTACAATACAATTTGGTGAACCAATGGAACACGTATTTTCAAGGTTGCATTTTGCATTTTATGGTTTTTTGTATGAGTGGTCCACCTGTGTGACTGAAGCCTCTGCATGAGAAAAGGCAAGATGCTGTAGTGTTCAGTGAACGTTCGTCTTATCCTATAATTCATCTTGGAGTAGTGATATTTCTGTACCATTCCCGTTTTTTTTGTTTATAAGTACTGTAGCTGGGCAATCACTTGGAATAACGATAGTGTCCTTTTTTGCTGATTGTTGATCTTTCAAGGGGAATATTATTATTTGTAAAAGTAGCAGCGCACGTGAGTACTGGATATTTGCAATTGTGGGTTAATTCTTTTATGGTATTATAAATGTTTGCATGTGCAGTAGATTTATTTAATAACACATATACGCACTTACACTCCCATATACAAAACATATGCTAGTATGAAAAATCCAATGTGTTTGTAGATCTGCACCTATAGTGCCGTTTAAGCTAGATGAATACATCTCGTCTTGTTTACCTCACTATGTTCTTAACAGGGACTGCTATTGGCCTGGCATTCATGACTGACAGCATGGAGAGTTACTCGAACTAAATCAGTATTACTCCGTCCAATAAATAAATAAATAAATAAATAAATAAAGTTCTGTCAGCGAAGCAGATTGTTTCCCATGTGTGGAAGAATCCGTAACAAGGGAAAACTCGGATCTTTATTTATAATCATTTTAGTGCAGACGTGGCTTTGTTGGTGTCTATCATGTACCTTAGCCAGGAGGATCATTGACTAAATATGAGACCAGGCGTCATTGTGAGAGCTGGCTGGCACGGGATATCATGAAATATTTCACTGACAAACATCAGGAAATATTTCCTGCCTCATGTAATAGAGGATATTATGAGGTCTTCTGTGAAGTACAAAAGCATGTTTCACTCGACTCAAAAGGTGTGACTGGCACTTGCAGATTCACAAGCGTTCGATGGAAATGCTGCCTTTTATCATCTGGGAGCGAAACCTCGCTCAGCGTCCCTCTGGGAGCTGTCTCCTGGAACTGTTTGCAGTTAGTGAGTATATATTCTTCATTGGGGGGTCCTGGAGATGTCCCGGGGAGACACGTCTGCACATGTACACGTATTCATGATGTCACAAAGATGTTTATTTTCTCTTTTGCAAAGTAGGGTCTGTTGAGAAATGTTAGGTTCAAACTCACAAATGTGGTCAACTAGATGTCCTTCCTTCCCTTTGGTAGCTTTGCAGTGGAACTGAACGCTTGCGCTTTGCCCAATTATATGGTAGAATATGGTGTTATCTTCTTTTGCACATAACATCAAACTTTGTCTGTATTGATTGGCGAGCAGTAGGATTGAGGTATACTCCTTATCTGGGGAGTCCAACTTCGGTTTAAGAGAGCAAGATGCATTTCAGGTTTGTAGGATACATTTACATACGGTACATCTAAATGGGAATAATGTACACGATATGTCTTCAAAATCTCATATACACGGTTCGGGTAGTGTTTATCATGGCTCCGGTTTTAATAGACCAGCGTTCTATGCCTCTAGGCTGTTCAATTAAAAACAAATTAACTGACTAACTGTGTGCCTTTATTGACACTTCCTGCAGCTGGAAAGTAGCTAAAAGGTGTTAAACCACTTAGACTGTGGCCTGTATTCAATGTATGAGGTACACTCCACTCTCCCTAAATAAATCTATAAAGACGCAGCTTGTAAAGCAAACTTTGTCATTTGAATACACTGACACATACAGTTCAACTGACAATTTTCATAAGGGACATCTAGTGTTCCTGATACATTGCTTGGTCAATCAATAGACCGCAGATTAAAGCACATTTGACAGTGCTACACAAGTGCTGCATCAATTCACTGTGATATCAGAATAAGCAAAACAAGTACTTGCTTGAACAAATAATGGAAAGGGTGTTTTCCGCAAAATCAAGGCTAATATTTCTGTTTTAGCAGGTAGGCTCTTGCACAATTAACGTTTATTTTTATTGGACTGAAGCTGAGCCAAGCTCCTCCTCCTTTTAAAAAACACATTTTATTTATTTTGTTATTATTTCTTTTTTGACTTTCTTTACTTTGAACTCGAGTATTCGACCAGAGCTGCCATCCATTCGCTTCCACTACCAAAACCAAAAACACTCCTCGACCCATTTCGATTTGATATCTAAATTGGAAAAATATTAAGTCCCTAGAGCAAGAAAATGGGGGAGAGATTCACTTGCTTTTATTCTTGCTGTGCACGTGAAACAATTTGTTTTTTGTATGTTGTGCCCGCCTTCTCTCCAATCCAACGTGCCTTTCTTTAAATCTGGGATAAAATGAAAAGAGGGAGGATTTTTTGGAGTGAAATGCTATATACTGTGCATGTAATGTAATTGGATACGTTTCATTGACATGCTTACGTGAGTTTCTTCTTCATCTTAGTGCTTGAATGTACCACTAGACCTGCATGTAGCTTCTTGTTGCAGCCCTTTGATGCAGGTAGGCCACATTATAAATAGGCTGGTTGCTATGGTGAACGCAGAAAGTCCTTGTGTGCTTGCGGGGGGAACCTTTCCTTTCTTTTTGGACACCGTTTTCATAAACCGTAACATTGATTGTACCTGATTTGAATAGTAGTAAAAATGCTGTAAAGTCAACCATTTTGGGGGTGGGGTGTGTGATGTGCTTGCGCTTAATTTGTGGTCACTCCTTGAGTGGCTTTGTTTTAACTTACAGTAATTAAGATGTTATTTTTTAAAATATTGTACCTGTTAAAAAATGACTGTACATTTTGAAAAAAGTGTGTTGCAATTTTGGTTGGTTGTTCCTTACTTTCAAGGTACCCTACATAGGTTAGATTTAAACAGAGCAGGAACATGTTAGTTTGCTTCCATAGGTGTAAACCATCCCAGTGGCACAGAAAGTAGACATTTTATTGGGTTCCTAATTCCTTTCCTTCAAATGGGTTCATTTGTGCCTGTTTGCGGTCCTTTTCCATTTGCACATCCCCTCCTAAATATGCCTAAAGGATTCCCCTAGTAGAACTACAAATCTGTGTCTTATCTGCCAACCAATAGATACTGATAGATAACACAATGTGGTTATGATGTTAGGTAATCAGCAGTTGATGATATAGTCACTGGACAAGATCTTCAATACCATCTCATCGCTCTTAATAGAGACCGGATTCTCTTACTCCCTTTTGGAGGAATTGAGTCTGACCAGGACTGGGAATGTATTATTATAAACTCTCATTCATTTACTTTTGGGTGTCCACAAAACAGGATACATTGATTGGCATTTATACTTGTTCCTTGATAAAGTGACGATACTCAGGGTTGTTGGACTGATATGATTTTTTCACGTTGATGAATCTGGTAGTAATAGCAAATTACTTTCAGACTGGGAATGGCCTCATCCTCGGCTGTGCCCAACAAAACAATTGTTGGTTCGCTTAAGAGACTAACAAGTTGAAAAGAAAGTTAGGAGGAAGATTGAAAAACCTGTCAAAATATGTTTCCCGTGTCCCCTTCTGTGCTCAAGTCATAAGATCCAAGCTACGTTTATATTAATTGTCCAAGTCAGTATCAATCATATTGTGAGTTTTCGAATCAGCCACATTTTCCTTCACTCAACTGGAAACCAGATTGCAGTAAATTTATTCTGGTTCAGGTAGTTTTTGTTTTTGGCCTTGAGGTATTTGGAAAGACTTCCATTTTACCATCTCATACTGCTACTATGGAATCTGCAGAACGTTTTATGATAGCTGAAAGTGTTGTATAGATTAACAGGTGTGTTCAGAATTGCACCCCTTATAAAGTAAACTTTGACTGAAGGTTCGCTTCACCACAAGCACACTTCTTGCTGAGCATTTACTCCTGTAGGGCAGCTGGACTATTTGACCTCAAAAAGGTCTCCATTTACGACGAGGCTAAACCTAGCCACACCTATACCTTCTTTTAGCAAGGCAAACTTAGACTTGCCATTCTCAAAACATAGCTGCACCAGTATGGTGTGGACAAACCTGCTTCTAGGGGTGGGTTGTGGGTTTTCCATAGCGGGAATGCCTTCCGAAGTACATGAACACCCAAAGACATTTGAGCTTTTGGGTATTTACAAACGTGTAGCAGGGACATTTCCTTCCAGAGTGTAGCTGGAGATTTACTCCCTTCGAGAGTAGAATTACATTTCTATTCAGGGTAGGATGTGACGGACACTCCCCAAAAATGTGCATGGATTTAGTGGAAATGATTTCTTAAAGGGGAGTTTTCCTCATGGAGAAAGAGCAAGTGCAAATTTAGTTGAGAAGCAGATCTTCCCGAGAGGAGTTGGGGAAACCTTTGTCAATTCCTTGGCGGTTAGAAATTTACTTTCGTGTAGGCAGAAACTTAGACACTACATTGCAGAGTAAGTTTTGTGGATGAAGCCCTCACCATGGAAGAGCAGAGATGCTCGCTGGCCTTATTAAAGACTATAACCACAGAACCCGTGAGAAAAGAATAAATGGCAGAGTCGATTATTAAAAGTGGAACAGACTTAGGATATGTCACAAATCAAAGTCTGCCGTGCTGTTTTCACAGTAAGGAATTTATCTGGATCTCAACTGACCACCAAAGAGATCGATCAAAGAGTAAGGTGAAAATGTGAGCACGAGAAGGCTGCTCAGCAAATAGGGCTTTGAAGTACCAAATGCAACCAGATGTAACACACCGCCTTTAGATCAAGCTTCCTAATTCAGCTACAACTACCGTGTTTAAATATGGCGTACTTTCGCAGTTGAAAAACCGCAATGATGCTGAATTTAGAACATGGTTTATACTTGCAGAAACCAGCAGTCTAAATGGTTGCCAAAGATGCCAGGAGCAGAGTCTTCGGTTTGCACTTCTCAAGATGATGTTGGACTTGAGTGAGTGATCCTCCTGCCCAAGAGCATCCTAACAAAGCAAAGTTATTCCTGATCTGTAATGTCACTCAGCTATGTAGTAACTTTGCTTCCTTGAATAATCTGCCATGGTTGCGAAAGGGACGATAAGCAAACGAGAAGGTGTCTACTTCCAATGCTCCAACTTGACCCTTATTATCCGCAGGAAACTCAAGTGGAAAAGGCTATACTATCCACTAACACCTTGGTACTGGCATCTCTGTACACCTTTTAAGAAGGTCTAGCCGAAGGGGGCGGTCCTGAATGCAGCAGAAAGGAGCGCTCCCTGAAAATGATGCACTTCCAGGTGAAGGAATCTAGTTCTATGAATCTTTTAGATTTTTCCCCTTTCTGTGTCAGTAATGGGATGGAAAGACGTAACCTGGAAATAGATAGCGGGTTTCTGATAAGCTAGGACTGGCCCGTGCAATGACCTGTTAGCTGCAAAGAAGGTTTGGGAGTCAACCTTCTCCAGCGACAACTAGCCAGCAAGCAATGGGCAAAGAGGATTTATTAGATATGCCCATAATAGACCCAGAAGTAGAATGTTTCATTCCACTTACAAAGGCGGTGAACATCCTCGAAACTGGAAGTTTTTGATTATTCACAAACCATCTGAAGATTGTTTCTCACCATGAACATAATTGCAGGTTTACTACCGTCAAGGACAAGAGTAACTAGTATCAACAGTTCTAAAGAGGAGTGGAAACCCACACAATTAGGCTAGAGAGTGTAGGGGAAAATAACTTTTCAAAGAAGAAACAAAGAATGAATAGATATGCTACATTTACACTTTTGGAAATATGCTCTCGATTTGTTTCTTTATGCTTAAATATTTATGCAAGTGAGTATTTCTGGAAAGCTGTAATAGTTCCATAAGCCCAGGAGTACATCGGAAATACTCATTGAATTCTAAAAAATGTGAAGTAACTATAACACATGGGAGTAAATGTCTGCTTTTCTTTAATAAATTGGCTTTCTAAAATAACAGCCTCCAAATTAGTGCCTAGTTTGTGCTGTGGTTTGAGGTGGTAGATACTGGCACTTGTTTTAGTGACTGAGGCTTACGTTTTCATCATCAGGCTTTGACTGAGAGCACAAGCGCGAATGGGAGAAAAAGGGGGTAGAGGAAAATCGGAAAACAGGCAAAGCATGGATGAAATAGAGACAGGAAGATTGAGATAAAGAGACTGGAAGTGTAGAGTGTGAAGGCAGGAAGTGGTATTCAAACTAGTCATCCTTGGTATTCTGTAGCTTTAATTTTTTATTCTTCAAATCAAGCACTTTCCAATGTACCTTAAAATCAGCCACCACCCACCTCTTCCCACTCACAACTGTTATTAATATAGGAATCTGTCAAGATTGAATTCTGCAGAGTATATGGTTACTTTGGAGATCCTATTAACTTAGTACAACTTGTCAAGACTAGCGTCAAACATTGCTGCCCATGTTCCTGTGAACTTTTGTAGTGATTCAGCCCACAGGAAACAAGCAGGGTGCTTACAAAATATAATTCATGACCTATCATACTATCAGGCTAGCACATAATATGACCTGTATCCTCTTCTGTCATTATGCCTGAACTACGAGTGCTGTGAACCTCAATACTCATAAACTGCAATCTTTACCAAAGGAGATTGAATGATGTTCTTGGCCAGAAGCAACAGATAATGTTGTCTGAACTGGATTTTGTTCTGACTACCTATGAAAAAGCAATTCCTTTCTTGAAAGATGACTTTCTTGAAAGATGAATGGTCACGTGAGGTCTATGGTTGAAGGTAAATGGCTAGTATTAATTAGAAAGCCTTCATTGTTTCCCCTGATTGCTATACTCTTAGATCTTGGATAACCAAAGTTGCTGGTCTGCAGGCAGCAAGTGCTTGGGAGTGCCCTTTGAGAGATACACTAGAACATAGAACATAATTCATTCACACATTGGACCATGAGCGATGTGTTGACTCTGTATTCAATGAATTCTCTTCATTTAACACTCCTTTCCAACCTTGAACTTCACACCATATGTTCTTCATTGTTATTTGTGATAGGACCGGCTCTGGACAAATAAACGTTTTATCTCCAATATGTAAAGTGCCTAATAAATGGCAAACAAATGTGAAGTTTGCATTTTTGAGGAACCACGTGGGTCCGGATGGCAAACAGCGAGTGATTTCTCTTGAGTGAAGACACATTCCTTTTTATAGGTAGAGTTGTGTCTGAACATTAACACCAATAAAGCAGCCATTGAAAGATCATAGTGACCGATGGAAAGGCCTCAGCTCATGGATAATGGTTCTTCATGGAGACTGAAGTATTCTGGAATAGCAGATGCTGATGCAAAGTTGATATGTGCTTTTGTCATCTATTCAAAGAAACTCTTGCATCTGGACTGTAGCACCGACCACTTTATTCATACAAGGCTCATGGAGATGCTAAGTAACTGTTATCAAATGTTCAACTTAGTTTGACTGATGTCAGTCACCACGCTGATCTATAATTTAACATAATCGAAAAACTTTATTATTCAGTGCTCTCATCTATTCAGAAAATTAACATACATCCATCTCACACACCCACCTTCACACTCTCTCTACCCCACTTTACAATGGGAAAGGCCGCATCATCCTGGGTCTCACATCATGGGATAGAACAAAGTACAAACAATGAAAATGTAGGTGCCTGACCCAAGAAAGGTGTTTTAACACAAAACATTGCCTCATAAATGTTGAAGTTGAAACAAGGGTTTGCAAGGAACGGCTTTAGGGTTTTGAGTGTATTTTTTTGTAGATTTGGCCAGAAGGATGGTTTAGGACTTCTTTGACCCAATCACATTGTTCTCTATTTAGGCGGAATCAGTCATCCTTAAGTCCCCTGTTAATTTGTTAATATTTCATTCGAAGCCATTCTTGTTAAAGAACTGTAAAGCCATTGCCTATGGCTCCAAATGTATGGTTTCTGGGAAGCTGTTGAACAACTGATGTAAGGTAGGTAGGACGAGCAATACAATACAATTTTGAATACAGGAATATTGTTGAGTTTGAAGGATGCATTTACGCTGCCATGATCTTCGGTACCTCCTTGGCAACTTTCAAGCATGTGTTGTATATAGTCACAGCGGTGCACCGCTGCAGACATCACAGGTGACTGAAAATGTATTGTCTGTATGTATTAAAGATTTCACAAACTACGAACAGTACTTCAGGGACATGTTAGCAAGCTAGGAGTTTAGAGTGCTGAATTGCACTAAAATGTGGACTTTGTTATTACTCCTCTAAACTGCTAGACATTCGTATGTCGCACCCGATAGCGTCTTCTTGCACTAAATGTCATTTACTTTCATGGAGAAATAGGAGGTACTTCTCATCCTCCCCTTTAAGCTGGTATAAGAAAATATTCATGATCATTTAGAAGAAGTTAGAGAAAGATCAAGTGGTTTCCCATTTGACACCCTGTCATTCGGTTGCGAGTTGCTCCCTCTACTATTGATGTTAAACTTTATGCTAACTCAGTGAACTATTTATCGGGGCGGAGCCTGATATAGAACTATTCTGATTATACAACAAAGCACAACAAGCCCTTTATTTGATGCCACATCTCGCCTGTAGCGTAGTCAACGCGTACTCCAGACTGTACAACTCCTAAACTAAAGCTGCACTCCTAACAAACCTGAGCTGCTCTGTTGATTAACAGTTACAGCATGGTTGCGTACACACTGATTAGACGATACGTTGTATTTCAACACAACGCCTCTGTATTTATGCTTCCTGTTGGCACAGAGCAGGTGATAAGCGAGCCCAGTTGTACAGCACTTCATCACTCTGTCTGCGTTGGAGCAGAATATTTTCCATTAATATTAAGTGTGTACGTGTCCCATATAAATAATGTTAAACATGGTGTAATGTATATTTGGGATTCCCCCGGCAGACTCGAGTGACAGCTACAGAAGTATCCTAACCCCATGGAAATTCCTTACCTCTGAGCCGTACACGAAATGTTTACATCTCTAACGGCGAAGCCTCGCCTTCAGTCATCTGAGGCAGTCTTCAGTTTCGTCTACAAGGAGGAGCCGTGTAAGAGGTGCATCCCCAACATCGGAGAGAAGACACTATCCTCAAGTGCGGATATAGGCCAAGTGTGCATGCCATCTCCTGAGATGTGGTTTGACTTTTGACTGAAGCTATCGCTGTCCACATTGGTGCAGATACTTCAAACTATGCAGTCATTTTACTTTAAATTCGTTAACTAAGGGTTATGGAGAGATTTGACCTCTATGATTGATAACCAGCATCAGAACAGAACTGCGGGTTCAGACCCTCTCAGCAGCATCCCATGTTGGCTTGCCTATAAGTCCAACAGAAAGGTGTTTGTCCTTTCCAAAGATGACAAGTGCAGTCTCCCATGGAGACCTTCATGGAAAAGCAATACATCAAATAACACATTGTTATTGCATGCAGTAATGCGAGTTGACACACTCTTAACTGCATGGAAACACACTCCCTAGTGTGTGGTTGAGTACCCCAAGATCAAATGTGAAATCTGGATTCTGTGCTAAGCCCTCCAGATTCAAGATCTATGACCTCGTCAGTAAAAAAATGTATATGTTCACAATCACTTCTTGTGATCGATCCCCTTGGGATATTCGTTTTCTTTGTAGTTAGTACTCGTCCCTCACCTCTATCATGGAACTCCAGGTTACCTTTTTTGCCAAAACCAGAAATAAAGATATCTATTATTTTGATGTCCGTTGGATATGAATGTGCAGGTCAAGTCCGAAGTGTTCTCCTGTGTACAGGAAGTGCAACTCTTGCAGTGTTTGTGCATATACCTCTGTTTGGCAAAGACCAGGTGAATGGCTGCACCCTGGTCTGACACATCTCACTGGCCCAGGCCAGGCAAATGGAATAGCAGCAAGTGTTTGCAAGGATTATTCTACACTGAACCCAGGTTCCTTTCTCCAGCTGTGCATTCAGGAGAGAGACTCTTTATAAAGTTGCATTACCATTCTACAACATTCATCAGATAGGATGGAATCTACTGGAGCGATCACTTGGGTCTTCTATTGGTCCTTTTTTCGCTTAAAGGAAAATCACGGCTCCAGTATTATAGTGAGTACATCATCTAGCATCAAACTGCTTGCTGAGCACAAGTAGTTATACTTTTTCTCCCCCTTGCCAGTGACTTCCAGGGGGTTTCAGCAATAAGCGTAAGGATAGCCAAAGAGGGAATGTAGCACATCTCACTGGTTCCAGCAACTTAAACATTCCATTAGATTTGCTAATGTCTGGATAAGAATTGGGCAACATATTACCCATGAGTAAATATCATCAGTTAAGTTTGTAGGAAATGCTTGCAAGTCCGAGCGGCTGCATTCAGTAAATTGACCCAAGGAGCCTGTTTACTGAATTATTATGCAAGAGAACCTACAGAAAGGGTGCAGTGGATCCCACAGCAAGGACAGTCCCAAATACGCCCAGTTGATGTCCCTGACCAGAGCCTATGGGTTTGTCCTTTGATACATTAATATTCCAATGTCACACACCTTTTTAAAAAAAAATGTAATTGTTAATTTCAGTTGTGCTTCTGAACAACAGAACAAAAAAGGTCATGTCCTCAGGTTTTACATTCTGTTACATATTGTACATACTTTTCACATTAGGGCCAGTAGTCACACATCCAATGAACAGAGACCATCATCATTTTGCATTATCAGTCCACCTATGCAGTTCCAATGGCATCCGGGGGCTCTAGCAGGTAAGTTGTTAGTGTGCCCCATATATCTTTTGGTCGCAATGAGACTGGCAGCTCTTCTGCACAAGTCTCCAGGGTTTCCCTGCAATATACCGTGCCAATCAGCCATTGTCCGTGTAGGGGCTTTGAAGGACTTCTCCAATGAATGGCTACTCTCCTTTTGGTCAACGGTAGTGCCACCGCTATAAATTTACACTGTTGGACTGGTACCATCTTGAGCATCCCCAACGAACACACTAGTATGGAACATTCCACAGAGCACTTCGTCATAGTGCATAAATCATTTGTCACTTTACCCCAGAATTCCCGCACCGGGCCACAGCTCCATGATAGATGCAGAAAGTCTGCATCTAATCCCCTGCATCTTTTACAACGCGCATCCTCCCGCAACCCATATTTGTGTAGCCTAGCAGGTGTGTAGTACGTTTGTTGTAGGTATTTGAAGTGTATAATGCGTAAGTTACCATTGGGAATCAGCATCCCTGTCAGGGCAGAGCAGAATTCCCATTCCTCTTGTGTTAAGGGCACCTCTAAGACTTGGTTCCATCTCTCATGCGCCTTGCTTTCAATATCACACGTCTTTTTATGCTTCATTATTGCTGGGTACACATTGAAGAACTGGAAACCTAAGGAGTTTTGTCGTGTTATTTCTCTGCACAAAATATCACAAGAGTGGAAATGTGTGACTCGTCAGTGTAGTTTACTCTTTTAGGTAGAACTTTTTCAAAGTAGCAAGTGACATTCATAATTTACATCTTTATTGGGGGAAAACGTCGATGAAATACTCAAAATAAAAAGCAACTAGAAAACACAGTTGTGCCATGCAAATCCGCTGACCTTGGAGTTTTTTTGCTGTTGAAAGGTGGCCATCATGCATGTTCTGCAGTGTTTGAGTAGATTACTGGACATACCAGCTGGTTTAGTTTTTAACATTCCTATTTAAACACAGGATTTCCCCAGTTGACACAAATTGAACTTTTACATTTCTTTGGCAATCTGTTTTTCAAGGCTACTTCTTACAGACATAGTCTATGGTTCCAATCTGCTAGTGAACCTCTACCGCCATATTCAGTTAGTCTCTTCTGTTGGAGATGCTACCAATATTGATGGGATCCTCGGAGAATGGCTATATTTTGTCACTTTTTTGTGACCAAGAAGTTTCACTTTGTGAGGAAAGTAAACGTGGACTACGAAGTCAACTCATGCTGCTGTCAAATGGATATACCACCGCAAGATTTTACCATAACCTTGTTTCACCCAAACTTTTAACTATAGAACTACAAAGAATGCGTAAAAGAACCAACGATTCAATTAACTGGGAGTAAAAGAAGTGTGGAGGTCATGGGGAATTTTTTGTACAAACCCACTATGCTCCCTTTACAAATACTTCTGTTTAAACACCTATTTTTTTTTTGACAACTAAGTTTTGAACCTTCTACTGTGCATCCTTATTATGTCAAATAGCACGGTTTTTGACACATTATCAATACTTTTTCCTTTGGGAGTGTGAATATATGTATGTATATATATATATATATATATATAAATTTTTTTTATCTTCTCAGGTAACTAGTTTTTTTGTCAACAAATATCGTGCCAGCCTTTAAAGACTGTGTGTGCTGAAAATACGAGGTCCATCCTCTTGACACGTGTGAACGCTCTTTTGTGTCTGAGCCGAGCATCGCTGCCTGAGGCTCACTTAAACTCCAAGAGGAAACACTTGGAGCTCATTAAAAGAGAGGGCAAGTTTAAGAGGCAGTGATCACAGTTGTGTCCATAAACTTAGAAGAGCGTGATTTGGTAAACCGGACCCACGAGGCGTGAAATCAGGGTCTGTTCCAATGAACAGGCACAGCCAAGAGGGCTTATAAGTCTCTATCTCTATCTCTATCTCTATCTCTATCTCTATCTCTCTCTCTTCTTTCTCTCTCTCTCTTCTTTCTCTCTCTCTTCTTTCTCTCTCTCTCTTCTTTCTCTCTCTCTCTTCTTTCTCTCTCTCTCTTCTTTCTCTCTCTCTCTTCTTTCTCTCTCTCTCTTCTTTCTCTCTCTCTCTCTTCTTTCTCTCTCTCTCTCTTCTTCCTCTCTCTCTCTTCTTCCTCTCTCTCTCGTCTCTCTCTTCTCGTCTCTCTCTCTCTTCTCTCTCTTCTTTCTCGCTCTCTCTTCTTTCTCTCTCTCTCTTTTTTCTTTCTCTCTCTCTCTTCTTTCTTTCTCTCTCTCCCACGAGTTTTTGTTCCAGACTATACAGAAAGGTGTAATGAACCTCACAGAAAGAACAGTCCCAAATTGGTCCAGATGATCTCCCTGACCACTGCAATGACGGGTATACAGTGTGCTCCATGCTTGTGAGCCAACATTTAGTGTATGGATTTGTCCTTTGATATTCCAACAAAACACGTCTATTCATGCTTCATTTTTGCTGGATATACATTGAAGTATATGAAACATTAGATGTTTTGTTTTTTCTGCACAAAATGTCAAAAGAGTGGACATAGAAGTGCATGTGTTCAAGTGTGCGCAACACAAGCACTCTTGCACATATTTTCCCCTGGGATGAGGGGCAAGGGTCCAAAGCAACGATTCATTGACTTTTATGGTTTAAATCGTTTTATAGAATTTTTGGTGGCAAACAATAAACACAACACCCACCTACAACCACTGGCCGGTGGGGAATAGCATGGTTTATACTTATATTGTTAAAGAAGGGGAAAGAAGAGAGAGAGGAACGGAGATAAGGAGTAAAACTAAATAATAGAGATGGAGGAGAAAGACCGAGACCCTCCCATTACCCAGAACTTGACGCAGTAGGGTTCTAGCCATCGGCTGGCGCCTCCTCGTCTCGGGCAGGTTGCTCACTGGTGGGGGGAGTTGTGGGAAATTGAAGGACCGTTAAGTATCGTGGGCAGGTGAGCTCATCAAATTGAGAGGACAGATAGGCCACAGTGGATCCCCAGGCCTATCAAACTTGGGCAGAGTGTGATTAATCCCTGCTGTAATCCTTTACATCCCCACTGCCTCCCAAACTCTATGTAGCCAATCTAGTTTTATTGCGATATTCTCCGTGCCCCACCATGCCAGTAGCACCTGTTTAGCCACCCCAAGTGCCAAGGTATTCGCTCTCCCCCCTACAGGACTTAAGAGGATATGTAAGAAGGTTGGGAAGTCCCAACAAGATGTAGCTAGGGAATCTAGGAAGCTCTGTCTGGTGTATATATAGTCAACATCAGATAGGATAGTGTCCCAGAAGGCTTTGTATCTTAGGGCATTGCCATAGTATGTGGATCAGAGTGCCTACCTGGCCACATCTAGGCCAGCAGAGGTCATCACTACGTGGTCTCCACCGGGCAGTGCGTGCAGGGTTATAGTACCAATAATGCACAATTTTTAGTAGCATTTCCTTACCCGAGGTACTACATGAGGAAGCCCGGGCCCTGTGGATAATGTCTGCCCACGCCTTCGGGGAGAATTCCCGCTCCAGTTCTGATTCCCACCTGTGCTGTGCCGGAGACTTAGCTGGGTTCTTCAGGCCATTCAAAACCAAGCTGCTCGTCTTATCCTTTCCCTCCCCAAATCCTCCCACATCACCCCAGTTCTCAAATCTCTTCACTGGCTTCCAGTCCACTTCAGATCCTTTTTCAAATTGGCCTGTCTAGCTTTTCGGGCTCATTTCCGTTCCGCACCCTTGTTCATCACTTCTCTTATTTCTTCTCATGCCCCGGTCCGCACTCTCCGCTCTTCTTCTCTTTCTCTTCTTCATATTCCTCGCTTCCGCAAATCCAGAACGGGAGGCACCCGGTTCTCAGTCCTGGCCCCCAGTTCTGGAATAGTCTTCCTCTCTCTATCCGTTCCATTCCCATCTACACTCACTTCCGCAAAGCTCTTAAAACTTTTCTTTTCTCCCAGGCATTCCCTTCCTAAACCTCCTTGGGTCCCCTCTGCTGTGTTCTGATCAGGTCCCCAGCGCCAGGAAGCCGTTCGGCCACCGTGCGCTTTATTAAATATTTTATTCATTCATTCTTGGCTATGTTCAGAAAGTTATAGATATCTGATAAAACACGTTTGTTTGAGGTGCGGGTGATAAACCAAAGCTCGTATTTGGTCAGAGGGCGACCTGCGTGTGTGCGCACCTGTGGTTGTGTGACCGAGTGGCATAGCGCCAGGTACTGCCAGTATGCCTCCTTGGGAATCCCAGAGCCCTGCACTAGTTGGGGGAAGTCCTTAATTTCCCTGCATGTCAAAAAGGTCGCCTATGCGCCTACAGTTATCTTCCTGCCATTTCAAATACGCGTTCCCTATATGAGCAGGAGGGAAGTCCGGGTTCCCTAAAAAGGGGGTTAGGGGAGACACGGCCGACGAGAGCTTACATCTCTCCTGCACCCTGTCCCATACCTTCATTGTGGATCTCAAAACCGGGGAGATGTACACACCCAGCGGATGATGTCGTTTGAGAAGCCAGGGGACCGTCCAGATGTAGATACCAACTAACCCTCGTTCTATAAAACACAAGTTTTTTTCAGATTCCAGTTGGTATCACTCTAACATGTAGCGTAATTGTGCCGCCTCGTAATAACTCCCCAAATGCGGGACCCCGAGTCCCCCTTCCTCTTGCCTCAGATACGTTGGGTGGCGAGCAATACGTGCCTTATTCCCACCCCATATGAAGCTATCAACTAGCTGCTTTAGTTAGGCCAATATTTTAGGTGGCGGACATAGTGGGAGCGTCTGCATTATGTAAAGAAGACGGGGAAAATCGTCATCTTGATTACAGCAACTTTGCCCAGCCATGAGAGGACGTGTTTCTTCCAACTGTGCAGCTCTTGACGAACCTTGGCCAAGATCTCCAAGTAATTCACCTGGGCAACCTTCGCAGTTGTCGGGAAGACCCGTATCCCCAGATATGTGATATCACTAGAGGCCCATGAGAACGGGAACTGTGCTACTATCTGTTGTTATGTGTTAGGCAATGTTAAGCTAAGGGCCTGCGACTTTCTCAGGTTGATTTTAAATCCCAATGCCGCATTAAATGCATCGATCTCTGCTATTAAGGGGGGAGAGAAAGTAACGGACGAGTCAAGAAGAGCACCCCGTCATCCGCGTAGAGTGAGATCTTGTGCTCTCTATCTCCCATCCGGATCCTGGTGACTGTGGGGAGATGTTGGACGCGTTCAGCAAAAGGCTCCATATAGAGCACAAATAGGAGAGGAGAGAGCGGGCACCCGTGCCTCGTGCCCTGCCCGATCTGGAAGGGGTGAGAGGCGACCCCATTCACTCTGATGCGAGCCTCCGGGCTATGGTATATACATTTCACCAATTTCATAAATCGCTCCCCTATCCCAAACCTGCATAGGACTTGGCGAAGGTAGGGCCAGTGGAGCGGGTCAAATGCCTTCTCGGCATCCACTGAAAAGGCGTACCGCTGGGGTCTGGGTTTGCTGCATCTTATCCAAGAGGTGACATAATCGCCGGGTCCCGTCACTGCAATTACGTTCTGGAATAAAGCCCAACTGATCCGGATCAACCAGGCCCTGCATGTGGGGAGCGAGCCTCGTCGCTAAAATACTTGCAAAAATTCTCAGGTCGACGTTGAGCAGAAAAATAGGGCGGTACGAGCACATTCTTGGCGGTCCTTCCCTGGCTTGGGGATAACTACCACCTCCGCCATGGACATCGATGTGGCCAACCTCCTGGTCTCGCTAAACGCATTAAACAGGTGTGTCAGGAGGGGGGGGGGGTAAGATCTGAAGCAAAGATTTTATAGAAATCGGCCTGGAAGCTGTCCTCTCCCGGGACTTATTCATTGACTTTTACACTAGCAATATATAGACCTTGTCTGTTATCTCAAAAAGTATTAATTACTACAGTTGAACTGTGAGGGGAAAGAGATGTGCGGCTGCCATTTCCAGGACACTTGAACATCTATTTTTCTTGCAGCAATGATCAAAGTCTCGGCTGGGATGCTGCACAGGGGTTTGTGTCTTGGTGGCCCCTTAGATTAGTGGTCAGCGGACACACAATGAATGGAAATTTGCAAAGGATAGAATGAATTTATGGCAGAATGGGACAGGTAGTTCTAACAGGTGTGGTCTTCACATTCCCCAGTGGTGTCCTACAACTCTGACAACAATGACATACCTACCATATCACTCAAAATCATTGTTCCTTCACCAACAGCCAAATAATGGACTCAAAAGAGCCAAGGAAGTATTTGGGGTATCCACATAGAGATTTATAAGAATAGAAAAGTTGCGCATAGTGCACATATTAAATCTCCTTTTCCTATTCAAGTATCCTTCTTAAAAAAAAAAAGGATAAGCTGCAGAGAAAACTAAACAAAAGAGGTTTGTTTTCAAAACAAAGATGCCCTAGTTGGTGGATGAAAACAAGATATACTTATAGTTATTTCTACTGGTGTAATTTTATTTTTATCTATCTAAAGTGACTTTTAAGGCGACATTTGTTAGGCTAATCACAGCGCACTTTGAGATTCACCTCTTCTCACCCATCTCCATGATCAAATCAATTTCTTCCAGCGGCTTCACCCACTGTATTCACATGCAGCTTCTCAACATCCATATTCCATGGTGTCTCCTCCGGAATGTCCTTCAGCGTTATGTTCTGCTTATGAATTCATTCAATAAATATAGACGTTAATTTCCTATATTTTTGGACGAGATATTGCTCCTCCTCATACATTGCCCATATCACTGTTCACTAAAAATGTCCTATATTTCTGACGACGTTGACAATGTTCTTTCAAACTTATTGCAAATTTGGCTCATCATAAATTACTCTGTTCCTACCCTGTATTCACTCTTAATGTTCCTGCCCTTTATAAATTCACCACTGTTTATGCATCGCTGACCTAATGCAATGATGACCATTGTGCAGTCCTGGTGGGACTTTGTTTTTCTTTTTGCCCCAAGCCTCACCATGGGAGACTGCACCGTACAGTCATTCCCTAGCCTAGCTTCATCACCCCAAGCTGTAAATGCAGCCTCTACCAGGTAAACGACAGCTGGGCTGTGCATCTTGTAATGGATGTGACTGCCAGTGTGTAGAGCATGGGGATTTCTTGAAAAGTCTCCGATCCATGCCAAAAGCAGCAGACAAATGACTTGCTTTTTTTTTTTTAATTATAAAGAATTGTAGTTGGAATATTGTTACTGACCATTGTTTTGGGGCTGACGACAAGTATATGGTATGTGACAGGCAATTCTTATGCTTTAAAAAACATTTTAATGTCTTTTCTTCGCCACCTCCTGTTGAGTGAATCAGTAGTTTTACTTTTTGTCCACACCCATCGAGTGCTGTTTCGTTCTATTCTTTTTCACTTGATCAACAAGTGTAAAAGTGCTCACTTTAAATAAAGAGCCTGCCGTAAAGTGCTTTGAGTCTCAAGTAACACATAAAGGTCTAGGGCTTTTTATTACACATCGTCATTATTTTCAACACCGCCTGGTAAACAAGCATTGGGAAAACAGCCTCAGGGCAGCATGCCTAAAATTTAGAAAGAGCTATGACGTGACCAGCACTGGCTGAATCATGGCCCTTTTTTTTGCGGGGTCAGCATAATGGGAGGCAGGGTGGGTAGGAATGGGATATGTTAATAATGAGAGGCTGGGAACATGAGGCATGGTCAACAGGAGGGTAAAAAATGTACTGTTACGTGGGCAGTGCTGGCCTCATCATATCGCTTTTCTTTTCTTATGTGAGTGAGGGATGTAAATCGGACAACAGGAGGGTATGGGGATGGGAGGGCAGAAGCAGCACGCTCCATGGGAGGGAAGAACCAACACAATAGGTGAAGCAGCAACATGGACAAGGAGAGGGCGGGAGGGAAGAAGCAACACAGACATGGGTGGGGTGGCAGGGGAAGAACCAATGCTGACAAAGTGTAGGAGGAGGAGAAGTGACTCGGACAAGGACAACAGGGGAAGAAGAAACTAGTACCTCAATCACAGCACGAGTATCAGAAAAACAGTAATTAAAATGAAGCAAGCCGTACTTGGTCCACGCTCCATGCGAAAGAAGAGGAAGTGAAGCAGGCATATGCTGGCCAATTAGGAGGCAGCAGATAACCGCAACATTGAAGCAAACAAATGGTAACTAGTGAGCGGGCTCCAAACCCCTTTTTGTATTCAATATTTCTTGCAAGCGACAGCGAGACTTAAAAACAGCATGTTTGGTGCATTAATGCCAGTGTCGTTCTGCATTTTAATTTTCCACACAGTTTTGCTACTTAGATATGCTTTTCCCAGTCCATGTGCATTGCATTAATCTAATTTGCTATAGAAATATTCATCAAGACTAGGTAGGTCTCTCTTTAGTTTCTTTTGTTATTTTTTGTTGCTGTTTCCGTTTGCCTCTTTGCAGGTCGCACGTCCGCATAGTATCACTGTATCTTGTGCAGGGCCGGACTGGGAACTGAAAGCAGCCCTGGCAAATTTTGCCAGACCAGCCCCCGTCCAGTGCGTAGCGTGCGAGCGCAGGGAGCGTGCCCGACCGATACTCGGAGGGTTTGGGGGAAGATTTTCGAAAACAACAGACCAAAATGGTTAACTTTACAGCATATTTTTCATTACATATTCAATAGTATCAACTTTCAAAGCACATTAAATAGTAGATGATGACCTTAAAGAGCACCAGGTTATCCTCCCAGTCATAGGTACCCATAGGCATTCTTTCAGAGAGCACCAAAAATAGGCACAAGTAGTGAATCGGAGAGTACAAAGTAAAAGAGAAACCAGCCCCCACATGGTGTGCAGTGAACAAGCGCAGTGAGAAACAACTACTAGGGGGAGTTTGGGGGGTTGAACTTGTCCCCCCCCCCCAAGAAAATGGACTTGCCTATGTCTGTGTTTCTATACAATGCCCTCTGTGATGCCCTCTTCCATGTTGAGGTCACTCGCCGAATATTTTCGATGCTGAAATTACTGAGATAAGTAAAGGCAGTAAAATATTCTGTGCATCTTGTCGCTGTGTGCCTTGAATACGAAGCACACTTTCTACAGCGAATAAAAAAAATAGGCACTGTGTTAGCAGCTGGTTAAGGGTGCTGTCTCACACTACATCGGTTATTAAGCGTGAATATTACTGACTGCACAATGACATCTAGATACAAGAAAAATCCATGTGCACCACACAATAATTTGACACCGAAACATCTAACCTAATTCAGGAAACAAATCAATGTGACTACAACAACCACCCTAATGGAAGGATTGAACACACCAACCAGGCTGACTGCCACGTGTTGTTGGCAGTATCTGTTTCTAAATTCGGTAATCCAACATGGCTCGGACTCCATCCCAAAGAAAAGGCTTTCATGTTATATTCAGGACAAACTAAAGCCCCCCCCCACGTTAGCCTAAGTGGCGCTGGCAAGTGCCAGTGCCCAATGGCAACACCAGTGGCCAGTGGAAAACAAAACAGGACTCACTTGTGTAAAAAAAACACTAGAAAGCCCTGTTGTTTGCTTTAAATACATTTTTCAGCAAAAGCCCAATATATTTTAAGCAGACTTACTGACCCCAACCTTCGACCCGGTTACAGCGCCCAAGAGTCAAGCAGCACAACAGCGCCACCAAAGGGAGCACAGTCACACGTATCCTGCCTGCTGGGCTGGCTCGGAACATTTCAGCTGGCCCTGCATGGAGTCGGACAGTGACACACACACGGCCCTGACGAAAAGAAAAAAATTAGAAAATCCTGGGGACATTTACAAGCCACTTGCGCCACTTTTTCGACACTTTTCCCATGTTAAAAGTGGCGCAAAAATGGCGCAACGGGCTTGTAAATCTGCCCTTCCATTTTTACAGACTCTGACCTGAGCTCATGTGTCATGTTTGAGGTCAGTGCTGCACTGCTGGGGCAGAGGATGGCGGCCCGTGGCAGGAGGAACCAAAGGGTTGCCTGCAAAAGGGGGGTGAAGGAAGGACTACTAGCATAGCCGGACTCTCGCAGGCACAGGCAGGCCTAGCAACCAGCCACCACCACCTCGCTCTGGCAGCAGTCGGCTCTGCCGGTGGCATGAGGAACCAAAGGGTTGCCTGCAAAAGGAGGGGTAGGTACTGGTGGTACTAGGCCTGAGGGCATGGAGGGAAGGATCAGGGCCAGCGCTAGGCATGGGCAGTGTGGTCAGCTGCCCAGGGCCTCGCACTCTGCCTACAAGGATGGGGGCCCGCACAATGGCAACACCCCACCAGTCCTCGTGTACCCCTGCCAATCAAAGTGAAAGAAATGCATCTCTTTACAATTGTGCTCAAGGGAGAGGGGCCCCCATCCAGGGGCCTCTAAGGGATGGTGTGAGAAGGCCTAGGGGAGGGGCACACCACTTGGGCTGCCCATTCAGAGACTCCGCAGGGCGCCCATTCTCAGCACTTTAGCCCAGACAGGTTTAACTCAGCCCCCAAGCAATTCTCACACCATCAGTCCGAAATGGACTGTGCTTGGGGTGGCTGAGAGGAGGAGCTGCGGCCTAGTTGGAGTCTGCACAAAGCAGCTTCCCCGAGCCCAGAAGATGTCACTTATGTAAATTTCAGGGGCCTCGCACATTCCTTTTTGCCCAGGTGCCCAAAAATCCTAGGACCGGCCCTTGGAGTGATGATGATGTATCTCCTAGGATCCATGACACCTACCAGGTGGAGACCATAACAGAAGCACTAGAGTCAGTCTGTCAGCAAGGGTAAGCTTTCTCATGAGTAAGGCATCCGAGGAGTAAAAAAGAATTAGGCAATTGGCTCTTAACAACTTATGACATCACGTTGATCAGTGCTCAGAGACTTTATAGACCGATGGACAGGATACACACATTTAAATGAATAGGTCTGCTATTCTGCCTTTAAAAATAAGAATAACTAATTAATTTATTGACCGGGTTGCAGTTTTCAAATTGACTGCTCTGATCTGGTGTTTCAATCGTCGCTAACCGCCGTGGTTACCAGATACGTGCAACTTAAGTCCAAACGCTCTATTATAGACCATCCTTGTAATGAAAACGTGTACTTCTCAAGATGTGCGGGGATTTTGTTTTTAATGGACCCACTTTGGGCGGCGTTGCGGAGACTCTACATCCTAGATGAAGCTAAATATCCGAGGGTATTTTTACAAACATGAGTTTCATCCGGAAACCTTTATTCGGAGCGCCATCTTCAAATACTATCATTTACACAAGTTTAGGCACTAAGCCACACAAATACGCATCATTCCTTTAGGCAAATGATACCTGATGAAATATACATGGCTGAGCAGATTTGCAAACCTGTATTTATTAATCGAGGTACTGTAATAGAGCGAATTCTGACATTTAACTGATAATTGTAATAGGCAAAAACAACCGCTTGGCGATAGAAACAAAATCGTACATTGAAAGTGAGGATATAACCTCGTAGTTTGTTCTTTTGCTATTTGAATATAACGAATATAACGAATACACCGATACTAGCATAGCTGGACTCCTCGCTCCCAGGCACAGGCAGGCCAGGCAGCCTGCTGCCTGAGCCAACCACCCCTTCCTCGCACTGGACCTGCAGCAGTCAGCACCGCCGGGTCGTCACCCCTGGCCCCTGCTCACCAACAGCCAGGAGGCCTGCACAGTGTTCACAATTAAACAAATCCACAATTCACACTGCAGGTGCCGCCCAGGGCGCTAGTGCGCTGTGCTGCCTGCGCAGAACGGGGCCGTGGATTAAACAAAAAGGTATAGGTGGGCGTAGCCTTAGGCCATTACTTCGGCCAGGGCCCTGGGCCGGGAGGGTGTGGGCAGCCTATACCCTTTGTTTAATCCCGGCCCGACCCACGGTGCCAAATATTGATTTATCTGATGATAATTTGCAAATGCAATTTGCAAAAGGCCAAGGACACATCACAGTGACTCACCTGCGGACGACGGGCAACAGACAGTCGGCAGTGAGGGTGGGACAGGCAGGCAGGATATAATTACATTATGGGGTGGCTTAGTTGTTCTGGAATGCTCCTATTACTCTCGACCTGGCCTCATGGCGGCGGAGGGTCACGCGCACTTTTAATTGAGTGAACCCCAAAGCGCATGTCAATACCACGGCCCCCTCACCCTAGGTGGGTGAACTGAGAGCGCGCAGACGTGACGGCGCCGGCGAGCGTGCTGCGCAGGAGCGTAACCCGACCCACCCCCTAATAAATGTGCTCCAAATCCAATGCATTACTTATACAGATGATGAATGATGGCAGCAGGGTAGAGAATCCAGAGAGAGAGTGATGATATAGTTGTGCAGTGCTTTTTTTTTGCCCCCGCACGGAGTGAGGAGAGACGCAGTCAGTCAAGCAGGGTAGGGAGTTCGCTGATTTATTTTCTGACTAACTCTGTCGTCGGACCTAAAAATCGGCCCCAGGAACAAAACCGGCCCCCTGCCAAAAAACCGACCCCACACCTGACAGCCGACCGGGGGATTGCCCGGTGCCCGGCATTGCCAGTCCGGCCCTGATCTTGTGTTCAGCTCATGACTGCTCTGCTCGTGTGACCTCGAGTCAGGAGGCCAGTGCTTTGGTGCAGCTGGCACCAGTTGGTGACACCTTACACCCCTGGCCCCGTCATAAAAATTGGAAAGCACGAGCTCCGCTTTCTGTCGAGCCACCCTGGAAAATCTGCTCAGAGCTCGAGGGCTGCACATTCCAGTCCTGCTGGAGCGTGATTGGCCTTCCACTGGGCTGCCAGTGTTAAAAGTGCTGCCTCCAGTAGTTAATACCACTGGAAATCGTAAATGAACGGAACTCTTTCTGATTTCATATACGTAATGGGTAAAGGAACTAGGCCCAACACACAGCTTCTATATTAAAATGTTTTTTTTCAATCCTAACTTTGTATGTTTCGCTTCTAAAATCAAGACTTTTTAAAGTCCCGTAATTCAAACATCGACGTGCAACGTTCTGAATAGTGTCTTTTCGCGAGCCTGCATGTAAATGCCCTCGCCAGATTAATGTTGTGCACAGCTCTCCGAGAAGGCGATGCCTGTCGTGGAGGATGGCGGTGAACGGCCATGTTCATAAAACTTGGCCACCCATCCCCCACGCTGGGTGGCTCCTTTCTGCCAGTGCCGATAAGACAGGGTAGACTGGGGGCGTGGCGGGCTTGTTCTGCTCAGTATGTCCATGCACGCACGGCGAGCTGCTATGATGCTCTTGCGTGGATGCCGGCTCTGGTGGGGAAGGGTAGTGACGACATCACAGGGAGGCTTGGTGGCGAGCGGGACACCAGGCAGACACTGTCCCCTTCACTATTGAGGCTACGATTTTCTTTCCCAAGATATCGAATCCCTATTCTAGCCAAAAGGGAATTGCAGACCAAGGCTTTTATTTTATTGGCCTTCAATTCACTGCAGATATTCTAAGATCACTTGTAATCCCCACATTTCTTGTCGTTTTACCCTGCAAAACTCCAGCAATACTTTGCAGATGTTAGTACAGTGTTTCGCGGCTGGTTCTTCTGTTGCTTTCCTTTGCCTTTTGAAGTAAGCTTTCCTAATCAATCAATCAATCATGCCATTTGTATAGCGCACTACTCACCCGGGAGGGTCTCAAGGCGCTTGGGGGGAGGGGTATGCTACTGCTCGAACAGCCAGGTCTTGAGTTGTTTCCTGAAGGCGAGATGGTCCTGGGTCAGCCGAAGGTGGATGGGGAGGGAGTTCCAAGTCTTGGCAGCCAGGTAAGAGAAGGATCTTCCTCCGGCGGTGGCTCTTCGGATGCGTGGTACGGCTGCGAGGGCGAGGCTGGTGGACCGTAGCTGACGGGTGGGCGTGTAGAAGGTCAGGCGGTCGTTGAGGTACTTGGGGCCCAGGTCGTGGAGAGACTTGTGTGCGTGGGTGAGGAGCCGGAACGTGATCCTCTTGTCGACGGGGAGCCAGTGCAGGTTCCTCAGGTGGCTGGAGATGTGGCTGCGTCGGGGGACATCCAGGATGAGTCGGGCGGAGGCGTTCAGGATGCGCTGGAGTCTTTTCTGTAGCTTGGCTGTGGTTCCGGCGTAGAGGGCGTTTCCGTAGTCCAGTCGGCTGGTGACGAGTGCCTGGGTGACAGTCTTCCTGGTCTCGGTCGGGATCCAGCGAAAGATCTTGCGAAGCATACGCAGGGTGTTGAAGCACGATGAGGAGACGGCGTTGACTTGTCTGGTCATCGAGAGGGAGGGGTCCAGGATGAAGCCCAGGTTGCGTGCGTGGTCGGTTGGCTTGGGTGCGGTGCCCAGGGCTGGGGGCCACCAGGAGTCGTCCCAGGCGGAGGGCGAAGATCCCAGGATGAGGACTTCCGTCTTGTCCGAGTTCAATTTCAGGCAGCTGTCCTTCATCCACTCGGCGATGTCTTTCATCCCTTCGTGTAGGCAGGGTCTGGCGGTGTCGGGGTCTCTGGTGAGGGAGAGGATCAGCTGGGTGTCGTCGGCGTAAGAGATGATGTTGAGGTTGTGCTGGCGTGCGATGGCTGCGAGAGGTTTCATGTAGATGTTGAAGAGGGTGGGGCTGAGTGAAGATCCTTGCGGGACGCCGCAGATGACTTCGGTGGCCTCGGAGCGAAACGGGGGGAGGCGGACTCTTTGTGTTCTTCCGGCGAGGAACGAGATGATCCACTAAAATACTTTGGAAGTAGCCTTGGATTCTGCCTGAAGCGTTTACTCTTGCATTTGTAACATAAAGAAATATCACCTATTTTCTTGATGGATTAAGTATCCACAAACATGGGAATTCACCTAATTTCCTGGCATTTAGATTAATACCAATATTAACTCAGGTTTCTAAATTTTCCCTGCCTCCTCATTAATGGTATATTTTACTTTGTTATTCCAATCAACCCTTTATCGAGAACTTTGCTTTTGAAAACTCTCTGATGATTCGTGTGTAATGGGTGGTGTCAGTCTGCCGTTTCATTACTAAGGCACTGGGAGCGCTGTGTTTGCATGACTCATTAACTTCCACATTGCACAACCTTGATGTGTTTTGGAATGCCTGTGGCGTTCTGATTGTCCCTGTTCCCGAGTGAGAAACCGAAATGTATGTATGTATGTGTGTGCATGCTGTATTTGTGTAGCGCAAACCTAGCCCAAAGGCAGCATGCAGAAGCGTACAGTTTCTGCATTGTGATGTAGTATTCATTAAAGAGGAGACTCTTCAACTTTTTCTTAAATTGCAGTGATGTATAGATGGGTGTTAGTCCAGTTCCTGGGTGAATACATGGAAAAGTCCTGATGTCTTATTTTTGTCTTTTTAGGGCTCGTAAGCGAAGCGAGCGACAAGCCCTTTTACTAGTTTACACTTAGTCTGCAGCTTCATGTCCTGACTGTGGTGTCGTAGGGAACCCTACATTGTAATCCTAAAGGCAAAAAGACGGCCCTTAGGGATTACGGGCCGGCTTCCAGCTGGCCGACTGGCTCTAGGGTGACCAACTGGCATTGGTGCAAATTCAGGACAGTGAGTGTAAAATTCAGGACAAAGGGTCAAAATTCAGGACACAAATTCAGGACAGGAGGTCAAAATTCAGGACAAAACTTCAGGACAATTGGATACGTTTTACAGACACATCAGAGGTCGCGCAATAGTATATAAGTAAGCCCAGCCATATCTAGACATATTCAGCCATTTGCAAACCTATCCATCATGTATCCTTCCATCTATCATTTCACTCATCCATCCCTTCATCCATCCTTTCACTCATCCAACCATTATCCATCCATCCACCCTTTCACCCTATCCATCTGTACCCTCATCCATCCACTCTTCTACCCATCCATCCATTCACTCATCCATCCAGCCATTTACCCTTTCACCCATCCAGCCATCCTTTCACTTACTCATCCATCCACCCAGTCACTCATTCTTCCACCCATCCACCCTTTCAGTCATCCATCATCCTCCCTTTCTCTCTCCATCGACTTTTTCACTTAGCAATCCTTCCTTCCATCCATCCATCCATCCATCCACCCACCCACCCACCCATTTATCCATCTGCTCATCCGCTCATGAATCCATCCATTGAACCTATCACTCATCCATCCTTTCTCTTATCCATTTATCCTTTCACTCCTTCACTCCTCTTTTCATCATGTTGTCCATCCAACTTCCCTTTCACTCACTCATCCATCCTTACATCCACCCTTTCACTCACCAGTCCATCCATTCGCCCTTGCAGTTATCAATTCATCAATCCATCCATCATTTCACTCATCCATCCACCCACTCATCATCCACCTTTTCACTCATCCATCCTTTCACTCATCCATCCACCCTTTTACCCATCCAGCTACCCTTCCACCCATACATCCAGCTATTTCCCTTTTCTCTCTTCCATCCTTCCACTCACTCATCAATCCATCCATCCTCTCCCATTATCCATCTATTCAATCTTTCATTCATCCATTCACCCTTTCACTAATTCATCCAGCCATCCCTTCACTTACTTACTCACTCGCCCACCCATCAAGAACTTCACCCTCGCTGCAGAAGCCATCCCAGGACTCGGACAGAAACCACCCAGGGCAGAGACAGGATCCATCATATTCATATTAGCCGGCCGGAATTGAAACATGCGATGGTGGTCTTTGGTCGGAGGGTTTCTGACCGCCATCTTTATAAGCTCCATAGTGTTTTTTGCAAAATGCTTACTAATTGCATAGAGCAGAACATGTACCTTTGTGGTGATCATCCCATTAATGTACGTCACTAGTAAACCTTATTGGAACATATATACTTTTTGCCCTATCATTGTTAGTACTTAAATGGGGAGTCCCACAGACTTTTTTTCTCAGTATCTTTCGCCAAACACATTTTGTTGTCTTGAGTTGAAAAGAATTACCTCACAACCATCAGCACCAAGTTGAGGTTCGTTTATTTCCTCTGACAAGTTTTAACTCTCCAATTCATGGACACCTGTTAAAATATGAACAGCTGGGGAATGCGTTGCTGCCCATGATTCTCTACCTCACATTCATACTTGAAATTTCTTGGCAGTGTCAGGGAGATGCAGTTACCATGGGAACCAAAATATTGAGTTTTAAATGTCGACTTGTACATATATCGACTCCACAACATCGAATTACACCACAGCATCAAGCTAAGTGTATGAGGAATTAAAATAGTAAATCTGAACTTCTCAATGCACGCCTACCTTGATGGTACATTTGATAGTAAATATTCTGGAGTTGACGTGTGCAGGTAGATATTGTAGTTGATATTTTGACATACAGCCTACTCAAAACAGAATAGAAATTTGCTATTGTAGCGCTGCCCTAACTCTCTGTTTGTAGCCTTTTGATGCAGTTACCAAGGACATGGCTTAAGTCAATCAGCTCCCAATTATCCATGACTAAACATTTTGTGTAAATGTTATTTTTCAGTTCTAACTAGAATACAGTGTCACCTTTTTAACTTTCTGGAACCATCACCCTGCTTCAACCTTGCACTCTGAAAGGGTGCCAATGACCCCCAGTGAAATCAGAGCACTTCGAGCATACCATGTACAGAACAATTTATTTTGAGTTGTGGTTAATGGAGAGGGAAAGTATGCTGTGGTATGTAAGGCTAAGCTATTAGGGCTTGACATCTAACCATAAAAAGATTTAATTCTACATCCATGGCAGTCACAAAGGTCCATTTGGAAAATCTCTCCTCTAATTCTTTTGCATTTTGAAGGATGCCTGGGTGTAGATGCTGAATACTTAGAGCAGGGGTTTCCAACCTTTTCTTTAATGTGAGCTACGTATGGTCAATAGAAATCATTGAGATCCACTAATATTATTAATTTGCAATAGAGACCATGTCAGACAAGAATTCATTATGGCTACCATATGCAAGAATACCAGTAATGATTACCTCAGGTATGGTTACCAGCAGTATCGTAAACCAGGCTTTGTCAATTTAGTATGCCTCTACACGAGTAATACATAAAAACCATAGTTGCAATTCCTCTGGCACCAAGGTACAATGTTTTGTAACAAGGTTCCACAGGGCTGCATGATTTATCACTCAAATACCAGCTCAAATATATTTGAAAAGGGCTGTTGTTTTTAGGTCCCCCCCCCTAAGATAGCTGCATGCGCTGTCACTTGAAAGACATTTTGTTTACTAAAAAGAGCATAGAGCCCACCCATTGTTTGCTGTTCATTGGCTTAATTGTCAGTCTTCTTTGCTGTTTCCAAATTGGCCAGCGCATGCCTGCTTCACTTCTTCTTTCACATGGAGCATGGACTAAATACTGATTGCTTCATTTTGATTAGTGTTCTTCTGATGCACTCCCTGTGTTTGAGGTACAAGTTTTCTTTCTTCTTACCCAGCTGTCATTGTCCGTTTTGCTTCTTTTCTCCCATTGTCTGCGTTTCCTCTTCCCTCCCACACTCCCGTTGTCCGTGCTGCCTCTTCCCTTCCAACCTCTTGTTGTCCTTGTTGCTTCTTACCCCACCCTTCCGGTGTCTGGATTGTTTCTTCCCTCCCACACTCCCGTTGTCCGTGCTGCCTCTTCCCTTCCAACCTCTTGTTGTCCTTGTTGCTTCTTACCCCACCCTTCCGGTGTCTGGATTGTTTCTTCCCTCTCACACTCCCATTGTCCGTGTTGCCACTTCTCTCCCAGCCTCCCGTTGTCAGTGTTGCTTCTCCCCCCACCCCCGTTGTCTGTTGCTTCTTCTCTCCCACCCTTCCGTTGTCCGTGTTGCTTCTTCCTCCCACCCTCCCGTTGTTTGTGTTGCTTCTTCCCTCCCACCCTCCTGTTGTCTGTGTTGCTTCTTCCCACCCTCCCATTGTCTGTGTTGCTTCTTCCCTCACATCCTCCTGTTGTCCGTGTTTCTTCTTCCCTCCGACCCTCCCGTTGTCCGTGTTGCTTCTTCCCGCCCACCCTTGCCATGTCTGTGTTGCTTCTTCCCGCCCACCCTCCTGTTATCTGTGTTGCTTCTTCCCTTGCACCCTCCCATTATCCACATTGCTTCTTCCCTCCCACCCTCCTGTTATCCATGTTGCTTCTTCCCTCCCACCCTCCTGTTATCCGTGTTGCTTCTTCCCTCCCACCCTCCTGTTATCCGTGTTGCTTCTTCCCTCCCACCCTCCCGTTATCCGTGTTGCTTATTCCCTCCCACCCTCCCGTTATCCGTGTTGCTTATTCCCTCCCACCCTCCCGTTATCCGTGTTGCTTATTCCCTCCCACCCTCCCGTTATCCGTGTTGCTTATTCCTTCCCACCCTCCCGTTATCCGTGTTGTTTATTCCCTCCCACCCTCCCGTTATCCATGTTGCCTATTGTCTCCGACCCTCCCCTTATCCGTGTTGCTTATTCCCTCCCACCCTCCCCATATCCGTGATGCTTATTCCCTCCCACCCTCCCCATATCCGTGTTGCTTATTCCCTCCCACCCTCCCCATATCCGTGTTGCTTATTCCCTCCCACCCGCCCCATATCCGTGTTGCTTATTCCCTCCCACCCGCCCCATATCCGTGTTGCTTATTCCCTCCCACCCTCCCCATATCCGTGTTGCTTATTCCCTCCCACCCTCCCCATATCCGTGTTGCTTATTCCCTCCCACCCTCCCCATATCCGTGTTGCTTATTCCCTCCCACCCTCCCCTTATCCTAGTTGCTTATTCCCTCCCACCCTCCCCTTATCCTAGTTGCTTATTCCCTCCCACCCTCCCCTTATACGTCTCCCCTTATCCGTGCTGCTTATTCCCTCCCGTTATCCGTGTTTCTTATTCCCTCCTATCCTTCTGTTCTCCGTGTTGCTTCTTCTCTCCCACCTCCCACCCTCCCATTGTCTGTGTTGATTCTTCGCTCCCACCTCCCACTGTCTGTTGCTTCTTCACTCTCACCATCTAACTGTCTGTGTTGCTTCTTTTCTCCTATCTCCCACCCTCCCATTGTCTGATTTTTTTTTTCCCCACTGCTGACCATCTTGTTGTCCATGTTACTTTTTACCCATTGTCTGTGTTGCCCTCCTTAACAGTCCTAAGAAAAAAGTGTTATGACGCAGCCAGCGCTGGCTGCATCATAGAGATTTTTTAAGGCCCTCACATACTCAGTGTTGCTTGTTCACTGCCATTGTCCATGTTACCTGCTCCCACCCACCATCCCTCCTATTGTGCGAGTTGTTCTTGCCCTCCAGCCATTAAGTAAAAAAAAAAAATAGCTACGACACAGCCAGTGCTAGGTGCATTATATCACTTTTTTCCCTAACTTTTACCCATGCTACTGTACAACACAGCTAAAAGACATTTTCAATTCAATAAGCTTTATTCGGTTAAAGTGTAGCAACCATTAAAGCAAATGTACATACACAAATACAAAAATCCAATTTCATGAAAAGGCAGTAAAAATACAATCACAGTTCGTAATTACATTAAAACGCCATACTTTTTCTAGCATGGATTGATCTTAAAATAAATGTCGCAGCATAAAGACAAATCTCAGGCTCTCTTAGTGTAAACAATAGACTCATAGCATCATTGGTGGTTTTGGCGTTATATTTCTTAAACAATGGTTTTAAATAGATGATTCTAAAGTTCAAATACAAATCGCATGAAAGTAGAAAGTGCAAGGTGCTCTGCTTAGAATGCCCATCTCATGGACATGGGGAGACTGGTCGCTGTTTCATTATGGGGAACGCTACTAAATGGTGAACAAGGCCTAGTCTCATTCTTGTTAAAACAAAGCGGTGCGAGGGTCTCGTGACTAGTGATAGATAGCTTTGAAATCCATCAATATCTATATGCGAGTGGTAAAGCCGATATGTGGATTGCTTCCCTACTGATCTCAACCTGCACTCTTTCTTATGGTACAAAAAAGTATTCTTTATCTCCTGTTTGGACAGTTCTGTTACGTCATTTGGATTTTCCATGGTCATCAGATTGAATAGATCTCTATAAGCATTAGCTATATATTTAAGCCAGGGGACCTTAAAACAATTGTCCAATAGCAGGTAGTCCTTGAAAATTGATCTAGTAAATCTGGTCTCCTCTTTTGACCACATTGATATCCAGAGCACTAGGGGTCTCAGTGCAATCAAGTCTGACAGGTAATTGAACCCCACTTCACAATGAATTAGTTCAGAGGATGCTGAATCATGCAAAATAATTTTCCTCTGTTTGCAGTTCTTGGCTGGAGTGGTGACTCCATACCCCTGCGCTATATAGTGCAACAGAGGCGCATCTAGCTTTGTAAATATGTCATGTCTTTGATACGGCGATCCCCCAATTTAGATGCGAACATAAAGACCCCATGCACACTTTTTGACATCTTGGCCCGGACATTAGACATTTCACGTATCCATTTACCGTCACCAGCGAATGACAGCCCTAAATAACAAACAAAAGGTCTACAGTTTGTCATTTTTTCCCATCTATAAAAAAGGATTTAGTATTCCTGAGTTTCAAACCACAGACCATTGTGTCTGTTTTGGCCTTGTTAATCGGCAGCTTCCTCCCATTGATAAAATCTGCGAACACCACCAGTTGATCCGCACCACCAAAAAGACATCTTTCAAAGAACGTCTGGACAACAACACACACAACAGAAAGGAACTCTTCAGCATCGTAAAAGAGCTCTCCAATCCCAACGCCAACAGCAACGACATCACACCGTCACAAGACCTCTGCAACTCCCTCTCCACGTTCTTTCACCGCAAGATCGGCGACATCCACAACAGCTTCGACGCCCAGACTCTGCCCCCAGCCACCGAACCAACGCCCCCTACAACCACCCTCAGCACCGAAGACACCGCCCACACTATGAACACCATCCCCTCCAGCTCTCCTTCCGACCCATGCCCTCACCACATCTTCAACAAAGCCGATACCATCATCGCTCCCCACCTACGGAACGTCATAAACAACGCCCTCGCGTCTGCCACCTTCCCAGAGAGCTGGAAGCACGCAGAGATCAACGCCCTACTGAAGAAACCCACAGCCGACCCCAATGACCTCAAAAACTTCCGCCCCATCTCTCTTCTTCCCTTCCCGGCGAAAGTGATCGAGAAGATCGTCAACAAACAGCTGACCGCATTCCTCGAAGCCAATGGGTCCCTCGGCCCATCCCAGTCTGGATTTCGAGCCAACCACAGCACCGGGCTGCCCTCATCGCAGCCACCCACGACATCAGGACCCAACTCGACAACGGAGAAACCACCGCCCTCATTCTCCTAGACCTTTCAGCCGCCTTTGATACAGTCTGCCATAGAACCCTAATAACCCGCCTCGACAACGCCGGGATCCAAGGCAAAGCCCTGGACTGGATCACCTCTTTTCTCTCCGATAGAACCCAGCGAGTCCGTCTCCCTCCCTTTCGCTCTGTGGCCACCAAGATCATCTGCGGCGTACCCCAAGGCTCATCGCTCAGCCTAACCCTCTTCAATATCTACATGAGCCCCCTCGCCACCATCGCACGCAAACACAACCTCAACATCATCCCACACGCCGACGACACCCAGCTGATACTCTCCCTCACCAAAGACCCAGCCACCGCCAAACTCAACCTCCAGGAAGGAATGAAAAACGTCGCGAAATGGATGAAACTCAGCCGTCTGAAACTGAACTCAGACAAGACGGAGGTCCTCATCCTCGGACCATCCCCATCCGCCTGGGACGACTCCTGGTGGCCCGCACCGACACCCACTGACCATGCACGCAACCTGGGATTCATCCTGGACTCCTCTCTCACGATGACCAAGCAAGTCAACGCCAATCTCATCTTCATGCTTCAACACCCTGCGCATGCTGCGTAAGATCTTCCGGTGGATCCCTACCGAAACTAGAAAGACGGTCACCCAGGCCCTCGTCACCAGCCGACTTGACTACGGGAACGCCCTATATGCAGGAACCACAATCAAACTCCAGAAAAGACTCCCAACGCATACAGAACACATCTGCACGACTCATCCTCGACATCCCGCACCACAGTCACATATCAGCCTACCTGAGAGACCTGCACTGGCTCCCCGTCAGCAAAAGGATCACGTTCAGGCTCCTCACCCACGCACACAAAGCGCTCCATGGCATAGGCCCCGAATACCTCAACATCCGCCTCATGTTCTACACTCCAACTCGCAAACTCTGCTCCGCCAGCCTCGCCCTCGCCACGTCCCACGAATCCGCAGAACCACCGCCGGAGGAAGATCGTTCTCCTACATGGCGGCCAAGACGTGGAACTCCCTCCCTGCCCACCTACGTCTGACCCAAGACCACCTCACATTCAGGAAACACCTCAAGACCTGCAGTAGCGGCACCTCCGTACCCTCCCACCCCCCCCAAGCACCTTGAGACCCTCACGGGTGAGTAGCGCGCTTTACAAGTGGATTGATTGATTGATTAATTGATATTAACCGCTGTAGGCCTACCGGTGTTCTAGATAAAAGCACAGCGTCATTCGCGTAAAAAAAAATCGCTGCGACACAGCCAGTGCTAGGTGCATCATATCACTTTTTTCCTAACCTTTACACATGCTACTGTACAACACAGCTAAAAGACATTGTCAAAGCCAATTAACTGTTGCGTGGGCGAGACTTTCTGGTTTTGCCAATGCTTGTTCTCCAGGTATCCGTTATTTTCACCTTCTCAAATATACTTTTTCACTTTTGGTATACATATTTTATTTCAACTAAGCATAAGCTTTTAATTTTGGTAGGAAGGACTACACACAGAAGAGCTACTTATAGATAGCTGAAAAGCTACCTGTAGCTCATATGCTGCTTGTTGGAGGAGCTCGATTTGACGACTAGGGTTTGATGCCATGAAAATAAAGTGTGCTGCGTAATGAAAAATTCCATGTAAGATGTGGGAATAATGTTAAACCATATCTCTTCTGTTTCTTTTTTGTGACTTCCTGTGGGTTCAGATAGCTAGCTAATTTATTATAATACCAATGTGTAGGGTAAGTAGCTAACTCTTTCACCCACTTGCTTGCATGCTTACAAATTGACATGTGTACTTGTTGTGCAAACACATGCAAGCTATGTTTCTCTCTCTCTCCCCCCCTCCTGCCCTCCTGAATACAGAAATGCTCCCACTTTTTCATTCTGTCTTAAGCTCCACTCACTCCATTTTCACTCCGTTCCCCCATGCCTACTTCCGCCATAACCCCCCCAACAGGGCTGCATTGAGCCCCCAGTATATAAAGGAGCTAACGCACTGGGGTTCAGGTCCTCGTCCTATACGGCTTTAGCATCATGTCATTGCGGAATCGAAGGCCTCCAACCTCATTAAATTTGGATGTGCTTCTGATCCTTCGAATACAGTCAGACTCTAAACCAATGCCAACTACCTCACAAGGTTGAAGGCATACAAAAAGCTATTGTGACGGTTGTCCAATGGTAGGGTAAGGGCATGACTCCATATCATCGGCATACTCTGTGCCGGCAGAGTTCTGTGACACTAAACCTTGAGCATGGATGGTTTCCTATTTGCAGAGAGGCTCTGACTGCAGCATCTGACTGCATAACCTTGGTAGCTTTGATACAATTGCTGCAGATTTGTAGTGACTGGATTATGCAAAGGCAGCGGTCAAGGTTTCTTGTATTTTTCTCTCTCTTCTGTGTGTTCTTCGTTTACGCTGTTTCATATCTAGTTTTGTTCTGTAGGCTGCAAAAGAAGGCTCAGGTGGTGCCACACCTTTTGTTCGCGTCCTTGTGTAGTTGTAGAACGAAATAGAGTGGGGGAGGGTGAACAAAAAAGGAATACGGAAGAAAAGACTACGTCTTGTCGTTTACGACATCTCAGGAAGGCCTTGGTTCCCGTTGCTTTGTTTTAGAAGGGTTATCTCTTGTCAGTATTCATGTATGACAGCTTCCGACCGTCATTTGAGATGCAGATCCCACAAATTGGTAAGCGGTGGCTTGGGGCTAGTAGACTGGCAGTGCAGTTGTTTTATTTGTGGCACCAGCACCTAATTTGATTAAGTTTCCCACGTGTGTGTGGCAGTCGGAGATGTACAATAGATTTCAAGTATTATGTAACTGGGAAAAACTGACTTGTGACAGCAGCAGCTCAACCCCCCCCCCCCCCCCTCACTTCAACTGCAAGCTGTATACAAAAACAAAATGATAACGTTCCGGTATTATCATTTTGGTTTTTGTATTCAGCTTGCAGTTGAAGCGGTGGGGCGGGACTCCCTGCATCACAGGGGAGTTGTGGTTGCACCCTAAGTGTGCATGATGGTTTGACCTGCTGTCTTGGGACGGCTGAACTGTCATGCACACTTTGCATGTTCTCCTCCCAGGCTGCATTACAGTTTAGGTGGAGAAGATGCACAGGCAGCCTTCTCCTGTCTGAGTGCCGAACCACATCAGTCAGACCAATCACAACGCTGCTGTAAGGCAGAGTAATGATTGGCCAGGGGATTCTGGGAGGCTGCCTGCTTAACTTCCTGGTTCCTGCTGAAGAGAGGACAGAGGAGAGGTGGCGTCCCGCGGTATTAAGGTAGATTTTTTTTGTCCTCCCCCTCGCCCCACCACCCCCGTTAGGTAGCAGCCACTCATACTAGTGACCTTACATATAGACAGCACAGTAATAATAGTCAAGGTAGACTGTTAGACAATGGCTTGGGTGCAGCAACCTATTCTACTGCTGTTCCAAACTACGAAGCGAAGCAGAAAAGCATTCAGCACAGGGTTCATGTACCATGCCAATCCCTTTGGGCATCAAGACAATGGGAATTTCATCCCTGGCTCATCTACTCAAAGGGGCACCTGAGGTCCATGGCGATTGCGGGAGCTCCCCGAGCTCTTTTTGTGGACAAGTGAGCTGAGAGGTGTAGATATGCTTGTGGGTTGGAGAATTCCAGAAACTAAATCCTAATAGAGAATCATATTAAGACATCAAGTCCAAATGTACCCTTTCTATCTCCAGCTTGTACCTGACCTTTCTGTGTCTAGTTGGGGTAGGTGTTAAGATTTTTTTTATCAACACGTTTTTTTGTTGTGCCTTGTATACAACCAGTCTTGACCTCGTGGGGAATAGCCCCGCTGCCCAAAATACTAAAGATCTGAGACTGGGTGTTTTCCCACAAAGCTCTCTACCTCATGCCCCAAGAGCTCCCATTAATCCTCTGTCCCACTTTGCCATTCCCTTTTCTTCTTCATCCAATTTTGTCCTTGCCTGGGTGGAAAGCAAAAGACACAGAAATGCGTGCGGCTTACACAGCAGTGAAGCCGTACACTAGCAGTGCTGTATAAGGCATTTACCCAAATGTGAAATCACAGAGAGACTGGGCAGCATGGGACTGTAATACTGTAAGACAGCGAACCCCCCACCGCCTATGTCCATGCACATCCAACCGTGCCAAGCACTAGTCCAGGTCAGATGGACTCAACGTTTACTGTAAATTGTTTGCCCATCTCGGACACCCATCTCTTGTGAAATGTCAACTTTGTAATATGGAAGGAATGGCGGATTTGACCTATGATACAGCCCACCACCGGTCTCACTTATGCCTAGGACATTGCAGAATTGCCTGCTTGGGTACATTTGAGATTGACAGCTTCTTCAGTGCAGAATCTTGAATGGCTTTGGTTTGACCGTGGATGTCTTCCAAGAGTCGACGCACCTGTGACAGCCGTTGTCCTTATCGAAGTATGTATGCAGAATGTATAAATACTTGTGAGGATCCACTAATAAGTGATCCCAACGCTTTTCCTAGGACAGACCTGTGATTATTTTCTAAGCATCTTCCCACCTTTGAACCCTCCAACTGCTGCTGTAGAACCCCCAGTCTGAGGAGGAGGGGGCATGGACCAGTCACCAAGACTACAGGAAACCTCCTCCACCTGCAAAATCTCTGCAGCCTTATGTAGCATACCATCTCTGGATGAAGAGTCTAGTCGTCAAGAACACAAAAGTAGGTGATGTGATGACTCCATGCATCTGCAAGACTGTGTATCTAGCCCTGGACATTCATTTAAGAAGCCACCACATTGTGAGAGTGAAGCCCTGAACATAGCCAATAGCAATAACTTGTAAAAGGAACGCCAAGACATGGTCTGCCAATGAGGAATCCTGTTGTGATGCAAGACATAGTCTGCCCATGAAGAATCCGGTTATGATGCAAGTTTTCTGAGGCAGACAAGAAGACAGCTTGGGGATGTGATAGGAAGCACACCACATCTACTACAGTGCTCCATCTACGGTCTTTGATGAAAGCTTCATTACGCTATGAATGTTGCAGTAGTCATCCAGTCACTCCGGCACTTGCACACAGATTAACTTATTCAGTATGGATCACGTTATTGAGGTACATTAAACAAAAAATAATTTAAAGCATGCACCCCTCCTTTGAAGACAGATGTTTTGATTCTTCAATACTAATATACTCATTTCATTTCAACTAATTTCATTGCCTCTAAAATGCAAAGCGAGAGAGAGAGTGAGAGAGAGTGAATGAATATGTAGATTCTCAGAGAGAAAATGCTGTTAGCACAGTTGTGTGGGGAGGGGCTATGACGCATGAGAGGCGAAATGTGAGTGAGTCATGATGTTCATGCTTCCACAATGGTAAGAAATAGCATATTATACTCCGCACATATGAATATATGATTTATGCCATGGTGGTTTTATGTGCGTTTGTTCTAACAAAAAATATTTAACCAAAATGCAAAGGGTTACATTTGTACAGTATGGTATATCACATTGAATATCCCTCATGAATATTGGGAGAATTGTTTCCCTGCGTAAAGTAATTGTTATTTGCAAGTTGTAGGGCGATTTAAAAAGAGTTGTTCTCATGTATTTTTGCTCTAAGTCATGTCAATTTGCTGTATTGTGGTCATTTACTTGAATATGTCCTTTGCGCTGTAGTGCTAAATGTGTGTTAATTTCGGCAGTTCCTCCAACTAATGTGTAATGGAGCCATATTTATTTTCATTGCCATGCCTCTCATCTTGTATTGTGCTGTAAATTTAAATAAATATTTTTATATTCGTAGGTAAGTCAGACTTTTCATATAAAGAGAGTTTTTGTTTTGCTATTCACTTTGACGCCGTTGGATAAAGCTGCATGATCCGTCAAGCAGGAGCTGAGAAAAGAGGGGGTGGGGTCTCAAAACACAATTTCCTCATGCAATGTCCATATGGAATTTTAAACAGTGCTTTAGCCAAACCTGCTGAATGGAGTTACACCATATTTGACACAAATCTGTTAATTAGTTTTGGAGAAATTAGCGGGCTTATTATGATGGCGGTCGGATGACCGTCTTTCTGCCATCACTGCGGGATGGATACTGGCCGATATGTAGTCGGCGCTTTCACCCACCAAAATAAGATCGAACCGCTGTGCAGGCGGTCAGAAATATGCAGTTTTCTATTGCGGCATGTGCAGCGGCCCGGAAAAGGGCCTCCGCACAAGTCACAATAGAAATAGGCATGTTTTAAACATCTATGCATTGTGTGCCACGCACCATGAGGTGCCTGGCACAGGGTCCAAGGATGTTTGGGGGGCACCACATGTGCCCCCACAAACCCCACAGCGGAGACCCTGCTAGGGACCCCCAAATTCTCTTTCCGTCTGCCTGTAAATGGCGGTCGGACCACCATTTACAGGCCGAGAGAAACTGAGATCGGAATCCCAATGATGGTGCCTGCTCCACCGCCGCTATTGTTGGGATTATGGTCCGCCCACTGCCCCAACGGTAATGTTGAAATAGCAGCGGCCTGTCCCTACGATCAATGCCTCAGAACCCTAGATCATTATCCGGTGATCGGACCGCTTCAGTGGATGGTGGTGGTACCGCCACCGACGGGCTATTTGTGGCGATCTCACTGCCAACGTAATGAGCCCCTAAGTTTTACAGTTTTTAAACATATTGACAAATGGGCTGAAATTCCAGTCTTTTGATCGGCTGAGAGGACTTTTTTGGAGTGAGCGGTCTGATTGGCTGGCTGCAACACAAACAGAAATGTTGCGACAGCCATTACAGGACTTGGGGACTTGGTGTCCTTTCCTGAAAATGTATGAACATTAGCATTTAAGTGGGAAGGGTAGAGATAACTGACTTCTTTGCTGCAATCCTGAGGACATCCAGAGGGACCGATAAAATGAAGAACAAAAAAACTAAAACGTGGGATGGCGGTCCAGGGGGAGTTTACCCATTCATGGCAGCTTGGGCACAAGACCTGGCCACAAGCTAGACCCTGCGACCCCCAACCCCACGCCGTACACAGCTGTAAGCAGTGCGTGGTGGGGAGTTGGTCACCTGCGGAAGGGGGTCGGTGCCTGTGGCTAAGCCCTATAAACCAACACCCAACTCCACACCGCACATTGCCAACGGCCGCTTGTGGAGGTTGGAATGGCAATTAGATTTTTATGATAAAAATGCCTTAAAAATGTACTGAAAAAAAACCAAAGGTTAAATTGACGTTGTAGTTAGGTACAGTAATAATATCTTATTTTACATTTTTCAAAAAACCTCAGGAATTAACCGAAAAAACAAAGGTTAAATTGATGTTCTAGTAGGGTGAAAATGCCAGTTAAAATGTAACATTTGAAACTCCAAAAAACAACTGTAATTCACCAGTTACAGTTTATTGAGCTAACTAGAACTTGTGCCTCCACCATATTCTGCTTATACCCCCAGATAATGCATCCTTCATGACATGTTTAGTACCATCATACATGACATCACTGGTGGAGGCACAAGTTCTAATTAGCTCAGCAAACTAAAACTGGTTAATTTTAGTGTGGTTTTTAAAGTTCAAAATGTTACATTTTAACTGACATTTTCACCTAACTATAACACCATTGTAACCTTCATTTCTTTTAGTGACTATATATACTCACTGAAAATACAAAGGTTAAAGTAAAGTTATAGTTATATGAATTTGTCAGTGACAACATTAACATTTTGAACTAAAACAAAATACAGAAATTCACCAGCTATAGTCTTGTGCCCTCACCATGCACTGCTTATAACCTCACATATTACATCACTCATGACCTGTTCTATGACATCATTTATGACATCATCGATGCTTCTTTTGTACACAATATCACTAGAACTCTGGAAGTAAATAAAAAATAGCTGAGAAGAATATAAGGCATCATTAATGCCATAACAAAAGCAAGTCCCTTAGGTGTAGAAAGCATGGGTTATGTGTCACCTTGGCCTTATATCATACACTTCACAGGTAGCGTAGTTCATATTAACCACAGATATATCGGAAACCCTCATTGAATATAGTGTTCAATCTGAATGTAACTGTTCAGAGAAAGACAAGTTCCTAAAAAATACTGAACATCTGTTCCAAAACGAATGCCCTACTATGGACAGCTTTTATTTATATCAAACCCCTGAGAGTCATCGAACCTACATTGAGAAATGAAGTTGACATGAACAGAGAAGTGGGTACTGTAAACAGTATTCAATTAATAGAGAGAGTCTACCCTGTACCACACTGTTTGCGGACAGTGAAACTCTCATGAGAAATGCACTACATGGTATTAAAATGGATCTACTAAGAACAGTTTACACTCTAAGCAACATTTGGCATAAAATACACCTTTCGCTTAAAATAAGCAATGTCTGAAGATGCTAAAGATTATACAACTTTCATACTTTGCTGAAAACTTTACAGAGACCCCATCTTTGAAGCTAAACAAGCACATGCACATACCTTAATACCTGGTGCACACATTCCTCTGTTACGTACAAACTGTAATGCTGAGATGATCCTGCCTTAGAACTCCAGGCTTCTTACAATACTTAGTCTGTTGTATGTAAAATATTTGCTCTGTTGCAAACATTTTCCGCAGAGCCCAAAAACATGTGTGGAATATAATGGACACAGTTGTCAACTGTCAACTGCACACCAGGTTACTCTTCAATGCAAATATTTATAACTTGTTCAATACCTCTATAGACCTATGATGCATTAGGAGCTCATGTTTGTTTGGTAAATACACCAATCAGCTGGACACAGCTGTACACAATTAGATAAAAATGTAGTATGGTGGCTACCCGTCCCTATGTAAAGTGTAAGACAAACTAACAATCTAATTGAATGATGTCATCAAATTTGTCATTTGGGATATCATCAGTGATGTCATAAATGATGTCATAGAATATGTCATGAGGGATGTAATATGTGAAGCCATACGCAGTGCGTGGTGGGGGCTCAAGTTATAGTTAGCTCGGCAAACAATAACTTTTGAATTCTTGTAGTTTTTTTTGTTCAAAACTTTAATATCACCAATTTATCTAATTCTAACATTATTTTAACCTATGGCTGTGTACAGCGATGGGTTGGCCACAGGGTCTTATGCTTTGTTAAATGGAGGGGGGGCATGAAGAGAGGCCAAGGGAGGGGCTACTTGCCCCCCAAGCCTATTTAATTAAGCCCAGTAGGCCTTGGGGTCCGCAGGGCCTTATTTTTTTTTAAAGGCGAGGGGGGCCAAGTGGCCCCTTTTCAGACACTTATTAGGCCCTGCGCCCCATCCCCATCTGTTATAAAAGGAGAGCTGGGGTGCGTGGTCCCTCTCTCCAAACCTTATTAGACCCTGGGACCGCATCCACCAAGCCTGTTTTTTAATTAATGAGGAGGAGGAGCTACGTGGCCCCTGTATGCGATAGCTATTTTAGGCCCCTTGTACCTCATCCCTTAGGGGCTTTCTTTTTTAAGAACAGAGAGGGGGGCTGCATGCCCTCCTCCCCAAGCCTTAATAGGTCCTAGGGACCCCATCCCCCAGGGCCAATACTAAAATTAAAGGGGAAGGGGGCAGCGTGGGCCGACCTTCCCAAGCCTTGTTAGGCACTGGGGACCCCATTCCCCAGAGCCATTTATAAAAATTGAGCAGAGGGGGGCTACCTGCCCCCATATCTGAGCCTTGAAGAGGTTCTGAGGTCCCCATCCCCCAGGGCTGTGTATTTTTTAATGGGATGGCTAGGCAGCCCTTCTCCCTGAGCCGCTATCTGCCCAAGGGACTGCTCCCCAAGGTCCTGTATGTTTTAAAGGTGGGTGCCATGGTGCCTACCCAGGGCACCCACCATATTTTTGTTGGGAGCTGCATAGGGAGCCAAAGCCCGCGCTACCCCAGCCTGCTCCCCACCAGCAGCTGAAGCTGGCATTTCTCCCTCCCGCAGGGAGCAGTTACTAATACTGCTCCCTCCGGGCAGGAACAGCATTATGATTTGTTTTCCTGCCTGCATCAGTGCAGGCATGAAAACAGATCAAAAGTCCGCTGGCAGCGGAAGAGAGCTTTTTTAAAGCTTCAGCCCTCTGGGAGCAGCCTTTGTGTTTGCTTCCAATTTGCAGGAGTTTTGAAATTGCTCCTGCCAAGCGGGGGCAAATACAGGTTTCCCTGCCCTCGCTGATGTGGCCAGGGAAACCGCTATGTCCCGGGGGAAGGTGGGCTTCCCGGCACATAGGTTTTAATTAATGGCTCATGGAGGGGGGTTCTTTGGGACTTTTTCAGGCTCGGGGAGGGCCACATGGCTGCCTTCCCCACTTACACATGTTTTGGACCCGGGAGCGGGCTTCCTGGGCCTTTAATGGCCCAAGGGGGTGGGACAGCGGCGCAGCCCACTCCCATTTTGATACATTTTGGCCCCAGATGTGGGCTCCCTGGGACCTCTGGAGGCTTGGGGAAGGGAGGGTTCTACGTGCCTCAGTCCCTACATACATTTCAGCCCCGGGGATGGGCACCCCAGGATCTCTGGAGGCTATAGGAGGCTCTGGAGGCTATAGCAGCCCCTCTCCCCATATAAACACATTTTGGCCCTAGGGGTGGGCTCCTCAGGGTCTCTGGAGGCTTGGGTAGTGGGACCACACAGCCCTATTCCTTTATGATTACAAGCCTGTAGATGGACTCTTCGGGGCATAAGCACCGTGAATGCGACCTAACTGTAATTTGTTTCCGGTATGCGGCAGTAGTCCTTTGGGATAGCGGAATATTTTGCTGATTTTTTTGTTTGTTTTTCCTTTTTTACCCCAGGGAAGGGTACCACTGCCGTAGACCCCTTCCCCCTCCCCACCATAGGGCCTACGGGGGTCATCCCTACCATGCTCCCTTATATATATTTTAAAACCTGTTCAGGACAGGGGACTAAGTCCCCCAGTCCTGTATTGGCTGCCAGCTATATTTTAATCAAGTTTCTGGCAGCCAATCAGAGTGCTCGCTCCTGTGGGAGCCTGACTCCCCCATGAGCGAGATGACCCAAGGAAAATAAAGTTCCCTGGGCAAATCAGAACACCCTATTTTTAAACTGGCGCTATACCCAACCAATCAAATATATAATTATTTTTCAACCTTAATTTCTCAGAACCTACTGACCTGATTTGCACCAAATCAGAACAAGCAGAACATGTGGCCCAAGATCTAGCTTCCTGCCAAATTTGGTGTAATTCTGTTCAGCAGTTTTTGCTGTAGCCCATTTTAAAGAAGTCCCCCAATTTTTCTCGCACCCAGCTCGACGGATCACCCCGAAACTTTCCATGCACAAACTAGTCTAAAAATAGCACATCCAACTGAAAAAGCTTTTCCTATGGAACAGTTTATCTAACTAGAACTACCTAGTGGTGACCACTACTACCTTTCACTTTTTTCTAATGCAGAAAAAGTGTTTGTCATACTGAGCAAAGATCCGCCTGACAGTCATTATTCATGTTTTAGTAAGGCAGCCAGGCCCTGTATATGCACTACATGCCCAGATGCCTGACTGCCTGAGCTGAAATTTTCTGGGGTGAAGATTTTACACCACAGAAGTGGGGAGCTCTTTGTTTTCTTGCCAAGTCTTCTGTGAGACTTATGATTACGATGAGGGGGAGCGTCACTGCTAGACTCTGATGTGGCTCTTCGTTTTTAAGCCCTAAAGTGCCCAGGGTCGACAGTCCATCACTGACCTTTCTCACAGAGTTGGGTGGGTCACTAACTCTCACTGACCCCATCCCACTCTGTGATGAGGTAGGAAGTCTCTCCTCTCATTGGCAGACCCATGACGAGGTCAGCCAATGGTAAAATGTCTCTGGATATTCCTAACATCCCTTCCTCACCCAAAGCCTCCAGGAAACAATCAAGGCTTCTGCTTCATCCTCCCACCACTCAATGTCACAACGGAAGCAGTTAAGTCCTTAATGAATTCTGAATACATGTGTTTATGTATTAATGCATCAGTATGTACATGTGTGCTATGAATGTGTGTATGCACGAGTATATGCTTGCGAATGGTGGGTGTGTATGTGCTTGTGAATAAGTGTGAGTGAGTGCATGCATTTGAATGGATGTATGTGTATTTGAGTATGTGTGGATGAGAGTGTACATGTGCATGCCCTCTACACCACCGTTGCAGCTCACACTCACACTCACACTCACACACACACACACACACACAAAATTATAGTTGGGTTCAGATCTACACAAACCATAGAAATTCAGCAGTTAATAGTTATCTCAAGTAACTAGAACCCATGCTTCAAGTTAACTATATCTTGTGCCCCCGCCATGCACAGTTTACTCATCACTCATTTCACTGCAAATGTTGCAGTGATATTAGTTATAGTGATTCATCTAGCGGGGGCTGAGAAAAGGGGGAGGGTTCCAAAACCCGTTTTCCCCATGTAATTTCACATTGGGATTTTAGGCACGACTACAGCCCAAACCACGGAACGGAATTGCACAAAATTTGGCAGAAAGCTAGACCTTAGTCCAGAAAGATCTCTTAATGTAATTTGGTGTAAAGCCGTTAAGTAGTTTTGGAGCCAACCTCAATGCCGTGCACGGCTTGCTGCAATCTGAGAGAAAAGTCCACCCTGAACAAGGCTAATGTTTTTTCTGAAATTCATCGGATCCATTGCCTTTATGATGGAAAATAAAATATTGGCGCAGGAACTTCTGAAGTGTGCATTCTGGTCATATTATTTTGTGGAGCGTGACATTAAGTGCGTGTGTCTGCGCACGACTTAGCACCCGCTTGTGAGTGCTGTAACGAAAGGGCTCACTGGAACATATATATATATATATATGTTTCATTTGTGTATTTATACAGTAATTACCATGGTTTGTCAGTAATTATGACAATTGTGTCATCAAACATTTTTAAACAAATTGTTTGGTTTTTTGCTAATGTAACAACGTATCAAAGACACAGCTATTTTATGTACTGCAACTTTAAACTGCTTAAATCCAGCAGCAGGTAGAACCATGTGACCCACGTGTGGTAGGTGTGGCCCAATTGGGTGGGTCAGAACTGCAGAGATAAAAGAAGTTTCCGATTTCAAATGTGGTGTGTGAACAAGAGTACGCTAGTACTCGAAACGTTGCATTTTTGAAAGGCACTTGGAATAAATAACATCTTGCCCGGATAACGTGGGGTCTGTCTCTTCTTTCGCCGCTGCATGTGGAGGTCTGAAGATCGTGCAAATATATATATATATATATATATATATATATATATATATATATATATATACACACACCAATTCCAAGTAAGAGTTCAACAGAATACTTTTTGTAGACGATAGTTTTATCTCAGATGTTTTCTTGTATGTTAACTGGTGTCACCGCTCCCTGGCACTGCAGGTCTACACATCTCCTTTGACCTCTTTCTATTAATAGCCTGGTCTTTTATGCCCGGATTATGATTCTGCACCTCTTAATTTTTTTCTTCGTTTCCTGCTTCTTCTGCTTCATGTCATGGCAGTCTTGTACTTCCTAAGAGTTTTGTAAAACATTTGTGTGAAAGACGCCGTCAGATGAAATAGATTTGCGTTTTTACACCATCACCTTGGTGTTGCTGTCTTTTTTCTTTTTGCTGGCTTGATTTGACATTTCCCTGCAGTGGCTCCCGTCTCCCTCTGTCTATCCCCCCTCTCTCCTTCCCTGGCTCCCTCTCCATCTCTCGGCCAAGATTTTAACATATATCGCAGGCTGGTAGGTTAAGAGCCTGGGACTTCCCATCCCCACACTCCGTGCCTTTCATCTTTTTGCTTTGGAGGTAACATCAAACACACGGCTGGGAAAGGCAGCCAGCGCTGTGAAGTTCAGCATTCACGTTAATAGCTTGACTGAGGATTGAGCTTTATTGCTTGCACTGGAGTAAACAGCAGCATTTTCGAAGTAGCGTATTCCCCTAAAATGTACACTTATATCCACCGCTGCACCCCAAAAACTAGTAGAAAGCAGTAGTGATCGCCGCCAATTCATTAGTGTGCAGCGAGGGTGCAGACTGTAAATAAATGGCTGCTGTAATTGACAGTCATAGCTGTCACGTTTCAATCGACATTGATTCGACCAAGAAAGAAATTAAAGTCGATTTTTTTCTAATTTGGATTCTTTTCGCATCGTTTGTGTGTTCACCTTATGTGCTGTCGAATTTGCTGCTGTAGTTCTCCAGTTGCAGTATTTCTTTGCCCTGAAACTTATTTGAGGTCTATTCTTTTCTTTCATTCAAGAGAATCCGCTATTTTCTCTTTGTTCCTAGATGTTTTCTATGAGAGTTTTTTTTTTGCTGATGTATTTTTCTTTTTGTCTAGGAGGCATGTCTCTCAGTGCACAAAGACTCTAGGGCGAATTTGGGTGCTTATTTTCAGTTTTGGTGGTTGTACATGTGGGAGGATGTATGCATCATCTCTCCTGGGGTCACACATAGGGCCTGATTTGGTTGTTGGTCACTTAGCCTCTGACCGCTCCTGCGAGGCTTACCGAATTGAACTCTGTCCGCCGTATTTCAGTGATGGTGGTCGGAGTCCAAAATGTTCAGTCAATCTGACTGGCTCCCGATGGGCTCAAGGAGGCCGTCGGATAGTCGGAAAGAGCATATAATCCCTTTAGGATGGCGTTTCCGCCGTCGAGATTATGATGTCTTTTTTCGACAGCCTCTCCAAGCCGGCCTTTCTGACATGGAAAGGTTGTCAGAAAGCGACTTTGGGGCTGGGGGCACATATGATGCCCCCCTGTAAATCCCTGCACTGTATGTCAGGCACAGTGGATGTCTAACAAACGATGCAGTGATTTACAGAAACTCCCATTTCTCTATGGGAACGTGTGTTTCGGACGGTTTCTGACTGCCGTACAAACTTCCATAGCGAAATGGGAGTTTGTGACTGCACCATGTGCAGTCACTTTGTAATTGCGTGTGTGGAACCGCCAACTGGAGGTTGGTCTTCCGCAACTGCAGAGATGTCTGTCAGAGGCAACTCCGACCAACATCATAATGAGGCCCTAAGTCATGCACAGCTAGTGTGTTTCAGAGGGGTTAGTACAGCACAGGGGCTTTGCACTCTGTATAGAAAGCCCAAAAAGTGTCTGCTGTTTATTTCCCATGCATTAAGTTATCTCATTGGTTTAGGGATTTGTTTCTTCTGTTGATATCAATGGATACTTTAGTGGCTTCTCAAAAAAGTGCATAGATTATTATGTTTACCATAGCAGAAGCCTGTAGGATTTGGATCATGAAAGAAGCTTTTAAAAAGGTTGCAATTTCTTAATTAACTTTATATGATGTTTAGACAGAGGTTCATTAGGGCAAAAATAAAAAACACAAAATCATACTGTGAATTCCGATATGGCCCCAAACGAGCTGTTAAATACTATGCATTTGGAAGCTGTGTCTGCCTTCCCCCTACAAATATACTTTCAGCAGATTGGACCCTTCGAAGTATAAACATATTATCTATTAGGAACTTCTATTTATTTCTGTAACACAGAGGGGTCGATTCCGATCTCGGCCGGAAGGTCTCCGAACGCGATCTGGGCGGAAAAAGGTACGAGTCGGATGAGTGTTTCCCGACCGACTCGGACACCTGTACGAGCAAGCAAGTACGATGCGACTGTATGCGTGTGTTCCGACCAAACCGTTTCTGGATCCGACCCGCGCCAATTGACTCGTACGGACACGATTCGCACTGCGCAATGGAGACGTTTTACGACCGAGCGAGTACCATGTACGCGCGGACAGCCGGATCGACCCGAAGTTTCCGGCTCACAAAACGTCTGGGAAGATGCCTTTGGGGGTCCGTGTCGGAACCCCATCACACACAGCCTTACGACTCTGACACAGGGGGAGACCCAAGGATCTCCCCAACACAGGCATGTACGGTGCGGATGGCACCGACGCGTACCCTCTCTTGTGGGGGGGGCCTTGTGCGAGACACACCCATTCAGTCAATGGGAGCCCATGTACGCTCCTATTGACTTCTATGGGAGTTCGACCGAACCGAGTCCAGCAGCATGCGGCCGCATCGTACTCATTCGGTCAGACTGCAGGGGTCCGGCTCGGTTGGAGAGCTTTCCGACTCAGATCAGAATCAGCCCCTATATGTCGAGTTAATTGCATGTTTGTATGCAAACGGTCAACAGGTTTCACAAACCTACATAAAATGATTCACTAGAAGACATAACCTGGTTTTAATCGCTAAGCAATGCATTTCAACTGTACTAAAAGTTATAAAGGCAGCAATTTGACTATTTGTAATGCACAGGAAGTTCCAGAGGCTTGAAGCAAGGCATGCTGATCTCCAGCTGCTTCAGGCCCAGCATCTCATTACTCAAATTCAAAGCTACTCCAGCTGGATCGATTGTACTATTAAAATTGGATAGCCATGACGTGGGGGCCTTCAAAATCTAAGCAGAAGATTAAAAACTTAAACTCTATACTCCACAAGCATTTATTAGAAGTGCCCAGTGCTTTAAATGGAAACAAATAAGTGCAGGTGGGGCTATGGGGGCGGGGCTACGGGCAGTGCTAAGGGACGGGGACATTTTTGGAATATTTACATTGCAATTCTGCTATTTTAGTTGTCATATAAAATAGCATTTTTGTTCTGACGGTGACGCCATTAACGAAACCCTTTACCTTTTCCATCACTTGAGTTTTCATTTCTTGCATTGATCCAACTCGTTGCCTCTTCTGAAGCCGGTTTGGAAGCCTAGTCGTCGATTTGAAAGGGGACATGCAAACCTGTCTCTGCCTCCTACCTAACGCTTGCTTGGCTAAGACTGAAGGTAAGCACAGAGCAGCGCAACAGCAGGTGCCGCAACCTACCACGGCTCTGTAGAAAGATGTGTGTCAATGAAGTGTGGGCAAACCCAGAAAAGTGTTCGAAATATTTAACATCACCCGGCCAACTCTTTTGTTGAATCCGAACCCCCTCAAATCAGATGTATTTATTTTGTCATCTTATGATAACGTTGACTTGTTGAAATACATCGTCTGCAATGTATTACATAATACAGAAACCAACAACAAACCATTAGTAGCAGGTGTGAGCACATAGGATGAGGAACACGAGAAACTATGATGCTTTCAACCTGCCTGTAGCTGAAGCCGCAGCTCCACACTCTCCCAGCAGGACAAAGAGGCCCCTGGCTGCTGCGGCCTCTTTCGATTGAAAGGGATCAAATGCTGTGACGACGTCACTGTGCGAATAGGTACTTTCAGATTGTACTGATGTTAACCCATTCGGGCTAATCTATGTGCCTAAAAAAAAATGTTGCAAGCAGGAAACCTACTCTTAGGTTTCCCCGAGTCAGGAGATGTGCCTCTTAACAGTGCTATTGTGTACACAGAGCCTGCGTGGACACTGTGTCAATGATCACAGTGTGACTCGGGTTCCTCCCAAACCCTGCCTGCTGTGATTGAAACCATACGGGTGTTGCTCAATGAGCCGATTGTAAGGGGAGATTAGCACTCGATCAGAGTGCATCACGAAAACGGACGGACTCCACAGCTGTGTCATGCTTCTGTTTTTAAATTTCAAATTGCACTGAGTTGGCTTGCTGCCCCATGAGTACCGGTACTCTCTTTGCGACAATAAAAAGTTCCGGTACTCAAAGGCAGAAAAGTGCCGGTACTTAGTACCGGTGAGTACCGGCCCATTTAAAGCACTGGAAGTGCCCACCGAATTTCCATCATTGGGTCCTTCCTCTTAGCCAGAAATCAAATTGTCTGCCAAATTTTGTCTGGTCCTCAAACATGTCATATGTTTCCATGCAAGGTAGGTTCCATGGTTCAGTGACAAAATATAGAAACAGAAAATATCGTCCGACAAAATTATTTTGACACAAAGATCGATGTCCAGAATATTGTCATCCCATCTTTATAATGTATATGGCAAAAATATTGGATTACAAATATCTTTGCTACTAATATTGTTATCAAAAACATAATTTAAAATATATACATATAAATATGAAACATTAAAAATAATAAATAACAGTCAAATAATACAAATTAAATATATTTAGTTAATTTTAAAATAAAGATTACAATTATACTTAATTACAAAGTTAAACACATATATTAATGTATATATTTATTTATGTATATCTAATTAAAAAAATTCTAAAACGAATATTTTCAATTTGTATGATATTTTTATAATTGATTTAAATTTATAATTTAACAAATAAATATATAAATGTACACATACATAACTCCCCAATAACATAAAACAGTTTTAAAAAGATAGCACTTTATGTACAAATGAAAACGTAAACAAAAAGTACAATTTACTGAATGTATATTACATAATAAAACATTTATAAACATAAAATAAAGTGAAACAATAGAAACTAAACTATAACATTCTACAAATAATACATATACTTTTCCCACTCCAATTCGTACAACAGTAGGGATAGTGTTGGACTCCGGAGGGGTAAAATGTACTATTGTCACACCACGCAGTGTAGCAGTACGGAAAGTGTTGGATTGCGGAGGGGTAAAATTTACTATTTCCACTGCACTCTGTGGAACATTAGAGACCTACTAGTTCACTTCAAGTAAATAAAAGCATTTCAAAACTATACTAAATACCACAAAATATCAATATTTAAACATAACATATCTAAATATAATTTTTTTTAAATAAACAAATGGCATATTTATTACAATGGTTAATACATATCATAAATGAATACAAATATTGTAATTTAAATACAAAACGGTATTCTCAAAATAATAAATTAGAAATAAAATTGTATTTACAATTAAAAAGTGTAGCACAATTAAGACATACAATAATAAAATAACAAAAAAATTAACAATTTTTAATGTATTACTTAAATAACGTTCTACCCTGTACCGCTAGAAAGTAGACAACACACATCTAAAATGTATTCCTAAAATAGTATTTACACCTTTTACATAATTATATATCTATAAAAAAAAAATAATAGTTACCTATGAATAAAATTAATTTATTTATTAACCTTCCCACTCGTTATCCTTACAAAACCAACAACCCAACTTAATACCCAACTTAATATGCAAATAAATAAAAAAAAATTGTAAAATTCACATAATTATCAATTAAACGTTTAGGGGCAGATTATGATGTTGGTCGGAAAGCCTCCGACAGCGGTCGGAGCCTTTCCGACCGACACTGTCCGTGGCTTTCTGACCGACAGGGTCGGTTTGTGGTCCGAACACCGATTTACGATGTTGGCAGTCGCAGGTAGAACCGGTCGGTTATTCGGTTGCAGTTCCGACCGGTTTTCAGAGTCTTCCTGGTGGACGGAACCACACCATGCTGGCCTTTCTGACACTGAAAGGATGTTGGGAAGCAATTTTGGGGGTCCCTAGCAGGACTCACATGCCTCAGTGGCCTACGGTTGGTGGCGAGGGGGTATAAAAGGCGCCCCCCTGTAAATCTATGCACTGGGTGGCAGGCACCATGGGTGCCTGCCACTGGGTGTAGGGTTTTACACACACACCCATTTCTCTATGGGAGCATCTATTATGGCTAGTATACGGCTATAACACAGGTTCCCACAGAGAAATGTGAGTATCCGACCAAACAGTATTCAGTTGCATCGTAATCAGGCGGTTGGAACCGTTGACCGGAGGCCGGTCGGTCCCGAGACCGAGATGGTGTTGGTCTGAGGCAACTCCAACTGACATCATAATACGCCCCTTGATATTAATAATAAACAATAAATGAATTGTATTTAATTAACTTCTCATGCTTTAAACCTACAAATGCAACAACTCACATCTTGTATATAACTTAAACAATATCTTATTTACACATTTTGCATAATTAATAATCATGAAAAAAATTATAAAATGACTTTAATTATTGTAATTCAATTCCTTCATACCCTTTACCCATACAAAAACAGACACCCCCAAAATGTATTACACAGTTTTGATAATGATCAATTAAGTTATTAATATTAACTAAAAAATACTTATAAAGTAATTATAATTAATTTACTTCCCACTCTATACCCCTACAAAACCCACAACCCGCACTTGAAACTGAACTTTAAAAATAATGTTCGAGGCATGTGGGCTGCTAAATTCATATCTTAGCATTAGATCGCCGCCTAGTGTTGGGTCCGGATGATCGCACATTGTTGTCCTGGAAGAGTCTTCGAAGTATCCTGAGATAGGTGGCTCCTCCCCTGGACTACAGTGCGCATGGGCATCGGCTCCATCCCCAGATTGTTTTTTTCCGCCATTGGGTTCGGATGTGGTCTCGACGTCTCTCTGTCGAAACCGAGAAAAACTATCTTTTAGTGGCCAAAAGGCCTCGTTTTTTGCGTCGGTATTGTCTGCGCACGGTCTCGAGTCTTCCGTCTCTTGGAGCCGGAATAAGCGGAGTCTTGTTTCGCTTTTCGAACTTTGAGGCCTTCTCGTCGCGACTCGACTGCAAAACTTTTCAGACATGGAGCGGAGCCCGTTTAAATACTGCCCGCTTTGTGGGTCCAAGTACCCACACATCGATCTACACCCCGTTTGTAACAAATGCCTTTCGCCTGACCACGACGACGGCAAGTGCAAGGCCTGTGCACAGTTCCGGTCTAAGAAGACTCTCAAGCTTCGGCGCGCGGTGCGCATGGAAGCTAGACAAGCGGCCCCGGATCCGGAAAACATCTTCGGCGACCAAGATGAAGAGGACCAGGGTCATCATCTTCAGATCTCCCCACCCGAGACGGAGGTCGAGGCGGATCCGGTAGACGACGACGGTGTCGTGGGTCAAGGCCTTGAATACGTCGACGAGGTAGGAGACGACGAAGAGATTTATGGGGCCGCGGCGGATAGCTCAGGGGACGAGCTCTGCCCCGAAGGTTTCGAGGATACCGACCGGGTCACGGGATCGCCTGTCGGCCTTACCCACGACCCCATGCCGCAAGCCACAGCCCCGCCTTCTGGCCCGGCCACGGACTTACTTGCTGAGCAGACTGTATCGAAACCGAAACCGAAAGCATCGGGATCGACTCCATCTAAAATGGCCGACCCGAAAACGAAACCGAAACTTAAGGACTCGAGCGTCCCTAAGATGGCTGCCGTGCCAGCGAAAACGACTGTGCCCGCTAATCCATCGACTCCGTCGACCTCCGGTCCGCAGAAGTCGAAGAAGTCCGTCGATTCCGCTGCTGCTCATTCGAAATCGACGCCTGAGGAGGGGTCCTCTAAAAAAGATGGTCGGCACGGATCAGCGTCGGCGCCGCCGTCCAAGCCCGCAAAGGCCGGCTCCACGGAGTCTACGCAAACGAAGACTGGCACGTCTGCGCACCGGTCCCAGGACTCGGGGTCGGTGACAGCGGGTTCCGCGTCGAAAGCCCACAAGGCCCACAAAGACGTCGGATCCGAAGGAAAGGTCAAAACATCCTCGTCGGCTCCAAAGCCAACTGAGAGTGAGGCATCCCTCGTCGCCGCATCACTACAGCGAATTAGGGAGAAGGCCTCTGCTCCGTCGGCTCCGATTTCGTCGCCGAAGGCACAAACTGACAATCCAGCGAAGCCTTCTGGTAAACTTCTCTTTGTTTTGCCGCCAAAGGAGGCGCCGGAAGCCTTTTCCACAAAATCAGCACCGAAGAAGACGGTTTCTTCAACGGCTGGCCCACTTCCACGTCGGGTTCTCGAATCAGAGGATGATTCAGAGCAGTTCATCGACGCAGACACTGGCAAATTGACCCTCTATAAGAGGAAAATAACTTCAGAGTCAGTGGACTCATATGTCATCCCACTGAAAAAGAAAAGGGTGCCCCTTGATGCTTCAGGCCTCACAGAACCAATCCTGCCTCCTCCAAGACGGAGCCCTACTCCCTCACCAGAACACTCTGCAGGCGAGGGGTATGATGAGGATGAACAGTACAATTTCCCTATCAATGAACCAGATGCACAACCGGATTCATATGATGACACTGGTGACCAGGGCACCCAAAATGTGGGGCAGGACCCGCAGCTTTTTAATGCACGTGCATCCCCCACTGAGGATTCAGCAGGTTTTCATGCGCTACTTGAGAGGGCAGCGGCCAATCATGATGTGGACATGCATGCTGACCCGATAGAAGAAAACTTCCTTTTCGACACATTCTCAGTCTCTGAAAGGACAGTAAAAATGCTGCCTATGCTTAAGGGAGTCCTCAAGCATGCGGGGGATATCTTTAAGGAGCCTACCAGGGCACGAGTGGTCAATCCACGCATTGAGAAGAAGTACAGACCTGCACCTGCAGACCCCGCATACATTCGGGGACAGTTGCCACTGGACTCTCTTGTGGTCGCCAATGCCAGGAAACGTGCCAACTCCCAGACAACGGGTGAAGCTCCTTCCCCGGATAAGGAGTCCAAAGTGCTAGAGGCAGGGGGCAAAAGAGTAGCTGCGCAGGCCGCAAACTTTTGGCGCATTGCCAATACACAGGCACTCTTAGCACGTTACGATAGGGCGCATTACGACACCCTAGAACAGGTTATACAACACCTGCCTCCAAAGTTCCAAGAAGGCACCAAACTGCTTATTGAGGAAGGGAAGCTAATCTCAAACGCAGCCATCAAGTGTGCACTTGACGCCGCAGACACAGCTGCTAGAGCTATCAACACTAGCGTTATGCTGAGACGACAGGCGTGGCTCCGCATCTCGGGGTTTAAACCAGATATACAGACAACCATTCTTAATCAGCCAGTCAATCCTGATAGTCTGTTTGGTCCAGATGTTGACACCACCCTAGAAAAAATAAAAAAAGACACGGAAACTGCTAAGTCCATGGGGGCCCTCCAGTCGCAACAGTTTCGTGGCAACAATTTTCGTCGCTCAGGTGCACGTGGAGTCACCAGAGGCCAAATGGGTCAACAGTCTCAGTTCTCAAAAGGTGGAGCACAAACCTCGTTCCAAAAGCAGAACAAGGGAGGTTACAGAAATAACAGCAACAGAGGTCGCGGCAGAGGAAACAACAGCTCCCGCTCCTCTACCCCAAGCAAACAGTGACTCTCCGTCACTGCCCCCCGACCACTTAACACCTGTCGGGGGGAGACTGCAGCAGTTCCTGCCCGTCTGGAGAAACATCACCACAGACAGGTGGGTGCGACAACTAGTCCAGTATGGTTATTGCCTAGAGTTGAAATCCACTCCACCCAACATCCCGCCAAGGCAAAGGCCTATGTCCGCAGAGCACTTGCTCTTATTGCAGCAGGAAGTGGTGGTGATGCTGCAAAAAGGAGCAATCGAGCTCGTGCCGGTGAGAGAGGAAGGCACAGGGGTGTACTCCCTGTACTTCCTTATTCCAAAAAAGGACGGATCTCTCAGACCCATTCTAGATCTACGCCCCCTCAACCTGTACATACTGTCAGAACATTTCCACATGCTCACACTGCAGCAGATTCTTCCCTTGCTAAACCAAGGGGACTTCTTAGCAACCTTAGATCTCAAGGATGCTTATTTCCACATTCCACTACACCCGTCCCACAGGAAATACCTCAGGTTCACTATTCAAGGCAAGCATTACCAGTTCAAGGTCTTACCCTTTGGAGTCACCACAGCCCCAAGGGTGTTTACCAAGTGTCTGGCGACGGTAGCAGCGCACCTCAGGAGGCAGAACATCCATGTCTACCCCTACCTCGACGACTGGCTCGTGCAAGCCAAGTCGGAACAACAGTGCGCCGCGGACATGTCAACTACAATTCACCTTCTTCACGATCTGGGTTTCTCGCTGAACTACCCAAAGTCGCATCTACAACCAGCACATGTCCGGCAGTTCCTAGGTGCGACGATCAACACCCTGACGGCCATGGCTCAGCCAAACCAGGTCAGGATAGACAGCATGCAGTCTCTGATCCAAAAGTTCAAACCACAACACTCGCTTCCGGCGAGAGTATTCATGCAGTTGATAGGCATGATGGCCTCCTGCATCTTCATAGTCCCTCACGCACGGTTACATATGCGCCCGCTTCAGGAGTGCTTAGCGAATCAGTGGACACAGGCTCAGGGGCAATTGACAGACCTAGTGTTGGTTACCAGTCGGGCATACGACTCTCTGCATTGGTGGACTCCACACAACCTTTGCAAGGGCCGACTGTTCCAAGAGCCTGTGCCGCAGATTATCCTGACAACGGACGCATCCCTCCAGGGATGGGGAGCTCATCTGCTCACTTACACAGTGCAGGGACTATGGACGACGCGGCAGCAAAAGATGCACATCAACTATCTAGAACTGATGGCAATCTTCATGGCGATCAAGTCCTTCATTGTACATCTGTGCAACAAGGTAGTGTTAGTCCGGACGGACAACATGACTGCGATGTACTACATTCAAAAGCAGGGAGGCACCCACTCGCCACAGCTGTCTCATCTGGCTCAGAGCATGTGGAAGTGGGCCATTCAGAGGAACATTTTCCTCATGGCAGAACACCTCCCAGGGAAGGACAACCAGATGGCGGATCTGCTCAGCAGGTACAGCCATCAAATGCACGAGTGGGAGATACACCCATCTGTCCTCCACCCGTACTTCCAGCAGTGGGGTCATCCGGAGATAGACCTGTTTGCCACAAAAGAAAACGCAAAATGCCAACACTTTGCCGCCAGGTTCCCTCACCCACAGTCGCAGGGGAATGCGATATGGATGAACTGGTCAGGCAAATTTGCGTACGCTTTTCCGCCAGCCCCTCTGATACCGCTGGTCGCAAGAAAGCTAAGGCAACACGCGATGACTCTCATCCTAGTTGCTCCAACGTGGGCGCGCCAGGCTTGGTACACCACGTTCCTCGAACTCTCAGTGGTGCCGCATCAAAGACTGCGCCTCACGCCCAGTCTTTTGACGCAGAACCATGGAGAAATTCAGCATCCAGATCCGCAACAGCTCAACCTGGCGATCTGGCTCCTGAAGTCCTAGAGTTTGGATACCTTAACCTATCTCCAGAATGCATGAACATCATCAAGGAGGCAAGGAAGCCAACTACCAGAGCATGCTATGCTGCGAAATGGAAGCGTTTTGTCATTTACTGTACAGCCAATGACATCAACCCGCTAGATGCATCTATCCCCAACATCATTTGCTATCTGTTGCATCTTTACAAGTGCAATCTAGCGTACACTTCCATTCGGATACATCTATCCGCCATAGCGGCTTATCTTCAAAACAGGCAGCATCTCTCTGTCTTCAGAGTGCCCGCCATTAAAGCCTTCCTTGAAGGTCTGAAACGAGTCATTCCCCCAAGAACACCGCCAGCTCCGGTGTGGAACCTCAATGTCGTTCTCACCAGACTGATGGGACCGCCATTTGAGCCACTGCACTCGTGTGAACTCCAGTTCCTTATGTGGAAAGTGGCTTTCCTGGTAGCTATTACGTCTCTGAGGCGTGTCAGTGAGCTGCAGGCGCTCACAATCCAAGAGCCATTCATTCAAATTCATCCAAATAGGGTAGTGCTACGCACTAACCCCAAATTCCTTCCGAAGGTGGTGTCACAGTTTCATCTAAACCAAACTATTGACTTGCCAGCATTCTTTCAAAACCCGCAAACGGTGGCAGAACGAATGCTCCATACCTTAGATGTACGGAGGGCGTTGATGTACTACATAGACAGAACACAACCCTTTAGAAAGACAAAACAACTTTTTGTTGCCTTCGCACCACAACACAAAGGCAACCCTATTTCCAAAGCAGGGATAGCCAGATGGATTGTTAAGTGCATCCAGATATGTTATCAAAAGGCCAAGCGCACTTTAACAATACCCCCAAGGGCGCACTCCACACGCAAACTGGGGGCATCCATGGCTTTCCTAGGGAACATTCCTTTAGAGGATATTTGCAGAGCAGCCACGTGGGTTACACCACACACCTTTACAAAACACTACTGTGTTGATGTGCATTCCAAGCAGCAAGCTGCTGTAGGACAGGCTGTTCTCAAAACACTTTTTCAGGTTTCTGCAGCTGGCACGGGCAACCGCCGCTGATGGAGGGACTGCTATGTATTCTATGCTAAGATATGAATTTAGCAGCCCACATGCCTCGAACTGAATATGCTACTTACCAGTATGCATCTGTTCTTGGCATGTAGGGCTGCTAACATTCATATCGCCCGCCCTCCTCCCCGGTGCCTGTCGCAGCTGCAGATATACTATTGTATTTATTCATTAGCATGGACATCCTTTACACTTTTCACTCCATCTCCTGCCACAATGGCGAAAAACAATCTGGGGATGGAGCCGATGCCCATGCGCACTGTAGTCCAGGGGAGGAGCCACCTATCTCAGGATACTTCGAAGACTCTTCCAGGACAACAATGTGCGATCATCCGGACCCAACACTAGGCGGCGATCTAATGCTAAGATATGAATGTTAGCAGCCCTACATGCCAAGAACAGATGCATACTGGTAAGTAGCATATTCATAATGATTCAATTAACATAAACAATTATCAACTACATAATTAATATTAATTTAAAATCATTATTAATTATTTGTAATTAATTTACTTCACACCCTGTACCTCCCTACTACCCATTATGGTACTAAAAATTACAAAAATGATTACATTACATTTTAAAACTACAAAAAAAAACATTAACCATGTAGAACATATGCAATTAAAATATATACTAAAATACATAAAAATAATTTAAAAACGATATTAACACCTATATTATTGTAAACGATATCAATGTTTTCGATATTGCCTACCATAAAGACAATATTCTTGACAACAATATTCTTCCACATGATATTTTTGTATGACAATATTTTAAACTTAATTTTTATGTCTGACTATTTTAGTTTTGATATTTTGTCTGAATACCATGTTCCATAATTTAATTTTTAGTTTACTAAAGCCCCCTACTGCTGACACATTGTACATGTCAGGGGGACCAAGCGAAAGTACAATGAATAGCTGCTGTATCTTAAATGCAGGAATTGCCCCTGCAGGAGGAGATAAATGGTACATGATGGGTAAATAGAGTTGTTTAAAAATGTCATTCAGTATCACTTTTGTGTTAGTCAATATAAACACATTCAAATGTTTTGGAAGAGGCAATGTTTGGAATGCGACGTGGTTCCTTTATAGGGGCCACAGTTTTTGAGGTGGGTATACTCAGTTGTGGGGTAATCACCAGCAGTAATAAGCACTAACATCTAGAAACTGGCAAAGGCCACATGAATGATTGAGGCATGTGCCAGATTGGGAGTGGAGGATGGGAACAGTAGCTCAGCAAGATGTTTTGGAGATCTCTTGACTATGGTGTAATCTTTGCTGACTGGGAAAGTTGCAGTAGGTATTGGCCGACTACATATTGCAGTAGTATTGGTGTGTTCTGTTCCCCTCTGAAGATGAGTTATTTAAACAAAAATATTTGCTGGAATAAATAGGCTGTAATCTGTTACAAATAGAACAGATAAAACTCATATTGACACTCCTGCTCATTATTTCGGAACCCAGCGGCTTCCCTCAGGGTCCTTTTTACTCTCCCAGGGCAGTTTATCCAAGAGGGGGCTGAGTCCTGATCTCTAAGCTTTCACAGTCTTACTCAGAACTTAAGATGGTGGGTGTGGTTGGATAGCCGGAGTATGGGGCTGGTCTCGGCTCAGCATTGCAACTGCACACAGTCCATTTCTGCGCTTCTCAACTTCTCGCACTGCACTAGGAATTGGCCACCAGAAAATGTGTGGTCGTATTTATACCAAATCATTATAGTTCTAAAACCTGTTCATGACTCGTGATCCAAGTAAGAATAATCTGTAGGCTGCATTTTGACACTGTGCAGGGCCTTAAGCACCTAGTCTTACATATTTGCAACATTTTGCACAAGTTCATAGTACGGGGACCCATCATTGGTCCTGTGACTGAAGCAGGAATTGCTATGGCCTACGAAGAACCTATGAATGGTGAATAGGCTGTTTGTGATCTCCAATCCTTCTCACCCTGAGCTTTCATTACAACAGGCTGTCTTTCCTCTGTGTTTCCATCCACTGTTCTCTTGCTGTGTCATCCCTTCATTTCTTTTACATTTCCTAAACATAGGTTCTTCATATAGCACATTGTCACGAAATCTACCAGATTATCATGATTTTCCAGTCTGGCGTCTGGCTCCATGCAACACCCCTGGTTCCTGCTGAGGCAAGATTTTTTCCAAAGTCCAGCTTAAGCTGCCTCTTACGTTCTAACATTTAAGAATGCTTTTGTTAATTGCATTAAATCCCCCCAAATTCATCTTACCATGCCCCGATTTGTTGACAGCAAATGTACAAACTGTTTACAGAACCTTAGACATAACCTCCTTACAGCAGGACGTGTGGCTCCTAGGTAGTGTAGTGTAGTTCCTATATTCCCAATAGGCTCTGCGCATTGGAATAATATATCCTATAGATTTGACGTAGGACTTATGTCTACTAGGTCATTATCGAATATATTAGACTTAATTGTGAGTGCCAGCTAGCTCAGAGGTCACTAGAAAGTTTCTTGAGTTCACAAGAAGGGATTTAGTTTCTGACAACCGCATAAACATGACAACTTTGTTTCCCCAAGATAAAACTGATCTTCAGAGTCGTGGAAACAATAGATAGATATTTTATTCAGTCATTCGTGCATGCTTCGTTTCACCAGAGGTGCAGAGAAATAGAGAGACGGGCGTTTTCAATAAAAGTATTTATTGAACAGTCTTATTTCTCGAGCAGAAGAAATGAACTGCTACATTCATAATACTGGCTGCAAAGTATAATGCGTACAGCAAGAAAAGTATTATAAAATAATACTGCAAAAGCATGGTATGGTTTCCAGACCATAGATATACATACATAAATAACAAAGGCTAAAAAGTGCTCAACTGGTGCTTCTAAAATATGCCTACCCCGATGTACCTAACCTAAGTCTAGTACGAGGGAAGAAGTAAGTGACGTGTAGCATAAATCTAGTATTCTTTTTGCCAAGAATCAATCCAAGATTTCTCTTAGTGTCTAATCAGCTCAGTACCTTGGTTTAGAATGAAGGAGGTCAGTCTCAGGACTAGATTTCCCAGCAACCCGCAAGGGTAGCTTGGAAACACTGGAGCTGGATTTCTTGGCAGGAGAAAAGACAGCGTCTCTCTCAGTGCGTATGCTGGAGGGTCGGCTTCCTTCGGCACTTGCTGCAGCAGGATGCGTCGGGCAAGTAGATAGTCCAACTGCTCCAAACCACCGTGAGTTTGCTATAGCAAGTGTGGGCATATTTATACCTTGAAGGTGCCGAGTTTGATGTAAAGGTGGACATAATAACGTCATCAAAGAGTCTCAGTTCTTTGAAAACTCCATGAGTTCTTGGACAAATCAATATTCAAGCAAGGGGAAGTCCCTAACTGCTGAAGCCGAGTTTTCCAAGAAATCGTTGTGGATTTTCGGAACTAGTGGAAGTAGCCATGCTGCATTTGGACTGCATGAGCTATGTCTAAATATGGTTGTGATTTCTATGCCTATATAAGGATATGGTGATTTATACCTATATAAGGGCATGAATCGGGAAAATTACACTCGGTCCTAAAATGCTATACAACAGTAGGCACTGCCGGAAAAGCCTTTTGGAAGGTGGTTATCCTCTATGAGGGACAATCAGCCATCTAAATGTACAATCCCCTACTCCGTCCACTTCAAATGTGCCAAAAAAATCATCGTTTTTAAATAAAATATAAAGTGCACCCCATACCCGCCCTAAAAAATGCCCATTAATCCTTTATAAAAAACATTATATATATATATATATATATATATATATATATATATATATATATATATATATATACTTATCTAATACTTACATTTAAAACAAATATACCTTTACCATTCATGCCTTTTCAATGAAATGTGTTGTAAAGGCATGCATGGTAAAGACATATGCATTATGAAATCCTGCTTGGTAATGATAAATGCGCCTAACTGCTGCGTCTTAACAGCATTCATGATAACTGCTGCATTGTAGTGGCTTTTTCCCGTGCTGGATACGTGACTGCGGGGTCGAAGGTGTATGTGCTGCCTTCCCATAAAAACATGTGTTGGCGGTCCTTTAAGTCTTCATATGTATGGCAGTGCAGCAGCAGCGGCACCACCAGTATATTGCTGAGGCTCTGACTGCCGTGCTATCACCAGGGAACAGTGGTTCCCTGGCAGCTGCTACGGTGCAATATCGGTCAGACCGCCAAAATTGTGATAAGGCAGTCGGACAGTCATACCGGTGTGGCAGTGACTGGACTGCCACCGCCACACTCCCACAAGTCTGGCTCTCCTTAGACCGCAGTTAGTCCTTTAGGGTCAGGTAGACTGCGATCTCATCCTCATTTGCAGAATCAATCTGTTTGCAACCAGAAAAATGCTTTTTCAAATGTACAAAGTTCTTTGGGTACCTTGTTACTGAATCACATTTTGTATTTGCGATTCGGTATTTGGAATGGGCGTGTTTAAGTTGTCCTTTCCGAAAACTGATTTATGTGGTATGTATTACTGTTTTGCGACTGAATTCCAGTTGCACAGCTGTAATACTTTACCATCAGTTTAAAACTGGTGGTAACCCATTTGCAAAGGGGAAAGGGTCCTCAAGGGACCCCTTTCCTTCTGAGAATATAAAAAAATATATTTTTTTAAGAGCAAGCAGTGGTCCCACAGACCACTTCCTACTCTTAAAAAAAGAAACTTTAAGGTTTCATTTTTTTCTTTTTAGGTACATCCTGTTTTCCTTTGAGGAAAATGGGCTACAAGAAGATGGTTTATTAAAAAATAAACAATCGCAGGCATGGTGGTCTGCTGACCTCAGCAGGCCACCATCCCTGTGATGGCTGCGATTCCTAAAGGGTCGCAAACCGCGACGTACCTGATAATATTCAAGCATGAGGAAGGTTGATTTGCGACCCACAAATTTAAGAATCCCTAAATGAAACTTTAAGAGTTTCATACATTAGGAATGCCGATTTCCTAATTGCGGTTCGGAGAGATACCCCATTAGGACATTGGTATTCCTAATGTTTGTACATCTGGCCCATTGTTATCACGAATTAGAATCGTTCTAGGTTTATCCACATCAGAGGGGGGAAAGAATGAGTCAGGCTTGCTGGATTTTGAACTCTTGAGATAGACAGTCAGCCCTACGGGGCTCCCTTACTGGCATGGAACTACAGGTCCTTAACATTGGCATAATAACCACCGGGCATCCAGAGGCAAAGTGCGCATTGCAAGAACATATTGCAGCACGTCTTGCATTTGCAGGCTTACAAATTCACAGTCTCTGCTGCGTTTTGTTAAGTGGCAGAGTGTTTTTGGGGTTGTCCAAGCTTGGCAGCCCCGCTGACCTCAATCAGCGCAAAGTGCGCGGTCGGCTAAAGCCGGTGGTGTGGTGCCAGGAATGGGTATTCAGGTGCCCTTTTGGGAGATCCCTATTGATGTGAGGGGAGGCGATTGGGGCAAAAGTTCTTTGAGCAATGTTAGATATTTGATGCCCAGGGTGTGGGGGATTTAAATTGAGCACACTGCAGAGCGAAGGTTTCTGTAGTGACCTTTACATGGGTTGATAAAGCCTTTTGAGGTAGTCTGTCTTTCCCGTTTGCCTCGTCGGTTTGTTATAGCATTCATTAATTTATGCGAGCATGCATGCATTCATTCATTCATCCATCCATTCTTGCATGAATGCTGCGCAACTGGCTGTAGTGTGGCGGCAGGTTATGTGCTTCATTCTGTAGGAACGTGCTGCAGCCACGTTGCCAATCTCATTTATTTTCGTTAAACCCACAATTGAAACGTTATCCCCCCTAACTCCACAAACAAGGCCCACGCTCTGCGGACTCGTCCCGAGGCAGGCCTTTGGACCCTCGGCTGTCGAGACTCCTCGGCATACATATCGGTGCCTCTCGGATGGGCCCCGGGGCTATGAAACCCGAGGCCTGCCTCCGTCTCAAGTTTTACTTCCCTCCTCACAATTCGCCTCGGGCTACCGGAGCTGTCGAGCCTTTCCTTCTCCCTCGCCCCTCCCGCCAGTGATAAAAGTATTAACAGTAAGAAGGGGGAAAAAATAGCTGCGCCCGTTGCAAGCATATTCAAGTGCCAGCAGGTTTATCCGCGTCAGCTGAGGCCCGCTGGCTCATGGGAGGACACTAGAAGTATGAAAGGTTGTTATCGCGCCCATGCCGACTCATCCTTGCCCCGCGCGGGGCCCGTCGGTTCCCACAGCCTCGCGGTGAACCCGTTCCTGCGCGCGGAGGCCCACGCGCCATCTCTGGGATACCCTCGGCCTGCGCGAGACACTGCATGTCTTTAGGGTGCAACACCGAAGAGCGAGTTTCGAGAGATGTGTGGTAGTGTAGGGAGACAGCCACCTGCCTCGATAGATCTTAAGTTGTGCATGTCAGTGGGCCGTTATTTTATTTACTCCTTACCATTTCCACCTCCGCGTTGCCAGAAAATAGCTCATTCCCGAATGTCTAGGCGCTAATAAAGGGAGACGGAAGACGCTGAGACAATGAGGATCAGGGAAGTGTCATGTCAGGGAGCGTTCTATATCCAGTATTCCCTTTTTGGGGCATTTTTGAGGTTACGTGCCAGATCATGGAGCCCACCTGAGTGGCCTATTTCTAGAAACATCCCTAAAAGCAGTGATTCTGTGCTGACAGGCTATGAGGATGCAGACAGTACTTCCGCGGCAAGCCTGGTGAGTAGCATAGCTAAAGATGAGAAGGAAGAGGGATAGCTGTAGAGGTGACGAAAGTAATTATAATTGTATTGATATAGTGCTTACTACCCCGGTTAAGGCGTTGAAGTGCTTTTCGGCGAGTAGCTCATTATTCTGGAACCCAGAAGGATTAGTGGTGGGTTAGTATAGGGAAATATGTGTTAATTTGAGCGGTGGACATGTGAGTGTGTTAGCTGGATTGAATAGGATAATGGAGGGATAGAAGTGTTATTTGGGGTATCATAGCAGTAAAATCAGGTTTGGGATGAGTAGAAGGAGAGATGGAGGAAGAAAGTCTCTAGAAAGGGATTTGGAAGATCATAGTAGTAAAATGGGTTTTGGGAATAGTCGAAGGAGGGACAGATGAGGAAAGAATTTAGGAAGGGTTGTTTGGGAGATCGTAGTAGTAAAGTGAGGTTGGGGTCAGCCAGGAGGAATGGAGGAGGGAAAAGTCTAGATAGGGTTATTTTGGAGATGATAGTAGTAGAATGAGGTTTGGTGTGAGTCCGAGATTGGAGGTAGATGACATATTGAGAGAGGTATAGGGTGAGACAGAGTAGTGCATTGGAGATGACAGAATAGAAAGACACAAGAAAAAACCCTGAAGCGCCATACCTAGGTACATCAAATCCTAGGCAACCCGTTTGAATATCCATGATACAATTGTGATACAATTGAACAAATAACATACCGTGGCTGTCTCAAGTATTTCAAGTAATTTCAACAGCCTACAGGGTTTCTCTTACCAACACGGGACACTAGAGCAAGTAAACACCTGCTTAACATTTAATAAAGTTGGTTTAACTTAAAATCCCAAAGACCAACCTTTTCGAGGCCACTTGGCTCTCAGTTCGAAAAAAGAGATTGGGAAGTCTCCACATTGCTAGAATTAAACTCAAGAGATGCAGCACACAGCACAGAAACCTGAAGCCCATTCTTGTCAAGCTACTGTGACAGACTAAGTTCCAGTTCAGTAAGCCCAGATGACCCCTCTTTTCTCATTCTGTACTGGATAGCAAGGTTTCACTGTAAAGAGAACTTCTGCTCCACATCTCTCAGGTCTTGTTCAAGGCTTGAATCTTTCCTTACTTTGTACTGCACTCCGTTGATTTTCAGCTAGGTTTGTTTATTTCAGTTGATAGTGCCTGCACTAGAATCCCCATCGTTGACCTCCAGCCTGTGACCGTTTATACAGCTGTCATTGAAGGCAAGGGTGCTTGTTTGTAGCCTTGGCTACACCTAGCGGCACTAGGTTCATGTAGTATGGGAGCGGATCTTGAGTCTTCTGGTTCAGCTGCAGACTAGCTCGTCACACGACCGCCTCTGAGTTGAGCACACCTTGCAGCTGTCAGAACAAGACGTGACGTACTCTATTTGTTGGGCATGAATGGCTCGGTTTTGCCTGGTGCTCCTGTGGATGCCCAGTGACGCGCCCTTTAAAAAGTCACACATTTACAGATGCGGAGTAATTGTATAGGACACAGCCGTTGAAAGACGACTGGTCATGATTACCAGGAGTTGTACCTCAGACCAAGACAATCAGTCAGCTCTTTTGAACTCCTGGCCTGCTACTTTAATGTACTCCTGTTGGCCCAGGCTCTCTGCAGCCATCTTCATGTGAGTGAAATCAGTGCCCTGTCAAGACCAATTTGCTGCACATGCTCAGTGTGCACCGGGGAACAGAAACAGTAATTTCACCTTTTCTGGTGCGCACGAGAAGTACGAAATAAAAGAGCATAACAGAAGGCAAAGTGGACAGGGCATGAGATGGACAGATGAGAGAGAGTAACAAAATGACGGTAAATAAATGGCAGAAAAATAAGATCTGGGAGTACTAGAGATGAAACTAAATATATTGTAGGAAATTAACTGAGCTAGAAGAGGGGGGCATACAAGGGGAGAAAGAAAATAACTGACAAATAAAACACAAAAAGTTTTAAGGAGAAATTAAAGCAAAGGGGACGGAGCTAGACGAGAGAAACCAAAAGGGAGAAGAAAAAAAATGCAAATAATTTTTAGCAGAAAAAAGACCTGGAAATGATGGCAAGACTAAATGGAAGCAGAGTACTGTTTGAAATTTCGGTATTAGTGCATTTATGTGCAAGTGTTTCACCCATGACCACTCAAACTCTACTACCCTAAATAGCACCCTTACACTCCAATCCTATGACACGTGGCCCGCCGTCAATCTTGCCTACAGGTGCAATTGCCTTAAATTTGTGATTACACTTTACCAGTGTGGTCATTTTATTAGATCTGGAGTTTGGAATTGCAGCTGTATAGCAGACCTATTTCAAACAATATGCAGAGAATGGGCTTTGGCTCTGCCCCTTTCAGCCATTGTCTTTAATTCAGTAAGTCTCTTTCAGACTTTGGCTTGGGACTTTGTTAACCACATCTTGCGTCAGACCTGTGGAGTGATCATCTCTCACCTAACGCTATTGCATGTATGGGTGTATCCTTTCGCATACACTTGAGTGCTTGCATTGACCTTTATGAAGGATTGCTTTACATCTGTAGATCTCTGTCTGCTCCTGTTGGCTTCCTCCCATATTTTCCTTTCGAATGTGCTAACTCTATCAGAGTTTGTTTATTAAGCCCAGACTTGTTGGTTTTGCCAATGCATGTGTGTTCATGATTCTGCAATTGTGGTTTGCTGTGCTTTAGAGAATAGAATTTGGAAGAAAAAACACGGGGAAGCCACAAATTTTTCCAGTGAGTGTGGCTGTCTTTCTGTCTTGGGGTGGTCAGTTCTCCCCCAATCTTCCCCATGGATTTTAGATTCCTGAATTACGAAGCATGTGATCGGCATGTGCCAGATTGCCCAACCAACCCTGCCCACAAAATCCACCACTAGAGATGTACACAGTCAACCCCCTTGTATGTCAGTGATTCGTCCGAGATCATTTGAGTTGTCCACATAAAAGCAGCTGCGTCTTAGTGTCTTGTTTGCAGACATCTTGCACTCCTCTTGAAATGACAACCGATGCATAGGGGCCAGTGACATACCTGCTGAACCACCTTCATGAGGCTGTATAAAGACAAAGGTTAATCATGGTTATAATGGGTTACAGAGCGCAAGAGGGGAAAAACCCCCATTATACCCTTAAACTTCCTTCAAAACGCACATCATAATAACATTAGGAGTGTGGGGGTTGTTAGTTTTGGACTTCATGGGCACAGAGGGCAGGTTAGTGGCTTACCTGTTCACTTTCTGTAGGAAAGGGCCTCTTTTTTAGATGGTTTCCTCCATTTTGTCTGGTATTTTATGCAACTTTGACTAAAGTGCACTGCGTTTCTGCTAACTAGGTCCCCTGTGCCTGTTACCCCAAAACAAGGTAACTGCAGTTGTTATACAATTGGCAAGACCTTTAGCACCCATGTAAGTTCCTAGTAAATGGTACCCCTAGTACCTAGGGCATAGGTACTAAAGAGGGTCTCCAAGGGCTGCAGCATGTATTGTGCCTCCCTAAGGGACCCACCACCGCTCTCGTGCAGACTGCGTGAAATGAAATTGTGCAGACAAAATGGAAAACACGATCTGGCAAACGTCCTGTGTGCCACGTACCCAGACACTGCACAAAATATATGTATGTCACCCCTACAGCAGGCCTTACAGCCCTAAGACAGGGTGCATTATATTACATGTGAGGACATATCTGCATGAGTAGAAATGCCCCTATGCTGTCTAGCCCAATTGCTAGATAGTGCAACTGAACAGAGAAGCTATCTTGAGTACATATACTGGGCCCTGGTCATTACAAGTTTCCCAGCTACTTGATGGCTTGACTGAAACTTATGGTGTTTGGTATCAAACACCTTGTATTAATAAATCCATACTGATGCCAGTAGTGGATTTATTAAAAACATGCACCCAGAGGGCACCTTAGAGGTGCTCCCTGAAAACGTACCAACCTCTAGTGTACTGGCTGACTAGTGTAGACCAGCCTGCCATCTCAGACAGGTTTCTGACCCCCCCTGTAAGTGAGAGCACACGCTCTCTGAGGTCAGAAACAATGCCTGCTCTGGCCGGAGGTGTTGTCACTTCCTCCAAGCAGGCTAAGTAATCAGCATATCAAGGCAGGAGGCTTCACAGGCATCTGCCACCTTTCATATGCGACCTCGGTTTGCCCCGGACAGGGGAAATGCCTCTTCCTGCCTAGGGCCCATTTGGCACCAGGACAGGTGGGAAATTAGCTAATCAGGAGGCGTGCTAGTTACACCCCTAAGGTGGGCTAGCTGAAGTGAACATGAAAAATAGAATTCACCATCTTGGTTTTTGGTGAAATTAGATACACTGGGTCAGGGTTATGCCCACTTCCCAGAGGAAGTGGTTCTATAGGGGGTGTAGGCACCCCAAAGGTAAGTAGCCCATTGGCTACTACCTTACACTCTTCTTAAATGCCCCTACATTTAGTATTTAGGTGGCACCCTTGACACCAGGAACTCCGATTCAAAGTACACTAGAAGAAGACAAAGTAGAGCGAAGAAAGGGAGAAATGAGGACCAGCTTTAGATTTTGTGCTACCAAACCCTGCCTGCACCTGTCCCAAGAAATGCGACACACCAACCTGCTGCTGTGGCTCTGCCAAGAACCCCGGTGGGCTGCCAGCACTTCGCAAATTGCTAGTAATCTCCCTTGAAGTAGAGGAGCTACTCGCTTGCAGGCACCAAACAGCAAAGCCCGATTTACCGTTCTGTTGCACCCCATTTCCACCAACGTAGCAGCCGCCTAGGAAGAGGTAGTCATGCTCAAGGAGGTCAGATCCCTCTCCCCACCAAGTGCTTGTATCTGCCATGAACAACCAGAGCTGCCTAGCACCAATACCCATGGTACCGGACCCCTTGCAGTAACCAAAGCCTGTTTGAGTACAAACCAGACCCCAACGACTCCAAGACTTAGCAACCGTTGAGGGATGTCGGCATCACAGAGACCCACTACAAGAGTGGCCCAGCTGTCCTGATTTTTGTCCTCTCAACCGGCGGGACCCACAACTGTGAGTGTCTCTAACGCACAAGCCCAGCCGACCTAACCACTCTGCACCCCAGCCACTCTGCGCCCCAGCCCGGTTCACAAGAACCAACTGTACTTCCCTGCTCCCATGGCTCTCATGAATTGAGCTCCCCGTTGGTAGCTCCCGGACTTGTCCCCAGGTCCCCCTCTGCCGCCTGTTTCTAGGTGACCTCCCCTCTCTCTCTTGGTGTAGCACGCAAAGATACTAACCTGACCAGCACCTTTACACCCGGATGCTAAAGGGCAGGTAAAGACAAACTGCTGGTGGTTCTGTGGACCTTGGCCCCTATCACCTTATGTCCTGAAGGGAACGCCCCCGGAAACCTATTGCCAGCAACTTTATGCAGTATATGCCCTTTTCCCTAGGAAAGCATTGCCTCTTAAAGACCCATTTAACCCCTTCAATGCTGGTGACGGAACCACTCCGTCACCAGCCACGGGTGGGCTGTGCTAATGACTGAGTGGTTCCATCACGGCCCGGCCGCCGCGCCTGCGAGGCGTTGATTTTGCGCCTGCGCGGCGCGTTCTATTAGGCGGGCGGGGCCGTGACTGAACCACTCCGTCATTAGCACAGCCCACCCGTGGCTGGTGTCGGAGTGGTTCCCTCACCAGCATGTCGGCGCCGCGCGGGCCCCCCTCCCCACCAGCACCACGGCACAATTACCGCCGCGGCCAAGGGGTTAAGTGAACATTTTACTTACCTGTAAAAATCGATATCTTGAAAAGTACTTACTTGTTCTTGGTGTTGAAATGTATTAGTTTTCTAAATTGGTCTCAGATTTATTTTTGAGTGTGTGTCTCATTTATTGCCTTTGAGAGTACAATCTGCTTGCCCACACTACCACAAAAGAGAGAATTTAGGTTTGTTACTTGTGCCTCTGTAAGACAATAAGGGTTGCCTGGACTGTCAGCACAGTGTAGGTAGTTTTTGGCACTCGATGGGGCCATTCCGATGTCGGACGGACCGGAGTCCGTCCCACATCGGTTGGGAACTGGAACCGAATTACCTCCTGGCGTCGGTTTCAGCCCCACAAGTAGGATGCGACTAAACCCTGTTCAGGCACAATCCTATTCTTTACAATGGGAGCATGCATTCCGTACAGAATGCATGCTTTCATTGTAAAGAGCAGAGGTGCAGTTCATCCCTGCACCCCGTGCAGGTGCCTGCCACCGGGTAAAGGGATAAACAGGGGGGGTGGTGCCCCCTAGACCGTCATTCGGAGGCCTTGCACCAATGGGGGCCCCCAAAGTAGGATTCCGACAGCATTTTTGTGTCGGAAAGGCCGGTACAGAAAGGCTGTTGGAATCTTTCATTGAAAACCCTTGGCTGGAAAGAGCCGCCCAAGGGATTGATGGAGGATTTCTGAATGCCATTTTGAAATCCGGTTTGAATTCCTTTCCGACGGACCCCATCTAAATGGGTCGGTCGGAAAGGAATCCAAACAGTCGATTCTGACGCTGTCGTAATGGTTCCAACCGACGGTCGGAGACTTACCAACCGCAGCAGAATCGGCCCTCATGCAGAGAACCAGGTTCCTATAGTTTCCAACCAGAGACTTACATTACATCATGTCTTATCCATTCAAATAAATTATGTGATTCCCCCAGTTTTTTGTCGCGTTTCTTTCCCTCAATGTCGTTTTGGGACAAAATCGAGAGGGCTTAGAAACCGGCAAGAAGCTCTTCTTATGCTGCATATGCTGGCACTGGCTGGCTGATTAAGCATGCTACAAGAGCTTTCCCATAATTTGTTCTTGGTTCATTCGTTCTTGTGCTGACCTGGCCCCTTTTAACTGGGTTGTTAGGCGCACTACCGCCCCTAAGCAATATTGCAAAAAAGCTAACGGTGTGGGATTTGTTGGGTGTATTTTGCTTTGTAATCCTGTCGCTTGTACACGAGATCTTTCGGTGATCCGTCGGCACTAGCGCTGACAGTGCTGGGCCTCTTTTCTTGGCACTTGCCAAGTGTTTATTCTTCCAGTGTTAGGCGTGTGCCACTGGAGCAGGGTTAACTCTCTCGATGCTGTGAAGGTCGTCACTGAGTGCCGTCTTAGCTCGGAAGCCTATTTTCTGTCATTTGAAAGTTAAATGCAAACATGGGGCATTCACTTTCCTCACCCTTCCCGGCCGGCCTTGTGCTTTGCACTTTCCTCCCGCCATGCTTTGTCGGGTGCATGTGACTGACGTGTGTCTGCATGGGGAAATGTGATGCATATCTGCCATGGGGGTGTGAAAGCCAATAAGGCTGGGAAACAGTGTGTGTGGGGTGGATTATTTGTGTGTGTGTGTACGTGTGCAACGAGTTGTGTAACTGTGTGTGTGGAGGTCTGCAGGGCATGCATGTTTATTTGTGTGTACTGGAACTGATCTCTTCAGCGTTTTCCGGTAGCAACAAAGCATGTTTCCAGAAACATTCTTCCGTTTAAAAAAATCAGTGCATTCTAAAAGTTGCAGTTCTTGTTTATTTTATACCCGGTGGACTAACAAAGCTGTTTATAATGATAACTTAATTTAATCCAAAAAAAAGTGGAGACATGGTGTACAGCAGACGTGAACCAGCCTGTAAAAACCTACACGTTAAGGGGGGTGGGGGGTGTATACGACTGCTCTTGTGTCGTAAGGGGCTTAGCCTGGGAGTGCAGTTGAGGAGCGTGGGTTCATGTGAAAGATGTCACGTGGGCTGCATTTGAGGCTCTGCATGTGTGGGAGGGGTTACCCTGTGCCCTTCTGCAGGAGCGAGAAGAGCCTGTGCGGGAGATGAATGAGGTGTGTGGCTCAAGATGGGGCAGGTGTGTGTGGTGGGTTAGGTGTACGTGAGGAGCATGACGAGGGCCCCTGGAGCGGTTGCGTGAAAGATTGACAAATATTGCAGTGAAAGTGGGGAAGGGTGAATGAGATAAACAGACACTGACATATCCTGGCTGTAGTCCGCCGGAAGTGCGCATGCCGCCCTCTTTCTGCACCCCCTTCAGTGTGCACTTTGGTTCACTCCCTGGACAAGTGTCTGCTTGGCACTTGGATTATCACGTGTGTTTTAGTGCACACCGTAATCAGGCATGTTACTGAAGCGGAGGCACATACCCGTTTCTAGAGCTGGCTGTACAAGAGAATGCCTCCTCCAGGTGTACTTCATGTTTACAGCTCTTTATGCATCCTGCTATTATATTTGGTAAACTTGCCAAGAACGCAGTTAATTAAACTTAAATTACAGGAACCTTGTCAGCAGAGTGTTCTGGAACTTTCTGCGGAAATTGAATCTTACAGTCACACTGACTCTTTAAAGAAAGATGCAGGATCACAACGTTTTTGTGGAAGCCGTACAGGTGCCAGGACATTTAACTACCGGGCCCGCAAACAAAACAGACACATGTTTGTGCTGCTTGCATATTTCAAACCCAGCAGAAACCTTTAAAGTGCTTGAATATTCAGCTTAATTCAGTGAGACAATTTAGAATCTCGTGTGTGCTACTATTTTCCCTCATTGTTATTCAGCATTCACTCTGCTAAGCATACGTTGCCTTTAGTTTTTATTTCACCATGTTTCCTTTCAAACTTGTTTTCTTCTGTTGGCTTAATTGTCACACGCTGACTGTGCCCTCAAGACCATTGCATTCTGTTTGTAGAAAAACTTAAGTCATCATATGCACAGCAAAGTGAATGCTGAATAGCAGTGAGGGAAAATTACTACACACAAGATACTATGCATTATGAGCAGTGACTGCAAACTGGGCTCGTTGCCTCCCTCAAAATCGGGGACCAAAGTTAGTTGATCCTTTTAGCTGATCATATAAAGCATTTGGTGAGCTGATGGACACTTATATGTGTGAAGCAAATTGTCATGAATTCAGTGATGTGAATGACAGTTGTGACTCATGCGGAATAGGGTGGATAGTCCCAAGATCCACAGGGAAAACCCGCACCCGCTGAGGCGTAGGAGTGCCGCCCCACTGCTCTTTGAGTAGTGGAAGAAGGAAAAAAATATATAATAACACTATGTTAAGCCAGGATACATTGACGGTATGACTTAGGAATAGTACACATTGTGACCACCCACAGCCAGTCCATTGGGACTGAGGGGCCACGCCCCTCCACCTTTTGCCCCTCACGAACAGCGTCCGTACTGTTCACTTTAGGTCAGGCAGGCAGGAGCCAGACATGCGCTAAATGTGCAGGCTTCCGGCTGCCTGAGCTGAACTTTGCTGGGTTGTGGAAGTCACAGCTCCTGTGGGCGTGATGTCCTCAGCTCAGCAAAGGTCCCTGAGGCCCGCCACTCAGTGACAAGGGGTAGCGTCACTGATCGCCTCGCACCTGGTCACTTCAGTTTTAAGCCTTGAAGCGCCCAGGGTCGAGTGTCAATCAGTGACACTTCATCACAGAGTGGGGTGGGTTCAGCAGTCTCACTGACCCCATCCCACTCCGTGATGACGTTGGGACCTTAGGTCAGCCAATGAGGGAAGGCAGCAATCCCAAGCCTCCTGAAACCTCCGAAACAGAGCTGGCTGCAGGTAAGTGTGTGTTTTCTTTTAAATAAATGTCTGTTGCGTGCGTGTATTTATGAATGTTTGGTAAAGAGTTTTGTGAATGGGATGCGTTTGTGTGTCTGTGTGTGTGAGTAGGTGCGCGTGCGAACGTGTGAATGTGGTTGGCGTTTTCAGAGTCTCCCAATCCGCTATGAGTATAATAGCTTTCCTCTTAAGTTTGGACATGTTTTGCTTGTGGGGGCTATGAACATGTGACACTTTGCTGTTAAGTTACTTAAACTTTATTTTGACTAGATTTGGAGGCGTTTCCACGTCTGAAGATCTAGTGATTGGCGAGTTGGATGTTACACACATGTCACTCCCATGGAAATGGTTGTGAGGGAAAGATTGTTTGGAGATACTAAGTCCTGGGTGGTTGACCTGTCCCTCCTGCTCTCCGGCAGGCATTGGGAAGAGTCTGTTACCCCGGGCTTGAATCGCAACACGTATCTGCAAGGCCATCCTTTGAGTGGCAGAAGGATTGCGACTGTAACAGTGGCCAAGGCTCTCAGCTAGGGGATCCCGCAGAGACAGACTGACAAGATCCACATCCCCTGCAAGTTGTGGTTCTCTGAGCAAGGCTGAGCGAAGGAATTATGACCTTACAGCTGCCGACCTCTTGTGCGCTCACAGTCAATGTGCGTAAATAAATAAATAAAAAGCAATGCTTTTTTTCCACGACGATGAGACACAGTGAACACGGACTGTCTCGCCTGCTGCTGGGCTGACTGGTGAAGCCTGGAAATATTCTTGGGATGGCAGATGTCTGACCAAGAGAGGCGTTTAGGATGAAATGTTCAAGCAGCATAGCTTTGCAGACTTCTGTCAGAACCACCTTTGTACTTTCAGGCCATCCAATAAGAAGGAAGAACTAAATGCTGCATCACCATCATCCACTCAGGGTGGCGATGCTAGACCTAGGCTGTGCTAGAGATTGTGTTTTGAGGCGGGTCGTGACATCATTTTAAGCAGAGAATTTTTAGTACTCCAGGAAAATACATCCTCAAAGGTGGTGGTGGCTATGGGTTATGTGCCTGTGTGTACACTGTGCAGACACATGCACATTTGTACACATGGGACTGTGCGTATATGTATCTGCGTATGTCGGTTACTACATATTTAGGTATGGCTTAGATAAGGCTATAGCTTTCTCACCAGGTTCATGTTTCCACAAAAATATAAAAAAGAATACATGCATAAATTGATAAATACAGGGTCTTTTGGGCATATCTCTCTACCCATTGGTCTGTTGAGTGTCATTTGCATTTTGCTTCTGTCCACCACAGCAAACATCAGGGGGAAGTGGGTCAGCTCATTTCATCCAAAGGCCATCTTGTACAATGGAGTCTACTTCAGTGCAAAGGCTGGTGTGCATGGGTTGCTGGAACACTTAGTCATGTTTATAATTTGAGCGTTTATTTTTGGATGATTGCATAAAAAATGAACAGCAAGCTTGCCAAAGCGACACAAATTGGCTTTGCCAGTGCTTGTTGAAGAGTGCAATGAGTTTGAAGTGAGCCCCCCAGTTGTCTCATAGATTGAATTACTTGCCTCTCTAATGCAGATATTAAACTGACTTCTCAGAGATGAATATAACGATCTTGCGTTTAAAGACATCAGAAGCATTCGTGCAGAATTTGTTACAAATACAGAGAATTAGGTATTTCAACATCAGATAAGAAGAATGAGAAATGTCCATTTCAACCCTTCTCTGGCATGATTTTCCTGAAATAAGCTTACAAATACCTTGGCTATCTGCATTATGAAGAATGGAGGTAATTGGATAAATTAACTTTTACTAGAAGGACATCTGTACTTGATACAGGAACATACATGGAGCCAAATACATTTATCAAGAACAATTAGGAATTTAATGAAGTAAGGCTAATGGAGAATGCAAGTTTGGCATCCGCTGTGATGACAGTGATTGCTGCGTCTGTCAGGTGCGAAGGATGTCCGTGTCATGGAAGCCAAACAAGAGTGTCTCATTCACCGTTTCCCACCAGCAAAGGTTGCATGGAAGGCTGGCCATTCGCAAAGGTGATGTCTGGTGTTGTGTGTGCAGGCTGAGGAAGATGGCATTGATGCATTGTAGTCAGTCGTTCTCTAGGATAGCAGTGTATGGCTTTGAAGCGTGACACCCAATCCCTTATTTTAGGGGGAGATGGGAATGGCCTCGTCAGAATGCAATACATCCCTTCAGAGGTTCAGGTGGAGCACGAGATGTCCCATTCCTTCATCTAAAGCATATACCCAAAGTACGGCCCGGGGGCCGCATGCGGCTCTCCTGACCTTTACATGTGGCCCCCTGGTCAACAGGAGCACTAGGCTGCTGTGTACTCGACTCCTCACCAACAATAAAAAGATGTTAAATAAGCAGGCAGGGATTTAGTTAAAGGTTAATTTGTGTTAAACTAAGGATGCAACTCGAGAGTCTTCTTTACTTTAGAAACACCATCCTTTTTAAACACATCTGGCAGCAAAAGTGTAAACATATAACAGTATCTTCAAAATGCATATTTAACTAACATGCAGAACCTTTTCAGCTTAGTACAACTGATTATTTCACTGCATTTAGAACTGCTAATTTAAAAGTGATAGGCTTTAAACATGAACCTGGAAACAATATTTCTTCTTTCTACCCTGACAACAATGCCATAAGTGAACTAAATGACACTAGGAAAGAAAAAATAAGAGTGGATCATTTATGCATAACCATCGGAAGCAAGACCAGCCAGAGTATCAGAAACTACAACTGAAAAGCACAAACCAGAAGAAGGGTTACTCCCAGAAACCTTTTTCAATGTCTAGGGTTCATAATGGCTGTGAGACAGTAGTAATATGTATGTAACTACTTACAATCATTCAGCTCCCAATTGCAGTTATGTGTCAATGCATGATAATGATGTAAGATGTTAATTTGTGATAAATAATGTAAAAATCCCCATAAACAAATTTAAAACAAAAGTGAACTAAAGAGGCAAGTTGGTTGTGTGGCCTGGGTTCCTAATATACTTTAACAACATTATAATTTATTAAATGAAACACAAGAGAAGATTTTGTACAGCACACATCCTCAAGCCTTGTATTTCGAGGTCCGCTTATATGTGATATTAAATTAAAAGGAGGGAAAGTGGAAAAAAAATACTTACCTAGGAGGAAGCTGGGAATAATCCCAGGTTTTCTCGTTTCTCAGTGTTCAATTCATCCACTAGAAGTATATGCTTTGCTTCCCCTACACCCACCCTACTGCCAATCCCCCCAACCACTGCGCTGGCATCAGTGCGGCCCTCGGTCACATCCCACACCAAACATTTTGTCCCCTGGGAAAATGTTCGCATGTACCCATGGTCTAAAGTATAGAAACAGAAGTCTTTTGCACAAACCTCTAAATCTCTTTGGTATGGGAGTCGATGGCCTCTGGACATGACGATTCATCTTATCACCTACTGAGTAGATGCTTTTTGTAAAAGGCACAGGAGCAGATGGCGTCAGTCCACGAAAATTCATCCCTTCCATGAAGTAGAAAGAGGAGAACCCCCCTTAAGACACTCATTCTCTTCTTTAGTGGAGTCGGAGAAGGCAGCCTTGACATGAGACGCTCGGTCCCTTCCATGAAGTAGTAGTTGAGATGGTAGTCATCTTGAGGAGGTTGTATGATATCGAGATAACTAAAACTCATGTGTGCACCTCCATTCTTGTGATACCAAAAAGCACAGCAGCACCATCATTGTTTGCATCTAAATATGTGCAAATAAAGGCGCGACTGTGCTCGCAAACCTGTTTTACTCTTTATTTCTCCAGTTCAAAATGGACAAGGGGAATTTGCGGGGCATGTCAGTGTTTCTGGTTTCTCCTCAGAAGCCATGTGTTACACACAGATTTTGTCTTATGGAAGCCTCTGCTTGACATGATGTTTTACGTTTGCTTTAACAGGCTACTTAGACCTCCTCATGAGCAGTGTCTGCCATGTGCCCTGTTGCTTTAAAAAACTAGTCGCTCTGGTGTAGAAAAAAAAAATAATACGAAGGAAAAGATTTTTGCCTCCCTGCCAGGAATGCAGGAAAAACTGGCTGAGCAACCCAGCAAGGCAAACAAGGATAGCTGTGCTTATTAAGTAGAAAAATAAATCACCATCCTTAATGCGTTTAATTAACTAGGGCCAGTTTATTTGCAGAACATGATTTCTTAATATATACCTGCATCAAGTGTTTGGCCCGCTACTTCTCTCTTGCTTAGTATTTCATGGCCTGCTGCTTAGAAGGGCCTGGGCAATCCATCCTTCCATAGGTTGCAGCGTTGCTGTTCATAACTTATTCGAGTCAGGCAGTCTCTGCTTAAAGGGTGAATAATAATCTGCTGTGAACAATAAAACTTGCCCTCAACAATAGCCATATTAGGCAACCGCTCTTGTTATCTCACAACGTACAGATATCACCACACTGGTAAATGCACCTTTTTAGGTCTCGGGCCTAGCGTACACTGCGCATGCAGTGTCGCGCAGCGAGAGTCCTTTTCCCGGGGTTTATTTCAACTATGGAGCCAGTTGCAAAAGAAGATACATCGTGATTTGGCCGGGGTCACACCATCTGGTCAAGTTAGGAAGCGAGGCCTAGGGCCCATATCTCCTGAATCCAAGGTCGGCAATATTAACCACTGGAGCTCATCTGCTATGAAGTCCTGTGAGCCTTATGTGACATTGTACTTTCCTTTGACTCCATCATCCTTAAGGTCTATGCAATCCTTTCTTATCCACAGTCTCTCAGACCTCTTCAGAAATGTCAGCAAGGTCCTTGTACTCTGAATTATGGGAACTACTCTTCTCTAGGGCTTAGAATATTGAACTGCAGGGTTTCCAATTACCTGAGTGCTGTCAGGACCCCATTTCCGGCCTTTTTGTTTGACAGCCTGGTGTGTTCTGGGAGTTGTAGTCCAGGATTGATTCAAGGAAGCCTCTTACACTGACATAGCAGTGATTTGCTAAAGAAAAGCCCAGGGCCAGAATATCGTATTATGATCACATCAAGCTAGGTGGTACCTCTTGAGACGAGCCCTGGCAAAGCAAAAAAAGAAAGAAATTGGCAAAAATGTACTAATATGAAAATGTGGCCTAAAAGCCCAGGCACACCAGCAGTAACACTTATATGCACTCTCTTTGAGGTGGCTGTGCATTTGTGATCAGGCAATATGCCATCACTCACAGTGCAAGGCAGCCAGTGAACAAAGTGGGCTGACCCTTTGCTTCGTAGTGTGTGCGGTGATGGGCAGAAGCAAAATGTGACTTAAACTTCAGCAGACGAATAGATTAATAAGGCTGTATTTTTATCATGTTTTTTATTGGAGAACATGCAGCTGGTGAGACCCAAAAAGGCAACACTTTTTGTAATGCCTGGCATTGGAGCAATATCTTTCCCCACAGAGCGGCACAGATCCACTGTTGAATGCAGCCCCAATTTCGAATTTCTTTGCATCACAAACGAGACCCTCCACATAGGGAAGCCAATACTACTCTATGGAAAATATAAGGCCTTCAGCAAGACTGGCCCACAAGCTTCTTCCCAGCCGCATTGCTTCACCCCTATGCAAAGTTCATTTGAATCATAATCTCAGATTCCTCCTCTCTCCTCTGGAGCTCCCATCCATTTCATCTCCAAAATACCAACATATAAGGAATTTGAAGAAGGACCTCTAATGTCACCTCTTCCTTGCAAACTCCCTGATCTGAAATGAAGGTCACCACAGAACATTTTTAGAAACTTATTGAAGAATGAGTGTGCCTTTACCTCCATTTGTTTCTTCAGCCAGAGAAAACACGGTTCCTGTTTTATTGTAATCTAACCTATTGTTCTGTAAATACATTGTCTGCTCCCTATTTGTGATTTTAGTATGTGTAGACATGCTACTGCCACTTTTCAAAGAAATGGACTTGCAAAACGCTGGAGCCGAAGCAGAAATTTCCTGCAAATGAAAATATTGTTATATAAGTAGATAGACAGGCTGGCAGGCAGGCAGACACAGACAGATAGGACCCAGTCGAGAGTTATAGTTAGGACACGTTTATAAAGGAAATCGATTTTTTGGGGTTTCCTAATAACTTTGGTGGCTTTAGACAAATCTTCAAAAACCTTTCCAAAAAAAGGCTCGCCCTCTTGCCCTCCTTCCTGGAAAGTTTTGGGGTGATCCGCCAAATGAGGGCTGAGAAAAACGCGTGGTCTCAAAATAAATTTTAAGCTACACAGTGATTCAGAAAAAATGGCTGAATGGAATTAATCTACATCTAGCTGAAATCTAGTTCTTTACCCAGATAGCGTGCTTTTTTTTGTCATTTGGTGTAAGTCCGTTCAGTAGCTTTTGATAAATGAAAACCCAAAATGTATGTATATTTCACACCGCTGTACCACCAAGGAGTTCCGCAGTGCCACGAGCTCAAAACACCGATCTGATTGGCTGGCCACAACCTGAAGAAAAATTTGTTTTCGCCATTTTAGGACTTGGGGAATCAGTCCAGTGTCCTAAAAAACACATTTCAAAAAGCATATGGGAGAAGGGTAGGAGTTCTCTGATTCCTTTCTTGTTACGGAGCCTCTCTCGAGGTTTGAAATAAAAAATAAAAAAAATCTTTTTGTGGCGTAGCAGATCCACAGGGTTGCCACAGCGCTCAGGGCGACTCCCCCATGGGAATCCGCAGTAGAAATGCGACAGTACAAAAAAGTAATGGGGGAGGTGGCTTGGATGCCGGCAGGCTGATGGGTGCTGGGCCTGTCTGCCCAACCCTAAAGGCTAAAGGCTGTGCCCGTTGCGGGGTAGGCTGCCCACTAGCAGCTGAGCGCAGGGCCTAGTCACAGAGCAGGCCAGCGCCCAACCCCATGCCCAGCATGGCCTATGCTTGGGGTGGGGTTGGGTGCAACTTTTGGGTGCAGGGCCTGGTCGCAGGGAGAGCGATTGGTTATTTTTTTCAAACAGAATGTGTTTTAGAATTAGACTACACTCTCCACTCTTGCTTAGCCAGTGACCTGCGTTGTTCTACTCCGAGCTCACCCTTTTTCACACTGAAGTGTGCAGATCAATCCTCAGAACAGTGGTGATGCATATAAATCTCCTGTATTATCTGCAAGGCACCATGTCACCCTTGTTTTGAGGAAAGTCACTTTCAGAGAATGCACTGGCATATTTTCACCAAACCTTCACCTTCAGTCATTTGTCATTTAAACTAAACTGTCAGAAAAATGTGATGGTCCAAAGGCATTTTAACCATAAGCTTATATGTAGCGGTCAGATCTCTCAATGATGTTGACTAGTCACAGTCCTTTTTTTCGTCCCGTTTGGAATTTCTCAATGTGCCCTTATTTTTGGTATTTTAAATTGACGAAACCTAGTTCCAAGAAGCAACAGAGAGCGTTAGATAGCAAATGTTTACTGTAGCAATATCAATTAAAACAGGTGATGTATATATTTCAGTATAAAGTGAGGGACATGTAGTTGTGACAGTGCTAGATAGGAAAATGCACAAATGTTCTACATTACACGAAGCCACAACTTACTCATTACTTTCATATTTACAGTTTGAGACGCAGAATTTAATTTTTTTGTCCAAGATCACATGATTGTGGTCACGTGCGGAAGCCGTGATTAGAAACAATGTGCTTGGGATGTTAAACTAAGCCAGTAAGACACGTTACTGTGAAAGAACATTGACGCTCGGGAGTCGCCTATGAGATTAACTCGTGCTATGCATTTCCTTTACAAAATAAAGCGATTTTATCAATTTGTGCATGAATTATGCTCCTGTTTCTGGAAAAAAAAGTTATTTTCATTCTGACAAAAAGAAGCTAACCTGGTGTAGACATTGTAAATTGTCAAATAATCATTTGAAGGAGAGTTGGGGGCTCCCCCTGCCACCGCCACACGTTTTGGAGTCAGCAGCCAGGCCAGTACAAGCACAGATGTCTCTGAAAGTACGCTTGGGAGGGGGGTGGAGGGGACACTTGTGTCCCCTGTGCACTCTGCACACACGTGTTATTTCTAGCCCCTAAAGTGCGGAACGGAAATAAAGTCTGGTAAAGTCAGCACGACAAACGTACTGTGATTTACGCTCGCAAGGCCTGTGACATTTAGAGGTACATAAAGTTTGGGAGCGGTGCAGAGGGCTGCAGCGGGGGCTAGATGTGGCCAAAACCCCGGGCTCCGCTGAGGTGGCGATAAGACAGTGAAGGTCTCCCCGTCAGATCTGCATGACGTTGAATACTGCCATAGCTTCAGAGGGGTCTTACACCCCCTAATAAATGTATCATTTAGTAAATAGTTGTGAACAGGAGCTTTCAGTTGGGTTTGGTAAGGTGTCAGATATCACATGTCATTTTTAAATACTCCGACAAAAACACACACACACACACTCTTCTGTTTTGAAAGTTTTAAAGGTATTTTTATTTTAAATTGTGCTTGTAGTACGTACTCCTCCCCAGGGCTTTAAGTGGGCCGGGTCTCACCGGTGCTGAGCACCAGCAGTTTCTTAAAGGAGGCCTCGAAACGGGTTCCTATCGGGCTCAGTTTTGTGCCCTGGCACAGGCGGGCCGTATTTTTTCCGGACTGCAGTGACAGCAGGCACACCAATCCACGCGTGCTCTCACTGCTCACTTCTCACTAGAGGAGAAGTTACGGCATGACCTCATGCCAGGTGAGCATTGTAGGGGAAAGGAAATTCTTTAAAGAGAGTCATTTTCTCTCTGGATTTCCCTTCTCTTTTTGAAACTCAGGAGCAGCAACATTGTTGTTGTCACCAGGGCTTTAAGTGGAAGCTTTTTCAATATTAATAAACAAGTCAGAGTTATGGTTTATGTATCTTATGCAACTAACAACCATTGACAAAGCCAATAGTTCTAACTTGTAGGTATGATGTTACTTGTTGTATCATATATCTGGATGCAATGAATTAAACCGCAAAATACAAGTCGGGTGGCACACTATGCTTAGCACAGAGTTTTAGCTTACATGTTTTAAGCCAAGCCCTTAATTACATTGGCCACACCCCTTTGAGAGACCCCTCCCCAGATTTTTCATCCCACTTAACCCCTTCGACGCTGATGACGAGCTGGGCTCGTCATGAGGTAGCCTCCTCGCACGCTCATGACGAGCCCAGCTCGTCATGTAACATGCACTTTACAAATTCTCAGCGTGCGGGCGGAATTCCGCCCGCACGCATCAGGTTAAAGCCCTGCCCCTCACTAGTTGCACTCCTTTCACTTTCCATCGGCCCTAAGCCACTCTCACACACTGCTACTCATGTAATAGTTATCATGTTATGCCAGCGTGATTGTTGGAAAATTTGAAGCTCACACAACCTGGTCTTACTGATCAAACTACGCCCCTGGTTAAAGAGGAATAACAGCCCATTGAGTGAGAGGAGAGGAGAGGAAAAACAAGGAGTGACAAAGTCAATAGGTCTTGCAAGATCTCAGAAAGTAGATGGCAGAGTTTAGCTTCACACATGCAGAGACCCATGTGTGGCAGTTTGTGTAGAGTAAAAGTTTTGCAGTAAATATTCTAAGCATGCTTAGCGATCAAACACATGTATTGAAGACTTGGTGGAGCCCTCTTTTCATTTTTCTTATGGGGGTTTCCACTCAAGTCTGCTCTATGAGGCTTCTGTGCTGTATGTAGCCAATGGAATTTGCAAACTGCAGTGGATTATCCGCCACTTCAAGGAACATAGTCCCCGGGGTAGATAACCACTATATAAATGCTACTGCAATGCAATAAAGTAAGGCCAACATTTTCAAATAATGAATTTTTGAAAGCCTTTCTATAATCGTATATTTCATTTGTCTATTGCAGTGTCAAAATTATTTTGCCCTTCTTTTTGGCTTTTTTTCATCCTTGTGTCTAGATTTATTTCAGTGTGTTGATTTTAATCACTGAAAAAAACTTCTGCTGTCTCTGTATCTTGGAGTAACGTATCTGATACAGTAAGATTTGATATCATCCCGGGCAGACTATCTCAGAGCTCAGCCTGCTTGGTAACTGGTATAGTTGTTGACAAAGAGCAAAGCGGTCATGAATGATCTAACTGATGTAGATGCGTCTTTGAAGCACACCATTCTACAAAAGGAGCAATGTAACCTGTCAGGTTGCGCATTTGCGACCTGCCTTTTATTGACCCTCATCATTGCTCCGATTTCATTTTCTGTACTCACTGTGGTCTTTAAGCAGCTCAATGCTGAAGCTAATACAGCAGTCTGACCGGCCACTATTTCGGATTCCACTTTATTTGATAAACCTAGAGACTCTTTAGGAGGGATTGTTGAGAAAGCAGGTGTCCACCACTGCTTCCCTGCTGGACCACTGAAGTTGTCATCCCGCAGAAAGTACTTTTTTTTTTTTTTACTATGTCCACTGGAGAAGTGCAGGTTCATGTTGGAGGTCACAGTGCTTCAGGCTAGAGAGAGAGGCTTGTTTCTCCAACACTACAACCCTTGTTTTTGAATCATTAAGTAAGAGCATTGACTGCTTCAACAGGTCCACCTTTTGAGGAATTATATATATGTAGACTTAGACTGAAAAGGCTATGTACATGGATAACTGATGTGAGGCAGTTGAGGTGAAAATAAAAGGAGCTATGATTAAACCCCAAATTAATATACGTGAAGCAAAGGCTTTGCCCACTCTGCTGTATGCTTAGTGTTTTGCACTGGGCTGCAGCCTTGGGGCAGCACTTTCTGCAATTCAAATTGACTTCAATTCAACCAGTCCTAAAAATACTTGGGGACTTTATAACTTTTCCCAAAATATTTCAGGACTGGAGTTAGAGCAAATAAGGCTCTTGGAATATTTGGGGGAAAGTTGCTCTTTCCCCTCCTATTCTAGGACTGAAGTTAGAATAGTAAGTTTGATCTCCCAGTGTCCACCACGCCCCCTGCTGCCAAGAAGGCGCAGTACAAGGCAAGAAACATGAATGTGCCCATTCTGCCCTCCTGCAGTAAGGAAGGAGGTAAGCCATGTTGTGACTGCACCTGGAGCCCCTGGTGGGGTCTGTAACTTTCCAGGTCTAGGTACTGGTGGACAGTATCAGAGTGGCTGATGGCTTGAGAATAATCAGAGCGCCAACATCCCAACAGGCGCCTGTATTTCTGCAAACTAAAGCTCAACCGAGGTCACCAGATCAGAGTCCACATGCCAGGCCAAAAACAACCACGCTTGATAAGAGCTTAGCAAATCCTGGTTCTCTACCGAAGCCTGCAGCATGGTGGACCTTTCCAAGTAGACTGAAAGAAGAAGAAGTCCCTTCATTGGCCAAATACTTCAATTATGTGCATACATCAATAATTGATGTATGCACATAATTGAAGTATTTGGCCAATGAAGGGACTTCTTCTTCTTTCAGTTTAGTTGTTTTTTCCCCTCCGTCACTTGGCCACATTCGCTCCTTGAGGGGGTCCCATTATACATGGACCTTTCCAAGTAGGACATAGTAGACTGGAGTTAGACGGCAAGCGTAGCCGGGTTTCCTGCCAACCTATGCCTTTAATTTGTGTTGCTGCCTTAGTCTTGCCTTCTTTTTGGCTCCACAGCTTTCATTGCTATAAAAATGCACGTAACAGTTGGCCTTCTGCACTCCCCACCCCCTTCAAAAATAAATATAAAAAATCATAAAGAATTGTTTGCTTTTCAGGAGGGCTGACTATTCTGGACGGTCTCCAGCTACCTTTGACTACAGCTCACGGCTTGAGTTTTACTTTTTGCCTTGTGGGCCTGGGTGTTGAAAGAAAAATACCCTTGAATTCGTTGACACCAAGTGTAAAATGTATTTTTCATTTTTCTAAACAAAATAAGACGCTCATTATACATGACTAATTTAAATTGTTCATAGCTGTTGCCAAAATCCTAATATTTTAATGGCTTAACACAGCAATTCAATTTTAGCAGTTAACTACAAAAACATTCTGTGTGACTTGCTGAAATAGTTTATAGCTCTTCAGCTGTTTCCATCTAACATTTGTAGGGAAAGATATGGGTCACTAGGGGGACACATTTCAGGACTTTTGAGGTTTACAAATAATAATTACAGTTTTTGGTTGAAAGTTTGTCCATAAAGTTATGAGAACTTAATAACTCTCTCAGTTTTGGGCCATTGTTAAAGCTTGAAAGCACGTAATTTTTGGCCAATCACAGTTTGATGAGCTGCTCAAGTCCTAATTGAACAAAAAGGTACAATTCAGTATTCCTGAAGTCCAGGGACTTTATTGTACAAGATGTCTTAAGTAAGAACTAAGTTTGATGCAGTCACAAAATATTCAAGTTCCTCATGTTTCATTGATAGTTTTCGCTAGGTATGGGCCAGGAAAAATATAGTCTTAAAATGTTTCCATTGTGATCCTGGGTTTCCCAAACGTCATGGTTTGGGATACGGATATTGCATGAGATCAAGCGTGAAGATCATCAGGCAACAGAGGAATCTTGATGTTACCCTGTTTGATAATGTTAATGTGGTTAAAATACCTAGCCACTGCAGTGTGTAAACCGGAGGATCAGAGGGGTGGCACTGGGACAGGTTTGTGCACCAGAAAAGGAAAGTTTGTGTGTGACCCTATAACAGGTACAATGAAGGCCTCATCTGGAGCAAGTTGCACCATCAGCAGGATGCAGCATGGTAACCAAAGGAGACAAATAGCCTGTATGCCTTATAGCAAAGGAAGGAGATGGGACATAAAAGGTCATTCACAGAAGACAAACCCACATCAACTCCCACCTGAGGAACCCCCACTGGCTCCCCGTAAACAAACGATGCCAATTCAAGCTGTTGACGCACGCCTATAAAGCCCTTCACAATCAAGGACCTGCATACCTCAACCTCTGCCTGAGCTTCCTTTTTCCCGGCCAGACCCTACGCTCTGCTTCTCTCTCCCTCGCTCACACCACCCGCATCCACCGCAGCAACAGTGGAGGCCGTTCCTTCTACCTCGCCGCAAAATCCTGGAACGACCTTCCCATCCTCATCAGGACACCCCCCTCGCTCAAGGAATTCAGAAGGGGACTCAAGACCTGGCTCTTCGACTGAAGACCCATGCAGCCGATCCCATGCAGCCGATCCCAGTGCCTGGATACCCTCACGGGTGATAAGTGCGCTCTACAAATCCTGATTGCTTGACTGACTCACTTTCCTCTAGCATATATCCCAAAGTCAAGAATGCCGTTCCAGATCATGCGTTTAAGATATGAAACTGAAAAATTGATTTTCATGTCTAGCAATGTCATTTAGTTGTAGGCGTGCTTTGAAATGCAATGAGAGCGTGTCCCATCATGCTTTGTAAGTGTTGCAATTAATGACTGCACTCATAAAGTAATTGAACACTGTTGCTAAAACAATAATAACAGTTAAAACAAAGTAAAGCCTGTCGTTTAGGGCTGACAGGGATCTATGCAGAGCAGATGAGACTGGTGTTCATTCACTGCTGCCTAAGTCCATGTCTGTGGATACATCTCCCATAAGCAGTTGGGGGAGTATCTTGTTGCTCCAGTGGGTAAAATCTGTGACATGCTGCAAGCTTGCTAGACTATAGTCTGCAAACACTTTTGATGGTCTAAAAAAAGTATTTCTTCCTAGCCACTGAGCTCAGAAGCAAGCAGGTTCGCGGTTAGATCACAGATGTAGACGCCATTATGGAATAAGGGGAGTTTATTTTTAATTTTTAAAAAAATCTGTGGCCTGTGAGAGAGGCTGTAGCTAGAAGAGTCCTGAAAGTAAGACAACACCAGAAAGTTTGGGGAGTCCAAATGGACACAGTTCTGAACCGTTTTACAGAAACATACCTTAACACCGATGGCCCAACAGACGTTTATGGTTGCATGCCTTTCTTTCATGGTGGTTACATTTAAAACCCTGAAGACTGGTACTGTCAGGCGGTTGCGGGGCCTAAGTCTTCAAACCATCATCAAACAATGTGGTTTAAAAATTACAAAATAAGTCCTTAATCCTTTTCAGGAAAGATAATAGCCAACTTAAACATCGTATGTGAGACGTCAGGGGAGGTGGGTAAACCAATGGATTTTTACTCTGTTTGACTATATCCCAGTGTGATCCTATTTATTAAAAGAATGGTGGGTGGTGTTTAAATAGCTGTATTTGAAGGGCAATCAGCTTGTTTGTACTTTTTTTGTAATTCATCTTTTAGGTTGTTGTGCTCCAACACCCAAGATAGAGTTGGTGTGGTACAATGAATGATTTAAGTGAGACATACTGATGAAAGTCATAAGACAGTCTGCCCGCTGCAGAGACCTCTGAGAGTTATGAAGTTTGACAGGGTCCATAGTGGGTTATGCTGGGGTTTGGCAGATGAGGAGGGTCGAAGGATTTGAATTGGGGGTGCAGAAGACTGCAAGGGTGGCAAATTATTGCTTGGAGACGAGAGGGTGCCCTAATGTATGGTCTGGACATCCGTCGGGGGATGGAGGGTGCCCGGCTACTTTGCACTTATGGTTTTGCAGGCCTTTGAGGGCTTTCTTGCTTGGATTTGGAGGGTGGTAGAAGGAGGGAAATGCCCTGCCAGGGTATTTTGAGTGCACTGTTTAGGGATTTATATAGGACTCACACATCCCTTATGATTTGTGCTCAGCGTTCTAATCGCGGAGGGGCCTCCATGCAGTAAATAGCAAACACCTGGTTAAGGTCCGAGCCCGTTCTGTGCCGTTTTGTGGCGCGTGTGCATTGCTGGTCGTTTAGAGGGCTGAGCCCGAGGAAGTTAGTAAATTGTGCTGGCAGTGGAGTGCGCGGGGGGCTCATCCATTGTGCCGAGGCCATGTAGACTAAGGAGGTCCTAATGTGGTGTCCTGGGGGTCTTGCAGGAGGTTTACGAACAGAGGGGTCCGTCATCCCCTGAGCGGCGGCTGCTGGAGGCCGCGCGGAGCCCGTCATCATTACGTGGCGCCTCTGATTGCATCGCGCGCGCCGCGGTGATCAGGCGAGGCGGCTGCCAGGTACCTCCACGATGCGCGCGCCGCCATCTGGAAGCCGTTAGGGCTCGTGGCAGCGGGGCCGGGCCTCATTTCCTCCCACCAGTAATGTTATATAGGCAGCGAGCCTGCGCTGCCCTGACATAATTGAAAATTATGTGCACTGTCGAGCCGGTCGGTGCGCTGAAATGCAGGCTCGTAAAAATATGTGGTGCAGGTAGCCTGTGGAGAGTAGACTGCACTTGGCAAGCAGGGAAACATTCGTGCAAAAGGAGACTTAAAGAAAGTACAGTTCCTGCACCCGATTCTCCCTGTCAGGCCGGACTATCTTTTCAATGAGGGCAGTTTTTCCTTGGTCATCCTTTTTATGCTCCCCTAGGTCCCTTGATAGAATCAATGATCTTTGGTGCAATAATTTTGTCGTTCAGGATTTTACTGCCCTTCTGCAAATGTTTTGTGCACTTCTACTTGAATAATCGACGATCCTAAACGCTTTACTTTTTAAATTGTAGTATGTCTAAAACGATTAATCCAGCGCTCCTGCGTGCTGAAAGTTACAATAGGACCAGGAATAGAACCAGGTGCACTGAGTTACTACTCAGTTTTCTTACAAAAAGTCATTTTAAAAAGGTTGCCACACCTCTCACCCTGTACTCCCATGTTGCTGGATCATTCTTCCACGTGGTACTTAAATAGCAGAAATGTAAATGCGGAATTGAGAAAGGGCGTTGCCTATCACTGAGTTTCTTAAACCTGTTTGTCACTGCCCGATAAATCAATTAGAACATATAACCATCGCAGTAGTGTTGAAATTCGTGTCAAGGCGTGCCAAACTTGGGTTATTAAAGAAAAATGGAGCTATGTCAAAAAGAAGATTGTGAAACCCATAATGGAAGCAGCGGGTTCCAGCAGAAGGGCGGTTCGATTAGAGGGGTGATGTCTATAGAAGGGGTTTGGTCTAATAGTGTAATTGTGCATTAATGGAAGGGGTGTGATGTAAATGACTGTAATGCCCTAGAGGGCAGCAAATGGTTGTGGTGTTTATGACTTTTAGCAAAAGGGTGGCTGGTCTTGAGTATTTATCTATTGAGGTGCCTGGTACAGGGTTTCACATATACTAACAGCTATTGCAGAGCACTACGCCTAGAGAGACACCCAAGGAGTGAGGTTTGAGTCCTGTTGAGTGTCAGGAGGATCCTTTCTGAGTTTCTGCAGATGTTACCTTGGGACTATTCTTCAGTCCAATGATGATCTAAACGGTTCTGTTTTTGAGATCTTTGTTGAAACATAGGCAGTTCTGTTCTGCTTTAAAGTGTGGGTCAAAAGAGCTCCACCAGTGATTGATTGCTGGCGTTGTTGGGTTTTCAAAGATCATTGCTGGATTAACCACAAAGTGGCTGACTGGAGATTCTGTGGCGAGGAGCTGTGTGGCGCCTCCCTTCCAGGTATCCAGGCTTTTGGTCCAGTGGGCCTTGTCTAAAAATGCTTAGATCTAGAAATAATAGCCTTCGCTCCTCTGTGAGCCAGTTATGGTCATGTTTCCGTAGGTTTAAACAGCGGCAGCCTGATTTTGAATTCTCTTCTGTCAGTTTATAATCTTCACAGGGAAAGACATGTAAATAACGATTCAATAATCTGAGCATGCAGTTTGAATACCTGCAAGACCCTCTGTTTGATTTGCAGTATGCCGTCTTGCCAGAATTCTCCAAAGCATTCACAGTTGCATGTTGTCGCCTGTGCCAAAGGTGCTGATTTGTGGTATGAAGTAGAGGGTTGTGTTGAAGGTTATTCTCAAGTTTAAGATTTTGAGGGAAGCAGCCAGAGCAATTCCAAGTTAGGGTTTGGGCTGAATAGGAGCTTAAGTTGAGTCTCCATCCAGTTAGATCTGTGTATGCAAATGCAGCTTTCCTGCATGCAGTCATGGCTCCGGTCTGATCATCAGGTGGAGTTTGCCCGCCCCATGTATACAGTTCTCTAGTTAAATACGGATTTCAGTGTGTTACTGGTACACTGTTGGAAGGGATCTGCCTGTCTATCTGTCTGTTTCGCCCTCTCAATATATATATGTGTGTATGGTGTGATCAAGACACTGCATAGTGTTGAAACGCGTAGCGTAATTTGGGAATAAAACCCTTACATCAGAATCTGTCTCTGAGTGCGTACTTGCTGAGAAGCAACTTTGAAGTAATAGAAAAGTAACGGCCGGGGCTCGCCGCCGATGTACGCCACCTGACGATGGGAGTAATGGTCTCAGAAGAACCCACTCTGTTTGGATATATATATATATATATATATATATATATATATATATATATATATATATATATATATATATATATATATATATATATATATATATATATATATATATATATATATATATATGGTATATATATAATACAGTGTAGTAATGTGTAGTTGTGCGTGAGTCCGAGGGGCATTTTTTGGCTATGCTAATAAATTTGACATGGTTTGATGAATCTTCACAACACCCCCCCCCCCAAAAAAAAGTTAATCCACTCCAGCTCCTTACTGGAAATTTTGGGGTGATCTGCCAAGCTGGGGTTGATAGAAAAAGGGATGGAGGGTCCCAAAATACTTTTTCCCTTTTAATTTCCAAAGGGAAAATAGAACAGCTAATTTTATGGTGGTCTGCCAAGCTGGGGTTGAGAGAAAAAGGGATGGGGGGGGTCCCCAAAATACTTTTTCCCATTTAATTTCCAAAGGGAAAATTGAACAGCGATACAAAGAAAATGACTGTACAGAATTACACTAAATGTGGCAGAAAGCTAGATATTTACTTAGAAAGCCCACTTTTTGTTTTTCTGGAAATATGTTCAGCCGTTTTAGAGAAAGTGAGGTTTAAAAAATTGTAATATCTGTTGCAGCAGGAGACCCGTCGGAAAAAACAACAAAAAGGCAGTCTGATTGGCTGGTGAGACCGAACAATGCAATTGGTGACCACAATATGAAGGAAAATGTAGCCGCCATTGCAAAACTCTGGGGTCAGTCCTAGAGTTATGGAAAATAAAGTATATAAGAGGGCAGGATACAGATACACTGACCCCTAACCCTTTTATGGAGGAGCCCCAGAGGGACCCTCCCTAAGCACAAAATTAAAAAATTATAAATATTTGGGTCGTCGTGGAGCCAGCCAGGCTCTCTTTGTGATCCCGCAAGGCTCCTGAGAATGTGGGGTGTGGGTCAGTGGATTGTTGCCCTCTCACAGAGGTTGGTCACTGCAGGTAGTGAGCCTGAGGCTAGGCCCTGTGGCTAACCCCATGCCGCCACATCTAAAGGCCGTGTGCGACGGGGGGTAAGCCCCCTGCATTGGATTGGCTCTTGATGCATTCTGCTACTCCCTTGTTTATCTACTAAACCAATTTTTATTTCTGCAAAATGGTCTACAGTGGCGGCAAAGGGACATCTTTGGTGCTACATTGAAAAAAATGAAATTAAAACATTTACTGGCCCAAAGACTAAACAGGTGCCAGGAAGTGAGTGACTATCGCTTTTGTTACAGAAATGATAGAATGTTCATTTGAGACCTGACCAATTTCCAAATAGCTCTTGCATTGATTCTGGAAACAAAATCCTTTGATAAAGAAGCTTTCAAACAAACTTGTCATGTTCAGAGTGAACATTAAAAGGATACAAAACAAAAGATGAAAAACAGAGATACAAAAACCTATACATAAACAGAAAATAAAAACTTTTGTCTGTCTTGGCATCCTCTGGTGAATTATGCATCAGACATGCTACCGTTGTGATGAAGAACACAGCCATTGTGCTCTAATCATTCCGTTCTATCCATTCAAAAGTGTATTCAAAACTTTACACCCTTTTAAGCGGTTTTGATTATTATTAAAGTGTTGTTCCTCGAACTAAACATTACATTGTTGTGTGTGAATGTTTTTTTCATTGCCTCTTTACGAATGAACATTGTGCTTTTCTCCCGCTCCATGCATAACTTGCTGTGTATTCGCTCACTCTATTTACAGTTTCTTTTCATTTTTCTTTTCCTGGAACTCATTTTGTTTCCTTTCTCTCATTTGTCTCCTCCATCCAGTATCTGCAGATGAAGTGGCCGCTACTTGATGTTCAAGCAGGGAGCCTACAAAGCCGACAAGCACTCAAGGACGCAAGGTCTCCCTCTCCGGCACACATTGTAGTAAGTACATCTCTGAAAGAAATGCTGTTTCCTGTTTGATGGCCAAGGGCTCGTCATCGCTGCCTACCACGTCACCTTTTGTGCGTCAATTCGTTTGTCATGGATTTTGCTGCTGTGGTATGCTACCTAATTGTTGAATTAACAGTAATCTGTCCTGATTGGTCAGTAAGAGCATGTGCAGCTGCATTGGACAGCCATATGATGCTCAACCATCAATAGGTTTAATTCTGCGTATGTGTTTGTGCGTATTTCAGCCTTTGTTGGAACACCAGCAACATCATATCTTTTCTCCAACCATGACTTTGTGAACTTAAAAGTTGGGATGACCCCTTTGCCTAACAACGACCTCGCAAGGACAAATCTTAAGGCACAATAACCAAAAATGATCTGCCCACTCACAATACTCAACTAAAACTGTATACACATTTTCACTGCATGATTATAATTAGCACTTACATATGTGGACCTGTCCGTAAAAAATGTATGTACAATCCCATGGGAATCCTGTTCCTAATTTACTTGCTCCAATATTTGCTTAGAAGAAAATGTCAAGGGAAGCTTTTCATGCTTAAAGAGTGCCTATGCTGCTGGCGACACAGATGAGATCCAAATATCGGAGCACCAGGAAAGGCAGGTGCAGCCAGAATAACTTGCAGGACTTTGCCAATGCCTGAAATCACAATAATGGACTAACCGTTGGTGGTCAAACTGTAAAAAGGGACAAGATATCGATCTAAAAACTACATTTGCTAAGTCCGAGCAGTAGCCGTTATTGTTCAGAATGCTTTGGGGGCCATTTTATGTGGTAGAAGAGATTCTCTTGCTGGAGATGCCTTTAAATAGTAAGATTATTAATCCGTTTTTTAAACCATGGGCTAGATTTGGTTGGCAAGGCACAAGAAGGCCAGAGAATAGTGTCAGACACTGACTTTTTTGTCCTACATAAGAAACTTTGCTGGTGCTCTATTTGTGTTTCACTGTTGTCTTAAAGCAACAGAATGAATATTCAGACCTTATTTTACTCACACGGACTACAGAATGACATGTTTTCAAGGTAAAACAATACTTTTTTTGGTAAATCAACATATGCTTGTAGTATAATAGGCGAGAATGGACAAGCTGCCTGTGCTTACCTAGATGTGCATTTTTAAAGTACGGAAACTGAATTTGAGTCTTCTAAGGTAACAACCTCTTGCCCTTTTTGTGACCTCTCAAAAATGCATCATTGTCTCTGCACAAGATGGACCATAATCCGGGGAGTCTGTTTTGATGACGTAGAAAAGGTTACAAATACAAAATACAGTGGAAAGAAGGATTTACTGTCTACCGTTAATGCTTCTCTAATAATACAGGATTTGTATAATGGCAGTGTGTGCCATGGTCTATAATTCCTTTGCCTGCGTAAATTGCATGTTATGCGTTTTGTTTAACCAGGGGAGACTACTTTAAGGTATGCATACTAAAGTACTTGGGGCATGCTTAAGATCTTTCATTTGAATTTAGTGAACACGGTAGAACTAGGTGTACGTTTAATCTAGTCACCTTTATTTAGTAGACACTGTAGGACACCATTGACTACATCAGCAGGCATTGGTGCAGTCCATGAATACAATTACCGAGCGAGTATGAGGATGCATGAACCAGTGTATACCCCTTTCAAAAGTGAGCATCCAAAGAGTCCCTGTAAGGCACAGTCGGTTTGCATCGACACAGGGCACAGACCTTACATTTCCATTCATAATGTGCATATACTTTATGGGTCGCATGTCTATGTCCATAGATTTGAATATAGTTTACTTCCTCTAGCCGTACTGCATGTAGCTTTAGGTTATCGAGTGGACTGAGTAGGCGAAAGTGTTCCCATTGTAGCTGATCCATGTATCTCTTCTAAAGTGTGCAAAGAAGTTGGACCGTGTACTGCCATCCAGTGTCTGCGCACAGCAGACAGTGTAACCTCTTTGTGTCTATAGAGTTCATATAGGGTGCAGTCTCAATGTGTCTGCTGTTGCAATTGATTTTGCTAGTGTTGTATGAAAGCAAGCATTATTCATCACATCCATGCTGGTTTTCCAGTTTTAAAAATGATGCCTGCAGTTAATTCTCCTATGATCTGTGTTTGCCAGTGGCAGCTTTTTTCAAGGGTAATGCATTCTGATGTTCATTGTCTAATGTAGATTCCATCTTTGTGAGGGTGTTCACAAGTTTTGGTAAGCCCTTTAACCGTTTTCTCAGATGCTCGGTGAGCGGATTTGTTTGACCCAGTTAAAAAAATCACTGCCCGTTCTGCAGGTTCTGTGTGAGGCTGGTAGTCCATGTCTGCCATAAAATGTGCCCAGTGTGTCAGAAAGCCTTCTCCTTGTTAACCTAAGTGTGTCACAACTCCATGACTTGCAAACTGCATTCAGTAAACTTTCCTGACGTGCCTGTCTTATTGTTATGGATTTAAATAACTTGAAAAGGTTTGTGTAATGCTGATAAGTTCCACGCTGGCCAAGACTGACCATTACATGGTGAGAACGAAGTTTCAATCTCATTGTGTACCTACACTGTGATACCTAGAAGCACCCAGAAATCTATCACAAACAATCGTTGTTAGATCTTGCAAATGTAGTCGTCTGTTGATGAAAGACTTTCTGATAGAGACTTCTGGTCGCAGATTCCTCACCTTTTGACCGCATCTGATTCTTTTTTTGCGCTTACAGACACGTATCTGTAACACCCTCTCGTATCTCAGAGATGTTTATGTTGGGCTTTTTTCTTCTAAATTTCTACTGTGTGCAAGGGATTCACCCCCTAAAACGGCAGGTTTCAAGCCCAGTAGTGACTGGCGTACACAGATTACTGTGACGGATCCCAATCAGGTGTGCCTGAGGTGCCTATGGCAAAACCACGGCTTACGGTCTATGGAGACTCCGCGTCGGTGAACCCAAAGACCATCAGGGGAAACCGAGGTGAAGCTCTACATTGTCAAGCATTTAGAAGACTCCACAACGGGACTATTCCAAGTCCCGCTCCGCATCCAAAACTCATTCTCAGTCCCGTTCCTGTTCCCGAGGTCGGTGGAGCTGCTCCAAAGGTCAATTTTCATCACATTCCAAGTCCTCAGGTAAGTGTAGGAAACACCAGAAGTCAAAGGGGAATTCTGCTCCCTTGTGCCTCTCGCATTCGACTGAACAGGTGTTGGGGTTAACCCAAACTTCTTGATCCTGCTCCTGAAGTTAGCTGACTTCAGAGAAGATTCCACAGCTGATCCCGGTGCAACTTGAGTTTCTGGGGCTTTCAGCCATGCTGCGCCAGATCAAAGAATTCTGCACAGCCATGCTACGGATCTTTCAATCCCTAATGACTCCTTCTGCTGTACCTGTGGGTCCCAAGGAGCCAATAGGCCCTAAGCCTTAGATAGCACTGGTGGGTTCGCCATCTGCACCAGCTGGACACTCCACACTTACCTTCCTCCACCTCTTATTCCTACTCCACTACCCGAGCCACAAGCCATGCTGACGCCAACTTTGCCATCTGAAGGAGCAGCCCTTTGACATATGCCACTCCCGAATATGCCTGAGATACCGCTTCCTCAGCTTGACTTCTAGCAGGCTAGACTAAATTCTCTCCCTTCCCTTTTTGGGACTGACTCGGTAAACGATTTTGACCCTGGAGATGAGTTTGTTCAGTACTACCAAGATGACAATTGGAAAGAGGATTTGCAGGATGCTAGTGGTCTTATTACCTCTGTAGAGACTGCTTTTTTTTCTCCCCTTGGACTGCCCATGGAAGAGTCCGTTTCCTACACAATGTTTATGCAGAGGGCGGCCAAAGTGCTCGACTTCCCGAACCCACCTTGGATTTTAAAACAAATGTTTTGATCTAGGTCCTCTAACAGAGAAAAACATCTTCTGAGCAGTTCCTTCCCTTTAACAAGGCAATGATGGATACCTTATTGGGGCATAAGGCAACCCCCCCCCCCTCCCTGTCAATGGACAAATTGCTAGGCTTTATCGCCCTGCTCTAGGCGATCAGGGTTTCCTTTTGCAGCACCCTTCGCTGGAAAGCCATGTGGTGCAAGCTTCCACCAGCCATGCTAACCCACTCCCTTCGACAGGGAATCTAACGAATAGAAACGTTTGTCAAACGTGTCTTTTCTTCTACCAGCTTGGCCCTGTGATCTGTTAATGCCAGTTGTTTGTTGGCACGATACTCCCAACCCTTTGGGATGCATTTGCTCAAATCCACCCTGGTGTGCCTGAAGAGCTTCAGCCTGTGCTTTCTCAAGCTATCCAAGATGGTTGTGATGCTGCCAAGTTCCTGATTCATTGTGGCTTGGACTTCACTGATTCCATTTGGCGGGGCTATAAGCACCACAATAGCACTTCGTCACCATGCATGACTGATTGACTGGGCTCTCAGGATGTCTAGCTCTCCTTGATGGGCATGGTCTTTGATCGGACTTGTCTGTTTGGGGGCAAAATCTGATTCCGCTATCGAGCTCTTTAATATGAGCTGGGCTAACGCTCACTCTCTGGGTCTTTCCGCCCCACCTCACCAACAGCAACAGCTTCCCCTTGCAGCCCCACCTGCCAAACCTCTCAAGTGTGGCATTGCAAGACAACAGTCACCCAGAGGGAGGCAGAATCCACTGATTATTACTCGGATGGCAAGCAGTCATATCGGACAGTTGGATCCTACAGATTGTTCGTAAAGGATATACGTTGTCCTTTCTCTCTTCTCTGCTGCATCTTCCATGGTCCTCACAGTGACTGACAGAGGACCATCTGTCCATTTTGCGGCAGAAAGTGAAAGTCCTTTTGGCCAAAAGGGCTATTGAGTTTTCCGGTGCCAGAAGTAGGGCGTGGTTGTTATTCTTGCTATGTTCTGGTGCCCCTGTTCTAAATCTGCCACCTCTCAATGCCTTCTACCACCAAAAAAATGCAAATTGCTCACCATGGCACAGGTCCTGTCTGACTTCTACCCTGGAGACTGGATGGGGATGTTTGACCTGCAGGAATCCTATTTCCATATTCCCATCCTGTCTGTGCTACCTGTGTTTCGTGGTCGGAGAGGAACATTTTCAGTTCACTGTGCTCCCCTGTGGTTTCACCGGCGCCTCTCTGGTGTTCACAAAAGTGATGGTGGTGGTGGGAGCACACCTCGGAGGTCAGGGGTGCCAGTCTTCCCCTACCTTGACAACTGGCTGTTGAAGGCAGGCTCACCCCAGGCAGTTGTCAACCAACCCTAAACTATGGAAAACCTCCTGTAATCTTCTAAGTTCACTCTCAACGTGCAGAAGCCCAACCTGGCTCCTTCTGAGATGCTCCCCTGCATCGAAGCCACTATGGGCATGGCTCAGTTTCGTGTCTTTCACCAGGGAAAGGGTCCAGGTCATTCAGATTATGATCCTGATTTTAAGCCTTGGTCCTGGATTTCAGTGAGGTAAACTCTGAGGCTGCTGGGACTGATGGCCTCCTGCATCCTTGCAGATCGAGCATATCAGGTGGCATATGCTGGCTCTGCCGTGGGATTTGATGTCTCAATGGCTCAACATCAAGGGGACCTCCCCGACTACGTTGAAATTTCAGAGGAGACTGCAAACAACCTGCAGCGGTCGGTACTGTAATGTGATTGTGTCAGTGGCAGACCCCTTTCCATACCCCAACCACAGTTGGCAGAGGTGACTGGTGCATTGCTTCTGGGTTGGGGTGGGCACCTGGGAGAGGGGGAGATCAAAGGCCTTCAGTTATGTCCCAACTCAACATCAACCTTCTAGACCTGATGGCCATCCACTTGGGGTTGAAAGCCTCCCTTCCGTCCATTAATGGGAAGCTGGTACAGGTGTCAAGGAGAAAACCACTGCCATGTGGTTCTGCAAAAACAGGGTAGGATGGGTCACGAACCATGTATTCCATGGAAATGGCCAGACCACCAAAGAATTTTCTTCGTGGCGCAGCTGGTGACAGGCTCATTGAATTCCAGGATGGACCAGCTAAACCATTGACACCTAATGGATCATGAATGGCAGCTACATCCGCTGGTGGCAAGAAGCCTCTTCCACAGATGTGGAGAACCGTGGCTCAATCTGTTCACCACTGCCGAGAATGTGCAATGTTCGCACTTCTACGTGTTGGAGTTCCCTAGGTGCCTCTTGCTCTGAGACTCATTCTGCCTCGTATGGAACTCTCACTCCTGTATGTCTTTCTGCCTATTCCACTCCTGCCCTGTGTTCTCAAGAGGATCAGGACCAATTGAACCCAAGTCATTATAGTGGCTCCAGATTGGGCACAGACAGTGTGGTATCCAGAACTCCTGGACTTGAGCATTTGTCCTTCAATCATGCTGCCATTCTGGCAATGCCTGCTGTCGCAGCAACCAGGCAGGGTTCTTCACCCTGGCTTTCTCGATTTCTACCTTCATGCTTGGAAATAGAGTGGCGACAACTAGACATCTTTGTCTTTCCTCCAGAGGTGGTTGATGTCATCATGGCAGCCAGGCATCCCTCAACAAAAACTGTCTATGCTTTTTGTTGGGTCACATTTGTGGCTTAGAGCAGCACATTCCAGACTGACCCCCTCCAGGGCCAGTAATCTGACATTCTCCTATTTGCTTTGGTAACTACTTAAAAGGTGAGAAATGTGTGGTTAAAAGTCTCTAACAAAAAAACAGGTTACTTACCTTTACTATATGCTGTTTATAGTAGACTCTAGCTGTATATTCCTCACCGACCCTCCCATCCTCTCCATTCTGTCCTTTAAGAATATCTATTAATAAGATCCCAAGTCTAGGATTCTGCACACGATGTACCAATTTGCTTTTGGAGGTCTGCGTCTGGATGTGTGGATATTGTCAAAAGCAACTGATGTTAGTGCTCTGGACTGGTGCCTATGTAGGCCCTTCAAGTCATTTCTGGAGCTGAACAGCGTCAGTTTGAAGCTGCAAGGTGCCACCTTCCGGCGCTCAGAGATATTGATGAAAAGTTTCTGGTTCCAGTTTGACGTCTGGGGAATATTCAAAAGGTACGGAATATGCAGCTAGATAGAGTCTCTGCCAGAAAGATCGTTACCAAAGGTAGTTAACTTCTCAGCAGAGTTCTGTTGCTCTCCTTTCCAACCCTCACAATCCATTCCTGTTTTATTTTTGGATGACTTTGCAGGTTTAATTTTCTGCCCAGCCGTTCCTTTCTAGAGAATTTGATTTGCTCAATTGACATTTTTTATTTTACCACTCCAAGATGGGTGCCCGCCATCTTGTAACAATAAATTAAAAGTAAAATTGAAAAAAAAAGGTGCATGCTTGACATGTGCATATGCATTATGCTTGGATGGCCATAAAGTAAGAAAAGTGATGCTGTGTTGTCATGGAATATATATGTACATGCTTGGTGTGGCAGTTGCAGGCGTGCCTGTTCGCACTAGAACTGCAATTTTTGGAAGGACTTTTTCTTACCTTTTGCCAAAATTGTTCAGCATCAGCAGCAAGCATTATTATCAAAGCTAAAACTTTGAGAAAGGCATGGGCAATTGGCTTCGCCATTGCTTGTTGGTAGAAGATGTGAGGCTGTTATTATGCTGTGTGTCTCCAGAGCTTTTTATTTTAATGTGGTAGAGTTGGCTTTCGTGCATTGTGGTGATGAAGGGCCCTTCTTATCGTTGATTGGTGGTGAAGACGACTTATTGTAGTTGGTGAGGTAAGCTAGTGCTAACACACCCACAATATCTGTGCTTATGTAGACATCATAAATTCACACCACAGTAGGGAAACCCAGCTTTTCCTTTTTGAAATTAAGAGCGCCATTGGCTTGTCCAATATAACATTTATCATCGCAAAGCTTGGATATCAAAGTGGGTATTAGTGGTAGCATAAAAACAATTAAAAGCAGGAAGCTGTCTTCTATTTCTTAGTTTTTCTCTTTTAAATTAATAACATTGTAATTGCAGATCTCTTAACCAGAACAGCAACGTATCTTTTGGGATATCTGGAATTTATTTCATAAGCATTGTCTGTGATGGCAATGTTTTCTTTATTAGCTGGTTTTAAGTTTGTTTCTGTGTGGTTGCATGTACAAACGCACTGAGATTCGTAAAAACATTTGTTTGTAACAACATTGTAACAACTTTGTACTGTAAATAGGATTTCAGAAAGTGACTATATGCTTAGGCCAAGTGCACTTACTTGTCCTTCAGCTTTATAAATATTACTCCCTACAAATTGGCGTTGAGTTCATTGGTCTTAGAAGGGGGTCTTAAGGAGATGGTTTAGTACGATTCATACCTTTCAACACTTAAGGGACAGCAATCGTTGTATTATCCGCATTAATGTACCGCACCGTCCTCTTTGAACGGACAAGAGAGCCGCATAAACCCGTACATTGAACGAGATAGGGGCAGTTATCAGCTACCCCGTGGGAAGGGGACTCTGCAGACACAGGGCTGGGGTTTGAGTTTGCACCATACCCTGGGATGACTCACTTTTCCACTGGGGCCATATTGGAGAGCAGGACTGAAGTTTGGCCCAAGTTACTACCCTTTTTTCACAATCCCATAAGGTTACACCCCAGATGCACAAAATAAAGGTACGTGCAACATTGGCGTTCTTAATCCATAAGAAATCTAGGCTGCAGTCCTGTATGGATTGGCGAGGTCTGACGAGATCTCGAACGCTATTTCCAGAGCTCCGATCAGGCACGAATCGAACCATCTTAATGCCATTCAAGGAAGCATAATTGTATTTTGGGTCTTTCTGAAGTCTGTGGCTGTGCCAGGGAGCAAAGGGTTTCGTCGTCTTCTGCACATGCTGTAAAAATAGCCCTTCCTCTGCCTGCCTTGCGAAGCAGTTTTCTGGCTGAGAGCAGTGTTCCTCCTCCTGTGCTCTTTTGGCCAGCACTGTGCGCTGGGGGGTTGTCTCTTTGACCCTTAGCATTTAGTACGACCCTGCTCTGCACATGTCCTGCTTTTCAGGGAGGGTTGTCTGAACACAGAGGGAGGCGATTTTTTATTTGGTCCAGGGCAGAACTGGTGAGCAGCCCTTAGCAGAAAGAAATGACGTTAATACAAACGATCCTGCGTGTACATTTTGCATTGAATTACCTTTCGCGTCTGACTGTGTTTCCATATAGGTAAGCCATTCTGTGCCCCTCTGGTGATGCAACATTGTAGCCCCACGTCTATGTTTGTGGAATGTGAAAGGTTTTGATATCCAAAATCCTGTCATTTTACCAAATAAAATAAAGAGGTGCCTTGTTTTTCCAGAGTTCTGGTACAGTCCTGAGGGCAATAGAGGGGTGACTCGCCCTGCCCCATGCAAGGTATGAAGAAACACAATCATACTCCCAGGGCTGCCACAAACACATATTTAGCATGTGTAAGTTAGCGCCTTGCAGTTGATAACCATGTAAAAAGCCTTCATTGAATAGTGAATGATCTGTGATATCCAGTGGATGGATCACCTGCCCCCAGTCTGACATTGCATTTACATACCCAGTACAAGTGCTAAGGTCCCTCAGGGACAGAGATGTCCCTAGGGAATGCAAGATGATAGAGTCACTGGAGCAAAATTCAGTGGCTACCTGTTGTGTGTTGTACCTCAAGTAACTGTGCTCTGTTTATGCAGTCTGCCATGTCTCGTATGTGTGGTGGGCCTGGAATCTGAATTGAGTGCTCTAATGCCCTCTATGCCCTCCACTATAACAGATCCCAGTGCGTGGTCTAGTTCGTGGGCTGTGGAGCGTACTCTTGTTGTCCGTATACAAGGAGGGTTGGTAGGTTCAGGTAATCCTGGTCCTAGTTCTTTGCACCCATCACATTTTGTGGTCATCTCTTTCCCTGTTAGTAGCCAGACACATTTCTTGTGTTTATTAATGGCTGTTTTGATTATAGCTGCATGAGTATATGACTGTGCTCTTAAACATTCTCCTCAAATATATCTCTGTACAATTCCATCCTCATGCGCCTCGGTACTGAAATGCGTGATGCCAAGCTCTTTCTCTAGCCATGTTTCCCACCCTCTTGGTGTGCCCCTCATCTCTGTCTCCCTCTTGCACCAATCTCTCGCACTGCTGCGCTAGGGTTCCTATTTGTGTTTTGCTCGTCTCCATTGTGATCCCTTACCTCTTGCATTGTCTTCTCCTTTCATCTATTTCTCCCGATCTACCGCTCTGATAAAATCAACCTTATTTACCTCCTTCATCTTTCTTTCCCTCCTTGAATTCTCCACTCGATCTTCATCGTCCTTATCTCCTGCTCTGTCTCCCACTAATCTCACATGTTTCTAATTCCACCTTCTTCACAGTCTGTGTCCCTCTTAATAGCCTTCCTCAGTGTCCTCCTAAGGTAATTTTGGGCCCCAGGAAATTCAAACTTTTCGGTCCCCTTCTGGGAACTACTTATAAAGTTTATTACACCTTTTCAGGCAATTAAAGCCCACATGATGCCCAACAATAGTGAATTAACTTTTCAGAATTGGGGTCCCCAAAACAGCTGATATACGTCATGCCCGGTGTCCTGAAAATTGTTAGGGTGACACTAGGTACAGGGAGACATTTAGAGGTAGGCAATGAGCGGAAAAGTGGTTGAGGGAAAGAAACACACAAAGGTGTCCCAAGTCGCCCCTTGGAAGGTGGGGGGGGGGCAGCAGTTTATCACTTTGCCCATGCCTTAAAATATATCTGGTCTTCATTCTTTCCCTCTTGATTCCCATCTTTCCCTGAATTTCTCTCGCTCTCCCTCTGCCCCCACCCCTACCAACCATGCACATTCTCTCTCATCTTCACTTGCCCACATAACTTGCTCACTTTACCTCTAATGTAGCAATACAGATGTACTTTCTTCCTAGCAGTCTTCCTTTGAGTCTATTTTTTCTCTTCTAGCAAGAAGGCTCACGCAAAATTGTGGGTTTGTTATTTGCACTACAAAAGCATTCTTTAAGATCCCTATGTTTGAACTCTCCAAAAAACATGCTGTGCCAAAACGGTAGTGTTTTGATGGAGAGTGTGTGTGTACATGCATGTATGTATGTGTGTATGTATGTATGTATGTGTGTGTGTGTGTATGTATATATATATATATATATATATTTATATATGCGTGCATGTATTCAAACCGCAAAAGCTTAAAAAAGTCCTAAGACTTCTTCTGCAGGGACCACTTTGAAGTAAATGTAAATTTTACCTTGGGGGTTCTCCAATACTTCAGCACTTGCTCTCGGGTTTGTGCTCTGTAATGAACAAGTCTGTGGAGACTGAATGCAGGAGTCGTTTCACTATCCAAAGAAAAAGAGATGTCGTGTTTTTACTGGTGGGGGAGTGGATGCGGGCAATGTTCTTGTCAGGGAGTGTGGTCAGTGGTGGGTGCAGTGTCGAAATTGTCCCAAGTTTCCAGTAGCTTCCATTTTTGGAGCACAAACACTTGGCACATTTTCAACTCAGGAGGGGCAGCGAACCAATTCAGTCACAATGCCCACAGGGTGGGAGTGTGTGTGTATATAAATGTATATATGTATATGTGTATATATTTATATGTATATATATATATATATGTGTGTGTGTGTGTGTATGTATGTATATATATATATATATGTGTGTGTGTGTATAAAACATGTACATTCAAATATTTTAGACAAGTATTTTTCATTGATTGATGTGAATTGTCACAAGCGGTGTCGTGCTTACTGAATACATTCTAAATCTGTTTGAAAAGGGCAACAGTGACAGTCCAGAAATGAAGATGAGATAAAATTATTTGATGTGAAAAGATTTCAGATTTGATGCAAGGACACTGATATCAATAAACGGTTCCGGACCTGTACAATCCGGGCCAACCTCGATGTTCATCAGGGTTGGACTGGGCCAAAAACTAGGCCAGGGCACCAAGATAAGTGGGCCCCATTAGTGAGTCAGATAGCTAAGAAAGTGGTCCACGTACCCAATGATTCCAGTTTTGAACTTGTAAAGACAAGTCCTAGGAATATTTTGCAGGTGTGGGCGAAGGCATGCATTTGCTACAGTCATATCAGGGAAATAATCAGTAAAAACCGGTCCACCTGACCATAAAACTGGCGCACAAACCGCCAAAATCCGTCTCACCCACTGGCCCATTGGGCAGCGCCTGATTGCTCTGTATGGCCTGTCCGACCGGTGTGTATTCACATCCAACCAAGAGCGGCCTTCTTTAATTTAAACTCTGACGTGTTGAGAACTTTTGGAGGCCTTGGAAGTGCAGCCTTGAACATGAATATCTTATGGGGGCGTAAATTAACCATGTGACGCGGAACGGACTTAGGTGTGCTAGTATATATTTCCCCATCGTAAATGTTCCCTCGGCCTCATTGTATTGTTGACATCTTTGCCCACAATATCTCTCGTCACTTCCGCATGGCGCGCCCATGTGCCCGTACGCACGTGCACGCAGCGGCGCAGGGTTCCGGCGCGGCCTATCAGCTGTACCTCGTCGGCAGACACCTGACGGGTGTTTTTTTACGTGGATGGCAGCGCTCCCGCTTTTCAACAGAGCTTCCTTTCACAGCGCCATATGCCAGGCATTCCATCCACGTCACACAAGGCCCGAGCTGTCTGAAGCATTCCCCGAGACCAGGAAGTGAGTGCACACGCTTATTACAGTTAATGCACCGTGCAAGATACCAATGAACAGACGTGAGCGTGCTCGTGGGAGTGCCCCTGCAGCTGCACGTATGAGCGGTGTCTGCGAGGGCATATTAATACAAGATATAGAACGTGGGCTTTACCGTTTATTGCTCGTGTTCATTCTGGTACACACACATTATTGTGGTCCTGTTTTTTAATCTATTGAAAGTAGCCCGTGCTTGCATGTTTGTTTCTATGCAAGTGTGTTTTGCAAGCTGTGCAAGAAAAAAAAATGTTGCAATTTGTGCCATATTGCAGAATTGTTAAGCACTTTGTATCCCAGCCTTTCTGTCACTCCCAGGTGCAAAACTAATAACCGTGTAATTGGTTACATAGAAGCTGTTCAACGTTCAGTGACCACTTTTGGGGAAAATGTGTAATATATGCCACCTGGACAGCTGTGGTGTAGGTCCCATAGGCGCTGGGGAAAGGGTGCAGGTGACAACGGGCGATAGTAAAAGGGCGGTGGGAAGCCGACAGTGAAAGGGAAACAGGGACAGGGGAGTAATTGTTGCATTTTTTTTAAAGCTATACAAAGACGCTTGCTCCTTCCCCGCGGGCCCAGTCTCGCCTGCGACATGGCCGGTTAACATAGAAAACTGACATGCTGAGAACTGGGGCAGACACAAAAAATAGTGTCAGGCCCGGGCAGTGCGGTTGGACTGGACAATGCCCCGATTGTTTCCTTCTCTTGCAGGGCCCGCAGGGCACCGGGAGAGGTTAACCGTTTGGAGGCCGCACTGGGCCTCGTGGGCATTGTCATTCCGAAGTAGGCTGCAAGTACGAGGAAGAAGCGCCCTAACCTGAAAGGAGCGCATCTCAGCGCTGTAGAAAGTGTCCGGGGCCCGGTCGAAGACTCTTTGTTGGGTGGCACTTTCCCCTCATATTTCAGTGGCTGGACAGGAGCTTGGGGTGTATGAGGGGCTTCGAGCTGGAGGCACCGTATCATACTGAAAGTGAACTTTAGTGTCCCATCTGTCATCTCATTTTCTGTATAATTGGTCTTGGGCTGCCACCTGCTGCTCCACAGGGAGAGACACACACACACACACCCTCTCTTCTCTGTCTCTTGCCCCCGCCCCCCCATCCCCTAGAGCACACACACCAGACTCCCCCTTTTAGATTGGGGGCCCCAGACTGGGATGGCTGTGCTTTGCTGGCTCCCCTTAAGACTAGCCTCTCGTTGCTGTTAGTAATTCTAAATGTTTAGTTGCAGGCTCTCAGTGTACTGTAAGACCAGAATGACATGTATAGACTTAAACATCTCCGCCTGTAGAAGGGTCTCTCATCTCTCCCTTCTCCTCCTCCGTAAAGCCAGCTCTCCTCTGTCGCCCCACCTTCACCACTTCTATCTCTGGTATCTCAGACTTCTTTCTGCTCTTACCTTTTTTCCTCCAGTGTCTAAGCGGCCCCTTCACTCCTTCCCAGTGTCCAGTTGGAAGTGCCCACTCCGGAACCTCCCGTACTACAATACCTGCTCAGAAACTTTTCTCCCTTTTGAGCTGCAAGCAACCTCACTCCATGAGTGAAGGAGTCAACGGGTTTCAACGCTGCTTTTGTAATGACCGGCACCTCAGCCAAGAAAGTACTTAACCAGAAGTTTGTTGGCTGGAGTGCATGTGTTCGGGCAGCGGCATGTTAGTCTGTTGTATGATACACTTTGCTGGTTAGCCTCATATTCACCTAGTAACTCATCATATTTAATGTATATTGCAGAAGGTGCTATGAATCCCCTGAGCTTATATTACGTTGGACTTTGACTCAAGGTGCAGCTGATGTTGTAGCAGAACGTTGCTCTTGTTATGCATGGTAGTGACTGATGCCTGGCTCGACCAATTGTATTGGCCGATTCAGGTAACTGGATCCTTCCATCTACTTGAGTTGTTAACTACCACTATGTGAATGGCAGCAGGAGACGGGCTATTTGAAATAAATCCGCCATATAACTTCCAAACTCCAAATATTGTGTTTGAGTTACAATATTAAATTGGTCCATCATTATCTCCTGCACTGCTGGTATTCCAACACACACAGCTCCTACTAGCCAAGCAGTTCACAACTCAACAGTATGCTCTAGATATGGAATTTGATGAAGAGAAGCAGTGGGTGGGCCACAGTTACTCTTCTACTAGCATTGATGACAGTGTTATGGTATGTCATTGTCATTCCTATGGTATGCAGTCTGCTGTTAGAATGGCCTTGCTTCACTGCCAGGTGTCCAGGTGCACCCCCCACACTTCCAAGATTTCGATTGTAAACCAGTTGGACCTTCTATTGGCTTGATGGCAGTGTCTAAGGGTGTATGATTCTGGTTTTGGAGAGATTTGACCTTTGTGTTTTACTGGTTGCCTGCGCACATCTTTGGTCGATCAGTTGCTCTCAGTTGCTCTCAGTGGTTGTTGGAGGAGGTCTATAAAGGTGGTGTTGTTGGCATTGTGAAATCATAACGTGTTGGATATTTGTTCTACAAGATGTTTTATTAATGCATGTGATGTGCGTGTTTTGAAGTTGCATTCTTGTGTTTATGATTTTATCTGCTGGTGTGTTTGAGATGCTACATGAATGGATGTGTTCTCTGTAATGAATTATGTTGTGCTGTATCTTAGTGACAAGTTTTTTCTGGTTGTGTGACGGAACAACGATTTCCTAATGCACGGATGCCTTAACAACGTGGTTTTAACAACTGCTGCGTCTTTACAGGGAAGAGGTGTGGCGCCGCGGCCAGGGCGACTGACGCTGGAATCTGGGGACCACGGTTCGATCCCCGGCTCTGGCGGCAGGTTAGCCCAGCACCATGTGACTCTGGGCAATAGCTCTCTTAATCTTCCCGACGGCCCCCAGCGCCTAGAGACCCTTACGGGTGATTGTGCGCTTTACAAATGTGGACTTTACTTTTACCACACATGCCTTTACAACAAACTTTGTTGAAAGGATATGCATGGTAAAGATCCCACCCAGCCCCCCGCCCAGATTCCTAAAACCCAGCCCCAAGCTCCCGCTCTGAGCCTTAAAACCAGCCTCGGCCCCATAAAACTACTCTGGCCCCAGCCCTACTTGCCAAGCTGCATCACGGACATTCCTGTACTGATCCTTCTTGTTCCTCTCGCCGCCCATCCCCTCTGGTTCTAGAGCGCTGACTGCCTTATCCACGCATATACATGGATAAGGCAAGCATTGTTCTGCTGGCGTTGAAATGGCACGCGTGGTTAAGCCAGCATTGTAAATGCTGGTTCCCGTTTTTTGGGGAGCGCTGTATTTTCTGAATATGTGCCATATCTAAGCAGTGTGGGATGTATGCAATATTCTCTGTCGAATGTGTTATGTACAATGTTTAAGTCTGGCATAGCAAGGTGGCAGCTACTAGTGGGGACCCATGATTGCCCACTGTGACATAACTCTAATATGTTGGATGTATTTGATATGTTATGATATAATATGTTATGATATGTGCTAGATCTTGGTTGCAAGGGATGCTAGAAACTTTAAAATAGCCAGCCATGGGACATGTGCCCTGTGTTAGATGTTATGCTCTGTCTAGCCTGCAAGCATACTGTCATTTTGACGATTTTCCAATGGAAAGATAGCCTGTCAAAGTCAGGCTGACGAAACTTCATTTTGGGGAAATGTAAAATGATTAAATACTTTGTCCACGAAAATAGTATGTTTTCGAGGGATATGTACATGTCAGAAAGAGAAAAGTAAGAAGGTAAAATGGAGAGGGTTTGAAGGATGGGGAGAAAAGTAGAGGGAGGTAGGGGAATTAGAAAAGGGAAATTAAAACAATGGAGTAAAGCGGGACGGTACAAGACTTCTGGGCATGAAAGGAAGGGAAGGAGAGGTAAAAGAATATGAGGGAGGAAAGGGGATTATTGCCTTCTATCCATGCCAGCATAATTTCTGTATGTGTCCAAAGTACCGTCTATCTGGCCATGGAATATCGATGTATATTAATACACATCACTAAACTTCTTTGGTGATCTTCATGAGCTGTTCCCAACTTGGGTATAAATAATTAAGAGACGTCACAAGAATATCAACATTTATGACTTTACATTCCTAAATTGCCTCGGTGATTGATCTTCATGACCTGAATTACAACCCTGATGAAGTCCATTTTTTGGACGAAACGCGTTCGCTGGGCTTTATGCATCTGATTGGAAATTAAAATAAAGATTAATGGAAGAAAAGAGATTTCAAGACTCCCCGCACTTTAATTTCGTGTTAATTGCATGGATTTTATACTGTTTATAAATTATAAATGTATTATATTTGATTACATGCTCCTTTTCATCATTTCATTATTATAAGAGAAGTTTCCTCTCGCATAGTATGACTTCTATAGCAGTGGGGTTTCGAAAAGTGGAGCATTACGATTTCAATATTCATGGAAACTAATATACTGGTGCAGTAACTCAAGCCTACAATGCTGTTTTTCTAAATATAGGCATTTGATTATGGTTCGAAATTACTATCAAGGAGTTTTACTGACATGAGAATAATCCACCACACCTGAGGCTGAATAGTTGGTATAGGTCACGGCGAAACTAGGTTGCCAATGTAGATGCGATAGGACCCAGACACCCCTAGTCTGGCCCGTGCCGTAACACACCCCAAACGAGGCACCAACAAAACTCCCATGGATCATGAACTTGGTGGAACATTTTTATTATAGCCCTGCCAAAACATACTCGTGTTTAAAACACATTATTGTATGGAACATACTTAAGGTCAAATAATAGTAACACATCATGAAGAATTAGGCCCCCCTGATAAGAAAACACTACACAATAAATTGTTGTCCTTCTGGCCGCCGCCGCGATGCTCTGCTCCCAGAAAAGGCAGGAGGAAGGGGCACCTGTATACCCTCTGGCCATTGCGGTGGTGGAAGTGACGTGCATCCAGCGCGACTGCATCTCCCGTCGCCCAAGTAGTAATTGTCTGGCACGTCGCCGGGTTGAGGCAGTGCCCGGGCCACTGTGGTCCGGGTCCTAAGCGCCGCACCCCCTCTATGGGGGGGGGCTCTGTCCAAATACTCTGCAGCCATTTGTTAGTGTTTATGTCTACATTTAACAATAGTGAAAAGTCCATATATTAAAGAAGGATATCATTCCAGCACATTCTAATTCCCAGCAGTTAATACATCAGATGACTGAATTATTTTCCGTAGTTCACTTGAATGATCTGATTCCAGTCCTTTACCGATTTCAACTCAAGGCAATCTTACAAAGAATGTTTTGTTCTGCACGTAACATAAAAAGTACATGATGATTATGGGTCCCATAGTTTAATAATGCCCTCTCTGGGTTCTTCTAACATTCAGAACCACTCATAAATTTGCATTTAGAATTATAATGCACAAGGATGTATTTTTATTAAATATATACACACACTTACAATTTTTGTACACTCACTATGGTGTTCTTAGTACAGCTTATTATATTTACCTCTTTAAAATAAGGAATAATGGCAGATAAACTGTCCATTGAAGATTTACTTCACCATGCACTAAATGAACAACTGTTCAGATTGGTAATGGAAGGGCATGTGAAGCTTCAGATATAAAGCAGCATCTCCGAGCCAGGCATATCTTATAAACCATGATCGGGAGGGAGGGATGGGGGCTTGAGAGGAGTTGTTGCCAAGCCTTGATGCTGCGCAGGCTTCCGTTGTTATTTTTATTTTTTAATCTGTATAACACAATTAGATGGGCAGTACTTTATGCGAAGCCGCACTTCAAAAATGTACAACCTCAGTAGGGAACTAGATGCACAAGATGGCAGCCTATAGGTTTTTCCTTTTTTGTGATGATCCATTTTGCTTCCACTTGCCTCATACTGGTTTCTGAAGACTGCAGGATGCTAGGGAGAGCTGGGATCCAGGCTGCTGGCTTAAGGTGGTAGGGGAAATCATGTTCTGGGTGGAGGGAGGGCCTGTCTGCTGTCACAATCCCTCTTCCATTAGGTGGAGATGAAAGGAGTGCGCATCGAGTTTTTCATTCCCCCGATGCCACGGACAAATTATTGATTTCTTTGCAATCTTTACGTTTGCAGTCTTTCCATCCCGGGGGTGGGCTGCGTCCCAGAGTTTTTTTTTGTAAGTCTGTACTTATAACGTGAACCTCCACCCCCTCCCCAGACTAAGCACGCGTTCATCTCTGATTTAGATGGGCAGTTTTTTGTATTACATTTAATGCTATCATTAAACAGGTTTGTAATCCTTCTCAATTTTGTCAAATGAGGAGACCGAGTCACAAAAAGAAACTGATTTGTTAAACATCACAGTCGATAAAACAACAAACAGACATCCCCTGTGGATTCTAAGTTGAGTTGCAAAGGAGATATCTTGGGACTTGTACGCATCCATTTTGATGAAACTTTTAATACTGTAGTTTGAGGTGTTTCTAATTGCTCCCAGATTTTGGAGGCTGGGACAAAACTGGCATAAATACACAATGCAATTTGCACAGGGTTACACGTTTAGAATTTATGAGATAGTCAGGACCAGAACTGTTATCTCCTAGTTCCAGAGTGGACAACTTCATCACTAGGCCGCAACTCCTTACTCATGACCCTCTGAAATACTGGAAGAAGTGACGTGGAAAATGTAATGTATTTAAAAATGAGATTCCATATTTTACATATGAAATCGGATTCAATGCTTCTTAACAGGAGATGTGAGGACATTTCACCACTCAGTTCCTACCCAAACGTATTTAGCATTGTGCTCATTTGGGAGTGTACTCGCATAGGGGCGGGATCGTGTGACAAACTTCAGATTGTTACTCGATGTGACCTGCCGCTTCTGTTCTCTGGCACTAAATAATCCTTTGTATAAGTCCCTCATTAGATTACACATTACAGGTCGGGCTGGAACCTAACTTCACACGTAACAAAATAATAATGTCTTTTTAAGGGGCTAGCTATAGGGATTAGATTTCTCTTTTCAGCTCTTGCTTGCCCCTGGCTGCACTACGGAATCAGTGTCATTCTTTTGTCTCTCGGGGTGAATTTATTATTTGTGAGTGGCTAAAACTTCACAATATAAACCACAATTAAACAAAGTAAAAACACGTGGTTATAAATGTGGGAATAGTGGTTCGCCATATTTTTCTGCATCTCGGGAATTGTTTCCCTCCATTTACTATTACATTTAAAAAAAAAAAAAAAAAAGGAAATACACCAAACACATTAGGCACAAGAAGAATGGATGCCCCTTTTGTCACTTCCTGCCATTGTTTCTTTTACATCTTTCTCCTGTGCTCTTACAGTGATCCTGATTAGCTGAAAGGTTTCAACACAAAATCTGGTTCTACCCCCGCTGATCCATTTGCTGATGTTTGTTAGGCGGCCCTGAGGGCGCTGCTTTCAAAACATTGGTTATTTTAGCAATTCTTTCAAGTGAATTCTCGGTGCCAGTGGGAGCAGGTGATGGAATTTGATGAGACTTCTCTTTTGTTTATCCTTGGTTACTGCTAAGCAGACTTCAGTTGCGGACATCTGGATTCCAATTCTGTTGAACAGACAGTAAAGCTAATATTGGTTGTAATTGTCAGGCTTTTACCCTGTCCGTGAGCACAGAGTGCAGGTTCATTGTGTTTTCAAGGCTTAAGACTGCACTTGGTGCTGCTCCAGAAAGTGCTGGTGTGATATATTATTTCCAACCTGACAACAATTGATATGCTGACTTACACCCTGGACCTTAGAACTAAAGGTATAAACGTTTCTTAAAGACAGACATTTTCAAGTACACAGGGATTTAAAATAAAAGAATGACATTTTATGCTTCCACCCCCTCGCTGTGCATTTACACCTCTCTCTAGTTCCCTACCCCTGTGTGACTGAAAGAAATCATTTTATTTATTTTTTGTTTGGTCTGTGAAGTCATGCAGCATAGAAAATCCTAAAATTCCCTTTCTAACAAGTACTGAAAGTAACAATACCTACTATTAGTGCTGTTCAGATAAAGGATGGTTGAATCAACAGTAACGGGGAGCAGACAAGGGTGCCACTTCAACCTTTAATGGTAGACAACAAGAAACATAGGTGTTTCTGGTTCCTATGCATGTCTGAGCCCCTGGAGCATTAGAGGGTGGGCAAGGTGTTGTGCTTTCAAGCATTGTTAAATCATGGTTCAAGGTTCTTCTCCATATCCTGACTGAAGGAACCAAGAAGAGAACATTGGACGGAAAAGTAGTGACCTCCTGTGCACCAGATAACTAACACATTGAATTAGTGTGTTTGTACCTGTGATGGACACTCCTTAGCTTCCAATTAAGGCCTTAGAGAGACTGTACCAAGTCATTCCAAAGCCTCTCCAAATGCAGGAGCGTCACTGAGCCATGGATGCCTGTCCAAGCATTGCTGAGAAGTCTTTTTATGATGTATGGGGATTTCTTGACCATCCACTGTTTTTTTCAGTAGTTGAGCTGGTTATTATCAAACCTCTAACTCCAACCCCAGTGACGTGGGTATGGGAGTCCTGTGGAAGTATCGATCAAGTCCAGGTAACATACAATTTGAATCAGTGGTAATCAAATTTTGGGGTCAAAGCATTAGGCTTGCAATCACCGCACATGTCTTTTCCTAGAAGAAGGAGGCAACATGGCTACTCATCTCACACTTGTTAACTCCGTAGATTTTTCTTGTCAAAGCTACCATTATAGCCCGCTGCCGAGGGCTATACTGGTTTTTAAAGGGCTCAAGCCCGAGACTCCTGGGCTTATACCAGCATTGCATGTTCTCACACAGAACTGAACTACAAAAGGAAACCAGCTTTTGATGACTTCTCACTCTCTCTTCCTTCACATCCCATGTGTGCCAGCCTTGAATACGATAGTGGTAGAATTTACCCTGCATCTCTGGCCGTTGGTGCCAAACATTTAACTATCTTTAGAGGTGTTCATTTTTCCTTCTAATGGTTCTGATTTGGAATTGGAGAAGGGAATGGAAAGATGTTTGCTGAGCGCAAAAATACAGCCAGTAGATGTGTCATTTGGAGCTGAAGTGAATGAATGAATGATAGCATTTATAAAGCGCGGACTTTCACTCCAATGGAGCATCTTGGCGCTAGGGTTGGTGTCGGAACCACACTTCCCTGCAGCTGGAGCATGATGTTACCTCTGTAACAATCACAAGGCAGCACAGGAACAGCTTTAAAGATATAGAACTCTGTTGGTGAGGTTATAAGTGTTTCACCTTTTTTTATGCCTCCTCACTCACAGAGTGAACTTAGGCAGTGAAGGAGGGTCCCATCGTAGAAAGTCCAGTAACAAATTCTCCCAAATCTTTGTAGTAAAGCCGCAAACGGGAAGACCAGCAAATTACTGTGAACTGTTTAAGGTACAGACAGCATTTAGTAGCAGAGGAATGCACTGCTTTAGGCCAATCGCTGGCACCTGTGACATCTCCTTTAACCCCATCATGAGACAACTAGAAAGGAACTCGTATTCATTTTGATCTCAACTAGATGATGTCTTTTTATTACATATATGGCTCATCCACGACAAAATAAACCTGAAACCATGTCTTCCATTCCCGTGCAGACAATAGGTGTTTCCAAATCAAAGGTACAATGGGGACCAGATTTGTTTCTATTTTCCCTTTTTTCGTAGATTCAACAAACTGCAGGTTAATTTACCAGAGTCAAAAGACAGGCCCATTCCATTCATGCGCCCTGAAGAATTGCATTTTTGTTTGACTGCTGAGAGAATTCGCTTACCAGCAGTGAATAGTCTTTGTGCGGCAGTTGTGGAGCCATTGAATAGGCACATGCTACCAACAGCTCTCATCGCGTACAATCAGTTCAAGGTTCCTTCGACTCTTTAGGCCGCACATTCACGCACATTCACACATTATATTAATAACTGACAGGCAGATGAATGGAAACCAGTTTATTCAAAGCCATTAGCTATAGAAATTGGCATTCTTGGTTTCCGTCTTCAAGCCCACGTTATATCACACTAATATTAAGGTTAATGTGGAAAGCTGATTCCCGCAACAATGCGGGAGAGAGCGGTGCAATACTGAACAACGCTATCTCTTTTTAAGGTGGCCATCCTACCGTTACATACATTTATTGCCTTCATTGTCTGCAACTCTCCACTTCACTGTGGTGTGTGGAGGAATACTGGGATTACAACAAGGTTGCAACCGCTGTCAAACGGGTCGAAGAGACATCAGGGGCCTTGTTGGACTGCCATTCCTGCATAGGTTAACTAATGGGGTGTCAGATTTGTCACATGACTATAACCCCAATTAGACTCAGTGCCACAGAACCTTTCGTATCCTTCTTTCACCCCTTTCTTTCCTGTTTCTTTCTTTCTATCATCCTTTGCCTAATTTCGCAGCAAGTCAATGTAGAGGGGATTAGCTAAACATATATCTTAAGTACCTGTAAAATCATTGCATACATACTACGTTTAGCTAACCCCGTAACAGAAATGCTATTGTTTCTGTTTATAAAAAGACTAATATATTACTTTGAAATAAAAATAAAAAAAGCTAAACGACGCCTTCACTGACCAGCAATTTTGGTTTGGGACTCCATGCCTAAAGCTCTAGCCGAGAAGACTATACTAGGACTAAAAGCTTGAGAGGCTATTTCAATAGTGCACCTTTACTTTCTGATGGTGCCATATTGGTTTTTGTTAACCTTTAGCTCTGAGGAAAGAGTAAAGACCTTTGTTGTAGCTTGTATCAGACATCGCAATTGAGGCGTCCATTATTTTTACAGGTGGTACATCATTTTGAGGTGCGCAATAGGTCATTGCAGGTTTGCACAAATTACAGGTATACAACTTGGGTCAAAGAGGAGTGCATCCATGTCAGATTGCATAAACACTGAGCATGCAGATAAGTTCCATTTAGATTCATTATTTGTAAACAAAACCAGGTACAGTCGGCCAGCCTGGTCTTTCTTATATTACTCATGCTCTGTGTTGTTATACCCCTCACTTTACTCGAAACAATATTGTTGGTGTTGATTTCAAGAAGTACTTTTATGTCGTATTATAAGTACAAATACAATAAATTCCTTCGGCACTCTATTAAAGAAATGTAAAACCACTGCTAGTCGGGAAACTGCCTTTAGATTGCATGCTTTACATAGCATGTCGTTGAAATGACTTGCGATGTAATGGTTTGCGTTGTGACGACCACGTTGCAATGGCATCCGATGTAAAGCATGCGTAGTAAAGGTATATATTCCTGCTAGTCACCGAGCAAAGTCTTTGTTTTACTGCATCTCAAAAATTCCAGCATCTCATCCTGGTTAAAAAAACAAACAAACAATATTTGAACTAGACAGACAGTTGTAAGCTTCAAAATGGCAGCTGTGTCTATCAACCCATGCTTTCCTTTACATCGAAGGAGACATGAGGACAGGGGGTTAGTAAGTAGTGCATGTTGGCAGCAGCCTCTTGTCACAGTATTAAAGGGGCCACGGGGGGAATGATGTCCCAGTAAGTACCAAAACCCAAGGAAACCTCTTCAAACAAAGTAGCAATCTAGAATGCCTATTGTTGGTGATCGTTAGCGATGTAGGACTTGAGAACTTTTTTCCTATGCGGACATCTACACAGGTATAGAGTGAACACTAAAGTAAGGAAATATTTCAGAATAAGGAAAAAACAGGATGATTCCAGAAAGAAGTTGTTTTTGGATGCAGTTACAATTCCATGCTCGCTACCATTTAAATGTGGACTGCGAGTAACTTCTGGTAGCCCACTTTTTTCCTTCTCACTGAACATCTCCTATCAGTTTGAATCTATCCCTTGCTTGAGGAGTCAATGTTGCGCAACACTCACTTGCATTATTACTTTTGTTCCAGATTTCTATCCACACAGTTTGGGGTGTCATAGAAATTGAGAAGCTGGTGCAGAAAAGGCCATAGAATCTCCTCTTGCACTGTTTCCTAAAAATTGATGATAAATGATTTCTGTGTCAAGACCAATTTTTTTTTATTTTAATGAATGAGTGATGTTGTTTTGTTTTTATATGTTTAACGTTAATTATAGTTTGTACTTGGAATTAACACCAGTATCGTAATGGAGTAACAATTCAGCAAAAATATATTATTTCCGAGAAATCTATTTGTCTCTGTAGGTTTTTCCTTTTGGGAATATTGTGCAGATGAAGGATATATTCTTAGTTTCCAATGGGTTGATCCCCTTATGTTTCCGCATAACATGGCTGCTCACTCCAGATGTTGGCGGGGCTTGCGTCACCGAGTTCTGTACCCAAGAACTGTTACTCCTGTAGAAAATCTTTTAAGTACACCAGCTTCTTTAGTTAGAGTCTTTCGTTTGGACAGTTAAAATATTTGTAACTAACTTAATGTCAGGAGTGTTTGTGCATGGGCACAGGGTACAGCGCATTCCTCAAGATCCGCGTAACTGACTCCCAGGTGTTGTCCGGTGCTGGCAAGCAGGTTCACTTCAAGGTTAGCTTGTCCTGGATTTCTCGGTACGCGTTCTGCAAGGGTTATCCTTATTGTGAGACACTACAGACAAATGGTCTCGCTAACCTGCTCCTCTGACTCTGTTGGAATTGTTTTTGTTTCGCATCTTATATACTTTTTGCAATGTCTTATGTAGGATGCTTCTCCCGTGCACAGAAATGTACATTTTATTTTGCTGACAGTAAGCAGACAACATGCATATTCTGCTGACCATTTGCAGATTTCAAACAAATGTACATCTTTCTGTGCATAGGTTTGCTGTTTTATTGGTACATAATTATTTTAATTGAACAAAAACCTCCAAAAATGTTAAGTTAATTTGGATACTGGCTAGATTCTGTCCTTTCTTCCTTTCATGGGCAATCAAATAAGTACTTTAAAAGATTCGTAATAATAACTCTTATTATTTGAGTACCTAAATACAATTTGATATGCGACGTGCACTATAAAAATGTTTTTTTATTTTTATGGTGTACTTTGGCACTGCTACAGATGAACCTCTAATGTGACTTTGCAGATGAAAATAGGCCCCGATTTTATCAGATACGTGTTGGTGCCTTCTCTGGTTCCCGTTTTACTCCAATGGTTGCTCATGTGACATGGGTTTTTTGTCTTTTGAAAAGCGTGAACGCACCAGGGTGTGCTGTGCGCCTTAACGCACCGCTTGGGTTCTGGGGGCATTTGGCTCCCGGCCTCATGTCACTCAGCATTTCCTGCCTGTGCCAGGCTAAAAAAAAATCGTGGCATGTGTACGCCCAAGTGGCAGGCAGAGTCCTCGGGAAGGTGTGAGTTATATGCTGCGAGCTTACTCTTTACATACCTCAAGAAGCTGAGAAGGCACTTCCTTAAGAGCAGACGTCCTTGACGTACCCAACACGTTTCGTTTACTCCTTCCCTTCGTCTGGGGCACGGTGTTCCTCTTCACCAGCAGTGTGTACTCAGATAATACTTTGCACTCACTTATGCATACATGGCTTGTTGGGTGGAATTCAGATTGCAGCCGCAAACGTCAGCTACTTACCCGAGTCATCCAGTTATATTCCTTTTCCTAAAATATATTCATACTTAGTGCTCAGCATTTGCTCCGTACTTGTGTACTAGCCAAGCTCGTCATGTAGTCCGAATACTGTTCCCAAGCTTGTTCTATAGTCGCCTAAAGTAGTCAGATGTTGGAAGAGAGGACAGCAGGGATTCGCCATGCATGGTTCAGTCAAGGACGGGCTAGTTTTGCACCACCCCTACCGCATCCTTCCGGTCTCTTCCTCGCTTCCATTTTTGACGCTTCCTCACTGCTCCCTGGAAAAAATGTTCCCCAAACAGTAACTGGAGGAACTGTGAAGCATGGGCACCAGTGAAGGGGAGAGGGTCTGCCCGAGGGGCGGCAGTAACTGGGTGAGGTGTGACAGAACGAAATGTGAGGAGAAGGACACGCGAGGAACTAAAGCCTGGAATACTTTGCCGCTCCAGTTGAGATTGGCACAATCAGAACTTCTGTTCTGGAAACTGCTAAAAACATGGATTTTCACTGCACCTGACAACATGGTACTCTCTCTCTCATCTGATATTCTCTTTTAATTCGACCCCCCCTCCCATCCCCCACCCGCTGCTTTATTCCACAGACCTCTTGAACCCTTTCTGCTAGCCCCAAGATGCTCCTTGGAGTGAATGTTGCGCTTTATAAATATACACTCATTCATTCATTCATTCAACTCGGGAAGTGTGAGCTGGGGAGATGGCAGGATAGAAGATGGGAGAGAAAAGGTGGGAAGTGGAGCTTCTTCCGGCTCTTTAAAAATGTAGATTGTTCCAGAAGCCATACATCCAGCTATTTGCTTTCTCCTTGCTCTTACATCTGCACTTGTCTGGTAGGAGCAAAGTTTGTGATTTCCGCTGCTGGTGGGTACACGGGGTACCTAATGCTAGTTGCATTGGGTACCACTCTCCATGTGCACGCCATGGAGCACTGTCTGGAATGCTGTGCACTGTTGTCAAGTTCTTTGTAGTTTTGATGTATCAATCCCCAGTGGGCCTGATTCACAATGCTTTTGTCGTGGATTTAATTTAGATTGAGGGGTGAGTCGCACCAGTTCATGGCTCCCAGTGTGGCCTTGTGGGAATTTTAAAGGAAAGCTTAGTTTCGCAGATTCAGTGCACCTTGAAGGCACGAGATTGGTGCCAGATGTACGCAGGTTTTTTTTTTTACATCTCATAATGGTGCATTTGGAGTTATAAAAGGTGCTGAAACACCCGAAGGCACATTGGCATGCAGTGTGTGTCCACTCTCAGAACACTAGGTGCACAGTCATTAAGTCGTTTACACTATTGCTGGGTCAGCACATGCTGTATGCACCAATTGAGAACTTGTTGTGCAGAGTACAGAGTGATTTTGAAATTTCCAAGCTCGAGGGCTCTTTATTTTCACTTGACTATCCTGGGGTGTAAAGCAGGTGGTTGCAGCAGTTTCACTGTGTTAGCACATGGCAGTGTACATTATCCTGCCTCGTAGTGCACAGTGAAAGTGGCAGTTGGAAGTTTTTGTTGGTGAGATAGCATAAAATATTCCCTGTATGCTTGAAGCTAAGGTCCCAAATTCTTAAAAAGCTTACATCTGGAAGAGGCAAACGTCTGATGACCAGCTCTACATTCGACAACCAAACCTCGAAGTGTGCAAAGCCCTCCATCTTCCACAATGCACCCGCTTGTTGCTACTTCACTATCCTGCACCAGGCAATGTAATCTGTCCCAGAACTGTCCCCATTTTCTCCTTATATTACTGGAGATGCTGCCATCAGACCTGGATGCAATCTTCGAGGTGCCTTACTATGGCCTGTGCTGCTGTGTTGATCAGTGACTTGGCGCAGTGTAGTCTTCTGATTCTAGGCAGCTTGCTTGAACCCCTTGCTGTGCCTTGCTATTGAGACCCGCTGGTCCAGGCAGTAACCCTAAATCTTCATACCCGAGCCGGCCCATTAGCCAAGGCACTCTCATAGCACACAGCTAAACCTCCCTCAGGAGACGGGAAGATGTGACTTGTGGAGATCACCCGCCCTGCACACAATTCTGTCAAGGGGTCACGAGGATACATCTAAAATACTGGTGCAAGGCATGGTGTCCTTAATACAAACCCACCCAGGAGTCAGTGTCTCAGCCTTGTTCATACACTTTCTGCTAACTGATTATACGTCAAGCTACATGCCTGTGGTTTGCCCCCTTGTGGTGGGTGAAAAATATAGTTTGCTTTTCCTACACAAAAGCTTCTTCCATGCTTTACAATGGTGCATTCAGAAAGTATTTGAGCAAGTACACGTCACACTACGTTGAAGTGCATCGGTAGCAAATCCACAGGTTTGCAATATTGGAAACAAAAATATTCATGCTGTTCTTGAACTCAGATTTGAGAGTCTGCATGTGAACTGTGAATATTTATACTTCACATATTATAGAGAACGCACACACGGTCTGCAGCGTAATTGCTGAATACGTTTTTGTTTGTATGGTAAAAGTTTGAGTAATTGTTTGCTACGCTGATAAATTCGTTTCTACATACATAAATATGTGTACACACCTACATAAATACTTATATTTATTGGAAGTTGGGAAATCCTCCAAGTCTTAATTTTCAATCTTTGAGGTAGTACGACATACAGTGAGGAATGGAGGTGGCAGGAAGACGCCCAGGACTGAATTAAGGAGCCATACAGAGGGGTACATGGCAAGCACAGCCTTCCTGCACTGAGGGAGGAGAACCTCTCAGGGATACGAAGAATGCTGCCTCCCACCACTGAGGGAAGGGACGTGGGGTATGCATTCCCTCACAGCAGTGACGAGCCAATCACTGCAGTGTGGCTTGGTAGAGATGAAGCCCCCAGAGCTGAAGGCAGAGGTCTACAGCAGACACATGACCATCACTAGGTGTAAAATTCCTACAGAGATACCTGGGGGAGATTCTACTATCCTCTGTGAATTTGCAGAGATACCTGGCTGTCCTGGAAGGGCCATGTTAGAAAAGTACTTGGTGCAGCTTAAGGACCAACAAAAAAACATGCAAACACATCGGCACATCAAAAGAAACAAATGACTCCTTCCCCAGAGCTGGAAACTGTTTGTATCTGAATAACTGGTGTTATCTCACTCGTAACCCCCCCAACCTTCTCCCCCGCACACATCATTCGAGGGGTATGGTAGGAACAGGCCTTCCTTTATTGAAAGAAAAGTGGAAAGTTTGATAATGCGAAGAACGTCACACTTACGGGGGTCATTATTTCCTTGCATGAAAACCCAGATCTCCGCACATGTTCCCTCACTCTGAGAGCTTTACTCAGGATATGGTCCTACTTTTTTTCCTGATTTGTCTGTTGGCTAATTACCTCACTTTAGTGACCAAATCGGGATTTACAAGCAACCTCATAATGAGGACACACTTGGAAGCAAAATTAAAGTTTCTTCAGTCTGGTAATAAGAATCATTTCATAGATTATGGAAATTGGGGTGCCTGTAGTGCGAAGCCAGGTCCTCTGGCCTTCGTTGCAGCTTGACGTGGTAGTATAGGGCGTATCTTAACGTTCCTTTAGTAGCAATAGTTGGCAATACAGTGAGAATTAATCAAACAAAGCATATGAGCTGCCAGTGTCTGCTTTCTGCTGATTACTTGAATCTGGCCCCTTTCCAATTTCTGAGGTGGACAAAGAGGCTTCTTGCAGCAACGTTCAATTTTGCTTCAAAGAAGGAAGACAAAGACAACTTCTCTTCCCTTTTTGCTATTCCAATACTCAGTCCACCAATCTTTATGATTATATCCAGGGAAAGCATGATGCACACCAGCATTGTGGTTCTTGGATTCATCCAATCTTTGACTGGCAGCAGTTAGCGCAACAATGCTGAGCCTACCCTCGCACTAGAGCTGTTTGCAGTCTACAGAATAATTCCCTAAGATAACTGAATTGCCCGGTTTAGCAGCCTTCAGGGCTGGCCACATGCTCTCTTTTTTTCTAGTAAATTCTCCTAAAGTGTATTTGTGTATGGCAATGATCTCTGAGTGATGGAGAGAGTTTCCACACTCCCACCAATGTCAGAATGTGCACCACATAAATGCATATGACATTACCTGGCTGCTTAACAAAGAGGGAATCTTCATAAAGTGACCTTCGCAGACACCATCTACAGATGAGTTATGGTCCAGGGTAGAACCATTGGTATGCGTTCACTGGCGTAGAGACTAATCCAAGTCATTAGTATTTGTAAAGTCCAAAATCAGGAATGGGGCTAAAGGAGGACAGCTCTAGCATGGAGTTTAAAAAGTTATTGCTTGGCATCGGAAAGGTCGATGGTCTATAGTCTTGCTGGAGCTATGCAGAAACAGCTGCTTAAATGAACCGCATAGTGGGCAAAGGACTTGGCACGTCCTCGGTTCCATCTCGGTTTTGAGAAAATAAGAAGGGTGCTGTCCGACTGGTAGAGGATTATCTTGACTTTCAGATAACTGGAGGCTTAATCATATCATATATTGCTGCATGGATCGATGACATACAGACCTTTATGGGCAAGCTGTGTAGTTAGCGTAGCACAGGCATTACAAGGCCCATTTTTAGGACTCTTTGTCATGATGCCTGCTGCCTGAGTTTTGCACATTCTGCAGCTGATGCAGCACAATTCATCATCCAAATAGAATATCAAAGTCCAGTCATGGCCTAGTTGCTGCCTTGGTCTTTCCTGATCCCTGCTTCACCTATGACTTGGCGCTGTACCGGTGACGTCAACCAAGTGGTCTAGGGAGTGGCTGCTTAAGTGCTGTGTCTGCAGGTACCTCCTGACTCGTGCCGGACGGTAAACCAGGCGTGCGAGCCATGGGCTCCATAAAACACTCCCTTACGTGCCTTATTGCCTACCCATTCGTGCCCTATCTGTGTGTACTGTGACCATAAAACCTAGTGTAAGATGTGCAGCTGTTTGATAATTAACCATGTTGCTTTTCTTTTACTTAGTGTTTTCATTCCTTCTCTCCCAGTATTAATACACTGTGGAAATGTAGTTGTATTAATCTTGAATTTAATACAAATCTTATGGCAGCTTTATCACACTTTAAATGCACAATTCCGCTTTTACAGTCCTGGACACTGGCCCACCTAAAGTTATTCTTAAAAAATATGACACCACATCTTAGCTTTGACCTAGATTCTGCTTACTGTTCTCAGTATTCTACTGCAGGTCCTATGCGGCGTCTCTGAAGTACAACACCTACCAGCAGTATTTGAGATTCACACTTGAGCACAGCGTTCAACGCTGTATTATCATGCCACGCTTAGGAATCTTGCCTCTAGACTCCCATACTAAGAATTGAGGTAAAACAAGTGATTAAAATAGGGATATGTAAGCTCTGTAGCAGAGGGGAACAAGATCCAGCCAATGTGCTATATGTATTTGTCCAAATAAAGTGGTAGTAGATGCCCGGCTCCGGTTCTTAAACCCAATATACTTTAGACATAAGGTATCTACTGTTAACAATTTGATCGGTTTAATCAATTCTCCTCCAAATTGATTTTTCTGCTATAATTTGTATACATGTTTAAAATCTTTTTTATCAATGTTTTAGATAAAAGATGTATTTATTATGATCAGGTCTTGTTATAAATGTACACTCTGTATTCAGTTTTAATTGTTGACCTCGGTAGAGGTCTAAATTAATTAATAAAAAATCATCTGAAATAATCTTGTATGAATTATGTTTGTCTGATTACTGTGACCGTATGTCCGGTTTTTGGCTGAGTTCACACTTCTACATGTTTCACCCCGACGTACCCCAGTTACAGTCTTCCATGGTCCATAGTCAATTTTCAAGATTACTTTTAATTCCTAGGTTAGTCTGCACAACGGCTGAAAATCATATTTGGTTTTCGAGGAAACGCATAATATTGCGTCCCAGCATTCTTGAACACACTTCAAAATACAAATCAACTTGATTTCATTGTAACTTCTCATTGTTTTGATAAACACATTTTGGTTTTTATTGACAAAGTAAAGAAAAAACACCAGCCTTACAGTCCAACACCATGAAAGTCCAGGACTTAGAAAAAGAACGCAGCACCACAAGATTTACAGACAATAACAAAAAACATAGGAATAAAAAATTGGACATTCCCTTTATGACTACTCCACCTCCCCCAACCATTTCCCCCAAACCCTACGGTACTTCTTAGGACATCCACGAGCCTCGTACATAACTTTCTCCTACGTGGCACACCAATCCACCCCCGTTCTCCAGCATCCAATGCACTGAGGTTCGGAGAGCTTCCAGGAGGCCGGAATGTCTCTTTTGCAACCTGCGACTCCTCATTTTAAGACTGGAACTCTATCAAATTTCTTCAAAGGTCATAAGTTAATAACGGACAGCTTTGTGTGACTAAGTAGATAGATTTTGGTGAGAAGTAACTCTACCTATTTGCGCGAATTACTTCATGTGAGTACATACAGCCATAATTGAGAATCACCTTGTATAAGTAAACTCCTATGCAAGAATGACTTCCTGTGAGTAACTATAATCCTAAATGAATACTACTTATTGTGAGTAACTGTTACTAAAAATGAGAATTATATTTGTAAAAACGTAAAACCATTAGGGAAAGCATTTTCTTTTCCTTAAATAGACGCTAAAATTAGCCATCCCGTTCTTTCCATAAAGGAGATTTACTTTCCTGTTACTACAACTATATGTGGGAATTGCTTCATGTGGGTAACTTGAAAATTAACAAAAATTACCATCTTGGAATAACTAGAACTATATTTGAGAATTATTTCACGGGAATAATTAGAACAGTAGTTTAAGTAAGTATTAATTCCTGTGTGTGTATATAAAAAACACAATTGAGAGTTACTTCTTGTAACTAGAACAACAACAACTTCTTATTTCAATTGAGATAATTAAGACACCAACATTTGTATAACCTATAGTGCATTTTTCCATTTACATCGCCATAGCTGACACAGACCAACTCAAAACCTCAACATTACGGAGCACATATAGAGGCCAGCACAAGATCCAGATACCTGGTCACAGACAAATAAAAGAGCTTAAAAACAGAGGTTTCGATACAGGACAACGCAAGAACTTGGATATTCACACACAGGCAACTTCAAGACCTCAGCATTCAGATGGTTACATAGAGATCAACACAAGAACCAGATACTTGGACACAGACAAATCCAATACCTTAACATCCAGAGACTAAGGGCCAGATTCATCAAGCTTAAATCCGCTCGCAAAGGGCCAGATTCTGAGAATCTGGCCCTTTGCAAGCGGTATTTTTGTATTTGGGATGCATCATCCCAAATGCAAAAATTGCTAATTAAGAATTCGCTAAATTGCGATTCTTTGCATTTTAGGAATCTCAAATTGAGATTCCTTAAATGCAATGCATGAAAGTGAAAAAAATAGCGAATTCGCTATTAGGGCACGCAAATTACCATGAAGTACATCTTTGTGGTAATTTGCAAAAACGTTGAAAAATGCACTAAAGTGCATTTTTCAAAGTTTCATGTTGCGCACACATAAATTTCAGGGGTGCAACAGGGTGTCCTTTGGACACCCCTGCACCCTTGAAATCGCAATCTCAATTTGCGAATCGCTAATTGCGATTAGCAAATTGAGATTGTCTTCCCATTCATTCCTATGGGCCTCTAGGCCCATTGGAATGAATGGGGAGATATTCCTTAATTGCGACTCGCAATTTGCGAGTCGTAATTAGGGAATTATTAGAAATCGCTATTTTTGTAGTGATTTCTTGATGCATAGCATTTTGCTATTCCTTAATAGCGAATCGGTATTTTTCGCTATAAAGGAATAGCAAAATGTGTTCTTGATGAATCTGGGGGTATGACACAGGAAAACCTTCAACTTCAACATTCAGAGACTAATAGAGAAAACCAAGACCTGAACATCAGGAGGTTGTAAATGTAATGTAAATCGATACTTGTATAGCGCACTACTCACCCACAAGGGTCTCAAGGCGCTTGTATGAATACCGCTGTGGAACCCATCCTGGCTTTCCCTGTGAGGTGTCCACTCCTGGGCACCCCCAATGTGGAGGCCAGGCATCCTTAGCGTTGTGGGGGCCATTGTGGAGATTAAGCAAGCTTGCTTAGAGTGGGACTCCATGGAATAGGCACGAGGCGAGAATTATCAGGTGCGTGGAATTTGGAGCCCAAGACCCGCCGAGGCGGGGAATTGAACCCTGGTCCCGGGCTAGACCTCTGCATCAGGGTCTGCCGCTCTAACCATTGAGCCACACATACAGACCAACAGAAGACCCAGATACTTGGATACGGGCAAACCAAAGTCTTCGAAGCCCAGAAGTTTAGATACAGACCAACATAAGAAAAAAGATACTTGCACACCAGTAAATCCAAGACCTTAACATTTAGAGATTGAGATACAGACCAACTAAAGGGGAGAGGGGTTGGCCTAACGGCTAAGGCGCTCGACCTCGGACCTGAGGAACTGGGTTCGAGTCTCGGTAACAACGCCAAAAACCTCCTGTGATTCTGGGCAAATCACTTAATCTCCCCGTGCCTAAAAAAATGAAAGTGTGTCCTCATGTAACGTAACTGGTGCTATGTAAAGCGCTCTGATACCTGATTCGGTTCGGGTCTAGTTCGCGCTATATAAAACTCTACAAAAAAAAAAAAGAGACAAATACTTAATTCAAACAATACCTACAGCTCAACATCCAGACACTTAGACACACACACAGAAACCTAAGACACCAAGTTACAGAGACTAGTAGACTGGTAAACCTCAGACCTCAACATGAAGAGGTTCAGATGCAGGCGGACACAACATCCAGACACTTGGACACAGGCAAACACAAGACCTCAACATCCAAACACCAAGAGGCCTATGTAGAGTTGGGCAGCTCAACTTCTGAGGTGGCAAAGGTCCACCTGCTGAATTATAAAGTTTACATCGGCCTAGCAAAGACTTATACTGAAATTGATCTGGGCCGACACAGCTTAAGCTCTTTCAGTAAAAATGTAATGAAAGGCAGGTTGCCATGTCATGGTGGCATCCTTGGCATTGGTTTTGATTTATCAAGCAAGCCACCAAAATGGAGTTTGCTTCTGAAAAGCAAGAACGAAATGCTTCTGATAAGCTGGCAGTTTTCTCATGGAGCACTTGGGTCATGTCTGTCATTTTCATGTCTGGGACGTCCATGCTGTTTGTGGCATTCGTGAACATGGCAACTGTGTGTTGTAAGTTCTCTTCTAAATTGCGCGTGGCTTCAGATGCATTGTAGTTGACAGGTCTGTGGTTATTGGACCTCTGTCTACAGTTTTCTGACGTCGGAGTCAGATGAGACCCTGACAGGTGAGGCAGGTGGACAGTGAGCTTGGTGGGCAGGACGTCCACCTGTTTTACAAATGCCCCACTTTGCCTGAAACTTAAATGGCACTATAAGACACAGATAAACTCAAGACATCACTAGAGAGAAGGATAAAGACTTATTCAATACGTTTTCATCAAGAGATTCACATTCAGAGCATCACATGCCTTCCGTATTCTGACACTAGCCCACAAGACTTTAAAGAACTAACCAACAGCTGAGCGGAGCATATAGAGGCCAGGGACAGACACGCCCAAAGTTGCAGGGCTACCAAGAGATGGACGGGGCTGTTACAGGCAGAGTTCTTAACACACTCTGATCTGAGGAAGTGGAAGCTGGGGAGTGACTGGAAGCAGGTGAAAGGTGGTGACAGCCAGAACCTCTGACAAAAATGGTGGTGCCACTACAAGGAGTATGGGGGCAGGAGGGGCTTGTGACCAACCACCTGATGACAACCACACCCAGCAAAAACACTTTGCCCTCAGAGCCATGGATCAGTGAAATTGTTCTTATATGCAATTCACTCTACCTACTCTTGCATTCTATAAGAGCATTTAACTTTTCTAGGATGTTGTGTTTCTGCCATTTTTGTCATGCAACATTTTGCTCCTATACAGGGCATACTGTGAAAAGAACCCCTTTCATTGTCTGTATGAGTTCAGGTTGGGGGTGTTTATAACGGGACATCCCTGAGTACTCCGACCAAAGGATGAGCAAATGTATCAAGAGGTTCAGAATAAATGCTCATTCGGTCCTTGGCCTCCCTGCAGAGCGCACAGAGCAATGGTCGGCTGTGTCAGTTGTAATGCTGTGTGAGTGTGTGAGGGAGGTAGACAGCTGTTGAAATATCCACAGGGTGAAAGTTAAAGAGCATGCAGTGCTTACAGGCAAGGGGGTGCTTTGTCTGCATGGAGATGGTAAAGTGGAGAAGATGCAAGGAAGAATGTGTAGGAGATAGTGGAGAGAGGGTGCTGAAGAGGAAAGAGATGAAGTGTGGGAGATGCAGACAGAGGGCTTCAGAAAGATAATCGGAGAAAGGGTTGTGAAGAGAACGCTACAGACCTTGGTAATGTTTCACTCGCAGTCTGCTTTAAATGTTTACATTACACATGCTTCCTGATTGCATGTTCTAGGTGGCCCAACATTTTTATATACGACCCCTCCCTCCCCAACACCCAAAAACCATCTCTTCTAGAAAAGTCACTGAACCCAGGACTTCATTTAAACGTGCCATTCCAGCTGCTAATGCCAACTCCATTCACACCGTTCAACCATCGCCGTAAAGCAAACGCAAGTGCTCCAAAACAAGCAGTGGCTGAGCCCCGCGTCTGTGGGCGCCGCATAATGTTTTATTTGAAGTGGTGCTGGGCTCTTTGTTAACAATAGAAGTGATAAGTTGTTGAAAGCCCTGTTTAGACAGATAGAGCTTATTTGGCATTCGCATTAAGCTGTTTGACAAAATGTTTCGAATTTAATTAGTTCACTTCAAAGGTGCGCCACCTTCGGTGACTGCTGCCGCTGATGAGCATTACCGATAGATGCGCCTGACCCGGCAGAAGGCCTCCCCCACGCGGTGCTCTCTTTGTAAAGCACACGGAATCCCCCACCCCGTGTTCAATGTTGTGGCCATTAATAGTGAACTCGTCTCGTGAGAATTTCGAAGCGATGAACGACGTGTGTGTTTTATTTTCAGGGGTGTGCGTGCGGTCACCGATTCACACTCTACTGCCCTCCAGTGGCGGAACTTCGTATCAGTTTGTAAAACAGTAAAAAAAAAAAAAAGTCTTCGCCTCCCCAAGCTCTTCCGGTGTGGGTAATAGAGGCAAACCACACAGCACAGCCACGATGCAGGCTTTTTCCCCTTTATACCAGAGAAAGACATTTTATCACTGACTTCTTAGCTGTGGGCATCTGCATCTCATCGGGACCGCCGTAATTATGCTGCATGGTTTACCGAATATCGAGGCAACAAAACAAGAACTTTACAGCAAATGTTGCCATCTGAAAACAACAAAAAGTTTGTGTCATTATTTTTGCTCTATTGTACACATAAACCCATATTAACGGGTTTCCCGGGGCTATAGTGAATAGAGAGCTTTCTTAAAAATGAAACTATACGCATGTAATAGATGTTATTTAAAATGTTGTCTCGCAGGTTAGCACTTTGTTATGCAGGACAAAATGTTGCATTCAGTAGAAACACTCCTGTATGTCCATATTGCTTGTAATAAAAGATGCAACTCTTTTATAGAGAGCTTGATTTCAAAAGTCGATGGATTTATTCTGTGGTGTCTTGATACGGCCCATGGAAAATACAACACCGTGGACCTCGCATCTTAAAAAGAGATACAACACGTTTGCGATTATTTTAAACTCTGCAGGTCCTCTTAAAAAAACTTCTGACTTCAGAAAACTATGATGCAAACCTACTGGCATCAGTAGCGAAACTAAACATTGTTTGAGAAAGCACAAATCCTTATTTCAGACTGTTTGAATTATGAATTAAAATGTAGGCTCATCTCCTGCTAATAGTAATAATAATAATAAAGCATTTTTATAAAGCGCATGGTTACATCCAAATGGTGCGTCTCATCATTGAGACCTATCCTGACCAGAAAGAGAAGGGTAAAAAGGGAAGCAAACCGTTAGACAGTTACATCTGACCTAAACAACCACGTTTTGAGTCTTTACGAGAAGCCAATTCTGCTGGTTCAGCTCTATGGTTCATCAGGAAGGAGTTCCATATTTTAGCAGCCAAATGACTAAAGGACCGAGCCCCTAGCCCCCCAGTACCATCACTAGGTTGACCCTGGCAGATCTAGGATTATATAATGGAATATAAGGCCACTGCCCTTAAAACATTTTTGGCAGTAGCACATAGGCTTATAGATGATTCTCTTTTCCACTGGGAGCCAATGAAGAGAAACCAGGGTGTTCAAGATCGACGTCCTTCTGGGAAGATTCAGAACTAAGCGGGCTGCCGTGTTTTGTATCCGTTGGAATTTCTTCAGGCTTCCCTTAGTAGCCCCAAGATCTAGGATATTGCAGTAACTAATTTAAGAGATTACTACAGCATGTACAATGGTTTTCCCGGCCGATATGGGGAGCAGGTCCTAATTCTTCCTCTGTATTTTAAGAGGCCCAAAACATTTTCCCACAACACTATTTATTTGGTTCTCAAACGTCAGTTTGGGGTCTAACCATACTTCCAGGTTTTTGGTTTTAGATTTGGGAGTAGGGCTTTGACCTAGAACTTCCTGCCACCAAGCTGATGTTCAGATGGAAGGAGATTTAGCGACTGGGTGAAACACTTGCCCTTTGTCCACTAGATAAGGAGAGTAGCATCCTTTGAGCGAAATGTCTTTAACCTTGAGCACAGTAACCAACAGGGGGCCAGCTGTCTTTTGCAAGGTGTCTTGAATGGACTCGCATTTTAGAAGCATTATTTTTACTGACTTTGATCCATAAATGCTATGGAGTGGGGGAGTGTTTTTTGCTGAAATCTGATAATTCTGCAACAAGTTATATCGTGGCAAGTGTGGAAAACCCATAAGGATTTGGAAAAGGTGACTCAATCACATAAGTCCAGGGGTTCTGCTCCTCGTATTTTTTAGATTCTTTTTGAGGGTTGACATAGGGTATGATGGTCACTATTTCTACAATTAAAAGTTGTTACACTTACCACATTTCAGCTCTGTTTACTTCAGAATAATGAAAGGTTGATTTTGCATTGCTAGGACTCGCATTAGTGACCCTGACGCGCAGTAGATGCCACCACGAATGCTTAACTTGTGGAACCATCATTTAGAGTATTGTCTCTTTGTGCCTCCTCTTCTGGTGTTTGTTTTTGCACATAAGCAATGGGGTGTCGCGTTTGCCTAATATCTTATAAATGTATCTCTCATAAAGAGGTGCTGTTCTTTCACTGGTTGTGTCTTTCCTGCTGCTCCAGCCAGAAATGATGGTCTCTTCTGTGCCCCAAGCATGTGGAAATGCTGCAGCCGCATTTGTGGTAATCGTGTCTGCTAAATCTCAGCTGTAAAAAAATCAGGTAGCCTGTTGGGTCTGCTGCATGCATGTGAAGGCATGAGGTGCCAGTGTCACTCGAACCTGCCTTGTGCATGGATCGTTCAAGATGGATCAGTCTGTGACAGTCAAGGGTAGCTGAGACGCCCATTGCGCCTCCGTTTTAAGTATGGTCACGTCAGTCCACTGTGGCCCACTTGGGGTAGCAGCGATAAGCAAGGACTTACGGAAGGAATGTACCTCTCTATGGTTCGCATAAGCCCAAGGCACCATTCTCTTTGTCGACCTCCTGCTCCATTTCTAGCTACCCCCGTCTCCTCTATTCTGGCCAGCTGGAGACTTGAGGATGCTGGTGCTATGGCATAGACCTGGATACTCACCACCTGACACCCTGCCTTCCCTAGTCATCGGCGATACTGGTCGAAAGCAATTACTTTTCAATATCTCGTCAGTAAGGGTGGTCTCACTCCTCTCTCAAAGCACAATCACTTTCTGGTAATAATCCAATTCATCAAAACCCCCACAGTGAGAAATCTAATCGAATTCATGATATTTCAATATTTTCATTCAGTGATGTCCTTTTTAGGCCTGGTTGACAGTGCAGTTGTCTGAAGGTGTATTGTTACAAATTCTTAAACGTATAGATAAAGTGGGCTTCCACTCTACCCAGAGTGTCAAATCTTTCGCCAGGTGCTATTGGCTATTTCATGTATCCCTCTTCCTATCAAGAATTGCTTCAATTGTAATTTATGCGGGATTATTTTGCTTCAGAAAAGTTCCCCCGATCATCACACTGTTGGCCGCCTGCATTTCATCATATAATATATCCCTCTATTTACAGAAAGCAAATCTGATTTGGATGTTTCTGTTTCCAAAGCCAGTGGAGCAGGCTTCAATGTGATAAACAGCATTTGTGAGTGCCTGTGGTTAGAGCGCTGCACACTGTGCCAATGCTTGTTCCTGGTGACGGCCACAGAGTCCCTGAGGAACCGTGAGCGATATCATGTTATCTCACCACACGCCAATGACACCGTCGATGTGGCAGGGCACACCGGTTCCCCAAAGTAGTTAATTTGCGGCCTCCGCGTCCCCCATTAATGAACCCAGGTTTTCAGGAAGATAAAGGCCGCGTGAAGTAATCCGGCATCACCACACAAACCGCAGCCTTTTGTGTCGGCGTGCCGGCTAACAAGGAGCGCCGACAAAAAGGGTTAGGGGCTGAGAAAGGAAAATGGAAACTGAGACAAAGCCACAGCCAGGAGGTTTCTTCCCGCCCGAGGGGGCGCGGGTGCGAGAGGCAGACGCACGCTTTGCCGGCCTTTCTTTGGCTGAACCCTGGACTGACCTCCCAGCCGCCCCGGCCCCTTCTTCCCTCGTTAGGATGCATATTAAATTATCTTTGTGTCTCGGACCCCGCCGAATACCCGCCCTCTCTCCCTCTCGCGGACTTCAAACACGCGCAGGCATCAGAAACACAATGTGCGGGAATTAGGCAGAAAACCGAGAAAGATCTACTTTCTGACTAGTATGACTACGTCGATAATGAATTCTTTACAGCCATCACATCATGGAGCGCAGGTACCTGTGATCCGCGGCTTCTCATTGGTGCGTTGGCGTCTCCGGAAGTTGGCATTGACGGAAGATAGGCTTAAGGAACACACGCATGCACAAATAACATACTCCTCCATCATACCTGCAGGAAGACGTCGATGACAGACAGGCCTGTCACCATAAACAATAGTTACCTTTAGGCTACTCTTTAGAACAGACAACGCTGGCGCGCCCCCTCGTGGCCGGCACCTGTTTGGGACGGCTAAACGATGCAACGCGAGTGGCAGAAGAGGGCTGAGACTTAAGTTTTTTTTTATCCAGGAGGCCTTTTCCTTGGGTGGTAGGAAGAGAGTGTCCATTTTAAGGAATACATCGTACTGAAACTTAAAGCTGAAGCCCAGAATGGACATTTTTTCGCGAGCACTGATTTACTTAGGGGTTTTCTTTTGCATTCAGAGCAATTACGGAGCTCCTCGGAAAAAAAATGATAAAGTAACAGTCTTCTAAAGAGGCCAACACGGATATGACAATAGAGTGCCTGCACACTTAGCCCCCCCTCTTTCCTCTCTGTTATCTCATAGACTGTTTCCAAGTTTTGGGGTCACCCCACCTCGATATAAGCACAGGCCTCCGTAAATACGTTGTTAATTCTGTGCATACACCTTCGAGGTGGTGATCCCCTATGCTTCATCGGTTCTCCTTTCTGCTGGCAGGGGGGGGGTACTCTCTTGAATTTCCTCTTCAGCTGTATGATTGTTCCGAGAAGAGCGGGCTAGAGAAGTGTAGTTTGTTGTCTAGGCGGGAGCCTGGTTTGATGGTGTCTGATACACAGCATTGATCCCAGCCAGTGCAAACGATGCATGCACCAAAGGGAAGCAACTCCATAAACACAAGAACCAGGCCTGGAAGCAAACAAGAGCTTATATGTTCAAAACCACGGGCTTCCCCACCACGTGAGCTCATTTTATATCCTTGCTTCTTAAGTTTACTTTTTGTTCTAAGGGTAAAAAGTACATTTTCCATTCTTTTGTGTACGGTTGTCGTCCCCCTTGGGCTGGGATATCTGTCCTTGCCCTAGATGTTTTGGGTCCAGTCATTTTTTTCTAGAGTGAAGCTCGTGAACTGGATAATCATGCTAATAATGAATCACAATATGGTCTGTGTTGTTTAACATGTCATCCAATCAGATTTCGATTTCGATTCTGATTTCGGTTTCCAATTGACATGTTTTCCGAAATATAATTTCCTAAATTTGTCAAATACTGCCAAATGGATTTAAACATAACATTAAGTGTAAACTAGACAAATCCCAAAAACGAAGTTGATTCAAATGCTATATTTTGGTCCAAGTCTCGAACAAATCCATCCAGAATGTCTTTGCTGTGGAGCAAAGATCTTTATGGGCTTTTGAGTAAGGAATTTTTAATATGCAAGTTAGGCAGTTTATTTAGCATTGCACCACCTTATAGGAATAACCTTAGCGTTTGACCTCGAACGTTCTCTGCAGAGTTTGTCCTTTGGAGTTAAGCCAAGAAGTGCTCCTTCAGTGTACACCATGCCATAACCATTAACAGAGGGCTGCTATTGCTGAGCATGTTTTATATTAGAGTCAGCAATTCTGTTGTGATGAATAAAACCACTAGGCCACAAGAAAAACACTTTATTGATCACTCAAAACTTTAGCCCAGTTTGATGACCCCGCAGGAAAGATGAAGGGGAAAAATATTTCATCCTAAAATTTGTGATTGAAAAATTTGTACTGGTTGGAGAAAGTGGTGGGGGGGGGAGAGATTGTAGCCCCACACAATTTGATCATATCCAAAGTCATCCCGGTGCCTATCTGGTGGGTGCAGGCTTCTGGTAGATTAACTGTTTAATCAGGCCACAAAGTACATGCCCATTCATGGAAAGAGTTTTTTTTGGAAGAGTACCCAGATGTATAGCTAGCAGCATGGAGTTCATACAGGACATGTACAGTTACATGAGTCTCTTTAATTCCGGGGCTTACCAGTACCATGTGGGTATTGACGGTACATAAACCCGCTTTGCAGTTAGGAAATACCTGCTTGTATTTGGTGCAAAGATAAAATATAATGTGCATAGTCTTTGAACGAGTGGGCATTATTTAAGTCAAAGGCCTTTCTCCAGGAGGGTAATTGCAGGAGCACATTTAGCCTTGAATCCAGTGCTGTGTACCAGGCTTGCATTTTTTTTTAAAGGAAGCGTTTACACTCAGCAAATATTGACCATGTTGAGAGTTTATATAGTGAACATCACAGACCGAAATTGTCTTTATGTCCTAATAAGTGAATTTTACAAACTTAATCTTGCTTCTTATACTAATCTTAGAAGAATAGGAGGCAAGTCTCCACTTCTGGAAATTCAAACCTATGAACAGCGCATTTTGACCGCCTCTGCAACAGGCATACTAATACCCTGAGTTATCCTGTTGTGAATACATTGGTTTCTGGTGGAGGTGTGTACTGGTATCACGCCAGATGGCATTTGAACAGATATGCTCTTGTCATGTATTGCCAACGACCATTTGCGTCCCCGCCACCGGAATCCCAGCAACGGCGGACTATGTGCACGCAAGAGAAGTAACTGAGTTTAGGAGATGTGTCTTCTGTTGGAGCAACTTGACTCTTACAAAGGTGCCTACATTGTTTTTTTGTCATAGAAGGTTCTTGAGTGACACATACTTGTATCAGAATGCTTGTTGGAGGCAACCCCAGCGGACGCATATTCCAGGTGGTGGCATGGGGATGTGTTGGAAATAGATCCAAGTTGGATTTAACATATTTGTCTAGATGATTATTGTTCTGTGATGCCGAGCAGCAAAGCTTATGAATCATTGTACAGGCGCAAGTCAGAACAAAATGAAATAAATCTAATACAGTATTAAATCCACTGAAATACCTGAAACTGTTAATAGGAAAACTATGACTTGTGTTTACATCTATGAAAAGCAAATCATAATTCATAATAAGCAAATGCTGTTCTAATCCTGCTGCATAGAGATTAAGTCAAGGTTAGCACCAGTTTAATGAACCGACATCTTTGATGGGAGGAGAGTGCTGTGTACTGGATGAGATTGCACAGAAACAAGCAGGCCCCTTGGTGTCGTTTTATTAGCTATATGTGAAGTTGGTTTAGTAGCATTCATCATTTTTGCAGGAGATCAGTTGTTTGGCTTTCATAGAGCAGTGATGTGTTACGAGTGAGAGTGTCTGAAGCCTTTGTTCTTTTACGTGGCATTCATGGAGGTAGTTGCAAGTCATCAGAGGTAGTCTCAAGTTCTTGGAGTGCCCTGGGGTAGCTGTAAATCGGCAGAGGCCGCTGCATATTCACGGAAATAGCTGCAAGGCCCTAGGTGTATCTGTAAGGTCACAAAGGTAGCTGCACATCCCTGAAGGCAGCTGCAATTCTCCAAAGGTAGTACGAAGTACTGTGATGTTGTTGGAGCCACTATGACCTTTGTTCATTGTTGTGATATTTGGTGGTTGGTGGCAGGATGGTTGAAGCCACTTGAAGCATTACTGTTTATCCATAAACTGCGAGGCAACGTCTTCTAATCTAAGAACCGGGTTACAACATGTTCCAAGAACACTTCTCACACTTTTATTTCATTGCTGAGAGTCACAGATGCAGTATAATCCTATAAAGTAGTTCAGGAGGAAGGAAGAAGGTAGCTGCCAACATGCACACACAGTCATAAACCAGGAACACACTGATACCTTCAGCGACCTTGATGTGTCAACCAGCGAGGCAGACTCAGGGTAGACACTACAAGTCACTCACTGTGCTGCCACGAGAATGATTATTTGTAGCATAAGCTGCTGTCAAGATGGCTTCCTGCTGAGGACCTCACGCCTGTGTCCACTCAGGGAACAGTCCCATTTGAGTTCAGACGTATATTGAGAAAGATGTTGCTGGCTTGTTTTTCATTTTCAAAGGGGTTGTTTCAAAGGCCGGTCCATGCAGTTTTACACCGGCCGTTGCCAGAAATATATTTTTAGGGTGGCATGGTCACACCACATCCCTTTCAGCAAGTCTTCAATTACTGTCCCCAGGCCTCCGTAAACACTATACCAAAGAAATCAAGACGCAGGCCTCCTCTTAATCACTTAATTGCATCAATTTTTTCTTCTGCACAGTAGGTTCAATGGAACTCGATTCCACCACCCAGAGGCTTTTCTTATTTATTCATCAAGTGTTTAAATTGACATTGTCTTTAACTTTAAATAGATTTTGGGGTGGCAGTGTCGGGGAGGCATTGAAGGCAGAAGGGAGGGCGAGGGCAGTAAGAGCAATTTCCCATGCGTAGAGAGAAATGTGACGACTCATGCATGCAGCAAACATGCGGTGTCAAAACTGCCCACCTCTTACGCTGTGTTACATTTACCGAGGACTAGTTGTAAGGCAATTCATGAAAAAGGCACTGAATACCCGAGGAAATGGTCTCTGAGGCTTTTAGTATGGAAACTTGAGCATCATCTCTTGGTGCCTGGATGGAGCTTCGTCCGTTGGAGACTAAGGGTCCTTTTTAGTTGAATCCAAGGCTCCGCAACTTGGAAAGGAATTAAATATGAGAATTTTAGGACAGGCTAGGTCTAAACATTTGGTTCTTGATGCAGGAATATATATCCAATTAACTGGAGCCTCAGGGGGAAGAGAAGAGGGTACAGGACGCCCCTCACTCAAACCGTAATAAACAACAAATGGCCTGTCCCTCCTGACACTCTTATTCTTTTCTTTTTCAAGGGATATAGCGGTATACAACTTTTACTACCATAAGCCCAATGTCTTTAGGCTATTCATAACTGTGCATGTGTCAGAAGCTAACAAGGTACACACAAGATACAAATAAAATTGTCACAATACCATCACCCACCAAAAATGTAATGGAAAATGTGGGAGAAAGAGTGAGCCCCTCACGGAAGAACCGCCAATGGGGTTTTCTGGCTAGCAATTGCCAGTATACCCATTTATCATCATCGGTAACTCACTCTTGTAATAGTGGAAAGGAAAGACAAACACCAGAAAAAGACCGACAACATAAAACAGTGCCTTTTCTCAACATCAGCCCCGCAATCTGCTGATTGTTCATACCATAGCAAGTCAACATGAACCCTTGCTATTTTAATGTGCACATACACCAAACTCCTAGTGAGAAATGAAAACGTGAATCTCACACAATTAAAATTTAAGAATTCACTGGCCACTCTGGATTTATTCTGGGCTGTGAATCCTCCAAATTAAAAACGACTCACACCAAGCAAAATCTCGTGTGAATCATTGTCGCCAACATGTTTTGTTGCTCGTATTTTGCGCAACTTCTTCAGGGCAAACAGGGGTTACCCACTTCAATTTCCACTTTAATTTCCTTGATGCAGGAACCCAGATCACCTGCGGCTGATTCTTAAAGATATGTGCACTACTTAGATTAGATTTAGGGGTGCGGAAAAAACCCCCCTGCGGATAAATTCCCATTATTGTGATGGAGAAAGGATCATGGGCTTTTAATGGCAGGACCAACTTCAAATGATGCTGAACTCCCTCAAATATGTATCTTTGCGGGTGTTAGCCAACAATTTCGAGGTGTTTTCCAGCCCTGGAAATACAATCTGAATTGCAGTACGTTTTAAGTACTAACAACATTAGAAGAGTTTTAGGAAAGGGCGTTTCTCCATAGGCAACACCATTTATTTGTGAAGACAAAAAGTTAAATATAATATTGCACCGTTGAATTCACTATGTACGTTCGGAATTGCACACCTGTCACAGTTCATCATTCAGAAATACTAATTCATGCGAGTACTCTATAAAATCTGTAACAGATGACTTCTGAAATTCTTGGAGTGTTAAAAAAAAGTCCAAATTTACTCCAAAAATACGGCTTAGCCGATCGGGAGAAAACAGTAGACTTTTTCCAAGTGAATTATGCCCACATTGTTTGGGTGGAAAGACTCCGACTGCAGAACTGTGGTTTAGTGCTTCTGTAAATCAATGCGCATATCTGGGCGCTAGGCTGCAATGTTGTGTGCGGATGCAGTTTGCTGTCGTTCAGTTGCACAAGTGTGCCAGAGGTTCCCGAAATAGTTTGTATTGAACGCTAAGCCAAGCCTCCCGGAGAGAGCCGGGCTGCCAGAGATACCATGTCATGTTTAACACGACCCCGAAGATTGGGGGCAGGAGAAGGGAGGGGGCGGGGAGGGCACGTGGGATCCCAGGTTCCCTTGCGCGGCCTCGTGGAAGCCTTGCATGTCAGCGTTGGCCTGTGACTTAGAGCTCGAGGTTTCCTCAGAGCTGAAGTGACGCATGCTACGTCGAGTTTTCGGAAGGATTTAAAAGAGGAAACGGATTCTGAGAACTCCCTCCGGGTTAAAGGTGAAGGAGGCAATGCGCAGGATATTTCAAGCCCCCATTCCTTTCCACAGAAGTTAAAAAACACCACAGGCACAGTTTGATATGCTAAATTGTTCATGTACTGCCACTTTTCTCTCATTTTGGACATTTAAGCATATGTGTGCGTGAAAGGTGTTTATACACTTGAAAAGATAGAAGTATAAAAATATTCACACTTTTTTTTCCTTCCTTTTCCCGTGTTTTGAGCTCTCTCTCAATTTATTCTCTCTTTCATAGATCTTCCTTTTTATTCCCTAACTCTCCAACCTGCCTCCCTACGATGCTTTACACGCATCTTAGTTATGGTTCTTATACTCTTAAACTCCGGGGCATAACGGAGGCCCCCCCCCGCAAGGTTCCTTGTTTTGGAGCGCCCCCCTCAGCTACCAAAGCCATGCCATTACATGCCTTGCAGAGTGCGTGCCATGGCTTGGACTTAAAAATAGGGAAACGCTCTGGAAAGCCACTCTGCTTTCGTCAAACCACCTGCAGCCCCAACCCTTCAGGGGTACCCCATTGAGCCCAAGAAAAATAAATATCTTTGCGATCTGTGAAACTCTGGGCCTCCAAATCACATTTTGCAGGGGACACCAACATTTTGTGATATGCCACTGCGCCCAGATGACGTTTTTGGACACCCTCTTGAAAGAATCTGCTATGTTAGGTTAATGTTGGTGGAGTCTGGTCAAAAAATTCAGGTGTCTACAATTTTTCCTTTAACTGGCGACCCAGCCAGATGCGACCTGCAGTGGGCATTGTAGGAAAAGCTGTGGTTTCTGGAAGGTGGGGGCAGAACATAGGGAAGAAATTAAAATGCAGTAGGTCAAACAAAAAATTGGCGATGCCTGAGTGACAGTATGGGAAATGGTAGTTGGGTGGCTTGCAGGTGGGTAGTTTCATGGTAGGTGGTGTACTGTTCATGGGGTTGTCACCTGTGCAGCAAGGCTAACCAAAAAGAGGTTTTTGTCACACAGATTACATTGGATGTTCGCCCAAATGTCATTCCCCTGCCTTTGTAGGTCTATGAGGCCTTCATGATATATCAATGTAACACTTAACAAGGCACAGTGGTAATATTTTATATGGTTGTGAGTCTTGTGTCTGAGCAGTGAGTCGGGGACCCTTTTTTAAAAAACGTTTTACGCATTCCTGTGGTCTATTAGCTTGGGTATTGCTGTTGCCATGAAAGTGACTACATTAATTCCTTCTGGGTATTGTGGCTTGATTTTCGAGACCAATATAATATGGTGACATGTTACAGATGTCATTGGCCAAAACTTCAGCGGAAAACACAAACATGTGAAATCCGCCTGCAGAATGGATTTGTTATGCTTTTTTAAATTCTGTAACATTTTGTGTTCCACTGAGAATTTTGTCAGCAGTTGAGTGATTTCGAAAACAGTAAATTAAGAGATATTGAACTCTGCTTCACTTTTGCATTCCACCAAAAATCAAAAAGAAATGTCCAGTTCTAGTCACATTAATGAAAAAGCGACTCCAATTTAGCAGACAACCACCATAGAAAAAAGCTACCCCCCCCCTTTCCTGGTGGCTCATCTAAAGTCACTGAAAGTTTTCTAAGTATCAGATATGTTCAATGTGGCCGCTAAGCAATTCTCTTTCAAAAATAAATTCCCAAAGCTGGAGTTTATTTTTGAAAAACAAAACACTATTGGCCCTGACAGGGGTATTAGGGTAATTTTTAAATTTTTCTGCTTGGTAACCCAGGATTTCTACTGTGAACTAGAGGGTTAACGTCCAAAATTTCTGTGTTGTCACAGACTTGCTGCAATGAGCGCTGGCCTTCTAACACATAATATCAATTGCAGAAAGTGTAGGGGGGCGAATAAGCTACCACTTAACCTAGTAACTGGCACAGAAAAATCCCATCATACTCACTCCACTTGATTTAACGGACAGGCTTATAGGTGACTAAAGATGCCCCATCTGTTTTTTACTCTAAATTTCCCAGAAACTCATTGCTAGGACTTTTGAAACATAAATGAGTAAATGCTCCTCTGTTGTACTGCAACCTGCTTCCTGTCACTGCCATTCTCTTCTATCACTGCTCAGTCTCCTCTCCTGCTCTACTATTCTCCTGTCGGTGCCCATCCCCTCCGCCTAGCCACCGACCCTGTTAGTTGTTTACCCACCATTCCATACACATGGCGGCTGGTGAGGAACTGACCACTGCTTCTTAAAACCTGATGTAAGATTTGCACTTGCCCTAGTAGCCTTCAGTGGTTAGGATAATGAATGCATTTCTGATAATGTCTCATATGAGTAAATTGTCTCCTCTAACGTAAACTTTAATGTAAGAGCAGAGGTTCCAGAGCTGTAGTGCTGTGTGTCCACTCAAGATGGACTGTGCAAATTCTGCTCATAAAGCACAATAGACTGTGTTAAAAAAAAACCTGAGCAATAAAACCGTCAAAACGATGTTGATTGATTAGGACCATGATCATTGATATCTAGGACATTTGAATTGTTTTCAAAAAGATATCGGAATTCTGTCAATGCAAGTTGTCTGGGAGGAAGAAAACACATCTGCAGGACATCCGCGCACCCTTCCTCTGCAGCACCTTGCATACTGCTTCTGTTTGATTAGTAACACCCCTATGAGAACTATTTTAGTAACAAAAGGTGTTGCATCAGGAAACTACTTTTCTCCTACTTTGCGATGATTCCTCATGACATCATGTAAAACATTTATCTTAGAATACATATAATATATTTGGAAGTTCCCTACTGGTCACTTCCACAGAAGTGACCCCCAAAGTGCCAAAACCTCCCTCACATGGCAGGTGCTTCAGAAAGAAATGTTTAAATGAGGGTGATTTTCTTTTTTATTTTACACTAAACTACGTTAAGTTGCTGTCCAATTGAGTCCCTTATATTGTGCTATGAGTAGCCTCTGTGATGGCTGAAGGTACGAGAAGAAGTGAAACTGTTGTGAGGTCACCAGGTCTCTAAGTCTCGATGGGGCCCTCCCAGGATTTGACTTCTATGAAGCTGCACAATCTGAATAGAGAGACAGGGTTGCATAATATGCATTCGTTGGGGAGAGGGAGGAGAAGGTGCAAAGAGAGATCATTAGTGCCCAAAGCGTTCATCAACCTCTATCACTGGTGAAGGCTGCCAAAGCATGCATTGCATCTAGTGCAGTTGTGGATAGCCTCAACAAATGTATAGTAGGCAGAGCAACTGTAGCCTGATGGACTGGGAGGAGGAGAGGTGAGTGAGTGGTCAAACACAAGAAATGTTTGGCAGCGTCTCATTGCCTATTAAATAGCAAGCCCACACATGGCACTTACTGGCACCTGGGAAACCGTACACTTAAAAAGACTTTAGTAAATAGTTCTTTCTGATGCTTTTTGGCAGGGGCCCAGCATTTTCTCAGAATTCACATTCACCAGCGTAAATAAGGTAATTGGCTAAGTAGACGGGTGGAAAAAGGCCAATCACTTGTTTTGTATTTGTATTTTGCCTCGGATTTACCTGAGTAAAATATTTGTGTACAGCTCACTGGCCAGTCCATGACCTCATCCTTAGGCCTACTCTCTACCTTTCTTATGAGTTGCCCCAATGCAGTGTTCCAGTCCACCTTGGCCCAGGAGTTGTTTTACTGCCAACATGGAGTCCCACTGAGTACTTGTGATAATTACTTGCTGCTGTTTTCTTGCACTCTTTTTAAGTTTGGAAATTGGTTAATGGTGAGTTTAAAACAGCAGCAGATTTTTGTTAGCATTTTTAACGTACATCTGGCGATTAGCTTCGCCCACACACTCCCCATATCTCTGCCACATTCGTTAATCCCACTTTGTGTCACTGAAACTTAGATGTGCCCTGACCCCTGCCAGCTGGAAGTTGCGCATCATATTATTTTTTAATTTGGGTAACACAGTTTTGCTCGGAGTCATTGTAAATTGCACGAATAACTTTTGCCTTGTTTTGGATAAAAGTTAAGCGTTAAATATAGGACAGCTAGTTTTTTCCCTAAATTTCAGATTTATTTTACTGAGAAATTCATAAGATCATCCAAAAAGTTATTTGGAAAAAACGCTATAACATCATTATCGCCAGCAGTTGTATTTTCGTCCTGGAGTTTTTATAACTTGTATAATGCTCATATTCGTTTTGGTTGTTGGTACTTGTATCTCGTTGGCTGTTAAAAGACCTTTTTTAATTTCCTTTCGTGAAAAACGTGCACAAAAGCACCACAACCACACCTTAGCCCGCCCATTTTGCCGCGCCTGCTTCCTATTTGTTTGTTTCCCTCCATTTCTTGTTGCATCCTTCCTGTGACGCCGCCGGTTCACGTCAGTCTTTTGGCGGGCTCCGCCACGATTGAGGGGCACGTGCTGCACCGCGGCAGTCTTGCAGATGCCGGGTTCTTCCCTCAGTGGGGGTTGAGGGCAGTGGTGATCCACAGAGGTCAGCCAGGGTGGTCACACTCCAGTGACAGTTACACAGGGCTGCGCTATTATCTTGTGTAATCTAATTCCTGGCTTTGTAATTACTTGGAGGTTTGCCACTTTGCTGCGTGGAGAAGTCAGAGCAGTGAACCAGTGAATTAAACTCGGACACCGCTCGACAAGTGAAGCGTGGTCGCCGGCTTGAATTTCTTAGTAGGAAACTGCGTGGGAACAGCTCTGCGGACGTGTTTGTTCTGTGCTTGTCGTTCGGGGAAAGTAAGTTTGCATCTGTCACTAGCTCTTAGCGTCAGCCACCTCTGTCTCCTTCTCATAAACCCATGCCAGCCTCGTCACATAGCTTCCTACAGTGCAGACCCTGTCAAAGCAGGCTTGCCACATTGCTTCTGTGTACGTGTAGCACACTGGCAGTAACACATTGTGGTTGCAAGCAGCCAAATTGCTGTTTTGGTTTTGTAGACATTTTTCATTGTTCTCACACTTGTATCAGATAAATGTTGAGGCTAAAAATAAACTGATTGTTTTGAACGTCATGGGCCTATTGTTTCTGATTTGTTCTGGTTTAGCACTGCTGAAGTGCGAGATATCAGTAGCCTTTTTTTTTGTTTGCAGATCGGTACCACTGTCTCTGCCTCATGTACCTGCTCATATCTTCTCTATCACAAATCCTCAGGCACCCCCTGCCATTTCATCACATATCTATACTTATGACGACTAGCCATTGACCATAATGAAGTGTGTAATTACTATTCTAACTCCATGCACACTTTGATAGTAGGGTATGCTATAAAGCGCACCAAATCAAATCTAACTGCACTTTTAGTTTTTCGATACACTTGCTCGAAAATACCTAAACACACTTGTGGGACATGTCCTCATAACACACCGGTCATCACAAAAGTTTGTCTGGTTCTGTCAAGGTTAACCCAAGCTACGAGGACTGAGCCGGTCCCCACAATGTGGGATATATATATATATATATACATATACACACACACACTCATGATTTTTGTGCACATGACTTTACTTGCTGATCTCCTGGATTCACACTTCCCCGCTCAGCAAGTGTTGCACTCATTTGTTTTGCCTATCTCTGTCCTTTTCCCATCGCCATTGTAATCAACAGTTGCTTGTGCTGCGCCCATGATGCCTACTTAAGTACAATTAAGACACCTCTTTTCCATCTCTAGCCCTTCTTGGGTGTTGGATTATAGACAGGCTTGCTTATAGAGATTAATATACAGCGCTTAACCAGCTGTTGCTGTCTTTCCTGTAAATGTTGTTGGACAATGCTGATATATTGTATGTCTTGCTCTTGTTTCCAGCCCGTGGAAGTCTATTCTAATATGGAATTCCATAACTCTTGGATTTAGTCAGTTACTGTGCGGAGCTTCTCCCAGGTGGTTCACTTTTGCTTGGTCTCATAAATAAACTTAACATGCAACTTACCTGGTGTGGAAGCAGGGCCGGACTGGGAACCAATACCGGCCCTGGCAAGCTGCTCGGCTGCCCCGCGGGGGAGACGGCGGGGTGGGAGGGGGTGTGGCCGAGTTATTTGCTAGGGCCGGTTTCAGCTGATTTTGTTACCGGGGGCTGATATTGCCGCCCCCGGTAACAAAGGCGGTCCACGCTACGGCCAGTCCGGCCCTGTGTGGAAGGCAACATCATTTCACTGATGTCAGGCGATTCTCCGTAATACTGCAGTTTTCCTCGCCTAGGCGCAGGAACTTGGTTATTCAGAGTTCTGTGGGGCCTGCCAACATCGTCGCTAGACCTTCTTTGTTCAAGTACACAACGTCTCTGCATACCGAGGCGAGTGCTGGCTGGTGCTCCGTTGATGTGAGTCTCTTTTCAAATTTATTTTGTGATAAACTGGTATTTGGGCATGCGCAAGCCTTTGCGTAAGGAAGAGCCCATTTGTGTGTGAAGAGTCGGGGTGCAAGGCGGAGTCAGAGCGTGAGGCGGAGTTAGCCTTCTGTGGAGCGCAATGTCAGGATGTCGACGTGCTGGAAGCCATTTTGGATAAGGAAGTAAGAAGCCTTCCTGTTTTCCTATGCGCGTATGCAGTAAGAGGGGTTAAGGATATGCATCATAGGTTAATCGTTAATGCCGTTTGACAACGACCAAGCGTCTATGTTGCTTAGCAACAATTGAGCGCTGACATTTCCCGGTTAAAGGAGTGCTGTAGCAACAATTTTTTTCCTCTTTAGATAAATTCGCCCTCTAGCCGAACTGTTGTGAATTTTGCTTAAATTGTTGTAAGTGAATTTAAATATAAATATATTTCGAACACAATTGTGATGAAGAGTTTATTGGCTCCAGTGATATCTTGCTTGGCCCAGGGGAGCCTGTGGTATCTTGGTAAGAATGACAAGAAGGTTTTGAAGTGTCACTGCAAGTGATGGTGGGCGATATTTTTACTTCGGCTAGAAAATTAGCGCTTCTTAAACATTCGTTAGGGGCTGATGGGAATAGAAATTTGAATTATCTTCCACCTGCTCCTAATGAGGAAGATACAGATGACGCGGTAGATGAATATGACATTGCTATGAAACAGCTGACTGAGAATTTTGGGGGAAAAAACTTAGTAGGGGGAAGATTAAAATGTTTGAAATTAGGTCAATTAACTGGGGTATACGTGGAAAGCTACGTAGCTGGCTTAAGATCTTTGGAAGCGACTTGTGAATACAGAAACATTTTGGATGAGTTTTTTAGGGATCCGTTGGTGCTGAAAGTTTCCAACAAATGGGTCCAGGAGAAGTTAATAAATACTCAAGACTTGACATTAATAAGAGTTCTGGCAATGGAGAAGAGAGTGGAGAAATTCGGATGAAGGCCTGAAGGAATTAGCTGCAAAGGAACAGATTGCATCCATCGAGATGGGTGACCTGAAACCAAGAAAAGAAGAAGCTAACAAGACTTCGTTTTTCCAGAGGGGGTGCATAAGACCTTGTGGGTTAGTTTAAAGTGTGGGTTGAAGGGCCATTTGTCTACAAGTGAAATGTGTCTTGCGATTAGTCAAGTATGCCACAAGTGCAAGATGAAATGGCATTTTACTCGCGTATGTAGGGGCAAAATGGAATACGGGAAGAAATGCGCCAAACCTCTTATTAGCATAGTGGGTAATGATACTGATGAAGAAGAAAGGTGTCCTGTGAATATACTAAAAATTATACAGGTGGGAAATGTACGTGATAATCCTTTTTGCATTATTAAAGTGGATGGTGAATACGTGAAGGTTATGGTGGATTCGAATGCAAGATATACTCTGATTGGTGATGAACATTTGTCCAAGCTTCCCGACCATATTGTATATCTGCCTGATGTCAAGTTGGTAGGATATGGCAATACGCCCATATATTTGTGGGTTTTATTGATGTTCATGTGGAATTTCAAGGGGTGGAGGTGCACTCAAACGTTTATTTTGCTAACGACAGTTTGTTTTCATTAGGGTGGGCGCAACATTAAGGGGTGGATCCAAATCATCTTGAGCAAGTTCTAGGAGCTCAGTCAGATATACATTTGTCTCGAAGTGTATCTTGTGCCCCTTTATACAAAGAGATCCCTAGTGTGTTCAGTGACAATTAAGAGTTGTTCATTGTTTTCATGCACAAAATCATTTTAAGGAGGGAGCGGTGCCCAAGGTCCACCAGCCCAGATGGTCCTGTTCAGTATAAGAGAGCCATTACGTCTGAAATTGGTAGATTTGTGCGACTAGTGCATTATATAAGAGATTGAGGCCTCAGAATGGTTGTCCCCAGTAGTGATAACCAAGAAGAGCAGTGGTGATCTACGTTTGTGCGTGGATTGCAGGATTTAAATGCAGCTATTTTGGTAGACCGGCATCCCTTTCCAAATATTAACATGATGCTGTCAACCATCAGGGGGGCTGGGGACTTCGCTATATATCACCCTGGATTTGTTGTTAGCTTACCATCAGATTATGTTGCACCTGTAGTCACATCATCTGACTTCCTTTATTACACCTGTGGGGGTATACAGGTACAAGTGTATGCCGTTTGGACTGTCATCAGTGGCAGCCGTTTTCCAGTGTACCATACATCATTTGTTTAAAGGGTTGACTGGTCACATACTTCCAAAATGACATATTAACATTTGAGACCTATTTGGGTGAACACGATAAAGCACTAAGGACAGTGTTACAGGTGGGGGCTGACAATGGTTTGACTATTCAGAAAAGTGTAAGATCAGAGCGAGTGGGGTGGAAATACTGGGTACAGAATAGATACAACAGTTATTTCTCCAAAAATGTAATTGATTGCAGCTATTGAAAAGGCTCATTCCCCAAGTAACAAGGACCAATTGTGGTCGTTTCTTGATCTGACCGAATATTATTCGAAGTTCATTTCCAATTTCGCAGACAAAACAGAGTGTATGCGAGAACTCATGTTGAAAGGAAGGGTGTTCACGTGGAGTGATGAGTGTGAGAAAGAGCTTTGCACATTGAAAGGTTGTTTGGCACCAGCACTCCAACCTTTTGATGCTAATGACCCCATTATTATTAACACTGATACCAGAAATCTGGGTTTGGGTGCAGTGATGCCACAGAATTGGGATGGTGTGATGTGGTCATTGCGTATGACTCCAGGCCTTTAAGAGCTACAGAGAAGAACTACTCTGCAATCGAGAAGGATGCATTGGCCTGTTCTTGGGAACTGAGTTGTTTCCGAAAATATGTGTGGGAACTGAGTTTATGATATAACCGATCACAGGCTGTTGTTGGAAGTGTTCTCTATTGGAGGGTCTGGAAAGATTTCTCAGAGAATTGCCCGATAGTTGATGAAGTTACTCAAATTTAACTACAGAATGGAGTATGTCCCAGCAAAGAAGAAAGTGCTTGCCGATTGCTTGTCGATGTTGTCTGCTGGCGGAATGGGAAAGGAGGTGGATAAAGGTGGGGACTACATGGTTGCACAGTAATGGTGATTGCTGAGGAAAAAATATCCCATGAGGACTGGACAAGTGTGCTGAATGAAGGTGAAGTGTTGTGTGACGTAATGCAGTATCTTGTGGAGAATTGGGCTCTGAAAGGTAAAGCTTCATGCATAGAAAAGTTTTTCTTTCAGGTTATTGCTGAACTGTCTGTAATGAATGGTGTGCTGCTGAGAGTGGAGTTACTGGTAGTACCAGACAAATTCTGAGAGAGTGTTCTGAAACTGGCGCACAGGGTACATATTGAGATTAGTGCTTCCAAAAGACATTTGAGCAGAGAACTGGTGGCTGGGACTTGACCGGGTTGTCGAACATTACATTAGAGACTGTGTGCCATGCGCATAGTGATACATCGCAAAAGCTGGGGCAGTACCCTACTGTAACATCTGATAAGTCTGTTGGGGTGTGGAAAAAAAATGTGTTTGATTTCATTGGACCATTGAATGTGTGGGCTCGCTGGTCTAAGTTTGCCACAGTGGTGGTGGATTATTACACGCAGCGGCCAGAGGTCAATTTCACGGACTGTATCACCACAGAGGTGGTGTTTGGATTTTTGAGTTAGTTGTGGGAACGTAAAGAGGTGTCTGAGGTCATAGAGTTTTTGGGGAAGTATGACATTGAACTTTTGTGTTACTCTGTGTATTACCCACAAAGCAATGATTTCATGGAAAGGTGTAACAGAACGTTAAAGGATGGTATACAGTTGTTGTTTGACTCTGGTATAAATTGGAGAAAGGTGGTACATAAGTTGGTATAGTCATATCAGACAACCTGGCAAGGAGTAGCATGGTAAATCTCTGTCTGAAATGATGAGGGGTTCACGTCCAAGAGATTTGTGGTCTAAAGGTGTGGAGAGAAGGAGAGTTTCTGAGGATGATGAAACGGTTGGGGAGAGTTTCCAAGTTGGTGAGTTAGTGAGAGTCTTGAAAGGTCAGAGAGTAATTAAGTATGAGTTTTAATATTCCGAATCATTGACAGTAAAAGAGAGTAAACAAATACACTTTGTTGCTGAGTAATGGCAATGCCTGGAACACAGTAAAATATGTGAGAGTTCCTAATTGTTCATGAAACAAGGAAGTTCTAGTGGGTGTAGGAGTGCAAGAGGGGTCGAGAAGCAAAAGAGAGATTGTTCCTTGGCCCATTTGGAATTAAAGTGCCTCGTAGGTTCGAGGATTTTGAAATGTCTTAGTCTGGGTGGAAGTGTTATGTTCTGTGGATGTAACAATTTTGTTTAGGTCATTGCATTGTTGTTCTATCCATTTGTGTTATAGTGTAACATCTCCCTATCATTAGGTTTTGCTTTTTTCCCTCCTTATTTAATAGTTTTATTAACATTTCAATGTGAGGAGGGAGTTGTCATGTTGTATGCCTCACTCTAGTTTCCAGCAGGTAGAAGTCGGTCTATTATGGAACTCCATAACCCTTTGATTTTGCTTGGCCTCATAAATAAACCTACTTTACAATACAACTTAACTGGTGTGGACGGCAACATCATTTCACACACCTATAGAACTGAATACATATTATCCAGTAGAATTTTACCTGGTTTTATAAGATTCTTAGCCATACCATTCTGTCTTGAATTCATAGCTGAATTGCACCATTTGCAATTTCCCTCTTATGGACCAAGGGTTGTTCAAGAAATCTAATAGTCCCGACCAAGTCATAATGTTTGCTTTTTGCTGTCTGGTGGAGAGCGCTGCCGCCATGCCTTATTCGTTTTTCAGTGTGTTTTTTTTTTTTTTTTTAGGTCAGTCACAATCTCGCCTACCTCTATGCCAGTGCATGTTCGCATGCTGATGCTGGAAGCAATGCTTCTTTTTCTATTTAACTTGCTGCACTCTTATAAGGACATGGTCTATCTACATAGCTAGGTCCTTGAAGAACCATTCCTTCTCCGGTAGCTGAAATATCACAAAACACTCATAACTTTTAATTTGATTTGTGTACCTGTACAACATTTCTTGCATTACCTCTGTTTATAATATTTTCAAGGATCTGTTTGATAGAAATGATCTAAATATATATTCCAGTCTTCCAAGGTCTATTATTTTCATGATGACTCTACGATGTAGTTCAGTGACTAAACCAATGTTGAGTGCAGTCACACACTACTCCAGACGTTGGAGGGCATCTGTGCCCACTCTACAAAAGCCAACCGCTCCCCGTACATTAAAAGGCAGACCGTGGTTTGACACTTCAGATTAGCTTTCAGTTCTGTACTGTCTCCAGTGCAGGCACGAGTTTGTGCCTGTACTGGAGACTGCACAGTTTATTTTTGGAACATGCCGCAAGGTGCAAACCGTGAGCCATATAATTGTAATATGGCTCCAGGAGATGAGTGGGAGGAGAACGAGAGCAGGCAGCTCTAGGCCGCACACTCCACGTTCCTTATTCATTTACAATACATACATTTACAATTTGCGGTGTGGTATGATAGTGATTTTCTCATCTTAGCATATTTTAGCCATCTCTCAGTTCTAGCTGTCTCACCAACCTTATCTATTCCAAAATTCACAAATAAAAATAAACACATATCTATGTTCATTGCCATCTTCATTCACACTTCAGCCGCAGGGCCATGTTGCACCACAAGTAAGCTCCTAATCACGATCACATGTGCGCTTCCAACAAAACTAGTGCACTTTATTGTCAGGAATGGTAGGCTAATACATTACTTTACCATTGCCTTTTTCTTTCCGTTCCTTATTTATGTTTTTTTTAATTAATTTGTCTTCCTTATGTTTTTAAACTCATCTTTGTGTTTTTAAACTAAATGTTCTAGGTACAGTAATACAAAGCAAAGAGTACATTTTGTTTGCACAAATAAGAACCATATTTTCCTGTGATGTGTATTAAAAGTAAAAAGGGCGTTGAAGTACAACCCCCTGCTAGGAAGCACCCAGCAATGGTTCATGTATTTCTTTTTTATTTGTTGCATATTGCAAGCATACAGCCGACGCTTTTAGGCAGTGACATGTTTTTTTGTTGTATTTTTGTATTCTTTTCATTTTTGTGACATATGCTTGCAATTAAAAAATGTAAAAGAAAACTAGTGTACTAGTTTGCCAAGTTCAGACCTGTTGGCTTTGCCTATGTGTGTTTTACTTGGGTGTTAATAGAAGTCCGAGCTTCCAGGTCGAAGGTCAGCAACTTAGCTACTAGGCCGCACCCCTTCATGTTGTTTAACTGTTTCTGGGAATAAAAAATTAATTTGTATAGAGGCTATACTTCGCAATCCCTGTTCCTCACTTTCGCGCTGCTTTTTAATCACATCACTCTTAATTGCATCATTTCTGCTGGAGTTTGACCGGTTTGTTAAGTAAATTAGCAGCTGCAATTACTGTTCAGGGTCCAAAGGCCTGCTTCTCAGACAGAATGCGGAGTGTAGGTGGAGCAAATTGTTTAATTTGTGGTTTTGTGCTTCGAGATGTCCCCACCCAGGCAGGAAAGGGATCATTAAACGACAGAAGCTGTAGGGAATAACATGAATGGTAAGGATAGAAGGTTGCAGATGGAGAGGAGATTGTTTCCGGATATTTATTTGCAGATTAAATGTACCTGAAGACGAAAATAACATGGCACTATATTGTAGCATTTATATAGTGGTTCGTACACCAATGAGGAGTGCTGATGCGCATGTTCGGATGGGTAGCAGCTACACTATTGGGATGTGGGGTGTGTGTGAATGACATTGTTGCATTTGTTGTGATACTTTGTGAAAAGTATTTAGGTGTGAGAAACCAGAGAGGTACTTTCACGTTGTTTTTTGCACATCACTTAGCGTGTGATGGAGGAAGAAGTGTGAGATAAGCACATAAATTATAATTAGAGTTAGGACTTCACAGCACCATCCTATGCAGAGGGTTGGTGGTGTTCTGTGTGCATGTACTAAAAAAATGTGGTAATCGAAGCTGGCTAGGTTATATGCCTTAGCCATGTTTGCATACAATACCAGACCGTGAGAGATCCTAAATATTGTTTGTATTGGATTCTACTTCTAATATAATGCTTGGTTTATGCAGCTATCCATCTATATTTGTTTTGCGCACTGTATTGTGGTTTTTGTATTTGGTTTATGGACTCACCCTTCACCATCTCTTGTAGCAGCTATTTGTTAATGGAATTGTGAAACTAACCATATATGCAAGAACATGCATATATTTGTATAAGCAATCGATAATGGATGAAACCACTTCCATGTGGATTGCTTGACTCTTTTATTGTGCTAGCAGATTCCTTAGGTCAGGGTATCCGTGCTCAAGTTTTATAAGGCACTTACAAGTGATTCCTAGTGAAAAATTGATTTGTATATATAAATTATACAAATGGCAACGTGCACAAGGAAGACATGCTGTAAAATGGTGCCAGATAGGGAAGAATGGGGGTTGGTGACATGAGCAGTAGCCAAGCACCTTGTTAAAGGCAGGGTTACTGCCTACTGCTGTACAAATACACCTCATGAGCAAGGAAAGAAGTGAAAGAGCAATCCAGGTCAGCAACCCCAGCAGAAACCATGCAGTCTTTAAATAGCCCATAATTCCACCTTCTCCTGCAAGGCCAAAGTAAGCCAACATTTTGAGCAGTGGTTCGCTTGCTCATGCTCCCAAAGATGGATGATCATCACCCATAGTCAGGCCTTTGTTCAGACTCTGACTGGCACCCTGCATATCACATATAGGGTTGGATGTATTACTTATTCATGCATTCTTTTACAAAGCATGCCTTTACAACGCAGGTAATACAACAAACGTCTTTTCCACGCATTCCATTACAACGTAAGTCATTACTACGACTTGCTTTAGGAAAGCGCTGGACTTTGGAATAGTATATTTTACTATTCCAACTCCAGTCTGTGCAACAGTTGGGAAGGTGTTGGATTTTAAATCCAACAATATGTTCCCTAAAGCAAATCATTATAACGACTTGCGTTGTAATGGAATGCGTGGTAACCACACGTTTGTTGAAGTCCCTGCGTTATAATGGCACTGCGTAGTTCTGTCTGCATTGTAAATGCCATATACCGTAGGGTTGAGAGATGAAACACTGGCTGGGGTACTTCCCTGACCGCGCAAGAGAGAACTGACCTGCCCTATGTTACCCTTCTGTCTTTGTCCCTCCATGCAAGACAAATTCTTTTCTTACATCAGTTTTTTTTCTCGAATTTGCATAGGGATGCATTATCCTACCCTTCTAAACTTCCCTCCCACACAACCTCCTCTTTTCTTATTAGTAGTGAATGACATTTCAGTGTTGAAAGGAGTTGTACCCTGCTTCCAGCGTTAGGGCTAGCACGATGTTCTTTTTAGGTCTGGCATAGAGGCATCTCTAGTTTTTCATTAGCTTCATGTAATTAAGAAATACATTAAATAAAATTCATACATGTATACATGCACAGAGGGGCTCTGGGTCAGCTGTCTTCGTCCATTGGTCTATTCAACTGCCTTGCATATTTTGCTTCTGCCACTACAGCAACACAGCATGGGTGTGTGGGTAAGCGCAGTTCAGCCAATGGCTCTTTTGCACTGGGAGTGTAGTTTACCCCATTGCTTGTGCACATTTGCCTAAAACGAAGTGCACTAAATTACCTAAGCTGGAGAGCTAGCACTTTTCTCTGCCAATATTTTTTGTATCTTGCGCTGTGCTGCGAAAAAAATGTCAAACCTCTTCTTAGTACATCTGCCTGTTTGGAAGCACTCCTGCTGTTGAATTAGTTATTTTCAGTTTCTTTTCTTTTTACATTTATAATTTGTATTGCAGGTGTATGTCAATCACATTAAGGAGAGCCATGCTGTCTTTTTTCTTATATGAAAAATAGAAAAAAGTAACCATTTGAGTTCACCATCTCACCACCTCAAGACGGGTTTGTTTAGTTTTGCTCCCCATATTTTAAGGCCTTGTTCTGGAACTGGTGCGGATCCAGATTCACGCGCAAACTACCATTCTGGCTCCGCTGCCAATTGCACTCTTAGGAAAGCCAGGAACCATTCGTGTGGGCAAGTAACTCGAGTTTGTGCACCATGGAACTGGAGAAAATGCGCAATTTTCTTTTTATCCCTCCATCCCAGAATCCAAAATTGAGAATGCTTTGGTAGTTGTGCAGCTGCTAAATGCTACACTAGTGGTATTGGCATTTACCAGGTGGCTAGTTACTTCCTGGGATTGCGCAGCTCTGAAAATAAGGGCCTTAAAATTGTAACTAAGGAACACGTTTTTTTTTTTAATTTAACATTCATTTTAACCTATTTAAAGTACGGGAAACGTATGTGAAGTAATCATTAGCTACAGAAACCATCACGAAGTGTTCGTACCTCTACTACAGGTGATGGCATTTTTCCAAATTCAATGCAACATAAACAATTTTTAGAGTGCTTTTGGAAGGTTAAATGGACAAAATAAGTTTTCATTGAGAATATTTTTAGTTTTGTATGTTTGTGTGTTAATGCAGGATTATAGTGAGGCCAGGTTTGGCTAAATTCCATTTATGGGCACTGCTTCCACCTTGTGGCTACATCAGGAACTGCTTCCGGCAGTCTGATGTTTTATTAGTTTACTGATTACCATGCATGTGCCTACGACATGCAGTTGGTACCTCTCCCATATATTCCATGTTCATCTGATCATTTCCCACAAATAATTCATTCTCTCTCACGCGCACTTTCTTTCTCTCGTTATCTGCACCCAAACTGTGGCTGTCACTTACTACCCGAAGTTTGAATGTCGCAGGGGAGGGGCATTTTCTTTGCTTGCATTGGCACCCTTGCTAGGTTGTGCACATACACACTACTCTTCCTCTGGCTGTCTTCCTCCTGAACAGCCATCTAGTGCTCATTTAAACACAGAACAATGATGGCAGTGGTTTTAAATAGTAGCCAGCACCTCTATTCTGTTTGCACATAGGTTTAACAATTACAATGTCTTTAAGACGTGCTCTATGTCATTGCACCGTGCCATCCACAGTGCTAAAAAATATATAGAGTCAGTCATATATATATATATATACATATATATATATATATATATATATATACACAAAATAAAACCGTGACAGAGCACAGCACAATCAAGTATACAACTGACTATTCACAGTCAGATTAATACATTTTTTAATACAAGGAACAAATGAAAAATTGTAACACTTTGTTCAGCACATAGATCTTCACCACTGTTGCTAGGTTGTTGCAGCAATGGCACAGCCGACACGTGTTTCGTCGCCAATTGCAACTTTTTCAAGGCTTTAGTATATGTCGTAAATGGTCTTTCTTAAAACCAAGGTCTTTCTATTCGTTCTAAAACAGCATGGAATATGGATATACTTCGAGCTGGAGCCCATCCGCTAGAGCTACGGTACTTGTGCAGCTGCGACTGGGACAACACTGCATTCAGCTGTAGCTGTATACTATATCCACTTCACTCTGGGAACCGCGCATAAGCTACTATTTATGTCAGTCCACAATTTGACGTCGTAACAGGGATCTGGACAATCTTATCCATATTCCATGCTGTTTTAGAACGAATAGAAAGACCTTGATTTTAAGAAAGTCAATTTACTGCATATACTACAGCCGTGAAAAAGTTTCAATTGGCGACGAAACACGTGTCGGCTGTTCCATTGCTGTAACAACTTAGCAACAGTGGTGAAGATCTATGTGCTGAACAAAGTGTTACATTTTTTCATTTATTTATTTATTTTTTATTTTATACATTTATAAGGCGCGCAGCTACCCAACAAGGGTTTCCCGGCGCCGAGGACACAAAACAGGATAGGTGTAATGAAAATGAAGTAAGCAGGATTTATTTTTCGAACAACCAGTTTTTAATGCTTCTCCTGAACATGGCGTAGTTCCTTGTATTAAAAAATGTTTGAATCTGACTGTGAATAGTCAGTTGTATACTTGATTGTGCTGTGCTCTGTCACTGTTTTGCATTGCTGCATTTAAGTCCAGTTGCCTCAGAGGTGAGTCCACATGTGTCTTCAAATAAAGCACAACAAAAGCTGTGCATATGTGCTGCACAGGGGTGCAACTACAGCCACATTTTGGGGGGTGGGGGGCTAATACTTCATGTAGTGTAGAGCCAAATTCCGGGGGGGGGGGAATTACTAATATTTCCAGCAATGTGTCCTTGTATAATACAGCTGGTGCTCATGCAAAGGGCCTCAATGCCTTCGGGTGGAGTTCGAACTGAATAAAACTGCAAAAAAACAAAGCCTAGGGTTACATTTCAGGAACTGCATTCTCACACTGTGGCAGCAAAAGTAATTTGCGGCTTTAAGGAATAGGCATGGTGGAGATGCAGGGGCTCTAGCAATGGGTGAAAATAGAACAAAGCTTCGTTATCCAGTAAATGGTCTTTTAAAGGCCTGTGAAGTACTCGGCTGCGGCTTCGATAAGACTCCAGACCAGCCAGCCCACAGCAGCTCAAGAACTGTCTGTGTGTTGTGGGGAAGCTGTCTCAGCCCGGGCTCAAACAGCAGATTCACACAAACTTTTGGTTTCTTCGCCAGTGATGCTGAGCCTCTTTTTCTGTAGCATAGAACAAGCCCCTGACCCCTTCTCTTTGGTGGTAGAAACCAGCACCGCCAACTAAACCGCTGGACTTGAGGCACACATCTCAGATCTATGGTGTGGGCCTACCAAGAGTTGCTGTTGGTACAGTTACATCTCCCTCTCTTGACTGTAGCTGCGTGCTAGCCATCGACCCCCCCCCCCCAGGTGTCAAATACTGTATTTTGCAAGCAGCTTAGCTGCCTGGATGGGGTGGAAGTGTGGTGTGTGCACGCGTGTCTTAAAAGTGGCCTGATACTGCTTCACATCGGGTGCAGCCCGCTGTGGTAGGAAGTGGTCATTACAAGTGACTCAATAATTCATGCTTTCCACCTGTTTTATGCTGCTCCATCAGAGAAGGTAGGCTGTCAACCGCAGCTTCAAGGTAGACCGGGCTATTCTCACCTTCCTCTTTTAAACAACTTGGTTCAGTTGGCCACCAGGTGGCGGTATTTCCACAAGCTGGTAATTGGAGTACAGGGGTTAAACTGACGTTTTCTTTACAGCATGACGCAAAACTGCTTCCCGTTTTTGCGGGTACACATTTTTTTAATCTTTTACCAGTTTTTTAGAAAAAACGACGAACATAACAACCTGTGTGCTTCCTACAAATTATTAGAAGAGAAAAAAATATTTTTTTTATATTTCAACTAAATACATACTAATCCAACTTAACTAGTAGGTGTACCAAGGTTTGTCTTTTGGGGGAAAAATATGCCTGAAAGGTACTGGCGAAGTAATTAACCTTTTTGGTTGTTTTACATACACAGGAAATCAGTGTTAGTGTATTCAACCCTGTTTAATATAAAACATTGCATAATCAGTAGAGGGGTTCCGTGCCCCTTTGTTTTGCTGATCATGTGTAATTAGGAGTGCTAAAAAAGAAGGGACTGACTGGGGACCTGGGGATTTTGCTTCCCCTTCCAGTCCTCCATTTATCAGCTCCCCACATGTCTGAAATTGGAATGCACATTCTTAAATAGATATTTGGGGTTTCCTTATTGCAAATACACCTTACAAAAGTACCCACTGTTAACTGTACAAAACGTTTAAAAAAACAATACTTTTATCGTGATCAGCACTGTTATAACATTGAACCTGAAGTCCCAATTTCTGTCAGAAGTAACCACTGACTTTATTACATTTGTATATAAAAGAAAATACATGGATTTTAAATTCCGAGCCTACTCCCACCCACTCATACTAAGGGGGTATTTTTGGACTAATGTCCCAATAGACTCCAAAGCTTGTACCTGCCCCACGTTCTGGTCAGTAGTCGTGAGTGTGTTAGTGTCCAGGGGTCAAAGAAAGCAAATGCGTTCCTGTTATGGGCCTTCTAGCCCCTGGATGCTCTTAGACATCACCCTTTGCCCCAAACACTTGTCCCTTCTGGGATCTTGGACTAGAATTGCGGTCACCGGTGAAGGCCGAAAATGAAAGGAAGTGAACCTTCAGACTGCGCAGGCCAGAGAATGTGCCGACTACATGGCCCAGCCTCTCCTACCTAGTTTCACTATGTGAAAGCATTCTTTTATTTCCCTGATGCCTCCCTTCTAACATTTTGTTGTCCCTGTGCAAGTGTTGTGCTCTTTATGCTGTGTTTGCTGGCTGATTTAGAGCTGGCAAGCAGTGGATATTGCTAATAATATGGAGAAAAGGGGGGAATAATCACATTTGGAATTCCTTGTATGAAACATGGGGCAGATGAGCTGGGGTGCTAATATCCAGTCAAATTCTATCATTAATGCATTCTTCTATGGTTGGGAATGTTGAAATGTCTTCCACTCGAGACTAGGCCTCTATCACAAAGCAGTCTTATACAAAAGACAGTGTGACTGCTATTGTTGGTGTGTACTTGTCTTTCAATTGCTGACCTCTCAATTATAGAAAGGACAATCTGCAGCATTATTGGACAAAACCGACACATACTAATACTGCAAAATGTTTCTTAATATTCTGAAGTTCACATTTCAGCTCATAAAAAATTAAATCTAACTGCATATTCCTTTGGCAGACATACAGGATGGGCTGGTGAATGAAGTCACTTCTGGTTTTCCTTCCTGCCAGTAATGGGGTGGGATGCTATGGCAACAAGACAAACCACTGGGCCTATGGTCAAGTGGTCTGCAATTGTCACCAAGACCCCTGCTTAGCATTACTTAATGACTGACCCAGAATTCAAGTATATGCCGCCATTTTGCACATTAAGGCCCTCAGCCATGATGCCATTCAGTTTCTTTATTTTGTTTAACTGCTGGCGGCTTAAACAACACAAATCTTGTAATATTTACATTTTCAACTTCCTGCCTGGGTTCTCTTTTGTGTAGTAAGTGTCCCTACTTGTTAGGCCTTTATGTAGTCCAGGGTGACCTTCATAACGTCAGGGTGCCTCTTGAAACAATATTTGCTTGAACTGTGATCTATGTCATGTTGTGAATAACCTGTTTATTCGAGGCTACTTGTCCAGCACAAAGGACAAGGATAGCACTTTTTTAAAGTATGTATGTGTCGTCTCTCTTTTTGCCACATCTGATTTAGGTAAAAACGGTGAAAATAATTGACTGGCGTACCTTTTGAGTGATTATACCCCTACCCTAGCTTGCCTGATGGTTTACACATTATTCGGATTATTAGAATGCACACTGGTGCATGTATCTTTTTGTTTCACATTGCTTAGGTGGGGGATAGTCCTATTCATCCTTGTTGCTTACATTTACAATGAGCTTGCACATGGTTCTCCCCCGCTTATTCTATGTTGATGGTTTACTATTTAAATTCCATTTTTATCTTCGACCATTGTACTGTATGTTTTCTTTTATTATCAGTCAAGCCTTGTTGTATTGTATGCAGTACACAACACGGGTTGATGAGTTGTACTTACTTTATTTATAAGCTTGCAGTTTGATTGAGTGCTACAAATTAGTTGGTATCCTCTTTTCTTATCCACATACAGCTTTGTGAACTGCATAAGGTCAACCTGCTCATCGGGTACCTGTTAACAAGGGCCTGGTTATCTGCGCTGTAAGCGTGCACGCCTGTGTATGTGCTCATTATTGGAACAGTAATTTGGTGCTCTGCTAATTTGAAAAAACCAACACATTATTGTTTTGTGCAGAATGTTACTCGACTTTAATGCTGCAATTATTGGCATTGGGAAGGAATGCTTATAGCCTTCGGAAAAGAGCTTCTGGGGTGAAGAAAATTCTTCTCCCTGATGAAATATAATTAAACGTTGGCAGTTGGGCTTAGTGTATTTTTTATCATATGATTAAGTTTTTTTCATATTTGCTTAGCGTGTCCTTGCTCATGATGTAGCAAATCTGACTATAAGCGGTAATTTGCCAATGTAACTCCGGACTTCCCAAATATTGAAAAATAAGATCAACACCAACAGCATGGTTGCGGGCGTTGTTTGGGTTGTACTTGTTGGTAAAAAGACTGTAATGTTTTCTTCATTACGTTTTGACGCAGAAATTGCATTTTCAATCAATCACGACTGAGTCTTTTGGATTTTAGAAAAGGCAATTTATGAAGTGGCACTCGAAAAAGCAAATCTGTAGGGTAACAAAATGTGTCCTTGGATAAAATGCCAATATCCAGACTATCTATGTCCTTCATATAATCTTTTTTTTGTAACTGTGTTACTAAACATCCTACTATTGCACTTTTTATTTCTCTGGATGCTTGTAAACATTGAAATTGCATTACTCGCTTGCGCCACCACGGCTCTGTGGTTCTGCTCCCGCACAGACCCACCCAAAGGCTAGGTCCGCGGTGTTCAAGAGCAGCTCACTTAGCGTCGCTTCGAGGGAGATCTGCAACACTGTGCCCTGCCGGCTATGGGCTTTGAAGAATGAATATAACTTGGACCACTCTTAGGGAAGGCAATGATGTGAGCATAGATGCCATTGTCGGTCCTGGCGCATGACCGGCTCTCAAACTGCCCAATCTGTAATTCTTCATTGTTCCCTGTTTTTCTGGTCCTAGGTTCTTTGTCACATCTAATGATCTCTATCCATCAGTTTCCCAGATCCCGAAATGAAGATGAATTGACTTCCTATAAAGCCAAGGCTTTACGAATTATGGGTGTCATTAGAATACCCACGTGCCCTGTAAGCACAACTTGCGGCATTTAATAGCCTTAATTTTAAGGTCTTTTGTGAGGAGGCTTCACTTAATCTTGCTCTCCACGCAAAACAAGCACAAGGATTTATTCCTGCTGTGGCATGTTTGCTGGACCTCTTAGGAGTTGATTTGTAGACAGAGTGCACACAAGTTGATTTACTTTTCCCCATGGTTTAAGAACCAATTTGTAGACATTTGACATACCGGAGCGTGTCCTGGATACTCAGCGGTATGCTGATATACTGCAGCATATGACTTGTCCCTTCACTATAAGAAGCAGTATAAACAGTACGTACAGATGGAGCACACCCCCTTGACAGGTATTGGAAGTCAAAAACTGTATTTCTAGATATATATATCTCAGTTAATTTCTTAAGAGCGCTAAAATTGTAGAACATCTACAGATACTTTGTGTAGCTTAGAAGAGAAAGTTTAAATAATTTTGTACAGCTCAAAACAACCTTGGGAAGTGTGGAAATACAAAACGTGTACAGTATTAAAGATACACGAAGGGTAATAATAAAACACAGGAGATCCGACTTCTTTCCAAAAACAGAAAAAATATATTTATTTTTTACAAAGATTTGACTTGGAGATAGATTTCTGTTATGCTAATCCACTTGGGTTTTTTGGCACTAATAGATTTGAAAGAAGAATTAATGTCACTAATTGAAATTCTTTAAATCATAGCTTCCCCTCAAAACCATGTCTGTAATACCGTACAGGTAACTTAAGTCTTCCTCCCATGTTAATACTTGCATCATCGCTGGTGGCCATGTGCTTGGAATTTCAGGAGAATCCCAGTCTCACTGTCTTAAAACTGTAACATTGATCTTGACTTTTACCTTCAATACATTTTTTATGACAAATTAAAAAAAGTGTCTCCCTCTCACTAACCTCCACCCATAGCCCTCCACCCCCGAGCAAGTTGTTTGATGCGGCTGAAATGGAAGTCTGTGGTAGAAGGGTCCACTTAAGCGGCGTAGGGCTTGCGTTGTAAATAATACATCAAGAGCCGTGTAGCTCTATCTAATGGAGCCATGTGCGGCCTCCTGTTTCAAGGACAGCACGTGGGTTTAAAGAACCACAACCACAAACCTGCCTGTCAGCAGCCTGTGGTCACTTTCAGTGGCTGTCAGCCAGCATAACCATCATAAAACATTAAAGAAAGACAAATGAACGAGGCCTTTCAATTTATGGTGGGAGCGCAAGTGGGCAGCTGATCTGCATGAAATGTGTTTAGACACATTCATGTAGTAGAGCTGTGAAATCCAAGGACCATTGGAATAAGCGCCTTCTTTTTTGTCACTAATTTGTTTCTGTCCTTCGTGGTCTAGTTAACGCGCTGTAGTTTTCTAGCCAGTTCTCTTGGCTTATATGTTGCCGTTTATTAAGCTTTCCATTGGTTTAGTTTTATTACTTGTTTCTTCATTCTGCTTTTCTTTATCTCTGTGTTTTCCTGTTTGTAACCCTTCTCTTGTTTCTTGCATAAACTGTTCTCCTTTTGCCATTGTTATTTTATCGTAGTCTTTTCTCGAATGCATGAAGATTCTCCTAGTGCCCTTTCCTTCACTGACTAAAGCTTGTTTTGTTTCGGTATTTAATGTCTTATTTTCTCCAATAGCCCCTCATTGAATATTATAGAGGCAAAAAGGTGCAAATACATTAATTATAACTCAATCACTTTTGGATTCTTTTTTTTTTTTTTTTTAGTTTTCAATATTCTATTCTGAGTTACTCTTTCTTTCACAATTTTCCAATCCTAAAATGTAGTATTTTTTTACTTTCATCTTTAGATTTTTCTTTCTTTAGAAATATTTATCTTAATCTGTACAAAAATGAAAACTATGCACACAAATGTGTTATCACATTAAATTAAACGTTGATTAATTCCCTGCCAATTGTATTTTGTGCTCAAAATACATTTTGCTCAGATTTAATGGCCAACTGTCTAGAGGAGATATTATGAAAACAGCAGGTTTATTTGATAGCATGCATGAAAATGTACCACTTTTACTGTGAAGAAGGAAAATAAGCAAATTAAAAAATGCAACTAAGTGAAATTAATGTTACTTTAATTATTAAGCTCGCCGATTTTTGTCAATAGAATGTTGACTTCATGTTATTTGCTAGCAAATGCTTAAATAAGATCTGAAACGTTAATTTTGCAGTGTCTAGTGTCCACACAACAGGAATAAATGCTCTTGATCACAAACATTTGATTTGACTGAGAGAATGTATTTCCACTCATATTTCGGGAAATTGGAAATTATTTAAAGTTTAGTTTGTATTTTATTAACTCCAGCTGGCATCCTCTCGCATAGTTTGTTGTATCTGAAAAGCCAGTGCGATCGTTATTTTCCTTTAACTCGTCATTATTGGATGTGGCATTACAGCTTCTGATCCCATTATTTGGAGTAGTTCTGCAGTCCGAGGTGGCAGCGGCATGGGTCATCTGCCGCAGCCCCAAATCATTCAGTGACCCACGAAAGATTTAATTTCCTTTGATTTTTGCAGTAGAGAGGGGGGGGGGGGGTCTTAGCCCTCGGTAGGCGCAAGAACTTTTACCCATCTTTAGGTGCAAATTTGAGTAAATGCGATCAAGGTGTTGGTTCAGTTTCGTTTCCGATAAACCCTTTACTAAACAAAGATTTAGTCTATGAAGAAGGGCAAAATTGAAGATTACTTACCTCTCTTAGATCATGCTTTTAAAAATTGATTATGGACTCACGTTGTTCATTTTTTGGTAAATTGATGGTTTCTGTTGTTCTTTGCTAATCCTTTTCTGGTCAGTGCTTTTCCGCTGCTAACTGGCAACAAAATGTTGCCTAGGAGCTGGAAAGACTGCCAGCTGAAATTTGTTTCACAGCTTGGAATTAAAAAAATCCGTTCCTCTTCTTATTTCCTTCATCTAGTTTTTTTTATATAGAGTAAAAGTTATTTAATTTGATTCCCATGCGAACAACTTGCACTTGTTTTCTAGCTTTGATTTTAGTTCAAAGGTATTTATTCTGTCACTTAAAATAAATGGTTGCTAGTAATTCCTCGCCTATGAATTACATATTTTTTTGGGTTGATGGGGGTAGGAAAGAGTGTTGTAATGCTTAGTTAGTGGAATGGTAAAACATTAGAAACATGATTATGCCATTAAAAAATTCATATGACCTGTCATCTTACCAGTTCTCGGCACTCTGTCTGCCTCTTTGCAAGTCAGTGCCGGGAAAAACACAGCTTGACAGCTAATAGATTTCCATGTCATCACTTGTTTAGACATTTTAGGAGCTTTTTTGTGACATTGAGGAAAAGGCGAAGAAGGCAACAGAAGCAGCAAAAAAAAATGTCAGAAGCTTAAAAATCAATCTCCTGGTAAAGTGATCTGTTTTGTCGGGTTATATACGCTCTTTCCGTTTGCATTATGTCCAAGTGAGTGTCTTTGCTGGCCACTAAAGGAGCGAGACCGAACAGAAAAGAGGGGCGGCAAACTTTTAGGAAAATGGTCTCGGAGCAGACAAAGGTTTATATTTGTTAGACCACCCAAAGGGGGCCAGTTAACCTTGTTGAGCTTACTTAAAAAATGTATCAATCGAAACAGAAAGGGCAGAGGTAGACATTCAGGGTGTGCTTTATTTTGCTTTGCCCACAAATGTATCTTTTGAAGCTTAATAACTTTCAAATTATTCCATTATCTTTATTCCCCAGCTAGATCGGTGTTTTCCACATATTTTTGTCGAAGCTTAACATTTGTGTAATGAGACTATTGAAACATGCACGATAGCACAGACACATTATCTTTGCTTGGGCATGAACTTCTCTCAGTAAGCAGCTGTTCCTCATAGAACTATATCGAAATAAATGTGTGTGTATATATAATATATATGAAATCTGTGTGTGTAGGAATTAGAGAACGGGAGAGAGACACAGACACATTCCGTAGGCTTATTGGTTCACCAAAATACACATTTTGTAAGCACCCTGGCCTCTGAAAAACCCTCATCAAGCATAGAAAGAAGATGTGTGATTGGAAACTTAGCAGGAATGTGGAACGCTAATGGAACTTGAACTTTTGTTTTAATTTTTATTTATACTTCAGAATCTGCTTGGAAAGCAACACAGGAATAGTGTAATTACACTGACTTGGTCATTTTCTCATCGCCTTTAAATTCTGTAAGGCTCTTCCTGTCACAGCACCTGCGATGTTCAGTATTCCACAGATCTGTGGTCTGTGTGCAAGATGTGAGCCCATGGACAGATTGAACCATTTTCCAATACTCCATCTAATAAAAAGTAAGTGTTGGGAGAAAAGAAACGTGTTCACTGGGATTATCCTCTGTCCTAGTGCCTTTTTTTGGGTTCCAGAAATGTCAAGCCAAGGGCATATTCCACGTAGGGGATTTTAGTACAAAGGGTCATCTTTCGAGGTCTGATTAAGCCATTGTGCGTGTACTACATGGTGGCTTCCTCAAGCCATGGAAAGATAGCAAAAGCACAGTGTGTGCATATTTTAAACTTCTATTAAAGTTACTCTGTTATCCTATAAAAAAAGGCTGAATTGTGATACATCTGGGATTGAGAGATAGGCACAGGATTTACGAAGGAGAAAAAAAACAATTTCTAGGCATTCCTAGGCGATAAATTAAATTTGCTCTGCTATATGGAGGTCTTCTTTGAAAAAGCAATTGTAATGAACACATTCAGAACTGGAGAACAGATTTACCCTTGGCTTCAAATAGCCCATGTTATCAGGTTCTGTCATTCGTTCCTTCCTATTTTCGAGCTGCTAATTGATGTTTTTGATGTCGGGAAGAAAATTGAAGAAAATGTCATGTGTGAACCAGTGTGGAAGTTAATAAGATTGACTTCGTTGACAGAATTTACAATGAGTGCGGCGACGGGCGTAATGGCACCGCTGCGAATTCGCGTGCTCTCTTTGGAGTCAAAATTGACACCTCACGCAAGGCCAGCGGTCGATAGGACCGGTGGAACATTTGGGAAGGGATCCTAATCTGGTCTCTTTGCGCCCTTCTTTCTTCGCTTTGGTCTGCCCATCCGATTTCATTGCACAAGCAGCTGTTTATCCAAAAGGCTGGCACTGCAGACCCAGCAGCCTTCTTAGTGTGAACCTCCCTTTGCCCACCAACAATGCAAATTTCTTCTGCTGTTTTGAGTTTGAAAGGAAAAGAGTTCTAAAAAGGTTAGCTTAAGACGGATCTTAACGGAGGATATACAAGTATCGGTCAGGGTCACTGCATATGCTTGGCCAATGTGCAATAAAGCTGAAATCTAAAATCCTCAATTGTAAAGAGCAGAAGCTGTGCGGAATTAATGGCAGCTTTCTTCCCTCCATTTTGGAATAAAAGATGAGAAAAGCTAATATTTTCAGATAAAAAAAAGCAAAGAAATTCAAGCTTGAAAGGTTAGGTCCCGATTCCTATTAAAAAAAACTTTTTAGATGGACTAATTCTAAACTAGATTTAATTTTCCAGTAGTGTGGCAAAGTTTATTGGATTTACGCGTATAATTATGGAATGGATTAGCTGAGTTTGCTTCACTGCATCTGATTATTTTTTGGCCTATCGGGAAAAGCGCTAAAAACCCTAATACGTCCACTACCCCCAAGCGGTGCCTGTTTGAAGGTGCCGCACTAAAAACGTGGCCTCGACTGGAACTCGAGCCTCCAAGGATCTGCAATGAGACAGACATTATTCTTGGAATATCCAATTAATTCCACGGGCAATGATCAGTTAGCGCCTCTCTTACTCTCTGCGCCATTTGAAATGCTAACACAATGAAGGCGAGTTTTCATTGGCCCTCTCCCCTCGCCTAAGCTGTTGCCGCAGGCTGAGAATTTCATCGACTGATGAGACCAGAGCTAGTGCCGATGAAAGGTTACAGTACGGGATTTGCATGCCAAGTTTTGGGGTGTTAGCTTCATGAACTTAAAAGTTCTTTAACTTTTATTTGACTTTTTTCTTTCTTTTGAGCATAGACAAAGGGATGTGTTGAAAGAAAAATCCTTTATAAAATCAGTAAGGACTGGTAATTTTGGCCAACTACTTGGTTCTTGGATTGATCTAGTTGTGACCAACCTGTTGTGTATACATAGATAAAATGTTTCACCCACTTTAGCTATGTTTTACCCATATGTTACCAATTTTGAAAATCTTAAGAAATGGTGCAGCTGCAGTTCTAGTAAAAAAGAAGCCATGTTAATTTGGGAAAGAGGGTGCAAGTGTTAAATGGATCTCGCACCAAAGTTGGCAACACCTGAATCCATTCTCACTTGTGTTTGTCTTTGTAGAGGCATCAAGTTGCTAAGTTCTAACTTAATCTAAATATGTACACAAAGGACTCCATGCCCTGATGGGTCCACACAATTCTGTGGCATGTCCTGGGTATGCGATTGACCGCAAGCATCGATCCTAGTGTCCGTAACTATGGCACATGCGCTACTGAGGTTTCCTCGCAGAAGCCGGCTTGCATCACCAATCCAGAAATACATTCCCAGGTTTCAGGAAGGACCCCCGTACAATGAAACACGGATGTATCCGGTATTTCATGTTTTCTGTTTTTTAAGCCCCAAAATACTTCACAGGCATGTTGTAGTCAGCAGGCCCTTTGTTGATTTAGCAATGTAATGGCTGTGTTTTTTTGTGATCTCTAAATCGCCTTTTTGGGTTGAGGGTGATTTTTATTCTAAGCAATTCCTTCTCCCCCGCCAAAAGAAAAAAACAAATAAGTGAAAGACTCGAGCATTCCGACTGCTCAAATCTTCAATTCAAGGTAATGCAGTTGGAGACTTGACATATTTCAGCTGAATAAAAAACAGGCTATCCGTACCAAAATTGTTAGCAAGCTATAGGGTATGGATGTGTTTTTCCACCCTCTCTTCTCCTAGCTGTCGGAGGAGTTGAGCAGGTGGCTCCCTGTGGCTGACTTCTCCTGACAACATGCCATTAGAAATCGCGGCCCTGTTGATCAATCCAGTCAACATGACAGCTTTGCCGCAAGGCCTGGCTCTTTGAGCACCAGCACCGTGGCTTTTCCCTCCTTTTTTCCCTGCACTAATTGGTGAAAGTTTTTTTTTTCCCTCCATAGCAGCGCTCGTGGCACAGGAAATCTTTTGAACACTGTCACAATCAAGTGTTGGCTTCTTTGGCTTTGCAAGTAGGTTAGGTGAAGTGAGCTACAATGTTAAAAACAAAATAAAATAGGTTTCAGTAAGTGCAGTTGTTGACGTGAGTTGATTTATCAAACAAAATCTTACAAGTGCTAAACAAGTTTATAACACATTTTTTTAATTTCCCCTCTTAATTCTGCTGCCAATCAAAGCAATATTTAAAGTCAATTGTTGTCTGTATTAAAAACCCTTATAATTTCTGGTGGGATAACAGTTACGTGCCTTTTACAAGTTATCCTTTGTAAAACTGCTGCTCAGGCCTGTTGCAATCATGGTAAAATTACAATTATGATTTTCTGTGGTAAGTGGACTTTACATATTTTAGCTTGTTTATACAATGGATCCATATATTTTAGGTATAGAATTGAAAATCATAAGCATGAGAACGTTTTAATTATGCAATAGCACAAGTGCTATTTTAGTTGAATAGTTATTCAGAAAGCAAATGTTTTTAAAATCCGAATCAAATGCAACAGTATTTAGGACCAAGAAAAAGTGTCCAGCTAGCAGTGACTTGGAGTGGAAATAATGTAATATTCGCTTTTATTGTGTTAATAAAGGGTGTTATAGACTATATATGACGTCTGATGTGTAGAAAGGGTAAAGTGGTATATGGCCACACAAGAAATCCTAGTAGGCGTTTAAAAAAGTATTCTTTAGGCTATTGTAGAGGAATTGTAAGTGGGTAATAAGCAACATACACAATTCATTTGTAAAGAAATAAAAAATGAAAGAAATTTGTGTTGATGACACTGTGTATGAAATATCGTGAAGCAAAAATAGGAGTCTAAATTGAAACACTGCTGAGCATAAAATAAACATGTTTCATGAAAAAGATGAAGTAGAATGGGTGATGGTGTGTTAATTTGTTACTGTGTTTTTTTTACAGATGTGTTTTCACATCATTCCTATTTGAAAATGTAATTGCTACAATTATGTCCTCAGTCCAAAAATCTGAATAAAATAGCCATACGTGCTTGTAATGAATTTTGCCATTGTTAAAATGATTTCTAGAAAAAAAATGCTTTATTAACGTTATCAAGTGGCTCGTTGGTAAAACATCAGACGGGAGCAGCGTTTGGAGTGCGGCTTGGGGAGAATTGGGCTTTATACCTACTGTAGATTTGAGTTAGGATCAAAGGCCCTTGTTTTATGTCTCTGTACAAGGCTTTGAAGTCTTCGCTGCACCTACAGCACTCATTTCATCAAGTTCACTAGTGTCTTAATAGCAGATCAATAAGTTTCAAAGTCGGAGAGTTAATTTGATACCAGGGCTGATGCCGTCGTGCTGGGAAAGCAGAGAAGGACCGCGAATGAGGTGGAGCAGAGCGAGTCTATGGAGGTCTCTGATGCTGGCAATGCTGCTTGCTCTGTGGAGGCTAATTAATAATTAAAAAAAGAAATTAACAAATGGGGAGCTGTGCAAGCGTTAGGCTGTAGTTTTGAAAAAAAAATTAGGAGCTCGAAGAGCCCAGCCTCAACTGGCCACCTCAAGACTTGGGGCGAAGACACCTTTTCATGGGTTAGGTCTTAGAAAGTGACCATTAACTAAATAATGTGGCACTGCTTATGTCTTCCATCCCTGTGTGTGCACATGCTTAACTTGCACATAAACCTACAGAACAATTTCCCGCCATACTAGATATTCAATATTGTTAAAATGATCATTAGTTCATCCCTAAATTTACAGAAAGAGGGATGTGCAATGTTCCATTGAAATGCATATTAGAGATTTGTCTCGGCGCGCACGCTCAGAAAATTGTAGCTCTGGTTTAATAAGCCTAAATAATTGATGTTGAAACTGCCATTGAATTAAGCCATATATCGGCAATCCAAGTCTTTGAATTTGTAGTGAGAAGTATCTTGCAGATCTTCCTTAATAGGTTTCCCGCCCACCGCATACAAAAAAGCCAATTGAGTTTTGCAGTCTTGTAAAGTAACTTTATTGATGTATGAGACGAACACCTGCAGTGATGATTGCAGTTCCTCCATGTATATTTATTGTAAGGTTAATTCTATAATAAGCCCCTTATCATATCGAAACTTTTGCAGCAGCAGTTTGTGTGTGCTGTTTTTAGTGCAATTCATACATTTTTGTGGAAATATGATGCATCTTCTGTTACTGCATGTGTATTTACAGATTCTAATTAACAAAATATATTTCAGTTAAAGGAATTAAATAGGTGTGTAGATACCTTGTTCAGTGATAGTTAACCCTACATTTTACATAAAGGCGCCTACTCGGCACGGCTGCCTTATTGTTCATGAGAAGCTGCAGCACAATCCTGGAAACGGAGCTGACGCTGCGGCTTATATATTTATCTGATTAAGTTGTGTATCCTTCCTGAAAGTGGGTTGCCTATCACTCATGTAGAGTGAAATCTCAAAGCGTGTTCACCAGTGGTCATTGGCTTATTTCCAACCTACCCCATGGCCCATGGAAGGAAAGAAACCGCGTTGTATCCTCATTCATGCTCTTCGCTTCACGGAAATTTTTTATTAAATGTATTGCTGCTATAGTTTGAGTTCAAGCAGATGAATATGTACTTAAGCGATAGATGACATTCAGTTTTTTTATGGTTTGTGGAGAATGACAGGGTTATTGGGGTGAGGGAGAAGACAAAAGTGCCAATGATCAAAACCATGCAAAATATAGAATTAAGAAAAATAGAAAGAAAAGAAGTCTTTTATGATTGGAAGGATTTTGTCGCCTACCATCTGTATGTGCAGCAGAAGTTTCCCTGTGTTCGGGGTCAAATTCACACCCTTTTGGAACAATTGCCCAATTTAGAATGTTCATCTGAGGGTTGCTAATGGAATTAGGGTGCTGGTGGGGTGGTCAGTGTGGGCTGCAGATTAGCGCGCTGACCATAGCGGCATTAACCAGACCCCTGTGATCCATTGGGAAGATTATTTCTCGCATCTGTCGTCCGTTTCCATTTCTTCTTTTATTTTTTTGAGCGGCATGTGAGTTTTTTTTGTATGCTAGTTTAGTGTAATAACTATGTATTGCAGGCATAATATTTTTTGACTTGAGATGTATCGGTTGAGAAAAGTGATTTTGTGATCGGCTAAGACAGTGAGCGCAAATAATTGAATTTAATACAACGTGGATATTGAATTGCATGATTGTGTTGGATAAAAGAGCCTTTTCATAAATCTTCCTTCTTTAAAAAGTACAGTTGGTCTTGCCGACTCTTAGATTGTGTCTAGGTATGGTTCAGTAGAAAGCCGGCCTTAATTTTTGTTTCTATCACCCCTATGCTCTGTATTCTAAATGTATGTCTAATGTCTCTTTATGTATGCGACAATATCAATATCTGTGTGCGGATCACCATATGCATCTGATTGTGTGAGGATATCTATATATACATGTGTTTTTATCCTATAGAAAATCTATATCCAGCGCTAAACCCGAGATTATAAATTATTATTCACAAACTTGCACAAAAGCACTGATTTACCCATTTGCTGACTCCTGATTTCTTTTAAAGAGTGTTTGATGACTTTCAATGTATTTATCAGAGAGCGATGTCACAGTTAAAAGGAATTTCAGAGATTCTGTAAATGTAGCAGTTCCTCTTGTAGAAAGCGGTGGAGACATTGCGTAGAAACTGGGGAATAGAGTGGCTGCAAGGAAATAGGGCTGATGAAGGTGTTCCTTGTCACATTTGAGTAGAAATTATTTACTATGCAGTCTTATGAGTGGCATTGTGAAAGGGGGGTGTAGAATAGAATATTATCCCAGATGGGACGGAGAGTGTTTCTTCTCAGTTCTTTTTTCATTGGAAAAAAAGAAAGAAATGATTAAAAAAACAAAAGTCCTCTCTTCTAGGAGACTGGTACAAAAATAATAGTCTGGACAGCTGTCGAGTAAGATATGTTGTTTGCATTTACTTTCTTTCTCTTTTTGTAAATCTATTTCTAAGAACCTCGTGGTTAGCTGCAATAGTAATATCTTTTTTGTAACCTTCATGCATAAGGATAACAGCTTCATTATTAGTGCATTAAACTGGTACTCCGGTCTCATGGGACATACCTTAAGATGATGGTATTGTGTTCTTCCCCTCCCCGCCCCCACCCTCCGAATTGTTAAAAAAAAAATTCGAGCAGATTTGGTCCCTGTCAGTCAGAAATAATTGTGTTCTTAATCTCGTCCCTGATGGATGACTCCGAGTTCAGCAGCGGGCCAGCTCCAATGACAAATACTGTATTAATATTCATTAACTGCTTTGACAATGCTAATTTTGATGCAGTAGTGAAGGCCCTTCCAAAGTTACCGGCCAAAGCATCAGAGCTGTGCAAGGTGGCAGGATAATTTGTGCTGGTTTGCTGAGCTGAAGGCTTTTAAAGTCTCACTGCGGAAAAAACGCAAGGTGCCACAAACAAAAAAGAGAGAGAGAGAGGAAGGGGGAAAAGTTCTGAGGCATTGGAAGGCAGGGCTGCAGAAATAATACGATCACAGCCCGCTAAAACATTTGACACCTCCGATGCTGCTTCTTTGAGCAAAATTTCTACAAAGTTGCAACAAAAAAAGGCATAGCATGGTAAGTCAGCGCATTCTTGATTTTGTTTAATCTTTTTGATCTTTTCAATTATCGCCATTTGAAGATCAATAGTTATTTTTTCTCTTCTCTGCTTACAAGGGGCGCAGCGGTGGTTTTTAGTATGTTCGGACCCATTGCTTTAAGAGACGACGTCCTTGGGTAGCTGTGGTTTTTCTTGGCCATGGAAACATTTATCCGGTGACTCTGACTTTAAAGGAAAAAAACAGATTTCAGGTTTTTCTTTCAGTTTAGGGCTGCAGGATGGGGAGCACCAAATTCATCAAGAGCGCTGAGTTGCGTACGGTGATGGTCAACACCAGAAGCACTTAATTTTCTATTTTAATTTCTAGCTTTTCTCTTAAATGGATTAAGCTTCCTTTTCATGAGAATGGGATCAGATTGCTTGTGTGGCTTCTTTTTACCTGAATTCTGCTTAAACCGAGTTAGGATAACTTCTTTTCAGGATTGACATGTGTCCTTTGTATTTGCCAAGTCGGTAAGCCGAAACTGTAGCTTTTGTTCAGTTTGCTTGAGTTCACAGCGAAAACCACAAGAAAGGAGGAACGGGGGAAAGGAAGGTAGGAAGAAAGGATAAGGGGTTTTCTTTTTGTCCTTTTTTGGCACATTGAATTGATTCTGGGAGAGGAGTGTTTGGTCCTGTCGATCGGGGTGCCAGCGGAGGACAGCTCTTGTGAATGGGATGCAGGGCTGGAGCATCTCTCTTGATGAGCTGCAGTTCCGCTCTATGCCTGCTGCCCTGCGAGTCTGCCTGCACAGAACCACTCTGAATGGCTTAGGAGGTGCACTGCCCTCCAGTGGATCAACCAACAGCGAGTACGTAAAGCTGAACATGTAGGTGCGCCGGCACACCAAACGGCAGCATGCATGAAACCAGGCAGTGTGAAGACACCCCTGAATAATCCTGTGTAAATGGTAAGCTCATGTTCTCAGCTGCAATGTATGTTGTTGTGTGCATTCAGTTTACATCTAATGTAGTTGTATGGGTTTAATTCGCTTTATACAGTTCTCTAAAGAAATTTACCTGTGTGGTGGTAATGTGCTTGTTGTTAAGGTTTTTTAATTGCTTCTCGTTACTTCCAACCTCTTAAGAAAAATCGATCTGTGTCTTTCTCGTAATGGATTAGATTGTTATATTGATGAATATCTGGACTTACATTCATGCATGTCTGTAGTTACACCTAAGCATGATTTATATTCTTTGCTTTTTACCAACAATTTGGACCTTTTACAGTATGGGACCGGGGCAGGTATTGCTTTGGCTGTAGACCTGTATAAAGATGTTAAAACAAGTTTGTCGTTGTCAATTTGTGATTTCTTTGATAACATTCTGGGTAAGCTAGTTACGTGAAGGGTTTTACCGTCATTTTAACACCCTCCTTTCTTTGTTGTGTGAGTTGTTCAGTAAAAGTCCCCACTACTCCTAAAGTGTAGATTGCAATCTTCAGTGATCTACAGAGGTGCAGCTTATTCTCCTCTCCTCTGGGATTTATGTGGTACAAGTTTCTCATAAGTAAATAGAAAAGGTTTGGCAGCCTATTTAAAGCTGGAAAACTAGTGGTTTACAACATTGAAGGTTTTACTTCTTTTTCCGGTGTGCCAGGAGTAACTCAAGTAGTTGGTGGGACAGAGGATAGCCAAACTGTCCAATGTAACTGTCTGGGGGGCTACGCTCCACTTTGCAGTATTGTTTACAAAATGCAGAGCTGTTCATCACCAGGGCTAGTATACTGACGGAATTTCATCAGTGACAAAGCATGCATGGAAGTGTGGGGTCAGTGGTGAATAGAGGGAGGGCACACAATTAGCTACCCTGTTGTTGTTTTTTTTAACCTGTCAAAATGTGACGGCATAGCTTCTGTCCCTACAAGAAAAGTCATGCAATTTTTGATGCCATTATTGAGGGCCTGGCCGCTCAGTGGCTGATGCATTGTTTGCTAAAAACAGGATTTGTAGGAACTTGATAGTAAATGGTGAATTTAAAAAAAAAACGGTGAAGTCTTTAGACACTTACGTTTCAAATTTTGTTTCAAAATAAGGGATTCATGTAATTGGAAACACAGATATGACCTGTTGAAATGCAGCTGGTGCTTCCATTTGCCTTCTCCCCAAAACTCCTTTTTGTGAGCATTGTTGTCCATCTAGCCTGATAAAATGAAGTTTGTGTACAAAAATTGATCCTCCGCATAGCCATATTTGTGTGAGACCCTGCTCCCTTCAGTGCCATCGTTTCATTAAAGACTAGCATTCATGTCGGTGAGAAGCTGCCTTCAGTGTATAGCACTTAGCCAGTGTCATGGTCATATCTACTGATGCCTCCTTACAGTGTGCAGCAAAGAGTTCTACACTTTTGTGCATTAACCTCTGTAAAGCGGCTTGCCCCCAAATTGTTAAACTAAGTGAGCCAATGTGTGTAAGCGGTCTTTTATTTTCTCAACCTTGATCTTGCAGAGTTAGGCGGCCACCGTTGCTGAGTTAAGTAAATTATTGTTTTGAAAGGTCTTCGCTTTGCTTTCAAAGGCCACTCTGAGAACCAGTGGCCTGTTGGCATTGTTAAAATGGTGGCAGTGTGTTTGGCCCTCTGGGGACCGCGGCAGCGCTAAGCACCCTTCTGCATTGTGCGCGCCAGGCGGGTCAGTCAGAACAAGGGACCGTCCATTCAAAATGCCCAGGGAAGGGTGGAGAAAGACCATTGTGTGAGAGAAAGCGTGAGGGGAAAAGACCTGTGTCGGCGGCAGGCAGAGGCCCTACAAGTGTCGCCGCCGTGTCACGTTGACAGAGAGCGCAGTTTTTCCCCCTGCGCCTCCTCTAGCGCGCTCTCTCTCTTCCCTCAAGACATCGCTTTTGAGGGATTCGACAATTGTGCAGCTCGTGGCTACAGACTGCTGCTCGCGCGCCCCCATGGCCACGTGCTTTCTCCTCTGGCACACTTGTGAATACCTGCACCACCTCAGCTGGAGGCGCAGCTTGGTGGCCACATCTGGACACAGTGACCCGGCTTCTGAGGACCACCAGGTGGAACCGCCCTGTGCGTGACCAGGGCAGCTGGGGCAGAAGGGTGCAAAGCGTGTCGCATTTTCGCCACACGCCAACTTTTAAGATCAGAAATGGAAGATTTGTGATATTTACTTTTGATTTCCAAGGATTTATTACCATCTGCGTGGCGCTGGAAGTTTTAAAATCGACGAAAAGCGCTATTTTCACCAACGCGTGACCCCATGGGCGCAGGCCAGAGAGCTGAAAGAATCCTGCTTTCCTTAAAAGTTGTTGCAACTAAAATATAACAAACTAGCGGGAAAATGTCAGAGGAGTGCAAGACATGTTGAACGGAATATATTATCGGCACCCTTAAAGCAGCAAAACCAAGAAGAAGAAGCAAAACGACGCGTTTTTGGAAGTTAACAGACCGTGGGGCGTCAGAGCCATGTACCCCAGGGATTCAGCGATGGAAGGTGATGAGGAACTGGGTGAAAAAGGTGGGCTCCCTGGCACGGGGCTAGCTTTCTTCCAACAGTTAGGCTGCTGGCCCCTGAATATGAATTGCTGGGTGAGTAACGGCGTCTGCGTGCTTTTTTTTTTTTAGGTCTTGCATGCGTGTGTGTGTCTGCGGGGTGCCAGAATCTTGACCGTTCAGCTTCTTGTGTGGCTTTTCAAACAAAAAAAAACCTCGAACTGCAGGGGATGTGGGAGGAAGAGGCGGGGGCAGAGCGAGAGAGCGCGCGCCCGAGATAGAAGGGACATTTCAAGCCGCAGCCCCCCTACAAGGGAGAATACGGCGCCGAAGCTTTGAAATAACACAACAACAAAAAGGCGCATTGTTTTGGTTTGTAGCTTACAGCATGTGGCGACTTTACTTACCGACTGCTTATGAAATGCAGACTTTTGACACCTTTCGTTTAGGACATCAAATAAAAAGGTACTAAATTGTTGAGTTTCTTAAACCTCTCTATGCTTTAGATTTTATTCATAAAATCTTCGCACCTCAGTCACCAAGTTATCAAATTGCTCAAGTCGTGTCCGGACTGGTACCCCAGGTGCGCCCCAAAAATCTGTTAACCATTAAAATGCCCTTTTACTATTGCCTCGTGATCACGGCGTGTTTAGACTCCCGGGTTTCTTACCTGTCCTCTCGCGCCATCGGGGAGCTGCAACAATTACCTCCCAATGTGCGCATCTATGTGGCTTTGTGAATTTCAGAGATGATTTCCGGATCGGGCATATTGAGCCGGGTGGATGGCAGGGAAAGATCAGGAGGAAAGCGCCCCTCGTGCTTCCAGGCTGGTAAGCTGCCTTTCCCCTCGGCACAAACTGCGCACAGATCATTTCAGTCCAGTAACAGTTTAATAATTCTTCTAAATTAGAAGATAAAAGCGCGTTTTGTATCACCGCAGTGCTGAGTGTTCATCTTTCCAATTTAGATAATTGTGGTTTCGCGCTAACGACAAAGCAATCTAGCAGATTTTTTGTTGTTTTGCCAATGAGATACAAAATATTGTTAAATTAGTTATTCCCTTGCATAGAAGTCTCCTCTTTAAGCTGCCGTTTTTTGCTAGCTTAACAACTGGCACAGATGCCCAGCTACAAATTCTGCTGATGCTAGCAGCGGCTACGAGGGTGATTCTGCAGTGTGTTTGCAATACTCATTTGCACTAACCTGACAGTCCTCTTTTTATTAAAGGGCACGCACCTTGTTCCATTGCCTTGATTAGCGCAGCACATTTGGCCTTTAACATGTGGGTTTTTCACAAAGAGGCAATGCTTCCTGGTGAATCAGCTGCCATATATTCCTTTGGTCCTTGTCTTCTTGGCTATCGGGCTAGAAGCGAAGTCACTGTGAAGACACGTGGCATCAAGGCCAACAACTCTATTGTAGACCACTTGCCTCATGTCATGAGGTACACTTTCCGCCTGGCCAGGCATTTTTGTTTGCAGCACTTGGATTGTGTGAACTGTGGTACCCCTCTTCCCACTATAAACGTGGCCTAAAAGCCACAGTAACCAAAGTACAATGGGGTCTGTGGACAGCTGAATTAGTGACAGGATATGGACGCAGTAAATGGTGTTGTGCAAGCAAAGGGTGGTCAGCGATGTACTGGGATTAACGCTTTGATAAAACGTGTTGATTGGGTAATGGAGAAATCCAGTAGGCCAGTTTTTTCAAAACACTCTAGAAACATGGGTGGCGATGCTCCATATTGACCATCCAAGCATTTGGCAAGGATCATGGTCGTTTTCCCAAGTGCTTAAATGTCGCAGGTAGACTTACACAAAAACACTGTCACCAGCCAAAGCTGGGGAAAAAAGTTGTTCAGTTCAACACCCACAGTAGAGATCTGTTTGTGGACTGAAGATTTCCAGCACATCAAGGTCAAGTCTGCCTTGTGTCCTACAAAAAAGAGTGCCATTTAATTGGGTACAATAAAACCTATAATTTAATCTCAAAGACACTTCTCCATCTGTTGTGCTTGCGCTACAAATGCTTAATCATATTAAATATTACAGACCTGTTGACATGCATTGAGTTAACTCCCTTTATGCTTCCTAAATAATGTTGGTTTTACCCATGGGGCAGCTTTTCAATGCCAGTAGTCTGTCATCGTCGGCATGTCCCGATGAACCTCATCTGTAAAATTCCCCGATTATTTCCCGGTGACCTCGACTAGTCCGTACGCCTTTTTCCTTTCCCCAATCATTCAGTATGTGTGGCACCTGATAGCCACCTCCTACAATGACTGGACACAGAAGCAGAACTCTGAGGTAATGAACAATTTGAGACGCTTTTTAAAAATTTCAATCTTGGTAGAATGTTAATGGGACAATTGTGACCTTTTAGATCTGCAGTGAAAAAACCCCCAGAACGTTTGTACATACAGAGCTCAAAGACGATGTCAAACTCCAAGATTAATTTGTCTTTCTTGAGACAAGAATCAGTGCCAGTTTAGACATCACTATGCCCTGGGCCAATGGATATTGGGCAGCAGTAACATATTGCTACTACCAGACGTTATTTTCAGAGTTCGCAATTGGATGTGAGCTCATTTGTGGTCACTGACATGAAAGGTCAGATGTGCATTTCCTGAATGACAAACTTATGCCTTTCATGAGAATGTTGTTAGTGTTTTCATGATTCCACACCAAATCTTCACCCTACAGAACTTCAGGGGCCTTGCCCTATTTAATTGTGTGCTGTAGTTTCGAGCACCTCAGCCTAATGGAGTCTCACACCCTATATTCATGCTATCGCGACTAGCCCCTGTACCATCTAGATGTCTGTTATGATTTCAGATAGCCGCTAATTATGCTATGGAACTTCTATATTTTTTCTATAACACTTCAGCATAAAACTCCATATTTCTATAGGGGGCAGACAACTTTCTTGTATGTCACAACAATTGGGAGATTTAAGCATTATGATTTGATCAAGGGGTTCTGCTCACATTTTTGCAGTTCTGACTCTTGTTCCCTCTGTGGTTCTTTCCCACTGTGTCAGGTGCAGAGGTGCACATGAGCACTGAGTGGCTTTGTCGTGGATGTCACCACAGGATTAGAATTGACCCCAAAGATCAAATGAATCAACTTAAGCGAGTGTTCGGGATAGTGCTCAGTTGGTATTTAGTTCATCCACTTGCATCTCTCCCCATGACCATTTTGTGTCTCTCTAATACCCGCTTTGACTAGACTTGGAGAGTTGGGCTTAGACAAAATGTCAACTCACACTGGACATTTTGTCCACAACATTTGACTCTTTGACCCATATGCCAATACCTTTTTGGACTATGAGTTGAACCCCTATTTGTCAAGTGTTGGGAAGAATTGTTCTTGGCTGCCTTCCTCGTTCCCTCTCACACAGGCTCCTTATTCATCACACCTCCTGAAAGAGATGGCACACCAAGCCCATCTACATCCCCCCTTTTTAGTGTTTGTGATTCTGCCTGCACTTATTCCCAGCTATTGAGTTCAAATTTGACCTTCCTCTGTCCTCCGCATTCCCCTTGCACCTGCTGTCCTATAGTTTGTCTACCTTCCGCTTTTGTTTATTTCTGGTATTACCTATCTGGTATCGGCTATCTGAGTGCTTGTACAGCATCCAGTGCAGAAGTGACACAGATGCCCCAAATTCTGCTAGGTACAAAGTGCCCTATTACAGCAAGTTGTCTAATTTGTTCATACTCTGCCACCCTGAAGGGAGATACCAGACTTCTGATCCAGATCAAAAACAGAAGAGAAAAAAACTAAAGTTAAAGCAGATCATTGATTTCCAGAGCCCTATTGTCTTGGTTTAGAAGCTTATTTGTTATGACATAGAGTTCTACACTTTGGAAATAGAGGTATATTTTGCTGGCACATATTCCCTTTATTATGATACAGAACCATATTTTGTATTGTTTTGGCACATGACTTATGATGTATACTGATGTCGTATCAAGGCCTGATTTATTGACGTTAAATCTTATTAAAATTACATAGAACCGTCATGCAGTAATTTACATCCAAGTTGGTTTGATACACTATCGTATTTAGGTTCACCTATTTGGTGTTGATGTACAGCCTGTTGTAGTAAAAGCAGACCCCTGTTCTGTTGCCATTGAATCGTATTCCACTGATTCACTCCTATTGTGAATGCATCCCACATCCAGACTAACCCTGTTCTGTTGCCATTGAATCGTATTCCACTGATTCACTCCTATTGTGAATGCATCCCACATCCAGACTAACCCGGTTTTGTTGATCTACAAACGTATTCTCTGGGTGAAGAACCCGGTTGTGATGACAGAGCCATCCTGGGTGACAGAGAGTTAGACCTTGATATATATATATATATATATATATATATATATATATATATATATATCATCAATAATAATATATACGTTAGTCAGATTCTACTCTTTTTCTAAACAAATATATATTTTTTAAATTTTTTATTTTATTTTACAGAGTTTTATATGGTGCAAACTAGACCCGAATCGGGTATCAGAGCGCTTTACATAGCACCATTTGCATTACATTAGGACACATTCATTTTATTGTTAGGCACAGCGAGATTAAGTGATTTGCCCAGAATCACAGGATATTCAGCGTCATTACCGAGATTCGAACCCAGTTCCACAGATTCGAGGTCGACCGCCTAGCCGTTAGGCCAACTCCTCTATATATTAGACAACAATTTTATATGTGTGTGTGTGTGTGTGTATGTATATATATATATATATATATATATATATATATATATATATATATATATATATATATATATATATATATATATATACATATATATACACATTTATTTATGCCTACTGATAGGTAAATAGGTAGTTATAGTTAAGACCTAGCTTCTCATAGGAAAAGCATTTTTTTGTTTTGCTAATAACTTTGGTGCCTTTTGACAAATCTTCCCAACACTTTTAGAGCTAGTGTGCTAGTCACTTCAGCTGCTGTCTGTAAAGTTTCGGAATGATTTGTGAAGTGGGGTGTGGGGGGGGTCCCAAAATGCATTTTTCCCATGCAGTTTCCCATACGGAGTTTAGACATAACTACAACCCGAGCCGCTGAACGGAATTGCATCAAATTCAGCAGAAAGCTAGATCTTGGTCCAGAAAAAGTGCTTTTTGTAATTTGATGTAAATCTGTTCAGTAGTTTTGGAGGTAGTGAAGAAAACAAAGCTAGGTATATCTAGAGATGCCGATCCACTGTGGTGGACCCATGCCCTAACAGAATGCCGTGATTGGCTGGCCGCTGTCTGAGAGAAAAGTTGTGACCAACATTTTGTCAATTGGAACACGGTTCCCGGGTAGGGGGGTATAAAGTGTAAATAGGGTATAAGAGGTCAGGATAGAGGTATCCTGACCACATGGAACTGATGGAGGGGTCTGTGAGGGACTACTCATCCGCAATAATTTGTCTAAAAATGTTTTCTTTGGGTGCTCGCAAGGATCCACGGATCCACCACGGTGCTCATCGCCCCGTGTGAATCTGTGATGGATCCAGATCCCAATTAAGAAAAAATACACTCACAGACCCACTCACACCCCCACACAACCACTCACATGCCCACTCGCACATCCATACAGCCACTTACCCACCCACTCAGAGACCCAGACAGCCACTCAAACACCCAACTCATACACTCAGGTACATACCCTCGCAACCACTCACACAGCCACGCACATCTGCAGCCACTCACACACCCACTCAGACCCCGAAAACCACTCACATACTCATGGCACCACTCACACACCCACTCATTGACTCAGAAAACCACTCACACACCCACTCAGAGACCTACAGAGGCACTCATACACTGGCTCAAATAACCGCGTATACACCCACACAACCATTCACACATCCACTCAACCGCTTACACACCCAGGTTACAGGGACGTTATAGTTCTGAAATAGCATTAAAAAAAGTAGAAATTCACTGGAAAAAACCAAAGATTACAGGGATGTTGTAGTTAGAAAAAAAATAGCATAACCCCCCCCCCCCCCAATAGAAATTCACTGAAAAAATCAAAGGCCACAAGGACGTTATAGTTAGGAAATAGAATTTAAAAAAACCTTAGAAATTCACTAAAAAAAACAAAGGTTACAAAGACGTTATAGTTGGGTTCAGATTTTACACACACAAAACCACAGAAATTCAGCAGTTATAGCTATCTCAAGTAACTATAACTCCTATCCTAAGCTAACTATATCTTGTGCCCTTGCTAAGCACTGCTAATTACCCCCACATATTAAATCACTCATGAAATGTTCCATGACATCATTAATACTATCACTGCAACATTTGCAGTGACATTATTGATGAGAAAATTGTGCATGGCAGGGTGTGAGTTAACTTGAGGTAACTATAATCAGAGCCACTTGAGTTATGCCGCAGGAGAGGGCCAAATTATGCAGCAGGTTTGAGTAGATTATGTGACATAATGCAGCACATTTTGTAATAGTATTGCTTCATTATTTAGTCACTTTTAATATTGGTAACACTGTCTGGGCATTGGATGCACCTCATTAGTACAACTCTTAACACTCAAATATAGCAATAAGCAACAGAAAGGTGACTAGTCCAGTTTTACAAAAGGCCTGCCATTGTACTACAACACTTGTCACTGTATTTTTAGTAACTTTGAACTGTTTGAGCTTGAAACGAAACTTTTTTTGGGTTAAAATCTGCACATTATGCGTCATATGATAGGTTATGTGGCAAATGCAGCAAATCTATAATCATGTGATAATCGCCACAGCTGCACAATCTCATAATTCCAGTGGCTCCTACTATAACTGCTACATTTCTATGGTTTTGTGTGTGTATAATCTGAACCTAACTATGGCGTCCCTGTAACCTTTGTCTGTTTTAGTGAATTTCTATGTTTTTTTAAATTCTTTTTTCTATTTCCTAACTATAATGTCCCTGTGACCTTCGGTTTTTCAGTGAATATATATATATATATATATATATATATATATATATATATATATATATATATATATATATATATTATATCTATCTCAATCAGAGTCATAGCTTCTACTGTTTGTCGGTAAAATTGGTAAGGGACAAAATGGACTCCTCTAAAACTCCCAATTGATAGATATATAGAGATGGTGTAATTTTTCATTAAGCATCAAAGCTAAACACATTACTGCTGTCAAATGAACCCACGGCCTCCACGTGCCATTTAGAGCAGAGTTTGCTGTCCCATAACACGTGCAGCCGTGACCAATCGGAGGAAGCTTTGTCCACAGCACAAGTCAACTTTGTGTTTGCAGTCAGGTGGCGCCAGAGCAGTGGCGTTTACACGTGACGGTCTCTCGGATGATGGGCAGAGAGACAAAGACCTGCACGTCCTGCTGAGCGTTGCAGGACCTTTGCTTGTTACTGTGCCATTTAGTTCTAGATGTGAAATGAATGGTTTACCTGACCTTGACATGTTTGAGCCAGCGTGTTCCGAAAAAGTTGTAACCCAGTGCATAAACGGTTGCAGCTTTCCATCACTCACAGTTAGTGGTTCACTCACATCGGCATCTTGCTTTATTGAGTACATTTGTGGTTCGGGTGTGGAGGAGTGCACTTTTCGTCTAGATGCACGCAAGGATTGTGCTATATAAGCATGCCTGTATTTGTATGACTTTAAAGTGGCTGGCCCAATATTCTCTTCTATTTTTAACTCTTGTTATGTATATCGACACAAATGCAGAGGTATGCAGGTATCTAAGATGCACTAAGAAGGTCTTTTTTCATCCATTATTTAAATAAAAACGATTATCTATGCTTACTTAAATATGTTGCTTCCTAGGCATGTGTATTATGCATGTGGTCCAGAGATGTGACCAATGACAAGCATGTACACACCTAAAAGGTGAGGGCTCTGTAGCTGGGGATACTGAGGCACTGTCGCGGCCAGGAGTATGACTAAGCGCTTTCAGGGCAGGTCACCCGCCCTCGTGCCAATAATCAGGAGTATCCTGCACAGCACTTCTTTTCTTTTCCTGCAGCACATATTTGCATTAGGAAATTGGACACCTGTGAGTGATTCCCCACTGCCTTGTATCTGGGTCACGGGGTGTACCAGATCCTAAAGCCACTTTGGGACCGTCGCGTTGCAACTGTGCATGCCCGCCCACACTCCACAGCATGCTTCTGCTCCTGTTAACTATCAGTAGGGCGTAGTGCTCTGCACGGTATCGCATGCCTCATTCCTAAAGTAGACCTCCTGTGCCTGTACCCTGCTATCCATACCAGCACTAGAAATCTTTCAACTAGTGCCCTAATATGAGAAACAAGTGTTAAAAAGTCTGCACTGGTTTCCAATAAGCAGGTACTGCTAATTCAGAACTTTTATATTAGCCTAAAAATACTTTCTTGGCAAAGCCCCGTCATATCTTACATGTTAGGCCAGGATCACTCAGATCCTGTCTGCATCACCTGGAGACTCTTCTGTGAGACAGAAGTAAACCTAGTGCAGGTTTTCTGCTTTTGACCCAATACCCTGGAACCACTTGACAGCAGCTAATGCTGTTTGGATGCTCTTTGAATAGGTTTTTCTTAAGGACGTTTTTCCACCAGTAGAATTGTGTTTGACCAGTTGCCTTTTCTCCCCCCCCCCACACTCCATTATCTGAATTCTACTACAATAATCTCCATGTACTAGAAACATCATAAATAAATAACATAAACACAAATGTATTTTTCAATACAGCTCCTGGTGTGGAACTGACCGTTAAACATGACATTGCAGTCACAGTTCATGGAGTGCCCAGCACAGGAACTGGCAGTGTAATAATCATGGCGTTTGACATCCCTTCAGGGCGGGTTTCAGGCACATTGTGAGGTAGTGTGCTGCCACTGAATACCTGACAACATTTTTGGCTCCTGACAGAACTTTTGGTTCTAGTTCTTTGTTCTGCACCTTTCAAGTGCCTTAATTCTAGACCAGGCCTTTCAGAAGGTTTGGTGAGCCAGGGCCATGTTACTTTACATCTCTTTCTCTTTAGCTTTGCAATGGTATGCTTCTGGCCATTTCCTGATCCCAGGGTCTGCCTGACATTTGCTTCCTTTGATCAGATCACTGTCCGGTAGGTAGTGAGAGAGAATGTGAGCGTAAGACAAGTTGAGAGAGAAGCAATGAGTGAGAGAGTTTAGAAGGAATACAGTGAGAAATAAGAGGTGGGAATACAGGGATACATGAGACCTATGAGGTAGTGCTCTGGTAGAAAGAACTAGTGAGAATTCTGAGAGGATGAGAGTTGTGAGGGAAGTAGCTGTGAGAGAATGAGTTGCCGTGGTAGAGCTAAGACAATACTCTGAGGGGAAGAAGCAGCGAAGAATGCATTGACCTGAAGCCCTATGGGAGAATATAGTGAAATAAATGTTGTGAGATTGCTCAGCAATGAGAGCCGTTTGAGAATGCGATCAAGGGGAAGGACTGTGAGAGAATGCTGCGAGGAGAAACTGGGAGAATGCGGTGAAGAGGAAGAGTTGTGAGAAAATGTGATGGAGAAGAGCAGTGAGACATTACAGCGCGTTGAGATAATGCAGTAAGGGGTAGAGCTGTGAGAGAATGTGCCAAATGGGTAGAGCTGTGAGAGAAGGCAGCAAGGGGAAGAGATGTGAGAGAATGCGGTGAGGGTGAAGAGCTGTGAGAGAATATGCAGAAGCGTAAGAGCTGTGAGAGAATGTGACAAATGGGTAGAGCTGTGAGAGAATGTGAGGAAGAGTAAGAGCTGTGAGAGAATGTGAGGAAGAGTCAGAGCTGTGAGAGAATGTGAGGAAGAGTAAGAGGTGTGAGAGAATGCGAGGAAGAGTCAGAGCTGTGAGAGAATGTGAGTAAGCTGTGAGAGAGTGTGAGGAAGAGTCAGAGCTGTGAGAGAGTGTGAGGAAGAGTAAGAGCTGTGAGAGAATGTGAGGAAGAGTCAGAGCTGTGAGAGAATGTGAGGAAGAGTAAGAGGTGTGAGAGAATGCGAGGAAGAGTCAGAGCTGTGAGAGAATGTGAGTAAGCTGTGAGAGAGTGTGAGGAAGAGTCAGAGCTGTGAGAGAATGTGAGGAAGAGTCAGAGCTGTGAGAGAATGTGAGGAAGAGTCAGAGCTGTGAGAGAATGTGAGGAAGAGTAAGAGGTGTGAGAGAATGTGAGGAAGAGCTGTGAGAGAATGTGAGGAAGAGTCAGAGCTGTGAGAGAATGTGAGGAAGAGTCAGAGCTGTGAGAGAATGCGAGGAAGAGTCAGAGCTGTGAGAGAATGTGAGGAACAGTCAGCTGTGAGAGAATGCGAGGAAGAGTCAGAGCTGTGAGAGAATGTGAGTAAGAGAAAGCTGTGAGCGAACTGAGTAAGCTGTGAGAGAATGTGAGGAAGAGTCAGAGCTGTTAGAGAATGCGATGAAGAGTCAGAGCTGTGAGAGAATGCGAGGAAGAGAAAGCTGTGAGCGAACTGAGTAAGCTGTGAGAGAATGCGAGGAAGAGTCAGAGCTGTGAGAGAATGTGAGGAAGAGTCAGAGCTGTGAGAGAATGTGAGGAACAGTCAGCTGTGAGAGAAGGCAGCAAGGGGAAGAGATGTGAGAGAATGCGGTGAGGGTGAAGAGCTGTGAGAGAATATGCAGAAGCGTAAGAGCTGTGAGAGAATGTGACAAATGGGTAGAGCTGTGAGAGAATGTGAGGAAGAGTAAGAGCTGTGAGAGAATGTGAGGAAGAGTCAGAGCTGTGAGAGAATGTGAGGAAAAGTAAGAGGTGTGAGAGGATGCGAGGAAGAGTCAGAGCTGTGAGAGAATGTGAGTAAGCTGTGAGAGAGTGTGAGGAAGAGTCAGAGCTGTGAGAGAGTGTGAGGAAGAGTAAGAGCTGTGAGAGAATGTGAGGAAGAGTCAGAGCTGTGAGAGAATGTGAGGAAGAGTAAGAGGTGTGAGAGAATGCGAGGAAGAGTCAGAGCTGTGAGAGAATGTGAGTAAGCTGTGAGAGAGTGTGAGGAAGAGTCAGAGCTGTGAGAGAATGTGAGGAAGAGTCCGAGCTGTGAGAGAATGTGAGGAAGAGTCAGAGCTGTGAGAGAATGTGAGGAAGAGTAAGAGGTGTGAGAGAATGTGAGGAAGAGCTGTGAGAGTGTGAGGAAGAGTCAGAGCTGTGAGAGAATGTGAGGAAGAGTCAGAGCTGTGAGAGAATGCGAGGAAGAGTCAGAGCTGTGAGAGAATGTGAGGAACAGTCAGCTGTGAGAGAATGCGAGGAAGAGTCAGAGCTGTGAGAGAATGTGAGTAAGAGAAAGCTGTGAGCGAACTGAGTAAGCTGTGAGAGAATGTGAGGAAGAGTCAGAGCTGTTAGAGAATGCGATGAAGAGTCAGAGCTGTGAGAGAATGCGAGGAAGAGAAAGCTGTGAGCGAACTGAGTAAGCTGTGAGAGAATGCGAGGAAGAGTCAGAGCTGTGAGAGAATGTGAGGAAGAGTCAGAGCTGTGAGAGAATGCGAGGAAGAGTCAGAGCTGTGAGAGAATGCGAGGAAGAGTCAGAGCTGTGAGAGAATGCAAGGAAGAGTCAGAGCTGTGAGAGAATGTGAGGAAGAGTCAGAGCTGTGAGAGAATGCGAGTAAGCTGTGAGAGAATGTGAGGAAGAGTCAGAGCTGTGAGAGAATGTGAGGAAGAGTCAGAGCTGTGAGAGAATGCGAGTAAGCTGTGAGAGAATGTGAGGAAGAGTCAGAGCTGTGAGAGAATGTGAGGAAGAGTAAGAGGTGTGAGAGAATGTGAGTAAGAGCTGTGAGAGAATGTGAGGAAGAGTCAGAGCTGTGAGAGAATGTGAGGAAGAGTCAGAGCTGTGAGAGAATGTGAGGAAGAGTCAGAGCTGTGAGAGAATGCGAGGAAGAGTCAGAGCTGTGAGAGAATGCGAGGAAGAGTCAGAGCTGTGAGAGAATGCGAGGAAGAGTCAGAGCTGTGAGAGAATGTGAGTAAGCTGTGAGAGAGTGTGAGGAAGAGTCAGAGCTGTGAGAGAATGTGAGGAAGAGAAAGCTGTGAGCGAACTGAGTAAGCTGTGAGAGAATGTGAGGAAGAGTCAGAGCTGTGAGAGAATGCGAGGAAGAGTCAGAGCTGTGAGAGAATGTGAGTAAGAGAAAGCTGTGAGCGAACTGAGTAAGCTGTGAGAGAATGTGAGGAAGAGTCAGAGCTGTTAGAGAATGCGATGAAGAGTCAGAGCTGTGAGAGAATGCGAGGAAGAGAAAGCTGTGAGCGAACTGAGTAAGCTGTGAGAGAATGCGAGGAAGAGTCAGAGCTGTGAGAGAATGTGAGGAAGAGTCAGAGCTGTGAGAGAATGCGAGGAAGAGTCAGAGCTGTGAGAGAATGCGAGGAAGAGTCAGAGCTGTGAGAGAATGCAAGGAAGAGTCAGAGCTGTGAGAGAATGTGAGGAAGAGTCAGAGCTGTGAGAGAATGCGAGTAAGCTGTGAGAGAATGTGAGGAAGAGTCAGAGCTGTGAGAGAATGTGAGGAAGAGTCAGAGCTGTGAGAGAATGCGAGTAAGCTGTGAGAGAATGTGAGGAAGAGTCAGAGCTGTGAGAGAATGTGAGGAAGAGTAAGAGGTGTGAGAGAATGTGAGTAAGAGCTGTGAGAGAATGTGAGGAAGAGTCAGAGCTGTGAGAGAATGTGAGGAAGAGTCAGAGCTGTGAGAGAATGTGAGGAAGAGTCAGAGCTGTGAGAGAATGCGAGGAAGAGTCAGAGCTGTGAGAGAATGCGAGGAAGAGTCAGAGCTGTGAGAGAATGCGAGGAAGAGTCAGAGCTGTGAGAGAATGTGAGTAAGCTGTGAGAGAGTGTGAGGAAGAGTCAGAGCTGTGAGAGAATGTGAGGAAGAGAAAGCTGTGAGCGAACTGAGTAAGCTGTGAGAGAATGTGAGGAAGAGTCAGAGCTGTGAGAGAATGCGAGGAAGAGTCAGAGCTGTGAGAGAGTGTGAGGAAGAGTCAGAGCTGTGAGAGAATGCGAGGAAGAGTCAGAGCTGTGAGAGAGTATGAGGAAGAGTCAGAGCTGTGAGAGAATGTGAGGAAGAGTCAGAGCTGTGAGAGAATGCGAGGAAGAGTCAGAGCTGTGAGAGAATGTGAGTAAGCTGTGAGAGAGTGTGAGGAAGAGTCAGAGCTGTGAGAGAATGTGAGTAAGAGAAAGCTGTGAGCGAACTGAGTAAGCTGTGAGAGAATGTGAGGAAGAGTCAGAGCTGTTAGAGAATGCGATGAAGAGTCAGAGCTGTGAGAGAATGCGAGGAAGAGTCAGAGCTGTGAGAGAGTGTGAGGAAGAGTCAGAGCTGTGAGAGAATGCGAGGAAGAGTCAGAGCTGTGAGAGAATGCGAGGAAGAGTCAGAGCTGTGAGAGAGTATGAGGAAGAGTCAGAGCTGTGAGAGAATGCGACAGAGTGGGAGAGCCATGAGAAAAGGCGGTAAGTGGAAGAGCGGCGAGGGGGGAGAGCTGCGAGTGACCGCCACGGTGCTCCGAGGAGGGACTGTGCCTGAATGCAGTCCTCTCCCGGGCTGTGCTTGGGCGCACTCTCGAGCTGAGGGTGCTTTGTCGTGCACATGGCTCCTGTGCTGTGATCAGGGAGGGCGGAGCAGGCGCACATTGTGCGAGCAGTGAGAGTGCGGGCCGTGAATAGAGGCCTTGTCCTGCGCGACAATAGGCAGTTAGCAGAGGGCAGGACCTCGGGGAGGAGTGAGCTGCATAAACTGCGAGAGGGCAGAGTGCACAGCATCAGTCACAAAAGGCACAAGCGGTTTCAGAAGGGAATGCTCCACTGGGTGTAAAAAGCCTTTGTCTTTTTGTTTTGTATCCAACTGAATGTTGACAAGATGAAAATAGTAGATTAACAGACCAAGTAGACCGGCTTTGGCATTTCTTTTCTAAGACTCCTTCATTTCATGAACCTTTCACTTTTCTCGTTGGGATAATTTTTTCTTTAACTCAGTTTAGGGATCATGTTCTGCTGAGAGCAGGTCTCATCTTTCCATGAGTCCCAAAGTGGGCAAGTGATTGGCTCGCTCTGGGCATCAGCTCACCTGCAGCGGGGACCAAGCAGACCTCCTGGGTGGTCAAACAGGAGGGGGCGGCTGGTAACTCTGGGCCGTGCTCATGCTATGCTATGGGCAGTTGCTATCATTCCTGGCTTCACCTCGTATAGTAGTGTTATCTTGCACAACTTACCCTACTCATTTCAAAGCAACCCTGCTTACTGAGGAGCAAAGACGCCTGCCTTGTAACTCATTCCAGGCCACGGACCGGAGCCCTCCTGCTAAAAGGTTGACCAACCATAACTTTAAAACAGTGGATGTTAAAATGCTGCGCTTACAATTAAAAAAGAAACATCTTGTAATAGACGGGCCTTGTATGCAGAGCCGCCTATAATTGACAGCGTTGTTGTAAGTCCACAACAGTGTTAACTTGCACTATAATTCCAGATTACTGTTTTACACTTTCGTTACTCAAGGGTGTGAATTGACTATTGACAGAAGTAAGACACCATGAAAAGGTGCACAGATATGATGTGAATGAGCGGGGGGGGGGGGGGGGGCACAACGTTTGGTTTAGACTCTTTAGTGGGTATAAAGTACCCCTAACCCTGTGCAAGATAAGAACTTGACAGGGGCCGGTGGGCAACTTCCACCCCCGTAGAGTAACTATGGGTGTAATATCGTGATTATAAACGTTGAGGGCCGGGGGAAGGGGTGGTCCTGTGTCATTTATTGTGTGCACCATTAACAGCATCATTCGTAAGTAGCAGTAATCACCACTGTGTGATTCAACATTCTTTCGTTCGTGCCAAAAAGAGGCCTAATAGGCAGTTTGTGCAGCTGGCCTGGGTTAAAAAATGAATGACCTGAAAATAACTTCCACATCCCCTGTAAAAGGTAAGGAGTTTTTTCGTCTATTTTCAAGATGAACCTTTCCTGCCCTATCACAGCTTCTTCCTTTGGTCTTCACGCAATGTGCAATGAGAGCGCGGTGATGATATAATTGTAGAGTGTACACAAGCAAGGGGTGGGCTTGAAAACCCATGCTGGCTGCTGCTACTTTTATGTAATCGCGCCCTGCCCAAGACGGCCATGTCTATATAGTTTATTCTTTGTTAATTTCCTAAAATGCTCTTCGCTAGGTCTGGCAAGTGGCCACCTCTCATATGTTGCCCTTGGCTTTCAATCCAACAGCCCATTGGATTCTGGGACTTGTAGTTTCACATCCGGCGTTATAAGAAAGGTCTCATCATGGAAATTGTTGATGGTTACAAAGCCAGACCTAGTTGATAGTGCCACAGACGACCTAGAGCGGGCCTGAAATGATCTTGGTGGGAAAGGAAGCAACGGGGAAGTTGTTAGAGTTCCACAGACAGGGATGCAAATTCACTGACAGGCAGTGTGGGTAGCTTTTTCTCTACTTCACAAACCCACAAGTATAGTATGGGGAATGGAGCAAATTTCACAAGCCACTAATCACTTATCACCTTCTCTTTTGTTAGTAGAGGTCTAGGTGAGGTGAGAGGGGAGCAGCGGAGAACTATTTGGTCAATGATTTCGACAGAGCACTATGCACAAGCACACCCACAAGGTCAAAGGTTAGTCATGGTGACCTACTTGCAAACTATAAGTTCTGTATGGAAAGTTGGGCTTTCACAAGGATTCTTTAATCTCGGATATTCCCAAGATAAATAAGTTCAAACATATTTAAAAACCAGAGTCCAGTGCTGAGATACATTTATTGATATCTTCTCATACATATTTTAAATCAAATCACTTGGAACACACTAATATTAGTTTTACTTCTATTTGATGTGACGTAAAAGGTGTCAAATTAAAATTATTCATTTGAAAATGAATAATACATATTCCACATGCCCATTCGAGAGAGGGTTGGTTTTAAAGTATGCTCTCTGGTCAACAAGCCCATATTGGCTGAAACACCCAATTTTTTTATGTATTAAATGGAGACGTTGACCAAGTCTGAAATCGATCAAAGACTAACGGAATGCCAGCAACTGCTTGGAACTACAGTTGCTTCCTGCTCATCTAAAAAGCCAACATGCAGGCTATACTATAGGTCTTCCATTAAAAAGCCTGTTTCTGCCTGCAATGATCATATATTCCACCGCATAACCCACGCCACAGAATCACTGCTTATTACATACGTGCCTACAAATTATACCACATGTGCATTTGTACTATTTATCACCATTACTGTAATGACTACTGGTACTATTGACACAAAAAGTAGTTCAGAGCTCTGGTGCTGTAAAAATAACATATAAGGAAAATAAATGCATCAAATTACATTTCCCAAAAATCTAATATGTTAATTGTTTTGTTCTATCTTGCTGAAAGAAAAAAATGTGTGTGTGTGTGTATCCGCGTTAATCGGTGAGACAATGGACTTGATGCCGCTGATAACTCTGTACTGTTTATCTACTCTGCATCACTTTTTCACTGTGAGGCGTAAACAGTGCAGTAGAATTTCTATTAAAAATCATACCTTCCATATGCTGGATGGTGTTACACCTTCAGTGTTGTGACGCCTCTGCAGGGCAGTGACTTGGAGGCAGGGTTATGCCTGCCAACTAATAAAGCCCCAATATTGAGAGAGGAAGGCAGGTGTATGTGTATTCATCCTTCACCACTGACTGATGGCGTCTGCACACATTCTTGATAATCACTCCCTTCATGTCACTCATTTTGGACACTAGCAATGCCAATATTTACTTAGACTTCAATTACTAGTGCTCTGGAAAATTCATATTTGTGGTGTTAATCCACATATCAGAATTAAGGGTTGTGCAGCTTTATTTTACCAGGTGTGATAACATTTGCACCCGCAAGATAATTTTTTACAGGGCAATCTTACCAATATTTCCTGGTGTAAAAATGTGCAGAATTAACCCGTCCATGTGAATTTAGTGTGTTAAGTGCAGAAATCCATGTTATGCCCCATTTCTTGGGGAAAACATGTGATGGGTTACTATTATCTCGTCCAATAAATTCTGAACATATATTATCGGGTGAGGTAATAATAGTTCTATACCCCGGAGACTTGTGTTGAAGGTTTCTAGTGTATCTGTCCCAGAAACACGAGTTAGTTTGTTCCTCCATCTTCCTCCCATTTTGGGTGCTTTTTATTTAAACTCCACTAATATATTTGTCAAGGGGCTCCCTTTCTTTTTTCTCTGTTGGCAACTGCTTAGTGTGAAAAAAGAAAGGCTTTAAGAATAAGTAGGATCTGTGTTGACCAAGTGTGTGCAAAGATTGAGGTTGTGTCTCTATTTATTGTATCAGTCAAATAAATCAGATGGTAACCTTTTGTCTGAGCATATTCCACCATCAAGCCTAAACTATCATCGCTTATTTGACTTGGTCTGGCTGGTGTGGTAATTCATAGGGGCTTGTGTGTTCTCTGATCTTAAGGAATCCATACCTCCTTTTTTCAAGGTTAAAACTAAGAGGACTTAAGTGACTGTACTGGCCAGAGACAGAAGAACTCAGATTCCCGAAGAAGAGTTCTAGACAAACTGCTCCCCGCAGTGGTGAAGAGACTTTTCTTAAATCTGTGCCCTGCTCTTTACGTGCAGCTTAAAGCACCAGCCCAGCTGAACCATCAATTGTCAGATTGAATCACTTCAGTCATTAGTTGGAAGTGATGCATAGAGACACATTTTACTGGACTTATTGGGATTCACACTTATGACCTGCAGGTCATAATAAGCAAACACATTCACTCATCTATCCTGTTGGCTTAGTTAGCTTTGATTCTAAATTCAATTCAACTGACATCTCCTGCTTCTTCCCTCCTAATTACTATATCCTATGCAAGAAATAAAGACAGGTGGAAGAATCGCTTTCCTTGCATCTGCTCGTTGACCCGTTGTTTGAAAATCATGTAGCTTCATGTAGCTTCTATTGTGAGGTATCACAAGTCTGTATCCTTTTGTATATGTGCATTAGGCTCACATGAAGCATATATATCTTTAACAGGTATGCTGAACCTTGCTCAGCTGATCTTCTCTATTATAAAGCAGACCATCTTCATGACTGACATCTGGAAGAGTAGAACTCCTTACAGAGACTCATTGAAAACCTCAGTAACTTGGTCTCTGTTTAGTTAGTGGCAAATTCAACCCGCTCGCGTATTCACAGCCTTGCCCTCTTGTTGCTCTTAATACGTGATCTCAGACCCCCAAAGGCATCCCTCTTTCATCAACCTTTTCATTAAAATCTAGTTAACTCTCCAGACAAAACCTACAACTAACCAACAACCAACCATCTCCTCACATACACAAGAAGAAAATGTAGCCAAGTAAGTTTGCAAAAGCACTCCTTCACTCTGAACAGCCCACCCGATGATCTCTCAATATTCAAAACCCAGTAATGCGAAATAATGGTTGCCCTTTATGTGATGGCTCCAAAGTCAACAAACACAAACACTGGCTTCCTTCGTGAGCTTCGCCAATGACAGCACCAGGGTAAAATGCTCAAGAGAAATCTTAAGAAATCCAAACATCTCACTAACAGCACAAAGTGCCAGATTAATGCCTATGGATCGAAAGAGGTTTACGTAATGGCAGAAAGTACATTGGCAGGTTCCCATTACCAAAGCCCCACTTTTTGAAAACTGTGTTCACATTCTAACTCCGCACACCGTTGGCCAACCAACACACAACCAGTTTGGCATTGAAACCCAGTTTGGGACCAAAGTCTCTCTGTTACTCTTACAACTTTTACCACCCAATATGGTGCCCATGCACAACCACTCATACTGTTGTACTTTTTAACAACTTTTTAATTTTTCAACAGTGTGGCATTGTTTGACCAATTGAAAACATGCCACAGAAATTGGAAAGACCTTTCTAGCCGACATAATTTTCTGTCTGGAAAATCAAATAATGAAACTTGGTCTTTTCCAATCTAATATTACTAACTTTATCTGTGGTGTGCCACAGCAGTACGCTATTGCTGCCCCTCTTCTGTAGCATGTCAGTCCATTTGCCACAGGTCCAAAGCATGTGATATTAGCTATCGCATCCACTCAGACAGCACTTGGAGCCATCTAAATCTAAAAGTGGGATCTGAGGAGTGACACCAAGTGATGGTCTCTCTTCAGAATGTGTAGTAGTGAATGCATCATTATGGACTTTATGTTCAAGCTGCTGCTACGTCTTGTGGGCCCAACACCTCTCACTTTTGGCTGCAGGATACCATGCAATCTCTTTTCTTACAAATACAGAAGTGTTTTAACGGAGGGTATTGTTTAGCTCTCTTTCACTGCATGGGTAAATTCAAGTATGGAAAATACATGTCATCATGACTGCATGTTGAGATGACTGGACAAAGAGTACTCCCCTAATTAAAGCTGTCAAATAATATTGCTTTGGTACTTTATTCCTTAATAATTGTGATGTAACTTTGAAACGGGTTTTAACCAGCGCCCTGTCTATGCTACACATAGCACAAAGCCATGGGGCCAAGTTCATGTGTGGCCAGTAACTTCATTACCACATTGCGTCTGCACTGAAGTCTTTCCACTTGTTTCCTATTGAAGAAAGATTACAGTTCAAGAGTCTACGTTTAGTGCACAAGACTCTACATAGCAGCCCTCCTGTCTGATTTTCCAAAGTCTTCCAACCCAATCAGCTGAAATATTGCTTGAAAATGTATTTGCAGGCTGAAAAGTGCCCAAGGCACTATCTTCTGGAGCTGCCTTCCACTTCGCCCAAGACTTGAAACTGGCCACCTGAGATTTTGGAGAGTGTTAAGGACTAATTTGTATGCCGCCTTCAGTTCATGCTCAGTCTAAGCACCTAAAGGTCTAATTCCCTCCTCCTTATCTCCAATTTCATCCTTTTAAACTTTTCAGTGTCTGGTCAGATGCACGAGAACATCAAACCCCCATGAATATTAAGGGTTTTCCAATAAAATCCCTTCAACTTAGAATGAGGATTTTTGAAAGGTTCAGACAGACAAACTTCTTGACCAAGACTACAGTTGTTAACTCATGTTGTAAGTTTGTATACGCTGTCTAATCGTTGCCTTGCAGAACCCTTTCCAGGTTCTTAAAAGCAGCTTACAACACAGTACAGAAACACAAAAAATATATAAAAGGCGAGAAATAAAGCTTTGAATGAAGGAATGACAAGAGGACATTGAGACAGGGACAAGATTGGAAATAATTTAATTAAAGTGGCCAGTGGTCAAATCGTTTTTTAAATGGCGTCAGTGCACATTGGTGTTTGACCAAAAATGAAACCTTGGTATTAGGAAAGAGATGGTAAACTAGCAATTTTAGCAACGGTATGAAGGAATGAAATAGCAAACTTTGTCAGCACGTGATGTCCTGTGGCTTGAATTGACCTTCTTGCTGCACAGAAGGTGAGGTGGGGTCTGGGGGTGACGCACAGGCAAGTGGTTTGCAGGAGAAAGGGATCAATAATGGTTTTGTTGTGAGGCACATTAATCAGTTTTAATATCTGTAATGTGCTAAGCATATCTCCCTCAGAAAACACATGCACAAACGTTGTATGCATCTTTTTCACATGACTTACCCATTATCTCGTTCTAGTGTATCTCTTCAGCTATTTTGCAATCTATCGGCCAAGGGAGGTATTCCCTTAGGCACCCGTCTCTTAATTTGTGGCTCTCTGCAAACTTGAGAAGAGCTGGTTTGAGCTAATCAGCTGTGGCAATGCCTTTCAAAGACCCATGCTGTGTTCAATCGGGTCTGGCTTAAAAAAAAGTTCAAACTCTGGGATGTGCCCAGTTTGGAATAGTTAAATTCTAGAAAGGGAATATAGTGACTTTTTTTTTTTTTGAAGGACGCTCATTTATCAATTCAAACAAGCCAGCTTGGGTTTTTCCCTTGGCTTACAAAATACCTTGCAGCTATTTGAACCCCCCCCCCCTCCAATATCGAAACAAAACTTGTCCAGGACTAAACCGTTTTAAATTGTGATGGTATGATCTTTTACTGAACACTGTATTTTACGCAAGAAAAGTGGTCTTCTCCAGGGTCCTGGAAAGTGACTGGCATCTTTCGGACCTAGACAGCTATTGTAGAGATGTGGGATTTTCCTGTTTAGAAGGAAATGCAAAAATATAAATATATATATATTCATACATATATATATATTTTGGGGGTGAGGGGTGAGTGAATACCCGAGGACCCTTATACCGAAGTAGACTTGGATGTGTTCTGTAGAATCAAAAACTGCAAAACTGCCTATGTAACAATAGGGCTAAGACGCATAGTTTGTGTAAAGCTAGATTCATAGCAGGTCTCTAAAGGCCAATTCTCCCTGTTATTTCTGCAATTTCAAAAAAAGAATAATAATAATACTGTTTAATTCTTGATTGATTGCCATCTGCCGCTGGTTGGATAAACTCTGCACCAGAAAAAGTCAATTTTCTCACATTTCATGTTATTTTGCATACACACTTTCAAGCAGATAGCAAGGAGCATTAAGCACTTTTCGTGGCAAAAAAATAGCCATGCTTTGTGCATAATAGGAATAAAATTGGGCATCAAAAATGGTTTCTTAGATGCATGCATCCAAATAACCTCCTTTCTCCTAATGTGATTGCTCGCGCCTCTCTGTAATGTGAGTGGTTACTTGTGTGGAGCAATAAAGGGTGAATAAAGACACATTTTCTAATGAGGGCTGACTCTAATCCATTCATCATCTAATACCACCCTCTTCATCTTTGCTGCTACCTAATCTGGTTAAATGCCCGTTGTGGGATTTCATTGAAAAGCGTCTGCTGGGAATAGGGTACTTTTGCAGTTGGATTACTCTCAGTAAATGGTCCAGCGGTTCGTTTTGTTTCAGTCTCGTTTTGTTTCTTTCATATGTTAGATCAGGCTTCCTTGCCCGCCCTCCTCCAGGCTCACATCTGAAAGGACACACATCTCAAGCTGGGTGTTACTTACCAAGAAAAAGCTTGTTTTCTTCCCCAATTCTTTCAGTTGTAACAGCGTAGGGGATAGAGTAAAAGTGAGGCTGCAGGGGGGTCGCCTTAACTGTATTGATCTTTCTGTTTGCAGAATTCATCGTTTGTATCATGTTATTCACATTTATTTTACGGAATTTATTTGCCTTATACACAGAGTTACTTTGATGTGTTCTTGAAATGTGCTTAGTAGTGCTTCCTTTGGATTTAGTTTATAGAACGACATACTAATTTATTGTCAGAGGGAATAAAGTGAGATGTAGCAGTCGCTTTTGTGTTTAGTAGAAAGGAAACATCCCCATGGGCATTTGTAGGTCTCTCTGTTTTCCAGACTTTGAGCGCTAGAGTCTAAACCCATCTGAAGCATGTGGATAAGTGCATTTTCCCAAACAGTCACTTTATTTTCTTTTTTTATTCTTTACAACACCGTTTTTCAGAATAGCATTCCTTACACTATAGCTGTCCGCTGCGTCAACTGGCTATTAATATTACAAAATGGCCTTGCCTTTGCTGAACGTTGGTGACAAATCGGCACAATGCGTATTGTCTTTACCACAAAGTGTGAGAACCATCATGGGGGTTGGTTTGGAGCTTTTGATGCATAACAGGAAGTGTGTGTCCCATGTGAGATGGCACCCCCACGTGCTTTAAGTGAGAACGCTCAAAAGAGATCTGTTTTTGTGCTGTGTGGGTAACCTTGGTCAATCTTCAAAGGAGCAAACCAGTGGGAAAAATCTAGGGCTCTCTAACAATGCTTCCTAACCAAAAATAATGTATTGAGAAATACCTTGTGTCTGTTGTCGATTTATGTTATGGGGGCCAATTGTGACATTTTTCACTTGATGGCACGTTTGAATGAAATTGTGTTGGAGAGATGGCTTTAGATGACAAGGCCCAAATCTAAGCGCCGCCTCTTTGAATTAATCATGCTTCAACCCACAGGCCGTTTTGTTGTCTCTTGCAAAATATATGCTACATCTACAAATGTATGATGAATAACTAAAGGCAATGTTAGAAATGTAGATACAAAACACTTTGTCAGTTAAAGTGTTTTCGAGTACCTACCTCAATTTGTTGAAAGGTTTTAGCTAGATATATAAAACTAATGCTTTATTTTTCTATTTTTTCCAGTCTAACAAAGTACCAGTTGTGCAGCACCCTCACCATGTACACCCTCTCACACCCCTTATCACCTACAGCAACGAGCACTTCACTCCGGGCAACCCGCCTCCGCACTTACAGGGCGACGTGGACCCAAAGACAGGTAAGGCTGGTATGGATGGCACCAAATAGATCCTTATGACGACTTACCAAGGTGCTCTTTCTGGAATTGTGACTGCCTCTGAATTGTCATTTCACACCTCGTCACTTCATCATTACCAACACAGGTCTGGGAAAAGAACAGTTATGCACTTTTGTTTCCACACTGCACATATCATTATTTTGTTACACATTTTCCTAGATATTCTTATACATATATGAATGCTCAGTGTTAAAGTGTGTGTGTTTTTTTTGCTATGCCCTTACCATTTAAGAAGAGAAAAAAATCTGGGGTACAGGGTGGGTAAATGACTTCCCCAAGATTTCTCAAATTAAAGTAGAGAATCCGAGCATGGAATTCATGTCTCCAGGTTCCAAATCCAACACTTTCATAATTTAGACACTTTAGCTTCTATCCCTTTGTAACTGGATTTTCCATATACTGATAACATTTTTGTAAATACATTTTCCTTTAGGAAAAATAATGGAGAAGAATTGTAGCAGCAAATCTGTTGTTGGGTTGCAATAACATAATCATAACTAACACAGAAGCTGCATATTTCATTATTGCCATAAAAAATCTTTAGTTCAGCATTAATAGGTTTAGTTTTAATGTTCGTGTTGGCTTAGGGTAAGTTTAAATCAGAGGTCAATCAATGTAAGTTTGGGAGTAGGTGGAAAGCATTTTCTCCATAATTGATTGTTACAAAGATTTGTTAGTGCATATCATATTAAGTACATTTTCGTTGTTCAGATTTCTTTAAATAGGGCTCTCCTTGATGATATTTCTTTACTGTTGTATCCTCTACTGACATAGATTCTTCAATTGCATCATTTTAATGTAATACATAAAAAAGGTATGATCGAAATATGTACCCAGCATTTAGTGGAATGGGGACAGGGATGAAGAGTCAACACCAGCGAGTATAAAAGCCGCGGAGTCGAGAATACTACATTTATACTTCGCTATATATAAATTCTTGGGTGATGCAGGTATTTTTGATATTCAGGGTTAAGTATTTTTGTAGGTCTTAATGACAAAATTCTCAATGATGTAATAGTGGACTATGGCCCAGTTGGTAGTTGCAAAATCAGGCAAACATTTTCAGTACCAGCTTTGGTATTTAACGTAGTTATGTGACATTTGTCAAGTCCCTATATGTCGCTCTGCCTTAGTTATGTTATGAGGTCCAGTTTGGAATGCCTGGAAGCAGACTAGTTCCAATGTTCAGTGCTCCCTCCATTCCTCTCTCTTTCCCTTTCTCTGTGTGAATTCGGTTCAATAATCATCCACTAGAAGTACTCATTAGTTTACAAGTATTGTCTGTGCTTTGAAAGTTCATGATTATTGCAGCATCATTTTGCATACAGGTCTTTTGTTGTCTGATGGAATCACAGGCCCAAAGGTATTCTTCTGCCTTTGCTGTCATCTCTGGTTCTTCTCAAAGCATGATTCAACTCCTTTGTTCGCCGTGTGAGCTTTGTGCAGTTAGTGATATTGCAGTATAATTCCCTGTAGTAGATGTTTCTTCATCTTTGGGGTAGTGTACGAAAAAATGTATCTTGTTTTTCTTCTTCCCTCTCTTCGTCTCCATTTCCGCCTCTCACTCTCTCCCCTCGCTCTTTCTATCTCTCTCGTCTCTCTTTCCCCTTTACTTTTTGCTTTTACCTCAATTTAATGCCCGGAATCCTTTCTCACTTTCCCCTTCTCTCTCTCCTCCCCTCTCACTACCTCTCAAGTTACAACAGGTTCTTCTCTGCCTCCTCTAGTGCGTGTCCCTCACCCACGTTTCTATTTCACAGGCCAGTGTTCTTTGTTCCACTCTCTCTTTTTCTCCCTCTCCCTCTCTTGCTCTTCCTTTATTTTCAGGCTCTGGTCCCCCTCTCTCACGAGCCAAAGCTGTTGGTCTCTTTCTCCATCACCCTCTCAGTAGTGCCTTGGTTCCCATCTTATTGTCCATCACGATGTACTCTTGCCCTCCAACTATGCTCTCGAAGACCCTTCTTGAGAGCTGTGCCTACAGTCGATTCGCTTCCTAAGGTGCACCTGATTTGGCCTTCTTGTCATTGGGTGCATACATTCAAAGCTAGTCTGTAACAAGACACCACTTCCTGAAACGTGGGCTGCACAGGACAGTACCTCTTAAATTGTTGTAAAATGTCCTTGTGTAAGTCATCATCCGAGAGTACCAGCAGCGTACAGTACAGACGAAGCACATTAATCCGCCGGGATATGTGTTTAGTCATAGCGCAGCAGCAATGTCAGTAGGAAAATGTCACTTTGGGAGATTTAATTTAAAGATTGGAAGCTTGACAGATGAGGGGTAAGAGGGAGGACATGTTTTAGAAATAGAATCCCCATGTCATTAGTTTTGCGCTTCGGTTCACAGAAAAGGCAATATGTTCTGTACATTTCTGTGCTAAGACATTCCATGTTTTAGGTCTCTCATGCATGCTCGGTCCGTTGCAAGACATATTGCTACCTTATAGTGAGTGACATTTAGGCCCGCCCAGTGCTTGCCATTGGTTGGCTTCATTGTCACTCTCATTTGCTTCTAATTCATTAACCTTTGCAGGGCTTTATTTCTCTTCTTGTTTTTATCCTTGCCCTAGAACATGGATGCATTATTGTGTCCTTCTGCTGCTTTATTTTTCAGGCATTACTGTTTTATTTTTGGTTATGCACTCTACAAGAGTGCATGCTTTTTCCACCTGTCTCCCTCTTGGTCTTCATCACCCCTCCTCCACTCCCCCATCCACCATGTTATGTGCTCCCTTCTCTCATGTGTGCTTCTCTCACGCTTCCTCCACATTGCCTTCGTACCTTTGTGCTTTCTCTCCGCAAGTTCCACATTGCTGTTTTGCGTTTGATCTCTCAGCCGTACCCCTGTTTTGCTTCTGCTCTACCATACAAATATTTAGTCTTACCCTTGTCCCCATATTGCCTCTGCCCAAGCTACCCCTTACCCGCCCCCGTTACATCCGTCCTCAACTTTGCTCCCTCCCCCAGTGATCCTCCCTCCCAGTGTTGCTCACCGCCACTAGCAAAAAAAAATGCTTTAGTTTGCAAACATGATGCTCATGCCTATAAAATGACATGGCCTGCTGTATCAAATTATTCTTTAGCCGTTGAGATCGGGGATGCTGTGAGGCATAGCTAAAGGCCTTCACAAAGCCAATAGGACCCAAATACAAGATCTTCTGACTTTACCACTGCTTTTTAACTAAGATACTTCTATTAGGTTGACAGTCTACAAGCTCTGGCAAAGTTAATAAGTCTAGCCTCAGCAGAAATTTTATTTTTCAAAATTATACTATATGCAAAACAATATTATTAAAATGTAAAAATAAAGGAGAGGCCCAGCATTACAGGTACGCTAGCTTTGGCTCTGAAGTGAAGTGATATTATGATCAGGCAAAATGCCATTTCTCATGGCGCGAGATAGCAAATGGCTGTGGTGAGCCGACCCATTGCACATGCTGTATGCTGTGGTGGGTGGAAGAAAAACGTGAATGACACTTGAACAGACCAATGGATGAAGAGGCTGACCAAAAGTCCCTGTATGTATGCATTTTAATTGATTAGGTTTCCCCCAAAAACATAAGGCTGAAGAGACAACTGAGTTGCTGGTATTTTTTTGTGTTTTTTTTTTTTACTGGTCTTCTTTTCCCTTCAGGGGGATTGTATTCATTATTAACACATCATTCTGTTTATTATTAACTCAGTTTGTTATGGCCTATATCTGTAGTACTGCATGGTACCCACAGCCAATTTCAAACAGACCTTTATTTGGAGAGCTCAGTAACTGAGGAACAGTGAGAACAGGCATTGGTAAAACCAATAGGTCTGGCCTCAGCAAACATTCAATTGTTTGATTTCTTTCGTCAGGCTAAGCAGCAAAACTCTCGCCAGACAATTGTGTGAAAAGAATCACGAGGGGAGGGTCTTTGCTCTGCTCATGTGTTGGGAGCCATGAGTACTTGTTTTGATTGGGCAGGAGGTATTTGCTTCCACAAACAAGTATTTGCCCTCCACATAACTGTGATACTTTGTTTATGTATCCAGCTGCCTGCGCTATCAGGGACATACAAATGACCTTATGAAGTTATTTACCCCTTCACTGCGGCGGCTATACCGCCGCAGTGCTAAGGGGGCGGGGCGGAAATGCGGCGGGCGCATGCTGGTGACGGAACCGCTCCGTCACCAGCGTCGGTTGCGCTGTGCTTGTGATGGAGCGGTTCCGTCATGGCCCGCCCCGCTCAATAGAACGCTCAGCGCGGAATTCGTGCCGCGCATGAGCGGCGAGCGTGCCATGACGGAACCGCTCCGTCATCAGCACAGCGCACCCGCAGCTGATGACGGAGCGGTTCCGTCATCAGCATGCAACGGGTTAAAGCATCTTAAATAACGAGATAATTTAGGGGGGGTTTCTCTTGCAACACTACAATTAGGACGAGTGCAGTAATTAAATTACATGGATGTTTAGACATGACAATGCAACCTTTTAACCTACACCAACATTATTCTAAAGTTCTTTACTTCCACAAAAATACATATCCATCCCCATGCTATCTACTTCTAATGTTTCACATTTTCAAACAACATTCTTTGAAAGGCAGACCTATTGGCATTGCCAATGCTTGTATTCTTTTTTTCAAACATATGCAATATAAATTAAAAGTTAAATGAAGAAAAAAAAGTACAAATTCTGCGATCACACATGCGCACACAAACAAAATAATTTTAGAAAATAGTGGTGTAGTGGGGTACCACAATATAAAGCACAACATATTTACAGAATGCCATAATAATAATGAAATTAAAGGACTGCCCTATCGGCCTCAAAAACACCATCTATGACACCAAAATGCTGTTTTTTTCAGACAGCTCTGCACTTCTGAGGAAAATGCTGCATCTCAAAGTGCAGGACAGCCAATATCTGAAATGGGCGCACCCTTTGCCCCATAATGTGTGCTTGGATGGGCAGAAGAAAGCTGTGTATGACGTCTGAACAGCCCAGTGGGTTAAGAGGATTGTCTGAAAGCCTCTCTATATTTGTAGGTATTTTTATTATGATTTCTTAAATACAAGAGTCTGGGGCAAGACACCAAAAGCTTCTTTAGGCAATAGCTAAAAATTGGGTTCCATACAATCATAAACTGCACAAGTGATTGAGCTGGCATTGCAAGACTCCATTCTCACTCCTAGTAGATGGCTTTTATTCTAAGCCTGCACCTCAATATACCACTTTTGATTGATATGCTAATTCTTATCACCCCCGCTTGTTTCTAGAGGCCACATATATACCTACACGAAGCTTTAGGGTGAGTTCAGGCTCAATATAATATCTTAGTCAAAGAGGAATCCCTAGGTGTGTACTAGAACAAATAAGTATTGTGTGGCTATGTAGGTTCTACCCAATCATGCACACTTCTCTACTACAAACATCAAAAGGTGAGCGGTATAAAGACTAGAATTTAAAATTAAATTTCCACACTAAAAATGAACGTTCACAATCTTTTTATTGTTTATAAAAAGGTGAAGACTCTTCTTCACACAAAGTTAAAAATTAGAATTTCAAGGAAAAATTCTTTAAACAAGTACAATAAAAATCAATGAGCAATTAATAGCAAATCATTACATACATCATCAAAAAGCAATATCACATTCATATAGATTATACGACACAGGATAAAAAGAAAAAAGAAATAATCAATGCAAATATCATACAAAGAATGCAATTGGATCCTTATCAAAACCCCCTAACACTGTGGCCTTAAGATTTTCCCGCCACTCTTATTCTAGATCCACCGGTCTTTACTTAGATTTCGGTAGTACAGTATACAATAACCCTGATTCATCAATATCTGTTACTTCTGTGACCTTGTCTGGATTCTACTATTGTAAAAATGCGTCGACGCGTTTCGGTGTTATATTACTTGATGTTGTAACACCTTCATCAGAACATGCCGTCTCTTTGGGGTCACCGGCCTCTAGATTTATAATAAAAACTCCCCTAAACGTATTGTAGGAGTCCCGCATGAGAAACAGCCGTCGGGGAATCCTCCTCCAAACGATCGCTGTTGTTCTAAGTTTTAATATACCTCATGGGTGAACTAGATCCTCATGTAGAAAAGGTCTTTTCCTTGCTCTGTGATTAGGTGGGCGTGGATCCCCTCCTCTTTTTATGGATATCTTTGTACAAATTAAAATGTTCTCATGAACGGGCATATAGTCGTATATCTTGACTTGGGAACTGGATACGTTCTGTTCAAATATCTGGTGTCGCCTCTGCCTCGTTCTACTCCTTCTCTAATATCGTCAGTTCATTGAGAGTTTTTAGAGTGCTCAGTGTGAGGTGCTTTTGAAACAAATTGTGCAGAAGAAGACACTCGGACACCCTAATCCTGGTCGAAAATGGACGATTCGGTATAAGCACTGTTTTCCTCAGAATATTACTATTTATGGAGAAAGACCAAAAATCAAGCTGCGTGCTACATTTATTCAGAATCTTGATACATTTTTCCTCCCCCAGTTTAGGGCTTGGAATTATACCTATGTCATCAATTGCTCACAAGATCCTTGAGAGTAGGATTGAAAAAAAAACATAAATGAGTTTATCCGGTTTGGCAAAGGTATGTTACAATGTAGGGAAAAGTCAGAGCTTATGAGGCACTACAAAACTATGTATCTCCTATTGGGCTATAAATTATAAAGAAAAACATGTTGGTTTTGTTGGGCTGTAGAATGTACTGCTGCTTTGTGTCTCGCCTCCTTAAAGGAAACATGATTTGAAGTAACTGGACTAAACATTGGAGAAAGGGCTAAAAAAATTGAAACGTATCTGTAAATTTCATTTTTTTAAAACACCAGGGTAACCTGACCAGCTTTGGAAAACAAGCTGCATTCAAAGAGGAAAGGTGAACTTTAAGTAGTTCATGCAACAAACAGTTTGTTGTCTTTAATGCTCTTGAGGTGAATCACTTGCTAATGACTGAAATCTACATTATGTCAGTTTTTGACTTTGGCTTCTTTAAAATGAGTTAATTTTCAACCTATCCACAATGATCAGCAAACATGCATAGCTGCCTACTAGAATCTCTAGTAAACTTAGAATATTTCTCAGTCAATTTAAGGGTAGGTGTGGAAGGGAAAAAGAGCCTCATTTCCTGGGCTCAATTGGAGAGATGCTCCGTCCATCACCACCCCCTTTTGTACCGCTTTGTTCGCCATAAGTGTGGCAGGGTATGCTCAGACGTAAGTCCCTTGCTCACTTTGCCACTGGATTCAAGCAAGCCGGGCTGAAGACTGCTGAAATGCCAGAAACCGGTCCTCGGAAGCTTGTTTCCGGTCCAGGGAAGACATGGCTTGGCAGTTCGGGCTGGACTGTTCCCATGAGGCACAGGGTCAGACTGATTTGCATATGGCCATGTCTGAACTGGGGTGGAAGAGTGGGCTAAAGAACGGTGAAGGATTAAACCCAGATCTGTTGACTGGGTGTGAGTGTTTGATTGGTTTGGATGCTCCGTCCATCACCACCCCCTTTTGTACCAATTGGAGAGAGAGCATTTCACCAGGTAAAGGGTGAGATGAACATCTACAGGAAGGTTCTCGGTCAGTTATGAAGACCATCATGTCTGACCATGTCACTGGCTCTGCATAGTCAGAAAATTTGGGCTGTCACTAACTTTTTCCATTTCTTCCAAAGGTGCTGTTTGATGTCATTTGATTGTTGATTTACTGCTCTGCAAAGGCCGAAAGCCCTTTTTAACATCGTCAATTAGTTGACTTCCCTCGGTGCCGTTTTTCCATTCCATAGAGGTCAATTGTTTAATGATCTTGCATGAACGTGGGAGGCAAAAGATGGGGCTTGCACTGGATGGAATTTCAGGGTTGAGTGTCTTTTGTTTTCAGAAGTACTTGAAGTGCTGTATTACTGAGTTTTATTGTTTCTGTTGTCTTGGTTGACATTGGATTTGAATGAAAGGTGATCATCATAGCTTTCAGTACTGTGTCTGTTATTTCTTGGCTGAAATGGCAAACGAGAGTCACATACATGCACATGGGTAGGTAGGCAGTGGATTTGAGTAGAATTGTATAACGTTCATGTTTCGGTGGCTTGTTTTTGCTACTCACATACGCAAGGGGCATGATTTGGTGCCCCTTGCACATTTGCTTTTAGTGAGTTTTTTTTCTTTCTCTAGTGCATCAGAATGTAATTGTCTTCTGACTTTGTAGATGGTTTTCTGTGCCGGACACAGTAAGCGATGCAAACTGTCTGGTAAAGTAAATTTCTGCACTCCAGTAGTTTGCTGATCCTTCTGAATGTATGGACATCCTTAATGAGCCATTTAATAGGTTGGTGCATTCTGGTTATTTCAGCTTTATATTATTGAAGTGTTTTATGGCATATGTAAGTTTATAGTTTTATTCACCACTGCCTTGTATTTCTTTAAGAGGGTATGTCCTCATTCTTGTGGAATGATAGGAAATTACACATATTTTAGGATATTTTACTTCTTGATTCATAAGCAAGCTGTGCTTTGGTGTGGTGTGGTATGAGACCTGCTAAGAGATTGTAATAGGATGTTTGTGTAACCAGATGTAGATCTGCTTTGCAGGTGGCAGTAGTGTCGGGGGAGAGGACGCAATCGATCAAGGTCAAATTATGGGCGATACGCCAATTAATTTTAGGGGAAGCCAGACCTTTCTAAAAACAATTTTTTTAATGAATTTAGACAAAACGTAATCTTTTCCATTATTGACTCCTTTTTGTCCATGAATACAGTTTTGTTTAAATTTAAAGTCTAGTTTTTAAAGAAGGCAGTATGTTCCCTTTGCATGTCAGCAGACCAATAAGAGTTCAGGGTTCTCATCTGATAGTTGTTTGAAAGCTTTGTATTTTAAAGTCATTTTTGTGACTGATGATTTAAGAAGCTATGGAGAAGACCGTCTGATTCTTTTATGTCTTTCTCTTCCTATAGGATCTTCCGTTTTTCAGGCGTAGTTTAGTTTGAGGCCAGTGTTCTTGTGAGTGGTTCAGAATACACTTATTCCAAAATCTGAATCCTTAAAGCAATGCTGCATGACAGGTTGCTCTATTGGTGTTTGTTTTTCCAATGTTTTTACTCTTTTCTTTTAACAGTTGCCTATTTTACACCACAGTTCAAAAAGGTTTTATTGTTATTGGACAAATTGCAGAGTTGCTCCCCAGGGATTTGCACCTGGGAGTTCCCCCAACTACTGGTTGGGTATAGAGCAGATAACCAGATTTTCAACTTCAGCCATGTTGGTCTCAACTCAGATATGTGTTAGAATGTCCCATGATTTGACACAGACATTAGGATGTTATGTTAAGGGGAAGCATGGGACGCACTAACCTAATGTACTGCCTGGCATCCTTGTGAAAAGCCAGATACATCTCAAGAATCAAAACTAGAAGGGTGCCTCAATTAATGTGAAATTCTTGGTAGGGAACATTTTGTATAAGATGACTTGTTTACACACTGTAGTCTTGGCAGATCTCAGAGGACAATGTAGGAAGGGGATTGAGTCCCACATCAAAGATGCCTTTTGATTGTCCGGTTGCTAATCAGCTGTGCTGCAGCTCATCATGGGATGTGCAGAGATAATATACAGTGGGCATGTGGATTATCATTCTACGAAGTGTGGCATTCCCCTGTTGCCATCAAGTAAACAGACACATCTAAGCAAGGGCCTGAATCAGATTGCACACATTTCATCACTTCCACTCAGAGACAGTCTTCTTGGGGCATTGAGATTGCTGATTATTGCACTGTCTCTCTTTTCATGTTGTGTTTTTTTCTCTCTCCTTTCTTTAGGTATTCCAAGGCCTCCACACCCTCCGGATATATCTCCGTACTACCCTTTATCGCCAGGCTCTGTAGGACAGATTCCCCATCCGCTAGGATGGTTAGTACCACAGTAAGCAGTTCCACTTTATTCATTTCTTCCAGAATTCCTAATGACCCTGCTTGTTTGCTTTTTGGGCTGTGGTTGGAAAGGTATCCGTAAATAATCCTTGGGTTGCTGCATGTCCCAATGCTTGTCATTTTGAAACTGGTGGAACAATCCTTTACTTTTGAACTGGTGTACAATGAATGGGTCAAGTAGAAGTCTGATACATTGCTTACATCTTCATGAACGTTTTTGACCCCCCTCTTGAGCTGATTGGGGTTTAGGGTTTTAAGGGTGACAAAAAAGGGCAGAACTGTCTTCAGTCTCTTTCATTCCCCCTTTGTCAGGTATACCTCGAATATACTGCTAAACTGAGGAATTTACAAAGATGGTAGTGAAACTGACATAATAAGCCACATTTTCTAGAAATATGCAACGTTAAATAATCATCTTAACAAAGATCGTCTGAAATCTCCATGAAACGATTGAAAGTAATCGGACTTGATACAGTGATCCAAATAACCCTAAACAACATAGAACACAAAGTCTCCCTAAAAATTAATGCAGTGAAACTTTGTTTTCTTCCTGTTTTTTTCTGTGAGCGTTCCTCTCCACTAGTGTTTTGAGGCAGGTACTCTTGCTCAATTAAGTGTTGCAGACTGGTTCCACCCAAGTCTTGTTTCCTTTGGAATCTGGTAGGTGATTAGTAAAGTTGCGTTTTGGTTCTGCTGTTGCAAGATGCATAGCAGATGATTCTATTCTAATTCTGTAGTCCTTTGGAGTGGAATTAATGGTTTTGTTCTGATTGTGCTGTACTTTAAGCTGTTTATGGTTGAGTGGCACTGTTGTGCAATGAAGTGCACTTGTGGTCGGCTTCTGTTTTGCACTCATATAGTGGTCCTTCGGTTGCCATTTGAAGCAAATAATGTGTACATCTCTTGTGGTGCTGTTGTCTTGTGGAGTGTATTAGCTGGTATTGTTTTACTGTCCTATTAACAACAGTGGGGAATGGTTCTTTTCTGACTTGCTGTCTTGTGAAGAATACAAAACGGTGCTGCTCATGGCCTGTTGCTCTATAAAATGGTAAATGATTATTTTTATTGTAGCCTCCTCTCCGTTTTTTCCCTCCTAATTTGGTTGGCATATAAATGACAAGTGGTGGATTTGTGGTACTGTGGAGCCCAGTGGAAGATTCTCCTCTGTCCCATGTTTTCCTGGAAATTATTGTTGTTGGTTCTGTTCTGCTGTTGTCTGAAGTTTAGTGTGGTTCTCTTTGTCTACAAAGTCTACCGGATGGATTCTGTACAGTAGGGTTTTGTACTTCTGAGGGCAGCACATGCGTTCTTGTTTGAGACTTGCATTCCGAGTGGTAACTAATTCATCACGAAAATAGACTATGGTTTTTCTACTGCTTTCCATACCTGTGAAGTTCTTAGAGAGCCACAAGGATAACCCTTCATAAAATTGAATGTATATGGTTCATGTATTGCCTCCAGAAGACAAATGAGACTGTAAACATTCATCCGAATCCATTAGTCATAAGCCAGTACGCCAAAGTTTTTTTGTTCATTCCACCCGACTTTGTGTCGGAGCACGTTCCTGTTAAAACTGCCTGTCTCTGAGGCATGATATCGCTCTCCAGCATTTTATGGAAGACATGGGAATAAGGAATATGATGGCCGTTCCCGACAGCCCTCCATCAAAGCCACGCGCCCTTCCCTGGGACGCTGCTTTGCATGCGGCTGTACTTTCTGATTACTGTAATGAACGTTGATGGTCGTCAGGTTACCAGCAATACTTCTTGGGGACTCTCCCCCGGTAACTCATGTCAATGCTGGTTAGTCTGACAAAAGGCTACAAATTAAGCTCTGTTAATTTAATGTTTTCTCACTGAGATCTAAATACCGAAAGAGGCCCAAAGCGCAGTCGAACCCCTTTGATTCACTGCACTTTATTTTGGTATAAATTTACATTCATTATTGTTTTCCGTTGGATCTGTAGCCCTCAATTAGTGTGATGGCTCCATTAAAGCAAGCAAGTCTTCGCTTTTAATTATCACAACAAAACACCTCGTTCCAGCTTGGGAAGGAGGGTCTCCACTGGCAGTAGCCGAGGTTATAAGATTTAAATAGCCATTCCGATCAGATTTGTGGCATTCAAATTGTTCTCTTCCCTCTGCTTTGATCGTAGCAATGCAATCCCCAAGATTTTTGTCTTGATCAAATGGAAATAAAGCTTGCATGGAAAGTGTGTCTTTGAAAAAAAAATCATTTCCCCTCCCTCCTTTCTGACTCAGTTTTCCCCTTTGTGACTCTTCTCTTTCCTTCTTTGCAGGCAAGGTCAGCCAGTTTACCCAATCACAACAGGGGGCTTCCGGCATCCCTACCCCACAGCGCTTACTGTCAATGCTTCCATGTCAAGGTGAGTCTGTGCCACAGCATAGTCAAGTGGGTAGTAACTTTCATTGCTTGGAAACCCTATGTATTGTATTGTAATTGCATTTATATAGCGCTTACTACCCCTGACGAGGCGTTGAAGCGCTTTTTCGGCGGGTAGCACGCTACTCCGGGACCCACAGAGGATTAGTGTTGAATTAGTATAGTGAAATATGCAAGTACATTTTAAGTGGTGGATAGGTTAATCAGTTATTTGGATTTGGAATGATAGCAGAAGGATAGAGTAGGACAAAGGTTTGTATTTATTTATCGCTCGCTTGTTGACGCATGCTATTCAGGGAGCCTATAGAGGATAAGTGGTGAATTAATATGGTGAAATATGAGGTAATTTCAGTGGTGGATATTAGTCTGTTACTTGGAGTGAGAAGGATAGCGGATGGATAAAAGGGGAAGAAAGATTTGCATTCATATAGCACTTGTTACCCCTGATGGGCGTTGAAGCGCTTTTCTGGCGAGTAGCACGCCACTCCGGAACCCATAAAGGATTAGTGTTGAAAATTAGTATAGTATAAATATGAGTAATTTGAGTAGTAGATATGTTATTCAGTTATTTGGGCAGTATATTAGTATAGTTGAATATGGAATTTGAGAAGTGAAACATGTTAGTCTGTTAATTTTGATTGAAAAAGGATAGTGGAGGGATAAAAGAGTGAAGGATTTTTTTTTAAGTCTTAGCAGTAGGAAGAGGCTTTTGGATGAGTAAAAAGGAGTTTTGGGGGGAAGGAGTCAGAGGGGAGAGTTTAGAAATGTTTGTTTTAGGGGATCGGTGTAGTAAAAAGAGGTGTCAGATGATGCAAGGAGGGGTAGAGCAGGAGAGAGTCTAGAAAAGGTTATTTTGGAGATCATAGTGGTATGGGGTTTGGGATAAATGAGAGAGTGGATGTAGAGGATATATTGATAGATCTATAGGATGAGAGATAGGGTAGTGCATTAGAAGGAGTAGAAGAAAGAAGTTTGAGAGGAGTCAGAAGGTTGGGCTAGAAGATATATTGAGTGAAGTATAGGCTGAGAAATAGGCTAGTGCATGGTGTCCACTGCAGGCAGTACATTCGGCAACATGGTGTAAATGGCTGCTAAAGCGTCATTTTGTATTTTTATTTTTTTAGTAATTGTTGTAGTGGAAATTATAGCATATCACCTTCAGCAGCCCTATACATGTAAAGAAAAAGCTTTAAATGACACGTAAACTACACCACAGGCATTTGTACATTTTTAGCCAATCTTTATTGCAAACTCAAGGCTGCATTATGTGAATAAACAATGGCGTATGAACGGGAGCAGGCAAATGCAAAATCTAAAGCTTGCAATATCTATATATCTATCTATCTATCTATATATAACTTATTTTTAGCCAGATGGATGAAATCACAAAGTAGTCCACAGAGGTTGCAGCAGGAATAGAGGCCCACCTGCTGCTACTCCTATGTTTCTCGGAATGACTCCTCTGATGATGCAATGGTTGAATCGTGCCCAGTCTTTACCTGTCCTTTGAAATCCTAATATCTTTAATGTCATTTTGAGTCTTTGATGCACAGGTGTCTTATAAAAGTGAAGTTAGTGTATTGTCTCCCGTTTGGGTGCTGTGTTGTGTGATGCGAAGGGTCAAGTAAAGGCTTCTCGTTGAGATTCTTGTTTACTATGTGAGCAGAGCCTCTCATTTGCATCTAGCGTGAGTTCTACGTTCCTAGATGTGTTCATTCTTATAGCTATCTGGTGAGTATATTTAAATATAGTAGGTTATAAATAAGATTCCACCAACTCATTTTACAAGCCACTTTCTAGGTGTGTCTGCTGTATTCTCAGCTCAGATGTATGGCCCTAGCGCGCTCCTCTTTTCTAGAGAAGGCACATACCTCTGTAGTGCACAAGATGAACAGTTACAATGGCAATGATACCCGGTAGATGAAAAGGTGTACCATCCCGGGCTTTCAGCCAGCACTCTTGTAGTGTCATTCACATTTTACTACCAAGCACCACAACATACAGCATGTAGCAGAGGGCATCCCACTTCAGCCATTGACGTACCTGATTGGAAGTTGCTGCACTCTCTTAACTGTACTATGTGCACACCCACAGAAAAAGTAATCTCCTTCATAGTTTGGGACTACTGATCCAATGTTTACATTTTCTTTTCCTTTAGTGAGGGTCCTGCAGCTTCTTCAACAGGGCTTTCGAGCCTCTCACGTATATTCATCTGTGAATCACACTCATATTTAATTATTCTTTAGATGGTTTTGGAAAACTTTATTGCTGAAACATTTTAAGAGTGCTTTATTTGTGTGCATATGTTTGCGTGCACAGATGGCTATCTCTGAATATTATTGTGTGACAATAGTTTTTTAAAAAGCGGTCCCAAACTAATCAAGCTTTAGCAAACCCAATAGTCGATAGCTAGTGCGCAAAATGTTGGCTTAGCCAGTGCTCGTTTTAGAAGGCAGCACCCACCTTAGGTGATTCCTTTAGCCACTCACAAATCACTTTGTGATAAAATGACAGCCTGAAAACTAGCCCATTAGAAAGCTGACTGGCCTTCTTCACGATGTCAGAAGTAGATGAATATTCTATCCAACTTTTGAAATGCATGTAAAAATAATCTCAGGATTCCTGGAGTTGTTTCAAAAGCGTATGTTTGTGAAAACCTTTACTTCCATTTTTCAAACCTATAGTTTTGAAAATCTACACAGGGAAGTCTCAAAATCAGCTCCAGATAGTTGCTACTCCTGCTGTTTCGAGTGAAGGGACTAGCTGCAAACTATAGCATGATTTTCACCAAGTGGTAGAATAGATTTCTTGCAGATCAGATGAATTCCAGTGTTTAAGTTCAAACTTGCTTTTGGTGAAAATTGTAACAAGGGTCCTAGTATGAAAGTTCTTTTTCAATGGCTATTGGAAGAACAGGTTTCACGTCTTTGGTGCTGCTTATCATAAGGTGAACAAGGTCTCTGAAGCGTGTGAAAGGATGGCTTTTAAAGTTTTGCTTGAAGTTAAGAACATTGTAGGATCCATTGACGTCAGTTCGGTAGCCAGTGGGTTTGGTTCTCAATGGCTACCTGCTATTGAAATTCTTAGAAAACTCTCGACGAAACGGTGGCTTGTCGATGTTTATAAAGGAATTCTTTGATTGAGACATCTTAATGCCGTTAATCTTAAAAGAGTTTAAGCTGGAGCTCTACAATGTGTGCTTATGCATTACGATATTACTTTATTGAATAATTCTTTATTTTTGCATGTCTGTGAAAGATGGTTCTAACTTATCATCAGCGCTTATTTTAAGCACCAGGAACATGGGACAGGTGTCCTATCCATTAAATGCACCACTTGGTCTGCCTAGGTTTGTGAATTGACAACGGTTGTGGTGGAAAAAAACATTGGTCTGCCTATGTTTTTGAACGGATAACAGTTGTGGTGAAATGTTTGTGGGTTCAAGTAGTGGGACATGATGTTTGTTGAATAACTGCTATTGTACGGTGGTCCCAAACCAGGTTCATTGGTTAGTATTTATGTACATGTAGTATTTCTATAGCTCTAACCTAGCCAAAGACAACAAATCACTGAACATAGTCAAAGACAAGAATATAGTCAAAGAGTAGTCGGAGAGGAAGATAGGTTGTCGATGGTTTAATGCATTTTGTGGTAGTGTTCTTTAGGGAAGTGAGTCTTCAACTCTTTCCTAAATCAGAGCAGCGTTATGGAGGTCCTAATGGATACAGGGCTGTTATTCCATATCCTGGATGCATAGATGGAAAAGGCTTGCTGTCTTGTCTTTTTCTTTTTTACACTTCTTAGTCTGCAGTCTGATAGTATCCTGTCTGTGGGTGTGACACACTCAATCAGAGATGGTAAGCTTGTTTGCCAGATAAGCAGGAATGCCGGCCATGATGGCTTTGTAATGATGCAGTTGGTTTTAAAGATGGTACAGGCTTCAGGTACATGGAGAGACTTTTCTTATCAGGCATACTTAGGTACTTTTCTCATCCTTCTATTGATTAGTTTAGTGTGTATGCCTCATAAGCACATCCAATTTTATGAGTATGCGACTTTGTGTTGTGGTTGCCATTTGTAATTTCTTGCTCAAGGTCGTGGTTGCTGCTTGTTATTTCTACCGGATGAAGAAACCTGTCAGAACCATACAATAGTTAACTAGGTATTTTTGTGCTGCTACTGAGACCCTACGCAGTGTGTTGTCTGGCTTTCTATATTACATACTAGCAAGTCACTTGAATACACTTCTACTGGTTTTGTTTGTGGTTTTTCCTGTTTTAACAGGCGTGTGCTACCTCTTTATTTAGCTTCACCATCAGAGGAGACTTTGCATCAGTGGAGACTCCTGACCTGTTATTAGATCCCAAGCTTTCTGATGGATCATAGCCTCTAATAGTTAAGATGGACTAGAGCAGGTCAATCGAAGGGTTGGTGGGTCCTTCAAAGAAACCAGTTTGTCGTCTTGATGGGCCAGTCACCTCGGTGCACCTTGGGTATCGCTTCTATGTTGAGGCCACTGCTCTTAATGGAACGCCTTGGAGTTGCTGTTGATGTTTTGGTGTGACATACACTGTGCAATGGGTTAAACTTTTAAAATCACAACTCTGTTGGGAATAGTTTGTGCAGGGAAATAAACCTCATTAAAAGAGGTAACACGGAATGTCTACCTTCGCAGCTACAACGTAAGAAAAAGTTGACGGTGTGTGCTGACAGCACTAAGCTAATTACAATTAGACAATAGACATTTCTAGCTCATGGTGTCTGCAGGATAAATATGGTGTGAGGGCAGCTTTCATAGGGAATCGAGGTGGGGGAACAGGAGTTTTCTATTTGGGTGTTTGTCTTCTGAGATTTTGTGCAACATTTTGTATTTACTGCTGTGGAATACACCTCCTCACTGGCAATATATTGCATGAACATTGCAAGCCATTTTTAAAAATGTAGAGGAGGGAAGTTGCTCAGTTAGACAGTCCGTAAAATCTCATTGAGGGATCTCTTGTCAAAGTTGGTGCCATGGTTAATAATCAGTAAATGCAAGCTTGGCAGCCACATGATCCTTACCCACTCAGATTATTGACTGGGCCACTGTGGTTGAGTTTTACTTACATGGGCACACACCCAGAGGAATCCGCTGGCGTAAAAAATGTCTTCAGTTTCTCACTAGTAACCTTGAGCTACATTGATCCCATGCTCAGCAGTAGCTCTTAGCCTAACGGTCGTTCTGCTGGTGGTCGGTCCAGAGCAGGCTGTGCACAATGATCTGCTCTCCGCACAAGTGACAGGAAGGTAGTGCCCTCAGTCAGATAAACGCGTTGGGCAGACTGGTCTCATTCAAACAGTGAACCGTGAACTCTCATCTCTACAAGTAACTGTTGCGCTGCGCCTTTCCGCTTCTTTCACCTCTTAGGCGGCGCACCTTGAGATCCACTGCAATCAGAAGACTGGTGCAGTGTGACTTCCAGCGTACAGCTCCCTCCAACAAGGCTGCACTGGGAGCCAAAAGCAGCCCTGGAAATTTGTTTCAAACCAGCCCTGATCCTTCCTCCTTTCTCATTTGTAACTTTTGCTCCTTCTCTCTCATCTCTTTCCTCTCTTGTCTCCTAAAGCATCCGCTGGAATTAACTTTGGTGGGGGAGGGGGGAGTGGCAGAGTAGGAACTGGCCTCTAGTGGCTCCAGTCCACCTTGGAAATGCCCGATGGAATAATGGTCAGTCCGGCCCTTCTGCCCTCCACTCCCACATGTTTACATGACCTTTTACCCCCTCAAGTCATTAGTACACCATCACTTCTTCATTGCCCCCGCAGCCCCACAAGTTGCCATTGGGTTGCAACCTCCACCCCTGACTAGTGACTTATGTGCTGAGACCTCCTGCCACATGTGAGTGGTGCACATGACTCCACCCCCCACACTGCCACCATAATCTCCGCCCCAAAGTATTCAGTTGCTGTCACTACTACTTCCCACAAATTACCAGTGACCATGGCCCCCTGCCCGCAAACGGATCCCGCAACTTGTACCCCATGTGACCACTGCATGTGACCGCTCTTCCTTAAACGCTGAACAAATCAAGGGGCGCAGCGCCTGTGCCATCCTCTTGCAGGTAACCCCGCCTTAGCATAGATTTGATGCCCCTCTAGATATATTTACAGAGTTCCAAACATGATAACTGTAGGGTAAGAACGGCCAACAAAACTTCTCCAAAATAGTGTAGAAATACTGTAAGGCGCTGCCTCGCCGCCCGGGGCCGTGTATTGGGGAGCTGAGCGAGTATTTCTTCAGTCTCTATTTTCTGATGCTTCCAGGGAAGAGCTACTTAATTCAAGAGGGTATGGTGCCGGTACACTCATCCTGTCGGGGCCCACCTTGCGAGCGCAAAGCTGAACAGGCCATTAAACACAGAGGGCATACATTAATATATGATGGTCTAATATTGAGGAGCATTTCTGATTGTGTCTTAATTTCTGGAGAATCTATCAGTGGTGCAGCCAGTGGTTTTAGTGCAAGGAAGGATATGAGCCCCCTGGCTGCAGTTTGCACTGTAAAATACAGAAATAATCAGGGTTCAGTATGCTCCTCGGACCTCTGGGCCCCGGTGCCACTGTTCCTGCTGCATCAATGGAATCTACGCCCCTGGAATCTAGTTTTTTTAATTTTACAATCTGCTCATGTCACGTTCATCTACTCATTGTCACTTAATCAAACTTGGTGGTAAACCTCTCGTCCTGAAATTGAGACTAAATCAGCCTAGGAGGGATTTGCGCCTGCATCATGGAGGTGATTCTGTTGCTGCAGCTCGTGCCCTAACCTGCTGAGGTATCTCTAAACTTTCATTCAGACAGTACGCCAGTCGGTCGTGCTACGCCCATTCCATTGATCGCTCCTGTTAATGGCGCCTTTATTTGCCGCTCATCGACTTTTCAGTGTAGTTCATTAACTCCGTGGCGAGTTCGGTTTTCTTGATGGGCTCAAGCAGCTCTGTGGCAGGTTAATTGAATTAGCATCCATTACAGGGCGCAGGCTGCCTCCGTTACTTGGCGCGCACCTCCGGCGCTGCAGTTAAACTCTGGCTGTCAGAGGGGAAGGGGGGGCCAGCAGGCCTGAAGGGCCGGCTCTCCGACCCTCATCACCGAAAGGACAGCGGCGACCGTGAGGGGATGACCAATCCGAAAGAACAGCTGCATCTTCCATCACAGCATCGCTGCATGCATTATTGTGAGATCGAGACATCATTGATTTGTGGCTGCAATGGAGTGTTAGACGGCATTACCAGAGAAAACGTGCCTTTATGGCTGCTTCTTGTTTCTTGACCAGGGTACCAAAGTCTCTCGTTGCTGCCATGCAGTCTGGTGATGACGTGTGGGTAACAGGGAGGCCTTGGTGGCGGGTGGGGATGGAACCAGCTGCCCGTTGCTGGACTTTGGGTATCTCTGCAAAAAGGTCATCTGTTTACCCAAAGTATGTGAAATGCCACCACTTGGGGCTCTGCTAGAGTGTGCATGCCGCATTCCTTCCACAATCTCGAAGTTTCTCTCTGAAGTTCAGATCCAGTTGTCCACCAACCCTAACATTTCCTTCTTGATCATTGGCACCGAATGGTAATGCAAGTATTGTGTCCCGTTACCTCGAATAGATACTTACTTGGGTAGAAGTAACTACTACTAATGCATTTTGAGCAAGACGTTTTAAATGTGTCCCTAGCACACTTTGCTTGGGCAGTTTTTCTTAAGCTTCTCTATTTTTTGATGAATACAATGGATTTCAGTGTTCCTTGTTCAGTGGACATGTCCAAATAGTTATTTATTTCTGGTGAAGCCAAGAGTGGCTTGCATGATGTGTTTTGATGTGGTATATTTTTCAAAACAAGGGAACCCCACAATTAGAGAACCTGGGGTATTTAAAGTATGTTTTGTAAACAGTGGTCCAGTCGGGCCAGTGGTCCTGTATAAGCTCCTTTTTTTTTTTAAAAAAAAAAGGAAAAGTAATAGAAAATAGGTTCTGTATGTTTTTAATTGGGACTCTATAATATTCAGTGTGAGAAAAATTACAACAATTATAAAGTACAACAACCTCCAAACAGTTTAGTGTATAATGCAATTTATTTATTGATTGCAGTATATCAGATGATATTTCAATATATATTTTTTTTGTTTTTTAAATATGAAGCAGTGCTCCAGTGATGTGGAGCACACATAGCTGCTCACCTGATCCATGCACTCCGAATTATCGTCCCGAGTGCCATTTTTCTCTGGTGGCTGAAAGAGCAATATAGAAGGCTGGTAACAGAAGTAATGTTAGTGTTGTCTCGGGGTGGAAGCTGGGCCTTATATATACTTATGACCAGAAGGGGAGTGTGCCTTCACTCTCTTTGCTGGTGATGCTGAAAATGGATCATAAAATGAAGTTCTGTGATTGATGTGCTATGCCTGCTAATTCTATGTCATGCTCCTCCTCATGATTTAAAAGCCACTAGTGTTGTGGCTAGTCTAAGCAGCTGGAAAGAGGGAGGTGGGGTAGGAGGTAGAATGCATCATGGGACAGACAACTGGATGGAATTGGAAAAGGACTTGAAGCGACTAGGAAATGATCTCTGTACGTAAATCATCAGGATTTTCGGAATTGGCCGGTATCAGTGGAGGTTACAATGTAGTCTTTCCCCTCCTGTTGTTATCCCTCAAGACCAAAATGAGATGGATTTAGGTGGGAGCTTGTAAACTCTCTTATGTTATAGATACAGGGGCCATTGGCACACATGGGTACTTTCAGAAGGAACATTTCATACCTTAGTTCTGCCTTCAGTGAATAGTTGATTGGAGGGCTTTCCTCTCATTTCCCCTAGTTTAGAGTACACTATCATCACCAAGATGCTATCATCAGCGCCAAGATGCTCCTTGGAGTGATAGTAGCGCTATATAAGTACGCTTTTACATTACATCACCTACCTAGGTCTAACAGTGCTCCCGCTCCAGTGTGCTTGAACGTCAGTATGCCGCCTTTCTGTCTGGTTGGGCCCTAGGTGCAGCTAAATGTCACCTGGCATCTGTTTGGGCCCTAGGTGTTGCTACATGTCCCCTGGCCTCTGGTTGGGCCGTAGGTGTTGCTACATGTCCCCTGGCCTCTGGTTGCGCCATAGGTGTTGCTACATGTCACCTGTCCTCTGGTTGGGCCCTAGGTGTTGCTACAAGTCACCTGTCCTCTGGTTGGACCCTAGGTGCTGCTGCATGTCACCTGTCCAACGGTCTCAGCAGCAGCAGCCTCTGCAAAAGAGAATAAAGTTAAGAGTGGAGATTGGTGCAGAAGATTACATAGATCACTGACCCAACATGCTTCTAGTAAAAATTAAGGACTAATCAATCTTATTGCATCAAAATCTTGTGGTGCAAATGTGCAGTGCCTACCACAAAGTTGAGCAAGTATTAAGGAGCAGTGGTTGGGCCTACTCATGGTTCAATGGGTTGTATAGATCGGTTGACTGCATTCAAAACAACCTGACAGTGGGATGGTGACTCATGGTGTAGAAACAGGAGTCATGTGCTCAGTCACTAAAACTTTTAATTCTGCCCATCAGGTTTGAAACATTGTTATTATATACATATTTACAGGTGTGTGTGTGTGGGTGTGGAGTGACTCTAACAAACTAGGGGCATGTGGGGATGATAAGCGGAAGCCCAGTTTTTATGCTTTAGGAAGTGAGCTTTCCAGGAGTTTGTGAGTTCTAGGATGGGAGTGATGGTCCACATTTGGCTAGGAATTGCATCCTCAGGAGGCGTCCAAGTAGTTAACTTAAAAGGAGTGAAACTAGGCGGGTGATGCATAGTGTGGTCTATGAAACAGCATTAAGCCCTTGTTAACAAAGCCACTTGGTTGTAACGGAATTTGACCTGTGATTTCTGATAGAGGTGGGAGCATGACTTCCAGCGTGCAGTTTTAAACACCAAATTTATAACTGTGTTTGTCTGCAGCTATAAAAGTATTTGGTACAAGCTTCAAAAAATGGTGCTGACCATCATTTATGCATGCAAGAGATTATGAGCTGTGGATTGCTAGCGAGCCAGTGTGGGTTACATAGAAGTAAGAGTGATGTTGTGACCTTGTGAGAGATTATGGACTCAATGGGAGAATATAAGCTGAAGATGCATAGTGTAGTCAAGGTGATGTATCTTGTAGTGGGCCAGTAGTCTTATCTAGTCAGGGAAATTTGATCTTGTATGTGGCGGAAGTTGTGGTTTGGTGGGGGTGGTGTTATCTGGTGGAAAAGACTAATTTGTTTGTGGGTTGTAACTATAATATGGTCGTCATGTATTCCCGACACCTATTTGTACAAACAGAGAAAAAGTTACTAAAATGGCAAGCGTCATGTGTTCGTTTGCAGCAGACGGCCTTATGCAAAGGTTTACTGGTCATTTTTCAGCGGATTATTACTGCATAAGGATGTTAAACTGATAACAATGAGGTGACACCTTTGCCCAGACCGTGTTCACATGTGCAAAAAACGACAAAATTAGGAAGTAATACTGTCGCAAAATGTGTTGCCTTAGGTTGCATGATTTGCCTTTTCTTGCCACATAATTTGATCGTCCTCTGCCACATAATTCCAGTAGCTCGGATTGACACTATTGCTCATATTCTTCAGAAGTTAACATTGGCAATGGAGGTTTATCTACATTCTGCTTTAAACATGTTTTTCAAACGGCAGTCTAACATGTTCAGCTAAAGGAATAAGAAAAGGAAAAATGAATAATGATCGAATAAGAAAATTAATAAATACATCTGTTGCTCAGTAACCCCGGTTTCAGATATAAAGAAACTCTTATGAGTTTGCCCTTTACAAGCCAAAATTTAAAGCATTGGATGCTGATAACTTTTTTTCAGTCATTAGTGTTTTAAATAATTAAATCGAGCTAATAAGAAAAAAAATAAGTTAAACACGAGCCCTCTATATCAAGAACTAATCATTAAATCAATTCTCCTCGCTGCATTGTGTTGCTCTGGATGTTCCCTGCCGTGACTGCGGCTGTCAGTGATATGACTGTTTGGGCTACGAGTGGATGAACCTAATCATGTTACACAAATCCCATAGTGACCTGCCTCCCCCCAAGGGCCCCGGGAGGAAGCAAATCCCTGCGGCGCGGAAAATAATGACGCCCCCCACCCCCCAAAAAAAGTGCAAGGTCAGGTTATGGCAGGTCGGGTGAATGTTGGGCAAGGGTGGCTGTGTCGCTCTGTCAGACCTGGGGAAGGCGGGCTAGTTTAAGATCGTACACAGAAAATTAAACGCATCATTGTTGTAGGGGGATGACAGAAGCGCGGGTCCATTATTCTGATGACAGTTCGAGGAAACGCCGGCTCCTCGCCCCCTTCCCGGGCACCCTTTGATATTCATTGCATCCAGCAGCCGGGCCAGGGCTTCTCAGAATTAAGTGATGGGTCATTATACTTTAAACACCACGCGGAAGCCTAGATTGGCAATTAAACAGCACTCGCTGACACTCGCCTGTGCCCCCACGCGACCCCCCTTTTGGAAGGAAGACGTCTGAGCTTGGGGGCCCTCAGCCTGCTAAATTGGTAGCAGGCACTCGCCCCGACCATGGCTGCGCTCTGAAATCCGCCAGCATCAAAGGGAAGCGGGATCATGTATAAACCATAGAGTGGGGGCACTGTGGCGCAGACGCGCGCACACGCGCGCGCCGAAAACGAGGCTGCAGGAAGAGATGAAAAGTTACAAGTGCGAGGGGGGGAATTGGGGAGAATAATGACAGGCCTAATGTGGCTCAAAGTAGGGCGGTGGCGGTAAAAAAGAACTGCATCCCACTGCTTGGGCATGAATAAAATCGAGGCGGGCAGGAGGCATCCAAGCCTCACAGAAATGTGTCAGCAGTGGAGCAGGAGGGAGCCCGGGCTGAGGAGAAGCCCCCAAGACAGCAGGCAACAAAAATAGGAAATGGGGGTGGGGAAGTAAGAAAATTAGTTGTCCTTAACAAGTTCAGGCTCATCATTATATCTTGTCTCGGAGCCATGTGAGCTGGCAGGAGCATCTAATGAGCTGCTTGGAATTTCGAAGGTGTTTACTGCAATTTGTGAAATTCTGGCCTAGAGAGAAATTAAATGGTACATTCTAAAAATGTCTGCCCCTGGAATATGGTGAGGTGGTCAGATCACGCAAGTGTATAAATCCGCACCTGCAAAAGAGGGTTTATCATGCAAAGGCAAGATATTTTTAAATAGATATAGTTTCTTGAAAGAACACTTACATTTTGCATGATGCAGCTTCCTGACCGCTTCTTTGTTTCTGGAAGTTCTGCGATTAGTCCCTGTATGCCTGGTAATTGGACCCCAGGCTCGGTATGTCTGGTATTTCTTCCACTGTTCATTCATTCTATGTCTGGTATTTCAGTTTACACATGGAATTTCTGTAGCCAGTTGATTGTGTTTCTGGAGATTGGATCCTTGTTTGCATCCGGCAGGTGTTGGTACCTGGCTTTTGTACCGCCCCTTTCAGATGCTCAGAATACATTAAAAAAAAGGCTTCTTGGGTCACTCTAAATTGGCTGACATCCGCCTTAGTGAAGTCCCATTGAGTAGTGACCCTACATCCTTTTTGGTCCAAGCCAAAAATCTCAGTTATTGGGTCTCATAGGCTTCCGTCCTGTCGCCCCTTCTGTTCAACATGCGTATGCTTCCCATGGCGGAACTACTCCATCAGGAAGGCACACACGTCTGTATGTATGCAGATCATACCCATTTGATCTTTGCCCTTAGTTAAGTGCCCAGACGGTACAGGCCCATCCAAGTAAGAATGGTAAATTGTCTTACACCAGTCCGATGGTGTGTCGCTGCTTACTTTAAGTTGAATCATCCACATCTGAACTTCTTCGGACTTCCCCTGACATTTTAAGTATACAGTTGCCCTCCACTTTTAAGCACCTTTGTAACCCCTGCAAATCTCGGTAATGCAGTTTATTCTATCCTCTATCTAAAGACCCGGATAGTTCCTAAGACGTGCATCTGATATCTCAAACTTACCATAATATTGCCTCCTTTGATTGAAAATGCCCTTTTAGACTGTGGCAGTGCAGTTTACCATACTACTTTGCAGTCTCTTTTATCAGTTGTTTCTACATATTCTCTCTTTGATTTACTCTATTTGATCAAACACTCTACATCTGGATTATCTGTTCATTCGTAGGTCAGTGTTTCTTGTTTCATGTGACATAAAACCGTGCCCTCTTGTGTCTTTCTGTGAGTGTATTACTTCAGAAAGAAACATTGGTAATGACTTCCTACGAGTCAATTACTTAAAAGACGAACACCATCCACGTGGCTGTCTCTCTGTAAATTTTTTAATAACAGAAATGACAACTTCACAATATGGTACTAAGTTAATTGCAGACTTGTTTTTCTTTAAATTGTTATAAAGTTGTAATATGGAATTCGATTCTTTCTCCAACATTCAGGAATAATAACCTTCCCTACAGGACTTATTCCTGTTTCTCTGCTCCTATCTCTATGTTCATCTTCAAATATCTTGCAGTACCTCAACCCCCTCCCAACAGTTCTCCATGTTGCCCTTGCTAAAGAAGCGTGCCCTGACCCCCACAACCATTCCAAAAACGACTCTGAATTTATGTTCACATCACTCACTCACATCCTTAATTCTTTCACTCTTCTTATCCCACTGCAATCTGACTTCAACAGCATCGGCACTGTCCAGAGTGCCCTCCCACAAGTCCCAAGCATGGTCTACCCTGCCATCATGTCACCTCTCTTCCGGTGTCGCACCTCCTGACCTCTGCAGCATTTGATACAGCGACCAGTGTCTGTCCACCCTGGGCATGAAGCTGCTTTGGGCTTTGTTGGTCTGAAGCTATCCCTTCTGTGCCTCCTTGCAGTCCTCTGCCCAGTGCCAAACCCCTCACCAGGGTTAGCTTTGGCAGAGAATTATTTACTTCTGCTCTACTTTCTCCTAAAAAGTATATTACTTTCCTTCCCCCACGCGGAACAGGTTTATCCCTTTTAAACTGGTACTGGCGGAAGTTATCTTGACGCTCATTCGATCAGAGTGAATGTGAAATGTAAGTGGGGGGCCCTTTATGTGATGTTTCATGGAAATATTACGAACAACCACTGTTTTGAGTAAGAGGGGCTGTCGACAAGGAATGTATTCTCTTAAACGTTGAACTGTGGCTTGTAGAGTGTAAGAATTTGCAGCATTTCAGTATGTTAGATCGTTGCAAGGGCGAAGTGGCAGTTCCTTTACTAAATACCTACTTTATTCATAGGCATACTGAGTGCCTAAAAGCACCTCTGTGCCGGGTAGAGTATTGGCCCTGTCTACTCTAAGTGCAGCAGCGCTATACTGAAGTGATGGAGCTGTCTCTTACATGCATAAAAGGTCTGTGGAGAAGGGGTGCCACTGTGACTCTAAACACATCAAAGTCCTGCCGAGGATTGCCAGTACTGTCTGTTGTAAGCTGTGTGGTGCTGCTGACAACTGCTGGTACTGGCCATTGCAGCCTGGCTGTTGTGTCAAGAAGTGGTGATGCATTAAAGGTTTTGCAGCCATGCTGAAGTGTGTCAGTGCTATTGTGTGGTGACATAATAACTGCAAGTCACCACTCAATAGCGACACACCTCTTCTGCATCTCTGATTGATGGCACGTAGTCGAGTAATTGTTTTTAATTTTCATAAGTGAGTCTAGAAGAATAATGAGAATGATAAAGATTGTCCTAGAGGGTATTTACCAAAGTTGTTTGTCAGGCCGCAGGCTGTGCCAACTGTGCACAAGGTGAGGAAATTACCAAGAAAATCAGAGAAGTGGTTTCTTGGAAGATGAAGAGACTGTGCAGAAAAGAGGTCCCCAAAGTGGTTGAAGTCACCAAGAACCCTAATGGCGGTATTTGCTTGTGCGTAGACGTAAGAAATCTAAATTAGTGTACGGTGGTGTATTGATTTCTATTCCCACACATCACAGACAATCATGCATCTGTGACCTGCAGGAGTTTTTAGCAACAGTGATCTGACCCCTGCCTGTGGCCAGGCTAGATTTAATCTAGTCACCTGCAATCATTACTGCTGGGGGCGGTTTGTTTCCTTATGATGCGAGTGGTCCAGTTGAGGACAGTCACAGTATATGGTGCTCACTGGGTACCGATTTCTGAAGATGGCATCTTCGTGTCCAGGTGAGCGATGGAGAAGCATGACACTAGATTCAAAAAGCTTTTGAAGTTATTTCAGATCGATGCTTTGACGTTCCAATGGGGGCAAAACTCAAGTTCAAGCAAGTGTTATTCCAGTATTGTTATGTAACAAGAAGGGGCCTGACTCTGAACAGTAAGGGTGAGTCCACTAAACTGACAAACAACAAAAATGCCAATACTGATGAAACAATTTCTACCAACTGAATAAATAGTGCAAGGACAACCAAACCAAGCACCAATATGCTTATTAATTGCTTTTATTTTCAATATTCAAAAATATTTTTCTTTTTTTTTAAAGACATGTGGGGTATATACATACAAAGAATGCAAGACAAATAAATAAATATATACTACATACTGTTACTTCCAATCATAACCCATTCAATTATTCATACACTCACTCACAAATATTCCAACTCCAACCAAACAATCACCACACTAACAAACACCACACAGTCCTAGTGGGCCAATCTAAATTTTTGAAGAAAGGCCGAACCACTAAACAAACAAAGTACTGCTGGGATATTAAAAAGTGTACCCCAGTTTTTCTAAATAAAACAGTTATTAATAGTGCACCCACAGTCTTAATCAAAATATATAACCGATTGATAGTGGAAAAACAAAATGGTCTACGCGTTTCAAACCCCACCCATTTTGGGGGTTCTCATCAGGACCAGAAACCACAATTTATAATACTGTGCCACCTCCGTGGACTTCCTAGAATCTTGATTTACGCTGTAAATTTCCTGAAAAAGTATTGCTGATGAAGGTGAAGATCTTATTGCACTCCCAACCACTCGCTCTTTTAACCAATGGACGGGCACCTGTTATTTGAGGTGTGTATACGCGGAACACTGCTGCTTCCGCCTCCCCCTGCCGTGAGCCACTTGATCGTTTGGACCCACGATAATAGTTCTTCTGTAGTTCCTTAAGCCGCCAGGTCTCATTCGAGTTGGTCAACAACTTCAGGTTGTGATGCAAACTAACCATTGATCTGTTTGTGTGTGTTTTTTGCTTATTTATTACACAGTTTTAAAATGTGTGTACTTGTGTATCCTTTTTGTGACAGAGGCAATTTTCATTGTACACGAATGTATAAAAAATAAACATTTTCCCATGAAGCACAGAATCATCATTCTAAAAGGAAATGCCTACGATTTGTTAAATTGTGTTTTATTTTACTTTTGCGAAATGTATTTGTGACACTCATATTCGCGTAAAAATTGTGTACAGGCAGTTGTAATGATATCTTCGTTTTTGTTTAGATTAACTTGTTGTTCTTGCTAACTAGAAGTGTTTAGAGTAAAAAGTATAGTTATTCAATTGAAGCTGAGGGGCCATTTCCATGATGCGGGTGTCAAAGGAATTAATCGTACATCATTAATAATTGATTGTTGAAGCCTTCACAGACTTTTTAATGTGCACTTTAAATAAAACCCTCCCCTTCATTTAGTTTTAATCTGACCATTTACACAGTTTTCTCTCCTCTAGGTTTCCTCCACACATGGTGCCGCCACATCATAGTTTACACACAACCGGAATCCCTCATCCCGCCATAGTCACACCACAAGTGAAACAGGAGTCTTCGCAAAGCGACGTGGGGTCCATGCACAGCTCGTAAGTATTTCCTTTCTTTGGATTTTTTGCTGACTTGTTATTGAACTTGTGAGACAGTGTACTTGATATTTAAGCTGGTGATTTTTTAAAAACATTTTAGTGCAGTTAGTTTCAATTTCTGTAAATTTCATCATTAAAATCCCTTGACCTTTTTGAAACTTTTCATCTTGAGGCGCCTAAACCAATTGTTTGCAGTTCTTTTCAGTTCCACGGTGTACTAAAATAATGCGCTGCGTTTTTGTATTTTAATACCTCCCTCTCCTGCTACTTGTTACAAACTCCACCCAAGTTGTCTTATTAAGAATTGGTTCTGGAAACCAAATGACAGCTTTCGCTATACTGCAGTTGACTGCATCTTGCGGTATTAATGTGAGATCATTTCTTCCCGCCAAGGTAGGGCTTCTGAGCAGATACACTAGGGCCCCTAATAAGGGGTACTGTCAGTTATCTACAAGATAAGGACGGGCAGCTGACATTATGTAAGCTGAGTTGTTTGAAGCTTTCATTACATAATCAGTTTCAATGGCTGAAGCTTTGTAATTAAGAAATTGGCTGAAGCTCTTCAGAAAACTGTGATTTGGGGCAAACCAAGTTTCTCTCTCCCTGGACTTGTTATTGCTCTACCGCTGTCGTGAGCTTTTGGAAGAAAGCTGTTTCCAGCAATTTGTGGTTTTGCACTTCTATTACAAAGTTTTTATTAAAATAACAATAAATGTTTGCACCTTCTCTGAGTCAGTCAGATGAATCATGTTGCTCGTGCCTTGCTATGCAGTGATAGCATATAACGCACACTATCCGCTACTCAGTTCATTTCATGGAGTAATGAACACAATGAGACTTGTACTCTGTTTGCCTTCTTTAGATTTATGTTTTTGTCAGCATTTGAATAAGGTGACTTAAGCAGGGGGGAGGGAGGGTGGGGGTGGAGGGGACACAACTGAAAAGTATAAAATAAATAAAACCTCTAGCTCTGATTTCATGTTTTTATCCAGGAAACACCAGGATTCCAAAAAGGAGGAGGAGAAGAAAAAGCCACATATAAAGAAGCCTCTCAATGCGTTCATGCTCTACATGAAGGAGATGAGGGCCAAGGTGGTGGCGGAGTGCACGCTAAAGGAAAGTGCGGCCATCAACCAAATCCTCGGCCGAAGGGTAAGTACTTTTGGAAAACTAGGGCAAGGTCAGTTCCAGGAGGGATGGCAGCCCTGACTCTGTCAGTGTTTGAGTAAGCTCTGCCCTCCAATGTACCTGTTAACTTGTCCGAAAGCCTCTGTTAGTTTGGTCCCTTGAAGAATTCAGTCTCCTCATTCATCGGACTCTTGGATAGTGTAAAAGCAAGGAATGGATGACCCCTTACTACCTGTGAAGTCTGAAGCTTTGCTTAACTTCTAAATATACAAGTAAGCAGGGTGTTCCACCTTTCCACCATCTTCAGAATAAACCCATTTTATGTGCGCAAGTACTGCATCCTTCCCAGGGATACCCGACTGTCCCTTACATTCAAGCGCCTGATAGACATTTATGTTTTCCTCTGTTTCCGGATGTGCTTGAATTTTTACTGTCCCCAAGTTGGATATGCCTATGGAAACAGGCATTGGTTAGAATTTGCCCAATGATTTAATTTTCAAATAAGTAAATGTAAAGTGAAGGCAATAGTTCTATTTTTCAACAGAAAAAGTTGTTCTTTGTAAGTAAAGAAACACTTTTTGCATGGTTGCAGTGGCAGCTGGCCTAAATAAAAAATGGTGGGTGGTGAACACATACAACTCGCCTTAAATTGCGGAGCACAACCAGTGCAGGCACCTATATTTGCTGTCAAAGAGCAGGAAAAGGAAGGACTACCTTCCTACTCGTTGAACACAACTCCAACCATTCCTGGAGCTTCTCTCATACTGTAAAAAGTAGCTCCAGGATTGGTGGGAACAGGCTCACCCAACGCTCATTTTGAGGCTGGGGGCCTGTGCCGCTAATGATTGCCAATGTGATTTTACGAAAAGAGCAATACATTTTACACCAGTTTTGTCTTTAAGAAATGGAGGCGATTCTTAATTCGGTTTTAATTGTAAGGTGGACTATTTACATTGCTTGTCCAATCGTATTGTTATTATTTTAATTAGGTTGATCAGTAAAGTACCATTCATTGTTTACTTCTCATCACTGTAGCTTATCACAGTGCAGGTCAGAGCTGCCCTTATTCTCAATAGTCATAACTGATGACTTAGCTACAAGTTGCTTACTGGAGATGGCTGTAAACTTTGACTGGTGACTAACTATGCAGTGTTTCTTTTCTTTGTCTTTTTCTCTTTCAGTGGCATGCCCTGTCCAGAGAAGAACAAGCAAAATACTACGAACTTGCCAGAAAGGAGCGGCAGCTGCACATGCAGCTCTACCCCGGCTGGTCCGCACGGGATAACTATGTAGGTGGCTATGTAGGTGGATATTTTTTCAGTAGTAGACTCGTAGAATGGAATGTTGAATACCTGCCAAAACCAAACGCTGCAATCCCGGCGAACTCTTCTGAGCGGTACGTCCCTTTGCCACCATGCGCGTTCCCAGATCACGCATGTGTGTTAACAACCTAATTTGGCCCGCTTGCTGATTTCCATGCACAGTTGCATTTTTTTCCAAAATCATCACACGGTGGGATGAAGGGGAGGCAGCGCTTGTTGGCGGGACACTTGATAAGGCTCTGAACATGTGACAGTCCCATGCTGTCCAGTCCAACTGCTGCCTCCTCAGTTTTCACACAAACCCAAAACGTGTGCCACCTACAAGTGCAACATAAGGTTAAATTCAATTAAATTCAAAATTATATTAAGGTAGAAGAGTAATGAGTCCTCTCTACTGAGGGCAGGGCTGGACAGTCATGAACACCAGTCTGCCTTCCATCCTGCCTCGGAATCAACAAATTATCCCACTTTAAACCGCTAAGCCAAGTGACGAAAATATGCGTTTTGTTTTTGTAAACTACTGCTTATTTGGTCTATAGCAAAGCAAATTATCCATGATAACCAAATTATTGTAGCCAATGGTTTAAAATATGATGGATGCCGAAGCTTTGCTTTGTTTTTAAGTGATCCATGATATGTCTTCAGATAAAAGCAGGTGCCTTTTGGTTTAACCACACGGTAGCTATCAACATTTTAGTATTTCTAAAAGCAAACCTGAATGTGTTGTCAAAGAATAGCCCAAGCTATTGGCCTTTACAGATCATTTCTGTGTTTCTTAGTAGGACTGTTCATCATCTGGCAACCTTCACGCCTTTGATCAATTTCAGCGATTCTGGCAAATTTTTCTCACACTGTACAAAAAGGGTGTGCATAACCAAGTTCCAAGCCACTGGAGGTGCAGGTGGATGTGTGCTGCTTGCCACGAGTAAATTGAAATCCACACAGATACACACATTACCTAGAAACTCAAAATAATGACAGACGTCTGTTTGCTGCACACAGTAGATATACAAGCATTTATGGAAAATCATACACAAAGCGTCCGCTGTACTGCACATTCGAAGGGTATTGCTAGTGTGTTCCTGTAGCAGAACCGTGTGGTTTCACCGTCGTCTGGCATTTTAAGCTCATTATTTAGGCAGCATTAGACCATGGACTCCTGGACTAATAATGCCTGATTGTGCTCTATATAAGTGCCTATTAACACTAACACTGTTAATTCTTTAAGTTCAGCAGGTTGTTAGCATGTGGTAGAGATGGAGGGAATTTATTGGCTTCTAGCACGCGCTCCTTTGTCCTCTGGGCTCAGTGTACTCTTGACTTTGCCAGTGTTTTCATGCAGCCCTATGAGTGTAGGAAGCGCTGTCACCATGTGAGAACTGCACCAGGTTCCTCGCTTGCCATGAGAAACTGTTCATCTCGTCCCCGCTACAGAGGTGTGTGATAGTCACTGAAGGAAACCAGGCACACAAATGTAAAATAATCATGGTTGCCTTGGCATTAATGTTTGCAATCTTTTACCAGTGGGGATCCGCAAACACTAGTCTGAAAACTTGATAGCCCCGCTTCAATGGTTTCACCCATGACACGGTTATTGCATTTAATCATAATCCTCGTCTATCTGTATTCCATAATCAGTTGATTTCCATATTTCTGCTGCTGGCATCTTAGCACCAGTGGAACTCAACCTGCACTCTGAATCCTTCTTCAGATAGATATGAGGGCTCTAGTGATGACAGAACCGGTTGGTAGCAGGACTCCAGGAAGGGCTTCTTTAAAAGCTCACCAAAGCATTTCACCAGTGTACATTGGCTTACTCACTGCACACAGTGCCTCGACAGCAAACATGCATAAGAATTGTGCACATCCCTGCTTATTATGCATTTACCAACCTTTATCGATTTGGTGACGAACAGTATGCTATATGGAGCATGTTTCCACCACTGATCCATTGAGCACCACCTTTCATTGTTCGCAAACCTGAAATGCTTCAGTTTCAAGAAAGTTCTTTCCATTAGTTGTTCGTTGTCCCAGGATGAGACCCTGCCAATGCACATGCTGAAATTCCTCATCTCTTAGTGAAACTGAGCTTACTTGGGGTGCACGTCTTCAAGTGGTCGTAAAACCTTGTGGCTCAGTTCAGCACTGGTAAACCCAAGTACTTCATTTAGTCCTACTTAGATTTGCAAGGATTGCATTATGGGAGCTCATTTTCAGGACATGTGAACTTGGTGTAACACTTGCAATGGTTACAGAGGGTTTTCCTTCCAGAGTGCCGTACGTAATACAAATCAGTTACTTACTGTTGCCCTCTCCTAAGCAGCGAATGTCTATTTACATGGGAAGGCTGACTGGGCCCCATAGGGTCTGGACCATGTAGCAATTCTATATCTGGTGCAGCTGGTTTCTATTTTCCTGCTAACAATCTGAATTAGAATTTAAACAATGGGCGCCCATCGCTTATTTTGTTATTGTTTTTTGATAAAAATGATCTTTTTCCCTCCACAAAATAAATGATTCCCAATCTTCCAACAGGGCAAGAAGAAGAAGAGGAAAAGGGACAAGCAGCCTGGGGAGACCAATGGTAAGCATTGTTGGTGTGCCCAGTCGTCGCATACGCCCTCACGTCCTTGAAGTGACCCTTGGGTTCTTTACAACTTACTAGTTAGGTTGTTTCTCGTAAATGTTCACTACATCATTTGGGCTCCCTTTAATCAGTTTTATTTTGCCTTGTTAAAGTCTTTAAAAATGACATAGTTGGGTAGCTGGTGATTGCATGACAAGATCACCTTATGGTTTAAATGTCTTTCACAAGCGACAGACTTGCAGAGTCGTAGTCTTATAGCCGTGCAGTGGTGTGAATGGATTTGTGTGCGTTTGATGTAACTGCAGGCTGTGTTTCTGTGTGCCGATGCATGCCTGACGCTGGCCACATTGCTTCCCCAGGTTATATTAAGGAGGTTTTCCTTTTTTTTTTTATTCCCGAACTTTTAAAATACTGCATAGACAATCTCATAAATAATTGTAAATTTTTAAAACCCATGATGATGTCCCGACTATGTGTAATTTGTTCTTTTTTTTCAGAACACAACGAATGTTTCCTAAATCCTTGCCTTTCACTTCCTCCGATCACAGGTGCTACCTCCATTTTAAATCATTCCAATACTACTACTTAACATTATTATCATTCAATAATATAACACGTTTTAACGCCATTAAAAGCATAATGCACATGAATTCATACATCATGTTGAGTAGGCTTTTTAAACGTTCCATAACGGTCATGTTCATTCTAACCACTCACTTATTTTCGAAGTTTGTTGATCCTTACACTTTTTCGAATGGAACTCTATGTAAAACCCGAAATTCTGTGTGCCTGGGCAAATTGAATATGCAGTATTTCTTTTGTAAAAGCGACTGATAACCGAATATCAGCACTCGGCCGTAAACCTCCTTAATCTAATTGCATTTGTATTTCATTGTTCCCGCTAAATAACCTTGGCTGCCAACAGCTTGCATGCGCCCTCCCCTTTTCTGCCCTCTCCGCATGGCATTCTGCTCGCGCACTAATTCTCACACCTCTGTCATTGGCTTTCCTGCTGGCGCTAACCTGCCCATCTTTCAAGTTTGCTCCGTTCTTGCCCGCTCCTCTTTTTTTTTCTTTTACCTTTAGCACGCATTTTTTTAAACAAAAATTAAAAATAACAGATGAAAGCTGAATGTTTCCAAAGCTGCAATATCCCCAAGCGCGTCGTCAAAATGTGACCCTTTGACATAGGTATGTGTGGGAAACACATTAAAAGCGCGTGCAGCATGAGACTTCCGTTCCCAGCTCTCTCTGTGTCTCTCTCCTCACACCTCTTTTGATAATGTAAGACAAAAGCGGAACCCACACTTGGGCCGAGATGTCCTTTTAGAAAGGGATACTGCAGCTTTAATTGCACCAGCTGATCTAAAAAATAAAAAAAAAATCATAAATATGAACGTGAATATCTTTTTTTGACATTTCTTTCTAAGCCTCAAATTGAAAGTCTATACTTTTGCAATTAGTAACTAGTTCATTGATTTATTTCCTTTAATTATTTTATTTTTATTTTATTCTCTTTTTTTCCTTTTTTTTCCTCTCTTTCTCTGCTCGCTTCTGTCTTGACCTCATTCAGACCTGAGCGCTCCCAAGAAATGCAGAGCGCGCTTTGGCCTTGATCAACAGAATAACTGGTGCGGCCCCTGCAGGTGTGTATAGTTGTTTGGGGACTTTGCTGTCGCTGGTTGCAGTTGGTCTTTACGCCTCCTTCCCCTTTCCTCCCTGCCGCCTGTAGCTCTGTGTTGTGATTTGGACTGAGAGGTCGGGGCGCCACTCGCCACAAAGCCATCATGACACCACCCCTCTATGTACAACATATGTAAATCTGAACCATACATTATTATGGCACACCACCACAAATGATGAGCTATTTGTTTTAGGGGTGTTGGCAGAGTGGCTCCAGAGGTTCCTCTGTGGCCTCCTCATTCCCTTCTATCTCACAACACTGAGCATGGCAAAATGCCATTGTGTCTTTTTTTTCCTTAACTTTTTTTAGTTTGAAATGGAAACTTGAAAACCCGCCACACAAACACGTGTCAGGTTTTCTTCCAGTTTTCACCAAGCCAATTCTCCTGTGTGCAGTGTGTTGGTGAGGGGAGAATGCCCTGTACAGCCGAGATGATTGACAAGTTAGCCATAGCCTTCGATTCGGCATCCAATTCAGCTCTCCACTATTTTCTGTTGTTGTTTTTTTTGTTCTACCTTATACTAACAGATGCAAATGCTCCAAAGAAGTGCCGGGCACTGTTCGGGCTTGACCGACAGAATTTGTGGTGCAAGCCATGCAGGTATACTAAAGAAGGCATCTGGGATATAATGAGTGCACTCTATCTTTCTTAGTTCAATTCTCAAATAGAATTTTTTTTGCTATTCTCTGCTTTTCCCCCTCTCCAACAATTATTGCAACAAAAAAATCGCATCCTTTCAAATCTCTCCCTAACATATTTCTGTACCTCTCCTGCTTCTGTTTTTCTGTTTACCAATGACATGTCCCTGTTGAAGATCTGGGAATCTCTACAAGCAATGGGCACATAGAACATCTGAGAATCCCCAGTGGCCTAATGGTCACTTTTTATGTCTGATCATTATAGTTGGCTTTGTGTAGCCATGTCACTGAAGATTTTACTCTAGATTGTAGGTCACACTTATTTATTTGTGTAGCCTTGAGAGTCTCTTCAGGTATTAGGAACTCATTTTAGGCAGTCAATTTAGAGTCGGTCCCTACGCTGTCCCGCCAGGTTCGAAACTCTCGTCTGTGCTGCTCTAACACTGAGCCAATACTTGTGTTATCTTCATTGGCCAGTGATGTGATTTGATGCCACCATGCATGTGGAAGATAGTGCACCTCCGGGTCCAATAGCAGGAAAGGCCCATAGAAGGCCAAGTACATCCTATATTACTGAATCTCAAGGAAGGAAGCACAGTCTTTCCAAACAGTGGCGTATGGGGCTATATTTTGGTCTCTACGTCTAAAATATAAAAAGATTTCTCAGCAACTTTTATTCACTAGCAAGCGTATTGATATTTACACTCCATTTTGTAAAGATGGGAAGCCATTGTCCTATAAAATGTTTTTTTTTACTCTTTAATGCATGATTACACCCTCAGACCATGCACTGGTGGGCTCATCTACCATCTATGAGGTTCATGCCATACCACCACAATGGCAATCAAAAGGTCTGGAGGTGTGAAAAAGAGTGAAAGTCCTATAGCAATATTGGGAAATCCAGTGCAAAACAAGTAACCTGAATTACCATCAAACAGCGTTCATTAATGCATGCCCCAGATGGATTTTTTTTGTAATACAGGGTAACGTTTTAGCTTTTTTTTCTTAGCATCCCATACAAATACACTGAGATTTCTGTGATTCTTTTTTTGTAGCTACACTGGTGGCCAACATCACGCATCGCTATCCCCACTTGACGCTGCGACCATGATGCACCATTATAGTGACTGGCTATGGTGAAAATGAATACCATGATGCATCATGATGATCAGCTTACCTAGGTACCGTGAGGGGTGATGGTGACCATCAATGTAGTTCATTAACAGTATATTTTGTATTTACATTTTACTGCACATTTATGCCATATTCACCTTGTGCTCTGTACTGCTTACAGAAAATACATGTAATTCTCCAAAATTGGGGCAAGTAGCAGCTGTCCCTCTGCAGTTTATGGATTTTAGGCATTCCCTGTGTTAACTTGCACCACTTGCTTGACATAGTCTCTAGCAACCCTAGATGTATATACGAGGAGCGTTCCAGCACGTTTATGATTTAGGGAGGACTCTTGAATTGTCAGACATGTTTCCATTGTTGAAAACCATAGCTACATTGGCGAGTTCGTAGCTTCGCTTTGTAGTAAGGAGTCTTTCAATGTTTTGACCCCAGTTCATTTTCTCCCCATCCTCCTACTTCAAACATACTATTATTGTAGAAAGAAACTCTTATGAAGAGATCGAGGGTGATAGGACCTCACGGTTCATCACACATTGTCCCTGACGGATCTACGGTATTGTCCTAAATTAAAAGCATTATAGGATTGATCTCAATTTGATCTGGCTTCCTGTGAATAACTCTCAAAAGAGGTATTCAAGCAGAAAAAAACATTTTACTAACGCCCTTGACATTCATAAACTCTCCTGTTCCACACAGTCAGAGTCCTCACACATTACAACAGAGGCGTAGAGGTGAGCAGTTGGATTCATTATTCTTCCGAAGGGCATACATGTGGGGTTTTCCCACCTCAGGTCAAACCTTCAAGGTGTCGCAGTTTAGTGGCAGACCATTTGTGGAAAAAAACTTTTTCTAAAGAAATGCTAATTAACAATAACAATTAAGGTTGGTTAAACCGCAGCAGCACATAACTTTGCATGCCAGGTGTGCAACTAAATTCACGTTCCATCTCCATTTTAGAGGATGATATGCACCGCTGCATTGATTTCATGAATGGGACTTGGAATCTAAAACTTTCTAGTACAGCCAGGTCGTCCTGTGAAAAGGCAATGGCTACAAATTTAAGTTGATTCCCACCTTCCGTTTTCAGTATAACTTCTACAATAGACCCATCTGCAATTTTTGATCCTCTCGAAATCCTGTATGTGGGAAGCCCCCATGGAATTGCTTGTTGTGCTTCTTGTCTGAGGCCAATTTAGATTTTGCATTGTGATCCCATCTGATTCATAGTTCTCCTTAAATATTACACGAAGGGCTAATATAGCCATCGTTTAGGAACATGATAGCATGGTTCTGTTACATTGGCAATATATTGAGCAGAAACTGAACTATGAGGCCACCTTAAGGCTCTTCAAACCCTCCCAAAATGTTATTGGGCTTTCAGCAGGGTTGAAGACTGTTGAGTGAAGCAAACACATACACCATGTTTATAGGTAGCAGAAACACTCTGTAAGATTGCAAGGGGCCACAAACCTGCTGAAAATCATGTCTGGGTCATCTGGATTCCAGTCATGTTTTTGATTTAAATCTAAGTCTCAGCACTTTCCGGTTAGAAACTCCTCTTTTGACTTTAACCAATCTGTGCAGCTTGAATATTTTACACCTTCAGTGGCTCTCTTCCACTTGTGTTTGTGGTATTTTCCACATTAATGTCCTCCCAAAGAGATCAGAATTCTCGACTGATAAATTCATGTTGGCTAAGCAGTAAGAGCACAAAAAATAAATTTTCACAAACACGTGCTAGAGAGATCACCCTTCAAACATCTGTTAAAACGCAATTTAAAAAAGTTGAGTATTTCTGCTGTCTTTGCTAATGTTTTGTGGATAGGTATGCAGTAATTTTAGAATAGAATCCTTGACCCCACCTTTAAAATAAAAATGCGCCAGAAACCAACATTAATGTTCTGAACATGAGAGAAGGTTTTGGAATATAGAGGCTAGAATACTTATGGGAAATCAATCTGGCGTTTTTCAAGATAACCATTTATTTCTACAGCCAGATAGGAAGAGAAGGCAGATATGTTTAACAATGAGAAAGATTTGAAAGGCTGTGCAGTGCAGCTTGGCAGTTTGTTTGCATTAGCTTCAATTTGGAGAACAGGCTCATCTGAGGAGCACCTGACATAAAAATACCAATGTTTACACAACTGTTTTAAAAGAGAAAGATCAGTTATTTTCTGAGTTGAGACAATCACAATGGAGAATCCCTTAGGGAGGCACAAATCTCTTCCAACTCTGACATTCTTTCCCAGGATGAGCAGGGAACTTGCACAGCTGCCTCAAGATGGCCAGAGTTCAACACACTTGAAAGACCCACAGGAAACTTGCTTAAGCCAGGATTGGGCCTGTCATGTTTTTTTGCTACCAAGGATGGAATCTAAGAATTCCTGAAATGATTCCGGTGTGTCTCTGGGGTTTTTGATTGCTCTGATGAATTCCTTCAGTGGTATGAGGGGGAGTAGCTCAACGTTCCCGTTTTGGAAATAGAGGTTTTGCATACCTCTTTCTAGTGTGGGCCCAATAGGATCTTTGCAGATGAGTTGGGATTGCAATACAGAGATGGCCAGTCACAACCACAAAGGAGATCACAAGGGGAGCCCATGTTAGAGCATGCCCAAGTTCTGCTACAGGTCACACGTGTCATCCCGTGAATAACCAGAGGTATTTCTTTCTTGGTGGAGGGAATCAGTCTAGCTCTTGTTAAATTCTTTCTTATTTCAACTTCCCATAATGAACCACTTTGGTTAAATCTGTTGTTTCTTTATTCTGATACAAGCAGTCTTTGAATTTGGATTAGAGTGATGGTAGGTATATGGAGCTAACCCATCCTTCTCGGTGTGTGTAGTGCTCCCTGTCTCACCTTCCCACCCGTTTGTGATTTTCATTTGTCTCCATTTACACCCCCACCTGTGCAATGTGTTGTGCGACTGTAGCTGAGAAGACACCATTTTGTGTACTGTGCATGCTTTGCCATTTTGTTAACCATATCAGACCTGGGCTGTTCACCGCCATCCTTCCAAACTAAGTGTAAGGTGGAGGATTACACAAAGTGTGCCTTATTTTACACACAGCGCCACAGGTTGTTGGTGTAAAGCATTGGTACTTGCAGATGATCCTTGAGGGCAAATCCAGATGGGTATTTAAGAATACGACAATTAATATTGCTGAGAAAGATGTCCACAAAAAGCTTCTCATTGGGGTATTTGCATTTCCATTGATAATGGTTAAATCCCACCTTGAATCAGTCCTCGAGTACCATTAGTGAGTATCCACGGCACACAGGGTGCATGATTTGTCTATGGATTGCAATAAGACATAGCTTGGTGCACCCTTCTCTTACACGTTAGCTATGTGTTCTTTGGAGGGTGGAGTATACAATGGCATGTACTGCTTAGTGGTATTATTGAACCAGACAGTCATACACTGATTGCATTTGATCTATGTTCGTTTCCTGCTTTAAGGACCCTAGCCACCTCTCTATAACACGAGTTATGCTACTCTGCGGACTGCCTATTAGAAATAGATAGAGTATTACACTTGTAAATATCTGTCCAGATCTGAAAGGGCTTCTGTTCCTATGGTAAAGAATACATTTTTCAAAATGTTCATTACTTCGTGGTAGGGTTCTTTACTGAAAAAAGAGTAACTGTAATCTGCTGTTAGTGCTCTGGTTTAAGAGTTGAGGGCCTTTTGCTCCAGGCCACTAACAAAACCGTATTGCTCTCCAAAACTGAAATAAAATATTAGTTTCAACAATACATGTGTTCCTCTAGTCCAAGCTCATTCTAAATAGGTAGCTGTCATTCCTTGGGTGCCATAACACCCTTCTTAAAAACATGTTTTTATTACACCTGAAAGTTAAATAAAGTTATGGGGCCTCCAATTTTAGGACTGGGTGTTAAACTTTTGAGCTTTGCCATTGAGTACGCCTGAGTGACTTGAGTTCAAACAGTGACATTGTAAGCAGCAATGCCATGGTCTACGTCTCCCCAAAGCCTAAGAGTTTGAAACGGAAGATTTGTTAATTTGCTTGCATCTTTAATTACAGGCACTTTGAACTAATAATCAAGAAGATACATTGTAAACAAATTAACTGACACTGCCCTTTCACCGCTTAACGATTTCAGATGAGAACCACTATTTCTCTCGCTCCCCCAATTTCTTGGGATGGTCTGAATTGTAGCCCCGAGATGTCAGACAATAGCAGCACTAAAACATGGTTTGCACTGAAGTGATCTAAATACTAGATGATTATTAAAAATAGGAGCAGGCTTTAATGAAGCAATGATGCATAAAACATCCCTTGCTGTTTGATTCAAGCTCAAAAAAGGCAGAGAACGTTTGCCACGATTCAAAAACAGATTGTTACTTGTAGTGAGAAGTGATGACCTACCTTAGAAGCTATGGAAATGCAGCATAGTACAAACAGCAACATTAAAAATTAAGGTCTGCAACACACACTTTTTATACCATATGTCCCTTCATAATAAAAACTATCAGATGTCAAAATAATTTGAGTATGACAAAAGGTGTACTATATTCTATATTGACGTGTCGGCTCCTTTACTGTGCTCACAGAGCCTTCATCACGATAGAAGAAATAGTTAAAACCAACAATGTATGCTCTTAACTACACCAGTGGTCGAGCTAGATTAAGATTACAATGCTTATAACAATTATTTAATTGTTTAGGAGAGTCAAGCTGGAGTGAAGTAGTCGCTGTACATAGTTTTATGAGCTACTACTGGATGATGGTTGTCTTTCCAACAAAGTATGAAGGTTTAGATAGTAAATGATTTGTCCACGTGTATCTTGTCATTTCTTATTCCTAAAAATGCCGTGAGGGATGCCCCAAACATATTTGACAACCGTTCCAGGGTGTCAGTTTTGAGAGAAGGTTGTAGAAAGGTGTCAGGTCGGGCTTTCTTGTGCCTAAGTTTCTTGATGGCATAGTAATGGTTGGGCAAGTAGTAGCATTTTTGAATAATCAATTCACTTTTGGAAATCGTATTTAGAAAATTGTAGATTTAAAAAATGTCCCTAGGTTAGAGTACAATTTGGTGTTATGACGCAAAAACTATAATAATGCAAATAGACATCATTAATAAGCACAGCTTTGTCTCTCCGATTGGTTGTATTAGAACTAATGTTTGTGTAAAAAGAAACCGGCTCAAGGGCTACTGAGGGTTATTTGGTATAGCTATGGTTGGAGATCAATAAAAAAAATAGTGCCGTTTTTCAAATGATCTTTTAACATTGTAAAAAATACTTGTATTTGAAAATTGTTCAGTCAGATGCATGTTTCTGTTCTGGGCTACTGCATGTACGGTGCTCACAGACACACATACACGCTCACAGTCGCCGGACATACACACAAAAAACACAATTTTGCTTTTACCTTTACATCTACTACTGGCTAAAGAAAGGGAAACGCCTCCTTCGATGAATATTTTCTATACCGTACACCTACTGTCTTGCCTTTTGCTGTCACTGGCGCTGATATGCAGGCGCTATGCATTGTGGCCAGTTCGCCTATGTTATTTCCATGCACAAATTAAAACTGCAAAAAAACCTCTAAAAATATGCTGGTGCCAGCGAAAGAGCATGTGTATGCACAGAAATTATTTGTGTAAAATATCTGATGTCAAAGACATCTGTATGTGTTTGTTGTGTCTAAAGAAGTGATGAATGCTCAGGAAGTGACAGAAGAGTACAACGCTATGACTGCGGTCATTGAAGGGATCAGTACACGTTGATGTACATGTCCCATCTCGTGAAGTGATGGATCTGTGAAGTGTTAGGTTTAAATTCAACAAAACTGCAAAAAGACACCAGATATGCAATATTCGCCTTTGTGTACCCCCACTAAATTACTTTTACATTTTAGAGTACTGGAACACTCATAACTTGTGCTTATGCGGCTCTTAGACGTTCCGAGGCTTATGGACACTATCAGTGGCTGTAAAAGCACAGGCTGATACACCAGATGAAAACTGGTGACATCAAGTCACTCACAGATCTCTGCACTAGGCACAATAGCCGGCTGAGCTATTTGACTGATATATAAAATGTAAATACGCAATCTCTTCCGGTGCCGTAAAGCATGTTCTTCCTTAAGAGAGGTCAGTTTTATCTGCAGCTGTACCAAGCTACAGTTCTGCTACATGGTATTGTTAATGGCAAGGTTTCAAAATGAAAAGCGCTTTATTCGAAAAACAAACACAAAAGAACCGTGAGATTAGCATAAAGAATAGGTTCCTGCTTTGAGCATACCATTTCACCTCTTTCCAGCGTCATTCTCCATCTATCCTCCTCTCATCACCAGTCTGCCATTCCAACTTCCCCACCACCATTCTTGCATGCTATATCTCCAGCATCTTCTAATCCTTCTCTCATCACTGTGCCATAACATCTTCCTCGGGTACCAATCTGCTTTTCCACTTCTCTTCTGTAATCTAAGATGCCTTTGAAACTCTTATCAACAGTGTTTTACCTACTGGCATCTTTCCAAAGCATTCTTCCATTACACCTCTCCAGTTGCCATTAGGGCACTCTCTCACCAGTGCCTTTCTTCTTAGGCGCCTCTTCTGTCCTCTTTTGCCATTTTGTTCCTTACCAAACACCATTCTGCCATTTCATATCTTCAAACATCCCTCCAACTGCCTTCCTATGTTCCACTCTTTTACATTTTACCTTTACCAATCACGTTTGTCACTCCTTCATGCCGCCCGTTCTGTTATTCCTTCTTTCAATCCCATTCATTCCAGCATCTCTGTTCAGACTAATTCTGATCACCCATCTTTTCCCTATAGAACTGTCATTCAGTCACCTTGGAATACAGTTTTCATATTTTAAAGTTGCTTACATTGGTTTGTCATTTTAACTCTCTGCAACACTAGGTTTCTATTCCATCTCTGCACCCCCATCCCCATCTTCATTCTTTTATAAAAACTCTCTATGGCATCATTGAGCTGCTCCACCACCAGTCACCTCTGTACCCATCAGATGTTCCAACCAGCTCTGCACCATTCCTCGATTTATATCTTTCCATAACTGTTCAGCCCTTCCTTCTCTTTAGCACCTTCTGTCTTCTTGTTTGATTCAAGGTCCATTCTGCTTTCCTCCAGTTAGTTGCCTATTCGGACTTGCATTGCTGTATTGCACTTTTCATTCTTACCAAGCATTTTGATGAAATTCCATCTCTTGACAGCAACAATATGCCATTCTATTTCTCCGACGTCTTGTTCTTTTTTTAATCTATTTTTCATACCATTCTCTTGCTCATCATTACTTTGCCATTCCATCTTTCTCCAGCACCCAGTCGGCAATCATTATCAGGTTGCCATTCTTGATAAGGAGGGGTAGTTAGATATTACATCATCATCTCCCTCTACCACCGTTGGTCATTCTTTGCCACTTGGCTCCATCTTCCTAGGTTATTCGGCTTTATTGTATCATGGGATCGTTTTTCAAAACCATTCACCGATTTCGTGTATGTCTCGACACATTCACCATTCATTCTTTTCAGCGCCATTGAGAAATCTAAACTCTGCCCTGCACTACTCTTTCTCTCTCTACACCATTCTGCGATTATTTTTCTCTCCCGACCTATTCTGCTGTGTAATTTCGCACACCGGAATTTCCTCTTCCTTTCAAAGGTTGGTAAAACGATCAAATATCAAATTTTTCCACTTTTTTCTGTCTTCACATTTTTGTCATTCCCTTCCTATAAAGCTTGATAAAAGGCTTGCTTTTCTGTGCTCTTTGTGCGCTCCCCGGCAGGCAGAGGTTATGAAGGTCTCATGGACCATGCCTCAGGCGCCAAAATAGTTTTGCGACCGTGGTTGGCAAATAGACCATGCTGTGCCTTGCCCTAAAAAGACTTCAGTCCAGGCCTTTCGGGTGATGAGACCGGAGCTTATTTCACCCAGTGGTCTAGCTTGTTTGCTGCTGTCTTCCAAGTTGTGGCTTCCATTGAAATTTTAACACTTTAAACTCCAAAATGTTTCGATGGGGAGCAATAATAGGACGATATATAATATTCTTCGTGCTGTATGGTCACTTATCTCCAGTTAAATGCCAAGCCCAGATCTAAAAACAAACAATGGTTCTACTTTTAGAGCAAATAGCAGTTTCTTAAAATGTAAGGATTTGTCTGTCTTCTGGGTGATACCATGTAAATAGGACTATTGTTTAGGAAATTGCAAGTAAATCCTGCGCCTCCGCAGTCTGGCTGTCTCTTGGGGAGGGCGGATCAGTCAGAAGGGGAGGGGCAGGGGGCTCACGAGGGTGGCTTGTTGGGTGTTGGCTGTCACCTACTGCACAATACCCAGGCTTCTAAGTGGAACCTTCCCCTGCCAACGTACGCCTGCCTTGGAGTATTTGTTGGAATTGTGCTAGAGTAGACCTTTACGCCATGCATCTAGCTCCCTTTTCCCCCTGCTATTGATATCGAAGCACATAAAGAGCACGATTTTCTTTAACAAACAAAAAAAAAGTCAAGCAGCACCTCTATTTCTCATAAGTCATTGCGGGCCTTGGGCTGCTGGGTATGTGCTTCACCTACAACAATTCAATCGCAATTACACCACGAACCAAGCGAGCCACTTTTTTAGTCGTTCCTTAAAAATCTAGACAGACTTAGAAGGAAGAAATGTTTTGCAAGGGAACAACGTGCGGGCCACTAAAACCAGTTCTTCTTGTTATTTCGGGCCATTTTTCTGTTCTCCCTCTCCGCTCTTCTTTTCTCGATTCTGACTTTATTTTTCTCGTCCCTGACGTGTGTTCGTTTGGTGTGGGGTTACCGGTTATCTCTGTGCACTGTTGCGTCTGTTAGCAGGATATCGTGCTAAGGGCGCTGTTTCAGAGGAGACAGTTTCTCGAGGTGTTTGCTAAGGTTGCGGGTCTGTAAGTCGGCTGTAACTTCCTTTGCCGTTGGTTTTGTGGTTGCTAAAGGTGATTGATAGTTATAGGGGGATATAATGTGTGTGTTAAAGACGCTTACTAAGAAGTTACTAAAGACACATCTGAAATTAGTTTTAATATATAGGCAGAAGTTAAAACTTTAATAGTAAGTATCAAAATAAAATATTTCTGGAAAGGCTGCTGGTCTCCATTTTAAAGGAGAAACCTTGACCAAAAGGGAAGGCATGTGAGATTTGCCTCGGGCCCTCAACCTTTCCACCGGGGCATTATCAAACAACAAGTGCCAGACCTTGAGGCCATTGTTTCCAATATAAAACATAACACATATCTCTAGTGTTTCTCAGTCACGCTGCTTCTATGATTATTCAACATTGCTGGCCTTGTAGACACGAGATTCGCACCCAGGCCACTGGACAGCATGAGGACTTGCTTTCCAATGTACCAGAAAAATAAAAGACTAGAAATTAAGAAGCTGGATCTTGCACATTAGTTCACTATTAAAAAACAAAACAAAAATGTAGCCATGTCACTCATTTGAACATCGGCACAAAATTCACCAGTAACTTGTAGGCATCAACATTTTTTTACCACAGGATCGAAGCAATTTCAGCCTGTACCACATTGGAGCAGAAAATTCGCGATAGGAGGAAAACCCTACGTTAAAAGTCCAGACTCCTAAAAAATGCACACATCTTGACTATTAATTTTAGAAAGACATGTTACAGCTAAGTGTGAAAGTCTAGCCTATTACGGCCCGCCTGTACAGCCCTCATAAACTAACGGGAGGTACTTCTCATTGCCCAAAATAGGCAAAAAAAACTATTGACCAAGTCAACTGAATTGTCGCATACAGTGCCATGATATGTTGAGGTACAATCCACCCTTGGAGAAATTGTATCTATTACATGTGTAGGTAGGTGCACTGCAGCCACCTCCAAGTGCGGCTCAAGAGTGCAGGCTTTGGCATTTTAATGAGATACCTGATGGAAAGTGAACCTTCTCATATAATGTTGGATGTTGCAGCCTTCCTCATTCCTTTTCCTCACAAAACATCATTTAGTGTGAGAGTAAACTTGCATGACCACGTAGGGTAGCTGCATAGAGTCCCCCATCATAGTGTGAAACAGCTAATTTATTTTGGCGGGTGGTTTGCCTAGTTTGGGTTGGGTATTTGTTGTTTGTCCATATGATTTTCTCCTTCACTGTCTTTGCCCTTTATTTACAGATGACTCTTTCCCCCTGTTTCTAGGAGAAAAAAAAAGTGCATTCGTTACATACAAGGTGAAGGCAGCTGCATCAGCCCACCCTCTTCAGATGGAAGCCTACTAGACTCTCCTCCTCTTTCCCCTGACCTGCTGGACTCCCCTCCAAGAGACTCACTATCACAGACTGAACAGACCCAGCCGCTCTCACTGACGTTGAAACCCGACCCCCTGGCACGCCTCTCCATGCTGCCCCCCTCTTTAGGCCTGTCGGATAGTCCTGTGGGCAAAGCCGGCGCCCTGTCTGCTACCAGTTGTCAAAATGGGGGATTAGACCATCATCTGCCTCACTCTTTACAGTCGTCACTACTGCCATCCGCGTCCTTAGTGCAACCATCAACGTCGTCCTTGCATTCCCATCATTCTTTGGCAGGAATGCCACACCCTCAGCCACTTTCACTCGTAACTAAGTCTTTGGAATAGCTTTAGCCTGGACATTGGTCTTGTTTTTTTTTTTTATTATTTGTAATTTTATTTTATTGTTTAATATTATTTGTGCCACACAGGCTATTTTCGTTGATGTTTTATCAAGTTCATTGGTCAATATTTGACCCATCGTTATTTCAATGTTTCCTTTTAAATATGTAGATTTCAAGAGCCTCATGATTCTGCCAAAATTTTTATCAACAGCTGTTTTAAAGTCTTTGTAGCGTTTCGGAAAAAACGAAAATATATATATATATATATATGTACACATAACTGTTAGTAATTCTGATAGTTTATTATTAAAGACTCATTGAAGGGAAGACGAAGAAAACATGCATCTTTGAAGCAGCCCTTGTTAGGAAGAAGTTGGTTCTTTTTTATTTGTATTAAATACGAGCTTGCGAACCAATCATTTTACATCTGATTTGTAACCTATAAGGGCACACTGAATGCAGTGCCGCCAATTTTTCTTGTGTGAAACAACTTTCATTGTGATTGTCACTCATTATTGTTTAAATGTACAGGAAAGAAAAATTAAGAGGTAACAAAAGGACGTGATAATATGCCTCGTTTCATGGTGGTGTGTTTTTTTTTTCTTCGAGGGGGATGCTATGTGAAACATTCAATTACAAAAAATAATGTAAAAGGGAAAAAAAGTAATGACAGCGCTATTGGACCAGTAGTATTTATTGCTTTAGAATTTGCTTGTTGTATTTGTACGTCGTCTGTTTTTAAATGTTTTCCTTTCCTCAGAATATTGTACAAAGTTTTCTTTTATTAGCGTAAGCATCTTATAAATATATAGCAACTCATTTGTACAAGGTTTTTAAGTTTATATATATATAAAAATGTATATATATTTTTTTGTAATTTTATGTTGCTGTATGAAACAGTCTCCACCAAACGGACAGAACAGCTGCATTAATTAAGGACCCACAGTATGAAGAACGAAGGAGAATAGAAAGCTTTAAAAGCCATTTCATGAATTAAGACTTGAACCGCCCTTAAGGGAAATCTACACTTACTGTTTCAGAAGCAGTAGCCTGCAAAGGAGGCCCCTTTTAGGAGCAACAATGAACTCCCCGCACCATTTGGACAATCTCCACATTTTCATGTGCCAAATGTCTCATCGCCAGCCCGACATTTTCCCTGCTACCTCCTCCAAACTCAATTCCCCCTTTTTAACGCTGTGCATTTTTTGTTCCTCATGTTTTGCTGTGATGTTACATAGATGACGTATGTAGTTTTATCGTCTACTATAACAGATCTCTTTGGGTAGCGGATTGACTGGACAGCATTTAAAATGAAGAGGTAACGACCGTTGAGGGCCAAAATGATGTACATTGGAATTCTATTTAAATATGGAAAAGACTGCCACTTTTTATGTACAACTACGACAAATAGGCCGGTAGAAAACGTAATAATATAAAAAAAAATCTAGGCATGTTGATGTTGCAAATGAAAGGCTGTAAAAGCTGGACGCCCCCACATCCAGTGCCACTGTAGTTGACATGAAGCGATTGTAAAATGTCTGATTTTCTTTCCTCTGGTTTATTAAGATGCTAACTATAACATTTTTTATTGTGAATACTTTGAATGTTTCCTAACAGCTGTGATGTTACTGTTCTGTTTTAATGCTCTTATTCCGATTTTAATTTCGAATGGTTTTCAGGCCATCATTATTATTATTATTATATTTTTTTTGTAATGAATAAATGTTCATGCTGTACAGTATCTGTAGCATGCAGTTCTGGATTAATAAAAAGCAACTTAGTATGTGCAGAAATAAATTGTTTCGTGTTTGGTCTGGCAGCCAGTTGATGGCCAAGGAGTTTGGTGGTAAATTCGTGTCATATCAATTGCAAACATGATCGTGTGAAGGACACGTAATATCGGAAGAAGCTACAAGCAGGGTTGGTGGGCTGAAGTGGTGACTAAAAGCTGGATACCCCATTTGCTGTTCTTGTTTATAAAGCCTATTCAAATGGGGACCAGGCGTCCGTGTTAAAATACTTGTGTGACTGTGGGGAAATACTCTTAATTATTATGAATGAATGAATGAAAAAGATTTGTAAAGCGCAACAAATGCCAAAAGGCGTCAAGGCGTTGATAGCAGTTAGTCTTCGGAAGGGAGATAAATAAGAAGGAGCTGCCTGATGGCCGTTACAAAGTGAATAGCCGGGTCTTTAAGGCCTTACGAAATAAGGCATGAGATTGGAGACTGGAAATTAATCGGGAAGCGAGTTTTGCAACGTGGATGCCACCACTGAAAAAGCTCTGCCTCTCCATTCTGATCTTCTATACCTAGGAGTAATTAGGAGAGGTTTGCCGGAGGATCGAAGTTGTCTAGAGGGAATGTAGCGTTGAAATAGATTCCAGAGTTAGTTAGGGCCTCTGTTATCAAGGGCATTGTGAACCAAGCAAAGAGAATTAAAGGTAATTTGCTTGTTCACAGGGAGCCAATTGAGCTTCCGAATCCCCCAGAGACAGACTGTGTTTTTGGGACATCACTAGTGCCAGAGCCACTTGTTTTCATGCCTGAATAGGAAAGAAGCGAAATACTTTTCTCAGGGATTAAATTATCCCAAAACAGGTAGAGACTGTCCTATTTACCTGTAAATCGCACAATTGTTTTGTATCAATGAGTACTCCCAAGATTTTTTGCGAAACCTGTTGGAGTGGGCAAGGCCCTCAGCTTGTCAGGCCACCACAGATTGGACCACCTGGAGGAACAATGTTGAAATTGAAATGGTGAAAGGAGAATTTCCCAAGTGGAGAATCAAAAAAAGCATAAAGTTGGAGGTTCATGTAAAAAGTTTGAACATCTTGAATTTGTGCATTGTTGATCAGTCAAGCCTTACTTGTCAGAATACTTAAAAATATTTACTAGACGTAAAGGAGACTCCAAATGGAAAAAGGCAATGTTTGGTGCTGTAGCCAGTAGGTAAGAAAGTCACGAAAGTAAGTGAGAGAGGTATACGAAGTAGAAATACAACTACAGCTCGCCCCACATGACCCAGGATTTACTGGTAAATGTTTCCTTCTCAGTCTGCTCTCTGTCTCTTACCTATGCCTAGTACTAGGTTCTAACAATCTTGTCAAGATTGTCTTTATGTACCCACGTTCCGTAAAGCCAACTCACACTTTCAAATTGTTTTTCTGAGTTATCTTATGTTGAGTATCTCAGAAACTCGTATTGCTCTTTTCAGTTGTGGCATTCCTCATTCTTGGATACTGATTTTTTGGGCATTTGTAACCTTTTTGTAGTGAGGGCACATCATGTTCATATTGCATGTGCACGTGTCCTTTTGAGTGCGTTTGCATCTTTTTGGGATCTCTGTCATGATAAGTACTTGTTTCATGCCTGGAAGAATATTCCCTAACGCCATGAATCATGCTCTTGAAATACTGTTAGTGGCTGGAAGATTTCTCCCCAACAAATTGATTTATATTTGGCAACAGTGTCAAAATTAGCTTCTCGATAATTGGTTCTGTTGGTTGTTTTCTAATGTTTCCTTTGTCCAGCTATTCTGATTTGACACCTTACATTTCCTGTGCTCCTAACAACTTCATCAGTAGCCCTGTTCTTCTGCGTTTAGAAGGTAGAGGTTTCACTGACGCGCTTCATAGTAGTTTTTGCTGGTAATAGCATTCAGACAAATATTATATTCATTTCCCAGCTTATGTGACCTAAAATGTTTCTAGATACATCAAGGCAGCTGAATGGGTCAAATTTTGGGGGTGCTGTCAGTATATAATTTTCAGACACCCTATCTCTTCCACTTATATTTGTGATACATTCTTTGTAGCTGATAGCAAAATGTTACATAAATCAATAGTCTTTTTGTTGAAGAGTAGGAGACCCATCAAAGGTGTTTTCTTAACTACTTTATTGTAACTAGATCGCTTCTCTCCCGTTGTCATCGGACCTGATCTATGTGGTAATTCTGCTGTTCAGTTCCATAATGGTGTTTATCATAGGTTTTATCAAAGAGGGGTATGGTGACCGTCAAAAACTTGGTTGAGAAATGTGACACACAGTGTCTTAAGCGGACGGTCTTGATGAGGGCCAGAAAGACGAATATTTGGTCAGTTGTCTACAGCCATTTTCTGAAGACCGTCTAGATCTTGTTTAAAGTTTGACTTTCTATCATTCAGTGTTAGAGCTGCTGCAGGAAGATTTCGCTGAACAGTTTGCGCTGATCTCAGTAAATTTAGTTAGCCTTTAAGGGTGCTGAATTATTCATTGAGCCTTTCTACGCACCCAGAAATACTTGTGTTTCACGATTATGGAAACTTACCCTGTGTTCACGAGCTTTACACAAATGCCTGCTGTGTAAGGCTAGAATGACGAGTCTCTGAATTGTCTGAAACATTTTAGCAGTAGCAGATTTGACCATGTTTGTTGACCATTTCGTAGGCTTCTAATGGTGTTGCCTATGGACTGGATTTAAAAACTATTAATAACCCCCGCATCACTTTCTTGTCATTTCCTTGTTGTCAGGGTCCAGAAGGTTTGGCACCCCGCGATGTTCAGAGTACCACTAACCTGTCTCTTTATCTTGCCCGCGGGGACCACGGTCTGAAGAGATGCCTCCCAATTCCCTTTAATGCCAACCCTCCCAATGCGATAGATACACTGGAGACAGATAGCATTCCGGGGGAAGAGGGAAGGGTTATATCCTGGGGGGCACCCTCTAGGTCTGGTCTTGCGTAGTTCCTTGATACTAGAGAAATAAAGGACACCGTTACTACGTTCAACGGAAACAGGCTAGACAACAATTTAGTAGGGTAAAGGGGGAGCCACTCACTATCTGCCCCACCGCGTTCGAAGTATAGTCTTGGCGTGGAAAAGGGTCGGGAACTCTGATGAGGCTCCTCAGGCTGTTACCACACAGGACTCTGAGAAGTTGATCGTAGTTTGGGAGGAACCCACTAGGCGTTACTGAGCATGCTAACAGTTTGTCACACACAGTTTCTAGCAAGTCGGGGAAGTCTGACCGGGAGAGGCACTCCGGTATTGCGTGAAGCACAAAAGGTTCAGACCTGAAACAAAAATAGTTATACAACGTTGCACGGCCGTGCAAGTCTTACCTCCACTCTGGTAGCGGGAAAGAAAGCGTCCGCGGGTTCAGCTGCTTGAATCCAAAGAGCGGGAAGGAAAGCGTCCGTGGGTTCAGCTGCTTGAATCCAAAGAGCGGGAAGGAAAGCGTCCGCGGGTTCAGCTGCTTGAATCCAAATAGCGGGAAGGAAAGCGTCCGCGGGTTCAGCTGCTTGATGTCGGGTACGGGCTCGGAATCCGGGAAGATTGACAAGCACCTCCTACTTCCTGGGAGGTGTTTTTATACCCTTCTCCCTTTCGCCGTTTCCGTACTGTTAGGGCCCCGGGCTTTCTGGGACTTGTAGTTTTATGGCGTCTTCGATGCCCTTCCTTCTGTATTGCACTCAGAATCGGAATCGCTACAGAACCCCCTCTCGAGGACTGCCGACTCGGCGGTCGACCCGGCTTGCCCGGATGGGCCAGATGGAATTGAGCCACCAACTCCGGGCAATGAAGGTTCTGCTCCGGCTCCCAAGACCTGTCCTCGACACCAAACCCCTTCCAACCCACAAGATATTGAATTCTACCCCGATGTATCCGTGAATCCAACAATTCCTGCACTTCATACTCCTCCAACCCTTCAACCAGCACAGGTGGTGGGTGAACGGCCAGTCTAGTGTCTAAGGGACAGGGTTGGAGCAACGACACATGGAAAACAGGATGGATGTGCCAGGAAAGAGGGTTGGCAAGTCTCAGAGCTACAGGATTGATCATTTCCACCACGCTATACGGTCCAATGTACTTCGGTTTCAGCTTGTTGATATTTTTCAGGTGAATGTTTTTGGTCGACAGCCACACCTTGTCACCAACATGATAATCCGGTTCAGGACTGCGCTTCTTGTCTGCGAATCGCTTCTGAGCCTCTTGAGCAGCAGCTAAATGGCGGATGGCATCAAGGCGGACCGCTTGCATGTGAGCATGATGTTCCTGGATGCTAGGGAGATTCGTGGTAACCGGCCATTCGAAGGGAAGGATGTTGGGGTGGTAGCCCTGCAGACAGAAGAAAGGCGAACAACCCAAGGTAGAATGATTAGAGTTGTTGTACGTGAATTCAGCCAGCCATAAGAGCGTAACCCAATCTGTTGTGTTTTGTAAGGAGAAACAACGCAGGTATTGTTCCACCGTTTGGTTGAGGCGTTCTGTTTTGCCATCGGTTTGTGGATGGTAACTTGTGGATAACCTGGCGTCGATGTGCATAGTTTCACAGAGGGCTTTCCAAAATCGGGAAGTGAATTGTGTCCCTCTGTCGGTTATAAAAACACTCGGAATTCCATGGACCCGGACGAGATGTTGAAGCAGCACCAGGGCAAGGTCAGCTGAGGTGGGTATGTTGTCCAACGGTATGAAATGTCCCATTTTGGTCAGGTGGTCCACCAGAACCAGTATCGCTGTTTTTCCTTGACACAAGGGCATCTCGACTATGAAGTCCATGGAGACGGTATGCCACGGTTTGGGTGGAATGGGTATGGAACGGAGAAGCCCCGTCGGCTTCCTATGAAGTGCCTTCCCCTGAACACACACTGCACAGTTCCTGATGTATTTCTTGGTGTCCTCCCTAAGAGAAGGCCACCAGAAGGAGCGTTCTGTGGTGGAGATGGTTTTGTACACCCCCCAGTGGCCTCCTAACATGGAGTCATGGGCCCAATGCAGCACTTGCATCTGTAATCCTGGGTCGGGTACGTACATGGCGTGACGATAGTACAGGAGGCCGTCTTTCACTATTCGCCATTGGGGGGTCTTCCTGTAACCAGGCGTTGTTGTCAATCTCTGCCACTGACACCTTGAGGTCCTCGAGGAAATCAGCGGACGTGAGCAAGGCGATTGTGGGTTCGGGAAAGACTTTTTCCGACAAGATGAGTGGTGGCTCCTGGTCTACAGTCGGCTGTTGTGGATGGATGTCTGGACTCCTAGAGAGAGCGTTGGCCTTCCCGTTTTGTGGCCCCGGGCGGTATTTGATGACAAAATCATAATCCGAGAAAAAGAGTGTCCAGCGGAGTTGTCGCGGTGTCAATGCCTTGGCTGTTTTGAGGAACAATAAGTTCCGATGGTCCGTGTAGATTTCGAAGGGGTGACGGGCCCCCAATAGATAATGCCTCACCTCTTCGCAGCCCCTCTTTATAGCCAGTAATTCTTTGTCCGTGATCGAGTAATTGCGTTCACTAGGGCTGAGTGTCTTCGAGTAAAACGCCACTGGGTGGATCTGCCCTGTCGTGGGATGCCTTTGTGAAAGAACCCCTCCCAATGCGTATTGGGACGCATCCGTCTCCAGTATGTAAGGGAGACAAGCATCTGGATGTCTCAGAATCGGTGCCTGCGTGAATCTTTCTTTCAAGTACCGGAATGCTTGTTCGGCTTCTTCCCCCCAGTGGAAGGGTACGTTTTTCCTCAGCAGTTTGGACAAGGGATGTATGATCTTGGAGAAATCTTGGATGAATCTCCGGTAATAATTTGCAAACCCCAAGAAGCTTTGTATGGATTTGACACACTGAGGCGTTTTCCAGTTTGTGATGGCTTCTACCTTACCATCCTCCATCTGAAAGCCGTTAGCATTGATCACGTAACCCAGAAAGGCCACTTCCTGGGTGTGAAAGATGCAGAAAATATGAAAGATGCATTTCTCAAGTTTGGCATACAAGTTATGCTGCTGCAACCGACTAAGTACTTCCCTGACGTGTTCCACATGTTCCTGTAACGTACGAGAATAGACGAGGATATCGTCAATGTACACCATGCAGATGGTGTCGAGCAGTCCTCTCAGCACTTCGTCCATGAAATACTGGAAGGCAGCTGGGGCGTTGCACAGACCAAATGGCATGACTCTATACTCAAAAAGGCCGAACTTGGTCCGGAAGGCCGTCTTCCATTCGTCTTTTAACCCTGACCAGATGGTAGGCCCCTCTTAAGTCCAGCTTTGTGAAGTACCGTGCCCCGTGTAATTGGTCCATCAGAACCGAGATAAGCGGGAGGGGATACCTGTTTTTAACCGTGATGTTATTCAGGGCCCTGTAGTCAATACACGTTCTTAGTTCCGCACAATCCTTCTTCGGTATAAAAAATAGGGGCGAAGAAGCCGGGGATGTGGAGTGACGAATGAAACCAGAAGCCAGGTTGTCGTCTATGTAGTGTCGTAAATACGTGTTTTCGTTCTCAGTAAGGGCATAGACTCTGCTGCAGGGTATGGCCGCTCCAGGTAACAAATCTATGCAGCAGTCATAGACCCGATGAGGTGGTAATTGAGTGGCTGTCTGTTTATCAAACAGAGGTCGGAACTCCTCATACGCATCTGGCAGGGTGGTGGCGGCGCTACACGTCAGTTCTGTTGCGCAGGCTGTTGCTATGAATAGAGCACAAGAGGAATTTCTGTCCCTAGCCGCTGGAGAAAAAGGGATAGGATGACGGCATTGTTCTCCACAATACGCCGAGTCCAGGGATACCGTGCGTGCAGCCCAGCTCACGGTGGGGTTATGCAAGGTTAGCCATGGCATTCCGAGGATGAGACGGAACTGAGGAGCAGCGATGAGGTCAAACTGGATGTGCTCTGAATGTTCTGTCTGGATGAGCATTCGCAGCGGCTGAGTATGCCTCACTACGGGTCCAGAGGACAATGCGGAGCTGTCCACCGCTTTCACGTACTCCGGTTCTTCTTTCTTTTCCCAAGTGATTCCCAAGGAGCGTGCGTACTCGATATCCATATAGTTACCGGTAGCCCCGGAATCCAGCAGGGCATCCACCTGGACGACTTCTTCGTCGGTCACCCACAAGGAGACTGCCAAGGTGAGGTGGGCCACAGCAGGCATCAACGTATTAGCAAGGAAGGAGGAGATCGGTGTGTCTTTTGCGTCCAATCCAGTGATCTCGATCTGGTTCGGACTCTTCAGTTTTCCGATGTATCTTTCATTCCCAAGGCTGCGGTTCTACGTGGCGCTGGATTTCTGTCTGGTTGTTGGGCCCTGGCCTTGCACTCCCTTATGAAGTGCCCGCTCTTGCCGCAGTACAAACAAAGCTTCATTTTCCTCCGGCGTTCACGTTCTTCAGAGGTAAGAGGGCCACGAATACCCCCGATCTGCATAGGCTCGGTACCTTCGGTAGACTTGGGGTTTTCGTCCGTAAGGGTTTTTGGTTTGGGATACCAGCCCCTTATCTCGCCCTTGTTCCGATCCCCTCTTCTTTCCACCAACCTGTGATCCAACTGTACCGTAAGATCGATAAACTCCTCACAGGTGGCAGGTAGCTGAACCACCTGTGATAGTACGTCCTTCAATTCTCCCCTTAGACCTTGGTAGAACAACAAGGTTCTTTTTTCCTGTGGCCAGTCTGTTTCAACCACGAGGCGATTGAAGGAGGTTATATAGGACAACAAGTCCTGTGATCCTTGTCGCAGTGTAATCAGTTCCTTATCCAGGGTCAACATGTGGGTCTTGCGATCAAATAGTTTCCTTAAAGCGGTACAGAAGTCAGCGAATTGATGTAACACAGGATCATTTCTTTCCATTAGAGGAATTGTCCAGCTGGCTGCATTCCCGCCCATATAGGACATCATAAATGCGGTTTTCGCCGCATCTTCCCTAAACACAGTGGGTTTACATAGGTAATGGAGCCTGCACTAGTTCAGGAAAGTCTCGAACTTCTTAGGATCCCCATAAAACCGTTCAGGAGGGGCTAGCGGAATGCCCTGGTTTTGTATAACATGGACCGTAGGGGTTTGGTCTGTGGAGGTCGAGGGACCCACAACGGAAGGAAAGAATCCACCCCCTGCCGCTCCCTGGGAAGAGGGAGGGGGTGTAAGGTGTCCCAGTGGAGGGAGTGTGGCCTCCCTAATATAGGTTCCTGTTCCTGGGCTTTTGCGAGCTAGACCTGCGAATTCCCTTCGCATGGTGTTCATGTCCTTTTTCATCTCTTGATTTTCTACTCGAGAAGTGTGCACCTCTTGTTGTAGCACGTTAATGCTTTCGAGGCGAGTACAGCGCCGGAATCCATGGTCCGGGCAGGACAACAGTCGTGGGCTTGTCAATCTGTCAGGGTCCAGAAGGTTTGGCACCCCGCGATGTTCAGAGTACCACTAACCTGTCTCTTTATCTTGCCCGCGGGGACCACGGTCTGAAGAGATGCCTCCCAATTCCCTTTAATGCCAACCCTCCCAATGCGATAGATACACTGGAGACAGATAGCATTCCGGGGGAAGAGGGAAGGGTTATATCCTGGGGGGCACCCTCTAGGTCTGGTCTTGCGTAGTTCCTTGATACTAGAGAAATAAAGGACACCGTTACTACGTTCAACGGAAACAGGCTAGACAACAATTTAGTAGGGTAAAGGGGGAGCCACTCACTATCTGCCCCACCGCGTTCGAAGTATAGTCTTGGCGTGGAAAAGGGTCGGGAACTCTGATGAGGCTCCTCAGGCTGTTACCACACAGGACTCTGAGAAGTTGATCGTAGTTTGGGAGGAACCCATTAGGCGTTACTGAGCATGCTAACAGTTTGTCACACACAGTTTCTAGCAAGTCGGGGAAGTCTGACCGGGAGAGGCACTCCGGTATTGCGTGAAGCACAAAAGGTTCAGACCTGAAACAAAAATAGTTATACAACGTTGCACGGCCGTGCAAGTCTTACCTCCACTCTGGTAGCGGGAAAGAAAGCGTCCGCTGGTTCAGCTGCTTGAATCCAAAGAGCGGGAAGGAAAGCGTCCGCGGGTTCAGCTGCTTGAATCCAAAGAGCGGGAAGGAAAGCGTCCGCGGGTTCAGCTGATTGAATCCAAATAGCGGGAAGGAAAGCGTCCGCGGGTTCAGCTGCTTGATGTCGGGTACGGGCTCGGAATCCGGGAAGATTGACAAGCACCTCCTACTTCCTGGGAGGTGTTTTTATACCCTTCTCCCTTTCGCCGTTTCCGTACTGTTAGGGCCCCGGGCTTTCTGGGACTTGTAGTTTTATGGCGTCTTCGACGCCCTTCCTTCTGTATTGCACTCAGAATCGGAATCGCTACACTTGTACTGGCTGGCCTTCTCTATTATCTCTTTATTGATGGTGACTGCTCGATCATAAGAGAAAAAGTAACTGCTGGCAAATAACTTTGAGCTTTTACAAAATGAAGCAGTCATGAGTATATTAGGATAGGCCATTCAACTGTTTCTTAAGGTAAACATGAATTACTGCAAGTTGAACAAATTTTAAACACTTGTGGTAAGTTTTCTGTACATTCCAGAATATGGTCCGGAAATAAGGTTTTTAGAACTCCAACTTGACTTTGTCAATGTGCCAACCCTAGATAGAAAGCCAGTTAGACTGCAACCACTTTATAACAAAAAAGCACTACTTGAGTTAGATGCATTGCATATAACGACCACTCCTATGAGGTATTAGTGGAACCCAAACCATCTTTCATTAAGGAAAGGCACTCTCAACAACACTAGGAAACCAGGTATATATTTTAAAGATTTTTTTTTTTAAATCAAAATTCCATCCTGGAGCATGCAATTTGAATAGCAGCTATTATGAAATTCAATAAAATAGTGACAGCGATATTTACCAAGACAGTATTTAGTACATAATATTATAAGACTGGTGATATCATAAGCCTTTCTTTATAATAATATCTCCAGCACCACTCTCATCCCTTCTGCTAAATAACCTAAAATTAGCACCAACAGAAAAGGGGTCTATTATGAGTTTTAAAGATGGTTCAAACCCACATACCTCTTCTAAATAGTAGGTTCAATGGTCAACAAAATACTATTGTCTGCTATTTTTGTCTGCATAAGAAGGCAGACCAATAAACCGAGCAAAGGATAAATGTACCCCACAGTAGCCTTCGGCAAAGGAGGTTATATGGTGCTGTATGGACTTTGTCTTGAGTCTCTGGCACGAAGTTCCTCTTTATCGCCTCACAGCGCAGAATCGATGAGGCAGAAAATATGAGCAAAGAAATTTTTAGGATAGTAAAGGAGTTTACCTCCCCTTCCTTGAGCTCGCCCTCCCATTCTCACACCGAAGCTTGGATTAGCCAGCTTGGGGATTTTCTCATAAATAAAATTAAATCCATTCAGGACTCATTCCCTGATACTGGCCTTATTTCAGCTGCTAGCCAACTGACCACTTTACCCTTTTCACTGGAAGAGAAAGGTCCTTTTCTCTCAGTTTTTCCTCCTTTGCCCTCTGCTACTTCTCTTGACCTTCTGTCTCGGCTTAAATCTGGCTCGCCACTTGATCCTTGTCCAGCGAAATGCCCGGGGAGAGTAGCGCCTGCAGTTAACATCCTGCTTAATCCGCTGCTCAATTCCTCCCTGATCACGGGAGAGGTACCTCTGGCTTGGAAACATGCTTTGATCCTGCCGCTGCTCAAAAATCCTACCTTGGATCCCCTTATTCACGCCAACTATAGGCCGATCTCCCTCCTCCCTTCTCTGGCAAAGGTGATTGAGAAACATGTGCAGCTCTCTATTTCCAACTTTATTGAGAGCAATAACATCTTACATGATTCTCAATCAGGCATCCGTGCTAATTTTAGCACGGAGACAGCCCTCCTTGAGATCACCGATGCCATCAGAGAGACCCTTGACTTCGGGGGTAAGGCTATTTTGGTGATGTTGAGCCTGTCGGTGGCTTTCGACACCGTCCCCCACGACAGTCTCCTTTTAAGACTCTGGAAGATCGGTTTTCGTGGGACGGTGTGGAACTGGTTTAAGTCATTTATGACCGGCCGCCGACAAGTGGTCTGGGCACCTCTGTTTTCCGCCAAAATGCCGCCACTGGAGGTGGGGGTTCCTCAGGGGTCTATCCTGAGCCCCACCCTTTTTAATATCTATATGGCCCCTCTGGTGGCGGTAGCGGAATCCTTCGGTGCCCGGATCATATCTTATGCTGATGACACCCAGCTCCTTTTTACGTGTAATAAGGGTGAGGTCTTCGATGGTAGTCGGATCAAAGAATGTCTGGGCGCTGTTTTTGACTGGTTTCGGCGGAACAGTCTAAAATGCAACTCCGATAAATCGGAGCTGCTTTTCTTCGGATGTCCGCCTGATCCCAGCTGGAAGACGTGGTGGCCTCTGGACATGTTTCCTCCTGATGTTGCCTCTGCAAAAGCCAAAAACCTTGGTGTTTTGTGCGATGATGGCCTTTCTTTCAGACCCCAGATCATTGGGTTGTCCGGGAAATGCTTTGGCATTTTGAAAATGCTACGGAAGTTTCTTCCGTTGTTGTCTCTGCAACATAAAAAAATCATTGTTCAGTCTCTGATAGGCTCGCGTTTGGATTACGCGAATGCCCTTTACCTCGGGCTACCCAAATACCTTCTGGCACGCCTGCAAATTGTGCAGAATTCTGCGGCAAGAGCCATTTTTGGTCTTCCGCGTAGGGCAAAAGCCTCGGAGCTGCTCAAGAGACTGCACTGGCTTCCTTTCTCTAAGAGAATTACTTTCAAGGTTCTTACCCTTTCTTTTAAGGCCCTTCATTCGATTGGCCCTAAATACATTGGGAAGCGAATGGCCTTTTACGCGCCGAGGAGGACGTTACGGTCGGTCGTGTTGGCCAAATCAGTTGTTCCCCCTATTAGACGCGCTCGGATTGGAGGTCGCTCCTTTCGATACTTGGCACCTCGATGCTGGAATGAGCTTCCTGTTTCCCTAAGGAATGCCAACAGTCTGCTCCCCTTTAGAAAGGAGTTGAAGACCTGGCTCTTCTCCCTATGATATTCCTTGGGCCCTCTGTGAGTTGCTGTGTTGTGTACCTTTCTGCAGTTCTCTTTGCCAAAGCGCCGGGACACTCCTTCGAGTAGCCATGCGCTATAAAAGAGACCACATAACATAACACTTTGTTCTTAGTTTATATATTGTATCTGACCACTGTTGAACCTGTCTGAATAAACAATTAGAAGAAAAGATAGTGTCACGCTTTCACATCCTTACATTCTGTGAAACCATGTTCATTGTTTAAAACAATTAAGCAAGACATGAAGTTATCAGGTTCTATGAAACCTTGTTCATTACTCAAAATATTCACTGAAACAGACAATTCAGTTCATACAAATTATTGTGAATATATTGAAACAGACTTGGTCGTCATGTTGCAATGAATAATGGCATAAATATGTGCATTTTATATTTGACACATATCTAAATAGGCAACACATAATTAAAGAAAGGGAAAGTATAAAAGGAAAAATATATGTGATAATGATAACATTTGAATCCCAACATTGGCATACTCCAATTGCTTATTCACCTTGAAACATTGAAATATGACTAGCATAAAAGAGAGCTCAGGAGAACAAAAAATGAAAAAGATGTGCCATTTAAACAAAGTGGGTAAAAAGCTAGTGTCCAACTTAAAATATAAAATAAATAGCTGTCTAACGTCTGCCATCAAAGTTGTATTAGATACCCTATACGCAAACTGAAAAATTATTGCAAATACATTCAAAGAATACAATAAAGAACTGTAAGCTAAAAACTCTGAAATCACTATAGTGAAGGACTCCGCGTTCCCTAGGAAAATCAAAATCAACACACACCGAGTGGCAAGGAAGGATTCTCTTAACAAACAATGAAAAGTGCTGAAATAGTGAAAGCAATTTCAGCAATACTCTTTAGCAAAGCCTCACGGCAAGATAGCTGCTTGGTGGCTTCTTCGACATAGCACTAACTCAATGTTTCACTGAGAACAGTGCAGATTCCGGCACCACTGCAGAAGCAACTATAGTAGTAATTTCTAAAGACGGCAAAGATCATACCCAAGAGAAAAACTTGGGACCCAGAGGAAGATGGAAAACCCGTTCATTTTGCAGTGTGATTGAAAGGGCCAACACAATATCTGCCTAAAAGTGGCTATTGCCTTAGCAACAGAATTCAAATTCTTGTTCTTATCTAAACACAACACTTTCCACTTGGCGAACATTTGATAAACATGGTAATGACTCTCCCATACAAAAGGGGATGATGGACGGAGCGTTTGAACAAATCAAACACTCTCCCCCAGTCAACTGATCTGGGTTTAATCCATCACCATTCTTTAGTTCACTCAGCCACCCCAGTTCAGACATGGCTATATGCAAATCAGTCTGACCCTGTGCCTTATGGGAACAGTCCAGCCCGAACTGCCAAGCCATGTCTTCCCTGGACCGGAAACAAGCATCCTGGGACCGGTTTCGGATTCATAATCCTCATCAGCCAGGCTATCTTGAATCCAGTGGCCAAGTGAACAAGGGACTCATGTCTGAGTATACCCTGCCACACTGAGGGCGAACAAAGCGATACAAAAGGGGATGATGGACGGAGCGTTTGAACAAATCAAACACTCACCCCCAGTCAACTGATCTGGGTTTAATCCATCACCATTCTTTAGTTCACTCAGCCACCCCAGTTCAGACATGGCTATATGAAAATCAGTCTGACCCTGTGCCTTATGGGAACAGTCCAGCCCGAACTGCCAAGCCATGTCTTCCCTGGACCAGAAACAAGCATCCTGGCACCGGTTTCGGATTCATAATCCTCATCAGCCAGGATATCTTGAATCCACTGGCCAAGTGAACAAGTTGTTGTTTTTGCTTTTGTCACCCCGAGTGGGACGGGTATGCTCAGACGTGAGTCCCGTGCTCTCCATGCCACTGGAATCAAGCTATCCAGGCTGATGAGGGCTGAAAGCCCGAAACCGGTCCTTGGATGCTTGTTTCCAGTCCAGGGAGGACCTGGCTTGGCAGTTCGGGCTGGACTGTTCCCATGGGGCACAGGGTCAAGACTGATTTGCATATAGCTGGGTTCAAACTGGAAAGGCATGGGGAGCAAAAAAATGATGGATTTAGGCCCAGATCTCTGTACTGGGGTGAATGTATGACATTGTTCTGCATTCTGTCCATCACCTGTTGTTTTTGCTTTTGTCACCCCGAGTGGGACGGGTATGCTCAGACGTGAGTCCCGTGCTCTCCATGCCACTGGAATCAAGCTATCCAGGCTGATGAGGGCTGAAAGCCGGAAACCGGTCCTTGGATGCTTGTTTCCAGTCCAGGGAGGACCTGGCTTGGCAGTTCGGGCTGGACTGTTCCCATGGGGCACAGGGTCAAGACTGATTTGCATATAGCTTGGTTCAAACTGGAAAGGCATGGGGAGCAAAAAAACGATGGATTTAGGCCCAGATCTCTGTACTGGGGTGAATGTATGACATTGTTCTGCATTCTGTCCATCACCTGTTGTTTTTGCTTTTGTCACCCCGAGTGGGACGGGTATGCTCAGACGTGAGTCCCGTGCTCTCCATGCCACTGGAATCAAGCTATCCAGGCTGATGAGGGCTGAAAGCCCGAAACCGGTCCTTGGATGCTTGTTTCCAGTCCAGGGAGGACCTGGCTTGGCAGTTCGGGCTGGACTGTTCCCATGGGGCACAGGGTCAAGACTGATTTGCATATAGCTGGGTTCCAACTGGAAAGGCATGGGGAGCAAAAAAACGATGGATTTAGGCCCAGATCTCTGTACTGGGGTGAATGTATGACATTGTTTTGCATTCTGTCCATCACCTGTTGTTTTTGCTTTTGTCACCCCGAGTGGGACGGGTATGCTCAGACGTGAGTCCCGTGCTCTCCATGCCACTGGAATCAAGCTATCCAGGCTGATGAGGGCTGAAAGCCCGAAACCGGTCCTTGGATGCTTGTTTCCAGTCCAGGGAGGACCTGGCTTGGCAGTTCGGGATGGACTGTTCCCATGGGGCACAGGGTCAAGACTGATTTGCATATAGCTGGGTTCAAACTGGAAAGGCATGGGGAGCAAAAAAACGATGGATTTAGGCCCAGATCTCTGTACTGGGGTGAATGTATGACATTGTTCTGCATTCTGTCCATCACCTGTTGTTTTTGCTTTTGTCACCCCGAGTGGGACGGGATGCTCAGACGTGAGTCCCGTGCTCTCCATGCCACTGGAATCAAGCTATCCAGGCTGATAAGGGCTGAAAGCCCGAAACCGGTCCTTGGATGCTTGTTTCCAGTCCAGGGAGGACCTGGCTTGGCAGTTCGGGCTGGACTATTCCCATGGGGCACAGGGTCAAGACTGATTTGCATATAGCTGGGTTCAAACTGGAAAGGCATGGGGAGCAAAAAAACGATGGATTTAGGCCCAGATCTCTGTACTGGGGTGAATGTATGACATTGTTCTGCATTCTGTCCATCACCTGTTGTTTTTGCTTTTGTCACCCCGAGTGGGACAGGTATGCTCAGACGTGAGTCCCGTGCTCTCCATGCCACTGGAATCAAGCTATCCAGGCTGATGAGGGCTGAAGGCCCGAAACCGGTCCTTGGATGCTTGTTTCCAGTCCAGGGAGGACCTGGCTTGGCAGTTCGGGCTGGACTGTTCCCATGGGGCACAGGGTCAAGACTGATTTGCATATAGCTGGGTTCAAACTGGAAAGGCATGGGGAGCAAAAAAACGATGGATTTAGGCCCAGATCTCTGTACTGGGGTGAATGTATGACATTGTTCTGCATTCTGTCCATCACCTGTTGTTTTTGCTTTTGTCGCCCCGAGTGGGACGGGTATGCTCAGACGTGAGTCCTGTGCTCTCCATGCCACTGGAATCAAGCTATCCAGGCTGATGAGGGCTGAAAGCCCGAAACCGGTCCTTGGATGCTTGTTTCCAGTCCAGGGAGGACCTGGCTTGGCAGTTCGGGCTGGACTGTTCCCATGGGGCACAGGGTCAAGACTGATTTGCATATAGCTGGGTTCAAACTGGAAAGGCATGGGGAGCAAAAAAACGATGGATTTAGGCCCAGATCTCTGTACTGGGGTGAATGTATGACATTGTTCTGCATTCTGTCCATCACCTGTTGTTTTTGCTAATGACTCTCCCATGCCTGTCCTATGCCTTTTCATTTGGGCCAAAGCACCCTTGCTATTTCTTTTAGGTATTGGCCCCCTTTTACAATCTGTAGAATTATAGACGGGTAACAGTGAATTCTGGGGATATTTTTTCACCAAGGGGTTCTGAAAGAGAGCGAAGCTCGAGCTTCTATGATGTGACTCAGAACCAGAGGTGAACAACATCCCCAAATTCGATTTTTACCATTCTATATTTTATGTTTTATATGGCTCCCAAAATTATCTGCCCCTGCCTTCAACTACTGTGCAGGGGCAGAGGATAATGGGAGAGCTATACATAACATGCACTTTCCTTCCTGAAGCAAGTGTGAAAAATAAATATCTAACCTGCTATCCTTAACCAAAACCCACTACCTTTCCTGCCTTCTTTCCCCCTCCTGCACCTGTGCTTTCTGCTTTCAGTTAAAGCAGACAAGCATAGCTGCGTGAACAGGCTCTCAGAGATCCCTGTCACCGGGACGGCCTTTATGACATAACAGTGGGTAACCAGTTTTGCTGTCAACTGTTGTAATGTCATAGCAAGGACGTATGACTTTCAGAAACTGAAATAAATGATAGAGGCTCTCTATGAGAGCCATACATAACATAACGATAACCAGCAATTGAAATACACAGCGTTTTAGTTTTTACAGCTGATTCAGAAAAATCTATCCCGATAATCCTAGATATTACACAAGGTTGTTCTGAGGCCTAGGTTACTGCTTGCATAGAGATAAATGCAAAACAACAATTGATGGACAGAATGCAGAACAATGTCATACATTCACCCCAGTACAGAGATCTGGGCCTAAATCCATCGTTTTTTCGCACTCCACACCACCCCAGGTCAGACATGGCCATATGCAAATCAGCCTTGACCCTGTGTCTCATGGGAACAGTCCAGCCCGAACTGCCAAGCCATGTCTTTCCTGGACCGGAATCAAGAATCCAAGGACCGGTTTCTGGCTATCAGCCGTCATCAGCCTGAATAGCTTGATTCCAGTGGTGTGGAGAGCATGGGACTCACGTCTGAGCATACCCATCCCACTCGGGGTGACAAATGCAAAACAACAATTGATGGACAGAATGCAGAACAATGTCATACATTCACCCCAGTACAGAGATCTGGGCCTAAATCCATCGTTTTTGTGCACTCCACACCACCCCAGGTCAGACATGGCCATATGCAAATCAGCCTTGATTGACCCTGTGCCTCATGGGAACAGTCCAGCCCGAACTGCCAAGCCATGTCTTTCCTGGACCGGAATCAAGCATCCAAGGACCGGTTTCTGGCTATCAGCCGTCATCAGCCTGGATAGCTTGACTCCAGTGGTGTGGAGAGCATGGGACTCACGTCTGAGCATACCCATCCCACTCGGGGTGACAAATGCAAAACAACAATTGATGGACAGATTGCAGAACAATGTCATACATTCACCCCAGTACAGAGATCTGGGCCTAAATCCATCGTTTTTTTACACTCCACCCCACCCCAGGTCAGACATGGCCATATGCAAATCAGCCTTGACCCTGTGCCTCATGGGAACAGTCCAGCCCGAACTGCCAAGCCATGTCTTTTCTGGACCGGAATCAAGCATCCAAGGATCGGTTTCTGGCTATCCGCCGTCACCAGCCTGGATAGCTTGACTCCAGTGGTGTGGAGAGCATGGGACTCACGTCTGAGCATACCCATCCCACTCGAGGTGACAAATGCAAAACAACAATTGATGGACAGAATGCAGAACAATGTCATACATTCACCCCAGTACAGAGATCTGGGCATAAATCCATTGTTTTTTGTGCACTCCACACCACCCCAGGTCAGACATGGCCATATGCAAATCAGCCTTGACCCCGTGCCTCATGGGAACAGTCCAGCCCGAACTGCCAAGCCATGGACCGGAATCAAGCATCCAAGGACCGGTTTCTGGCTATCAGCCGTCATCAGCCTGGATAGCTTGACTCCAGTGGTGTGGAGAGCATGGGACTCACGTCTGAGCATACCCATCCCACTCGGGGTGACCAATGCAAAACAACAATTGATGGACAGAATGCAGAACAATGTCATACATTCACCCCAGTACAAAGATCTGGGCCTAAATACATCGTTTTTTTGCACTCCACACCACCCCAGGTCAGACATGGCCATATGCAAATCAGCCTTGACCCCGTGCCTCATGGGAACAGTCCAGCCCGAACTGCCAAGCCATGGACCGGAATCAAGCATCCAAGGACCGGTTTCTGGCTATCAGCCGTCATCAGCCTGGATAGCTTGACTCCAGTGGTGTGGAGAGCATGGGACTCACGTCTGAGCATACCCATCCCACTCGGGGTGACCAATGCAAAACAACAATTGATGGACAGAATGCAGAACAATGTCATACATTCACCCCAGTACAAAGATCTGGGCCTAAATACATCGTTTTTTTGCACTCCACACCACCCCAGGTCAGACATGGCCATATGCAAATCAGCCTTGACCCTGTGCCTCATGGGAACAGTCCAGCCCGAACTGCCAAGCCATGTCTTTCCTGGACCGGAATCAAGCATCCAAGGACCGGTTTCTGGCTATCAGCCGTCATCAGCCTGGATAGCTTGACTCCAGTGGTGTGGAGAGCATGGGACTCACGTCTGAGCATACCCATCCCACTCGGGGTGACAAATGCAAAACAACAGTTGATGGACAGAATGCAGAACAATGTCATACATTCACCCCAGTACAGAGATCTGGGCCTAAATCCATCGTTTTTTTGCACTCCACACCACCCCAGGTCAGACATGGCCATATGCAAATCAGCCTTGACCCTGTGCCTCATGGGAACAGTCCAGCCTGAACTGCCAAGCCATGTCTTTCCTGGACCGGAATCAAGCATCCAAGGACCGGTTTCTGGCTATCAGCCGTCATCAGCCTGGATAGCTTGACTCCAGTGGTGTGGAGAGCATGGGACTCATGTCTGAGCATACCCATCCCACTCGGGGTGACAAATGCAAAACAACAATTGATGGACAGAATGCAGAACAATGTCATACATTCACCCCAGTACAGAGATCTGGGCCTAAATCCATCGTTTTTTTGCACTCCACACCACCCCAGGTCAGACATGGCCATATGCAAATTAGCCTTGACCCTGTGCCTCATGGGAACAGTCCGGCCCGAACTGCCAAGCCATGTCTTTCCTGGACCGGAATCAAGCATCCAAGGACCGGTTTCTGGCTATCAGCCATCATCAGCCTGGATAGCTTGACTCCAGTGGTGTGGAGAGCGTGTGGCAGGGTATGCTCAGACGTGAGTCCCTTGCTCACTTTGCCACTGGATTCAAGCAAGCCGGGCTGAAGACGGCTGTAATGCCAGAAACCGGTCCTCGGAAGCTTGTTTCCGGTCCAGGGAAGGCATGGCTTGGCAGTTCGGGCTGGACTGTTCCCATGAGGCACAGGGTCAGACTGATTTGCATATAGCCATGTCTGAACTGGGGTGGCAGAGTGGGCTAAAGAACGGTGATGGATCAAGCCCAGATCTTTTGACTGGGTGTGAGTGTTTGATTGGTTCAGATGCTCCGTTCATCACCACCCCCTTTTGTACCTGCATAGAGATAAGACAACAATTCTTCCTTTCAACATATGCCTACCAGGCTTGATTAAAAGAAAGAACTGCTTAACATTTTAACCCAAATTTATTAACTCCTTCCGTGCTCATGACGAGCTCAGCTCGTCATGAGGCACGGTGGCGCTCTGCTCATGACGAGCTGAGCTCGTCATGACCGCCGCGGGGCTAATTCCCCCGCTGTGTTGAGCGTTCTAAGAAACGGGCGTGGTCGTGACGAGCTGAGCTCGTCATGAGCACAGCGCCACCGTGCTGCGTGACGAGCTGAGCTCGTAACGAACACACCAGCGCCATGCGCGCCCCCCCTTTCCCGGCACAGCGGGGGAATTAGCTCCGCATCGAAGGGGTAAAATAACTAGACATATGGTTGTGTAGTGATCTGATTGAGTACATGAGGAATAACCAGGAGAAGACTACAGTCACATTCAAAGACTTAATGGAGACACGCTCACCCCAGAACATAACCGTGAGGGAGAGTGCCAATCAGGGTCTCAAAAACCCCCTTTTCACTCAGGACAAAATGTGTTCCTCTTTTCTATAGAATTTGCAGAGTGCCAGAATAGCTCAATAAAAAAGCTCTTCTACTTGTTTGGAGTTTGCAAATTGCCTACTTGTTATAATTGCTAGTCAGCCTTTGTAGCAAGCCAGGGCTCTCTGTAGTTCAGCGAACCCTTGATTAACGACACTGCTTGACAGATATTGGAAAGCACTTTTTATCCCAGACCCCCAAGTTGTCATCTCTCTTGACATGAAGCCTGTCATGTTGGTTCTCGCTAAACACATCCTACAAGGCTACCGCCCTCCTCTTAACTAGATTAAAAAACTAGATAGTTCTATCAACAAATCAAGGTAACAAGAGCAATGGCACAACAAGAGAATTAAAACCAATATTTAAAACCCTCCTCTGGCTCTCTGGTAGAGTGTGGAATTTTGTTCTTGAAAAAATTTGACATTTTGGAAAACCCTGTCCTTTGCATAGCTTGAATTTGTTATGTAAGGTGTATTTGTAAATCACACTATTACCAGTGAGGGTATCTTGGTTCATTGCCTAGCCCTGTATAGAGTAGTTTGGGTAACTGAAAGGCCAAGTATTCAGCTTCTTGTGGAGTTCGAAAAGAGAGGAGTATGCTATGATGTGGAGTGGGAGGTTATGCTATGCTTTAGGAGCAATGTAAGAGAACTCCAGTCCTCCTGATCTGGTTCTGTGTATGCATGGGATGTGTGCTAGTAGGAGTCCAGCGGAGATGAGGTGTCTGAGTGGTTAGTGGAAGGAGATGCGACTCTTGAGGTAGGTGGGACCCAAGTTGTGTAGTGCCTTGAGAGATAGAGAGAAAAAGAGTGGATTGAGAAAAGCACATTTGTGTTTTGGGAGCCAGTGCAGCTTCCTGAGGTGTTGTGTGAGCTCGTTTTGGGAAGTTGAGTATGAATCCAGCTGCCGAGTTCTAGATTTTAAGCATTCACTCCCCAACACGGAATTTTATAACTTTATTCAGTTGTGGCAAGACTCTTTAAGAAACATTACCTGAAAAGTTGTTGCTTACCTATGCTTTGCCATAAATTAAACATATCGGGACACCTCGCCTAGAACATCTATAATTTTATTAACTCAACTAATAGTAATAAATCTTCTCCCCTGCTGCTCAAGTGGAAGAAACTGCTAGCAGGAAATAGAACTTCCTTATTCAAAGTAACTTGCTCGGCTTCCTAAGACAATACCTGCAAAAGTAAAATATTACCGACACTACCACAAAGGAAACACTTTTCACTTCACCAGGCATTTTGGACGGCAACAAAACTAGCTAAATTAATATTAATGCCATCAGACAAATGCTGAAACTGACGATAAAATAGGGAATCTCGAACATATGTTATTCAGCTGTAAGCTCATGCACCCAATCTGGGAACCCATCAAATTGTATATACAAGACATTTTTATTGTTATGACTTGACTTGGTATATACATAGCTCACCGGAAATTGGTATTACCATTAACAGAGTTGCATCTTATTGACAACATGCTAACTATCGCTAAAATTCTTGCAGAATGAAATTCCCAAGAACATATATTTGTCCATTGTTGGTGGACATGGCCAGTGACCTGCACTCTACGTACAAGGGTGCTTGATTCGCACTATTCATATTTGAGAAAAGCAAGATGAGTATCTCCAAAAGATCAACCCTCCATAGATTTCGAACACCTGTACTACATATTGTCACTCCCATATCTACTCTTACACTATCTCCAAACTCTCACTAGGCCTGAATATGTCACTCATCAAAACATTTGTACTCTCTTACAGACATACTTCTCCCTACTCGGTCTGTCTTTTCACTCCTATCTTTTCTTATGTTTACAAATTCTATTTTAATTGTATTGATCCCAAGGTTTAGTTATGTCGCTAAACAAATTTACAAATGTAATTCCTTGATTGGTCTCTCCACCACAGGTGCTTTTACTTATACTGAGTATGAAAGCACTGCTGTAGTTAGTTTTTAGTACGCTTTGCATATCACCCATAAAACCCATAAAACTGTTTCCGATAACTCATGTAAGCTTGAGGTAACTCTATTTATATAATGTATCCTTCCTTATTGATATTTCGCATTTATACTTGTATTTCCAATAGAACTTATTAAAATGTCTTTGAAAACAAAGAATATTCCCTTTAAGTACCAGGGGCTGTGCTATCCTCATTGCACTAGAAGACCCGACAGGATGATGTTCCAATGTCTCACGAAAGAGATACTTTATTGACTCGAGCTCTTGTGAGTCAACCAGTTACCAAGCAATACCGAAGGTGCTTCATCACAGTCTCTAATGTGAACAATTTGTGCCAACACAACACGTCCGAAAAAATAACATACCTGAATAATAAGGTGTTCAGAGGAACCCCGTGGAGCGTGAAACATATCTATCCATTACTCTGGGCAAGATTCAAGAGCGCAGCTAAAGCTATCTCCAGTTACATGTCCATTCAATCAAAGAAATTCCAAATATGTATCATTTGTTTCAGGAAAGGCTGGCAATCTGATAGAAGGAGCCGAGGTTTATGTCTTGAAACCATGGCCCTTGCCCAAGGATTCATTAGAAGTCCAAACTTCCCTTGGATAGACCATTAATTCCTGAAGAATTTGGCAAGAGTTCTGAACAAAGTACATGCTTCACAAGAACTAATCTCATGGGCTCTCGTCTTCACAAAGGACAATGAAGTGCTTAGCATATCCACTTAAACATATCATGCACTTTTAATCACAACTGATTCACTGCTAACCAAAGCAAACAATGGTTTGTGACTTCAATAATGGTTGCAAACATTTGATGAATTGCGAACACCTGAGTAGAGGTGTTACCTGCTTACAAAGGGGAAGCAGTCCCCTTGGAGCATCTTCCCCTATAAGAATCATGTCAAGCAGCTTTGGGAAGGGGGTGGGAGCACGGAGTAGTTATCTGGACCCCTGATGTGTTCCCAAATTGGCAACCTATTTTTAATTTTTAAAAGCAGCACCTCTCCGTTTAATGGACATGGGCTGCTTAAAAAAATGCAAACACAGGCACAGAGGTCTGCTGCCCCTTTGAGTCTTCCATCCCTGCATTCATAGCCAATCACAGGGGTTACAAATTGTCACCTGCCAAATTAATATACATGAGGAAGGTGATTTTGTGATCCATGCAAATGGATAATTTGGGATGCGACCTATTAGTTATTAGATGGCATTGGACATTGCATCCCTTTTCGATAACCATTCGGTGTTTAATTTGACCATCCTGGTTTGCGAATGAGGATTGCAGTCAGGCTATTTTCCCCGCTAATAAATCTCCCCAGCCCTGGCTATCTCTAACTTGTGTTCAACATCTCAAAGTTGCCTGGTAGTCCTCACCGTCATTCACTGAATCCAGTTCACCTTTGTCTTAATTTGACCAAAACAGTGGAACTCTCTTTGCTATTCCATGTAGTCTTCCCCCTATGTGCATATGTTTCTAATTTTGTTGAAGGAACTTAAATACCTCTCCTTTCTCATGTTAAGTATTATTCTGTATAATGTTGCTGCTATTTGTACCTTTGTAAAATATTATTTGTTCAAGTTTCTGTTCAGCACCATGGTGAAACCAGACTATACAGCCAGTAAACTAAAGGAAAGAAGAGGGATCCATGCAATGGCATATGTCCCATTAACATGGGCGCTAGAATTAGGCACGAGAAACAATGTATTTTGGTAGGGTTTTGGGGTCAACAAAAGTCCTGGTTAGTCAGACGTCTTTTTGACAATACCTATAGAGATGCACCCAGTCTGTTTTACTAAAACATGCACATTCTGTTGGCACAGGACAATCTCTTTCTTGGGCTGAAAAACATCCTCAATTTTAGGGCACACCAACTGGCAAACTCGGCCTTTCTTGCTCATATATGACTGCACACCTTTGGTGGCTTTAGGAAGTATAGATCCTATAAAAGCTGAATTCTCTATGCTTTCTGAAAAAAAGTGGGAAAATAAGCTGTTGGCTTCTTCAAACAAAATGAGCCTAAACTCAGTGTTATTAGCAGAAGCTCAGAGACTCAATTAAGCATATTTTCAAAGGTACTGTGATCATCAAGATCTTGCAACACTGCATTAATGATGCGACCTTTAATTTTCCTTTAATGAGTTGTTGAAAGATGGAGAAATATTGTACGCTTTTCAGTTAAGGGCAAAGATTTGGATACAAACCTGCTGACAAACTCTTTTAAACAGCCAAATTCCTCAGAGACATCTTGTGATTTGTGTACTGCATAAATGAGGTTTGCTCATTAGTTTGGGAATCCTGCATTTACTTCATAGCATTATTACATTTTAGTTGCAGGTGTATAGTTTGGTCTCATGTAAACCTGGTGGTCCACACAGTCAAAACTTTGACCACACAAGAGAAGAAGCAGATGCTCTGGGATTTGTGATTAGTGTCCTTTGAATGATCAAACCCCATGCAGTGTACTTTGAGGCGGCAGGCGAGTTACCTGGTTGAAGGTCTCTTATTGTGCCTGTTTTAGCAGACCGTCGAAAATTAATAGGTCTCACACTCAGACATTTACATTGTGTACTGATTGTTTCCCATGCATACAGTTTATCCATGCACACATTGTTGCTAAACACATATATTTATCAATGATGCCTCCCATGCATGCCAAGAGATTTGGTGTCTGTTCTAGGAGGTAGTTTTTAGGTATGGGTTTTCGGTAAGGTGATTTGATGTACTACTTGTTGAAATGTTGTCAGAAAGCACTAACCTTGTAGTCTGTATCCAAGAAGACGGATGCCTGTTTCTGCAAAACATAGGCTTGCTAACCTCAGACAAATGGAAAGAAGGATGGAATAAGATAGAAATCCGAACACCATGGGTAAACTTATGAACAAGTGCTTTAAAAATGGCCTCTTCAAAATGGCCTCCATCATTTCCAAATAACATGAACATTCAATGGAATTATGGACTTTTTGTGTACCCTTCAGAGATCAGAATCCTTTTGCCAGGCGTCTCTGACATTTTATGAGCTGTGCTAGCCTTTCCTTTACTTGAATGTATTCAAGTCAAGCTAATTTGGTTAATTATGACACTCCGGCACTCAGTGGGCCAAAGATCAAGGAAATGTGCATCTCCCTTCAACTGTACCTGGAGAACTCCACCCGTTGATGCTGAAAAAAGGTATATAAAATGCTGTTTAACGTTTAATATGAATGATATACTGAAGCTCTGAGAATTATTTTTTTCTCTCTTCTCTATAGTTGTAGAATATGACATATTTAGAAGCTTGTTCAGATCGTTTATTTCCTTCCCGAGATTGCTAATCCCACATGCTATGAACTACAGAGACCATTGCTAAAGACGTGATGGACCAGTCACTATTTAATTCCTTGACTGGATAAATAGACGGTTCAGCCCATGTCACAAGAGTCTCTGTCATCTTCCAAGTACTTCTTACGCAGACCAGATTAAACAACAGCTTCCTTCTAGGCAGCAACCATGGGCACTGGGAAGAACAAGTTCTGTGTAGAGGCATCCCATATAATCCTTGAATTTAATAATAATGTAACCTGATATGTAAAATCACAAAAGCCAATAGAAGTCATATTCACATTGTCTCTCTTGTAGAAGTCCTAAGCAATCATATTGCCAGCATCTTTATTCATATGAAAACGATCCTGAAACTGCCTGAGTTCCCAATACCCAAAGCATTACTTATTAGGCTTGTAGAGCATTTATAGAACTTCAGCTGTATTCTTCTATGAGGTTGATGGTTGTGTACATGATGTGAGAATCTGGACATCAATGGTTTTTACAAAGGAGTCCCACATGCCTCAGCCACATACATAGTTGATCTGTTTGACAGACTACATAGCGATCTGTTATTTCAAAGAAACCTTTCACTCAACGCAGTTAAACGCCAACTTAAATCTATTCGAAAAGCCGATATCTTCACTCAAATGAACTCAGGATGTAGACCAATGCAAGTAGAAACATATTTGTTCATACAAATGCATACGGCTATCTAACAGTGTACACGAACGGCTGTTCTAGAGTCATTCAACATTCAATGCCTGGTAGAGAGTGGAAAGACCCATAGTCTGGGTTTTCAGCATGGCGGCACACAACTGCATCCCAGGCCAATGTAATTTGTTCTTGTGGCAGCTGCCTAACCTGTTTTTGAGTTCTATGTTGCCTTTTCAGGAGCTTACAGTCCCAGTACTCTCAACTCAAAATATAATTCAGTAAGCCATTAGTATCTCCTTAAAGGTGATATGATGCCACCCCACCATCTAGAATTCTTTGAGTGGAAAACTATGAAAGGGAGTACCTGGGTCAATCACTATGAACACCACAATGATTGCAGGATTTCTGTCAAAGGTCACAAAGTGTGTTAACTACAGGTATACCCATTGATTGAAGTTTTATTAGGTGTATGAAATGAGCTAAAACTCATAGGGGCAGATTTACTAATATCTTGCGCGGTGACTGCATTGCGTGAGAGAGCAGGACAGTGCCATATCCTCTAAAATACAGCACTGGTGCTCTCTTCTGGAGAACTGGCACACACTTTTGCAAACACAGGCACCTTTGCAGCATAGTTTGAAGGTGTGTGCGAGTGAGTCTTGCATAGGTTTTCTAATCTTCCATTACAAAATGCCATGCCTAGACCTGCATTTAAAGTTTTGCGACTTTATATGTCTGCTCCAGAGTGCAGCACACATGCACAGATGGAAAAGTATAGAGAAAACACTTTTCTCCTATGCGCCTGCCTCAAGGAGGTGTATTTGTTTGGCACAAAGCCCTGCCTAGGAATGTTAGTAGATAGGGCTTTGCCATGGGACACCCCCTGGAAGCAAAATTGCGCTGTAAAGTTAATTGCAGATCAACAGCTTGCGAAGACGCAGTCATCAAAAGTAGGCCTGGGCGGTAAATTCCGCTCCGCTCAATCAAAAGTGCTGTAAACCACTGCAAAGTGTTGCAAAATCTGGCCCATGTTTCAATTACTAAATTAACTCTTCGCCTATATCATCAATTGTGACTGACATTTGTTGATGGTGACAGCTCAAAGGCCAAGGATATTTTAGCGTGAAATATGCTGTGCAGTGGGACAGTTGCACTTTTGCAAGACATTTTTGGGGTGCTCCAACAGTGCGGAATGCTGTTGTCCTTACTGCACAAAATGCAGGCTTCTCAGAAAAGCAGCCTTTCAGTAACAACAAAACAGCAGGCTTCGTCTTTCCCACAGAAGCTCCTGATCTGAGAATAACAGTTTCTGTCTCCTGTTCCTTGGGGAGAGTGCTGACATGCCTCTGGAAGAAGGCTGAGCTTTCATGCGCAGGGAACTGTGTTTTTTCTACAACCTATATAATGGCACATTATACAAAATAGCTAAGAGGGTGGTATTTTCGAGACAGCAAGTGAGCTTTTCTGGGCTGAAGTGTACAAGAAAACAGATGGATTTATGGCTGTATTTCTGTTTCTCGTGAATAGGAACCGTTGTTCTCTAGCGCTGCAAAACCACCCCGAGCAGCCAATCAGATGCATGCAATACTTATTTAATAATCACAAAATTAGCTGCTGTGTCGTCTGCTAACAGGAGGTGAGTGAAAGACGTAATTTGAGAAGGGGAAGAGAAGGGAGCGCCCCCTCGATCAATTCACGCTGGCCAACAATAATATTCCTCTCTGGGAAGGGGGCTAGTAGGCCTGAGCAGATTCAAAGTGGCTGACTTTCTGGCTGTAGCAAGCTGGTTGCCCTCATGAGCCTTATAAACAATGTTTTGATCAGTCTTAGGTCTGAGAAGTACAGAAAAACAGGCTCATCATCTACCAGGGCAGAATTTTCCAATTGTAGCTCACTGAATACAAAAGTTGAGCAAACTCAGCTTGTGACGCCCAGGCTCTGAAGAGAGCGACCCAATGAAGGAAAGTAAAAGTCCCCCTCTTTCTTGAAAGTGCTGCTGCTGTGTTTGTATGCTAACTGCTGAAAGAGTTTGTATTGCCTCTATAAAGTGAGGTTATGTGAGTGGAGAGGAGGTGATAATACAAGAGCCAGATATACAAGGGCTTTTTCGGGGTTGCAAATCGGTCCGTTTCGACTTCCAAAAAGTTTATTTTAATGTACAGAAGGCAAATTGATGTTTGTTAACTTGTTATTGAATCGCAATTTGCATTTGCGATTCGGGATTTGGAAGGGACGTGTTTAGGGCGTCCCTTCCAAATACTGAAGCACAGTAGTATGTATACTAATGTTTTGTTACGGAATACGGGTCCCAAAACATTAATTCTTTCCCACCCATTCAAAAGTGGTGGTAACCCATTCACAAATGGTAAGGGGTCCCCATTGAGAATGTATAAAAGAACGCCCACGCCTACTCTTAAAAAACAAAACGTAACGTTTAATTTCCTTTTTTTTTAACACATCCAGTTTTCCTTTAAAGAAAACGGGCTGCATTTAAAAATAAAAGATTGCTGTATTAAAAAGCGATCACAGACATTGTGGTGAGTTCACCCAAGCAGGTCACAATTCCTGGGGTGGCGGTGATTCATAGTGGGTCGCAAATTGTGACCTATCTCATTAATATTCATGAGGTCGGTCATTTTGCAACCAACTAGGTAACGCACATTTTAAAATAAGTTTCTTACATTAGGAATTGCAATTAGGAAATTGGTATTCATAACGTTTGTACCCCTGCTCCTTAGTTTCTGTACAGCAAGTACAGCAGCCAAAACAACATTAAACAAAAAATACGTATTTTCCATTAACACAAGGGAAAAAAAAGTACATCACAATCCAGCCAATCGGCTGCCACACTGCCATTCAAAGCTCTGCGGACACACTTTTTCATCCTCTTGTTTCCTTCTAAGATGGTTCCAGGGGCGCCTCCTCCACTATCAATCAATCAATCAATTAGGCGTTTGTTAAGCGCGACTACTCACCGGTAAGTCTCTCAAGGCGCTGGGGGGAAGGTGGAGCATTGCCCCACTGGTTTCTCACAGTGCGAGAAGCAGAAACATAAAATGGTAATAACTACCATTTTATGTTTCTGCTTCTCGCACTGCGAGAAAGCAGAACAGAAGGTTTTGGTTGCGGGTGGGCGGATTTGCAGGGCTACTCTGAGCAGGGCTGGGCAGGGGAGGAGTGATGTGCCCACTCCTGAGGGCGCATGACTGGTTTGGTTGGCCCTCTGGGGCTGCCCAAACCACTCATGCTCACTCTGTCCTTTCCGCAATGCAGGCTGCAATGCAGACTAACTGGAGAAAATGGCCTCCTCGTAAGCCACTGGCTGGGCGGCGGCCCCACCAATCACAATGCTGCCATTGCAGTGTTGTTATTGGCTTAGGGAGAGGAGGGATGCTGCTTGCTTCCTGTTCAGAGCAGGTGCCGTGCAGGACTGGTGCAGAGAAAACGTGGGACCTGGCCTGGCCGGCGGTTTTTTCTTTATTATAAACCCCCTCCTCCCTGCCCACCCCCGGCTGGAGCTGGATGGTTTATGCATGATATGTTGCTGTTTGTGATGTGACATGTCCCACAAGTGTTGAAAGCATAAGTTTGTATAGTTTAAATTTGGGGTTCATGTTGTTTGAGGTTTCATGTTTTTCCTGTTTTGGTGCTCTGGGCATGTCTGATGGGAGACAGAAGCATTCGGCCTGAGGCTCTGTGAGGAGTTTTCACAATAAGCCTGTTTCCCTTTCTGTTGGTAGTGAGCATCTTCTCTGGTATACAGCAGGAAGGTGCTGGTGGTTTCTGACATGAAGATAAGGAATTATGTGCGTACCTTCATTTTCATCACTGCTCTGATCCTTTGCCGCCACAGGTCCTCTGAAGAGGAATCAGCCCCAAAAGTAGCCAGTTATCTCAACGTTCATTTTGTTTTACTGTTGTACACGGAGGTGAGTAACCACCTATCCAAAAACTTCTGTTGGGGGGACAAGTAATTTCTCATTCATGAAATAGATCAAGTTATGATTACGTTTATTGATAAAGTTTCAAAAGACCTAAAGAAGGTTCTGAAAGGGCCCGACACATTTCAGAAAGGATGCTAGCCCCTTAAAAATGTTGGAGATGGTCAAAAGCCTCAAAGAAATGCACTTACAGATTGCCCGTTTTTTCAGAGCCGAACCCAAGTTTGGTGATTGAGCATCTTCATAGGTGTGGACAGCTACCCAGGGAATGATGTCTCCTGGCCCATTACTCAATAAGCTGAGCAGACACATCCAGACCTTCGCATAGCTAGACAACGCACAAATAAAAAAAATGTATGTTCAAGATGTTTTATTGAATTTTATAATATGAACAACAGACAATACAAAAAGAGCACCATGAGCAATACAAAGAAAAACACAAAATGATATAGTGACAAAGTGATAAATGTGCCTATTTAATGACAATTGGAAAATACATTTAAAAAAAAAAAGGAATAGAGAGAAATGCCCTTGCATGAAATCTTAATAGAATTACTTCAACTTCAAAATTCTTAAATAACAATAAACTATATAAATATATATATATATATATATATATATATACTAGTATAACTTATCTATAAATATGGAGTAATGTATTCATCAATCGGTTTCCACAATAAGTTTATGAGTTAAGGACTACACCCTACAAAGTCAAATAAACTCCTCTTCTGGTCAAAATAATCCATGACAACCATGCATGGATTGATAGTAATGAAACATTTTTCCAATGAGTAGTAATTCATTTTAAAGCAGCAGATATCAGAATGTCTAAAAGTTTGATATTTAAATAAGACCTATTTATAGACTGTGATAGAGATTTACAAATCAACATTTCATATGTAATATCTGAAATGTTAAAGATTTTTGTGATAACAACCCAAACTTAGTTCCCATACTTAGAGATAACATTGCATTCGTAAAACATATGTCTTAACAAGCCTGAATTTAAATTACAATGCCAAAAAGTATGAGAGTTTGACATTTTTGCATTGCATAGCCTTAAATGAGTCCATAAACAATTAAACAAAATGAAATAATTATTTTGGTATAAAGAAACAGAAAACTAGCCAGAAGTATTAATCAACCATATTTTCTTCCATAAATCTTTAGAAAGAGATATACCTAGTTCTTTATTCCAAAAAGTAGAGAGATACATAATATTATCTCCCGTAGAATTGTTGATTTTTTAAAAATAAAACTTCAATACAGCATGTGAGGAAAAAGCTATTGTTTGAATATAAATCTCCAAATCAGATGTGACCTTTAAAGGAACATTGGGGCATATTTACAACTAAAGTAGTGGAGCACTGCGTTAAGCCAAGAAAGCGAATGCAGCACTCCGTCACTTTAGAAACGCAGGGCTGCACCGTATTGACAACAATACGGTGCAGCACAGCATTTCTCCCTGCACTGGCGCTAAATTTTCCTGCCTAGCACCAACACAAGCACCCTTGCACCATATTGCAAGGGTGCCTGCGTTGTTGGAAATGATTGTTTATGTACAGGAAGGAACAATCAAATGGTGATTTATAACTTCTTTGTGTACTACTTGTGCTGCACACATAGAAGCTGCAACTCGTCATCTTTAAAATTATTGTTTATGTGCAGGAAGGGACAACTTCCTGCACATAAACAATCATAGATTGCATTTTGCTGTTTCCTTGTGTGCTGCACAATGCAGCACACATAGGAACAGCAAAAACGAGGCAAAATACATCATTTTTCCTTGTTTCACCTGTTTAAGACCAGGTTTTCCCTGGTCTTAATTTTGAAGCTGCCCCAATTCGCTGTTGCAGCGGAACGCCCACCCAACACCCATTGCCTACACCTTTCACGCTAAATATAGCATGAACGTTTGCCTTATTCACAAGGTGGCGTTAATCCATGTTAAGTAGCTTAACTCCGCCTTGTGAATAAGGCAAAGCCCTATCACCACAGGAACGTCGATAAAAGTGACGTTCCTGTGGTGATAGGGGCTTGTAAATACGCCCCATTGTTTGGAAAAAATCACCGGATGGAGTTACACAACAGTTTATATTTAGAAATATCTGAGAAGGGTAAAAGAAATTTCTGTACAATACATCAAAAAGCAAAAAAAACATTATTATGATATACATCTTTTAAGTAAAAAATACCAGCTTTTATCCATTTCAGTTGTATGCGTACACACTATGTCCTAAGAAGTAGTAGAGGAAAATCATATCCCTAACTACAGGTATGCCTGCCATTAGTTCATTCTGAAGGCATCATTTTGAATTAGGACAAGTAGATTGACCACACATCTATGTTCCCCTTTTTTTAACAGTATATCATCTGCAGCGGCAACCATTAATTCATTTCATGGTACCAGGCTGCCTCAGCCAGTTCTAAGTCAGCAGTAGTGACCATATTTCGATTATATGGCACTGATACTTTGATAAAGTAAGCAATATTTTCTATGCTAGCACAAACGGGTGAAAGTGTTGACATTACTTGACTCTTCCTTGGAGGTGCACAAACTTGATATTTGCACTCTGTGATTTTTCAACCACTTTTATGTTTGCACACGGGGTTTCCTAGTTCTTTGTTTTCATAATTTCAAAATAAATTGTTTGTTATGGATAGGTAACATATTGTATCATGTCTATATAGGAGTCCTTTGTCCCAGTTATTATCTACTTGTCCTGAAGATAGTCTGATGGACTACAGCTGAACAGACCGAAACGTCGACTTCATCTTCTATTCCTCAGAAATGTTGTTATTCTGCAGCACTATGTACAAACATCCAGAGATTTTTTGCTTTTGATTTAATTGGAATAGATGTTTAGTCATGCACTGTTAGGTTAATTAGATTTGACTTCTTTACATGACTAGTTGCTGAGTGTTTTATCCATTTGTACTCCAATTTAAATACAAAACAAGATATATTTTTCAAATTACTAGGTTCTCCCGTGTTTTTCATACTTAGATATAATTTTTGTTTGATGTTGTCTAATGACACTTTGGTGTTTGTTCCGGAAGGACTAACCCCTTGATTTATCTGCGACTAACAAAAAGTTTATTGCAAATCAAATCTCTTGCAGGCTCCTTTTACCGTCTTTATCCAGGATTGGCAACATTTTGTAGTATGCTATAGTTTCAGTGAAGGGTTATACCATAACTATACTTTTGAGGTATGTGAAATATGATTTTGAAAAAGAGTGTCATGGTAGTAATATTAGTTGTGTAGTATAGTGGACCTTTTAGTTATTCCAAATAAATTTTGATAAAAGTTTATCCACGTCTTTATAAAACTTAAGTGGAAGTTGTGTGAGTATCATAGAAGGGAGGTAAAATATATTTGGAGCAATAACCATGTTAACAGAATCAACTTTCCCTGCCATATTATCTCATTGTTGGGGAGCATAGCAGATGTAGAATGAGCATTCATAAGAAAACATTCTGTTTTATTAGTATTTAATAACGTACTAAGAACATTCTTTATTAAATTCAGCAGGAATACCATCCGACCAGTGAATTTACGCAATGTAAGGGATTTAATGGCGGACTCAACCACTTCTATGGCAATTGGTGCATCCACTTCTTCTTTGACTGATTGAGACATTTTAAGTAAGCCACACAACTCTAAATAATTATCAATATAAGGAGTATCAGTAGATGGAGGATTACTGTATAAAGCTAAATAATAATTACAAAATTAAGTGATATCTTCGTGAGATAATGCAATCTTACCATTTGGACCATGAATTGCAGTAATTTACATCTTTTGTGATGCAAAGATAATTTTCTAAAAGTCTTCCAGACCTGCTGGCACTGAAATAAAATTTGGCTTTAGTATTATAAATGTTTATGCCTACCATCTTACTTAGTATGGAGTTTAATTAATTACAGAGTTTTTGTAATTGTAGTTTATATTTGATATCACTATATTCATACGTTGCTATTTGCTTATCCAAATCTTTCATTTTCGAGTTAAATGACTTATAATGTGTCATAATGGGTATGATTACACCTCTGATATATGCCTTAAAAGCATCCCAATGATTTACAGTTGGCATAGAACATTCAGGATTAAAAGCAAAAAACTCATGAATTGCAGTCAACAGTTTTGGTATATTTTTTTAATTAAGGACAATATTCCGATTCATCCGCCACCTACACTGAGATTGGTATGTGGAGTTGAGTTGAAAAACACACAAAATGAGAGCAACCAAACTACCAGAGAATGTTGAACTGGCCTCCTCCCATCTTGGAAAAAATGCAGGCAGCAGTCTGCATGCAGTGTGCACTGTACCCTGTACTGTATATAGTAAATCTCTCACTTTTGTCAACCATAATGTAGATACTACATGTCTATCCATCATGTAGAAAATTCTTAATGCTAGATCAACTCGATCACCTGAAAACGTGCTGGACTTATCAACCTAGCGATATTTTCACCAACCTGCAGTCAAATATCTTGTTTGTCCTTACACATCCAGTGGCTATCTCTGATGTTTGTATGTGGAAGTCCAAGCGTCGCGCTAATCTACACTAGCATACATCAAGTTGATTCATTAGAACACACAGCAGGTATGCACATCTACTAGCGGGTCATTATTTGAAATGAGTTTTTAGAGTTCGCAGATTTCAAAAGAGATATTATATATTTTTTGTAGATTAGCGCGACGCTTGGACTTCCACATACAAACATCAGAGATACCCACTGGATGTGTAAGGACAGACAAGATATTTGACTGCAGGTTGGTGAAAATATCACTAGGTTGATAAGTCCAGCACGTTTCCAGGTGATCGAGTTGATCTAGCATTAAGAATTTTCTACATGATGGATAGATATGTAGTTCCTACATTATGGTTGACAAAAGTGAGCGATTTGACTATGTATTGGCACTAGATTAGCACTGTTGACAAGACACAGCCTGGCTCATGAGTTAATCAGCATCTAACACTAGCAACAGGTTAACATGTAGCATTACGTTGATTTAGGTACATTTTGTTGATGATACTGGGATGGTATCACAGATGTTCACATGGACTTATATCACATTCTCGTTTTTGTTCTAAGAGCATTGAGTTTTGAGTACCATTTTCCATTTCCAACAGTAGATTTCACACTGTTTTTTTTGCGTTCAGGTACATTAAGCACTGAAGTTATGATTGTACGGGCAGTGGTCTTGAATACATGTTTGTGCACCACACATATTTGTCATTTGCAATTTAGTTTTACATGCATTGTATAATTTTGTGTGAATCTTTATTGATTGATTTTGCACGTTTAGTATATTGTTGACTTTGCAATTCCTGTTTCCCCAATGACTTGACAGTATGATAGTATCACACTAATATGATAAAGTGGCATCCCCCAAAGTGTTGCAATTTTAACATGTTTAATTTCCTTCATTGTTTAGACATACATTGATTTTATTTATGTTCCAGGAAACTTCCCCTGATGAAGGGAAATCCGTTTTCCCGAAATGCATTGGGCTCCGGACTCTATGAAATGTATTACTTCATGAATACAAAGACTTTGTAAATATGTGATTTTCTCAACAATATGTTGTTTGGATATTGAAATGGTGAAACATATAAATGTATCTATTTAGACAGACAGTCGACAATATAGATGTATTTGAATATTATGTGATGCACATTCAGAAATAATGATGTAATTGTTTCTCAACTATGAAACACGATGGTTCTTTCAGATAAAGAAATTGCTTTTGAACAAGGAAATAGTTGTTTATCTTTATTAATTTCAAGTGGAAAACAGTTCCCTAGGGTACAGTGCACACTGCATGCAGACTGCTGCCTGCATTTTTTTCCATGATTTACACTGTGTTAGCCAACACGAGTACGTAGTGTAGCACCCCACACAGATAATTAGATTAGTTTGTATATAGCAAGACTACACGAGAGACTAGAGAGTGCACCTCTTTTCATCATACTTGCTCCTCCCATCTTGACAACTGGCTTCCATGGGTTGCCAATAAGGTAGACCTTTATAAAAAAGCCTCAAGCAAGCGGAAATCCCCAACAGTTCCGTGGTTCTCAGAAATCCTCAGAGCTAAGAAACAAGAATGTAGAAGACAGGAGAGATGTTGGAGATCAAACTATAATGCAAGCGAGCTCTCCAACTACAAATCTCTACTATCTGATTACAAACATCTGTTTTTTACAGAGAAGCGCTCCTACTATGCCAAGCAAATTGAGGAGGTAAAAAACTCCACTATGGAACTTTTTCAGGTAGTGACTAAATTGTCTGCACCCCAGAGAAAAACACGAAAGAGCATTCACAGGCTTTTTGCGATTCATTAGCGCAACAGTTTAAAAATAAGTGGGGCAAATTTATGTCACCTTTGACTATATGACACGATCAGAGATTCGTGCCTCCGTAAATCTCTGTCCCTCTAATTCTCCAATCTTTACAGAATTCAAACCAGTCATCATTGATAAGAATATAACTCTTATCAGACAGGTCAAATCGGGCTCTCCTCATGACCTGCTGCCACCCATGATGTTTAAGCAAGCCCCTGAGATTCTTGGCCCTAGTTTAACCGCTATCTTTAATTACATGTTTACCCAGGGCGTCTTCCCTTCTATCTGGAAAAGGGCATCAACCTTACCCCTCTTGAAAAAATCCAGTCTTGATCCAACTGAACCAAACAGTTACAGGCCCATCTCAAGTCTTCCTCTGCCAGCCAAACTGGTGGAAAAAGTTATGAATGACCAGTTAACACTCAATCTGCACAAGCACAATTGTCTAGATGAGACCCAGCTTGAATTTAGGGCAGAACACAGAACCAAATTGGCCCTGATAAAAGCTACAGACAAATACAGTGCAGTTCTGAATGCAGGAGGTGCTGCGGCTCTCTTACTGCTTGACCTGTTGGCAGCATTCAACATGGTCGACCACAATCGGCTACTCAATCTTCTGAATTCTATCGGCATTAAGGATAATGCTTAACACTGGTCTCTTCCTTTTTATCTGGGAGAACACAATGGGTTGCCTTGGGTAGCTATGTCTCCCCTTCCTTTATTCTTCCACATGGGGTTCCTCAGGGCTCCTCATTGAGCCTGATGGAAAATGATTTTTGTAAATAAAATCTGCTCGATGAAATCCTCCCAAATGCATGCTTTTTACTAAAATGTGCTGGATTATTAACAATAACAAGAGAGTGTACAACGTGAAATGTGCACAAGGCACGATAGTTTGATTTTATAATAAGAATAATGCTAACTGAATGCTATTTTGTCTTCCTAACTGCAGAAAAATAAACGACAAAAGAATCTGCTTCTATTCTTCGTGAAAGTAGTGTAGGCTTATAGAAAATAATTCTCTCTTTTGCTAAAATAAATGTAGGCCTTTAGAAATGTTATGGGATGTGCTTCCGTGCTCCTATGCTCCCGTTCCTCAAAATCTTTCAAGTATTTCCCGAGAGTTTCTGTTCTCCAAATTGTTTCAAATACTTCCTTAGAGTGCAGAGTTTAAGCCTATTTCTGAATAAAACTTTAGAATTATTTCCTGTCTAGGCGAGTGTTGTAGATGATAAATGTAACTATTGCTGGATTTAGTATACAAATGTATCTAGGTTCTTCCTTCTTCCTCTCCTGGAAGCTGTACAACTTTTAGACCAAGAGTGTTTTGAAAATAGTAGTAAAGTCACTGTCAGAAGATGGTAGGACCATCGTGAATAACCAATGGAGAGGCTTGCTGATGAGAGAGAAAGCAACATTTTAGCTGAAGTAAGGAAGTAGCGTACTATAATGATTTCAGTGGCAAAGCCCTTCCTCGTCTCGTTCACAAGATTCATGACCAGTCCTGTGTTCGTGGTATGCTGCATGCTGTGCTGATTCCTGATTCTCTGGCTGGTAGATCCTGCTGTGCCAAAGAGACTCTCCTAAAGAATTTGCACATCATCGGCTGGTGATGCTGCCTTTGCTACACTCTAACGGCTGTGGAGTTAGCTATTCAGACTAATTGCACGCTGTGCATTAGTATTTCATCTTGTAAGTGAATCTTTGTTTCACTGATGTTTTTTTCTCTCTCTCGCTCCTCTATACCTGAATTCTGATGTTTTTGTAAATCTTCTGTGGTGATTATTGTGAATCTATTCTGTATTTTGTGAGCTGAATTATTATGACATCCTATACTTATATTTGTGCTTGACCATTCATATTATGAAATAACAAGAACACTAATTGAAAAAGAATGGTGTTTGTCTTCACTACTGAGTGTTTAGCCTATTTCTTCATTATAGGTCCTTGTGGAGAAATAGCATTCGTCTTTCATTATTTGGCCCCTTTAAGCTCTACCAAAGATTCATCAGAGGACCTTTGATATTGCTAATTGTGTGACAATGACTTATGGGCTCGTCATTACAGTTACTCTTCTGTTAAGATATAGTGGTTGGTGTGGATAGGTAATCTGACAAAAATCCCCCAATGATTCCACTGCATCAAGCCTCACTCTCTTTAATATCTATGTGTCAGAGCTAGCAGCACTTATCAGCTCCTTTGACGTGGCACTAACAGCATATGCAGACGACACAGAAATCATCTTGTCTATTTTTAAAAACAGTGTACCGCCTGTCCAAAGATTTAGAGAGTGCATGCTGGCTGTCACCTCTTGGATTAGCTCACACTGCCTCAAGTTGAACTCAGGAAAAACTGCAATAGTCCTCTTTGGCAACTTTCCCCCAAGCTGGTCACAGATTTGGCGACCGGATGAATTGGGAACAGCACGTATCCCAAGGCTTAGAATTTGGATTTGGGTGTGATCATAGAAAAGAAACTTAACTTTGAGGCACAAGTCAATGCCGTCTCTTTATCAAGCTTTTTCTTTCTTAAGGTGATTAAGAAAATCTTACCTTTTATACCAGTAGACAGCAAAAAACCCTGGTCAAATTGTTAGTCCTTGACAAACTGGGCTAAAGCAATGGGCTCTACCTTGGCATGCCCGAGAAGCAGCTATGTAAGCTGCAAATGATTCAGAATGCTGCTGCCAGGCTTCTCCTAGGGATTCCCAAGTTTCAATCAGTTGGAAAGCATCTTCAGAAATTGCACTGGCTCCCTCTCAGGAACCACATAATTTTTAAGGCCCTCTGCATCACATACAGGTCACTTCATGGTACCGGTTCTCAGGTCTTGAGATGGTCCATACACTGGTATGTCCCAAACAGACATCTCCGCTCGGAAGGAGCAAAAATGATACCCACTCCCAGATTCCATAAAGCTAAATGGGGTGGTAGGAGTTTCATAGTAGGGGCTACGAAGCTTTGGAATAGCCTCCCTATCTCCATTAGAACTCTTCACTCTCTGACAGTCTTCAGAAATGCCCTTGAAGCCTGGCTGTTTAACAAATAGAGGTCCTCGCTCATTTTGGACTATTCGCACCAAGTCAACTTCTGGTATTCGCGCCTGATAAATTTAATTTAATAACATAACATGATTGGAAATATCCATGTTATGAATAATAGGGTCAGAAATTGATTGAATTAAATAACGGGATACTAAGAAACAATCTATTCGAGAATAGGAATTATGAGGGTGAAAAAAAAGCTTCCATTTTTTATCTGTTAGGTGGTGTAAGAACCAAATACCCACAAATATAGTTGGGTTTTTTTTGGTTAAAAAGCTTTTATTAATACAAATACAGACAAGGTACAATAATTCATCCATGGTCATTAAGAAAAGTGCAAAAGATATACTAAATATGTAATATAACAGTGTGGGTTCATCCCTGGTCGCAACACTGCCATGAACCTTCGGCGCCTAAACCATGTCCTTCATGAGGAGCGTGATAGGGAGGATCCCCAGGTCCTGGTGTCGATAGACCTGGCTAAAGCTTTCGACACTGTCAGCTGGGGGTACCTCTTGGAGGTGCTTCAGCTGGCTGGGGTGAGACCCCTCTTCTGCGCCTGGATCCGGATCCTCTACAGCGCACCTACGGCCAGGGTCAGACTCGGGGCGGCCCGCTTGGAGGAATGGCAATTGGGCAGGGGCACCCGTCAGGGGTGTCCCCTGTCGCCGCTCCTATTCGCCTTGGCGATTGAGCCCCTGGCGGTGTCAATCCGAATGGAGATGGTCCCCTGGGGGATACAGGTGGGGGATACTGTACACCTGATCTCCCTGTATGCCGAAGACGCGTTGTTCTACCTGTCGTCCCCTCAGAAATCGCTGCCGCTCTTGTTGCAGCACTTAGATTGTTTTGGTGCAGCTTCTGGCTGCGCCTCAATCCTGGGAAGTCCTTGATCTTTCCCCTGGTGGGCTGTGGCGAGCACCCCAGACTGGGTTTCCCACACCTGGGGCGGAGGTGGGAATTGGAGGCCTTCCGATACCTGGGAATCCAAGTGGCCGCGTCTGATGAGCAGTTGCTGGCCCGTAACGCCGAACGAGTGCTCAGTTCCCTGCAGCAGTCCGTGTCCTTTTGGAATACGCTCCCACTCTCCCTAATGGGGAGACTAGCCGTTTCCAAGATGGTGATGTTGCAGAGGTTGTTATACGTCCTACAGAATACCTTGTGTCCGCTCCCCCCTCGTATATTTAGTAAGCTTAATACGCTGCTCACTTCCTTGCTCTGGGCGGGCAGGCGCAGCAGGGTTGCGCTGCACACAGTGGTCCGACGCTGGGAGGAGGGGGGTCCGGAGGCCCCAAGGTTCGATTTATATTATTATGCGGCCCAACTTCTACCTGCCACACGGTGGTTCGTGGGTCCAGATAATTGGGAGTTGCAACTCCTAGCGGGCAGGGCGGATGAGAGGACGCTACAGGTGGCTCTGATGCGGGGCAGGGGAGCGGATGATTCCCTGCCGTATGTAGTTCGACACACTGCGGGAATCTGGCAGCGACTTGTGGAGAGGGTGTTGAGGCGGGCCCCCTTCCATAGGGAGCTACCGGTGTGGATATTGGCGCCGGTGACATTGATGGAGGAACACATGTCATTCCGGGAATGGCGTGAGGGCGGCTGCGAGACTCTGGCGGACCTATATCCAGACGATTCTTTCGTGACCCTAGAGAGGGCTACGGAGGCCTTTGGACTCACTGGGGGACAGTATCTCCATTATAGAGGCCTTCAGGACATGGCGAGGGTGACCTGGCCACAGTATCCAGAGGCGCCCCAGGTGTCCCACACTCTGAATATCCTTCTGTCCTGTGGCGGGGGCGACGGCTGATTTCGCTGTTATATACGGCTATGAGGTGTGACTCGGCCCCTCCGATCTCCCCGTCTTGGGCGGCATGGGAAGCGGATCTGGGGGTTGCCCTGGACCCGGGACAACGCAAACAAATAGGAACCCTTACCCGGAAGGTGTTGTGTAATGCACGATTCAAACTGATTCATTTTAATTTTGTGCACCGCACCTACATGACTCCAGTCGCTTTGCACCGCATCGTCGCAGATAAAACAGATGCCTGTCCTAGATGCGGTACGGTCAGAGCCGGATTTCTCCATCTGGCCTGGGAGTGCCCGCTGGTCGGGGACTTCTGGAAGGCGGTGGTGGACCACATCCGAATGGTCACGAGCCTTCATATTGCCCTGACCCCTCTTTATTGTTTACTGGCCCTGGTCCCCAAACCCAAAAAGAGGAACTTATCTTACAAAATGTTGCAGCTACTCCTGGTGTTGGCAAGGCGACGAGTGGCTATCACTTGGATGGGACAGAGGGCCCCTGTCATGTCACTATGGCTTCGGGATGTTGGGGAATGGACATTGGCTGAGGAGACACACATGCAGCGTACACGCAAGGATGAGAGGCTGCAGGAGGACTTGCTTGCCTGGCGCATGATGTGCGCTGTGGGGTCAGTCTGCAGCGATTCGGAGGCAACTAGTGCTGAATTGTTCTCCCCTAGGGAGTCGGAGTCTGAGGGAGAGGATGCTGGGGGCGGGAAGGGAGGGATGGTGTTGGGGTAAAAAAAAAAATATATGTAATATAAAGGAGAGGTGAAAACTTAATGTAGCGAACTGATAGAAAAGTATAGACCAAAGTTAAGAGCAATTAAAGAATTATGTACTATAACAAATAAGCCTTTTAGGGTTTATAAGAATAAAAAAAGAAAAGAGGAAAAACAAAAAGAAGACAGAAATAAAAAAACAAGAATAAACATCCTAACCAAGTATAGAACATAAAAAATATCCAGTATTGAATAATTATACAATATCAAATAACAAGGTAATTGCAATCAAATATAAACATTGTGGACAAATGTCTAACATTATACTCATTGGTACAAAAGGGGGTGGTGATGGACGGAGCATCTGAACCAATCAAACACTCACACCCAGTCAAAAGATCTGGGTTTAATCCATCACCGTTCTTTAGCCCACTCTGCCACCCCAGTTCAGGCATGGCCATATCCAAATCAGTCTTACCCTGTGCCTCATGGGAACAGTCCAGCCCGAACTACCAAGCCATGCTTTCCCTGTACCGGAAACAAGCTTCCTACGACCGGTTTCTGGCATTCCAGCCGTCTTCAGCCAGGCTTGCTTGAATCCAGTGGCAAAGTGAGCAAGGGACTCACGTCTGAGCATACCCTGCCAACTTATGGCGAACAAAGCGGTACAAAAGGGGGGGGGGTGATGGACGGAGTATCTGAACCAATCAAACACTCACACCCAGTCAAAAGATCTGGGATTAATCCATCACCGTTCTTTAGCCCACTCTGCCACCCCAGTTCAGACATGGCCATATGCAAATCAGTCTGACCCTGTGGCTCATGGGAACAGTCCAGCCCGAACTGCCAAGCCATGCCTTCCCTGGACCGGAAACAAGCTTCCTACGACCGGTTTGTGGCATTACAGCCGTCTTCAGCCAGGCTTGCTTGAATCCAGTGGCAAAGTGAGCAAGGGACTCACGTCTGAGCATACCCTGCCAACTTATGGCGAACAAAGCGGTACAAAAGGGGGTGGTGATGGACGGAGCATCTGAACCAATCAAACACTCACAACTAGTCAAAAGATCTTGGTTTAATCCATCACCGTTCTTTAGCCCACTCTGCCACCCCAGTTCAGACATGGCCATATGCAAATCAGTCTGACCCTGTGCCTCATGCGAACAGTCCAGCCCAAACTGCCAAGCCAAGCCTTCCCTGAACCGGAAACAAGCTTCCTAGGACCGGTTTCTGACATTCCAGCCGTCTTCAGCCAGGCTTGCTTGAATCCAGTGGCAAAGTGAGCAAGGGACTCATGTCTGAGCATACCCTCCCAACTTATGGCGAACAAAGCGGTACAAAAGGGGGTGGTGATGGATGGAGCATCTGAACCAATCAAACACTCACACCCAGTCAAAAGATCTGGGTTTAATCCATCACCGTTCTTTAGCCCACTCTGCCACCCTAGTTCAGACATGGCCATATGCAAATCAGTCTGACACTGTGCCTCATGGGAACAGTCCAGCCCGAAATGCCAAGCCATGCGTTCCCTGGACCAGAAACAAGCTTCCTAGGACCGTTTTCTGGCATTCCAGCCGTCTTCAGCCAGGCTTGCTTGAATCCAGTGGCAAAGTGAGCAAGGGACTCACGTCTGAGCATACCCTGCCAACTTATGGCGAACAAAGCGGTACAAAAGGAAGCTTGTTTCCGGTCCAGGGAAGGCATGGCTTGGCAGTTCGGGCTGGACTGTTCCCATGAGGCACAGGGTCAGACTGATTTGCATATGGCCATGTCTGAACTGGGGTGGCAGAGTGGGCTAAAGAACGGTGATGGATTAAACCCAGATCTGTTGACTGGGTGTAAGTGTTTGATTTGTTCAGATGCTCCGTCCATCACCACCCCCTTTTGTATCGCTTTGTTTGCCATAAGTTGGCAGGGTATGCTCAGACATGAGTCCCTTGCTCACTTTACCACTGGATTCAAGCAAGCCTGGCGGAAGACGGCTGGAATGCCAGAAACTGGTCCTAGGAAGCTTGTTTCCAGTCCAGGGAAGGCATGGCTTGGCAGTTCGGGCTGGACTGTTCCCATGAGGCACAGGGTCAGACTGATTTGCATATGGCCATGTCTGAACTGGGGTGGCAGAGTGGGCTAAAGAATGGTGATGGATTAAACCCAGATCTGTTGACTGGGTGTGAGTGTTTGATTTGTTCAGATGCTCCGTCCATCACCACCCCCTTTTGTACCGCTTTGTTCGCCATAAGTTGGCAGGGTATGCTCAGACTTGAGTCCCTAGCTCACTTTTCCACTGGATTCAAGCCAGCCTGGCAGAAGACAGCTGGAATGCCAGAAACCTGTCCTAGGAAGCTTGTTTCCGGTCCAAGGAAGGCATGGCTTGGCAGTTCGGGCTGGACTGTTCCCATGAGGCACAGGGTCAGACTGATTTGCATATGGCCATGTCTGAACTGGGGTGGCAGAGTGGGCTAAAGAACGGTGATGGATTAAACTCAGATCTGTTGACTGGGTGTAAGTGTTTGATTTGTTCAGATGCTCCGTCCATCACCACCCCCTTTTGTATCGCTTTGTTTGCCATAAGTTGGCAGGGTATGCTCAGACATGAGTCCCTTGCTCACTTTACCACTGGATTCAAGCAAGCCTGGTGGAAGACGGCTGGAATGCCAGAAACTGGTCCTAGGAAGCTTGTTTCCAGTCCAGGGAAGGCATGGCTTGGCAGTTCGGGCTGGACTGTTCCCATGAGGCACAGGGTCAGACTGATTTGCATATGGCCATGTCTGAACTGGGGTGGCAGAGTGGGCTAAAGAATGGTGATGGATTAAACCCAGATCTGTTGACTGGGTGTGAGTGTTTGATTTGTTCAGATGCTCCGTCCATCACCACCCCCTTTTGTAACATTATACTCATGGCGGTTGGAAAACAAAGGTACTGTCTTTATTGCGTAGATCAGAAGAAGATAAATAATTGGTAAGTGGGGACCAGAAGTTTTCTTTTCAGAGAAGGTGCTGAGAGGTGGTAGCAGAAGCTCTATCAAGCCTATGGTGTGACCAAAAAAGTTAGTATTTTTAAAAAAGGATTTGAGAGTAAAAAAAACTTTGGGAGGACGATATTTGGTTAATGATATTGACCAAAGGGTCATGAATTAGATTAAAATCACCTCCAATAATAAATGGAACATTAACCAATTTAAGCATTTCAAATGTAAAAAGAGACCAGAAATTAGGATCATCATTTGTTGGAGCATAAACATTAATTAAGTGTACAACAGTATTGTCAATTTTAACTTTAACTATAAGGAAACGATCATCAGCATCAGAAAATCTGTTGAATAATTGAAACTATAACTTTTTTGCAAAGAGAATAGCAACTCAATTTTTTTGTTGACTGCAAGAGAAAAGACAACATTACCAACCCATTTTTATTCAAGTGAGTTAAAATTGTATCATCTATATGAGCCTCCTGAAGTAAACAAGTAACAGCTTTCTGTCTCGCAAGTAATCTAAAACTTTAACACACGTAACAGGGTGTAGTAACTCTTTAACATTAAGAGGAAATTTTTTAATTCTAATAACATTATCCATTTTCATAACAGAGAAAGAACAGTAAGAAATTAGAAAAGAGGAAATTGTGAGAGTAAAAGGTAGCTCTTAGAATTGAATGAAGAAGGAAAAAGGAAAAACAAAGACGATCACAAAAAAGACGACATAGAAACATAAATAACATTTCTGAATTGCGCACATGCATGTGCAAGAAAGACTCGCAAAGCCAATGCCCTAGTGACAAAAATCGTAGAAAAAGGCTAGCAGAAAATAAATATTAGAACAAAAGATTTAGGTATCACTCTCATTCGTATCCATGGAGAGAGGAGAATGCTGGTCTAAAAAGGCATGAAGATCATCAGGGCAGTGAAAGGAACTATGTAAAATGTCTTTACATACTCTCATAATGGACGGGCCAAAACGACCATTTTTAAAACCAGAGCTTCAAAGTTAAGGTCGAAGATCTATGAACTCTTTATGGATTTTGACTGTTTCCTTGAAAAAGTCTTAATGGATAAAGATTTTGTTACCGCTGAGCATTATAGATGGGATCCCTCTTGCTAATTTCTGAATCATGACTAAATGATGGTGATGCAGTAATTTAAACTTGGGTTACGATTCAAAGGAATTCTGTGGGCCTTATCAATTGCATTTTTTTCCATGAACTTTAACTCCAATAATCAAGGTAATAAGTTCTCCAAATACCTTCTGGTCGGGGTTGGTTATCCTCAGTATAGGATCGATGCTCTGAATGGTCCACCTCTTGACAACTCCAAAGTCTGAATACTATGACAGCACAGACTGTCAAGGGATCAAGCGAGGGAGGGAAATTAAGGGAACATCTGGGGGGGGGGGGACCTGTAGGTTGCAAGGAACAGAATTACTATAAGAAGTATGGATACAGACTTTGGGTAATTGTATTTAGTCGCAATAAATACCTGTAAATAATAATAAGCAAGACTTTAACCAGGCACCTTCAGATTCTTTACAATAACTAAAACCATCTAGCCATGATTGTTCGGTGCTGTAAGGTGGCAGAAAACAGAACCAGCTAATATCAGGAACCAATATTTTCCATAGCATATATCAACCAATCAGGGGTAACGTCAAGTGTACGTTCTGCCTACCCTCTATGTTATGCTGCTGTGAATCACAGGGGAGAAGATAACATTGATGCAGGAACTACTGGCACCCCTGTTATGAAGGCAAAATACAACAGAGCAGCAAACAACATAATCAGATGACAATGCACATTGAGTAGCATAGCATAAAATAAACCCAAAGAATCTGTGTAATTCCGTAGTCACTCTCTGACCTTCTATTTACCAAATGTCCAGGGTTCTGTGTATAAGGTCAATGAATGGTGCCCGTATTCAATAGTGTTGCACAATTGCACTCCAAAGCGCAATAAATAGTCTGTTCCGGAATGCTTTCCAGAGCCTTTCAAAGTAAAACGAATAATTTTGTTTATCCCCCCCCGCATGAGACGCACGAGGGTACCCTGCAGAGGGGCTCACCAACGGTGGGGCTCTCTCGGTGGCAGCGCTAATGCGCACTCAAAAGTTTTCTCTGACACAGGCGGCGGATCACGCCGGCAGTGTCAAAGGGCTGTTGCTCAGACAGTCAATTACAAATACAAATGGTGTGCAAAGCACCCTTACCGGACCGGTGCGTCTGCCCTTAGCTCTGTGTTTCCAGGAAAATCTTCAATTATCGGCCGGGTCCGCATCTGCGGGCGAGCCTTTGAAGGCAGATTGACCTAACACTGGCGTGAGTGCATGCCGACTCCCCTTTGTTTGCCGTCAATTCATAGAATTTGTAGTGTTAATGGTCCCGGTTCACTAAGGGATTTTCCTTTTGTGATATTACGATGCTTACCCAATTGCTTAGCCTAGCAGTGTTCAAGATCCATCTGCAGCACTTTAGTGAGTCATGACACTTCTACAGTCATTGCCCTCAACATCCTCTGGCAAATTAAAGATGTGCAAGTTGTATTGTCGCTTGTGATTTCCAAAATCCATTAAAAGAGTATTCATTGGCTTAATTTTGGCTGCAATGGGTATTAGACTGTCAATTTTGGTTTTGTTATCCTGAATTTTAATTGAATTGTCAGAGACTTAAATAGAGAGTCATGTCATGTTCTTGCGGATAATTTTGATCTCTGATGCAATATTGTCTGAATTAGAATAAACTGCTTGTAAGTCTTCTAATTAAGTGGATAACGAAGGTTCATTAGAATCAACAATTTTTCACTTGCCTGAAGGAGGGGAAATTGCTTGTTTACATTTATTATTAATTACATGTATATTTTTCCCCACCATGGTAATAAAAAAAATACTATAATAAACAAGCAAACGAAAAATAATAAAAAACAATAAGGAAAAGGAAAATGAAAGTCACCACAAAAGCAGGCTGTGCAGCAGCTAAAACAAACTGAAGGAGTGATCTAGGTCTCAGCCGTGCCCTTTTCTTGAAGTAGCTCTGCCCTTCTAACAGGAACTTCAGCAGCAGAATGCAGGGGAGAACGGGAAGAGGATCCTGAGGCAGCCTTCAAGAAAATCCAAAGAAACGCTGCAAAGAAGCTAATTTTTTGGAGCGCTAGCAATATTGAGTTGCTTTATGGCCAAAATTAAAAGTAACACTAGCCTTAAAGTGTATTAGCTTCATCGATATTCAGGGCGAGAGATGGGGAGAGTTAACGGGAGGCTATCATCTTGCTTCATGTGCTCGGGCGAATCTCTGAAATAAAAGTCATTTTAAGAAACTGAAGCAAGATGCTCTGTTTAGGCCAAAGTATGAGCTCTATATACTGTCCTTTGAGCTCCATAAAAAGCTAATAAAATCCGGCTTTAGGTAAAATATAGACAATGTGCTGCTCTTGCATTACAGAGACAAGTCACAATAAAGGTTGTGCCCTTTTCAAATTCCTAGTATTGCAATAAAGGCACACATTTTCCTAAAGAATGTGTTCATGCTTAATGTTTTGAGAGGGCCACAATGTGGCATGGGATGTTCATTTGGCCAAGGGAAGGACTAAGCTCCTCGGTGCAGGTGCCCGGGAGAGCCTTTCTTCTTCTTCCTATGTAAAGGTCAGGGGAAGGATCAGTTTTTTTCCGTAAGTTGTGAGAAATTACTGCAGATGTATAGGTAATACAGACATTAAAGCGGTATAGGATAGAGTTCCATGGAACCCAGGGGCAACTGCTATGGCCAGGTCCCATTCTGTTTTCACAAGAGGAGCAGAGTATAGGGAATCCGGGAATGGCAATATTGGAGTCCAAGAAGACCATAGAAAGGTTGTTTTTTTAGCCACCTTGGTTTGTGAGCAGTAATTTCTCATTCAAGAAAAAGTTCCTCTTCCCCTTAGTAACTTGTGAGAATTCAAAATCTGTTTCATTTTCAACCCACACCAGAGATTCTTCTATTTCCTTACAAGGTGTCAGGAATGCAAGTTCAAAGTGCTTCTGCTCTATCTTTTGTCTTTCCTATGGTGTGTCAGGATGCTCCTGAAGCCAATGCGGTCCTTCTTATGGGTAGGAATGAGCATTCAGTTAACTGGCATGATTCTTTCAGATCAGAAACGTAACTCAGCGATTCAAAAGGTACACAGAGTAATGAAATTACAAAGGTGGATCTGCTACTCCGGATGAGATTGGTTTGAGGTGTACTCAGTTGAGGTAATGTTTCAGTTATCAGCAACCAAGATGGCAGTAATAAAGAAGGTGCTCTATCCAAGGTTGGCAATGAAGTGGGTCTTACTGAGGTTCAGGGCCAGCACAATGGGTCTCATCAATTCAGACAATTTTCCAAGACTGCCTCACTGTCAAACACTTCAACACATAAAGATCATGCAGCTCAGGAAGGGCCTCTCTCATTATAAACTGGTCAACCTGCTGGAGGAGGAGAGCATGGCGATCTAGTGATGGCTGAATTATGCGGATGCCTGAGAAGGCAAGGTTATTTATGGAGCAACACTTGATGTAGTGATTAAATCAGATGCCAGCAGGTTCTGACTGTGTTAGGACATTGTAGGGAGATCTACAATTGAGGAAAGTGGTTAGTGTGTACCTTCACATTTGGAGATTTGGTTATTTTTACCTATCCCTTTTCATCATGATCACAGGGCCACATCCCAGTTTAGGAGACACCATTATGTTGTTTCCTCTGTGGGGATCTCAAGCTTGGTTTGCAATTTCTTCTGGAACTTTATTTGGATTCACAATTCCTTCTTCCCCAGTTTACACCTTTTTTCCTGGAGGCATGAGAGGCGATTAATCATGTGATCTGTGATGGTCTGTTGCAACTGATAGCATGGCAAATCTCAGTGGATACTGGCAAGTCACTACACTTTTGGAGCATACTGCATTCTTTATGGAACATGTCTTGTCGACCAAAACTCACAGAGATATCAGTCTGACTGGGTTGAGTGGCAATGCTGTGTCTGGGAAATAGTTTTCTACATTTTGGGGCACTTAGGTTCCATGTCTCAGATTTTTTGTCTCAGCTGACCAATGAACAGAGAGCATATCAGACTGTTAATACATATGGAACCTCTATATTAGCAGGTCACTACTCAAGGAACAGCGTTCCAGCTAGAAGAGCAACCGTTGGTTTGTTAATTGCTTAGAGGCATAAGGTTAATCAGACCACTAGGATATAACTATTCCCAATTATGGGCTTTTAATAGGGTTGTGTGCATGCTTTGCAGTTGGCTGTGGAGCTATAGTTTGCCCGAAAGAAGTTGTCGGCCAAGGTGGCAATGCCATTGTACCTTCTCTCTTGTAGAATTATGTTAGATATGAGACCACTGGACATGATAGGAAGAATAGTTATCGAGAATTAAGTCCAAAACCAGCATGATTACTCTTTTGGCTTTTTGGTATCATCCTAAGATGTGTGCAATTACCTGTTTGCAGGAGTATGAGCAGTTGACAAGTGTATTGAGGCAGTGAAGTATGAATCAGCTTGAATTTCCTTTAGAGACCCTTTTATTCCACTATCCACCAAATTGTTGCTAATATGATAGTACATTACTCAGGAGACCCTTTTATTTTTCATTTTGAGGCTCTTTTTTACCAGAGATCTTATGGTTTCAGAGGTGATTTTGCTTGGGTACATGTTGGAAAATATTGTGACAGTCACAGACTGATTGACAGAAGATACGTTTAAAGAATTAACATAAGATTCACCTTGCTTTCTGCCAAAGAATGTCACATTCCTAGCTAACTGAATGGGAAGTTGCAGTCTTATTATGGACAATGACTGGGGATAAACCCACCCTGGTTGAACTACTGTGTTTGTCCTCCCAGTGTGTTGATGTACTGCTGTTTAATGGATACTCTGCTTTATAGTATATTCTGGTGTTCTGATGTAGTTATTTAATAGATGTTGTTTTTAGCAGGACATTGATGTGCCCATTGTGTGGTGGTGATATGGTGCTTTGGTTTTTGTATGGAATGAGAAGAAGTTGTGAGAAGTGAATTGGCAAGAAAGTGAATGATGTTTTCTTTTCTTTTCAAGAGGTCTGCCTTGCAAAGTACATGGAGGAAGCTCTATGTGCAGGATCTCTTCATGGGAAAGACTGCTTGCATCCCACATTACTTGAAGTTGTGTCTTTTATTACCTTTTGATTCATGAGAAATATGTTTTTGTGTCTAAAGTTGTGTTGATTGCTGTTTTGCAGAGAATAAGTTAACATTAGGGAACTTTACATTTTGTGCCTGCCCTGTATATGGTAAATGTTTGGGATCACTGACATAATATAGAATGACAAAATATAGACTTACCAAAATATAGTCACCAAAATATAGAATGCCAAAATATCGAATTCCTATCTACAAACAGGTAAGTACAAAAATATCGAATCCAAAATATAGTCTGTAAAAAATATAGTCAGTCAAAATATCGATTTTTTTTAAATGTCTTAAAAGTAATTTAAAATTAATGAAATAAATATAATTAACTAAAACATACTTAAAAATACTCAAATAACCTTAAAATTAAGATATAATTAATTTAAGTTATTAATAAAAAATATACAATATTTTACCGTAGGATAGCAGGAGGGTAACATTTAATATTACCACTCCAGTGAGTGCAACAGTAGGGAAAGCGTTGGATAGCATAGGGGTAAAAAACTACTATTCCCACTCCAGTGAGTGCAACAGTAGGGAAAGCGTTGGATAGCGTAGGGGTAAAAAATACTATTCCCATTCCAGAGAGTGCAACAGTAGGGAAAGCATTGGATAACGTAGGGGTAAAAATTACTATTCCCACTCCAGAGAGTGCAACAGTAGGGAAAGCGTTGGATAGCGTAGGGGTAAAAAATACTATTCCCACTCCAGTGAATGCAACAGTAGGGAAAGCGTTACATAGTGTAAGGGTAAAAATTACTATTCCCACTCCAGAGAGTGCAACAGTAGGGAAAGCGTTGGATAGCGTAGGGGTAAAAAATACTATTCCCACTCCAGTGAGTGCAACAGTAGGGAAAGCGTTGGATAGCATAAGGGTAAAAATTACTATTCCCACTCCAGAGAGTGCAACAGTAGGGAAAGCGTTGGATAGCGGGAGGGTAAAAATTACTATTCCAACTCCAGAGCGCGCAACAGTAGGGAAAGCGTTGGATAGCGTAGGGGTAAAAATTACTATTCCCACTCCAGAGAGTGCAACAGTAGGGAAAGCGTTGGATAGCGTAGGGGTAAAAAATACTATTCCCACTCCAGAGAGTGCAACAGTAGGGAAAGCGTTGGATAGCGGGAGTGTGAAAATTACTATTTCCACTCCAGATAGTGCAACAGTAGGGGAAGCTTTGGATAGCATAGGGGTAAAAATTACTATTCCCACTCCAGAGAGTGCGACAGTAGGGAAAGCGTTGGAAAGCGTAGGGGTAAAAAATACTATTCCCACTCCAGAGAGTGCAACAGTAGGGAAAGCGTTGGATAGCGGGAGGGTGAAAATTACTATTCCCACTCCAGTGAGTTTAACAGTAGGGAAAGTAATGATTTAATATATTATTAAAAATAAATTAAATATCAATACCAATAAAACACTAATTCAATTTAATAACCAATTTAATATTATGTAATAATTAATTAGAAATACAACTACATATTATTTATTAAAAATTAATAACCTATTCATAATTATTTAACAACTAATTAATTTTCAATAACAAAAACTAATTTATTTATTTATTTATTTTTGCAATTTATTAAGCGCGAACGATTGCCCGAGGGCGTCTTGGCGCTAAAAACTTAACTCATATCTCTTCCCATGTGGTTACGACAAGATTTACTGGGCAAATAGCCAAGTCTTCACATCTTTCCGAAATGCGTAGAGGGAGTTGCTTTGTCTGATTGGAAGCGGGAGTGAGTTCCACAGTCTAGCTGCCGCGACTGGGAAACGTCTGTCACCCCAGTTGACAGTCCTGGTGCGCGGCACCGTTAATTGGAGCAAGGTCAAGATCTTAGTTGCCTTGCTGGGAGATAGAGTTGGAATTGACTCCTAAGAAACTGAGGGGCAGGTTGATGCAGTGCTTTAAACACCAGACATAATGTTTTGAATTTTATACGCTTTTTTATTGGTAGCCAGTGATAGTTCTGAATGATGTGAGCAATAGAATTGAATTTGGGTGTTTTGGATAATACTCTCGCTGCAGCGTTTTGAATTGATTGCATTTTGTTAACTACCCTCACTTGAGCATTGGCAAAAAGCCCGTTGCAGTAGTCAAGTGAGGATAGTACCAAAGTGCTAACCAAAGTTTTGCCTGCATTATCAGGCAAGAATGGCAGAATTATTTTAATCATTTTTAATTTGTAGAAAGCTGTAGCTGCTGTCTGGTTAGCATGAGCGGAGAAGTTGAGGTGTTCGTCAAACATGACTCCCAAATTGCTGATCTTTGAGACAGGGTTGGGCAAGGTTCCAAATGATGCAGGCCACCAAACAGAAGACCAGCGAGGGGCCAGTTTTCCGAAGATAACCACCTCGGTCTTCTCAGAGTTCAGTTTCAAGCAGCTTGAGGACATCCATTCGCCTATTGCTTGCAGACCCTGCTGAAAACGCTCCGCTACCTCTTCCCCGTCGTTGTTAATGGCGAGGACTAGCTGGGTGTCATCAGCATAAGAGGTAAGGCCCATCCCATAATGCTTGATGACTCCAGCTAGGTCCGACACATAGATATTGAAAAGTGTCGGACTCAGGGATGAGCCTTGTGGAACCCCGCAAGGTAGTGTCAACTCAGCTGATTGAAATGGCCCAAGCGTAACTGTCTGAGTTCTGCCGGACAGAAAAGTTAATAATAAAAATTAATACCAATTAAAAATTAACAGTAAATTAATTATCAATACACAAAAAGTATTTTTAATATGTAATTAATTACAATTACATTACTTCCCACCCTATTCCCCTATAAACCCACATCCCACTACAGAAAATACATTAATACAGTTATCATAGTTATCAAATATTTAATTAATACAAAATAATTACCAATTAATAAAAATTTATTGCCAATTAATAGAAATTAATTACCAATTAAAAATTAATTAACAATAAATTTAAAATCAATACCAATAAATGAAAAAATTATTTACTTAATTACAATTAAATTACTTCCCACACTATTCCCCTATAAACCCACAACCCGCTACAGAAAATACATTTAGAAAATTAACATAATTAACAATTAATCAATTAATACAAATTAATTGGCAAATAATAAAAAATAATTACCAATTAAAAAATACCAATAAATTCAAAATGAATACCAATAAATAAATAAAAATATTTAATCAATTACAATTAAATTATTTCCCACCCTATTCCCCTATAAACCCACAACCCGCTACAGAACTAAAAAGCAAAATTTAATAACAAATTAATAATAATTGCTAAAAAATAATATTTAATTTAATATAATTAAATTACTTCCCACCCTATTCCGCTATAAACCCACAACCCGCTACAGAATTAAATTACGCAAAAATTAAATAACATGAATTTCATTACTTAAAATACATTAAACATACATTACAAAAATTAATATACACTTTTTACACATATACTAACATACAAAACACTTTAAAAAAATTGATATTATTAAAAAATCGATATATTTAATGCCTATATTGTATACTTCGATATTTTGACTTCTATATTTTGAAAATCGATATTACTTACCTTAAATTCGACATTTTTAACCACTATATTGTGTCCATTCGATATTTTGTCCATTCTATATTTTTACTTCGATATTATGTCCATTCTATATTTTGGAATCGATATTATGACTGTTTACCAAATGTTTGCATACTGCATTGGTTGGACACATCAAACAGTCATATCTTCTGCTAGAACCAACCATATATATTGAGGAACCATCATCACACAAATTACTAATCGACTTCTAACAGGTTCATGAAAAAATAATAATCTTGAGAATTTAAAACAAGAGAGTTGCATATAATTAATTTTCACTTGCTTATGGAATAACATGCTGCTGGATGGCTGCATCAGAGGGCATCCACACCGAGCAGATCGTAAAGTAAAGTCCACATTTGTAAAGCGCACAATCACCCGTAAGGGTCTCTAGGCGCTGGGGGCCGTCGGGAAGATTAAGCGAGCTATTGCCCAGAGTCACATGGTGCTGGGCTAACCTGCCGCCGGAGCCGGGGATCGAACCGTGGTCCCCAGATTCCAGCGTCAGTCGCCCTGGCTGCGGCGCCACACCTCTCCATCGTATAACTATAGTATGAAAGCATAAAGTCAAAACAATCACTGTTGCTCAAATATAGCTTAAAACCACAAGAGTACACCTCATCATCGCCCTTCAATAAATAGAGAGCATATATTGAAATATCCAGTGTATATTTTTAGAAGTTGTTGCTTATGCAGCACTTTGTAAATAGTATTTCTGATCAACAAATCAATATTTTCGGGTACTGCTTACCATTTGGATAAAATACTGGGTAAATCCAAGTTATGAAAACCAAAATCCCCAAGGAAGTGCAGAATAGTTATGAAATGATTTAGAGCTGCATTATAATGGAACTTCCTTTGCTTTGTGAGGAACATGTTCACTGAGCGGACAATAAAGATGCCACACATTCCTGCACATCACTATTCCTGTGGTGGAGAACATTCCACCAGCAGATTTCCCTCGGGGCATAACATTTTCTCCACGAATTGGAGGATTTTCCGCGACTACCCAAATCATTATCAGTAGCATTTTAAACAGCTAAAATGAAACAGCACTCCAATTTGTTACCACCCCCAAATTTTCCTTTGAATAACTTTCCACCAATAAAGCGAAATCCTCCATTGCACCTGCCGGCCACATATTTTATAGAGCTTTCGCAAAAGCAACATGCCAAGTGCACTTCTCCCTGGTCAACCGTAATTTATATTGAAATAATTATTTCAGGTAGACCGTTTAAAGCATGATTAGGAAAAAATTTCTGTTTTATGGAGAGTCTCCAATCAATTGTATTCGTGGTATTAGTGGTATATGACTCTAGAATATAGTGAAAGCGGGTTAGATTATGGCTAAAAATGCCCTTTTATAATGAATTAAAAGGGAAAGAATTAAAGAAATTCAGACTAAGAGTTTGTTCATTATTCTTAAAACAGTTTGGACTGCAACCCATACTTAGGTCTGATCTCTGATATACATGTGAAAGGAATCTGTTGGCAAGATATAGAATGGGTATAGCACACTATATGTTGTTGTTTCCAAACGAGTGAGCCTCTGCTGATTCCACAACCTTGTGTTCATGTTTTAGCAGTTGGATCCAAACTATGACGCTCCATGTTTTTGTGAGCTATATAGACTTACAAATACCAAATAGCTAGTGCCACTGCTTAAATTATATAATTTACAAGATGTTGACCAGCTTTTTTATATGTTTGAATGCTATCCACTCCTTTGACATTCAATGATTAGCTTAAGCGAATCAAATTTTCTTCTTTATTGGGATTTTTATAATTGAAGAATTTTTTACATTTTACTTTGATTTAGTATGCATCACAACCCTAAAGGAGAGAATAAACTAGTTGACAGGATCTTGTAGAAGTAGGTCTCTCACAAATAAAGTTCCAGACTTGAGTAGTTGAAGTGAGAGAGCTTTATTCAAGTAAGTAACAGCTTTGAGACCCCATCCATCAGCTGGTCAGGGGTAACTGCCTTCTCAGTTTCAAAACAGTGCTAGGCAACCTTCAACACATTCCAGAACCAGGAATCTGTGGTTTACAAAGAAGGTGCAGAATATCACATCACCTCCCCCTTCATAAACATACAGAAGAACAATATATATATATATATATATATATATATATTCAAAGCTCCTGAAACTCCCTCCCGTCCTGGAAAGAGAATGAAAGCACTCCAGGTTTTAGACAAAGATGTTTATTCTTCACACGGCAACGGAGAAGACAGACGCGTTTCGGACAGTAGTCCTTCCTCAGTGTCGCCGGCATTAACTCAGTGACGCTTGTTTAAAGCAGATCACAGAAACAAAAGGTGGACTATAAATGCATGCACCATAGAGTTTTATATATATATATATATATTCACGCTCCAAGGTTGTCCACCATGTGAGTAGCACGCGAGCAGCAGCTTTATTTATGTGTAGGTGAGGACGGGGATCCGCTTGTAGACGCCGCTCCGTAATGGATCTGCCCGACGCGTTTCGAAGCTCCATCTGCTTCTCTTCAGGGGCTTTAACGGAAGCGGTGTGCGCACCCGCTACACTTCTCCAATTATATAACTCGCCCGTCGATGGGAGGCTCCAGTGAGACTTCTGGGAAGTGTAGTACGGAAAGCACACAATCAAGTCCTGTATGGACTCCACAAGTGGGCCCGTCCTCGATTCCATGTACGGCTGCTACTTCACTGCCGTGACCCCCACGTTAACGGGGTGGTGCATACTCTGCGGCTGGACTGCCGCATATAGATTCATGCTCCAAGGTTGTCCACCATGTGAGTAGCACGCGAGCAGCAGCTTTATTTATGTGTAGGTGAGGACGGGGATCCGCTTGTAGACGCCGCTCCGTAATGGATCTGCCCGACGCGTTTCGAAGCTCCATCTGCTTCTCTTCAGGGGCTTTAACGGAAGCGGTGTGCGCACCCGCTACACTTCTCCAATTATATAACTCGCCCGTCGATGGGAGGCTCCAGTGAGACTTCTGGGAAGTGTAGTACGGAAAGCACACAATCAAGTCCTGTATGGACTCCACAAGTGGGCCCGTCCTCGATGCTACTCACATGGTGGACAACCTTGGAGCGTGAATATATATATATATATATATATATATATTACCTGCTGGCGGTCGCCAGTAGGTAGTTATGGTTAGGATTGTTTTCTATAGGAAATCCGCAACATTCTATTGGGAATAACTTTGGCGCCGGTTAAGGAATCTGCCTGTAATTTTCCTTAAATTTGCCTCGCTGCGCTCCGCTCCTTCCCTGAAAGTTTGATGGGGATTCGTCAAGCGGGGGCCGAGATAAAAGGGGGGTCCCAAAACGTGTTTTCCACATGTTAATTTCCATAGGGCGGTTGGACTCACTTTTAGCCCCAACGGCTGAATGGATTTCCACAAAACTTGGCAAAATTGTAGGGACTGGTAGCCCAATGTGCCTTTGCTATGTCTCAAGATAAGGTGATTTTACCATGTGAAAACGCCTTCTGCTGCGATATCATGAATCATGTTTGAAAGAAAACTAATATCTCATGATTTTACCACAGTGGTTTGGAAGGGAATCTATAAGCTAAACTGAAAGCATATTTTCTGTAAATTCACATTATCTTTCTCAGTCATGTGAGAATGAAGTCTGACATTCTCAGTAAAACATGTACATCCAACAAGGACAGAGACTGTCAGTTGATTCCTTTGTGTTCTACTGCAGCCTCCTAGAGTGTTCTAAAGAACAACTAGAGCGCTAACAGTCCTACTTATTACAAAGGTATAGCACACCTGAAGCCATCGTGATGGGAATAAAGTGGTAACTCTTAAAACATTTAATTTAAAAAGGAACAAAATGAGGGGGTATATTATGCCATAGAAAGTAGTATTAGTGCTGCAGAAAGAAAAATTAGGGCACATTTTGAGTGACTTCTCAAATCCTCTTGTATTTCATTAAAAAATAATTCTGACATGCAGTCTCCCAAGATGGCCACCAGAGACAAAAGAGCCCAAATGTAGCCCAAATATCACCCAGATGTAGCCCAAGTATAGCCCAATGACAGAATGTCCCAGAGTGTTCTAAAGAACAACTAGAGCGCTAACAGTCCTACTTATTACAAAGGGATGGCACACCTGAAGCCATCTTGATTGGAATAAAGTGGTAACTCTTAAAACATTTAATTTAAAAAGGAACAAAATGAGGGGGTATATTTTGCCATAGAAAGTATGATTAGTGCTTCAGAAAGAAAAATTAGGGATCATTTTGAGTGACTTCTCAAATCCTCTTCTATTTCATTAAAAAAATTCTGACATGCAGACTGAAACATGCACTTTGAATACCAGCAGCAGACTTCCCTGGTGAGCAGTAGCTTTACTACAGTGATCTAATGAGCAACTAGAGTGCTAACATTCAGAATTTATGGCAAATGTGTGACACATCTGAATGCCTTCTTGATGGAACCAAAGTAAACAAGCATTGAAAATGCAATAGATCTCGCCCTCTTTTAAGTTAAAGCCATTCTGTTTGTAATGAGGTGGCTTTTTAGCTTTGCTTTTATTAGTGCTTTTTAAACTTTCATGTAAATAACATGCATCTGTATGCATATATGTATATGTATGCATGCATTTATATTTGTATTTATATAGATATACAGATTATATATGTTTATATATGTATGTATATATATATATATATACATACACATACATATATATATAAATGCATATGCATATATATATGTGTATATGTGTGCGTGTAGAGAGAGGTAGAGAGGTAGAGAGGTAGAGGTGTAGAGGTAGAGAGGTAGAGGTAGAGAGGTAGCGGTAGAGAGGTAGAGACTAGTAGAGAGAGAAGTAGAGGTAGAGAGTGAGTAATAGAGAGTAGAGAGTGAGTAGTAGAGAGTAGTAGAGAGCAGTAGAGAGAGTAGCAGAGAGTGAGTAGTAGAGAGTAGTAGAGTGAATAGTAGAGTGAGTAGTAGAGAGTAGTAGAGAGTGAGTAGTAGAGAGTAGTAGAGAGTAAGTAGTAGAGTGAGTAGTAGAGAGCAGTAGAGAGTGAGTAGTAGAGAGTAGTAAAGAGTGAGTAGTAGAGAGTAGTAGAGAGCGAGTAGTAGAGAGTGAGTAGTAGAGAGTAGTAGAGAGTGAGTAGCAGAGAGAGAGAATAGTAGAGAGTAGTAGAGAGTGAGTAGTAGAGTGAGTAGTAGAGACTAGTAGAGAGAGAGTAGTAGAGAGTGAGTAGTAGAGAGTAGTAGAGAGTGAGTAGTAGAGTGAGTAGTAGAGAGTGAGTAGTAGAGAGAGTAGTAGAGAGTGAGTAGTAGAGAGTAGTAGAGTGAGAAGTAGAGAGTGAGTAGTAGAGAGTAGTAGAGAGTGAGTAGTAAAGATTGAGTAGTAGAGAGAGAGTAGTAGAGAGTGAGTAGTAGAGAGTGAGTAGTATAGAGTAGTAGATAGTGAGTAGTAGGGAGTGAGTAGTGGAGAGAGAGTAGTAGAGAGTAGTAGAGTAGTAGAGAATGAGTAGTAGAGAGTGAGTATTTGAGAGTAGTGGAGTAGGAGAGAGTAAGTAGTAGAGAGTAGTGGAGAATATTCCAAAGTTTGGCACAGCACCACTTGCACAATAAGTCCAATCAAATCATATCACTTAGAGTCCTTATTGAAGCGCTGAATCTTGGTGTATATTCAAATGCTTTTATTTTCCTTAAGTTTATGTACCACAGCCAGCCGAAATGTTTTGTTCTGTACAACAGAACTTCTTCAGGGCGTTCTTATTTCCTTCAAGTTATGTTGGTATCCTGTTGTCATATAACTAGATATTTCTTCCAAATGTTAGACGAGACGTAAGTACATTCTTATTCAAAGTGACTAGGTATCAATTTTACCCACACAATTCGGGCAGACTGAGTAATTTATAGCATCCTCAAAGTCAGTCTTTCAAAAATTCCAAAGTATAGGACATGATAATCCAAATCCAAATGTTTCTCATGAAAAGTCATTTTCAATCGTTCGGAATATCGGTGTTTGGGCAGATATGACCCAGGGACCCCCAGTATGCAAGGGGAATTAGTCCCCCCCTCTGCAAACGCGCCAGTGGCCTGCATTGCAGAGAGGTGTAAAAAGGGGCATAGCCTCATTACACCTCTGTGCAATGCAGCGCCCTGGCGCATACTGGAGGTTCCAGGTGGGCTAGTTGGCCCCCAGGGACCCCTAGTATGCAAGGGGAATTAGTTCCCCCTCTTCAAACATGCACGGGGGCTGCGTTGCAGAGAGGTGTAAAAAAGGGTGTGGCCTCATTACACCTCTCTGCAATGCAGCCCCCTGGCGCATGCTGGAGGCTCCTGGTGGGCTAGTTGGCCCCCAGGGACCCACAGTATGCAAGGGGAATTAGTTCCCCCTCTGCAAACGCGGCAGGGGGCTGCGTTGCAGAGAGGTGTAACAAGGGGCATAGCCTCATTACACCTCTGCAATGCAGCCCCCTGGCACATACTGGAGGTTCCAGGTGGGCTAGTTGGCCCCCAGGGGCCCCCAGTATGCAAGGGGAATTAGTTCCCCCTCTTCAAACATGCACGGGGGCTGCGTTGCAGAGAGGTGTAAAAAGGGGCGTGGCTTCATTACACCTCTCTGCAATGCAGTCCCCTGGCGCATACTGGAGATTCCTGGTGGGCTTTCAGGTCTTATATAGTTAGGAATTAGCATTAAAAAAAACTTTTAAATTCACTGAAAAAAACATAGGTTTCAGGCCTTATATAGTTAGGAATTAGCATTTAAAAAACTATGAAATTCACTGAAAAAACCATAGGTTTGACACCAGTTATAGTTAGCTGGAAATGTTACTGACATAAAACCATTGAAATTCCCACGTTATAGTTAGTTGGACTCACTATAACTTGCGCGCCTGCAATGCACTGCTGATGACGTCACATATTACATCACTCATGACATGGTCAGTGACATCACTCATGACATCACTGATGACACCATCCTTGTGACAGAGTGACAGACCTCCTTTCAGTGTAATGTAACCCTTGAAACACATATTCAAAGATAGAAACTAACATTTTCAAAAAAATTGAGATACCCATACCAGTTACAACAACCAATTCAGTAATACCACCATCTATATACACATCCACTCATTCACCAACAGTCCTATATAGTCACTCATACATATATTCACTCATCATATGTAGTGAAAAACCTATACATCCTGTTACACACCGACAGTCATCCAAAAGTTACTCACACATAATCACGCATGCAAATAAACTATTGAACATCCATTTATTTGCATATACAGCTATACACACACTACCACCTTACTTCTAAGGAAACTTACACATACTTACTCTCTTAAACAATCACTTATAGAAACACTTACTTATTTAAACAAGAACTCTTTCAATCTCTCACTCTCACATATACTCACTTATATACATCAATACTCACATATACTAGATTAAAACATATGTAGTTACTGATAAAGACACTAGTGAGACAGTCATTCACTCACTAACACACACATATACACACTCATCCACCCATACAGTCCTGCACATATGCTGTCTTCAAAACACATACAAACAGTGAGTCAGTCATTGATGCATCTATGTGCTAAGTAACACCCCCACCAAACCATACAGACACTCATACTGATACTAAAAAAAAATCTAATAACCCATATACACACACATGTAGCTACTCACCAACCCATGCAGCCACTTATACAGAAAGTGAAACACTGATACAAACATTTAAACATTTAAACAATACTTGCTAATATATGTATTCACTAAGATACACTTAATAAGCCAGTTAACCAATCAATAAAAAAAAACCATCCATTAAGACACTTATTTAAACATTTATTCTTCCATCGACCTTTACATATACATATATAAAACATATTTATTTTTCAGAAAGACACACATTCACTGGATGGTGTCATCAGTGATGTCATGAGTGATGTCACTGCACTGACCATGTCATGAGTGATGTAATATGTGACTTCATCAGCAGTGCATTGCAGGCGCGCAAGTTATAGTGAGTCCAACTAACTATAACGTGGGAATTTCAATGGTTTTATGTCAGTAAAATTTCCAGCTAACTATAACTGGTGTCAAACCTATGGTTTTTTCAGTGAATTTAATAGGTTTTTTAAATGCTAATTCCTAACTATGACTGGTGTGAAACCTATGGTTTTTTCAGTGAATATATATATATATATATATATATATATATATATATACTAAAAAGCTAGAGAAAAACACTGAATGAACAAGTTGTAAATAATGAAAGTAACACATAACTACATTAAGAAGCATAATCCTGAAAACGAAGAGTAACACGCTTCAAACAAAGTGGTCTTGAGCACCTCTCAGGTACCTCTGTTTCCTGTCCCAGCAACCGGGAAGAGGAACTAGCAGCAAGACTTGCGCGATATTTGGCTACTCTGCCCAAATTCCAAATCCTGTGATCACTTGTTTTTATGGCATTTTTATACACCTTGATGACCTGAACTGACTGACTGAATTTTGACACACCAGAAGTTTTCATTGGTAACTGGATCTTGACCCAGCCACTAACTTCAATTATAGTACTCTTCACAGCTTTTCTCATATAACAAATTTTCCTTTCATCCATCCTACCTTTCTCTCTTTCCTTCCAACCATCCGTGCTATCCACCTTTTCATCAACCAATGCTCTCTTTGCAGAAACCTAAGAGGGAGCCACTTCCGCCATTCTACCTTTAAACAGCCGAAAGGGAGCCACACCTGCTGGATGGGATCTCAAAGCTGTTACTTGCTTGAATAAAGCTCTTTCACTTCAACTACTCAAGTCTGGAACTTTATTTGTGAGAGACCTACTTCCACATTTTGCCGACGATCTACCCAGGCCGATCACGAGACCTCAACAGCCTATCCTTAAATGAAGACAGCTCTACAAGTCTCCCCTTACAACGACTGCCTCTCCTACCTGCAGGTGTGCTGATCTCCATTTTCTACATCGCCTGGAAAAGAGGGGAAGGTTCCTGTGCTTTTCCATCATCCTGCTGCAGTTCTTTATCATTCCAGCATCATCCAAACTTTGCCTCCTCCATGTCTATGCTCAAAAAGGACTTTGTGAGTTGAGCGTACCCTGGAGGCAAGTTTCGCAGTCCTTGTAAGGACTTGAGGTATGTGCGCTGCGCTTTGTTTGTTTTAGCGTGTTGATCTGCTCCCTGCTTTGCCTGACTTTAGAGCGGCATTTTCCTGATCCTGACGTCATTGCAGGAAGACGCTGCGGACATTTTAGGATTTTAAATCCTGCCTGACTTCCTGTGTGGCGTAATACAAGTTGCCTGGCCCGATGTCAACGCATAGTTACACTCCTGCCATCTTCTGCTGGGCTACCGGTATTGTTATTCAAGTAAGTAACAGCTTTGAGACCCCATCCAGCAGCTGGTCAGCGGTAACTGCCTTCTCAGTTTCAAAACAGTGCTAGGCAACCTTCACCACATTCGAAACCAGGAATCTGTGGTTTACAAAGAAGGTGCAGCATATCACAGATCACTAATGCTAATCTGTCAATTCTCCTCACTGAGGAGGCTAATGAGCTAGGCCTCCCAGAATATTTTGCCACAGTCAACACAATCTCCCAAAGGGGAAGATAGGGATTGGGAAAAGAAAGAGGGAAACAAAATGGAAACATATATATTCTTACTGTAAACATCAGCCTTGTGCTTATGTTAGGGTGGACTTTGCTTGCTATGTCTCCCAGGTAGGTCTGGTAATATTTATGTAAGAGAGAAAGAAAGAAAGTAAAACATATCTTAAAGACTTCATCAAGCCTCACTATCACACCCCCATTAAGAAGGTGACTCTTGAAAGACTTACCTGATGCTCCCGTGAACATACCATTAATGACCCAGAGAGTACCTGGAGACCTCTCCAAGCTCAGAAGCACCAGAATGGCCGATGACCGTTTCAACAGTAAGACCAGGGAGAGGCAGGATGGATAGAAGGCGCTGAACACACAGATGGAAGTGGGCAGAGCAACCAAAGTGCAAGGAACCGAATGGTGAACAAACTAAACACAAGCAGGAACCTTGCAACCAAGAAGGTTCTGAGGCACCATAATTCTCTCTACCGGTTGTTTTTTTTAACAAAATTTTTTATTAAAGTTTTAGGTACAACAACAAAGAAGTACACATCTTCATTATAGCATGTTGTTCAGTACTTATGTATTACAGTTCTTGTAAATGCAGACATTATTGACAACTTGGAATCTAGGTCCCAATGGCCTAGAAGCCTGCTATATTGCCCTCCCATCCTGCGTTCATGATAATGGTACTGTTCCTCAGCTTCACCCATGACATTTCACACGCACAAGTGCTCCGCAGGCGGGTGTGTACCAATATTAAATCTCGATAGGCTCCCATCTACAACTGGTAAGCTATCTGTTTCCTTCCTCACATGGTTCCCAGGTTTCCCAACCTGCCACCAGCAGTGGGTTAGTCAAAAGATACATTTGTAGGGGATCCCATATATCCTTTGGTGTACATGTGAGTGGGGGAGTAGTTCAACATAAGCCAGTGACTGCTCCTGCCAAAATATGAGATCCTGGATCCAGTCCCTGAATTTAGGGGCCCTTCCACTACCCATCTGCAGGTCACCTTTCGTTTAGCTAACAGTAGCCCCAGCGCTGTGTATTTTTTGTAGAAAATCTCAATCTCCTCCGCATTGCCCAGCGGCACTGTGATCAGAGATGCAGGCAGGGGAGACCCTACCAGTTGCCCCAGCACTCCAAACACGTGCTGACAGTACTATCGAGTGGCTGCACACTCCCGGCCAAGTGTAGAAAATCTGCACTCTCTCTCCCGCAACCGTGACATTTATAACTCTCCCATATCTGAAACTTGTACATCTTAACTTGCCCCACTCACCACTGCCCTGCACAGTCCCAGTCACTGATCGGGCACCGCTGCTCGATGTCACGGGCCTCCCACACAGCTCCTCACCTCACATGTAGCGATGGTCACCTGCGACAGCCATATTCAGCCGCAGCCACCTCAGGCATACATTCACTGCTGCCTTGCGGCACCACTTCAGGCCGCATCTCGCAGGCTCCCCCTGGCTCTCGCAGTCGTCGGGATGGCAGAGCAGCCAGCAAGGGGGTTCCGAAGTCCCACAGTCCTTAGGGCAATGCGACCATCATTTGGGTCGGTCGCAGTGGGTCACTGGAAAGGAGTATGTTGTTTATTCGTCCCAGGCATCTTGTGTGCGTGCCCTCTAGCACCCCCCCTATTGGCTCTTCTTATACTGGCCCAGAAGACTTTAGCTCTGTAATCCCGGCATTCTGATTCACCTGAATCCAAGACGTCCCTGGTAGGACGTCTTGCTGCACCTTCACCCCCTCTCCATAGAGCAGTGTTGATACTTTCTTTGTTTGATAATATAAGATAATGCGCCTGTGAAAATAGCATTATGAATAGAATTTCATAATTAGCTCCTTGAGTCTAGACTAAAATGTAAACCATGAAGGTTTATTAAGAATAGTTGAAAAGCATAAGAGAAGGAAAAAAATAATAGTCAATGAGATTGATAGGTGATTAGCATAAGGCTCAATAGTAAGGATATGAATGACATAAAGCCACAACAATAATATTCTACGTCCAAAGAGTGAGGCAATCCAACAAAGGTTTCAGTCTCCAAAGTTGGGAAGTCAGAAGACAGACTCATCTCCAAAAGTTCTAGTACATAGATATTTTCACGATAGAAATCAATAGAAATGGCACTGTCAGTATAGGGTGAGCAAATGTAGTAGTAGTAGTGAATCAGAATACAGAATTATACAATGCACCTAATATCACCACTCTAGAACTAGCCACTTAATCGATATTAATAGGCTTTATTTTAACCCAATATTATCAGACCTAGCAGCACAAATCTAGTTACACAAACAATTAATTCTTATAAACCCTGGGCGGGTGACTGCGCTCCATCAACTGAATTTGCAAATGTTTGCCTACTCCGCGCTCCATTCCAAACACGGAGTTTAGGCAAAAACTCCCCGCCATGGCAGAGCGGAGTTAGCCAACCCCTCCAACCTTACAAATCAATCAAAAATAAAAAAGAAGGCACTTACCTGCATGGCTGCCTCCTCCTCTGCCTGCCGCTCTCCTTCCTGCGCCTCGCCATCCTTGCCGTCCTCCATCTCCTATGAAAAAACACTATGTTGTGCGTCCTGCACGTGGACGCCCAACGTAGTGTTTTTTCATAGGATAAGGACGGCAAGGACGGCAAGGAGTAGGAAGGAGAGTGGCCAGGCAGAGGAGGAGGCAGCCACGCAGGTAAGTGCATTCTTCTTTATTATTTTATTAATATGGGAGGGGGGAGGGAGCATAACGTATTTCCACAGAGTTTTTTTCAAACTCCATGGAAAAACGCCCACCCTTAATTCTTATAAGCAATTATACAAATGAGAAAAGCCGAGAATGTAACGAAAGGCTTTCTCTGTGGTTCTTCAAGAACAGCATGTAAATACAGAGCATCAGTGCACATTTTTGTTATGTTTGGTGTCAGACAAATTAATAATATAAAAAATCACATGATGGCTGCGCTAGAATCCAAGATGGAAGTTAGGCCTAGTTCAGGCATAGTTTAGCTAAGCACAAGAAAATACAGTTCTGTGTAGTGTAGTGTTTTTGTCTTGACATGTACATAATGTTTAGCACCATTTTATTAAATGGAAAGCATCACCGTCAGCAGTATTTCAAACCTTTCAAACATCCAGTTTGAGCTACTGCTTCTGCAGTCTTTGAGCTGTCTGAAATTTTATGAAGTTATGTATTTCTACAACCACTTAGAATCCTAATAGTGTGCATATTTTTGCTTGTTATATCTCTGTGTTGAATGGTTATTAATTTTATAACCAAAATAAACTTTTGTTTGATTAATTAGATTTTCTCTTTTCTCTCCTAAATCATATTCATGCACCTAATGTGGGATTTTACAACTACTCGAATGATACCCAACTGACCATTTATGACCGGTGGTTCTTGCTCCCTTTTAGGAAAATATGAAATAGTTCTATACTATTGAATTTGTATGGCAAAAGGATTTATTGCTTAGTGATGATTTTGACCCGCTTGTATACATAAATTGAAACATAAGTTCCTCATTAATGTTTGCCATTGCTCATATTTAGCAGTATTATGTAAAATGATGTGTATGTGGCGTGTCACATGTATAATGTGTGTACCATTTGTTTTTACTCATGCAAATAAATCTTCTCACTTTGTGGCCTGGTGCCCAGTGAGACAGGTAGCAAGCACATTTTTCACTTTTCCAGATGAAAACAATGTATAAAGTCCCTGGGATTTTGTTGCTCTGGATGACCTTTTTGATTCCACGGGTCACAGTGCTGGTCAACTGACCACGCTGCCCATAACTTTTGAACACTGACTCTTTGATGGCAGCACTTACAATTGCAGAGGTAAGGAGAAGTACAAGATATTTGAAGCTGGGCCAGCAGAAATTCAAATGCAGGGTTTTGTTAACTCTTAATAGAATATTAGGTATTTTCTACCTGTTTACATTTCTTATTTTAGTTTAATGATTTTAATTAAGTAATTAGAAGAATACACAGGAATTACAACAATATAATCTATCTGTAGGTTACATTTGACAAGAGAAAGCAAGCACTCTAGGATGCCATGGCCACTAGTGGACAAAAAGAGTACAGTGCTTGTCTCAGTGCAGATCTGGATTAAATGCAAACTTAGTCATCAATGACAGAAGAGTAAGTAAGGAGATAGAGAGAGGAGAAAGAGAGGAGAAGGGTGAGTGGAGAAGAGAGAACAGGGCGAACGAGGGAGATATGTAACCTAAAACACTTCTTAAAACAATGTAATAAGACATTGCTAATGCTGAAACTTTGGAAAAGAAGAAATATCATTAAGCAGCAGCACAAGTTAAAAGCAATGTAATGCAACTGAAAATTACTCTGCTGACATGCTTGCAAATGAAGTTAAGTATCTGGTGAGTGGTTCCCACAATGTTTCTCGCTAGAAAAGTAGATATGTAGAATTAAGAATAGAGTGGCCTAGTCTATGGCTATAACATATAAAGTTCCACCACTGTTGAAGAGTAATAGTCTTTGTAGATTTCCAACTAACAGTACAACCTATAAACCAAGCACAGTTAAGAGGTCTACTAACTTGCCATACACTTTATTGGGGGGCCAGGATTTACTCAGGCCACCCAGAAACAGAGCAACTATAGAGAAGGAAGTGCAAAATGCAATGTTGTCTCCTGTTCTTGTCCACACTAGAATCCAGAATTGAGATAACACGGAGCACAGAAAAAACATATGTATGAATGTGCCTGAATTAGTGTTGCAACACCAACAGGTGTCTTCTTTAAGCAGTTTTAGTTTGAAAAGGGACGCTGCAGTAAAAAAGAGTTGATTGTATATAGTATACTGTTTGAGTGAGGTTGACAGGACGGTCAGTTGTGTGAATCTTATCCCAAAGGGATATAAGTCAACTACTTTGTAAGTCAAATTCCAATGTAAGTTCAATTTTGTATTTAGGTCTCTCTGCTAAAGGAAGTCTTAAGGCTTTTTATAGACCAGTGCAGCTTTCGATGAGGTGGTGGTGAGGGTAAATTAAATGTAGGCACTTTGACCATGTAAGAGAGAAAAGGGGAGGGAACTGACTGCCGTAGTGAGCAGTGATTCTAAAAGCTGGTTTTGTTTTAGACATTTGGGGGCCAGATATTAATGAAGAAGAAAGCAATTTTAAGGGAATTACATCATTAGCATTTTATAGTAATTGAGAAACTGTGATTAAGCTTTGGTTAAACCAAGGACGCCAGAAACGCGATGCCAGAAGAGCCACTAGGACTTAAAACAATTTGTTGAGACTGAGAAAGGCGAGCTGTTAAATGCAGCTTAAAAATTGAACAAGCGTGGGATACAACTGAGGCGATCCAAAATTTAGAAGGTTGAGACTTCTGTAAGATGTGTAAGTGAGAGAAAGGAGAGATATTAGTGAGCTCCAGCAAAAACCACAATTTAGGAAGTGGATCAGAGGCATCGGAAAAACAATCATGGCTTTGCTTTGCCCCAAAAGGTGTTACAAACATAGTCAAGTTTGTGGATGATGGAGACAAAGGGATTTGATGATACGTTGACTTAGATCTAACAGAGTGAAATCCTTCGCACCACTGACATTCACAAGTCGTTTAACCCCTGCATGAGTTACTTAAAATAAAATCAGTCTTCAAATGGAACCAAGAAGCTTATCAGGCATTTTGCAAAATTAAAAAGTTATTAATTGATGCTCCTGCTCTGTCTTCCTTTGCCATGGTCAAAAGTGTTTCATTTCAGTGGATGCTAGTCTACACGGTTTAGGTGCTGTCTTATGTCAATGGGTCAATGGCAAGGAATATACCATTGGCTTCCTATCTAGGTCTTTGAATGCTGCCGAGGCTCATTATAGTACCATTGAAATGTAGGCATTGGCTTGTTCTTTGGCCGTTGAGAAATGTAAAACTTTGATATGGGGCACCTCCTTTGATATTCATACTGATCATAAGCCGCTGGTACATCTTTTGTGTGGTAATGGTACAGGAAAGCCCTCTGCGAGGTTAGTTCGCATTTTGTCTCGCCTGCATGGATATAACTTTGGTATTGAGTACATTCCAGGTGGACATAATATGAGAGCGGACTGTCTTTCCAGGTTACCACTAAACGATGGTATGTCAGAATCTGAATTTGATAGTGTGGAATGTGTGGTTGCTAAGATTGAATACGTTATTGGTACTTTTTCTCATAAGGATTGGTGTGATGCATATGAGAAGGACAATATCCTTCAATCTGCTATAAACATTGTGGTGAATGGTTGGCCCAAAGAGCGTTCTTTGCCTGCACCCCTAAAATCTTTTGCCCAAATATCAGAAGAGTTCTCCATTTTAGAAGATGTTCTCATGCGGGGAGATCTGTATATTCTTTCTTCTGCACTGCGTTTCAAACTTTTTCAGATTGCCCATGAAGGACACCTAGGGGTACATGTAGAAAGTTGAAAGAACACTACTGTTGGCCCAGCTTAGACAGAGATGTTTCCCAATGGATACATTCTTGTCAGACTTGTCTAGTTTCAGATAAGCATTGGAAACCTGTCAAGACTCCTTTACATGCAGTACCCATTCCGGAAGAAGCATGGTCAAAACTAGCCCTTGACTTTGCTGGTCACATTGAGTTATTACCCAGCGATAAAAAATACATCATGGTCTTAATAGACTACTTCTCCATATGGGTGGAATTTGAATTCACTGATACTCCCAGCACTGCATTGGTGATCAAATTAATTTCTAGGATATTTAATTCTGAGGGCTTTCCAAAAGAATTGGTAACCTATAATGGCACACACTTGACTTCTTGCCGGATTAAGGCGTTTCTATTGAGTCATGATATTAATCATCTCAGAGTAGCATTGTATTCCCCTTCTTCCAATGGGCTGATTGAGAGGATGAATAGATTAATTAAAGAAGGGGCTACAATCTGCTCTGGCATGCAACTTACATGTTGAGGATTTCTTAAAAAAGAAAATATGGTCTTATTTTACCACGCCTCGTTCAACCACCAAAATTTCTCAATTCATATTGCTTAGAAAAAGAGATCCCAAAGGCAATATATGTCCTGAGTGGTTAAAAGAATTGCACGAACAGAATCTATCATGTTTTGCCTGTTCTGATCAAAAAATCTTTTCAAGACTGTATCTACATAACAAATGATACTGAAGCGTCATTTTGATTCTAAATGAACACATTTATCCCATGATTTTAACATTGGTGATTGGGTCTTACTCAGGAAACCCAATTTAGTTCTGAAGGGTGCTCCCAAATTTTCATTTCCTGTTTTAAAAACATCTAAAGGCTCCCTCTTCTTGGATAAGAAAGGATGGTGGAGTAGGAGAGCTGTTAAAATTTCACTTGAAGAAGCATTCAAGATACTGTTGGCTAATAGATCCCCTGATAAAGGCAATGATCTTGATACACATTTTTTGTTGGGTTCACTGACTGACAATAAGCATCTCTCTGAGTTTACTGAACCCAGAGAAGCTCCTCATAACTATGTGGGATCTATGGTTAATGTAGAACCAACTTTATTGTTAGACTCAGCTGACGACTTAGCTTCTTTGCATGATCAGGTATTTCATGAGAATTTTACACCATCTCGTAATGGTTCTTCACCTGCAAGGTTTAAGGATCATTATTTATTTTGAGTCACTTCTCTTAAAGGAGGGGGATGATGTAGTTTGTGCTTATGTTCATGTCTTGTGCATCTTCTATCTTTATGCTCCAGCTTAATAAAGGTTTCACCGCGTGGTCACTGTGCGGCCCGTGCTGACCACATGTTTATACTTGAATGTATTAGCTCGAGGGTCTGTTTCTCTGCAAAAAATTCAAAATGCATTGACTGGCAGATGCGATCTAACCTTCGTTGAGGAGGAACGCACTCCTGTGATGTCCACTTTCATGCTATGGAATAAGGCTGCTTTTAATCTTGAAACGTGACAGGTATATGTCCATGGTTTGCAAGCTTGCTTCTTTACACTGCCACCAGGGAATGTTTAAGAATGGGGCTTTTCTCAGAATATTCAGAAAAACATGCACATTATCAGTCATGTGACTATTTTGACCAAAACCAAACTGGTCAATGTCCACTGGGTTAGGTATAAGATTGCTGAATCTAAGGGCTAACGCTTTGGCAGTTTATCAGTGAGATAAGGTGATAATGTTTGCATTGGGACAGGTCCTGGTCTTTTTTAGGAATTAGAAAAATCATTGCTTCTGTAAAAGAGCCAGAGGAGTTATTTTATGAGAGAAAATTATTATTTTAAAGTCAATAATTTAAGGAGTGATAGTTTTCAAAAAATGGAGCAAAAATGTAACTGTGAATCCATCCAATCTGGGCGACTTACCCGTAGGTAAAAGTTTTAACAGCTGAGAACAACTCCTCCTATTGTAATTGTAACTCGAGTGGAGCCAGATCAATATTTGTAGACTGGTGCATTTTAGAGTGAGAGACGTATGACTGAAGAGACTCCTCTGAAGGTAGAGATTCTAAATATGATGATAAAAATTTGTGAAGCAGCTGGCAAACTCCGAGTCACAAAACAGATTAATACCAGCTTGGTTAGTAATAGATTTGATAGATACATTTTCTCTCCTACATTTCAAGTAGTTAGCTAATTGAGTACAAGTTTTCTTTTTACCTCCGTAGTATCTAGCATGAATCTTAAGTAGAGTGCTGCATGCTTTGTCTGTAGTTGATTTATTACATTGAATATTCGTTGCTACCAGCGCGTCCAAATCAGCTTTGCTATTCTTAGACGTAAAATATTTATGTTCTAAATGTTTAATATCTGAAAGGACACAGGCAGATTATTTTTTCATGGCCGCCTGTTTATTATAGACACATCTAATAATAAACCCTCTAGAGATAGCTTTGAAGGCATCCCAGACAAAATGAAAAGAAATCTCCCCTATATCATTAAGCTAGAAATTCTCATGAACAACTCCTTGTCAGATAATAAGGTGTTATTGAATCGCCACCTAGATCTAAATGTGGTATCGCAAAAATATCCAGGTCAGTACAAACCGGAGCATGACCCGAGATTAGGATTGAACCGATCTATGAATGTACTAGGTGTTAGGTATAATTGTTACTTGGGAACACAGTCGATCCGAGGTTGGGAGTTGTCTGGGATTGAGTAGAAGTAAAATTCTTGGCGAGAGGGATGAACTAGTCTCCAGGAGTCTGATAGGGAAGTATGAGATACATCATGTTTGAATGTTTTGTGAGCTTTATGTGGAAGGAATTTTGTAGATGAGTGTCGATTAAGAATAAGAATGATTGATTGATTGCAATCACTGCCTAAAATGAAATTGATTGCAGCATTTTGTGAAATCTTTTGGGAACTGGCCCGCCAGAAAATAAAGTTGGGTGCGGGGGTACGTAGACACTCAGAACAGTAAAGGTAACATTGTCAATGTTTAATTTAATTAATAGTCATCTACCCTCCATGTCATTCTCCTGCAAAATAAATTATGTTTAAACGTTTATGACATAATATTGCTACTCCGTTTTTGCGTAAAACCGACGGAGTAAAGTAAAGTTCACCAATCCATTGTTTTTAGAGTTTGTGAGTTTGTTAATGTCAGTATCAGTGAGGTGGGTATCCTGAAGTAGTGTGAGTTGGCATTTTAATCTGGATAAGTGAGAAAGAAAATGCGTTGACATTTAATAGGATTTCGTAGACCCTTCATATTCCAAGTTGTTACTCTGGGATACATTCGAGAAGAGGCCATCAGTGCACATCAATAAAGAAATTAAGTGACATAAAGATGATCTTTGGAAATACTTCACTAGAAGATGAAGTGTGATAAGAGAAGAAGAAAGAAGAGAGAGGAAAAGAATAGAAAATACAGGGGAAGAAAAGCCCCAGAAAAATAGCAAGAAAAAGATGAAGGCAACACAGGGAGGAAAACCTTGGTTACAGTAGCTTCTTTATTATCCCGAAGGATGCAGAGAGTGCGGAGAGCGTAAGAAGAAGATGGGACTAGAGTTGGCTCTGGCAAACAAGAGATGGGGGTATGAAAAATAGTTAAGAAGAGAGAGGTGTAACATGATATGGAAATAGGAGGAACCAGGACCCGGGTAAAAATAATTAAAATAGTACAAATACTAGAAAGGTAAGAATGATAAGGTACATACTATGACCAAATATAAAAAGGAATGCAAACTTAGTAGACAACAAATGATAGGAATTGGTGGGAGCTGTACATGACACATTGGCGCAGGGGGAACTGAGACAATTGAAAAACTCCATAAGACAAACTCGTGCTGAAATACAAATGGTAGAGATAATGTGTTAACTAGGGGAAAGTAGAGTATAAGAAAAAAAACTTAAAATAAGAAAGAACAATTGATTAATCATGACATCAGGCTAACTATGTAGAAAATTGTTATGTTTTGGTAGCAGCACCAGTCTCCACATCTTACCGGTGATGTTGACGAAAGACGTCTTGCAGTAAGACTAGGTCTTCAAACGTGTATGTTTTGTCTTTGTATGTAATTCTGGAAATCCAGGTGTGTACTAAACCGTATCTGATGTTCATAGATTTTAATTGAGGACGAAACACAAGTAAATGCATCTTCCTGGCAGTCGGGGCGTTGGAGACGTCCTGAGAGAAATAAACATTGTGACCAGGCAATTGCAAGGACCCCACTTGTCTGGCAGCAGTGAGGATGTACATTAAGTCAGTGTACTGTAAGAAGATAATTATTATGGCTCTATATCTGGTGAGGGGTGTTGAACTAGAGGTTTTGGGGCCCAAGTGATGCACTTGTTGGATGTTGAGAGTGATATTCTCTTGTGAATGGATGATAGCAGGACTAGCCTTTTTACAGAAAAGAAATCATGTTGGGCGCACTGAATTCTCAAAAAAAACCATAAAGTTGATTTGATTTGTAAATTTATAGAGCGCAGTGATTGCCCATGGGCGTCTTGGCGCTAAGATAAATCCTTTCCAGCTCTATGGCAGTGTCTGATGTTTATTCGGGAAAACGGAAGCGGTAGAAGGTGTATGCAGACACGTCGCACTTTTGTGCATTTACCGATGTACCGCATGTATGGGCTGGAATCCCTGAAACAATAAAAACAGTATTCGCCCGTTTTGAATCATCGTACTAACGTGCCACTATCGATATATCGTGCACACGCCTCTTGAGAATGAGCGAATAAGTAATTCAACTGTCCCCGATACGTTTAGTTTGAATTGGAACCATCACGGCAAAACGATTTACATTTTAGAAAACTCCGAAATAAATTGTTAAACTTGAAGATATCGCTGTTCCGTTTTCCCGTAGTATTAGAATCCACTCGAAAATAATGATGTTCAACAAACTATTTTTGGAATTTTTAAATTTGTCCATCAAACCTTATACCAGTCTAAAAACAACTTTACTATTTTTTTTAAAAAGAAATATGATGGTTAAAGTCCTGATGAAGGCATAGTGTGTATGTCGAAACGCGTCGACAGGAAACCATCTGTTCTTCTTATAATAATTTTTACTGTGACAACATATGTATTAGTACAATGTTATTTTATCAATTTGGATCAATGTATTGATTTTTATTATATGTTCCTATCATATAAAAAATGTATTTTTTCATATTGAATTAGTTGTATGTTTGCCTTAATCTAGTGTGCCATTTCCTTAAATTGTATGCCTGGGATTGTTATCTCACATATATTGTTTGCCCTGTCCCAGGATATTTATCCATAACAGGGGGTCCTTGTTTTTGTCAAAAATATTCGGGAAAAAAGCCATGTTTTTACTTCTTTTCTAAAGGTTTCTAGAGATGGACAGGTTTTTATATTCAAGGGTAGTTGGTTCCATGTACGTGCTGCGTGTATCAGGAAACTTCTCCCTCCCCAGTTAGCTCTTTTAAATCTGGGAACAGCAATTAATTTCATCTTTCCCGATCTCAAAGGTCTCATGGGTTCATACTGTTTCAAGTGGTCCCTTAGGAATTTTGAACCTTTTCCCTGCAGTGCCTTGCATGTTATTTCTCTGATTCCTATTCTCTAAGTCTTTAGTAGTTCTCTTAAGTAATTACATTTCCTTAATCAGATGGGATATATCTGGGATAGAGTCCTCTACAGAGCTGACTCATTACTTGACAGCTGTAACACATTGATCGTGAGAGGACCATTTCTCATCGATGCATAATAAGAAGGCGTTGGACTCCATCACAAAAGGTTCCAGAGGCCTTAATCCATCAATTACATCGTTGAAGGTGAAAGGAGGCGGCGATTTAGAGGGAGAGTCTAGGTCTTTCTTGGATCTTTTGGCAGAGGTCGAGATCTGTTTTGATGAAGAGCTAGAAGCCAAAGAGGAACCCTCCACTGCGAAATCGATGGTGTTATCCGTGAGAACTGAGGCGTTTTCAGGGACGTAGTGTTGTTGTCGATATTTATGGCATATGGTGAGCTTGGAGGATGATGGAAGAAGGAAGGCCTTTTCCTTTTGTGTTAATGACCTTCCCATCAAGAATTCTGAAAATGACACAAATGGTTAGAGACCCAGTGATGGGAGAACTTAATGAAGAATGATACAGAGTAAAGTGAGAATGATTAGTTCCTTGATAACTACCTCGGTACAGTCAGAATGTGGCCTGGGTCAAATATACTGCACAGCTATATACATTTGAGAGATTAAGATGGTATCCAAGCCTTAGAAGAACAAGAGGGAAAGCAATTACTGAAATTACTGTGAATAGTGTTTGGCAGGCGAGGCGTACCTGAGATGCAGCTTTTAGGGCTTTCAGCTGTATTCATGTTTACTAAACATGCCATGTTGATCTTAGTCTGAGATATGTTGCCTTTCAAGGAGGGGGGGTATTCAAATCTCCAAGATCCTCTTTTGTTCCATTCACATACAAAAAAACAAATAAGCTATGGCTGTAAAACAACCCTATGCCCTTTCGGACTGTTGGCAGCAGCTGCACCAGCTTGAATGAGAAACTATGACATCTACCCAAGAAGTTTCAGAACAAGATGATGATCTATATCATTCACCTACCTGGTGCCTTAATCCTGCAATGGTGAGAGAACACAGAGAATCAAGTTGGGGGACAGGAACAAGAAAGACCACAGGCTTGCTGCCACACTGGATGTGGTGGATGAAAAGCTTCTAGGATATGGCAACGTTTTGCTTGTAAGTATGCCTTAGGGAGACTTAAATCTGCTCTCTGCAAGGGTACCTCAGTCCCAGCCCTGTTTCAAATGCAGGGCCAATAATGTTGACCCTGTGGGCCTGCAGCCCAATAGAAGACTCCACTATTGCTTCTCTATGGTCCCACTGCATTTTCACCATACATCATTGCATTTTCCTCATGCGTAATACCGTTGCTGAAGTCTGGTGCCAGTGACTGATGTGTGTTTGTCTGTGGTGTTGTTAGGTTATAGAGAGTATAAAGGGCAAACTGCGGAAACAAACACAAATTAGGGCTTGTGATCACTAATGAAAGCAGGTAAAAAGGACTTCTCCTGCTGAACTAAGCTATCTCCTCAGGTGCAGAAAGTATTGGGTGAAGACGGGGGCTTTTCAAATCTATTGAAAGGCTAGGAGCTCCTTGGAGAAGGTTTGTGCCAAACAGCATGACACTGAAAGGAGGAATGTGGCCTTCAAGACCACACTGAACCATGTCTATAGAACTTAGGCTGAAAAGAAGATCACATCTGATGAGGTGAAGGTTCGTCCATCACAATCAGTGGAGCAGCTGGTGAGGGAGTAATTATTGAAAGCTTAGAAGTTCCAAGATTGAGCACTGAACTCTGCTGTCAAACTAAAATAATTGTCTGAGCTCCTGGAGGACTTGAGGAGGTCCTGAAATGTGAGTAACTTCGAACGGCCGGTGTGGATGAAGATTCAGATTATGCTAAGATAATTGAAACTTTCCAGAAAAGACAATTCATTCCACCTAAATAACAGAAATATCTAGATAGTACATAAAAAAATGTAAAACCCATAGAGTGCAAAACATTATCATAAAAGACAAACCCATAGAGTGTAAAACATTATCATAATAGACATAAGATCGAAAACTCATATTATAAAAATGTGCCAGTCATTTTATCTAATTATTCTCATACAGTAGATAAGAATTTCCATATGCCATAACAATCTCATTAATCTCATTGTTTCACAACATTTTTTTTCATAAGATCTTAAATGCGACAAACCTTAAAAACTCAAAAAATCGGTAATAACAAACTTTTCCTCTCACAAAAGTTTTACAAAAAACTAATAAATGAGCAAGTGTAAATGGGGAATTTTTACAAAATGGGCATAGAGAAGTATCCACACTATTCTGATTCGTCATCCTCCACAGTCGGAAGGCTGGCACTTGTCAAAGCCTAACTTTCAATGACCATCTTCTAAGATCGGCGCTCTGTACATCGCACAGATATGGTTGTGAAGCACCCCTATAGTCTGTTTCCAATATATAGAGCAACTTATTTCTTTTAACCACATATTCTAGATCACAATTTCTAGATTTCTCTCTAAACACACCTTTATTGCCTTTTTCAGTTGGCCCACAGATATAAAATGGATATCAAACATTGGTGATATATTTAGACTATCTTGAAATATCCCACTCCGTAAGCAGGCTGTAGCATGCTGTGAGACCAAAGGGTCCGCCCCCTCCTTAGAACATACATTACTCTGGTTCACAGATGTGGTTTCAGGTACCCTATCAGGATTATCTTGACAAGGAGAACATGCCTGTGAGCTATTTTGAGCCACAACTGAATCTGGACCTCTACAAATATTACCGACACTTGGCATTGAAGATAATATAACCACACTAGGGGCCAGATGTAGGTAATTCCTATTTACCGACACTTAAATACTGAATCATACCGATTCGGTATTTAAGAGTAGGTAAATAGGAAGGAGGCATATGTAGGTAATTCTTATTTTTCAATTACCGATTCGGTAAGATTTGGTATTTACCGATTCTGTAAATACCGAATCGGTATTTCACATTGATTCCAATGGGCCTTGAAGCCCATAGGAATCAATGGGAAATACAGATTCGGTATTTACAGAATCGGTAAATACCGAATCCTGGCAGGGGGAACGGGGTGTCACTTTGACACCCTGTAGCACCCCAATTGCAGGCTTGTGTGCCATGTGGCACACAGACATGCCCTAAGGGCATGTCTGTGTGTCACATGGCATAGGTGTACATGCACAGATGTGCATGTACTCTGGAATTCGGTATTTTACCACCCAATTGGATTGGGTGGTAAAATAAGTATTCCTAAGGGCCTGTGGCACTGCAAACTGTGCCACCTACATATGGATTTACAGAATCGGTATATTTACCGAATTGGTAAAATACCGAAGTGGTAAATTTACCGAATCGGTAAATATACAGATTCTGTAAATAACGACCCACCTACATCTCAAAAGCCAAATACCGGTCGGTAACGGCCGAAATCGGCCGTTACCGACCGGTATTTGGCTACCTACATCTGGCCCTTGGATCATTGAAATCAACCACCCTTTACACCATAATCTCTGAAGATACAGATCTCTCTTGCAGTTCATCACCCCCCCCTTCCTCCATTCCTCTTGCGGCATTGTCTCCAGCTGTAATACCCTTTTCCCTTCTTTTGTGATCATACGCTTCTGCACTCTTTTAAACTTTTTATTTGCACTGGCCTTGCTTGCCCTGATCTATTTTTGAATAACAGAAACACTTTAACTTTTTTGACCCACTCACACTCTCTGCCCCTATCAATTTACCCTCTGTAGCCTCCACTGCCCTAATGGACTAGCATTTTGAGAAGGCAATATTGAAAGCATCAACTCCAACCATATTTTCAGACTCTCCACCTTCCCTTAACAACACTCTTTTTGCCTAATTACAATGTCGGTCCGCAACCAGGAACACGGTGACCCGCAGGAGAGAAACTCATACAGGCTACTACATACAAGTCGTATCAACACGAGGAGTTATCCTCTCCCCATTAGCATTCTTTACCTATCTTGCGGGGCTTGGCGTACTTTAAAGACGCACATAGCGTTTTTGTACTAATAAGCCACAACTAGCTCATCGCTGATGTAACCAATTCGAGTCACAGAAGCTCTCTAGGACGTGTAGGAATTAACACTAAGATTCCCTTTTATCTGATGCGTTTCTCACCCATCTGGCATATTATTACTTGAGTATCGGCTCTTCCGGGTCGGAATTTGTTATCGGAGGAGCGACTACCCAATTCGCTTTTACTTCAAATACAGCCCTGAGGAGTCGCGGAAAGACTATTCCACATGCGACGAAACACGTGTTGGCTGGCTTGCTTGAAAAATTAAAAGAGACCGAACTGTTTACAAACCATACAAGAAATCTTTTTGTATTTTCTGTTAGCTTTGCTTTGAAGTGTCCATGTGTCCACACTGACACACCTTTTTATACTCTATTGTTGCGTGCATGGGTATCTGGTTGAAATGTCGGTTGGAAAGCCTCCGACTGCTGGTTGGAGGCTTTCCAACCATCATTGTAGGTTTAAAGTTAGTTCCCCGTATAATAATGACGGCAGTTTAAACCGTCCGGGGAATCCAACGCGGTTCCTAGTTGGAAAGGCCTCATAATCCCTTGAGAACGGTGTTTCTGCCGTCGGGATTATGATGGCACTTTCCGACAGCTGTTCCATGTCGGCTTTTCAAACATGGAATTGCTGTCAGAAAGTGTCTTTGGGGGCCCTTTGTAGAGCCCCCATCCCTCTGCTCACATAGGTGCTCCTTTCAAAATACCTGCACCATGTGGCATTTTCCATCCGTCGCTCAAGCTCCCATTGAAAAATTGATGTGTCTGACCGCACTGTGTGCGGTCGCATCCAAATTATGCGGTCGAACCGCCGACTGTCGGTCGGTCTGTTCCCATTCCACAACGGTGTGTACGCCCGACATTGTAATTAGGGCCATACATGGAACACCACTACTACTTTAGTCTGAGTCGACTTATAACATGGTATGAAAGAGACCAGGTTTCCTTGCACATATAATTAGAGTAGGACTTATGGCTAGTTTTTATCAAAGGTACCATGGTTTCCTTACACTTATGGTTCTCATCCTTCATTCGTCATTCTGACAAGAATTGCAATATCAATAGGTTATTGTCCACGTTTTGCTCTGTGTCCTTTACTAGTTTAGTAAAAGGTAAAGTAGTGTCTACAAGGGATTTAGTTAGTTCAATGATTCAAATTATTTTTTAGCGAAAGTCATAGAGTATGTTGTCACCAATCTAACTCAAACGTGTCCACAAGACATCTGCAGTATAACGACATCAATCAGAAAAGAAAAAAGGGAAAAAGAACACACGGCATATCCTAGTTATATGAAAATATATCTTATTTTATATTTCATAAATAAATTCAAGAGCAAACAAATGACTTAATCACCAGCAAAATGTCATGAACAGACGTATGAAAAAAAATCAACAAATCAATTCAGGACAGACATTATCTCCTATTAATTTAAAACAAGCAATTCAGACCCACAACTGGTCGAAAAAAGCTCTTTAAGAACATAAATGTCTTTAGGAGATGATGACAGAGGTCGACGTTTCGGTCTTTGTTGCAGTTGTCTCTAAGACCATCATCAGGACTGATAGAATAATGCAGAGGAAGCCCCCTGTGTAGATACAAGATACATCTATTACCAATCCATTCTACACATATTTACAAATAACACATCGCTTGTGCATTTTTAAACTAAGAGAACCTTGTGTATAACACCCATCTGGTGTTACGTGACAATTAAGAACAATGAAGTATTAATCTTATGACGTAGTAAACAGTTAATCTATCCAGATGTATATGCTTAATTAAACATCTGATCAAGGGTAAGTAGATCACCATCACTCATTTTATCCAAATCAAGTGGAACTTACTTAAGTGAATTGCGAAGGAAGAACATTTTCTTCATTTCAGGCTTTTAGTTGGGATGACACATGACTTGAGCAAATCTGTCAAAGTGTAAAACATAAGGATGTAGTGACTCAGTTAGAGAAAGCCAACTAACGTGTTAGATGAGACAGAGAAACTCATACCTGTCAGTTTCTAGACGGCAATGTTAAAAGTTTCAGGCCTTCACTCAGGCTACAAAAGCAGATGCTGCTTGTAGAATAGGGTTGTCCGTATAACTAAGAACAAACCAAAGAATATAACTGTGGGGCATCTTCATAGAAATTTTATAGATTGACCACAGTACATAAAAATAGTCCATAGATAGGCATACATGGCGTCCAGAAGCCTAACCTGGTTGTACTAAGATAATGGAACTTTAATTAAATCTGTTTCCAATGAAACTTCTAAGCACTCGATTTTGATTGTGGAGACCCATAGTCTATAGCGTAAAACGGTACCACCATATAGAGCGTCCATATGACTATACTCATGCTGATTTGATTGTCAGGAGACTATAAGAATGTGGCCTCAATGGGAATAAACATGATCATAGGTCAAGCCTGAAACAATCAAACCGTAGCTAAACTTAGTATTCCTGAATTGTTCCACATGCTTCGAAAATTTCTTATATTTGAAGCCAAAGTTAACGTACTCATGATATTAAGGCATTGTCGATGTCAAACTCGTCTGGCCTAGACACGTCTCGACATCGCAGATGAACTGCCGTGCTTCTATGGGTCAATAACTAAAAGAACGACAGGCACAGCAAAATGCAGGGGACAGAAGACCACTCTTGTGGTGAAATTCTAAGAATAAAACGTAACTCACTATAAAAGCTCGGCCTATGCATTCGATCGCAAACCCGCCCTCATCAAGTCTTCTCTGAAAAACTAAAGCATCTATGGTCCATTACTTACATTAGCGGTTCGCGAGTCACACCAACAGCATTCCGGCATTCTGGAAAATATCGGAAGAAAGTCTGCTGACTTGATCCCTGGTATTTGAACCATTGCTCCGGAAGTGATCGCACATTAGTAAAAACTAACGTCGGGCTATTATACAAGTTGTTCATCAAGACAAACAGAGGACTGCAATTGCGCCCGTTTCTGTTGGAATGGTTCCTTAATGATCGGAACTGAAAATAAAAAAATAATAAATAAAAACGTGCATCGGTTGCTCAATAACACACAAACCGCACTGCGATGCACATCGTCTCTTATCAAGTGGATGCAGGCCATTTGAATTAAACGATTTCGCCAGGACTTGCCTACTATGTATATATCAAAAAAGTACAATAGTGGCACAATGATGAAAAGCGGTCACCTGACTAACGTGTAAGGAAATATTTATGACGTCACCCGATGGGCTCTCGGTATGAATGATGGATACAAAGGGTGATGATGATACTTGACCCATATTGGAGCAACAATCGTAAATTATTGATGCCATCTAGAACAAAGACTTTGGTATATATGGCTGATACATATCTCCCATTCGTAGAACAATTACTCAAGAGAATAAACAAACAACAAGTTATATTAAATCGGAATACACAGATAATGGATAACTCAAACAGTTGTTACAACACCTCATATGTGAGAGCTAACAGAGACTGATCTATGATAACATATGTGAAATCTCAGTGTCATTGGGATTATTGAAAACATCATATTAAAATAACATCAGTTATACATATGTGAATCTCTTCAATAGATCAAAAGAAAGAGAACATCTTATCCGTTCAAACCATGTTGACCCATTGTATTTTTCACACCTTAGAGAAAGAATCAGACAGGTGAGACAGAGTTGGAAAGAATAGAGTCAAGGATCTCGACGTTGTTAGCACTTATCCTGGGGTGATCTAGCATAGTTTCCATCAAGAGACCAGATTCGTTTTATGTCAAGCAGGCCAGGGTATGCCACTCTGTTGAAGAGTTGAGTCCTTTCTTAACAGAGTCTGCCCGACAGATCCAACGCTGTTCCTTAATCGTTAAGATACGGTCAACATTGGGCTGTCGAATGGTTGGTTTCACATTTTCAACCACCCTCCACAGCATTTCCTTCTCAGTATGTTTCTTAAATTGAAAGTGTTCCACCAAGGGAGCATTTTCAGTGCAGCAACGTATTCTGGATTGGTGTTGAAGTATACGCTTCTTCACCATCTGTGTTGTTTTACCCAAATACTTCAGGCCGCACGATCATTGAATGCAGTAGACCACATTCTAAGTGTTACAGTTGGAAAAACACTTCAATGTGAAATTGTTGCCGTTGAGCTGGAAGCTTTTCAGATTACTTGTAGTTTTACACGCTACACAATGATTGCATTTAAAGTGTCCAACAACTGGGCTGAGTTGTCGCATGTTGTCAATTAAATTGCTTTCCTGGTTCTTATAAGCATGGACCAGTTGGTCTCTGAGGTTGGACCCTCTTTTAAAAGCAAACATAGGCTTCTCAACGAATTCAGGCAAATTAGAAAGCAAGGACCAATGTTTTCCAACCAACTTCTTAATTGTGTTAGTGGCCGTACCAAAAGTTGTGACACAGACAAGCTGTGAAGTAGCTGTTTTACTCTTCACTTGAAGCAACGCCTAACGGTCACTATACCACGCACGTTTAAGTGAACGTTTGAGTAATTTATTAGGGTATCCGCGGGCGTGTAATTTGTCTTTCAGTTTTTTTGCTTCAGTGAAGTAGTCCACCCGCCTAGAGCAATTCCTCCGTAAACGGAGGAACTGGCCAAAGGGGAGACCATCCCTAAGCGCTTGTGGATGGTGACTGCTATATTTTAAAAGCGTATTTCTTGAAGTTGGTTTGGTGAACAATGTAGTAAACAAGGTGTTATCTGTACTAACTTTGATAGATATGTCAAGAAAGTCCATACTCATTCTATCATGGACAATGGTGAATCGAAGATTAGGATTTCGAGCGTAGATCCATTGATGAAATTCTAGGAGACACTCTAAGGTTCCCTACCAGATAAAGAAAACATCATCAATATACCACAGCCAACATCTCAGGTTGGCTGCGAACGGATTGTTGATGTTATGGACAAACTGTCCCTCAAAGTCGGACACATATATGTTAGCTATGTCCGGGTCAAAAACTGCACCCATCGCCATTCCTTTCTGTTGTTTAAAGAATGTCTTCTCACACAGGAAAAAGTTCTCGCACAGCGAGATACGAATACATTCAACAATGAAGTCGGTGGGAACAGCATGCGGTCTAGGTCAACTTTCAAGCAGATTCTCTAGGATCACAAGGACATCAGTTTGAGGAATATTAGTATATAAACTCTTGATGTCCATTGACACCAAGAGTTCAGAAGTGCCATCAAATGGAAGATTTTCTACTACATTGATCACTGCTGTAGTGTCACGAATAGAATAAGATGTTCTCTTTCTTTTGATCTATTGAAGAGATTCACATATGTGTTAATGATGTTATTTTGATATGATGTTTTCAATAATCCCAATGACACTGAGATTTCACATATGTTATCATAGATCGGTCTCTGTTAGCTCTCACATATGAGGTGTTGTAACAACTGTTTGAGTTATCCATTATCTGTGTATTCCGATTTAATATAACTTGTTGTTTGTTTATTCTCTCGAGTAATTGTTCTACGAATGAGAGATATGTATCAGCCATATATACCAAAGTCTTTGTTCTAGATGGCATCAATAATTTAAGATTGTTGCTCCAATATGGGTCAAGTATTATCATCACCCTGTGTATCCATCATTCCTACCGAGAGCCCATCGGTGACGTCGTAAATATTTCCATACACGTTAGGCAGGTGACCGCTTTTCATCATTGTGCCACTATAGTACTGTTTTTGATATATACATAGTAGGCAAGTCCTGGCGAAATCGTTTAATTCAAATGGCCTGCATCCACTTGATAAGAGACGATGTGCATCGCAGAGCGTTTTGTGTGTTATTGAGCAACCGATGCACGTTTTTATTTATTATTTTTTTATTTTCAGTTCCGATCATTAAGGAACCATTCCAACAGAAACGGGCGCAATTGCAGTCCTCTGTTTGTCTTGATGAACAACTTGTGTAATAGCCCGCCATTCGTTTTTACTAATGTGCGATCACTTCCGGAGCAAGGGTTCAAATACCAGGGATCAAGTCGGCAGACTTTCTTCCAATATTTTCCCGAATGCCGGAATCCTGTCGGTGTGACACGCGAACCGCTAATGTAAGTAATGGACCATAGATGCTTTAGTTTTTCAGAGAAGACTTGATGAGGGCGGGTTTGCGATCGAATGCATAGGCCGAGCTTTTATAGTGAGTTACGTTTTATTCTTAGAATTTCACCGCAAGAGTGGTCTTCTGTCCCCTGCATTTTGCTGTGCCTGTCGTTCTTTTAGTTATAGACACATAGAAGCACGGCAGTTCATCTGCGATGTAGAGACGTGTCTAGGCCAGACGAGTTTGACATCGACAATGCCTTAATATCATGAGTACATTAACTTTGGCTTCAAATATAAGAAATTTTTGAAGCATGTGGAACAATTCAGGAATACTAAGTTTAGATACAGTTTGATTGTTTCAGGTTTGACCTATGATCATGTTTATTCCCATTGAGGCCACATTCTTATAGTCTCCTGACAATCAAATCAGCATGAGTATAGTCATATGGACGCTCTATATAGTGGTACCGTTTTACGCTATAGACTAAGGGTCTCCACAATCAAAATCGAGTGCTTAGAAGTTTCATTGGAAACAGATTTAATTAAAGTTCCATTACCTTAGTACAACCAGGTTAGATTTCTGGACGCCATGTATGCCTATCTATGGGCTATTTTTATGTACTGTGGTCAATCTATAAAATTTCTATGAAGATGCCCCACAGTTATATTCTTTGGTTTGTTCTTAGTTATACGGACGACCCTATTCTACAAGCAGCATCTGCTTTTGTAGCCTGAGTGACGGCCTGAATCTTTTAACATTGCCGCCTAGAAACTGACAGGTATGAATTTCTCTGTCTCATCTAACACGTTAGTTGGCTTTCTCTAACTGAGTCACTACAATCTTATGTTTTACACTTTGACAGATTTGCTCAAGTCATGTGTCATCCCAACTAAAAGCCTGAACTGAATAAAATTTTCTTCCCTAGCAATTCACTTAAGTAAGTTCCACTTGATTTGGATAAAATGAGTGATGGTGATCTACTTACCCTTGATCAGATGTTTAATTAAGCATATACATCTGGATAGATTAACTGTTTACTATGTCATAAGATTAATACTTCATTGTTCTTAATTGTCACGTAACACCAGATGGGTGTTATACACACGGTTCTCTTAGTTTAAAAATGGTGTAGAATGGATTGGTAATAGATGTACCTTGTATCTACACAGGGGGCTTCCTCTGCATTATTCTATCAGTCCTGATTATGTTCTTAGAGACAACTGCAACAAAGACTGAAACGTCGACCTCTGTCATCATCTCCTAAAGACATTTATGTTCTTAAAGAGCTATTTTCGACCAGTTGTTGGTCTGAATTGCTTGTTTTAAATTAACAGGAGATAATGTCTGTTATGAATTGATATGTTGATTTTTTTCATACGTCTGTTCATGACATTTTGCTGGTGATTAAGTCATTTGTTTGCCCTTGAATTTATTTCTGAAATATAAAATAACATATATTTTCATATAACTAGGATTTGCCGTGTGTTCTTTTTCCTTTTCTGACTGATGTCGTTATACTGCAGATGTCTTGTGGACACGTTTGATTTAGATTGGTGACAACATACTCTATGGCTTTCGCTAAAAAATAATTTGAATAATTGAACTAACTAAATCCCTTGTAGACACTTCTTTACCTTTTACTGTTCACTGCCCAAGCCTACAAGAGTCTATTGGGTCACCCCTATTCTTACTAGTTTAGGCAAAAGATGTACAGCAGACCCCAATATTTTACTCATTGATGCCAGCCAATTTGAGTTATTTGAAACAAACTCTCTCATGGAATAGTTTGGTTGAACCAATGGGAACAATGGGGCCCTTTCTAACAATGGTTCAGTATCAAGGACTGCGTTTTATTTAATTCCGGGTCACTGACCTCTTGTGTAGAAGAAGGATCAATTCAATATGGGGGAGAGATTCTCCTTATTTTGTTCCAGGTTCAATTTTTGTGCGTTTTCTATAGGTTTTCTATGGGTTTCCATAGGATCAATGAGTACAGTACAAGGGCTGGAGAACCAATTAATATCCCATAACCTCATGTTGCCCGAAAGCATTGAACACAGATACATATCTTACTCTTCCATCAACCCCCTTCCTTGCAAAGCTTGGTCCTGCAAGTGCCCTTGGCAGCTTTACCTGATCCTACTGGAATTACAGCTGCTGTGGATACAGTTGTTACTGTTGATGAAGCAGTGGTTACTATACCATCTGAATTTGGCAATTTTGCTGGAAACTATATATTGATATAAATAGAATTCTCATATATAATTCAGATAAATCGAAATACTTGATCAAAGAAGCAGTGAGGGGCACCAATGAGGCTCATAACAATCTTGAAGATTTAGCTAAAGAGTTTGTAATAGATTTACACAAAAATAATAGCTTGCATAAAAACTATGAAATGGAATTGAGTGAAGCTGAAATAGCAAAGATGTCTCTAATGACTCTACAAACTCATATCAGAGACTTAGGACCTGATTACGATGAGGGTTGGAAAGCTTCCAACAACTGGTCGGAGGCTTTCTGAGCCACATTGTGGTTTCAGTTTCGACCGCCGCATTACAATGCAGGCAGTCGAAACTGAAACAGGACGGTCATTCTGGCTGTATTCCGACGGGCTCAAGGAGCCCGTCGGCTAGTTGGAGACCGGCACATAATCCCAGTGGACGGCGCTTCCGCCGTTGGGATTGTGATGTTGGTTTCTGACAGGCTTTTCATATCAGGCTTTCCGACATGGAAAGTCTTTCGGAAAGCGACGTTGAGGGGGGGCTCCAGCAGTGCCCCATTAACCCTACAGCCTCCGGTTGGGGGCTGAGGGAGCACTTATGTTGCTCCCCCTGGGAATCCTCACAGTGCCTGCCACACAGTGCAGAGATTCACATGATCTCCACTTTCTCCATAGGGGCTTCTGCTATGGCTGGTTTACGGCCGAAGCTCAAGCTCCCATAGGGAAATGGGAGTTTGCGACTGCACCATGTGCGGTCTCATTGTAATTAGGTTTGCAGAACCGCCAACCCATGGTCGGGTGGTTCCCATACCGATACAGTTGCGTCCGCCCGAAATCGTAATAAGGCTCTTAGTGGAGAATATAAAGGGCTGGAGTGATTTGAGAAAATATAGGGACAAGTGGAAGAAGAAAGTTAATTTGAAAAAGAAGAATATTAATGCAGGGAAAAACTGAATGTGGACATGAGTTAACCTAAAGCAGAATGAGTAACAGAATTTCCTCTACGACAAGTACATGATGGGAATTATGTGCATGTTTCTTGATCTAGGGGCGATCTTTGTGCTTTAAGGGCAAATTTTTCAAAACTAAGAGAGGAACCTGATAAGTGGTTTAAGGAGGATCATGTATTAGTGACAAATTTTAAAGTTCTTTGGGATGATTTAGGCAGATTGTTTGAAATTGTCGTTCCCAACGATTTCTGGGCAGAATGCAAAGTGGCTGTCATTTGGCCAACACAAGAACCACAGAGAGTTCCACTTTATAATGCTTACACCATGCTGACTTTTCTATGCAAGAAAATTATACATAAACCCCTCAGTTCTAGGAGTGGACCAGGTTTTGAGAAACCTTTCCTGAGCCTCTAGGGATGCTGTCTGATTTCTTACTGTTTTAGTTGCACATTTGAGATTTGACCTATATCTGATTTTTTTCTAGTATTCTATACTCTCCTTATTGCTGAGAACCGTTGTGGTAAATGATTTCTATGCATATTAATGGATTGTTGCTGCATTTGGATTTTCAAATTTCCGTATTGCAATATAACCTTTAATAAACCTACATGGTTTTTCTAAATTCTAATTTCAAACCCTCCTTTGGAGTCGGTCCTTTTTTTATTGACTGCATTTTTAAATGCTGTTTGGAATCTTGTCTCTGGCACACACAGCCTCACTGACTTTAGGATTAACACCGTCCTCGATCCACTCAACCTTGGGCTCACCACTGTTATGCAGATTTTCTAGGGTTACAACATGCCCACAAGTACATGATTTTGAAATTTATGAATGACCTAGATGATGATGTGAGGGAATGGGAAATGGACAAGCCCATACACAATGACAACAGTATTTGAGCTCACATTAAGGCGAAGGAAAGCAGAACCATCACTGACATTCAGCAGCAGGGTTACACCTGTGTGAATGACTTGTTCATAGTCCTCTTTGATGCCTCCTAGGGTGGCCCTGGTTTTGCCAAAGTCGAGGCGATTAATTGACAATGTCTGGAAGTCTGTCATGTTCGGTTGTGTGCCAAGGGCAAGAAAGCTACCTGCCCCAAATCTTCAAACTAGGCCCCAGAACGGGGTACCTAAATAAACACACTGTCACCGGAGCAAATCAAGTACAGGAAAAGTCAATCACATCAATTTTTACAAAATACATAATAATTGTATTGATTTTTTAACAAACATTTCAAAAAAGTACTTAGAATAATTATAAATAATACATCAAGAATCAATAACGGAATGCTCCAATACATCAAGTTCCACACTCCTGTTTCCTACAACACATTCAACCCTTCACATGTTCCCAAAACTCACCACGCAGACCTATACCTCAATCACACAATTCACAACACATTCAACAATAAAAGAAGTAAAAAGACGCCAGAAGATGGTCAAGAGACAGATTGGTACAAATCATCATGGTTGTGGGAGTTGAGGTAGATATAGTCCAGCTGCCCCCTCACGAACAACGCCAACGCGCGTTTCGGTGTGTTGTCCCAGCCGGGGCTACACCTTCATCAGGGCGAAAAGGAACAAAGGGGGGGGGTGGGGACAGGACACCTGTAGATAAAAGAGAGCGAGTAAATACATATTTTCAGGATAAATACTAAACTTTTGTCAAATAATGGGTTTCATACCTCATAATGAAATGCATACTAGATAAGCTCCGGGGACACCATAAAATAATCAATAACAAAAATAATAATCACAACTGGAATAGCACACTAGAAATGGCCCCATTGACAGTAGCACAAAGCAACAACTCCAACGTTTCATCCAACTTACTCATAAGCTCAGTCATATCAAACGCTTCCATTCAACGCGATACAGACAAGATATATAGAAAACCAGGGAGGAAAAAAGATAAAAAGAACAAAGGTAAAAAAGAACAATACTTGTGTCAGGGTAAGAAGACAGAACTAAAGCAATAAAAAACAGTGGCAGACAATAAAGTACTGAACCAGCACCAAACCCATGTGTGTTAAATAGCTGTATAGGGTATGATCTCAAATTGCCTACCACGGGCGGGAGGAAAGTAATCCGCCACAGCCGGGTGCAACAAAGAAGACACTGAGAGGGGAGCCTCAAAGGGTGCTATATGTTCACTCCGCTCTAGAGACAAAGGTATAATCAGAATAAAGATAATTATGTAATGTTCTCAGGGAAGGATGGCATAGGTATAACCTCCTCCCACCAGCCATGAGCAGGATGTAAGGACTCACTACCTACCAGGTAATTTCAAGATAGTTTCTTTGTGAAACACGTTCCTGAGGTTCAATGTCTTTCAGGGCAGGCAGGGCACACCACCTCAGCTCAGACCAAAGCTTCCCAGATTTCAATGGCAGGTTCTAGAGTATATGGTATAGAACAAAAACCAACAGGCATATCAAGCTCACATATCAAACGCGAACACCACAGCTCAGCTATTTCTTAATGCGGAAACAGTAACGAATTTTGTGCATGGACCCACAACGTACAGTTAAGGTTCCCGGGATAAAACATGGGGGCACAAAAATTCATTCCTGCGTTTTGGAGCAAACCCCCCCGGGGGGAGACCCTGCCAGGGGGGGGAGACCCTGTCGCCCATCTGGTATCGATACCCCAACCCGGTACTCTCAGATGAGGAGGCAAGTGAGGGGCCAAAAGCAAGAGGATCCAAAATAATAATAATAATAAAAACCCTCTATGTGGTACACATAAGAGAACAAGGGGGCTGCCAGGAACTAGGGGTAGAGGTCATAAGGGAAAAAGTGGCGGCTGGGAATTCCCACCACCGGCACAGAAACACACCCGCTAACAACCAGGGCTTGTGAAACGCCCATCGATTGGCACACCATACGTCCATGGTCGGGCAGTACGGCGGGGTCGTAGGCGGTGTTATTCATGAACAACATCTTCCATACGCCTGCCACACCGCAGGGGACAAACCTACTCACCAATTAGCATATGCTGCTGCTGCACGACATAGGGGCTCAGACGGTCCGCCTCCTCGCTCACGAGTCTCTCCTTGAAGCGCGTGGTTGACTAAGCAGGTTGCGTCCATTTAAACCAAAGTAGGCTCGGCCTCATTGCGTGCCGAAGCGTAGAAAAGCATCGCCATAGAAAGAGGACAGACACCCAACTCGAAAAGGGGCGAGAATTAGATTAAATGAAGCGGCCATATTGGAGCACCAGAAAAGGGGCTAAGAACAGCCTTCAACACTGAGGGTATTTCAAGGACCAACTTTCACCATTGGTGCACAAAATCAGTAGCCACAAAATAGTAGGATACAAAACACTACTAAAAAGAGATAATTGACCAAAAAATAATTTTACTAAGGGAACGGCAAAAAGTATGCAAAGCGGCTGTCATTTAGCCAACATAGGAACCACAGAGAGTTCCACTTTATAATGCTTACACCATGCTGACTTTTCTATGCAAGAAAATTATTCATAAACCCCTCAGTTCTAGGAATGGACCAGGTTTTGAGAGACCTTTCCTGAGCCTCTAGGGATGCTGTCTGATTTCTTACTGTTTTAGTTCCACATTTGAGATTTTACCTATATCTGATTTTTCCTAGTATTCTATACTCTTCTTATTGCTGAGAACCTTCATGGCAAATGATTTCTATGCATATTAATAAGATTGCTGCTGCATTTGGATTTTCAAATTTCTGTATTGCAATTTAACCTTTAATAAACCTACATGGTTTTTCTAAATTCTAATTTCAAACCCTCCTTTGGAGTCGGTCCTTTTTTTATTGACTGCATTTTGAAATGCTGTTTGGAATCTTGTCTCTGGCACACACTGCCTCATTGACTTTAGGATTAACACCGTCCTCGATCCACTCAAGGTTGGGCTCACCACTGTTATGCAGATTTTCTAGGGTTACAGCATGCCCACAAGTACATGATTTTGAAATTTATGAGTGACCTAGATGATGATGTGAGAGAATGGGAAATGTAAAAGCCCATACACAATGACAACAGTATTTGAGTTCCCATTATGGCGCAGGAAAGCAGGACCATCACTGACATTCAGCAGCAGGGTCACACCTGTGTGAATGACTTGTTCATAGTCCTCTTTGTTGCCTCCCAGGGAGGCCCTGGTTTTGCCAAAGTCGTGGCGATCAATTGACAATGTATGGAAGTCTGTCATGTTCGGTTGTGTGAACCTCATACATGAGTTGTTTGGAATGTGTAGCACAGGGTTGCTTCTATTGCATCACATCTTGCATCTAAGGGTTTTATTCGGGCTGAGTCAGAGAAAAAATATTATTCGGTGCATATTACATTTCCTCCCTGTGCCCTAAATGTTAAATATGTGCAGTTTAAATTAAGTAAACTAAATTATGGAAAGTGTGTAATAAAAAATGTACAGTTGTTTTCTAGTGTTGCCCATGTCTCTCTATTGCCCTGCCCAGCACATTCTAGATTCTGTAATCTGATTCCTGCATGATGCCTCGCCCCAAAACAAGACACGGGTCCATATAAGCACCTCGTGTTTTAGAGACTGCTGCCTAATGCTGCAATACAGTTTTCTCAATAAATCGCTCCGATGGTCGCTGAAGCTACGTTCACGGTATATTAAAATCCTGAAATAAATAAATGTAACTAATTAAGTAGACTGAAATCCTTGTGTGATGATTTGCAATTCTCTCGTTCCCATTTCGTTGAAACTACCATGCCCTCCCTTATTTTCTTCATGGCATGCAGGAGTATCAGAGGTATTTGCAGCAGATCTATGATGTGTGCTTGCCCTGCATGTTGCTCTGTCTGCATCACTGGCTTCACTAAGGCTCAACCAGCATGTTCCGGATGGCTACAGGTACATAGACTCCTTTCTGTTACTTCATTCTGTCCTGAGGACCTTGCGTCATCATGTATTAGTGAATGCACTAAGTCCGCAGTCAGTAATGACACACGTGCCTGCTCAACCTCTGGTGTGCAAATCCTGTTTCGGGTGCAAACACCTAAGATTACAACCAGGGGCTCTATTATGGAAAGTATCCTGAGGACACAACAGGCATGTGCGCCCATTTTGCATACCCCGGGGGGCCCTCTGCTATTACAGAAAGGGCCGCAGATTCTTGTGCAGCTCTTTCTGTAATACAGATAGCACTGGCGCACATATTGCAGTAGCGCTATCACCAGAGGGTGTTCCCTCATTTGCATGGCAGCGTGGGTAATCCCTTTGCCTCTGCACCCGTGACGCATTATAGACGATCGCACAGAGGCATAGAAGCTGTCAGGAGACTCACTGACAGTGCGCCATCTAAAAGCTGGCACACTGTTAGTGAGCCCCCTGATGGCAGACTTCTAGAGGTGGGAAAAGGGCTCCTGCAAGAGGATCTCTCTCGCCTCTCTCCTAAAAGTGCAGGCAGGTTTACGCCTGCACAGTGAAACACAGAGCGACTGCTTCAAAGCTGCTCAATTTTTCACTTGAATGCGCTGGTCCAAGGGCAGCACAGCTTCACAGCTGCTCTGTTCTAGGGCACACTTTCCCTGTTTGCTGCCGGCGCACCTGTTTTAAGGTGCGCGGTGGAGCAAACATGGAATGTGCACCATATGTGCAACAGGGTCCCTGGTGCACATTGTGAGTCCCAGGTGTTATGTCTGAATGACTTTCAACTGGTTAATCTGCTGGGCAAACAGTGCTCCTTGTGAACCTGGGGAATGGCATGCACTATTAGCCTGTTATTCCCTAATATGGTGTGCTTAAAGCAGTGATGAAACAAAACATAACACGTTGGAAATCCCAACAGTCTAACTTACGTTTAATACAAAATTAGCAAGTAGCATGGCAAATAATCGAAAGACAATTGTCATTTTCATGGACCATAGCTCCTCCTCAAAAGAAGTACCTTTGGAGCATAATACGAAAAGCAATAAAATGTTGACAATTTATAAACGTATTGATATTAAAACGACATCAAAATATGGCTATATGACAAATTAATGCAGAATGCGACGTGCACAAGAAACATCAATGCTAAAGCAATAAGAGCACATAATGCGCAATAGGTATTTAGTGGGTGAGCAATTTGCATCCAGAAGTCTGTGCAGTTTGTGAGCTACTTATTTTATACATATTTTGTGTTTCATTAGTGCATTCAGACCTTGCACCTGTGGATGAATGCTGAAGCAGTGATCTGTTGCATATGTTTAGAGCAGGGGTCTCCAACGTTCTCAGTAATAAGACCTACTTATGTGCAATGAAAATCATCTTGAACTCCTAATATTATTAGTGTAGTACAAATCAGACAAGATTACATTAGTGGCAATAAACAACAAAGGTACCAGAGGGTCTCAAAAAGGTGTGCCCAAAAGAAATAGAGAGCCAACCAATCCCTAAAAACCAAAGTGATGCGTCACAGAAAATTCTCAACAGGATGAGAAAAATACCCATCAGTCACCATACGAATCCGCCCTTCATCATTTGGGATTTTATCCGTACCACCCGTCTGAGAAGTTCGGTGCCACACTTAGAGGTCAACCCGGTGGTAAGGGGGTTCCTCACAAGGTATAGGCAATGACAGTGTGGTATACCACTCGGTGTTTATGAGTGGCCAAAGACATGGGACTGGGGTGTGCAGTGCTAGAAAGAGTGAAGGAGTGAAAAAACCAAAAGAGAGTGTGTTAAAATTGGTTTGAAAAAGGCACTTAACTGCAAGTTTATTCGGTGTGTGCCTAACATACCAAAGTTAAAAATCAATGCAACCTAAGGCTGTCTCATGATGTAGACCGCCTGAGGTAGAAAAGGTCAACTAGTTTCTGCAATTCAGGGACTGTTGTATCCTTGCATTCATCAGGACCAATATACAATTAAAACTACTGCACCAAGTGAACTAAATAAAGTGAAGGGTGACACCGGGATAACAAAAACAAGTGCATAAAGTCACCTGAATGCTCCAGATGCCCTTACAGTCTGTGTTGATCACTAAGGAAAAGAAAAGGGTTAAGTATAGCTGTCGTGATCTAATGGGCTGACCAGAAAGTCCATTTTATGTGGATCAAACGTTACATCACACTCTGAGTATTGACATGCAGGCACTTAATGCTAATATGGCCCGGTTTTAAGTTATTTGGAAAGAAAATTTCGTAAGCCAAATGTCTTTCAGTCCTTACCTCGATCTGTAAGGTGGACTGACCTCACCCCACCTGGCTGCGGCTCAGGGGAAGATGAAGCACCGCTCTATAAAACATGTGAAACACACGTAAAAAACACAATGCGCACATACAGGGACAGAGCACTTCCTGTTATCAGTAGCCGACAAGGAATGGTGTCGGTATCTTTCAAAAGAATATTTTAGTACCCAGCAGTCGCGGAGCCGAGACTCCGTTTAAAGAGGGATACAGTTTGTTGGAAAAGCGCAGCATAGCGCGAAGAAGAACGAAAGGCTTCTCTTACCTCTCCGTCGGTACTCCGGGCCGGCGTCCTGGCCGACTGGGGAGGTAACGAGAGGCGAGGTAGCGGTTGTTAATAAGCCGCGCTGCTATTGGTCGCGAGGTCACGTGTAGTCACGTGGGGCGCTTAGCTGACCCGTAAGATTGGTACAAAGTCGGACAAGCCTGCGTTCTCATAGGCTGTAGCACTAAAGGCCGGGAGAGACCATTGAAATCGCTATTCCCTCAGCTGTTTGTGCCTAACCCTGATAATACCATACTTATTACAGCGAGATTCACAGAAAGTTGTGTCTGGGTATTTTTTCTGTATTTAGAGCTTAAGGAATTAGGCATGCACTGTCAGCTGCCTTGCGCGGCTATTCTCAGCCTTTTTTGACCCGCTGGTCATAATTACCCTTGACCGTTTGACCCGGTGTCACTGACTTATAGCTACGCATTTTCTCCATTACTAGTAATACAGGACTGCATTTGTGTATTTCCCTAGCCTCTTTTCCCCCGCTGCACTTTGCTCGCGTTGTGTTTACATTTGCGTTGATAATATGTCTACCCTCGTCGCTATGACTACCAAGCGTCTGAGCGGCCAATGATCTCTCCCGGCCTTTAGTGCTACAGCCTATGAGAACGCAGGCTTGTCCGACTTTGTACCAATCTTACGGGTCAGCTAAGCGCCCCACGTGACTTCACGTGACCTCGCGACCAATAGCAGCGCGGCTTATTAACAACCGCTACCTCGCCTCTCGTTACCTCCCCAGTCGGCCAGGACGCCGGCCCGGAGTACCGACGGAGAGGTAAGAGAAGCCTTTCGTTCTTCTTCGCGCTATGCTGCGCTTTTCCAACAAACTGTATCCCTCTTTAAACGGAGTCTTGGCTCCGCGACTGCTGGGTACTAAAATATTCTTTTGAAAGATACCGACACCATTCCTTGTCGGCTACTGATAACAGGAAGTGCTCTGTCCCTGTATGTGCGCATTGTGTTTTTTACGTGTGTTTCACATGTTTTATAGAGCGGTGCTTCATCTTCCCCTGAGCCGCAGCCAGGTGGGGTGAGGTCAGTCCACCTTACAGATCGAGGTAAGGACTGAAAGACATTTGGCTTACGAAATTTTCTTTCCAAATAACTTAAAACCGGGCCATATTAGCATTAAGTGCCTGCATGTCAATACTCAGAGTGTGATGTAACGTTTGATCCACATAAAATGGACTTTCTGGTCAGCCCATTAGATCACGACATCTATACTTAACCCTTTTCTTTTCCTTAATGATCAACACAGACTGTAAGGGCATCTGGAGCATTCAGGTGACTTTATGCACTTGTTTTTGTTATCCCGGTGTCACCCTTCACTTTATTTAGTTCACTTGGTGCAGTAGTTTTAATTGTATATTGGTCCTGATGAATGCAAGGATACAACAGTCCCTGAATTGCAGAAACTAGTTGACCTTTTCTACCTCAGGCGGTCTACATCATGAGACAGCCTTAGGTTGCATTGATTTTTAACTTTGGTATGTTAGGCACACACCGAATAAACTTGCAGTTAAGTGCCTTTTTCAAACCAATTTTAACACACTCTCTTTTGGTTTTTTCACTCCTTCACTCTTTCTAGCACTGCACACCCCAGTCCCATGTCTTTGGCCACTCATAAACACCGAGTGGTATACCACACTGTCATTGCCTATACCTTGTGAGGAACCCCCTTACCACCGGGTTGACCTCTAAGTGTGGCACCGAACTTCTCAGACGGGTGGTACGGATAAAATCCCAAATGATGAAGGGCGGATTCGTATGGTGACTGATGGGTATTTTTCTCATCCTGTTGAGAATTTTCTGTGACGCATCACTTTGGTTTTTAGGGATTGGTTGGCTCTCTATTTCTTTTGGGCACACCTTTTTGAGACCCTCTGGTACCTTTGTTGTTTATAGGCTTTCTTGGGGATTGTATCCAGAGCGTGGTCTGTAAACTTCCCCTAGGTCCCCCCCTACCGTAGTGTTTTTGTTACATTAGTGGCAACCCTGTGCGAGATTACCATCAATGATCAGCCCCTTGCAGGGTTGGGATCACTAATATAATAAAAAAGCATTGTCAATCAGGAATGGCTCTACAAGGGCCATACATTACACAAACAGCTGTGATGCCCTTGGCATCAAGGTAATATTAGTAATAAAACTACCCAATTTAATGTATTTATTTCTAAACTTTTATATAGCGTGAACATTACCCTTGCGGGTATCAGAGCGCTTTATAATGATCAAGGAGACATGTATGAAAATAATAACATCCTCAAGGAGGGACAAGGTGTGGGAGACTCTCCTAGAGAGCAAACCACAGGTTCCAGGCGGACAGCAACCAGTAAAACAGAGTAAGAACTTGGTTTGCGAGAAATAAGCATGCTTGCAGGCAAGGGATAGATCAAGTTCCGGAGTATAGTTCATGTGTTCACCGGCATAGATTTGATCATCCCTATCATTTTGACTTCTTTCTTGAATGAGGCAGTTAATTGATTCATTCTGATTTCAGTCGAAGGGCGTTCCAGATTACCAGGCCAGGCCTGAGAGGTTTGGTTGTAAGTTTTCTTTTTAGGAAATTTTGGTGATGCATGTTTGGTAGATATATCTATATCACTTTCTTTCTCTCTCTCTCTCTCTCTCTCTCTCTCTCTCTCTCTCTCTCTCTCTCTCTCTCTCTCTCTCTCTCTCTCTCTCTCTCTCTCTCTCTCTCTCTCTCTCTCTCACTCTCTCTCTCTCTCTCTATATATATATATATATATATATAGATATTCAAACAAGCAAAAGCTTGCTATATAGTAGGACTACACACAGGAGAGCTACTCACAGGTACCTGGAGAGTTACCAGTAGCTCACGAGCCACTCGTTGGAGAAGCCTGGTTTAAAGGGTAAAAAATACCAAAGCCACAGCACTCGTGTGATAGTCTTTAAAAGCCAATAAGGGAGAGCGTTGAATTCCAAAGGTTGATGGCCTTCCGCTTGAGAGCGTTTTTACCTTAAAATGTATCCAGGTTGGCGTGCCGCCTAGTTCCATGCAAGGATGGGCCTACCTGGTTCCCTGACACAAAGACACACACAGTGGTTGTGGGTATGGGCGAAGACCTCGAGCGGTCGTGCGCCCCTTTATTTATCTCCTCGGGGTGAGCCCGCCGTGAAGAGTGATACATGGTGCAACATTGTTGTGTGAGGGCCGGGTGGCTCACCCACTACAATCTGGGCAAAACGAAGGAAAAGCTACTGTTGACCATAAACGGCATGTTTCCATATTTATTTCAAGCAAGGGCCACTGATTTGATTGGTCCACTGCCCGTGACTGTAAAAAAAAGTGTCTTTCCTGCATAAACGCTCTATTATTTGCAGAACTAGAGAGCTATCTATTTGAATCTTGGACCCCAGAGCAGGGCTAAATATATAAGCGGGGACCGTTCGGGTGAGCAGCGAGCAGAAGGCTAGAGGTCATACAACCACTTAATCAGTTTCTCGTCTGAAATGTTGCTGTCCAGCAGGAATGCTACCCTGCTGTGCCCCTATTAACCCTGCAAAGAAATATCATCCCCCTTTTCTTCCCGGTTGGGTTGCCCAGATACACAGTGGACTTTTTAAGCAGATCGTGTATTGCGGTTCTGCCGAAGAATCAGGCAGGCGGCGGCCATGTTGTACAATAATGTTTTTTTTTTTTAGCTTTTTAGCAAAAAGGTTTTAGGGTTAGGTGTCGGCGCACACTGCTTTCCCGACGCATAGATGGTCGAGCCATTGTGTGAACACAAAGCCCACGCGCCACCACTGATGCCTTATCGAAAACTCTCTGTATTGGCCAACATGGCGCACCTGCACTTTCTTCACAGCAACTGTTGTCCGGATAAAAGCCACCTGTTTTCTTATTCTACCTTCACAAACCTGACTCTGCAGCATCGCCTTTTTGTCAGAAAGCACACAAAAAACGACGTCTTCTCGCTCGACGTGCGTGACATCTTTTAAAGTTTAATACATTTCTCCCCCCTCTAAACTCCGCCAGCCGCCTTTCGTGTAGGTAGGCCTTCTATTGTTCGTCCTCAAAGTCTTCTGGAGTGGATGTCCCACTGTGTCCCCTTTTGTGTGGCTCACATCAAGATTATAGGTAACGGAGAAGAAAAGGGAGGAAGAAGAGAAGGTTAGACCCCTGCTTCCGGAGTTTAAGAAACATCTGCCAGCGGGTTACAGCTCGGCTCTGTCATGTACATCAAACGGACACTGCGCTGGGAGTCACCGGGCTAGGTTTTCAGGATCAGGCACACAAAACACACATTGTAGTGGTCACACACAGAGACCAGGCATTTGAGAGAGGGATTTGTCTGGGCTGGAAACGCACTCTGCGTCGATAGCAAGGAACAATGGAAGCTGGCATGATGAAATAAGCCTCGGGTTCTCTAAAAATGAACAAATGTATTTCTTTTGAGAAGTTGGCCTGATAAATTGCTAAAACTTTTTACATGAAGACTGTTTTCTAACGATGTTTAGGGAATTTGGTCACCCTAAGGGCCTGATTTAGAGTTTGGCAGAGGCTGTCAAAAATATCTGTTCTCCAGTGCTCTGCCATGAAGTTTCATCCGCCCTGTTTAAAGTTTGGCAGTTTGCACAACTTACTCAAACACCATGTCCCTGCCATGGGATGCTATGTGGTGGGGGCATCGTAAGGATTTTGGGGGTGCTAGGCTAAGCATCATTTGAGACCTCCTACTCCGAACAACTCTGAACTTATTATTATTTTTTGGCTCAGTTACACCCTCGGCGACTTGGCATCATGCTTCCTTGGCCAGCCTACATCTGGCCCAAACCCTGCTTCCTTGGCCAGCCTACATCTGGCCCAACCCCTGCTTCCTTGGACAGCCTACTTCTGGCCCAAACCAGGAGCAAACAGTCTCTCTCTGCACCAGAGAAGCAGTAAGACTAGCAAACTGAATAAGCCAGCTGCATGTGGTGCAGCGGACTGCAGTGGCGGCTAGCAGTACATAAATATGGTGAGGCACGATGGCGCACAACTCACCATAAATGCTACTCCCACCGAGTGCAGCACTTCTCTCCTGGCGGTGGTGGTATTCATGAGCAGGAGAGTGAAGGTCTTCCCATCCTGCTCAGTGGAACCCAAATCCAAACAATCCTGGAGCTGCTCTCATGCTGCTTTCAGCATGAAAGCAGCCCCAGGATTCGTTGGAGCAGGCTAACCCAGCGCTCATTTTGAGGCTGGGGGCCTGTGCCAGCAATCCCCCGGCTGTTTCACAGCCCAGGGTCCACAGTGCCCATATCGGGCTGACCCTCACAAGACAGCCGGCCAATTCGACATGCGCACTGTAGACCCAGCAGTCATCCTGCAACCACAGGATTCAGCCTCGTCACATGCCCTCACACTCACATGAACTGGACTGTGGCAAAATAAAATGGCTTTACCATGCCATTTTATTGATTTGTGCTTGCTTGCTGCGCTCCCAGCAGGTGGGGCAACTCTCCTCCAGGCTGTAGGAGGAATCGCCCCTGGCGGACTGGTGTTTCACCATTTGGTAATGTGTGCATTTAAAGGGTGCTTTTTTTTATTTACTGCACTTTAGTCCCTGCTCCTTGAGAAACTGGGACTCTGAATCAGGTGGCACTAAGCTGTGACTGCATAAGCAGGGCTGCTGCTTAACATGGACATGGAGGGAGCAAATAATGCAGCTGCACTGGACTTTGGCACATGGCATACCTAAATCAGAAACACCTGTGGTGCGACCAAGCCTTCTAACCACAATGTGTGTTGTAGCTAGTCTGTGATCACCCATAGGCATGCAGCACTGAAGGGTGCTTTTGTTTACTGTACAACATGTGCTGTATGCCACAGTATTCAGACCCAGGCAGCAGCAGACTGTGAATGGACCTGCTGGCAGCAGCACCAGAAGGATGATGATTCAGTGAGCATGCAATGCCTATGTATACATTATATACGTCGCACATGCTTAATAAAGACGAAGAAGTCCTGTGCAGTTGGGCTAGGCTTATGCACTTTAAAAGGTTAGACCACTGAATCTAACCAGATCAAGCAAGTATTTTTTTATAACCACCTCCATCTCTCAGGCAGGGGACGGCTAGCTGACCAGCCTGAACTGTCTAAAAAAAAAAAAAAAGTAAACAAAAAGGTTATTTTAAATGTCTAGATAGCCTGCGATTGTCCCACAATCTTAACTGAGAGGTCCCCTTGTAAGATGGGCACTCTGGGTCACAGCCCACTTTGCCTATGCCTTAAACATCTCTTCTATGTGACAGTGGTGGAGGTGCAAGAGGACATTGGTGTACAAAATATAAGGTAAGTACAACTTTTTAAAGTTTTTTAAAAAGCATAATGTTAACTACCAACCACATAAGTTTATTTACACTAAAGCATAAATAGCAACAGTATCCTCTGTCTCCTTGTCTGCCCACGTGACTCACACTACCCACCAATATCAAACACTCTTGTAACATAATTTTACTACCCTCACCCAAGCAAGTACTGTACGGCACATTTTTTAAAGGTATAGGGTCAAACAAAAATATAATGCAAACTTACTATAGCTAATGTGCTCATATTATATTTTCAACTTTATGCACATTTGTAATAACTATAAACATAAGAATTTGAATTACAAAAAACACCAAAAACGACGATCCCTTTGATCCCTTTATGAGCACTTAGCTCACATTACCACACCATATGAACATCTGCACTTTCAGATCCAACCCACCCCCAAAGCCACACGCAGAGGAACCCTCGCCTACAGACCCCCTGACCCCCGAACACCCTTCACCACCACCATCACCAACTTCATCGCACCCCACGTCATCGCCTCAACAAACTACATACTCATTGGAGACCTGAACTTCCACCTCGACAACCCCAGCGACCCCAACTCAACTATCCTTTGTGACAACCTCGCCAGCATCAGACTTAAACAACTCACCAACACACCGACCCACAAAGCAGGACACACCCTCGAACCCCATCTTTGCGGCAGGAAACAGCGTCCAATTCAGCCACATAATGCAGCCGCCATGGACCAACTACCACTGCGTACACTTCGCCATCAACAAACCCAAGGCCCTCAAACTAGCCCCACGCCCACCACGAAGGAACTGGAGCAAGGTTACCGACGAACAACTTAACTCCACCCTCACCCGAGGCAACCACACCTAGGCACCCGACGCAAACAACGCAAACTACGCAGCCGGATCTCCAACTGCGCAGACGAGCTCGCCCTGCTACGCAACCCGACAGAAAATGCCCCAGGAAAGCCGCCTGGTTCACCACCGCTCTTCAAGAAGCCAGTCGCACCTGCAGATGCCTGGAGAAGAACTGGAGAAACACCAAGACAACCGAAAACCACACCACCTACAGGACGCCATGACGGACTACCACAACCAGATCAGAGCCACCAAGAGGAACTTCATCCACAACAAAATCCTGGCCAACTCCACCAACTCCAAGGAATTTTTTAAGGTCATTCAAGAATTCACCAACCCATGCAGCAAAGCCACAGACATCACCCCATCACCCCATCACCCCATCCCAAGACCTCTGCGACAAGCTTGGAACCTATTTCCACCTCAAGATCAAAAAACTCTACAACAACTTTATCGACCATCCACCAGGTGCCACAGACAGCCCCCCACCCCCTAGAAACACCAGTCAGCCCACTATCTCCAATTGGACACTGATCACAGCCGAAGACACCGCCTCAACCATGAAAGGCATCCACTTGGGGGCTTCCACGACCCCTGCCCCCCTCAAATCTACCACAGAGCCACAGCCGCCATCTCACCCGAACTACAACGCACCATCAACACCACCTTCAAAGCAGGCACCTTCTCAGACGACTGGAAGCGCGCAGAAGTCAGACCCCTGCTCTAGAAGCCCACAGCTGACCCCACCGATCTCAAGAACTATCGGCCCATCTCGCTCCTCCCCTTCGCAGTCAAAGTTGCATAGAAAACAGTCAACAGGAAACTGACAGGGTTCATTGAAGAGAACGCTGTCCTCGACCCATCCCAATCCGGATTTCGAAGCAACCACAGCACAGAGACCGCCCTACTCGCCGCCATAGATGACATCCACACCCTCCTGGACCAAGGCCACTCCACAGCCCTCATCCTACTTGACCTATCAGTGGCCTTCAACATCGTCTCCCACCGCACACTAGTCGCCAGACTACACGACACAGGCATACAAGGAACCGCCCTGGACTGGATCCGATCATTCCTCACTGGAAGAAGCCAAAGGATCATACTCCCACCCTTCCTCTCCGACCCCATGAGAATCACCTGTGGAGTCCCACAGGGTTCATTACTGAGCCCCACCCTCTTCAACATCTACATGGCCCCCCTCGCAGCCATCGTCCGACAACACGGCCCCAACATCATATCCTACGCCGATGACACCCAGCTCATCCTCTCCCTCACCAAAGACCCCACCACGGCCAAACTCAACTTCCAGAAAGGAATGCAAGACATCGCAGTCTGGATGAGGAACATCTGCCTGAAGCTCAACACTGAGAAGACAGAAGTCCTCGTCCTTGGTACCACCCCTTCTGCATGGGACAGCACCTGGTTGCTGACCGCCCTCCGAAGCCCACCTACCCCCTCAAACCACGCCAAGAACCTGGGCATCATACTCGACTCATCATTCACCATGAACCGACAGGTCAACGCCGTCACCTCCAGCTGCTTCAACACATCCAGATCCTCCACAAGACTTTGAAGTGGATCCCCCTGAGTCAAGGAAGACAGTCTCCCAAGCACTCATCACCAGCAGACTGGACTATGGAAACGCACTCTGCACCGGCATCAACAAGTCCCTATACCGCAAACTCCAGACAATACAGCACACTGCTGCCAGACTCGTCCTCGGCATCCCCGACACGAACACATCAGCCAGCACGTACGAAGTCTCCACTGGCTCCCCATAGAGAAAAGAGTCACTTTCAAAATCCTGACTCAGGCCTACAAATGCCTACACAACAATGGACCCAAATACCTCAACGACAGAATCAACTTCTACGTACTCAAAAGAAACCTCTGATCTTCCAACCTCGCACTGGCCGAAACCCCGCGCATCCAGAGAGCCAGAGCAGGTGGAAGATCCTTCTCTCACATTGCAGCAAAGACCTGGAACGAGCTACCGGCAGACATCAGACGCGCCCCTTCCCTAAACACCTTCAGGAAGACCCTCAAGACTTGGCTCTTCGGCTAAACAGATCTGCGGACCCCCCACCCCCTTAGCGCCTTGTGACCATCACGGGTGAGTAGCATGCTTACAATTCCCCGATTGATTGATTGATTGATATGAAAATACAACTTACTCAAAATAGATATTTCTTCAACCCACAAGTGCAGGCAGGCTAAACACACCCATTATGTGCATTTGTAGAGTGAGCTATCACCCTTGAGGGTGTCCTGGTACTAAGTAGGTATGATTCTATCCTTGCTTTGGGTGGCTGGAGAGACTATTAGAAGAGCCAGGTCTTCATCTTGCTAGCATCTTCCACTCCCATGACATCTGGCTTCTCCGCTTCCCTCCTTGGTCCTGGGGGAACTGTCATCACTGGCAAACCTGCAATAAAACAAACAAAGAAACTCTAAGCTAGACATGACCCATTGCTGATTAATTCACTGTAGTAAAGAGGTCCACACAGGTAGGATGTAGTTAAAGATGTTTTATTGTAGTCTGTTACAGGTAGATAAGTTCTTGTGAAGCAGCCCCACCAGGAGCAGCCTGCTTGCTGCTCAGCCCATTCTCAACTGTCACTTCATCTCAGACACTACCAATATTCCCAAATACACCCATCACTCCAACATTCCATACAGCACACAGCACAAACACACTGGCTGAGCAGGAGGTGGAAATGGCATAACATTAACAAGGGCAGGATACTACATGCACTTTGAGCGCTTGAGTTAACCAATAAGGACATTAATGTAAAACACGTATCTGACGTAGCATCCTGCAGTTCTTCTGTGTGTTTTGAAGTGATCCATAGTCTGTTTGTTCTGCCGGGGGCATCATAAGTTTCATGTCTACATTGCATAGGATGCATGTTTGGGGCATTTAGCCCTACAATACAGTAGGTGTTATTTTCACGTTGCTTATACATAGATGGCATAACTAAGGCCCTAGGGAAGGATTGCTGTTATGTTTTTACGCATGATGTAAATGCGTTCTGCTTCGCATGTTTTTCTTTTGTTTTCACGTTTCATTTTATAGTGTGCTGCAATCCCTTAAGAAAGCCTGATTAGAAGTAATTTAGAGGCATTATAGGAAGGCCTCTGTGTTATATATATCTATATGTGTCAGAAACCAATATCACTGTGCTTATGTGCCATTGACAATTGTTCCTCTGGTAGCAATAGATTTGCTGGCAGTGCTATTTAGTCTTCTTCACCACATTACAAGGGAGAAGGGGAATTATCAGGTACTTATAGTAACTATCACTACATTCACTTAGACAGAAAGTTAAAGAGTGTGCCTATATGTATTAGGTTGCTTAAATGCTGCTTATATGTGTCCAGGGAGAGACATGTAGACGAGTCTTAGACAGGTATATCTCCTCCAGCACAGTCTTCTGTGGACAACATCTATTTTTTATCCTCCCTTCCCCTTTTCCACGTCGGTCAGGTTTGGCTTTGACATTGTTGGGCCTTCCCCTTTGGTTGGGAAATGAGGATCGTACGTTGTGACCTCTATTTCACTCCAGTGGAACATCTAGTTAGGATTTCTGACAGCCCTTGGATTGCAACCTCATGTAGGCATAGATGAGGATGGGGTGGGATGCTGTGTCGAATGTTATGTTATGAGATTTTATAGAGCGCTCAGTTACCCTTCCGATATGGTGGATCATTAGGCTGGGAGTCAGGCACCTCCTGTATATAAGGAAATAAAAGTGTGGTTGAAACACGGTCTCCCACTGTGCTGCAAAGCTGCGCAGATGCGCTTTGATGTCCTTGATTTAGCCCGCCATGGGGGACGTGGCAGGGGTATGAACAGTGTGCTCGAGCAGTGCTAGAGTACAGATCAGATAAAATTAAACATTTAAAGTGAGTGGGCAAAATAAAACTGAACCGGGGTTCAGCAACCCCTGAAATTAGTTTCAGGCTCCCCTGCAATCGAACACTACAGGTAAAATAAGCATAACTAAAATAATGATGAGGAAAGTAACAACATAATATGATCAAAACAAAAGGGGTTTACCCTTCCAATAGGGCGGCTCGTCAGGCTGGGAGCCAGGTACCTCCAGAATGCAAGGAAATAAAAGCGTGGCTAAAGCGCAGTCTCTCCGTGTGCTGCAAATGCAGAGAAGTCCAGGAGGATGAGGGCACCTGTGTCTTCTCGGTCCATGATCATGCTGATGTTGTTTGTGTCAGCCAGGAGGTCTTTTTGTGTGCTATGGTTAAGTCTGCAGCTGTACTGTGTGATGTTGAGGGGTTGGTGTTGGTTGTGACAGTTGGTGAAGTACATATTGATGAGTTTCCCTAGGACTTTGGACAGGTACGACAGCAGGGAGATGGGTCTGTAGTTCGAGTATGATGAGGGGTCTTCAGAAGTCTTTTTCACCAGAGGGAGAACTGTTGCATGTTTTCATGTATCCAAGAGGGTGTCAGAGGTGATGGAGGCATTCATGATCATACTGGAGTGAGCACTGTGATCATGGGTAGAAGTCCTCTAGTAAAGGTGTGATGGGGGCAGGGGTAGGCTGGGGTCCTGGAGTGGACGGAGTGTATGGGGCAGCTGTTTCTTCCGTGGTGATGTTTGTTAGGCCATGTGTTTATAGTAGTTTCTTTGGATGTGATGCGAGTCTTGCTGCGAAGTCTGTTGGACACAGTTGGGTCAATATGCCACAAATGGAGGCTATCTTGCTGCAGAAAAACTATGAGAGTTGATTGTAGAGGTGTGTGAGGGTCAGATTCTTTTGGAGGTCTCCAAGGAGGTGAATCCTTTCATGATGGTGAAGATCTCTTTACTGCTGATCCAGCGATCAGGGACTAATACAGACAAGGTCCAATTCATTACTCACCAAGGGGCATATTATCAAGGGTGGCGATAATTCTATCGCCCTATTAGCAAGCTGTCGCTAACAGCAGTTAGCGACAGCTTTTAGGTGATAGCGAGCGGTTTGGGGCCCGCTTTGCATGTTAGCGATATTTATCGCTAATGACATGCAAAATGGGCGTACCCAAACTGTTAGCGAATGAAAACAGTCGCTAACATCGCTATCGCTTATTAGCAAGGCAGGCGTAGCGATGGAAATATTTGCGCTAAGCGCGAATATCTCCAAATACTAACACCTGCCCAGACCAGTTCTTAGCCATGTTATCCAATGGGATGTGGATAACATGGCTAAGAGCATTTTGTCGCTAATGCGTGAATATCACTGTATTCTGAGTGATATTCACGCATTTCGCCGTTATCGCCGGAAAATGTATTGCTTTGGAGATAAACGTTGCTAATAGCACGTTATCTCAGCGATACATTCCGGCGATGCTCAGCGATAAAGAAATCATCGCTAAGCCTATTTAGCGATAAATATCGCTACTTGTTGGTAATATGCTCCCAAGTCCCTTCACGCTGAGTTAGTGTATTACCATAAATGTACCAAACTTACCAATCACCAATTTGTATCTTTGTTCTAGTATACCAATTATGGCGATGCGATCTTTTATAGTTGACAGGGTTTGGCAAACGAATACTTAGTTCAAAATATTACTCATAATCTAAATATATACACACCCCTTAATAAAGACAGACTCATATGTATATTTATTTTGTTTCTCTAAATAATGTGAAATAATGCTCATAAGTACCAACATATAGCACAAATCATAGATCGTCACATAACAAACAACATTAGAAGAGGAAATGACAAATTCATACCAATGTAAAAACAACAGTTGATGGACAGAATGCAGAACAATGTCATATATTCACCCCAGTCCAGAGATCTGGGCCTAAATCCATAATTTTTTTGCTCACCACACCACCCCAGTTCAGACTTGGCCATGTGCAAATCAGCCTTGACCCTGTGCCTCATGGGAACAGTCCAGCCCGAACTGCCAAGCCATGTCTTCTCTGGACCGGAATCAAGCATCCTAGGACCGGTTTCTGGCTATTAGCCGTCTTCAGCCAGGATAGCTTGACTCCAGTGGCGTGGAGAGCACGGGACTCACGTCTGAGCATACCCGTCCCACTCGCGGTGATAAATGCAAAAACAACAGTTGATAGACAGAATGCAGAACAATATCATACATTCACCCCAGTACAGAGATATGGGCGTAAATCCATCGTTTATTTGCTCACCACACCACCCCAGTTCAGACATGGCCATATGCAAATCAGCCTTGACCCTGTGCCTCATGGGAACAGTTCAGCCCAAACTGCCAAGCCATGTCTTTCCTGGACCGGAATCAAAAATCCTAGGACTGGTTTCTGGCTATCAGCCCTTTTCAGCCAGGATAGCTTGACTCCAGTGGCGTGGAGAGCACGGGACTCACGTCTGAGCATACCCGTCCCACTCGGGGTGATAAATGCAAAAACAACAGTTGATGGACAGAATGCAGAACAATGTCATACGTTCACCCCAGTACAGAGATCTGGGCCTAAATCCATCGTTTTTTTGCTCACCACACCACCACAGTTCAGACATGGTTATATGCAACTCAGCCTTGACCCTGTGCCGCATGGAAACAGTCCAGCCCGACCTGCCAAGCCATGTCTTCCCTGGACTGGGATCAAGCATCCTAGGACCGGTTTCTGGCTATCAGCCGTCTTCAGCCAGGATAGCTTGACTCCAGTGGCGTGGAGAGCACGGGACTCACGTCTGACCATACCTGTCCCACTCGCTGTGGTAAATGCAAAAACAACAGTTGATGGACAGAATGCAGAACAATGTCATACATTCACCCCAGTACAGACATCTGGGCCTAAATTCATCGTTTTTTTGCTCACCAACCACCCCAGTTCAGGCATGGCCATATGCAAATCAGCCTTGACCCTGTGCCTCATGGGAACAGTCCAGCCCGAAATGCCAAGCCATGTCTTCCCTGGACCGGAATCAAACATCCTAGGACTGGTTTCTGGCTATCAGCCCTTTTCAGCCAGGATAGCTTGACTCCAGTGGCGTGAAGAGCACGGGACTCACGTCTGAGCATACCCGTCCGACTCGGGGTGATAAATGCAAAAACAACAGTTGATGGACAGAATGCAGAACAATGTCATACATTCACCCCAGTACAGACATCTGGGCCTACATCCATCGTTTTTTTGCTCACCACACCACCCCAGTTCAGACATGGCCTTATGCAAATCAGCCTTGACCCTGTGCCTCATGGGAACAGTCCAGCCCGGAATGCCAAGCCATGTCTTCCCTGGACCGGAATCAAGCATCCTAGGACCGGTTTCTGGCTATCAGCCGTTTTCAGCCAGGATAGCTTGACTCCAGTGGTGTGGAGAGCACGGGACTCACGTCTGAACATACCCGTCCCACTCGGGGTGATAAATGCAAAAACAACAGTTGATGGACAGAATGCAGAACAATGTCATACAGTCAAGGCTGATTTGCATATGGCGATTACAGAAGGCAAGTTCTACTCCCTGAGGGGAAAAGCCGGGTAAGCCAGGATAGAGCGCTTTTATATTTTTAAAAAGAATTCTATTTTATCCATTGATTGTTACCTTTGCTATTTGCACGTCTTCTGCACTTTCCATACCTGACACCATACCGCGCTCAAACCCTGGTCCCGCAGCCGAGTAGGTGCTGCCGGGACACGCATTGGGCGGAGCGGCCATATTGAGAGGAATTTGCGGGGTGCACTAGCTGTTCAGGAGACCCCGCCCCACTGTTATTTAAGTCACACTTGACTACGGGTGCGACCGATTACAGAAGGCAAGTTCTACTCCCTGAGGCGAAAAGCCGGGGAAGCCAGGATAAAGCGCTTTTATATTTTTAAAAAGAATTCTGTTTTGACCATTGATTGTTACCTTTGCTATTTGCACTTCTTCTGCACTTTCCATACCTGACACCATAGCGCGCTCGAACCCTGGTCCCGCAGCCGAGTAGGTGCTGCCGGGAAACGCATTGGGCGGAGCGGCCATATTGAGAGGAATTTGCGGCGTGCACTAGCTGTTCAGGAGACCCCGCACTTACAGGGTTTGTGGCCCTAGGCCCGGTCCCGGCACGGGCAGGCGCAGCGGGCGCGCCGGTGGTGCGCTGAAGGCGTGCCAAAGGAAAGCCTGTCTGCGCCCGTCCGCGCCGGGACTGGACCTAGGGCCACAACCCCTGGGCAAATTCAACGAGCTCAGGTGAGGATTAGCTATTCCGGTCCACAGTTACGATCCCTAAGAATTCCGGCCAGATGCCCTCCTATGGAGATGCACCTGGAAACTAAAAACTGTCCAACATGTTCACATCATTTCATTTTCTCCCCTATTGCTCAACTGTCCACCTTTAACCCATGTCCGAATAGAACAGGACATAATCTCCACACTGTAAATGCGGGCCTGATCAACGCTAGATCATTAGTCAAACACAATACACATACGGCTGAGCTGATTGAGAGCCAAAACCTAGATATGTTGTTTGTCACTGAAACCTGGGATGATGAGGCCTCGGATATTGATTTAGCTTTGGCTATTCTAGAAGGGTTCGCCATTTGTAGATCAGACAGAAAAGGGAAACGGGGAGGCGGTCTGGCGATCATCTCTAGAGACAGTTTTAAGGTTAAAAGCTCGGAGAAAGGCAGCAATCGAGACTGTGAGGCACTCTCCTTTCAGATTAAAATCACCAATAACTACACCTTTAACGGGCTCTTAATTTACAGGCCTCCTAAAGCCAAAACACCTCTGATCGACTCTCTTAGTCCATTTCTAGAATCGAGTGTGAAAGGCTCTGACTATACCATTCTGGGGGATTTTAATATACATTTAGAGAAAAGCCTGGAACCTACGGTTGCGGCTTTCAAAGACTCACTGGCCAACTTTGACTTAAAACAAAGAGTCCTCCAAGGCACGCATTGTGCAGGACACACCCTTGACGGAATCTTTTCTTCCTGTCGAGGTCTAAATAAAGTGGCCATCCTTCAGGTCCCCTGGTCTGATCATAAGGTGGTCACCTTTTCATTGGAAGTTAAGGAAGATACGGGCAGGTCACTGGAGCCCCCTAGGAAGGTCTCCTTTCGGGACTGGTCAAAAATCAACACTCAGGAGCTGGTAGATAATCTTCAGTCATCCTGCCCAGTCCTGATCCCGGACAGCAATGCTGCATATGACCAAATCGGGGATTGGATTAAAGATGCAGTTTGCGCTGCAGTCCCATTAAAACAGGTCATCCTTAAGCGGAAGTCTCCTTCGCAGCCATGGTTTTCGGAAACCCTTAGGGCTCAAAAGCAGAAATGCAGAAGAGCTGAGAAAAAGTGGAGATCCACTTATGAAGCAGGGCCAAGAGAAGACTATAAAGCTGCATTGACCACATATAAAAACTTGATATTGGTGGAAAAAAGCAGCTATTTTACGAAAAAGATTAATGAGACTAAAAACTCGAACAAAGCCCTCTTTGCTACTGTAAAGAAGCTAACATAAATAGACAATAAGAGCGCAATAGCAATGACGTCCGACTTCTGCAATCTGCTTGGCGAAATTTTTGTTAATAAAGTAGCATCAGTATACAAATCTTTTAAAAGCTTCCTTCTAGCTACACCTGCACAGACATCTTTGGAACTCACTAGTGAAGTTGAGGGATCGCCACAGAACCCAAGGTTCCAATTTAGACCTCCAACTGCTGAGCAGATACTGAAAGAAGTGATGTCTACTAGGTCAGGCAGTCCTATGGACCCTTGTCCGCCGAAAATTATGCAGCTCTTTCCGGAACTGCTAAGCTCTCAATTGGAGAAATTGTTTTCGCAAATATTAAAATCAGAAACCTTCCCGGACGCGTGGAGAAGTCACCTCAGTGATGCCACTATCAAAAAAATCAAACTTAGACGGCGATGAGCCGGGCAATTACAGACCAATTGCCAGGATACCCTTCGCCGCCAAAATTTTGGAGAAACTCTTAAATAAACAGCTGGCATGTTTCCTCTCGGAGGCAAACACACTCGATCACTCACAGTTTGGCTTCTGAGAAGGTCATGGGACTGAAACGGCACTGCTAACAGCCGTGGAAGAACTCAGGGGTGTCTTGGACGATGGAGGGAAGGCCGCCTTGGTACTTCTGGACCTATTGGCGGCCTTCGATACGGTCAATCACGAGACACTCCTGATCTGGCTGGCCGAAGCTGGAGTCCATAGCTCGGCACGGGCCCTGCTAGCTTCGTATCTGCGTAACAGAATTTATTCGGTCGAGGTAGGGGAAGCCAGATCAAAAACTTTCTGTTCCCCTTGTGGAGTGCCCCAGGGGTCATCTTTAAGTCCGACCCTTTTTAATTTGTATGTAGCCCCACTAACTGAAATCATTAGGGCAGCCGGGTTCACACCGGTGTCTTACGCCGACGATACCCAGATAGTGGTGTCGATTAGCCAGGATGTCAAAGAGACGGCGGAGAAATTTAGATCCTGCATGGTACAGGTCAGACAATGGATGCTCCCCAATTGTCTAAAATTGAATGGGGTCAAAAGCGAGGTTTTAGTGCTAGGGGGTGACCCGATTATCTGGTCCCCTGAGGGGTGTCCGGATAGAATGGGCAGCTGTCCTGTTCCTGTAGAGAAGGTCAGAAATCTGGGCATGACCTTAGACATTAACCTCTCCTTCGATGCCCAGGCCAGTAAATTAGCTTCGGCAGTTTGGTCTGTTCTGAAAATGATCAAAAAACTATTGCCCTTCATCCCAACAGACGCCAGGAAAACGGTGGTAACTGCCCTTGCTCTGTCTAGGATGGATTACGGGAATGCCCTGTATGCTGGAGCCAAGCAGCAAGTCCTTTCAAAAATTCAGCGTTTGCAGAATGCGGCTGCAAGGCTGGTGTTAGATATTCCTAAACACGAGCCAATCACCCATAAATTAAAATCCCTGCACTGGCTCCCCATTGCCAAAAGGATTCAATTTAAATCATTGTGCCTGGCCTATAAGGCGCTCCAGGGGTCGGGCGCTCAGTTCTTAAAGACCCGCCTGAAACAATATGAACCCTCCAGGCTTCTTAGATCTAGTCAAGCCAAACTGATCGTGGTACCCAGATTTAAAAGAGCCAGATGGGGAGGCAGAAGTTTCATCTTACATACAGCATAGATCTGGAACCTGCTCCCCGTTTCCATAAAAAACAGTCCTTCACTGCTCTCGTTCAGAAAGGCGGTGGCTCTTCACGGCCGCCTCTTAGAGGTCTTGATTCGTTCAGAACTCCTTTTCGGTCTAGCGCCAAGACGCCCCTGGGCATTCACGCGCTCTATAAGTCAATAAATCAAATCAATCAAATCAAATCATTCACCCCAGGACAGAGATCTGGGCCTAAAGCCATCGTTTTTTTGCTCACTAAACCACCCCAGTTCAGACATGGCCATATGCAAATCAGCCTTGACCCTGTGCCTCATGTGAACAGTCCAGCCCGAACTGCAAAGCCATGTCTTCCCTGGACCGGAATCAAGCATCCTAGGACCGGTTTCTGGCTATCAGCCGTTTTCAGCCAGGATAGCTTGACTCCAGTGGCGTGGAGATCACGGGACTCACATCTGAGCATACCCGTCCCACTCGGGGTGATAAATGCAAAAACAACAGTTGATGGACAGAATGCAGAACAATGTCATACATTCACCCTAGTACAGAGATCTGGGCATAAATCCATTGTTTTTTTGCTCACCTCACCACCCCAGTTCAGGCATGGCCATAGGCAAATCAGCCTTGACCCTGTGCCTCATGGGAACAGTCCAGCCCGAACTGACAAGCCATGTCTTCCCTGGACCGGAATCAAGCATCCTAGGACCGGTTCCTGGCTATTAGCCGTCTTCAGCCAGGATAGCTTGACTCCAGTGGCGTGAAGAGCACGGGGGTTCACGTCTGAGCATACCTGTTCCACTCGGGGTGATAAATGCAAAAACAACAGTTGATGGACAGAATGCAGAACAATGTCATGTCATACATTCACCCTAGTACAGAGATCTGGGCATAAATCCATCGTTTTTTTGCTCACCTCACCACCCCAGTTAAGGATTGGCCATAGGCAAATTAGCCTTGACCAGGTGCCTAATGGGAACAGTCCAGCCTGAACTGAAAAGCCATGTCTTCCCTGGACCGGAATCAAGCATCCTAGGATCGGTTCCGGGCTATCAGCTGTCTTCAGCCAGGATAGCTTGACTCCAGTGGCGTGGAGAGCACGGGACTCATGTCTGAGCATACCCGTCCCACTCGGGGTGATAAATGCAAAAACAACAGTTGATGGACAGAATGCAGAACAATGTCATACATTCACCCCAGTACAGAGATCTGGGCCGATATCCATCGTTTTTTTGCTCACCACACCACCCCAGTTCAGACATGGCCATATGCAAATCAGCCTTGACCCTGTGCCTCATGGGAACAGACCAGCCCGAACTGCCAAGCCATGTCGACCCTGGACCAGAATCAAGCATCCTAGGACCAGTTTCTGGCTATCAGCCGTCTTCAGCCAGGATAGCTTGACTACAGTGGCGTGAAGAGCACGGGACTCACGTCTGAGCATACCTGTTCCACTCGGGGTGATAAATGCAAAAACAACAGTTGATGGACAGAATGCAGAAAAAGGTCATACATTCACCCCAGTACAGAGATTTGGGTCTAAATCCATCGTTTTTTTGCTCACCACACCACCCCAGTTCAGACATGGCCATATGCAAATCAGCCTTGACCCTAAGCCTCATGGGAACAGTCCAGCCCGAACTGCCAAGCCATGTCTTCCCTGGACCGGAATCAAGCATCCTAGGACCGGTTTCTGGCTATCAGCCGTCTTCATCCAGGATAGCTTGACTCCAGTGGCGTGGAGAGCATGGGACTTAAGTCTGAGCATACCCGTCCCACTCGGGTGATAAATGCAAAAACAACAGTTGATGGACAGAATGCAGAACAATGTCATACATTCCCCCCAGTACAGAGATCTGAGCCTAAATCCATCTTTTTTTGCTCACCACACCACCCCAGTGCAGACATGGCTCGTAGTGAGCACGGGACGTGGGTCCCGTGCTCACTACGCCACTGGAGTCAAGCTATCCAGGCTGAAGACACCTGATAGCCAGAAACCGGTCCTAGGATGCTTGATTCTGGTCCAGGGAAGACATGGCTTGGCAGTTCGGGCTGGACTGTTCCTATGAGGCACAAGATCAAGACTTATTTGCATATGGCCATGTCTGAACTAGGGTGGCTTGGTGAGCAAAATAACGATGGATTAAACCCAGATCTGTGACTAGGGGTGAATGTTTTGCCATTGTGCAACATTCCGTCCATCATCTTGTGTGTTTTGCTGTTCACCCTACGTGGGAAGGGTATGCCCAGACGTGGGTCCCGTGCTCACTACGCCACTGGAGTCAAGCTATCCTGGCTGAAGACAGCTGATAGCCAGAAACCGGTCCTAGGATGCTTGATTCCGGTCCAGGGAAGACATGGCTTGGCAGTTTGGGCTGGACTGTTCCCATGAGGCGCAGGGTCAAGACTGATCTGCATATGGCCATGTCTGAACTGGGGTGGCTTGGTGAGCAAAATAAAAATGGATTAAACCCAGATCTGTGACTGGGGGTGAATGTTTTGCCATTGTGCAACATTCCGTCCATCATCATGTGTGTTTTGAAATTCATACCAATGACAAATGCATAAAGGAGTGGAAAGGCATAGAGACAAAAGTTTCAGAGACAAAATACATTTACACATGATTATGCAAATTCAGATTTCAGTCTATACTAACCCAAATAGGAATAGGAAATCTACTCTCTAGCGATGAGAGCAGAAAGGTCCCTCATGAAGATTTGAAGAGGCAAAAACTAAGTGATGAATCAGTAGACAGAAACAGAACAGCAAACTGATGACAGCGACAATCTCCCAAACAGTCTGATCACCTCAACCATCAGAACGAGCAGCGCCAACCCCTCCCACCAGGCACCTCAATTATACCCTAAAACCCGAATGTCCAACCCACACTTGTATGTAACGAAGGGTTATTCTACATTGATTGGTTAAGGAAGGGAGTGTATTGTCACACCACTCTCAGCACGTCCTTCACAATAAATGTCCCATTGTTTTATTTATTTATGACAACAACTTCCACCCAAGAATTATGATTCAATCCATTGTCAAATGTTCTCTTCCCTCATTCGGATCAGGTTGCAAACTTTGTAAAACATTTGTATTGCTCGTGCCTCTCCAGAGGAAGCGTTTCCTCCGCTTGAAGAATTAAATCATATTTTCATGCAAAGTTCTTGGCAGGCGCTCAGGATTTCTCTGAAGGACAAACTCTCTGGCCATCTTGACTTCGCTTTCTAATTTGATTTTCATGCATGTTCCTTTTACTCCTTTTAATCCCATATTTTCACGCAGAGCAGAATCATGCTTCTGTGAGAAATAAACACATGCATTATTATTCACTTATAATGCTTTTTCCACTACACACCAACCCGATTGCTACATCTATCCATGCGCAACCTGTGTTAAAATTATTTTCCTAGCAAACGTTAATAACATACTATGAAGCAGCATTAGTCTTTTACTTTTGTTTTGTCCAAATCAGTTTGCGGCCTAGTTTAGTCCTTTAGTACTCATTTGCGCAGTAGCATTTTCCCTCATGGTAGACACTTTTCTGCATACATTTTCCACCACACACTCTTGGTGAATGTTACTGAGGGTTCAATACGAGCAGGTTTTATTTCACAAAAACCCTGCTCCATCACTGCTGTTGGTGCTGACTTCAGTGTGCTCTGCTAGTGCAGTGCGTTTAGTCGTCCGAATCTGCTGGTGGTGGTGTCCAAGAACATATTTGTCAGTGTTAATGTCTGTTTTGCCTTGGCTCATGATCCACCTGTGCTTGCAGTGATGTTTCATCATCCCGAATAACTGTGTGTACCAGCTGGCTTGATATTTGGAAATAGTGTATTTGCTCTGCTTGAGTTGTGCCAGGGAATTGGTGCAGGCACTGATCCGGTTGTTGACATTATTGACAAAACAGGGTGGACTGCTGCTGTGCTTGTGTCAGTTTTCCGTGAGTTGAGTCATCCAGACTTCCTCTGGGATATTGTTCCAATCTCGGTGGGTGGCCTGGAGGTGGTAGATCTCAGATGGTGCAGAATGAGGCTGGTGAGCTTGACAAGTGTGTGGTCTACTCAAATGATCGTCATGGGATTGTCTACTGAAATGTTGTTTAAAAAGGAGAAGATTGAGTTTAGGAGGTGTCTGGCAGAGTTGGCCCTTTCAAGCATTGTGTGAGTCCAAGGATTCTAAGTTCTGCAAGTAGTATGGTTGTGTTTGGGTCAACATGGTCTTCCAAGTGGAAGTTCAGGTCTCAAAGGAAGACGAAGGCACCAGCATCAAGAATGTGGGGTGAGACAAAGTTCTTAATGGTGTCGATGAAGATGGTGCATGGTCCTGGTGGTCTATAGATAAGTGCACCACTCAGCATGAAGTTGGCTATGATTTGTAGTTTTGTAAGACAGGTGTTCCATGTACCTAGCGGTATTGTCCATGAAGTTGGTGCAGCTGATTATGTCTTTTAAGACAATGGCAATTTCACCTCCAGGCTTGTGCTGCTTATCCTGCCAGGTGACATATGGGAGGGATCGCTGCAACAATTTCCGTGAGGTACTGCATGTCCAGCGTGTGGTTTTGCAGCAGATCCTAAATCTGTGTAGTGAAAGATTGGTTGTTGAGGAGTGCGCAAAAGAGTGTGGAGCGTTATGCGGCTGGTGGGTGCTAATTGTTCGTGTAAGTGAATCGGGTGTTGGCTACTGTTGCGGGAGAGGTGAGCCTTGGGTGTGGGAGAGTGCACGTGAATTTGCAAGTGGCGAGGGAGTATGACCTTTTGGTGTTGTGAGGTGTGGCATGGCTGCAGAGTAATGAGTGGTGGTTAGGGTTTAGAGGGCAGAGGTGCACTGTGGTTAGCGGTGGATAGGGGGAAGACTTGGATTCTTGGCATTGGGTGCAAGTGGGACATGGATGGGCACAGATGGGCTTGCCTTTGGTGTGCCTTCACGGCACCAGCAGTGAGTCCATTGCATGCATTTGATGCACACTCACTGCAACCATTAAGTAGATACTTGGACAGGGAGGAGAGTCAGTGGAACTGGGTAGGGGTGAGGGAGGTGGGAAGCAGGAGAGCAGGCTGTGGGAAACAAGGTAAGGTGCACATAGGGAGGAAGAGGAATGTAAAGAGTGGGAAATAGGGTGCAAAAAAGGGGCAAATAGGCTTAAAGAAAGAAAGCACAAAGGCAACAATAGAAAAAGTGGAAAACAGAAATCCAGCATAAAGAGCAGGTGTGAGAGTGGGAGGCAGGTCAAAGAAGACAGCAAAAAAAGCAAAGCACTATGAGAACTGAGGAAGTTTGGAAAAAGGGAAAAGCACACTAAAAAGAGCAAGAGTGGGACAAAGGAAGAGCATACAAAATGACAGAGAGTGGTAGAGGATACAAACAGGAAGAAATGATCAGATAGGAAATGTTATGTTATAGGGTATTTATTAAGCACGCGGCTACTCTGTGGAGTGCAACCATAACCAGCTAGTCTACTGTTGGAAAAGCCAAGTTTTTAACCTTCGCCTAAAGCTGAGGAGGTCACGTTCTTGTCTAAGGGAGAGTGGGAGACTGTTACATAATTTTGTGGATACTACCTGAAAGGAGCGTCCTCCTTTGAGAGAACGACAAAACTTGGGCACAATTGTCAATTACTGGGTTGATGACCGCAGAATTCTGGACGTTTTGCAGGGCTGGATTTTATTCCTGATGTACCGGGCCCCAATGTTGTTTAGGGCCTTAAAAGTCAACCCCAGGGATTTCAAACTGACCCTTTTTTTCACTGGTAGCCAGTGCAGGGATCTAAGGTGGGGAGACATGTGTGACCTGGGTCTGACCATAAGCACGGCCATAGCTGCCGCATTTTGAACTACCTAAAGGCGGTTCAATAAGTAGTCCGGAAGGCCCAGATACAACACATTTACGTAGTCCAGCCTTGACATGATCAGTGCTTGGACCACAGTTTTTCCATGAGGGATTGGAAGCAGGGGTAGCATATACCTCATCATTTCTAAAAGCCCAAAGCAGGTGCCGGCAACCAATTGGACCTGGGACTTAATGGTCATGTCGGAGTCAAATTTCACTCCTCGATTTTTTGCAATGGAAACTGGGCTATGGGGGGGGGAATACATTTTGTGGCCACCATTGACGCCTTCAGTGTCAAAGCGACAAAGACCAGCAATAAAAATAAGTCTGATTTAGCAAAGAAGGAGAAGAGCGGGAGCGAGTGTTCGAAATTGGGGTTTTGGTTGGTAGAGTATGCACCTCGCCCAAGTAGGGACCACAAACCTAGTCAGTTTATGTGAGGTATACACTATAAGATCACCAGTGCTCACCCTCTGGTAGCTTGGCACAGAGCAGTTAGGCTAATCTAAAGAGGCAATGTGTAAAATATTTGTGCACACACACACACAGCAACACAGTGAACACACCACAAAAAGCCTCCACGTCAGTTTAGGAAACTAGAATATCATATTCTGAACAAAACAAGACCAAAACAACGAAAATCTAATAAGTACAAGTCAAGATAGGAATTTTTAAAGAATAAGTGAAAAACAAGGCTTAGAAACAGATAGCACTTTGGGGTTACTGTAAGTCGCATAGGACCCTGACAAAGTCAAGAGTTCAGGCTACCCACAACGGAGTGGAGGCCAGTTACTGTACCCATGCAGGGCCCGCTGAGCATAGTACCTTATTCCTTGTTTCAGAATGAAATGGGGTAGTGGTGAGGCATCGGTTCCATGCATGAAACACCGAGTCCAGAACGTGAGGGCAACGCGCTGGGTTAATCCATTCTGGAGATGATGTGTTGATCTTTTCAATGTGCTGGCGGCAATGCGTTGATCCCTGAAATGTTGATTTCAGAGGAGCTGAGGCATTGCAGATTGCATTACACCGGATTCAGGCCAGGCAGCGGCAGTGATACATTGATCCCGATGTCACTGCAGGCTATACATGGGTGTCCAATCAGCGCAGAGATGTCAAAATGCAGGTTATGGCAGATGCAACACTTTACACTCAGATCCAAGGGCCTTGAACTGGATTGGCACCACTTGGCAGAGCAAGATGTACAGCAAATAAAGTCCAGGTAATGGATGAAGTTGAAAGGTGAAGTCTTTGATATACCTGCTCACGTGCTACAACAGGTGGTAAGCCAACAAACCCTTGGAGAAACTTAAGTCTCTAGGGTGTAGAGAGCAGGTTCAGTCCTTCTCAATTACAGGCAAGAAGCAGAAGGCCAACACAGCAAAGCAGGGAGCAAAGAGGCAGTTCCTCCAACAGCACAGCATTCAGCAGGCAGCAGGCCAACACAGCAAAGCAGTTAGCAAAGTAGTAGTCCCTCCTACAGCACAGCAGCTCTTCTTCCTGGCAGAATCTCCTTAGTTCTAGCAGTGTTCTGAGTACATGCTGTCAGATGTCCGGTGCTTATACTTATTTCAGCCTTTGAGGTACGGAGAGTTCAAACAATGGTCTTTGTAGTGCACAAGACCCTGCACCTTCCTGCCCTGGCTCCAGACTCACTACTGGGGGGTATGCAACCCTTTGTGTAGGGACAGGCAACAGCACTTTCAGATAGAAGCATCAGCTCCTCTCCTTCATCCTGCTCAGGCAGGCCCATCAACTTGCCCATGACCAGTGAGGCACACCTACCCTTTCTTTGTGTGTGGCTGTCTAGAGGGAATGCAGGAAGCCAGCCGTCATCCACTCCAGATGTGTGATCCAGAAACAGGCAGAAGGAACCAAATGATACAACTTTCTAAAAGTAGCATTTTCAGAACTGCAATTTTAAAAGCAACTGCACTAAAAGATGTGTTTTCAAATTGTGAGTCCAGAGATACAACATTTGGTTTCCCAATTGGAAGATACACTCATAAAATGTTACAAGGCAGCTCCAGTTATCCTATGGGAGGGATAGGCCTTGTAGTAGTTAAAAATGTATTTAAGAGTTTTCACTATCAGGACATGTATAACATAACAGTACACGTCCTACCTATTCAGTACATTGCACCCTGCTCATTGGCTGTCCAAGGCCTACTTGAAGGGGACCCATGGGTATTAAAAAGGAAGGTTTGGGCCTGGCAAGTAGTCTATCTTGCCAGGTCAACATGGCAGTTTAAACCTGCACATACAGGCTCTGCAGTGGAAGGCCTGAGACATGTTTAAAGGCTACTTATTTGGGTTGCACATTCAGTGCTGCAGACCCACAAGTAGCATTTGATTTTTAAGACCTGGGCACATGCAGCGCACTTTCCTAGGGACTTATAGGTAAATCAAATATGCCAATCAGAGATAATCCAATTGGTATCACATTTTAGATCTAGAGCAAATGCACTTTAGCACTGTTTAGCAGTGAAAAAGTGAACAGAGTTCTATTACCAGCAAATACGAAGTTCATCAAAACAGCCAAAAACAGGAGGTCGGGAGGCAAAAAGTTAGGGAAAGCCACGCCATGGATGCCAGGTCTAGCAAAGAGAGAGAGACAGACAGAGACAGAGAGGCAGAGAGCGACAGGGAGATAGATCGACAGCAACAGAGGAGAATGAGCAAGGTGGGAGCTACTATGTACAGGACCGGGGTCCAAAAGGGCTATGCTAGGTCAGAGGGTTATGCGCTGGTAAGTCCTAGATGGAGGCTAGGTTAGCACCTGCTTAATGACTGGTCCACACTGTGGCTACCATTAAGCAGGTCCTGGGACGTTGGCAGGAGTGCAGGGAGTGGTGGGCAGAGCTGAGGGCAGATGCAGGAAGCGAGAGAGTGGGAGAGATGGTGGCAGGAAACAAGGTAAGGAGCACGATTAGATGTAGAGGGAGTGAAAGAGTGGGAAACAAGACATGCAAAATGGCAAAGAGGCTAAAAGAAATAAGGCACAAAGGCAACAATCTAAAAAGTGGAATAACAGAAAGACAGCATAAAGTGCATGAGTGAGAGCCAGAGGGAGGTCAAAAAAGCAAGTGGAAAAAGCGAATAAGTATGATAAATAAGCAAGAGTGATAATGGCAAAACAGAAGACCAAGCAAAAAAGAGTGGAAGTGGCTAAAGAGAAGAGCAAACAAAAGACAGACAGTGGCTAAAGGGAAGAGCAAGTAAACTGAGAGAAAGTGGCAGATACTACAAACAAGCTGAGACAAGCAGACACAAAATCGGTGATGAAGCATAAAAAAAACCCAACAACAAATGCAAGCTTGAGTGAGAGAAGGAGCAGGAGAGAGAGGCAGTGAGAACGACGGAGGAGAAGGAACGAGGTAGAAGCCTCTGCGCACAGGAATGTGATCCGAAAAGGCCTTGCTTGGTCAAAGGACCAGGTGCATCTAAGTCCTAGGTGGGGCTAGGTTGGCATCTGCATAAATGCCCAAGTATAGGTAAACTATGTTTATGGACAATAAATATCTGTTGTGCACTCTACGTGAACCCCTGCTCCTGAAGGTACACCTAGCCAAGTAATACCATTAAATAAAGCCACACACACCCACACTCTGCATCAGTGGTGGCTGGCATATACGGAGGCTGTGGGGCGGAGGCGGGTAAACAAAAGAAAAGCACTTACCGGATCCTGACAACATCCTTTTCCCTCCGACTTCATCTGCTGGGACTGCAGTGCAGGCCTCAGCAAACTCTCTCGCCCAATCCAGGCCTGCTAATGTGCTGTTAACCAGCAGGTGAGCAGTGCCCTGATTGGTGGGACCGCCCTCTCTCAACGCTCCCAAGGGCACTGGATACCTGCACTTGCTCTCAACCTAGCTGTCTTAAGACAGCTGGTTTGACAGGTTTAAAGTGCGCATGTCAAAAACACATGGGTACTTTCAACAAGTGCAAAGGCAGCCCTTGGCCCACCACTCCTCCCTGCTCACTCAGCAGGTCCCACCCCGTCCTGGTGCTCTGTTCAGGACGGGATGATGAAAAATTGAATGGTAATCAATTACCATTTTATTTTTCAAGTCTGGGGATTTAGGGGGACCGTAAGTGGGGCGACGCTCCTCTGTCCAATGGAGGAGCCGCCCCTGCTCTGCATGTCACACACATGATCCACTCACACCACCAATCCCAGTGGCATTTCCACACATGGGAAAGGGATTGTAGCACATCTCACTCACTTATCGTGATATGCTTCATCATCAGCGCCTATCTCTGGATATTTAAGAGGTTAAGAGAAAATGTCTTTGTGTACGGTAGGATCCGTTTCCCTTCTATGTTCTAATTCATTATCAGTTGCTATTGTGTGTAACTATTGAAGCTGGGAGAGTGCAACTGGTCTCACTATCTCTCGCTCTCAACATTGTGACAGAAATTGTAGCACATCTCCCACAATGAATCACTTAGGAAATAATGCATGGAAATTGAATCAAATCACTAACATAAGCAACATATTGGAACTTGCAATCACATATGTCAAAAATGTCAACGTTTTCATCAAAACTGATTACAGCCAAACAGAACAGACATAACATTTGTATGTTAAATACATTTATATTATTTTATAAAAAACATCTTACATTTTGGAATTAAAAAACAATCTCCAAAACTGTTTTCAATATTCCAACAAAAAAGTCAAATCCAAAAGCCTGGTGGATGAGAAAGTATCCTACCACAGTATTAAAAAAAAAATCTATTTTTATTATTTTGCAGCACCAACAAGTGTAGCCAGGCAAGTAGTGTACATGCCATTTCCATAAGAGTATAGTCAAGACAATAACCACATTTATAGTGTATACATTGTTACAGGAGCATTTCACATAACATCTCTGTTAAAGTAGTTCTTGTGGGGGGAGAGGGGATGGAGTCACCATTGGCCAATGCAGGAGGCCCAGGATATAGCAAACATAAACAAACCATGAGTGAAGAGGCAAGCAACAGTGATCATGAAGTGCAAGGTTCAGTGTAAACTTCTGTATCCCTTACTTATTGGGTTACAGAAGTGTGCGAGGTTTGTGGGTCAATTATGTCACCTTATGGTAGTGGTAGTCCTGCAGTCACAGGATATTCCCTTCAAAGTAGGTGTGTATCGTCCTGGGTTTCAATGTTTATAGTATGTGTGTCCTAATTTTCAATCCCCACCTTTGCCATCCCTTTGCAGCCCAGGGAGCACAGCATTTTGATTCCGCACGTGCCCATTGTAGTAGTGTAGCCAGCCATTTATCAGTGTCTGGTGCCATGAGTGCTTTCCACTACATTGTGATCTGCTATTTAAAAAGGACTAGCGCCAAGTCAATAAATCGATGTAGCTGTTTGTCCTACCTGGCTTTGGGACAAAGGCAGAGGAGGCAGGATTCGGGGGTGGGTATCAGTGCATGACATGTTAAATCCACTGTAGTGGTCATGATTTCCACCCATGTCAGTTGTACAGCAGGACATTCCCAAACCATGTGCTATAACTCGGCCTCTGTAAGCTTGCATCTTGGGCATTTGGGTGTGGATTCAGGGTTCACAGGCTTGATGTGTTGGCGGGAGAGATATGCTTGATGTGTGTAAATAAATTGTGTAAATCGGAATCTGGGATTCTGAGGCACCTCTGTTACACGTTGGAGAACTTGTCTAAGCCTTATCCGTCAGTGGTTGGGGAAGCACTTAATTCCACTGGGTCAGTGCCTTCACTACATTCGCCAGATCACTAGTCATCAGTCCCACATATAATATCGAGATGGCGCAGCATGCTCCGCCATGTGTGAGGATCGCATGTAGGATGGGAGATTGAGGTGGTTCCACCTCTCCACGTAGTTCTAACCTTATGCTGAATGGTGTGATAAGTCAAGAAGTGCCCAATGGCCATGTTATACATATTCATTATGCCTGCAAAGGACATGAGGGTACTCTCATTGAATAGATACCCCAAATTATTGATTCCTGCTGTTTTCCTTGGAGTCAGATAATGGTCGCTACCAGCCCTCGCATTGATATAAGCTGATTAACGGTGAGTAGGGGATGATGGGGTTCCGTTCATGCACAAACCAACACCAACACGTCCTTGCTGTCATTATCAGACCTGATCCCTGCAGAGGTGGGCAAGTTTCGTCTGTTAGCCAGGTGTAGGCAATAAGCTCGCCAAGCCTAAAGCAGATAGCCATCCACTCAGCATCCAAGTTAATGTCCGGCCAGCACAGCCGCTATTCAAACTATGCTGCTGCATAATATAATTTAAAATTAGGTGCGATCATGCCCTCCTCGAGAAGTGGTACAAAAGGGGTTGGTGATGGACGGAGCATCTGAATCAATCAAACACTCACACCCAGTCAAAAGATCTGGGTTTTATCCATCACCGTTCTTTAGCCCACTCTGCCATCCCAGTTGAGACATGGCTATATGCAAATCAGTCTGACCCTGTGCCTCATGGGAACAGTCCAGCCCGAACTGCCAAGCCATGCCTTCCCTGGACCGGAAACAAGCTTCAGAGGACCGGTTTCTGGCATTACAGCCGTCTTCAGCCCGGCTTGCTTGAATCCAGTGGCAAAGTGAGCAAGGGACTCACGTCTGAGCATACCCTGCCACACTTATGGCGGCCATAGCGGTACAAAAGGGGGTGGTGATGGACGGAGCATCTGAATCAATCAAACACTCACACCCAGTCAAAAGATCTGGGTTTGATCCATCACCGTTCTTTAGCCCACTCTGCCACCCCAGTTCAGACATGGCTATCTGCAAATCAGTCTGACCCTGTGCCGCATGGAAACAGTCCAGCCCGAACTCCCAAGCCATGCCTTCCCTGGACCGGAAACAAGCTTCCGAGGACCGGTTTCTGGCATTACAGCCGTCTTCAGCCCGGCTTGCTTGATTCCAGTGGCAAAGTGAGCAAGGGACTCACGTCTGAGCATACCCTGCCACACTTATGGCGGCCAAAGCGGTACAAAAGGGGGTGGTGATGGACGGAGCATCTGAATCAATCAAACACTCATACCCAGTCAAAAGATCTGGGTTTGATCCATCACCATTCTTTAGTCCACTCTGCCACCCCAGTTCAGACATGGCTATATGCAAATCAGTCAGACCCTGTGCCTCATGGGAACAGTCCAGCCCGAACTGCCAAGCCATGCCTCCCCTGGACCAGAAACAAGCTTCCGAGGACCGGTTTCTGGCATTACAGCCGTCTTCAGCCTGGCAGTTCGGGCTGGACTTTTGACTGGGTGTGAATGTTTGATTGGTTAGGAAGCTCCATCCATCACCACCCCCTTTTGTACCGCTTTTGGCCGCCATAAGTGTGGCAGGGTATGCTCAAACGTGAGTCCCTTGCTCACTCTGCTACTGGATTCAAGCAAGCCGGGCTGAAGACAGCTGTAATGCCAGAAACTGGTCCTCGGAAGCTTGTTTCCGGTCCAGGGAAGGCATGGCTTGGCAGTTCGGGCTGGACTGTTCCCATGAGGCACAGGGTCAGACTGATTTGCATATAGCAATGTCTGAACTGGAGTGGCAGAGTGGGCTAAAGAACGGTGATGGATTAAACCCAGATCTTTTGACTGGGTGTGAGTGTTTGATTGGTTCGGATGCTCCGTCCATCACCACCTCCTTTTGTACCGCTTTTGGCCGCCATAAGTGTGGCAGGGTATGCTCAGACGTGAGTCCCTTGCTCACTTTGCCACTGGATTCAAGCAAGCCGGGCTGAAGACGGCTGTAATGCCAGAAACTGGTCCTCGGAAGCTTGTTTCCGGTCCAGGGAAGGCATGGCTTGGCAGTTCGGGCTGGACTGTTCCCATGAGGCACAGGGTCAGACTGATTTTCATATAGCCATGTCTAAACTGGGGTGGCAGAATGGGCTAAAGAACGGTGATGGATTAAACCCAGATCTTTTGACTGGGTGTGAGTGTTTGATTGGTTCGGATGCTCCGTCCATCACCACCCCCTTTTGTACCGCTTTTGGCCGCCATAAGTGTGGCAGGGTATGCTCAGACGTGAGTCCCTTGCTCACTTTGCCACTGGATTCAAGCAAGCTGGGCTGAAGACGGCTGTAATGCCAGAAACCGGTCCTCGGAAGCTTGTTTCCGGTCCAGGGAAGGCATGGCTTGGCAGTTCGGGCTGGACTGTTCCCATGAGGCACAGGGTCAGACTGATTTGCATATAGCCATGTCTGAACTGGGGTGGCAGAGTGGGCTAAAGAACGGTGATGGATTAAACCCAGATCTTTTGACTGGGTGTGAGTGTTTGATTTGTTCGGATGCTCCGTCCATCACCACCCCCTTTTGTACTACTTTTGGCCGCCATAAGTGTGGCAGGGTATGCTCAGACGTGAGTCCCTTGCTCACTTTGCCACTGGATTCAAGCAAGCCGGGCTGAAGACGGCTGTAATGCCAGAAACCAGTCCTCGGAAGCTTGTTTCCTGTCCAGGGAAGGCATGGCTTGGCAGTTCGGGCTGGACTGTTCCCATGAGGCACAGGGTCAGACTGATTTGCATATAGCCATGTCTAAACTGGGGTGGCAGAATGGGCTAAAGAACGGTGATGGATTAAACCCAGATCTTTTGACTGGGTGTGAGTGTTTGATTGGTTCGGATGCTCCGTCCATCACCACCCCCTTTTGTACCGCTTTTGGCCGCCATAAGTGTGGCAGGGTATGCTCAGACGTGAGTCCCTTGCTCACTTTGCCACTGGATTCAAGCAAGCTGGGCTGAAGACGGCTGTAATGCCAGAAACCGGTCCTCGGAAGCTTGTTTCCGGTCCAGGGAAGGCATGGCTTGGCAGTTCGGGCTGGACTGTTCCCATGAGGCACAGAGTCAGACTGATTTGCATATAGCCATGTCTTAACTGCGGTGGCAGAGTGGGCTAAAGAACGGTGATGGATTAAACCCACATTTTTTGACTGGGTGTGAGTGTTTGATTTGTTCGGATGCTCCATCCATCACCACCCCCTTTTGTACTACTTTTGGCCGCCATAAGTGTGGCAGGGTATGCTCAGACGTGAGTCCCTTGCTCACTTTGCCACTGGATTCAAGCAAGCCGGGCTGAAGACGGCTGTAATGCCAGAAACCGGTCCTCGGAAGCTTGTTTCCTGTCCAGGGAAGGCATGGCTTGGCAGTTCGGGCTGGACTGTTCCCATGAGGCACAGGGTCAGACTGATTTGCATATAGCCATGTCTGAACTGGGGTGGCAGAGTGGGCTAAAGAACGGTGATGGATTAGATCCAGATCTTTTGACTGGGTGTGAGTGTTTAATTGGTGTGGGTGCTCCGTCCATCACCACCCCCTGTTGTACCGCTTTTGGCCGCCATAAGTGTGGCAGGGTATGCTCAGACGTGAGTCCCTTGCTCACTTTGCCACTGGATTCAAGCAAGCCGGGCTGAAGACGGCTGTAATGCCAGAAACCGGTCCTCGGAAGCTTGTTTCCGGTCCAGGGAAGGCATGGCTTGGCAGTTTGGGCTGGACTGTTCCCATGAGGCACAGGGTCAGACTGATTTGCATATAGCCATGTCTGAACTGGGGTAGCAGAGTGGGCTAAAGAACGGTGATGGATTAAACCCAGAACTATTGACTGGGTGTGAGTGTTTGATTGGTTCGGATGCTCTGTCCATCACCACCCCCTTTTGTACCGCTTTTGAACCCCATAAGTGTGGCAGGGTATGCTCAGACGTGAGTCCCTTTCTCACTTTGCCACTGGATTCAAGCAAGCCGGGCTGAAGACGGCTGTAATGCCAGAAACCGGTCCTCTGAAGCTTGTTTCCGGTCCAGGGAAGGCATGGCTTGGCAGTTCGGGCTGGACTGTTCCCATGGGGCACAGGGTCAGACTGAGTTGCATATATCCATGTCTGAACTTGGGTGGCAGAGTGGGCTAAAGAACGGTGATGGATTAAACCCAGATCTTTTGACTGGGTGTGAGTGTTTGATTGGTTCGGATGCTCCGTCCATCAGCACCCCCTTTTGTACCGCTTTTGGCCGCCATAAGTGTGGCAGGGTATGCTCAGATGTGAGTCCCTTGCTCACTTTGCCACTGGATTCAAGCAAGCCGGCTGAAGACGGATGTAACGCCAGAAACCGGTCCTCGGAAGCTTGTTTCCGGTCCAGGGAAGGCATGGCTTGGCAGTTCGGGCTGGACTGTTCTCATGAGGCACAGGGTCAGACTGATTTGCATATAGCCATGTCGGAACTGGGGTGGCACAGTGGGCTAAAGAACGGTGATGGATTAAACCCAAATCTTTTGACTGGGTGTGAGTGTTTGATTGGTTCGGATGCTCCGTCCATCACCACCCCCTTTTGTACCGCTTTTGGCCGCCATAAGTGTGTCAGGGTATGCTCAGACGTGAGTCCCTTGCTCACTTTGCCACTGGATTCAAGCAAGCTGGGCTGAAGACGGCTGTAATGCCAGAAACTGGTCCTCGGAAGCTTGTTTCCGGTCCAGGGAAGGCATGGCTTGGCAGTTCGGGCTGGACTGTTCCCATGAGGAACAGGGTCAGACTGATTTGCATATAGCCATGTCTGAACTGGGGTGGCAGAGTGGGCTAAAGAACGGTGATGGATTAAACCCAGAACTTTTGACTGGGTGTGAGTGTTTGATTGGTTCGGATGCTCCGTCCATCACCACCTCCTTTTGTACCTCCTCGAGAAGTGGCCGCTATGCTATGGCTAGAGCCACCTGGTGGCGACCCGCACCCCATAGCAAAGCCAATAGGAGACCCTTTAGCTCTCAAAAAGGCAATTAGGGAGCACTATAGGTAGTGCAGTGAAGAAATACAGCAGTTTAGGAAGCACTAGCCTCTTAGCTATTGCAAACCGCCTTAGAGGAAACAGAGGTAGCAAGCACCAAAATGGAAGGGATCCACAAGTCAATCGTACTGTTTGATCCACAATACCCTTCTTGAGGGCCCGCTCAGTGTGGCAAATTTGGACACCTAGTCATTTGAAAGTGTCATAACACCATTTGAGTTGGTGTTCTTGGAGAAGTGTCTCTGTGGGGTTCCGGGATCGGAGTGAGAGGGAACAAGCAAGATTTGGTCCAGTTTACTCTGAGACCTGATACAGCCTGAAATCGTCCAGTAACTGCATCCAATCCGGTAGAGAGGCCCCAACATCGGCAGATAGACTAGCTTGCCATCTGTATAAGGAGATATTATATGATAGATGTTGAGTTCTTGAATCCCCAGTCTTGCGCCCGCAGTCGCAGATGACAGGCAAGTAGCTTGATGGCAATTGCAAAGAGCAGTGGCGATAGCGGGCATCCTTGCCTAGTACCTTTCAGAATTGGGAAGCAGTCTAATATCAATTGTCTCATTCCAACTCTTTCTTTTTTTTTTTTTGTTGTCCTCATATTGCGAAAAAAAAATAACCTCAAGATAGAATACCTCCATCAACTCCATCCCATTTTACCTGCCCTCCGGATAGGCCAAGGAGAGAGAAAGGGCGTTCTGTTCTTGATTACACCGATTCCTTCTCCAATCCCGTTCACTCTTTCCGATTCCAACCCTCTTAGTTACTAGGGACCTTTGGACCAACAGTGTTTTTTTTTTTTTTTGCTTAATCATTGGACCCGATGTCTTTTTCTCTCCAAGTTAACAGATTTGCCCATATCTTCACCTTACTTTTTACATCACAAGCCATGTCACTCTCACTTATATATATCACATTTCTTAAGAATTCTGAGAATACTGGGGGGGTCTTCTGATTTCCAAAGCCTACAGATCTCTCTCCTGGCCAAAATGATCACATAAAATATAAAGTTATATATAGATGAATTTCTTTGGTAATCATTTGGTAAACTGAAAAAAAACATGCTAATGCTTATATCTATGGGTCTCTTAAGAACCGCTTCCAAAAAGGAGCATACCTCCTTCCAATAGGGTTTATTTTCTGCACACCCCATAAATATGTGAACATCATCTGCATCTGGATATTTACACCTTGGGCAACAATATACTGTCCCTGTTACCTTAGATAGCTTTTTTGGAGACCAGTATACTCTATAGGCTGTATAGAGGTGATTTCTCTTCAATGCAGCAGGTTTTACTGATTCCTGTAACATTACAAAAGAGTCAGACCAGACCTCATATATATATCTCTTCTGTTCCCCGCATTCTCTCCGTATTCCTCCCCTCATAATCTAATTACGTCCGTTTTTCCCTGGTCTTCCTGATTAAGTAATGCACCGTACCAATATGCAACTTCCTTTTTCCATATGCCTCCTCTCACTGTTTGGTCTAAGACTTCAGAATACCTTTCTTCAGCTTGCCAAATCTGTGTCGACCACCATGATGCTATTTCATAATATTTAAACCATGTCAATAATCCCTGAGTAAGCCTACTCAATGCCTCCCAACTCATCAGTTTGCAACCTACTTGTAAGTCTCCCCAACACTTTATTCCCCCTCCTTTAAGAGGTGCACTCAATTGATCTTCTAAACACTCAGGGGTCCCAGGTGAGTCCCACATTAGAGCACGTGTCGCATAATAAGGTATGTTCATTATTTTCCTTATAAACATCGATGTTTCTAAGGCGGCCCTTAATATCTTTAATCTTAGAGGTAGCAAGCACCAAAATGGAAGGGATCCACAAGTCAATCGTACTGTTTGATCCACAATACCCTTCTTGAGGGCCCGCTCAGTGTGGCAAATTTGGACACCTAGTCATTTGAAAGTGTCATAACACCATTTGAGTTGGTGTCCTTGGAGAAGTGTCTCTGTGGGGTTCCGGGATCGGAGTGAGAGGGAACAAGCAAGATTTGGTCCAGTTTACTCTAAGTCCTGATACAGCCTGAAGTTGTCCAGTAACTGCATCCAATCTGGTAGAGAGGCCCCAACATCGTGCAGATAGACTAGCCTGTTATCTGTATAAGGAGATATTATATGATAGATGTTGAGTTCTTGAATCCCCAGTCTTGTGCCCACAGTCGCAGATGACAGGCAAGTGGCTTGATGGCAATTGGAAAGAGCAGTGGCGATAGCGGGCATCCTTGCCTAGTACCTTTCAGAATTGGGAAGCAGTCTAATATCACTTGTCCCATTCCAACTCTAGCTGTTGGGTTTGAATACAAGGCACAAATCCATCCTGTAAACCCCACCCCAACCCCTATATATTGCAGCGTTGTTAATAAGAATTCCCAACTCAGGGTTTCAAAGGCTTTCTCGATTTAGCAACCTTATCACATGCCTCCGGGGATGTGTCATGTATGATCCGTAAAAGCCGGTGTATATTCAGGAAAGTATGGCAGCCTGGAATAAATCCATATGCTTTCAATTGCTCCTCATCTGTTGTGTGTGTAAACATGAAAGTTGCAATATTAGACCGTACCTCTTTATCAGGTGTGAGGTAAAATCCATAAGGATCTCATGAGGTGATGAACCAGTATTTCTATCTGGAATAGTTTGGATACTTATCAGTGCTAAGGATAAAGCATCGGGTCATTTCAGTGATGGTGAAGCACAAACATTGGCCAAACAAGATTTTATGGTTTCATTGACCTGTTCTACAATCCTAGAAGCTCCAGGTTGATAGCTACATTGCAATTTTGTTCAAACTGTAGTGCTGAACACAACTTCCCCAGAACCTCGTTGTTAAGTGTGTCCCTCAATCTGATTCCAGAGAAACCGGCATACCGTAACTGGGTATCAAGTAATGAGGTAACAGTTTGGCTACATTGAGACTGTCATTTCACCTAGCTGGATAGGCTCCAACAAATTGTGAGAAGAGGCATACTATGACCAGGACTTATCTCAACCCATTGGAAACAGGCATCTCGATAAAGTCCATCTGCAATCTGTATGTGGCTCAGTGTAATGGGAGTTCTTTTTCGTGCGTACAGTTGTTGGCATGTCACACAACAATGGCACAATTCTTCTGCAAGCATCCTAAATCTGGGGTTAAACCAGTTCAGTCTAAAGAGTCTTTTCATAGCATCGCTCCCAAAATGTGTGTATCTATGAAAATGTTGTGTACTTTGAAACAACAAACTATCAGGTAACACTGGTCTCCCATGAGCAGACATCTAAATGTCATTTTAGTTTTTTCCCACAACCTACTCTGATCCAACCTTGCTGTTCTGCTTATGAAACATTTTCTTTCATCCTTTTAAGTTATTTCCATGTGTCAACTACACACATCAACATAGAATAGACAGTGTACTCCTCAAATTCACATGCGAAAGTTCTATTAAATGGGCAAGCCACTAGTGCATTATATTGTGCTACCTCTGTGGTAAACCTGTTACTGACTGCAATGTAAACAATGCCATTTTCATGAGATGCACACTTAACCACTTCAATTTCAGTACTTAACTGGAGAGTTTCCAAAAGATTCCTCACATGCTCGTCATTACAAATAGGTGGTTCAGAAGAGGTCATTAAACCTCTTTGTGACCTCAGTTGCCCAAAGTCATAGACAACACAATCATGGTTAGGCCCAATATTTGTTCAATATAGGGGCACTCCATTTCACGTATTCTGGCCACCTTTTCCCTTTATCTCAATCAAAGGATACTATTTGGTTTCTTTCATATTGTTTCTTCTCCTTTTTAGTTTCCTTGGTATACTGTGTTCTTTCCTTCTATCCACATTTTGATTCTACATCCCTCAAGTTTATCCTTCCTTGAGTGGTTTTTGAGGTAACACCACAGTATATTTTCTATATTCCCTCGAGTTTATCTGCTCTTGAGTGGTATTTGATGTAACAGCACAATCCATTCCCTACTCCTCAAGCACCTTGTGTTATCTTTTAACAGCCTCAGTGTACTTTATTGTCATATATATTATGTATATTTATGTGTATATTTTTCTTATATTTAGAAATTCAAGTGGTACTCCTGAAGAAGGCGTATGTTACGCCGAAACGCGCGTAGAGATTGTCATCTTATCTACTTCATTTTTCAAAACCCTTGTAACATTTTACCATTGGATGATGATATTTTTGTTCTTTTATGATTTGATGAAATATTTGTTATGTATTGTCAGTTCATGATATGTATGCGACATTGAAATTGTTTTATAATTTTGCAATAATAAAATGAAAATATTTATTTTACTTTCCTTGTTTTTCAATACACTGAGGTCCTGTTTATCAATTGTATGTGCTAAACCTGACTCCAGACAGGTATTCAGTTGCCTAGGAACTATTAATACTTAAAGTATTGTTGCCCTGTCCTAGGAACGCTAACTACCCTCAGGGGGTCCATTTTACCTTTTTGAACAACACCAAAGCCAGACTGACTATCTGTAAACTTTGTCACTCTTAATTGGCCTGTCAACATACAAGCTCTTGTAAGGTCAATCAGTTCTGTAACTTATGTTCAGGTAATACCTCGAAGCCATGAAGCTTCCACAATATCATTAATTGTGCAAACAGCATAAGCTGCTTTCAGGATACCTTCATTATTTCTCAAGCATGAGCCATCAACAAATATTATATAATCAGACTCATTCAAAGGTTCATCTTTAATGTCGGGTGTTGGTTTTGTGCAGAAATCCAGGACATCTAGATCATCGCGTTCAACTTCGTCTCAAACATCATCATTTATAGCCAACAAAGTAGATGTATTCGAAATCTGGCAATATTTTAGACTCACGTTGTAGGCAGCCAATATCCACTGTTCGTACTTGGTAAGTCTATTATGAGTCATGTACTGGGTTTTTGTTTGGGTAGGTAGTATTTCTACTGTGTGTGGGATTATTACAGTTAGAGGGTTGCCCCATGACTATGCTCTCACTCCTCTTGATACTAACACCAACTGCAGCAACGGCTTTAAGGCACCAGGCAGTCCTGTGGCTCACTAGTGTAACGAACCTTGAAGGGCCTCCCTGCAAAGTACGAGGAGGTCCCCCCTCCAGGCTCAATCAAGGGCTCTCCGGCCTGAGTGCTGTACTGAGGGGGGACCTGCAGCTTGGGGTCCCCCAGTATCGCGGGGGCCGTGGGGGCCTGTGTTATGCCCCTGTTGTGGCAACAGGGTCAAGGTTTGTCGAGAAATAAGCCACAGGTTTTTTAGCATCTCCATGCAACTGAGTAAGCACTGAGAGAGCGCAGCCCTCTCTCTTACTGCAAAACAATGTAAACATCTTATATTTAATCAGGCATTCCTAGAGCCGGGGCACCACAGAGACCTTCTCTAAGCTCTAAGAAAGCTTTCAAGCAATCGTTGGCCCATGGAAGTGGATCATGCACATCTTTGTATGTAAGCCATAGTAAAGGCTTAGCCACTAAGGAAAAGTTTGGTATCCACTCTTTACATTAAGCAACCATCCCCCAAAACATCCTGACTTCTCTCTGTGTTTGAGATAGATTCATATGCAGATTCGTCTCCACTCCCTCTGGTGACACCTTCCTTGCACCTTTTTCAATGATGTGTCCCAGATATTGAACTTCTTTCTGGCAGTATTGCAATTTACCTGGATACATTTTGTGTCCATTCTCAGTCACGTGATTCAATAAAGCAATTGTATCCTGTTTACAAGCTTCTCCTGACTCTGATGCCACAAGTAGGTCATCAATGTACTACACTATAACTGAATTGTAAGGCATCTGCAGTGACTCCAGATTATTTTTCAAGATCTGGATAAAAATGGAAGGACTCTCTGCATACCCTGGTGGCACCATGCCAAAACACTCTGTTGGAACATAAATGAAAATAGAAACTGGCAGTCCTCATGCAATGGCACAGAGAAAAAAGTCGGACAAAGATCGATAACTGTAAACCATTCTGCAGTGCATGAGATCTGGAAAAGTATAGTGGCTGGATTTGATACCACAGGACAACATGGAACAACGATACTATTAATTTTTGGAGATTCTACACAATCCAATATTTACCATTGGGTTTCTGTGAAATCATGATCGTAGAGTGGCATGGACTACCACCAATTCCCTCAAACTTCCTTTGCTCTGCATGTCTTCAATTACAGGTGTTATTCCTGAAATTGTTTCTAGGGTTAATTTATATCGGGTAGTTTATAGATACACCGTGTTTGTTTTAATGTGACTCGGACCGGTTCTACGCCTTTTTTTAGTCTAGTATCTTGTCCTGTGAAAGCCCATACTTTTAGATTCACTTTTTCTTTCATATCAGGAGGTAAGTCCTCAACTGTTCTCACTGGGAACAAACCCTCAGCTGAAGCTGAGTTGAGCTATTTTAAACTCAACATCCTCATAATGGGTTTGGAACTCCACGCTATCTGGTGTGCAGTAAAATGAGCAATTTAACTTGCACAGCATATCTCTCCCCAACAGGTTTGCAGGACTTGAATCACAGATTACAAGTTGGTATTTTTCCTCGAAGGAACCTATTTTTAAAGGAACATGTTCTGAGGCTGAGTTTGTGGTTTGTGTATTTGAGACTCCTACCACTCAGATCTTTTCCTCCGAGAGGGGTAGGTATGTGACTTCCTCAGCTATCATTCTATGTTTCTGCTTCATGAGGCACTTCCGGGCATTCCCATATGCGCCCAGCTCCTGTGCCAATAAGAAATGACACTGGCTGGCCTTAAATTCTCCTTCTACAAATGGACCACTCTGATCCACATCTAAGACTGCCTCAAGCACTCAATCCTCTCCCCAAGCATCCTTATTAGAAATTGTCAGAGCCAAAACCGTTATTATGAAATACAGGAAACTGTTGGAACGGGTAATGATTTAGGGTCTGAAATGGGTTCAGATTTGATTTAGGTAACTGGTTTAAATTTAATCAGGGGGTTCACATATTCTGTGAAGCCATCTGAGCTTGTGGAACTTGCATCATTGGGACTTGTTTTTGCAAGGGCGATTGCATCTGCTGAACTGGCACATTTTGCATTTGAATTTCTCCCTGCATTTGGACGTTTCCATTTGCTCTGTCAGGATTAAGTCTACACTTCCTCTTCCAATGCCCAATCACGTTACAGTAGTGGCAATGAGCCATCTTCTTCAGAATAGCAACATCCATGCCAGAAGTAGGATTGACTGGAACTAATCTACCTCCTTGAGTACCTTGTACTCCATACCACCTTAATTTCCTGAAAATTACTGATTCTAAAAATCTTTTTGTGCAAACTTTTTTCTGGGCTAACATGAATTTATCCTTAAGTTTTCTTTGCTCAATTTCTTGTTCTTCACTACAGTACTTTGCATACCACAGGATGCAGCAAATCACACTCTGTTACATATGCATACTGATCTCTGGTCTTAACCCTATAACAAATTGAGACACAAAGAAAAAAATACCAAGTCATCCGGTTTGGGAAACTTTCTCCCACTGTGCTGTTGACACACCTGAAGCAAACACATGTAGTAATCATGCACTAATTATTTTGGTTCTTGTGAAGTTATTTTAATCTTTACCCAATCAATGTCTTTAGGAGGAACCTTTGCATTTCAAAAATGTAATCACTGCTTCATACTTCTCCATGATTATAGGAGATGGTGCATTAGTGTGGACATCTCTTGTTGGCTCTTCATGCGTTCATTGTACAACGACTTTCCACAAATATTTTGGCACTACAATGTCAAAGAAAGTATTCATATCGTGCGGGTACGGGTACTAAACCCATCACACTAAATGCCAAACTAAGACCCGTCTTATATTGGTGGACTCTGAAGTATACTTCCGCCCTTGAAGACTATTAAAGTGCTTTCACAGAAATAGCAGACTTCAATAAAAGAAAGAAAATAAAGTGGATACATAACATTAAGGACACTCAAATCAACTAGGATTTGCCGACCTCTGGGAAAGAAGGGGGCACCTTACACCTGTTACTAGCGATTGTGTCAAAGAAGCTTTTGGGCATACAACTGGTGGTTGGAAGTGTCTAAAAAGAGACAAGGATCTCTTACCTCTGATTTTTCAGACTTTAAAAATTCAGATTGAAGATTCCTTGATTATATTTCAATTCCAACTGCCAGGCAATTGTTTTTAAAGTTCTCGTATGGAGCTCTTCAAGTTGACTCTTTGTGTATACAATGGGAAGCCTCTGGAGCTAAAAGCAACCTATGCCTTGTCTGTCTACAGGCAGAAGAAACTATAACACACTTTATATTCTTCTGCCACCTACGAGCGCCTGAGGAAGAGCTGGATCCTGCCTATCTGTAGACAGCTTGAATGTAGACAGTATTTTGAGGCATTAAGGTTGCTGCACGCTGAAACTAAAGAATCCGTTGTCTATGGCGTTGCTACATTTCTACACTGGATTTGGATCATAACAACCAAGGAGTTGGGGCAATTGTAATCTTTTCTGGGTGCACTTTTGCCTTTGTGGCATCTTACAGCTTGTCAGATCAATTTATGCATTCATGATTTAGAAGTGCCATTTTATGTGATTGTTGTCATGGTTTTACTCTGCCGTCATATCGCACAAATAATGTGGTTCCCTGCTGTGTTGTGGTAATTCTTGGCATAGCCTGGGTTTTCATATCGTTAAGGTTCCTCATTCGTGGTCTAATGCATCCCCCTGTGTTATTTTAGTCATTCAGGACATATTATAGGTATGCATGGTATGTTGATGCCCTGCAAGCAAAAATGCTGGCCCTCTCTTTATGGTGGTAATTCGTGTCATAATGTGGGCATTCATGGTACTATGGTGCCAATGCCTGAATGTTAGTACATTTGAATGCATTAAAGTTCAAGAAGCCTTCAGAAAAGAAAGGCGTCAGTGGACGTGACCAAATGGAATGTGTTGCTAGTGTGCATACTTACCCAAACCTCACTCCAGAGCCCAGGACAGATATATCTCTGTATTTGGTTTTGGAGAGAAAGTCGATCAGCAACAAAGCTACTACATTTGTAAATGCATGGTCAAGCTCACATTGGTGAAAGAAAAGCTGCATTTCACATTGCTATGTGGCTGTTTCTTTAGGAACTTCCAGACTTGTCTTTAATGTTTACTCATTCAACTGTAATTATGTTAGACAAGTGTCCTTTGGAGCAGCCAAGCCACCACTGAGCAACTATATGTGGGATAGGCACTGATCTGCCCTCTAGGCAAGGATTTTGAATGCATGAGGATAGGGCGTGGTGTGCAATTCAAGCCTTGGTGTTGCTCCCCACGTTGTTGAGAGCTACACCTTTTAACACTGAACACCTTATGGCAGTGGTTATTAACGTTTTGACTTCTGTGGACCCCCACTGTTCATTATTGGAATCTCGGGACCCCACTGAGTCATCATAGGAAGGTGGGGAAGCCAGCTAAGCATTTTCAATTGTTTGAACCACAAAACAATACATACAAAATACAGAAACAAGCATTCATTTGACAGGCACACACATGATCAAATAATTTATTTGATTTACAAACAAATATAAAAAGCAAAATTTTAAAAAGATGGAGCTTTTCTACTTCCAAAGGAGGCCACTCATCATCCTTGCAATATTCTGATTGAGACATTTGCACTGCTCCCACCAATCAATCTGAGGATACTAACCATTTCTATCCTCCAATTTAACATTTCTTAACCTTTACAGAATGTTTTAAAATTGTAACTTGACATTTGCTTCTTAATGTATATACATTTTATTAATCTATCAATACTATTCAATTTTCTAAGCAGTCGCTGATCCCTTAGAAGGGTGTGTAGCCCCCAGACCACAGGTTAAGGATCACTACCTTCTGATGATTTCTGGGATTCTATTGCTGTCAAATAAACATGAATTAATGACCCCCCAACATCTTCAGACTTTAAAATAAATATATCCAGAAAAGCTGCTGGTAAAGGTTTTTTTCTGTTCTAAATATGTTATTGGCATTTTAATATATTATATAACTAGTCAAGTAGTACAGAGACCTTGCGAAACATACAACATACAGAAGATGATTGGACCTACCATTTCCAGGAAATTTCTCTGGATATTCCACATTTGTGTTGAAGGGTCTGTTTAAGAACTCTGCTGGTGAATGAGGCAGAAATGGCTGGGTTTGTAACAGTAGTCCCAACAGCCATTTGTCCAGTATCTAGAACCCTGCTATAACGTTTGGAGAATAAAGATTTGAAATATTGGGCCAATTGCTAATTTTCCATGCAATGCAGTGCTGCAACCAAAGTTGCTACTCAGCATTGCGCAAAAAGGTGCGAGGAGGACAGAACCATATCTACTATGATACTTTTTCTCTCCCCCTGCTGTCTGCTTTCACCACACATACTCACCTGCACCATAGTGTGAGGGTGTGTGTGTGTTGGCTAGCATAGTTTTTGTACTGGAAGGGTAGGCTTTCAGTGAAAAGAGGAGGCATATATAGGTGTGCCTGGATGGGCCATCACTAGCAGAATGGAAGGCTGGAGCTGGGCACAGCCCTACTTACACTTTAATAGACTGTGTCCTGCCTCCACAAAAAGGGCTGCACACCCCTTGTAGTTAGTCTGGAGTCAGGACAGGGAAGGCAGGGTGCTTGGGGACTTCAAATGGGATTTCTAGAAGCTTTCTAGAAGCTTCTTCTCCCTTCCAGAGGAAGGGCACCAGGTATAGGTATTGGATATCAGAGACCACCTCTCCATTTAACTTCTGGACCTGTGGATACTCTGACAAGAAGAAGGGCTGCTGTGCTGCTACAAGTACTGCCACTCTGCTAGACTGCTGCTCTGAAGGACTGTTGCCTTGCTGATCTGCTGCCCTCTTGCTTGGATAAGAAGGACTGGACCTGCATCTGCTGAACCCAGGACCCCAAAGTGATTCCAAGGGCTAGTTGGCTGGCCTCTTGACTCGAGCCTCAGGGACAGATGGCTCCAACAACCTTGGACCCAGCACCTGAACTCCGCCATTTGTGAGTCTACCCTGCCAAGTGGTGCCACCCAATTGCTGGACCCTTCGAAGTGGGCCTAAGGTGCTTTGCCAGCCTCTGTGGATCCAGCGGAACTGACGCATCTTGTCTGCTGCATGGAACAACCCCGAGCAGATCTGATGCATCGTTGCTGCTGGGTGATTACCCCATCGCACAGACCCCCATTGCATCACAGCCACAGCTTCATTGGAACTGCAGCTGAGCTAGGTGTCCTCAGCGGAGTCCCTTGCATTCTTCATCGATGGCTGCCTTGATGATGGACTTCACATCGCAGCCTCGCAGCCCCTCAGAACTGATGCATCGCCCTGACTGTGCGACGCATCCTTAAAGCTGTATTTGGGATCGCAAACCCTCATAGATGGGATCTTCGATGACTATGCAGACTCTCACATTTCAGCCTTGTTGCAGCTCAGAACCAACACATCTATTTGGGTGTGCGATGCATCTTCAACGTGGACCCTCCGACGCACTGTAAACCAGGATTTAAAGTACTTTGTTAAGTGGGCCTAATTGGGTCCCTGTAGCCAACCCGCGCTCCATCCCATTGGCCTGAACTTGTGACTTTGTCCTGGTCCGCTCGACCAGTCATCCACAGTTGAAGCTTTGTCCTTTTTGGTGCTACTTTAACTGAAATCTTTAAAATTGCATGTTTCCGGATCTACTGATTGGAGTCTTGTTGTTTTGGTCTTGTTTTATTCATTAGAAACAATTACATTTTTCTCACTTGCCTTGGGATCCTTTTTGTGTGGTGATTTTCACTTTATTACAATTTGAAGTGCTGCACAAATACTTTACACATTGCCTCTACGTTAAGCCTGACTGCCCTGTGCCAAGCTACCAGAGGGTTGAGCACAGGTTAATTTAGGGTTGGCTTGTGCCTCACCCTGACAAGGATTGTGATTGCTGGTTGATCAAGACTCACACCGCAGTCAACCATCAGCCCAATTTCTTACAGCTACTTAGCATTACTAAAGGGCTGGCGTGGGAAAGTAAATCTTAATGCAACCCACCTCAAAGTTTCTGTAAAGCTTGGCTGGCCGTTATATTATCTGGCCATTACCGCTTGTCTCCTCTGGCAGCAAAAGGATACTGGCAACAATTATGTTACTACCAGGAGCTGAATCGGCAACACCACACATGGCGAAGAACCACCAATGTTTAATCAACGGTAGGCTCCGGTGAAGATGGAAATGGCGTGCACGAGAAAAAAACACAACTCACTCGAGTAATTTGATTAAAAGTTGTGTTCAGACTGAGACGATAAGAAAGGTCAAGGGCTAATGTAGACTATGCCACCAGCTGGCCGTTGTTAAAAGCAAATCGTTACGTGTGGTACCCTCCTGTTCCAGAGTTTACACGCGCTTTTTGGCTTTAACATTAAATCAATTCACCAACTCTGTTCGAAGAAGCCTGAACTTTCCCCCTTGTAAATACATAGAAAGAGCATTATTTCACATCAGGTTGTACCCACTGACTTCTAGAGGGGGACCAACCATGTGCCACGTATAAATAAGATGTATACGGAGCCCTTCATCGCGCTTTAGAACGGGCCACCGCTGGGCGTTATTTGACGTTTGATGTGCTACAATGGATCTTGAACAGGACGAGCAGGGGGGGAGAACACAGGAGCCGCTGAGAAGGAGAAAGGACCATTCAGGACATTGATGCGCCACTCTCGCGATGCGCCGCTCCCCCCAGGAAAGCATCTAATTGCTACATTAACCGACCCAGTCTTTGCGCTACCACCTTACCCAGTGGGCTATTCCAAACATTTATTATTTCTTCAGTGTTAGAACTCTTCTTGACGTCGCTTGAAAATGCTCTCTTCACATTCGTTCCATTTACAGACCCAATTCTTGCCATCCGTGCTTTGAACGCGCGTGACGGCTCTCTGATATCGGCCGTCCTAGAGAAAGGTGTTGTATACTTCACTTGGACCCCCTGAAGGCGCCTTTTCTGAAAGGTTGAATAGATTACATCTTTTGAACCCTTTCAGCGGCTGGGCCCATTCTCTCCTGGTTCGAGGTTAGGAGAGATGTGACATAATAGCGCCCTTGTCCCCGAGGACCGACGCACTCTCGCTTGAGAGAGGAGGGAAGGCTGAGCCCGAGGCATGCCTTCGCATATCCCAAGCAAGGAACTCACACAGTGTCACGCTACAGCGAATTTCGGAACAGTAACCCAAAAAGTTTCGTTCTATTCTAAGGGGCAGATTTACAAGCCCCTTGCGCCACTTTTGCGTCATTTCCCCCCAAAATGGACGCAAATGTGGCGCAAGAGGCTTGTAAATCTGCCCCTAAGTGCTCAACCACTGAGCTCCATGTGCACTCTGCATAGGGTCGACAACATCCACTGTCAGTGTACTGTGGAGCTCTAGCTACAGTCATACATGTTAGAAGGTGTAAGGATGGCGCCAGCATCGGATTGGGAAGGCGGGCAGTCGGGCATCGGCCGATGGGCCGGTGCCTAGGGGTCACATGTGGGCCGGTTTTTTGTTTGTTTTTGTTAGCTCAATCCTTACTGCCCAGCCCAGCCACTGGAATGTGGAGCAAGCATCCTAGGGGGTAGCTGGCAGCAATGTGGCTCGGTCAGTATTCTCGCCCCTGCAGACTTTAGCTTGGCCCCCGTGGGGCCGGCACAGAAGCTCACTTCCCTGCTGTGATGTTCAACTGAGGCACCTGGCTGGGAGCAGGTTATGCAGCCGGTGGGCCATTATCACCTCAGCTCCCTGGAGCAGCAGCAGCGTTGTACTTTACCCCTCCCTGCTATGCCATCGCCCTGAGGCTATACTTGGCTGGGGAGGCTGAAGGGTAAGTGAAGGGGCACCGCTGGGGGCCTTTGGCACCTTACTTAGTGCCAAAGTCTTTCAGGTGTTGGTAGACAGCCGGGTGTATGTTTGGATAGGCCTTGCTGTGAGACATCATTCAGCGAGAAAAATTAAGAGGATGTAATGTAAGGGTCAGCGCTGCTGAATTGGAAATGGGTTCCAGTCCGAGCCTCAGCGCAACATACTGGGATTCTTAATTGCTTAAGGCCTAAAACAAACATTAATTTGATCTTTTTTAATATGACTGGTGCTCATATAATCACTGCCCTCTGGCTAATTTTACTCTAAAACTACAATAAAAAAGAATCTTCTGTTTGCCCAGTTTTAAGAGTCTGCATCAGGAGTTGTGGCGTTTCGGCCATTTTATTTCACCTCACTGTACCAGCCAAAAGGTAGTGCTTCTAGCTTTCACCAATCTGTATGGCTCCGAGCTTTACAATATGTAATCTTTCAAACATTCCCTAAAAATAAGCCCAATGAGACCAGCCAAATGCTGTTTTATAAAAGGGTGAAATCCGCGAATGTGGGCCACTATTTTAAGGGGTGCCCGGGCCGAAATGTAATCCCAATCCGACCCTGGATGGCGCACATCACTAGCTCTTCTGTAAACAGATTAGGAGTCAGAACATTCTATCCTCGCGTGACAAGCGTGATACCATGTGTGATATTAGACCTAAAGGCGTCTGCAGTTGAAGATCTCAATGTCAACCTATTACAGGGATCAAAGTGAAGTGAACATTTGGAGATCACATATGTCATGTAATAAGTGAAACAAAGCATGTATTCAATGGAACACTAAAGTGACGCTGCCAGGCCTCTTGAGGTAAATAGGGGTGATTTTATTAGCAGCGAAGCACAAAGAGTGGTGTCTCCAAAGCAGCCAAGAGTAACTGAAGCTTTGGAGAACTCACACAGGCAATCAACTTGACATAATGCTGGAACCTGTTAGAGGATCCATCTGGCGCAAAGCTATAGAATAACCTTTTTCTTTATACACACCCATAAAGTTTATGAACAATGGCTTTATTTAAAAAATATATGGTGAAGAATACAAGATGTCACAAATAGAGAAACATGTGTTAGGTAAAGAACACGTCCAATAATACGAATGATAAAATTAATAAAGTGGTCAACTCAACCAACAAACAATCCAAATAGTGGTTACATGACTGTTTTCACTAAAGCTGGTGACCCAGATAGTCACCACACATACACCTAGATTCATCAATGTCCCGTTTTGCGAGTCCTTAATAGCGATTATTAAGGAATCGCTATTAAAGACTCGCAAAACGGGATTCATGTAGAAATCGCAAAAATAATTGCGATTTCTACATGTTCCTTATTTGCGATTAGCAAATTGCTAATCGCAAATAAGGATGCGATTTCAAGGGTGCCAGGGGCGTCCAAAGGACACCCTGTAGCACCCCTGAAATGTACATTTAGCCTGATGTTGCGTGTGTAACATACCACTTAGAAAAATGGACTAAAATGCATTTTTCTAAGTTTTCGCTATTTACCACGAAGTCAGACTTCGCGGTAAATAGCGGCCAGAAATAGCGAATTTGCAAATAATAAATGGTTAATGAATTGCATTTAAGGAATCTCAAATAGAGATTCCTTAAATGCAATTCCTCGCAAATATGCGATTTCGCAATTAGCAATTTTTGCATTTGGGATGATGAATCCCAAATGCAAAAATTGCGCTCGCAAAGGGCCAGATTCTCAGAATCTGGCCCTTTGCGAGCCCATTTTTCAATGATGAATCTGGCTGATAGTCTTGCAAACTAAAAGTGCCCTTCGCACCCTCCTGATTTATACCACAAGAGATACTCTTTACTCAACCTTTCCATCAACATTACCACATCCCCTTCACTCCTGGAGACACTACTCAAACCTCCCTTACATTCAGTGTCTATCATTAGCATCACTCCACTGCATCCTTCATCTTCTGTCTTCCTCATGATCAAACACTCACTCTTATCCTTCCTGTGATACAGAACTACCTTCATTCTGTCCAACTTCTTTTCATTCTAAAACTCCAAGCAATTGTGTTTTGCTATCACTGCCTTTACAATTTGACCTCCTTTGTCCTACCCATCCTGGTTTCACTTTTACCCAATCTCCTTTCTCAACCACACTCCCACACTTCTCTTCAACTCTGTCCCTTTTCCTAATTTTTGTCTTTCACACTGTTGTGAATCTATCTAGGACCCTAATTAGATATCCCCGATTCATGCCCTTATGTGGTTATAACAAAATAAGGCATAGGAATCATGTCCATATCTAGTCATAGCCCATACAGTCCAAATACGGCAAGGCTACTCCCATAGACTCCTAGAAAGTACAACGCGTTCTTTAAACAAACCAAGCCTCCAGCAGCCCGGGAAATCCCCCTGCTTTTGTTTTGATTTGCACAAGAACTCCTGGAGTCCAGAAAGAACTGTTAGTTCTTAGTGACGTCTTATGTCCAACCTTACGTCAAACACGGCACCTTTCAGGTATAAATATACCAACGTTGCCTTAAGCAAACACACGTTGGTTTGGAGCAGAGAGGGTATCTACTTGCCCGAAGCCCAGCTGATGCGAGAGCAGAAGGAAGCCGACTCTCCCATTTGACGCACTGAGAGAGACGCTGTCTTTTCTCTTGCCGAGAAATCCAGCTCCGGTGTTTCCAGTCACTCTTGCGGGTTGCTGGGAGATCGAGTCCTGAGACACGAGATACAAGACCTCCTTCATTCTAGAACCAAGGTACGGAGCTGACTAAACCCTTAAGAGATTTCTTGATTCAGATTCCTTGGCAAAAAAACAACTTAACTTAAACTGCAACTTACTTACTCCTTCCCACGTATTAGGCTTAGGTCAGGTACACCGGGGTAGGCGTAGCTTAGAAGCACCAGTTGAGTACGTCAGTCATTGTTTTTATGTATGTATATATTTTATCCATTTTAAAGTATCATATGGCTAAGAAACCATATCAATGCTTTTACAGTATTATTTCATAATACTCCTTTTACTGTACGCACTTTACTTTATGACAAGTATTGCAATTGTGGCAATTCATTTCTCTTACATGAAAAAGAAGACTACTCAATAAATAACACCTTTTATTGAAAACGCCCGTCTCTCTATTTCTCTGCACTCCTGGTGAAATTAAGCATGCACGATTGACTGAGTGAAATAGTTGTCTATTGTTTTCACACGACTCTAGAGATATACTCTTTATTCTGAGGGAGCAAAGTTGTCATGTTTATGCGGTTGTCAGAAGCTAATCCATTCTTGTCTAAATCAGGTGAGTTAACTCTTTCCTGAACATTCGAGAAAGTTTCTAGTGACCTCTGAGCTAGCTGGCAAAACTAATTAAGTCTAATATAGTCAGTAGAGGCCTAGATGACCTCAGTCTTACGTCTACACTGCTGTTTATATTATTCCAATGCGCAGAGCCTATTGGGAATATAGGAACTACACTACATGTCGCCCAACGTTTGGTAAGGCGATAATCTAACAGAAGGCATTAGAGTAACTCAGTCGTGCTTTTCACTCAGACCCCTTTTTCCCGTAAATACTCCAAAAGACGTCTGGAGTGGGTAAAAGGTTAATATCCGCCGGAACTTAGTAGGAAGAGATTCCTATGTATTAGTTTTTGGTTTAGTCAACGTTGAAGGATACAGTGTTCCAAAATATTGTGCACCTAATCTTTGTTTCCCGTGAAACTTGACACAGGTCTCCAAGAAAATGACGGAATGCTATAATCATTCCGGTAAATGTAAGAAAAACTATAACTAAAAAACTTATAGAAAATGGAGTATCATCACGAGGTGGTACAGTCATATTCATGGTAGAGGCCCATGAATATCGGCAAGAGGTATTCTATTCATGGATAAATTTTCCAGCAGCACACGCTGTGACACACGAATTCCACTATTACAAAATAGAGGAATCTCTGGATGAATACGCTCCTTTCGAGGACGTTGAAATCCCACTAACTTACCAAGAGCACCTGCTCTGGTTTAATGGCGCCCTAAAACATCAAAATCACATCACCAGGCTCGGTCCACTAGATAGACCAGGAGCCACGTGGCCGGTTCTAGCCAGCTACACACCACATCCTGACATTGAAAAGATGTCAAGTGAAGAACCTTTAGTTAAACTAAAAGAATTAACAAAGGCATATAGAGAATTAGTTCAATTGGCAATGGACGATATAACATACCTGCAGAAATGGAAAGAAACAGATATAGCAGAACAACCTTTTGAACTTGCCAGAATCATAGAAAATCCTATGAAGAACTAGGTAGGGATAGTTTGGGTGGGAAACCAGTAAAACTCAACTACTTGAAAATCCTGAAAAAACATTTATTAAAAATAATCTAAACACAGTTGGGATGGAAATAAACAATCCACTGCCAGAGAAAAACGATTCCAGTCCAGAGGAAGGTCTCCTCAACGGAGAGATAGATCTCCAGAACGAGGTGGCAAGTCTCCCTAGAGGGAGCCCTCTGAAAAAAGATACAACCTCAGAGATAGGGATAAACTAAGAAAACCTGACAGATATCAAGATATTGATACACGTCCCACTCGATCTTTTCAGACTTCCTCACAGAAATCGTAAAGAAGAGGATGGTCAGAACACAAAGAAGAGTACATCAAGTCCAAAGACAAGGAACCTGCTCATCAAAGTAAAAAATTACAATTTCCAAAGAAGAAGGTAGCTAGTATTAAAATAAAACATGCCGAGCATTCTGAGGACACAACTGAAAAACGGAGAGTGGGCCCAGACAGTGCTAGACAGTGCAGCAGAAGTAACCATAGCTCGCAAGATCTTGATGAATCTTCTGAAGACAGTGGACACGAATGAATACATTCAAGTGGAAACTGCAGACACCAGAGTTAGCAAACCCCATAAATTATACGAAATAACATTGCGTATAGAGGGGGACAAAACTAGGAAAATAAAGGGTCTCTTTTGGGATAACCTTTCTAAAGGCTATGATACCCTGTTAGCTGAGAAGGACTGGCCACCAGAGTTTGTCAGGGAGTGCCTTGATGGCGAAGAAATGATTATGCCTGCCTTCTCAAATCAAATTCTAATTCATAAAAAATACACATTTGCTAGAAAATGGGCAGTGGCCCAAGCTCCTGCATTATATAAAAATCATGTAGGATGGGATGAGGATTCTCCTCACCATAAAATCCAGTTAAAAAATCAACCTATTGCACAAAGACAGTATCCTGTTAAGCAAGAAACTAAAAAACAAGTCAGGGAGATCTTAGATCAACTTGAATATCAGGGGGTGATTGAAACATGCACCATACACATGAACAATCCTTTGTTTCCTGTCTCCAAGCCAGACGATACATATCATCTAGTTTTGGACTACAGACACCTAAACAACTAATGCAAAACTTTTGCAGTACAAAACTCACACAGTGCAGCACCAATGAATAACATTGTGCGCAAAAAATATAAAACGACATTAGATATCTCAAATGGCTTCTTTTGTCAAAACATTGCACCTGAAAGCAGGTATTTGACCGCTTTCTCAACAATGGGGTCGCAAAAAACAATTCTGTCGACTCCCACAGGGATTCAAGAATAGCCCAGGATTATTCTCAGCAAGAGTAACAGAGTTACTACAAATGTATGATGATGAGGCATTATCTTATGTCGATGACATCTATCTTACAGACGACGACCTGGAGACACACTTGAAAAGAGTGAACACCATAATACTTGGGTTCGCAGCTGAAGGGTATAAATTTAACTTTAAGAAGTCACAAATTGCCCATCTAACTGTCCTGTTTTTAGGATATGAATTATCAAGTGAAGGCAAAAGCCTAGCAGACAACTTCTTAGAGAAATGTGCTGTACTCAAAGCTCCAAAAACGCTGAAGAACTTACAATCAATACTAGGTTTCCTGAATTTCGGAAGAACATACATTCTAAATTATGCAGAGAGGGTTAAGCCTCTCTATGAATTAATAAAACCTGATTTCAAACCAATTAATTGGACTCAGAAACACACAGAAATTTTAAGATCATTACAAACAGATATGTTAACTAAAACAAAATTACAAACACGCGGAAATGAACGCAACCTTGTAATCCGAGTCATCCCAGGAAGATGCGGATTCACGTACCTGACCTCTAATGAGGGAGAAACGGTACCAATAGCTTACAAATCACACTTTTACACACAAGCTGAAATGAAATTCAGTTCTACTGAAAAAATTCTAACTGCGGTTCAAACTGCTGTAGCAAAAGAAAGAGCCCTCGCACAAGGTAAACAAATAATAATCGTTACACCAATACCTGCCCTAGAAGCGGTAACAAGAGCAAACATCCCAAATGCTAAAGCTCTACATCCAAGATGGATACAATGGGTTAATTCTCTTGCTGCATCAGACGTAGTATACGAATTCGATCCTAACTTAAAAATACAGGAATTTCTCCAATATGAATATGAATGTCCTCTGCCGACCGAAATCCTGCCTCTGGAACATTATGGCTGTATAATATATACAGACGGTTCAGCACAACCCGAAGTTGGGGGTAAGCAAGCTTACAGTGCTGCGTGCGCGATTGTTAAAGGTCGTTGGCACGAAGGAAAATTTAGACCACTGGTCACTAAAACCCAATCTCTAGGAGATTGTACAGCTCAGGGAGCTGAACTACTAGCATTTAAGATGGCGCTTGAAAATACTGATCGCGAATTCCCCACACTAATAGTGTGCGATTCATATTACTGCATTCAGTCTTACAATGAATACTTGCAGAACTGGGTTCAAAACTGCTTCAAAGATGCAAAAGGTGGCACAATCAAGCATAAAACGCTTTGGGAACAAGTAGTTCTTTTTCAGAAAGAACTTCAAAAGACTCACGTGATACATACACTGAGTCATCAACGTGATGGCGTTCACGTTGCAGGGAATTCATTGGCTGATGAGGCCGTGAAGACAGCTGTGCAAATGGCTTCCGTAGCTGCTATCACCCAGTCAAAATCAAAAATAGACAGCGATATAATGCAAGCTGTCAGTGCTTCAGTAAACGATGATAGAAAATCACTCCCGAAAGGCTTTCCAGTAAAGTACTCATACATAACTGATGCGAATAATGTTCCTTTTGCTCGAATCCCTGGAGTGGGGGATAGGGCAATTCCAAACATGGAACACAGGTTAGGACTAATTTTAGCAGCACACGAAGGGCTCGCTTCTGCACATGCTGGTGTTTCCGCCACAGTATCATTATTAAAACAGAGATATTGGTGGCCACGCATGAGAAAACAAACTAGGAACTATGTTCTAGAATGTGAAATATGCCAAAGAATGAAAGTATCAACAGTGAAACGACCAGCACAGACGCCCCTTCTAATCTCAGATAAACCATTAGCATGTGTTTACCTGGACCACTGTGGTCCCTTACAAAGGGATGGCAACTATAAATATATCATGGTCGCAGTGGATTCCTGCACGAGATTCATTTGGATGTGGCCCCAGCGCTCGGCTGACGCCAAAACTGTTATAAAAGATTTGCGAGTCTTTATCGGCACATACGCAATTGGCGTGCTACATTCTGACCAGGGTCCTGCGTTTAGCTCTCGAGCTTACAAAGAGGCCATGACCAGCATGGGCATTGCATTGCGGTACTCTTCTCCCTTCCATCCTGAGGGAAATGCGGTAGTGGAAAGAAAAAAACGTGACATAAAGCAATCTATAACGGCGAGGGTATTAGGTTCGGGTGATGGGTGGGTCAAACATTTAACAAGTGTCCAACGTAGTCTTAACAATCTGCCAAGAAATTCTCTAAAAGGTATCACTCCATACGAACTATTGTTCGGCACTAGAATGCACAATCAGGACTTAGATTGTCACATGGTCAAAGAAAAAGCCTTTGATATCAAAGATCGTTTGGCTGTTTTACAGGACTTAAATGAAACAAGAAGAAATCTTAGTACCATAAAGTTAAAGCCAACAACCACTGAAGAAAAAACACCTGTCCCAGCAAGACCTGTCTGGATTCCAAAGATTGGGGATCTAGTCAGAGAAAAGATCGCGGTGAAGAAGGAATTTGGGCCTTCTCACAGAAAAGCAGTACCTGTCTTAGCTGTCAGCGGAACAAGATCAGTAGTACTACCCCTCCTTGCTGGTAAAAAGGAGAACAGAGTTGTATCCATCGACCTGGTAAAACCACAATCATGTGGCCAATAATAAGTAGTAGGCCCAGTGGACTCCCAAGAAATAGCAGAAGACCAAATCTTGCTACAATCCAAGAGGTTCAAACTGAGAGACTAATCACATTTGATAAACCTGCAGTGAATATAAACGGACTATGCAACAAAGCCATGGAACTTGTGCCTCTTGAAACCCAGATTGCAACAGTTCGTCAAGAAACACCTGTCTACAACGATGTAGCCTCAGACTATGCTAATGAAACAAAGAAAAATGCAAAGACTAATGAGAATCCGGAAGCAATTCCAACAATTGACAGAACTGCATCCTGCTACTTCATCAATTTCGATGACTTTTCTGATGATCCAAGTGAGCATGAAGAAACGCCAGCAACAAAAACTTTCAAAGAAAAAATGACTGAACTTTTTCACCAACTAAAAGAAACATATCAGATTTCACCATGGATTGAATTTTGGATTTTGTTAAGTGTACTTTTCCTCCTGATTTGGCTCATCATGGTTTTATGTTTGGGTAGATTGATTGATGGAAAATATAGTACAATGGACACAGCAAGTCAGAGCATCAACTTGGTCTTAAAGCCTCACACATCCTCTCACATCGAGAAGAGAACTGTCATCAGTGAACATCACAGCCAATCCAATACCCGGTGGGGTAGCATGGGACAAAACGGATTATGAAATCTATGGCCCGATTGAGCTCTTGAAATATCCACACCAATTTAAGGTTTCCTTAAGTGACTTTGTGACACCAAGTACTTTCTCTGATGATTGGGACTTTGAAAATATTAATAATATGATGTCAGATTTAGTAATGTCAGCCAAATTCACAGAACATGATTATTTGCAGGGTTCATCATACTATGAAGAAATGTACTGTTATAATCATTATGGGCATCACTATTTGCATAAATATGCTTAACCTAGAAATGTTTTAAATTATAATCAATGGGAACATTGTCCAACACCGCCAAAAGGCAGCTCAAAAACATTTTATGAGAAATTCACATACTTCTCAGGGTTTAAAAACAGTGATCCAGAAACGTTTTATTTTAAAATGTTAAATAAGACAGGAATGAAAACAATGTTGACAAATACTAAATTGATTTATTCTGAAAAAGTTTATGAAAAAATGTCTACATTTGGTTTTGAATTTTGGAAAAACAACATTGAAACAAAAACCATCTGGGGTTCAAAAGACTGGCAGGTACAAGGTCTAGAAACATTATTTAGAGCCTGCATGATCCCAGAACAAATAATATTCTTGAATGACACCACTCAACAAACAACCTGTCTTGGCCTAGCCAAGATTAAAGACTTAAACAAACCGTCTATTCTAAAGCCCATACCTGATAGCAATAGCACTACAGATGTGGAGATAGACGTTTCCCATATTTTCCACCAAATCAGAACAAATCCTGATTGGAAAAAATGGTTGATCTGGCCCACAGACACTAATAACTGTCAAGATAGATTCCTGAACAAAACACAGGGGTTTAAACAGACCAGGCCAGACCCTAGATACTCCCAGAGACAACATCCAGGGATAGTTACAACATACAGTGTAGGGAAACTATGCCTCGAATGGCTACAGAAATCCACACTGGCTGAAATTAAGCAACACTTGACTTTATTTAAAGACGGTGCTGACTTGCGTGATTTCATACTGGGACCACGCAAACAGCGTCAAAAACGTTTCATATACGCCGGTATATACGCTGCTTACAACGAAGCTTGGAAAGTAACACAAATTGAAACTGCAGAAAAAATACGAGAAATTGATTGTATACATTTGGAAAAATCCCTTTCTGTAGTGGACGATGGGTTAACGACTCTGTCCTCCAGAATATATTCACTGGACAGCATTGTATCATCTGCAATTGATATAATAGAGCAGGACTTACTAATGTTACAACATGGACAGTCCCAATTGCGTTCTATTGTACAACTTGGCTGGACGTTGCAAAACCTGCGTTCAGGCTACGTGCCATGGCGTTTAATCAACACAACGTTGACCTTACTGATAAACAAATCAGTTTGGCACGAAAAAGAGCACACCATACGATTCTGAGCATTGAAAAACTTGAGAGATTACCATTGACAATGTCAGAGAGACCTGTCATTGAATGGATAATACATGGAACGATTACAATCCCAATAACAACTTTGCAGTTGAAGTATTGCCAAAAATATATACCAGCAGGCCTGTATGAAAGGTTGGGTAAAGGATACATCAAGTCAACATGGAATTTACCTTATACACACAAATGTTATAGTGAAGGGAAAAAAGAGGTATTCCTTAGTGGTAACAATTGTAAAAAATCACTAAGCTGTACACTCCTGTGTCAAGGTATTAACTTGCATGGAGCCTGCGAAGGGTCATCAAATAACCTTTCATGTCACCTGCACGGCACTCCTGCAACACAGATAGAGCCATTGTTCAGACAACTTTCCAACGGCAGTTATGTTCTAATAAGTGACCACAGCTTTTGTGGCATGGTGCCAGGAAACGCCTATCTCGTGAGCGTTACTTCCATGGTCACTTGCTGTATGCAAGTATTGTATCCAAACAGCAATCCAGACATGGAGGCGGCAATATGGTCTTCTTTAAATATCTCTTCTATTGAAGTCCATTCTTTTATAGACAACTGTGCCTTTAACCTCGCCCAAAGAGACGTATGATCTGCAAGTTGCAAGGACAGCAGCAGAGATACATTCCCTATTATCAACAAATTGCCCCGTGCATTTCGTAGAAATGTTAGGTCAAATCTTAAACATGTCTGATACCAGTGGCATCGGACATGTATTTAAGGCAATTTTTTTCAGGACTGTTAGCACCCTTTGAAACAGTTCTGGGCATTTTCCCGAATTTTGTCCATTCCTTTTTCGGCGGCCTGCCTCTTCTTTTGGGACTCGTAGCAGGAATTTTATTTTTGATCCTTCTGCTCCGATATGGCAAGCCAAGCCACAGACAGAACTCCAGCTACAATGGAAGAGGCGATCTTAGCAATACGCTACCGAGACCAAATCACTAAAGTGCTCGGATTAGCCCGGCTAAGAGGTCTGAGTGCAACCTGGTTTCTTTCATTCAGACCAATCTGGCAAGATTGCATCTTACCTGTGCTTCAATGTCTGCTATGCAGAGAAGAATGCGTGTTGGACGTCTGTCTTACACTACAATCAGCAGTACCAATGGATATCGATACTTTGCTAGGTCCGGTAACGACTCATGCAACGTGTTGTCCCCAGCGGCTACCTATTCTGATGACGGCATTCGTTGAGACTTCACCACTACGAGTAGGTGGTGGTAAAGTACGAGAGGAAAGCAGCACCAAACAGGTTCAACCTTCTGTGAGCATTGCTGATCCCGACATCGATGATAGCAATCATTCTCACATATGCACAATTTCAGCATTTTCGAACTTGGTCGAACTTTCACCTGATGTTGTAGACCAATTTTTCGCAAGCCTGTCTGATATGATGTTCTCCTCTGAACAAAAAAAATAACTTTTAAAACAACGAGCACACAGCGTTCCCTGAACTCTGAATTCGGCCTTCAATTTTGATAAACAAAACTACTGAAAACATTTGGAACTATTTTTTCCCTGAAAGCGAAAATATTTTTTCTATTTCCAAAATATTTACCTTTTTTTGGCACATGGTACTCTGCTTAAAGTAGAACTATTCTTAGAGAACAGAGCTTCTATTTTTAGAGATACTAGAGACAATATTTTACCTCAGCCTCTAGCACATGTACAGTATTGTATAAATATGTGATGAAATGGTCTCAACCTTCTTTTCTGTATTTAGAACCATTTCATGTGTAATTTTCGCAATTCATTCAGAGATTTATATATGCATTTAACTGAATGATAACACTGCTTAAAAAACCTACAGTACCAATACTCATTTTCGTGTATATACCATACACCATTTCAAATGCAATTTATGTATTCTGGGGTGGGTTGGAAAACACATGCATCGTTATATGTTTAGTATTGCTTAGTATTTAGTAATGATTGACATAATACGTGGAGTGGGTGTTGTGAATCTATCTAGGACCCTAATTAGATATCCCAGATTCATGCCCTTATGTGGTTATAACAAAACATATCCTTATAAAGGCATAGGAATCATGTCCATATCTAGTCATAGCCCATACAGTCCAAATACGGCAAGGCTACTCCCATAGACTCCTAGAAAGTAGAACGCGTTCTTTAAACAAACCAAGCCTCCAGCAGCCCGGGAAATCCCCATGCTTTTGTTTTGATTTGCACAAGAACTCCTGGAGTCCAGAAAGAACTCCTAGTTCTTAGTGACGTCTTATGTCCAACCTTACATCAAACACGGCACCTTTCAGGTATAAATATACCAACGTTGCCTTAAGCAAACACGCGGTGGTTTGGAGCAGAGCGGCTATCTACTTGCCCGAAGCCCAGCTGATGCGAGAGCCGAAGTAAGCCGACCCTCCCATTTGACGCACTGAGAGAGACGCTGTCTTTTCTCTTGCCGAGAAATCCAGCTCCGGTGTTTCCAGTCACCCTTGCGGGTTGCTGGGAGATCGAGTCCTGAGACACGAGATACAAGACCTCCTTCATTCTAGAACCAAGGTACGGAGCTGACTAAACCCTTAAGAGATTTCTTGATTCAGATTCCTTGGCAAAAACCAACTTAACTTAAACTGCAACTTACTTACTCCTTCCCACGTATTAGGCTTAGGTCAGGTACACCGGGGTAGGCGTATCTTAGAAGCACCAGTTGAGTACGTTAGTCAATGTTTTTATGTATGTATATATTTTATCTATTTTAAAGTATCATATCGCTAAGAAACCATATCAATGCTTTTACAGTATTATTTCATAATACTCCTTTTACTGTACGTACTTTACTTTATGACAAGTATTGCAATTGTGGCAATTCATTTAAGAGAAAGAAGACTGCTCAATAAATAACACCTTTTATTTAAAACGCCCGTCTCTCTATTTCTCTGCACTCCTGGTGAAATTAAGCATGCACGATTGACTGAGTGAAATAGTTGTCTATTGTTTTCACACGACTTTAGAGATATACTCTTTATTCTGAGGGAGCAAAGTTGTCATGTTTATGCTGTTGTCAGAAGCTAATCCCTTCTTGTCTAAATCAGGAGAGTTAACTCTTTCCTGAACATTCGAGAAAGTTTCTAGTGACCTCTGAGCTAGCTGGCAAAACTAATTAAGTCTAATATAGTCAGTACAGACCTAGATGACCTCAGTCCTACGTCTACACTGCTGTTTATATTATTCCAATGCGCAGAGCCTATTGGGAATATAGGAACTACACTACAACACCTGTCAAACAGCAAAGCATTAGTTTGGTACTCACCTTTCCTTCCCTCATCACGTCAAACAGCATTTTCCCATTGCTCCGTTGACACTTGTGAGGTATGCACAACATATCCTTAATTGCTCTAGCTTAACCTACCCTACACAACACCTCTAAATCCCCCCTTGACCATATGGTTAGCCCATTCTACCATGCATTGGCATATTGTATTCCTATAGTATTTGATACCATTTACTTGAAAGAATGTATTAATTCCTCCTGAATGCAGCTGCGTGTCACTGTCTGTGATGCACATACTGGGCCCAGCTTCTCCTGTAAATATCATTTTAACACTTTGATTGTTTTCACAATCATAATCAGTAAATCAATTTCTATTCAAGCCATCTGCAGTGGATGTCCAATAAGAGCACTGCAAAGCACTTCAATTCTGGCAGACCTACACTGGTCTACTAAAGAAAATTGCTACCCTGGCTCAAGGGGCTCTCGAATCTACTATACTTTGAACTTCTCCACAACCAACATTTAGTCTCTTCTCACTCCCCTTAAAATTCACACAAGCTTTTATCCATTGTTCCATGTCTTCTTACATATTCGGACACAAAAAGTTCCCTTTCCCTCTCCTCAATGTGAGCGTTTCCCCTAAATTCCCCTAATTTAATCCTCTCTGGAGTAACTTGTTCCTCCTCTCTCAATATGCCGGTCTTGCGGTCTGCCCCCCTGTTCTTTCTTTGTGCCCGGACACCTATGTTTGAGGTAACTGCTCGCGCTCTTATAACTTTTGTTATTATTATTATTATTATTATTATTATTATTATTATTATTATTATTATTATTATATCATCTCTTTCAGTCATCAAGACTTCCTTTATCTTGAAAAAAGTTCTGCTTTCAACTTCCACAAACTTTCTTCAATCCATTCTTAACTAACTTTGTAATGGCTTTCAACACTTCATCGGCTTCATATGTAGCAAACCACTTTGCCTTAGTGACAGCCGCCTCACATTCACTCACATCATCTTGAACACTTGCCACCACTTTCTCAAATCCAAGCTGGATTTTCTCACTACCACAATATAGAAGTAAACAGGACAGGCAATATGCCTTTTTGTTGTTCCATTGTAGTTTATACTCAGTCATGAAGTTGCTACCTTGAAACCTCGCTACCGTCCTCAACAGTGATGCTGACATTCATTGTCCCCAATCTGGCTGCAAGCCTTTCAGCATAGGTTTTTGATTTGTCCTCAATGCACATTTGCTCCCCAAATATAAGTGCAAACTTAGTCTAGCACACAGGGAGTAGAAAACCCCTCTATTTCTATGATCACATAGTTTATTTGAGCTGAAGTCAGAAAATCAGAAGCGAAAGCAACAGATTTCTTCTTATTCCTTGTTATTGTGATACCTCTGAGCCAATCCCATTCACTCTCACATCAACTGTTATATATATTCTCTGGCTGTTTGGTCATGCTGGCATTCACACGTTGACCATTTTATTGCAACACTGGTGCTTATCTGTATCTTTACCATCTGTACATTAGTTTAAAGAGATTTTTTGTTATCTACTAACTGTTCACTTTTGTATTTTTAAATATTGGATATTGGAGCATAACTGTGTATGGGCAAAACGTTTATGGCATTTCTACCGAAATAAAGTATAATGATGATGATAATATTCTTTTTTTCAAATAAAAGTTGGTAATACTTTTTGGTCTAAAATGTATTTTTTCACATCCTTAAATGGCCTATGTTGGGAATCAGTCCATTCGAAGGGGATTCCTTTCTCCAACAGCATCCCTAGGGTGTTCTGTCTTCCTAGAAAAGATCTACACAAACTTTGAATAATATTCTACCAAACCCCAAACAAATCTCACTTGCTTTTTGTCTAGTCACTCTGCCTTTGGTCTCCACTTTCCATCAGGCTGGTGTTATTTCAGATATTCCCTTTCATTTACTAGAAACTTGCACTTGTCTCTCCTCCAGATTAGTCCCAATTTACTCAATTTACTCAGACTGTGTGGAATATTCTTCAATGCCATGTTATGTAACTCCACTGTATTTCCAAAAACCTGGATGTCTTCCTGGAAGAACAGCACTTGTTTCAGATATCACAAAATGCAATTCATCATTCACTGGAAAACAATGGCCACAGAGGCAGGTCCAAAAGGAAAGCGTGAAGTGAAACATCACCTCAGAGGTGATTAAGACTATTTAGAATCTAGGTGGAATTTTATTTAGTAGTCGGCTCTTCTCAAATCCAGTTTCAGAACTTGCCTCCACTCAATATTAGCACCATCTCATTAACAATGGGCAACAGAAAGTAATCCATGAGAATATTCTGATTAAGGCTTCAACGATTGACCTAGAACCTTAATTTTCTGTTAGGCTTCTTTGTTATCACAACTGGCAACGATTCCACAGCCTGGACATGTTCAATGATCCCCTCAGAGATCATGCTCTTAATCTTATGCCTTACTGCTATTAGTATCCTCCTATCATTATGCTTAATTGCTTTGGTGCCCCCTTTTAGCATTATTATGTGTGCAAACCCCTTTGGCCTCCCTACATTTTCTGAAAAACACAAGCTTGGCATCCTTAACAATCTCATTATGATTTTGTCCTCACCCCCAATGACTTTTTCTCCCCAGGGATTGATAATAATCTGTAGATCATATTGGTGATTCCAGTGATTCCACTCTATATGGGGAGGTGGGTGTCTGATTTCACCACGTATACCTTCCCTTTACCATCTTTCTTTAAATGTGATATCAGACCATATGCATCATACATCCTTTGCTGAGCTACCCTAGCAACCTTTGAGATTTTCTGTCCTTGGGTTCCAAAAGCACATCTCCCCATGCCTCCACCAAAATCTTTTCTGTAATAGCTGTGTACATTGCAACAGACTCTACATTCAATGCTATATGTCTTCCATTTTCTAAGAAAGTTGTCTTCCGCGCGATCATGTGCTAGACTGATCATGTGCTGTCATGGCATGCCTGTCTCCATGTCACACTATTGAGGCAGTGCACTTTGGAGTTCTTGGGTAGTGCGAAACAGGTGACTGTGCCCAAGACCCCTGGAAGTGGTGCTGAGCTGTTTGAGGTTTTGACATCTCACAGTACAGGTTTGACAGTGTACCACAACAGAGGGAACAATTCAACTAAATGCCCTAGCATTCCCTCAACATCGCTTAAAAAATGAGAACATCCGATCTGAGATGGGTCATTCTTTAAACGCCTGAAGAGTAGAGTTGCTGCAGATACCTAGCCACTCATTGCCAATTTGGAGTGACACTGTCAGGCCTATGGAAATAAATATGGATGGTTTTATAAGCAGCACAACTCAAAGGGGTGTGTCTCCAATGTCATCCAAGAGTATTTTAGGCTTTAAAGGATTCCTACATGCATTCAACTTGATATCAACTTTTAGTGGACCACTACAATTAGAAAAGGAGCGTCCACTATATTGTTTTGTTTCTGGCCTATATTCAGGCAATCCAATGTTAACAAATATATAACAATGATGAACAAAAAATGAGATTCAGTCATCAGGAGTCTTAAGAATGCAACCAGTATCCAACTTTTATTAATTTTTCAATACATGCAATTTTCCAATCAGCCCAGCCAACGCGTTTCATTCTCTATGGACTTCATCAGGCCCGTAAATCAAATTAAAATATATATACATCACTCATATGTAATGCCTATTTGAGATTATTACAAAAACATTTATACATATCTATAAAATCACCCATTGAGCCTTCCCCACCCCTAGGCTCCGCAAATATTAATGACATCTATCTTTTTAACAGAAAAACTCTTTTTTATTTTCCACTGTTGTCATAAGTAATGCAATATGTACATAGCCCTACACACCAGGGATTCCTGCCTAGTAACAAAACTTTAAAAAAAAATTGTATTAAACCTTCCAAGGACTTTTTTTAAACCTTTTTCATATTTTAATTTATATTATAAAAATGCCGTACTCAAATTCGTCAAATCTAAATGTCTGTTATCAAAAGTTTACCATTAAAAACGTTTTCTCATTAAAAAAATATTGCACATAACCATTATTGAATTTCAACGCACTAGTGATTTCCAAACGTGTGTGACTTTTAAATAGCAAGAAGTATAGCCTCCGGTTTCAGTGTCTTCGTGGTTAATAAATCCCTTTTTGGGTGGTGTAGTACCCCCTAAATCATCCATAATTAAAGGATGACAATAATCAGCATATAAAAATTATCTTCCTCCCAAAATCACATTTAATCGTCTGTATCTCATTGAAAAGTAGTTCTTAGTCCCCCTAAGGTTCCCCTATCCAGGCCTTAAATCAACAAATTCCTCATGCTCCGCTTCAGTTCACTAATCTTAGGAGAATCTGCATATTTAACCACTACCAATCTAGGTGCAGAATCAACATTTAGTGGACTGCAGCCATACCAACCTTATGCCAGGGTCTCTTATTTCTCCTGTCTGAATTGGGGCATGTTTCCCTCGGGTCACGATCCATCGGACCTTGAATTCAGACCTTCATCCTCTTTTCCCATCTCTGGGAGTTTTGTTACTCTCCTCCCCACTCCATAGACATGGGGCACTCTGGTTGGTGAGACTGTGATGGTTCCTGGTACTTCACTTTGTGTCCACTAACATGAAATGTTAGCTCTGAGGAGAACAGGAAAAAGAGTCCCTAGACAATGTCAGAGTCCTTAAATTACTCACTCCTTTCCTGGCCCAACCAAGAAGCCTAACACAAACTATTTCAGTCATATAGTTAATGTAAATATTTACCTGAGAAATCTTTGCAACACAAGGCCAACCCTGAGTTACTGGAAAGTCTCTTTTAGAGTTTCTTTCACCTTAGAGACCAGAATGATAGGTAGAAATTGTCTCACTCTTGCAAAGGACAGACCATTGAAAGGCTTCCTCTGAGATAAGGTTTCCACCCTAGGGATCTGAGAGAGTTACTGGATTCCTGCCAGAGAATAAAATGCACTAATAAGTTACAAACACAAATTTTGGGACAACGTATACTTACTGCAGGATAGTAAGTGGGTACAAGAACTGTAAACATCGAGACTAAAGTAATGTGCATAGCAAACATTTGTGAGACTCAACATAATTAAGAGTTGATGTACAGACCAGTGCTAGATCTAGGCATTCTTAGACTTTCTCAAATCATAAACACTTAAAAGGGATCCAGGACCACTATTAAATTTGCCTCTTAATTACATTCGCAGATGATTCAGGAAATCCCTCCCCCACATGAGCAGCTCTTGTGATCTCTAAAACCTCTTCTATTCATAGAACCTTAAATATTTAGGGTTGGATTCACAAAGGGGAATCTGCTGGCAGAGATCTTCGCACATGTACATTTCTGCCTACTTCTAGGGGTTGATCTCTCCCGTGATAGTATTCACCAATTTAAGGTGAAAATCTCAACCTAGAAGTAGAGGAAAAAGTCTTTAGTCCTTCACGTGAAGGGTTTGACCCTCATACAACTATAATTATGATTGTAAAGTTACTGTCAGATTTGCACTATCCTAGCAATATAAATCCAACAGAAGCAATGTCAATCCCTCTCTTCCTTGAAACAACTGATAACATGCAAGGAGTACTGTTCTGGCTCGCAGTAGACCCATGGAAAGGAAGTGGCATAACACAGAGAATCAGAAACAGTGGATATCTTCATGAGACCTTTTCTTAAACTGGGCTCAACCTACTCCCGAGAAGCCATGGTTTCTAAAATTAGAAATAACACCTACAATATTTCGCCTTTTAAGTTCCAATTCACTGACCCTAATATGACATACCTTGCAATAATCACTGTATTTCTGAGTATGTTGGAGGTTGAAGCACCAAGAGTTTCTAGAGCTGAAAGGTAAATTAAATCTTTATCGTAGATGTAGGGGACTATGTGAACTACAATACTCGTCTCTATGTCAATAACTATTTTCAGTGATTTGTAAAGTAAATCTGAGCTCTGGATGATTCATGCTGTAATAAGTTCTCCGGATGCAACAATGCAAAGAATACACATTGGTATCGAACACTTCCTTTCAACAACAAGCCTTCACGTCCCCACCATTTTCAATATCTTAATATCATATTGTGACTAAAGAAAACATAAACAGATCAGTAAATGAGGATCATTCTTGCTCCTCTCATTGTGTAAATAGTGCAGGTTGGAGTTCATATCTATCATGGCCACCCAGTTTACAGAGTCAGGTGTTTCACAGAACATCCCAGGGGATTGGTCATTTGGGTACATTTGTGCAAATGCAAAAAGATGGTTCCCAAAGCTTTGAGGGCAGCGGGGAGTTAGAAGTTTTAACACCTTGAATGCTATGGGGATTTTTCTCCTGTGCTGGAACTCCATGAACCCCTTTATTCATGACGAGCTGGGCTCGTCATCAGCGTAGCAGGAGGCTACTGCATGACGAGCCCAGCTCGTCATGAGCGTGGAAGGGGTTAAAATGTAATAGACTATTGGCAAAAGAAAACACGGTTGTCAACTAATCGCTTGTATATAGATCTGGAACAAACCCAGAAGGTTTTGGAACAAGCCAGGCGGTTCAGGACCAAACCAGATGGCTTTGGAACGAGCTGGAAAATAGACATTGACAGCCAGGACAATCCATCTGGAACAAGCCAGAAGGGTCTGGAACAAGCCAGAAGGATCTGAAAACAGCCAGCCAGCCATCTTTGATACCACTCCATTGGAACACACACGTTTCTAGGCAATCTGATGTTCCAGTAAAGACATCATCCGTGTTTCTCCCGCTGACCTAGCTTACCTGCGCATCTGGGAAATCTTCCTCCTCTGCGAACCTAGTGCTTCCTGGAGAGAGTTTTGGGTGGTCTGCAAGACATAAAAGAAACAAGAGGAAGCTAAGCACATTTGATGCATGCCTGCAAGTCAGGAATTTAAGACAATGGAGTCATAAGTGCGCATCAGTAAAATAACTTGCAGGACAAAATGCTAAATACTTGGGGGCAGATTTATGAGGCCCTTGCGCCTCCTTGCGCCGCAATTGCGTCACTTAATTTGACGCAACGGCGGCGCAAACAATGCACCCTATTTACAACGTGACGCATCTAGGAGATGCGTCACGTTGGAAAGCCCTGCGCCATAAGGAGGCGTTCCTGCGCAGGGGGGCGTTCCTGCGCAGGAACGCCTCCTGAAAGTGGCTGAGTGAAATCTATGAGATTTCACTCAGTCACTTTCTATGTCAATTCCTTACGCCTGCTTGAAGCAGGCGTAAGGGTGACGCACCATGCATTGTAGGGGTGGCCCCTGTGCATTGCAGGAGTCATGTCGCACTTGCGACATGACTCCAGCAATGCGCCACCCGTACGCCGAAAGATGCGTCACGCATCTTCCCTGCCTTGCACCATGGTGCGCCGCATTGTAAATGCAGCGCACCATGCGTGGCGGAGCTGTGGCGCACTGTGGCGCACATTAACTGCCGCATCCCTGGGGATGCGCCAGTTAACATAAATCTGCCCCTTGATTATTTACATGGTACTTAATTATTATTCGGCGAATTGAGCAATCTATGCTAACTGGAGAGAAACATTAAGGAAACCACACAGTGTGTGGCAAATCCTGGGAATAGTTTATTTCTAGTGACAAAACAACTACAAGAGAAAAAACGAATATTTTAAAAGATTCTCACATGAATTAACAGGTGAATTGAGTCTAGATTGAGCGAGACAATGTTAATGATTAACCGTACTTCAAAAGCTGCAAAGGTTTTTTGTTTGTTGAAAAAACGAAATATTTGTTCTTGTTGTTCAGGCACTTTCACACTGAGAGGCAGATGACAGACGAGCCTGAAGGGTGATACAAGGAAGCTGTCATACAGTCCGCAGTCAACTTTTTTCCTATTTTGTCCCATACTCCCATTCCCCATGGTGTTCCTTCGGAGCGATTGCTGTGTACAACTTGCTTGGCTGAGCATCAGTAGGTGTGGATGGACAAGCATTGTGCATTGCTCCTGCCAGCCCCGTTATAACGGGTAAGTCACTCTCTGTTCAGTAATTGTGGTATCTGGCAATATCCTAGGAATGGATGACTCCTGGAAAGCAATATTCAAAATATTAAAGTGTAAATCCTCGAATACACATCTATCCCAGACTATCTCTCTAAATATGAAGGTCTTTGATGACTCAAGGTGCAGTATTTGTATCACAAGTATGGGAACAGGAATCTGTCTGCAGTAACTAAATATATGGATTCCCAGCAAAGAATGCTCTGAAACGCAAGGAACATTTACTCTAAGATTCCATCATGGCCGCCACCATTGCAATTCTTGTGTCCTGGGGCTTGAAGTCTGTTCTGACTCTATCCATGTTTTTCACATAGTAAGCACATTGCTGGCACAAAACCTCACACCAAGCAGTTCGCACACTTTGAATGTACCACTGCTCTCTCCAGCCTTAGAAGAAATGTGCACTCGTGAACTTGGTTAGATCATGTATCCACACCTGTTCTGTTATCATAGGCGAGTGTATTCTTCAGGTCAAAGCAGTTGCTACTAGTAAAATTATGACTAGATTTCTACCATATTCCTATTGGGGGAGTACTCCACCCCAGAGCTGGAGATCTCTGCACTTGCAGTGGGCACCTCAAGAGCAGAAAACTCAAAATTAAAAGGGAAGAGGCAAACACCGTACATACACTTGGCCCAAATCTCACATAACTGGCACACAGTAACCCTTTCTTCTTTCCTGTGAACTGCCTCACTAACAGGAGGCCACACAGCAGGGTCAGACTACATGAAGCAGCTAGCATTACTCATAAGGAAGAGGAACTTCCCTGAGAAGGAGACAGGACGTTGTAGGTACTTCTGCATAAAAATAAATGGCTTCCCTCCAACCCCCGAGTGGAGTAGAGCAGGTGGCCATGTGGGGAATGATTGGCAGGCTCTGTCAATTGGGATGGATGTGTGCAACATGGGGGACCTCAAGAAAAACTGGTAGGATGAAAGGAGGTGGGTGAAGAAATTCTCCAATATTCAGGTGGTGAAGGCTCTTCCTGGAGGCAGGCCTTGGGCCGTCTCCATCTCACTACCTAGATGAGCATATTCTCTCATAAAACATTCAAGCATGCAATATGGATATGGGGCCCACCTTTTCCAGGCAGACAAAACATGAAGCCATCTAAGAACATTAATCTACTAGATTTTATTTCCCTAATCCACACTCACATCACATTCCTCCAGCTCCAAAAGATAGGCACAAATCTCACACATTACACGTACGCACAGCTTCTTGCCAGTGTTTTAGTTTTTTTTGTAGGTCACTAAAGAAACTTAATTTTTGTGCACTTCTTTTTTAACAATCCAATTGCTAGTGCAGTGGTAGCATCTGCATGATTATCATCTACAGGACACTTTTCTAAATGCATACCTACACTCTCATGTATATCCAGGATATTTCCTCAATCTAGTATTTTATATGTCTTGATTTTATATTCATCAACATTGAAATGAAAGTATCATTACTTTTTCTGTTTATGTTACGTACTGTTCATCTTCTCCAACCAGGGTGCCAACATTCTAATTGTTAACAGATAATAGACTATGGTAGAAACTTGCAATTCTCTAGAAATATACTTTGCTATATGTATAATCATATTTCTCTTTCAATATGTTTCTGAATGTTTTATTTAATTTTGTTTAAAAATGTCTTAGTTCCCTTGACCTGCATGTGGTAAATGTGAAATTTGAAGTGCAATGTTATATGGATAATCCTTCTTTTTAATATTCATTAAATACAGCATTAATGTTCAGTAAAATTGGTAACTTAATTTACGTTGTTAATTCCACCCTCTAGAGTAAAAACTGTACCCATTGATTTTATTTTATCAATGTTTTCTTATATATTATTGGAGCTTATTTTCTCTCATGCCTTATCCATTTCTATCCACAAATAACTACTCCATCCCACTAACTTCAATCCAGCAGATCTTAATATTTTTCTATGCACCATGTGTATGACAGACATTGTAATTTTTCTGATGCTGCTCATGTGCACTAATGCTAATTATTTTAAAAATACTATTACTACACTTCTTCAGTGATCCAACAGCCCCTGGTGTCAACACTATGTACCACCCTTTAGACATCATTTGATATTCTGGAAGCAGGAATCTGGCCCTCTGCTATGTGTTCATCAGGTAAGTCAATGACATCCTGTCAAACCCTGTTTGGGGCGGGGGTACAGCAAAAGCAAGGGCTACTGGGCCATAGCCTTGGGATTGGATTTAATTGCCTCTGATGCCTTGGGGTCCATCCTACTATGGCTCTGCAAACTGGGGCATGTCTAACCCCTTCAGCACATAACTCAGTGGTAGTGATGGCAAGCAGGAGTTTAATGCGTGGGGGTAAGGCAAGCATTGCTGTGCTTCTGTTGTAACGGCAGGCATTGTTAATGCCGTGTCCTGCTTCCTAGGGATGAGGTGTTGATGCAGTCCTTTCTAAGCATAGGTCCACGATCAGTGATTGGGTAGCTTTGAGGTGCTTCTGGGCAGTGGCAGCTGGATCTATTCGGATGCCTTTGGGAATAGTGTCTAAGGAAGCCACTCTGTTGCTTAGCCACAAGTTAGCAGGTGTCTCTAAGTAACAGCTTTCACGTTCAGTGATGTAGTCTGCATAGGTACATGATTGACAAGTGACAGTGCTACCCACAGTCACAGCTTATTGGACACCCTTGGGCGAGTGCTACCGCTTCACAGGTCTCTTCAGCAGAGGTGTTGGCTGCTCAGGCACAATGGGCAAGTACTACAACTTTTTATCAGGGTTACTTCAGCGTCCCAGGCTGGTAGGAGCACCGGGGTAGGATACAGACGATCCTTTACTGGCGTAACCGACACTACATTCTTAGTGTCTGTCTCCTCCAACACTGGTTGCCACCTGCTCTCAACTCCAGTTGGGTTGAGTTAGATCTACTAGTGCCACTTTTTAGGGTGCTGTACGGGTGGTCACACATTCACCTCATTGGGGTCATGTCCACTACCAAAAAGTGTAGGTAGATCAATTTATTATTGGTCCTGAGGAATTGCCATCACTTGATTTAAGGCAAGAAACATGTCGACCTATTTCAACAGCACACGTCCCCACACACCTTAAAGTGGGAGGGTGCGTCTTATGTTTTTAACCAGGGCAGTGGCCACATCTCATTAAAATTGTTCTGAGTGGACCACTGTTCCCTGTTTTAGCTTACACAACACCTTATCATTACCTACACTCACTTTTACACTAAGGGCCCTCATACGCACTGCACCCAACGGCTTGAAAGAGGAAAAAAGATCTCCACCAAGTAGGCCCCTTTTAGGGCGCCTGATTGGGTATTGCACCGCCGACCCAAGTAGAAGCAGGCCCGATGATGAAGCAAGACACCCGCTTGTTGGGTGTCAGAGGGTCTTTTTCTGCAAAGGAGGAATCCCTTTCTCCTGTTCTTTCATTTCTTCGCACATCAGGGTACATTTCCTCCCTGTTTAATCTGACCTCCGCCTGCTTTTTTCGTTAGGAACTTCATACTGTGTTTGTTATAATAAATCAAGTTCCACAGGTCAATTTCGGTCAATCTGTTAGCGCCTCAGAACTCTTGGGCACACACAGGCAAGTGACCTAGCTGTGTTGGCATGACCCATGAGGGGATTCACTCAGGCACTCATAGGCAGTGCCGTGGATCCTCAGCTTCAGTGACGAGCTCCAAGTCAGGAGCATGCCAGTCATGCTCTACACTAATCTCTGGTGGACATGGAAGACTTTCCTTCCCACTTCTTCCAGGCAGGGCTCTCCAGGCATTCCAGGACAGAGAAAACAGTCCTTCCTCCATATCAGACTACAGGTGATGACTATTCAGCTCTGGAAAGCTGGCTGTCAGGTAGACACCAGCACTAGTTTCACAGTAGTCCTCACAGTTCTCTGCGGAGCACCTCCTCCTTCAACAGAGATAATTTGGAACTGGAACAACAAATAGTCAACAACTCCCTCTTTTACGCAGGGATGAGAGTCAGGAGATATGTTCTCTGTCTGCCCTTACTGAACCAGTTTAGGTGTCCTTGTAACCTTGGTGACTCAGCCTTTGTCTAGAGTGATGGTCCTCACAGCAGAGTCATCTTCAGGATGGAGCAATTACAACAGAGGCACAAAGAGGTTTGAACAGTTTGCACCTTACTGTCAACAGCCACATCTGACAGTGATCTGGAAGAGAGAGAAAACGCTGACCCCCTTCTAAAGGACTCTTCATGCTCTGACCACAGGAACTACAGCCCCAACCATACCATCTACCAAAAGCCAGTTTCATTGAGGCTAATCAGCAGCCATCTGCTTCAAAAGAGACCGCTGACACTTACCTGCCACGCCGACACGCCGCGCCTGTTCTGGGAGAAGCCGCCACCGCCGAGAGTCATTCTGCCAGTAAAACCGCGCGTTGGGTGACGAGAGCGCGAAGGGCTGATAAAGCTGACCACACACCCGCGTCGCGGGACGCCCGGGGCTAAGCCCGGGCAAAGGGCGGGCCCTCTACGGCCCTCATCGGCAGGAGGAGGCAGGGCAGGGCCAGAAACTCTACAGGACTTACATGCAAGTAAGCCACATTGTTGCATATTTTATAAATATCAAGTATCGTTTGTTTTTAAAACTTAGGCTGTGAGTTCATTGAAAAGTATGCCTGCTAAAGTGAAGGAAGCCCCACAGAACACCCTTGACAATTATCTTGTCCAGACAGTTAGGAAAATTAACACGCAAAGGAGAGACTCTCTCGGGTTAAGTCAATCCCCAGACCTTCGTTGTTTGTCACCTACAGCTTCTACTATGATTGATGACACTATTCTGCAGGAAACCAGTCAGGAGAATGTAACTGGCGGCCCCATTCTCCTAGACTTAAGTAGTGCACCAGATAATGCGGTTCTGGCTATCGAGACCTCCAATATGCAGGTCGAGGGTGGTATTGACATTGACATTGACTCTGACCAAGAGAGACATGTTCAGGCTGCACCTGAGGAGATGACACCAAAAGGGCGTGCAACAAGGCCAAGACGTTTATGCACCAAGAATCCTCCTAAGTTGAGTGGCCCACGCATAGGGGCAAGAAAGAAAAGGGTTACTACCCCAAAGAGTAAACAAGCAAACGTCGTGGAGGATAATCAGACTCATATTTCCGAGGATGCCTTCTTCGAAAGGATTGCTGACTTTCTTGAACAAAAAATCAACGCCATTGTTAAACCCCTAATATCTAAATTAGATAAACTGCATGCAGAGGTTAAGAGGTTGGGTGGCTTGAACACTCTGGTTGTTGATGGGGTGGAAAATATCACTAAGATAGTCACAAATGTGCCCAATAACATAGGGGGAGACGTGATTAACGAAGTCTTTTGTGATAATGAAGGGACTCAGTTACCTGTTGAAAATTTATTGCCCCAGCCATTAATACCTTTGTCTACCATCACTGAGGGCCCTCTTTTAGTCACCATCCCAACAGATGATCTCCCCTCTGCTAGACCACCCCCAGCAACTACCCACACTACGGTCCCCCTTCAATTTCTAGTTGAGGCCACCCCAGTGGTCCTGGTGCTTGCAAACGTGCCCCCCTTGGAAGGGGGAACAGTGGAAAGCCCTTCCTCCCTTACAAGCAAGGCTCTGCACTGGCTAACCAGCAACATGCGGTTAGCCCCAGGGGGGAAACATCATTTGGCAAATGTCATTAAGTCTGCGACCAGGGTCCCTTGGTTGGGAAACCGCCCGAAAAAGTTTAAAGGGGACTGTGTGGCAGTGACCCTTTCGAATCAAGATGTTCTCCCTAACATACTGGCCAATTTATTCCCCCCCCAACGCAGACAAGGCAATGTTGTTCCTCTAACCTTGAAGTTTTTTTACGGGGAGCAACAAAATGTCACTTATCCAAGGACTCCAGCGTTGGGGTGGGACAGATCCTGGGATTTTAACCCAAGATGGGGGCAGGATATAAGGCATAATTCTGTAGCCCATTATCCCCTTTTACCACAGCAAAATTCCTTTGTTGAAACTCTCCAGTTATTTAATCGCTATGCCCCATTGTCCTTCATGGATCAGAATGACTGACTCGCTCCTGCAGAAAATACCAATATTGAGGGTTTTTTACCTGTTTCTTTGTCTGTCCCTGTACTCTTACATTCAAAAATTACAAGCAACAGGGTCTGCAGTATCTTGAGCTGGAATGTCGCGGGTATTAGTTCTAAAATTAGTAACAAGAATTGGTTGGAAATGGTTAGATTACACAACATTCTTGTATTCCAGGAGACTTGGGAGACGTCCGACGGATTTGTTCTAGACGGCTTTTCCCATTTCTCTGTACCTGCTGTTTCTAGCACATCTGGAAGGGCAAAGGGAGGCTTGGCTATATATATTTCCTTAAATGTCCAGGGAAAGCCAAGACAGATTAAAACTAATTCAACAAATATACTAGCGGTAGAATTAACAACATTTAACTCACAGCCCATCTTATTAGTTAATTTTTATAATTCCCCTGTCAGTCAAATGTTTAACGAGCATTTGGTAACTTTATAGGATTTCTTGTCTACCCACAGCGAGAATAGTGCCCACGGCTTTGATGTCATTCTCATGGGAGATTATAATATCCATCCATGTAACTTGGATTGCCGTGAGGAATATGAAGATTTCCCCCCCTTCCTCTGTATTCCGCACTTTGAACACTCATCGCGTGGGGAGGCACTGGAATCACTCTTAGCAACCTTTAACCTTTATGAATTTTCTAGTAGCAACAGAGGCTTGAGGTTACCAACATTTGTGGGTAACAACTCTGGCACAATAGTAGATTATATTTTCCTGTCGTCCAGTATTTTGTCTGAGGTTTCAACCTATAAGGTAGAAACCTCAGTTTTTAGTGATCACAACCCAGTAATTTTAGAAATTTTATCCCAGGGAGTTCTTGGAAAGAGAGAGGCTGCAGTTTTATGCGCGACTAACTTAGTCCTGGGAGATCAGAACCGTAGGCTGAAGTGGGACCAAGTCACCCCGATCACCTTCATACAGGACACTCTATCCAAAGTTGAGGGTGAGGTTGCAATCTGCCTGGATAATAATAACCCGTCTATTACTCTGATAGAAGCATTTAACATCATCTGTTGCCAGGTTAATCTAGATCTGACTGTAAGGAACAAGGCCCAGATATGTAGGGGTAAAAAATGGTTTGACTCAGATTGTTCAAAGGCCCACTCAACTCTCCTGAAGGCTTTAAAAGTTGAGCCAAGAGATAAGGCACAGATAGCGTTGTTAAGGAAAAATTATTATGACGCTATCAGGAAGAGAAAAACAGAGATTAAAAAGGAGGCCTGGAACGACTTGTTGTCGCCCGACATACAGAGAGACAGCTCAAAATTCTGGGCGATAATAAATCACCCTTTTTTTGTGGATCTAGATAAGCAGAGAGCAGATTGCATCATACCGGATGATCAGTGGGTCACACATTTCAGTAATATCTATAGTTGTCCTGATAATATCTCAGGCTGTGGACCACAATCCACAAAAGCAGCCCCTCCCATCTCCCCTTTTAGCATAGAAGAGGTAAAAAAAGCTATCAGCGACACACATTCTAAAAAGGCTCCGGGCCCCGATGGGGTTCCCGCAGACTTTTTTAAGAGTGCCCCTGAATTAAGCGCCAAAATTCTTACTAACATCTTTAACGCCACAAGAGACTTTGTTTTTCCTAGTAGCTGGTCAAAGTCTACCATTATACCAATTTTTAAAAAGGGACAAAGAACAGATCCAGCCTGTTATAGGCCAATTTCCCTAATCGATTCTAGTGTTAAGATCTTGGGAAGAGTCCTTTTAGGAAGACTGACCCAGCTCTTAGAAGGGAAGGGCATTTTATCGAATGCACAATATGGCTTTAGAGCCAAAAGAGGAACCTTAGATCAGTGTTTAAATTTAGAACTGATTATTAGTAAATATGTAACTGCCAAGGGGGGCTCTCTGTACATGGCCTTTATGGACCTCTCCTCAGCTTTTGACTTGGTTAACAGGGCTAAGCTGTGGGGGGTCCTTTTGGCCATGGGCATTGATGCCCCCCTTGTGGGGTACCTGGCAGAGCTACACAGAGACCTCAAGACGTCGGTCAGAGTGACTAGGGAAGGAAGATGCACCTGCCACTTTGAATCAGGGAGAGGGGTTAGGCAAGGATGTATCCTTGCACCCCTTCTCTTTACACTTTATATAAATGGTCTTGAGGCAGTCTTGGCAGTGTCCCACATTGATATTCCGCGCGCAGGAGAGATAAAGATACATGTCCTCCTGTACGTGGATGACGCTGTCCTCTTAGCACGCTCTGGAGTGGCACTGAATAAACTCCTCTCAGCCTTTGGGGATTTCATGTCTTCATTGGACATGAAAACTAATGTTGAAAAATCCCACGTAATGATAGCAGGAGCCGCAGGCAGGAAAAGAAAGACTAAAACTTTCTTTTGTGCTGGGAAGGAGGTGAGGAGAGTCCCATCTTTTCCCTACTTAGGCGTGATCTTTGATGAAAAAGGCAAGTGGGGCCCCCAGCTTTTGGCCAAAAGCAACGCAGTAGCTAGAGCGGCTGCTGGGCTGCTTGGGTTTGCTAAAAGGCTTGGCGCTCGCCCCATGGAAAGCATTATAAAGGTCTATAAATCCAAATGTTTATCGGTTGCTCAATACGGCTCTGTTATCTGGGGGCATACTAATCATGAGTACGATAGAATTCAGAAAGTAGAAAATAAATTCTTGAGAACCCTGCTTTCTGTCCCCCAGTCAACTTCTACATATATAATACACACAGAGCTCGGTCTGGGTTACATTACCGATATTTTGAAGGCAGCCCCAGTCATTGGTTGGTTGAAAGTGTGGCTCAATCAGGAGCTTACTCTAAACCACCATATTTTTAAAGATTGTTTAGCCCTGGACAATGTACATAACATCCCATGGTTAAAATATGTCAAGACGCAGTTAACTCTAGTTGGCCGACCTGAACTTTTTTCCTCTCCACATTTGATAAATCTGGAAGACGTAAAGACAGTCAAAAATCTTTTGGCTGATTGTTACGTCCTGGAGAGGGAAGCCACAGAGTTGAACAAACCCACGGCTAGGAAACATTGCACGATTACATCTGTTTTAGGTATGGAACCATATCTTTTTTCGGTACACAAACCATACCATCGTTTCCTCCTAACAAGATTTCGTCTTGATTTGATTCCTTTTATTCTGGGCAATTTTAAAAAATGGTCCAGACCTGAAAATGCCGATCCTTGTGATTGCGATCATTTTTCTATTCAAGACACGACCCATTTTATCCTGTTCTGTGGTCACTATAAAGAGTGCAGAAACAAATTCTTGCTGCCTATACTGTGCAATATGGGTTTTACACAGGTAAAACCAGCTATGCTATTCCTGCAACTCTTACCTAATTTAAAAGTGGCATTCCATGTTGCTAGTTTTTTGGTCACTGGCGCACGTATAAATAAGCATCGTTTTAGTATTAGGCACTCTGTCCCTGATTAATGATTACCCTCTATATCTTACTGATTTTACATTTTTAGAGATTATTGTATAACTTATTCTGTATAATGTGTTTTTAGGGTTTTTTAAACAAATTTTTGGTATGTATTACTATGTGTCATAATGAAATGTTACCGTGTATTGCTCGCTCTTTTATGATTTTAATTAATCGAATAAAGAAATTTGACTGACATCTGCTTCAAAAGGACCTGACTTAATTTCCAAGGGGAAGAGGTCTCCCCTTTCTCTACTTCATTGGCTATGTCTTCTCTTTCCTGACTTCAGGGTCTAGGCTCCCTCCAGTCTCAGGAATGTCAGCAATACACTTTCACAGTCTGGGAAAGTAACCTCACCTCCATCTTGTGCTTGAACAGGTCAGGCACTTTCAAAATGGAGCCCACTGGCCTGTTGCACTCTGGTTTACTCGAGCAATCATTTGGTATGTAACATGTTTAACATACGCAACTGGAATACATCCACATACTCATTATCTCAGCGCTAGTATCTGGGTTCATCTGTAGTTGCAGAACTTTAAGTGAGTGGGTCAGTAGGCCTTCTCTATTGTGAAACAGACAAACATGTATAGTCACTCCATGCTTTATAAAAACACTGCCTGCTGCCACCGCCACACTATACACATGAACCTGTGATAGCTACAACAGGCATCTGCCACCATAAACGGCACACTTGGTTAACCCCTCCAGGCTCAGAACAGATCCAGGACCGGACTCCTGTTCTAGGTTTTCACATACATGCTGGATTAGCATCAGACTAGGACCAAAATCCCCAAACTGGGATACTAAATACTCACAGTTGGGCATGCAGGCAAGGGGTCACATCTGTACACTTAATAAAGGACATTTTCATCACAAAACGTCATTACATGTATTACAATATTTAAGCAGTTCTATCTTAATTTTAGAGTTTGACCTTTCCAACAAGAGTGGCATGTGAAAGGGGCTCCGACAATAACTCTACCAGTTGTCAAATGGGGGGCTGACATTATTAACATAACTTCAATTACATATATACAAAGAGGGGGCCTGAGTCCAAATGTAGGACAGAGATGTATTACTTTTCTGACTTTTCTATGCCTTATATTTATTCCTATTAATATAAATGGGGGCCCAAAAATATGTTTTGTTACAATGTAACCTAACATAGACACATCAACTACCTTCCCATTCTTATTTTTAGGTTGAAATTGAACAAAATCATAGTCACTGGAAAACTACATTCAGTGCAGCTGAATAGCAGATAATGCTCAGAGTAACATTAAAAAGTGGTACAATATGATGATCTGTTAGAATGGGGATGCTATGTTGACCTCCTAGCAAGTAGTGTCTCCATTCTTCAAATGCCACTTTAATAGCCAATAATTCACATAGTGTAGTGACATTCATCTGGTTATAATTTTCTGGATAAATTATTAACTTCATGCAATTGTTCAATGATTGAGACCCGCAGTGAAAGCACACCTCCACTGCTACTTTTAATGCATAAGCTTCATCTATAAAAGGCTAACTTGGGTCTGGGCAGTGTAGAATTTGACAGTCACTAATTGTTTCTTAAGAGTTTGAAAAGATTGTTCAGCTTCTTGATCTCAATTAAACATTGCCCCTTTACAGAGTAACCTAGTGATTGGTGTCACAGGTGTGGAGAAATGGTCTACGAAGTGTCCGTAGAAGTGGAATACTCCAGAAAGTCCTGTACTTCTTTTACTAATCTAAGGGACCTCCCAATTCTCATTTCCCCTACCTTTTTTGAATCCATGTAAACTCACTGTCAGATGATGATAAATCCAGGAATTCCTCAGTGTTAGTGTCGAAAATGAATTTCTCCAGTCTTACATAAAGACACAGCTGGTATGATGCTTGGTATAAATTGTATTCTTTTAAACTTGGTCTTGTTCCCCTTTGAACCTGATCTATCAAATTAGAAATAAAAGGTAATTACACAGTTTAAGGCACTGTAATTTATACATGCCCTAAATTCCCCTCCTTTTTCTAGAACGAAGGAAAATGGGGAAGATTCTGGTTACCAAAATGTATGAATGAACCTTGACTCTAAGAGTTCATCCAGATATTGCTATAAATGCTGGTTTTCCTTATCTGTTAGTATGAAGATACTAGTACATGGAGTTTGAAATTCTGGTTGCAGAGCAATCCTGCAATCGAAATGTTTGTGCGGAGGTAGCACACAGGCTTTGTTTTTATTAATAACTTTGTTCAAGTCTTGAAATAATACAAGGATTAGCAGTTAGCGTTTTCCTAAAATGATTGGCCTCACTTGGTGTGTATTCTCTTTTTAGCAATTTTTGGAGTAAATATGGGATTTTAGTTGGACTAGCCATGAGACCTAATCAATTTCTGAATTGATTTTTGTAATCATGAAATGCCCAGAGTATCCTTAAATTGAGGCACATTGGTAAGATCAAGCTGTAGTTCTTCTTGATGATTTTCTTGGATTGGTAGCAGTTACACTATGGGTTCAGATGATAAGTTCCTTCCATCAATGGAGTGTGCAGTTTCCATTTTTTCTTTTCTTTTGGTAGGAATTGCCAAGTTCTTAATGTTAGAAATGTCCACAAAATTGCATATTGCTCCATAGTCAAGGAGCAATTCTAGTGAAATCTGCCTTCTGGTTGCCAAGACACAGTTGCTGGAAGCAGGAAATGTTTACCAGATAATTAGCTAGCATTTGATAATTGGTGCAAGACCTCTATTTCTTCTACGTCTGGAAGTAGGGTCTCGATTACCAGATCATCATGTTGTATCAAAAGGATAGACCAAGATGAAGCTGTTCCTCCAAGGTAGGAAACATAAAGCCACTCTAGATTATTTATCCGGAAAGTATGTAGACCTACACATAAAGTGGAATGGGCCTTGATTTATAAAGGCTGCATATTTAGCAGGGCTCCTTAAAAACAGCCCATTTCAGCTAGTGACAGAGCTGACTGAATGATTAAAAGTACATGTAGAGAATCTCTTACATCATCTGGAGTAGGGGATATTACTACAGGGTATTACTACATTTTGTGTGGTGAAAGTTTAGGGTTTTAAGACCATGTACAAGCTCCAACCAGAGCAAGCAGTTCTAAGGGGTTTCCTACTCTTCCACAAGTTTGTGATTGTAATTTATCTACCCACGGGTGACTTCTTGTAGGGATCCTATCATTGTGGCTAAGTCACTCAAAGTCTCTTTTTTTTGTCCTCATAAATGCCACCAGAAATTGTCAACTCTAGATGGGCTTTTCTCCTGGCCTTTGACACGGGCTAACTATTCCCGCCCTGGCTACCGTGTATAGCCGACGGAGATCGCCCAGATGTAGGTCGTTACCTTGTCCAACTCCCCTTCGTAGCGTATCGGAACCTTTGGGAGGACAGGACCACAAAACCTCTGGCATAATCATTGGACATTTTGTGTACCTTGTCCGTTATCTCTCAGACCATGCAGTTAGTTGGGACCATATTTTTACAGCACTCTCTCCTCCACACAGTAGGTCTAAACGACTAACAGCCATAATGTTCTTAAGACAGTTTGCAAATCGGGGAGGACTTACCGATTTCCACTCCCTACATATCTCCCTTCTAGCAATAACAATGACATAAAAAATAAACTGTGAGGTGCTGTTACTGACATCATAGTCCGTAGGGAGACCAAAGAATATTAGTCTAGGGGAATAGGTGATTGGTATGGATAGAACCTCTTCTAAAAACCCACACACCGGATCCCAGTAATTGGTGATTTCGGGGCAATCTACAAACATATGTCTATCATCCGCATCTGGTGACCTGCATCTTAAACAGACATATTCTTCTGCCGAAATCCTTGACAATTTCGCAGGAGTCCAGTAAGCCCTATAAGCTGTGAATAGATGATTCCTCCTGAGATTAGATGGTTTTATGGTTTTTTGGGAAATTGTGAATGAGTCTATCCAGATCTTCAGCATCTCTTTGGAGTCCTGGGTGACGATGTTAGGCCAAAGCTTGGTGGTATCCGCTCCTAGTTCATCTTTCGCCCCCACCAGTGCATTGTACCAAAGTGACACCTCCCCTTTCCTCCCTGTCGCCCTACTGATAAGTCCCAGAATCGGAATTTCGTCCTCATTGGCCCAGCATTGACTGCCCCACCAGGAAGACAGCTGGTAAAACTTAAACCTGGAAATGGAACCCCCAGTTAGATTTAAAAGAGATTCCCAGCCTAATAGTTTAGAATCATTAGACAAGTCCCCCCACTTGGTTAATCCTGCAGCTCTCAGAGGAAGAGCCAGCCGATCCAATAGGCAGTCTGGCGTACCTGGAGAGTCCCAAATGGGGGCTTGGGAATGATAGTAGGGTATGTTCAAAATTCTACGTATTGCCTTCCAGATGTTGAGTGCTGTCCCAAGAAGCTTCAGTCGGACCTTCTTAAAAAACTTCTGGTCCCCAAATTTGTACAGAAAAAATTCCTGACCTTGTGGCAGGTCTGATAGCATGGCCTGAAAAAGTCTTCCGTGTCAAGAGGAATCTAGTTTGTTTGCCAGAAGTCTAAAGTTCTTGAATTGAAAAGCATAGCAATAAAAAAGTAAATCGGGCAGAGCCAGTCCACCCAATTTTAGCCCCTTTCTTAATTTCCGCCAGGCAATTCTAGGGGATTTAGTCGCCCAGATAAACGAGCCAATCCTTCCTTGAAGGTTAGAAATATCCCTTTTGTTAAGGTGCAAGGGGATGGAATTAAAGAGGAAGGTAACTTTTGGCAGTATTATCATCTTGACTAGATTGACTCTTCCATAGATGTTAAGGGGTAAGGTATTCCATCTAGTCAAGAGCTTCCTAATATCCTTGACCGCCGTCTGCCAACTACTTTTAGTAATATCATCCAAATTATGAGTAAGCTGGATGCCCAGGTATCTAATTTTTGATTTGGCTTCCGGTATCGGGGACAGGTTATTCCAACTCATAATATCGGTCTTTTCTTTATTAATCCTGTATCCCGAGACCGTGCCAAAATCCTCAGCCAATTCAAATAGTCTGGGAATGGCCTGCTCAGGATTTGATGTATATAGAAGCAGGTCGTCGGCATAAAGTGCTGTCTTGAGAGTCAGGTCTCCAATTTTAAAAGGCAGAATCACTGGGTCAGATCTCAAGGAGCAGACAAACGGCTCAATGTAGATATCGAAAAGGAGAGGGGACAGGGGACATCCCTGCCTCGTTCCCCTCGAGATGTCCAGCCATTCAGTCAGACTGCCATTGACTAATACCTTGGCTCGAGGGCCCCTATATAGTGACTCAATCCCTCTAATAAATATGTCTGGAAATCCAAAGTTTACCATGGTTTTCCATAAAAAGAGCCAATTAACTTGGTCAAATGCTTTTGCAGCATCAATCGCCACAATAGTCAGCGGCAGTCCTTGCTCCACTGCCATATCCATCGCTCCTATAACCTGGAAAGTGAGTTCGTTTAGTTGGCGCCCAGGTATAAACCCCCGTTGATCGGAATGAATGATGGACTTAATTATTTTTGCCAATCTAGACGTGAGAATACCTGAATAGATTTTTGAATCCGAATTGAGAAGTGAGATGGGCCTATATGATTCTATGTTATTGGGGTTTTTATTAGGCTTTGCTATCAGGGTTATAGTGGCTTCTGACCATGAAACTGGGGTGTCCTCCCCTTCTATAAAGATTTTATTGAATAATGACAGTAATGGGGCTATAATTTCTTCCACGTTGTCCTTATACAGTTCGGTCGGCAGTCCATCAGGACCCGGAGCCTTATTCCTAGCCATATTTTTTAGTTGGGCCCGTACCTCCCCCTCGGTATTCTCTGTAACTAAATATTCTTTATCCAATTCGCTCAACTGGGGTAACTCTCTTACGGCCCACCAGCGTTCTAACTCTTCTTCCCCCAGGCTATTCTGCTCCCGGTATAGTTCTTCAATAAACCCTCTGGCCTCTATCCTGATGTCAGTGTCTTCTGTTAGGGGCAGACCTGAACCCCGCTGTATTAGTGTGCTTATACTATTCCTACACCGCTCCGTTCTAGCTTTCCAGGCGAGGAGAGCACCACACTTCTCCCCATACTCGAAGTTTCGGAGTTTGCTCACTTCCCACCTGTCCTTATTTTTTTTGTCGGCGCGTGCCTTAAAGCCACTCTGTAGCTCAATCAGCTCTTTTTCGAGTAGTGGGATCCTACCCCTATCTTCCAATACAGCTAGTTGTAGTTGTTGTTCTTTGGTTTTAATCTTTTCAAGGTCAGATCTATCTTTTGCTTTCATGAGCTTTCTCTTTAAAGCCATGTACGACCCAAGGGCACCCCTCAAGTAGGCCTTAAGTGAGTCCCAAACCATTGGTTCCGAAGCTGTATGTGCATTAAATAAGAAGAACTCCAGCAGATTTCCCTTGATTTTACTTTTAATTTCATCATCTAAAAGGATCGTTCTATCCAAAGTCCATCTGTATAGTGGGGGGGGGTGACCTTAAAATCAATTTTCAGTTCCACAATCGAGTGGTCAGACAAACCTACTGGAATATAGGATACTGAAACAATATCCGACAAAAAAACTTGGTCTAAGAAAAAAAGGTCGATTCTAGAGTATTGTTTATATTTCTTACTGTAAAAAGAGTATTCCCTGAGATTTCCTTGCTTAGTTCTCCAAGCCTCCCGAAGGTTGAAGTTTTTTATAATATTTTTCAGGGCCAGCAAGGATTTGTTGGGGGAGTTATATTTTGCCTTAGAAGCACGGTCTAGAAGAGGGTCCAAAATAAGATTAAAGTCGCCTCCCAAAATGACTGGAGCTGTGTATAGTATCATATATTCGTCTATTTTTTTAAGAAACCTGGGATTATCTTCATTAGGGCCGTAATATACAGTGCATAGAAAAGTAAGACTGCCAATAGAGAGGACCGCCACTAGCCATCGCCCCGACTGATCTGTTCCCCAGTTTTGTACCCTAATGCCCTTATTTGCCCGCACAATAATGGCTACTCCTCTCGTGGAACCTTTCTGTTTAGAGCACAGGATCTCCTGAACGCACCTAAGTCTAGAAAAAACTTGACCACATGCTTCCGCTTCAAGATGGGTTTCTTGTAGGAGAAAAATGTGCGCTTCTGTGTTTTTAAGAAATTCACAAACTCTTCGCTGTTTCTTTTGATCCCCTATCCCGTTTAAATTCCAAGAGAATATCGTAGTGCTAGCTGCCATAGCGAAAACCAATTGTTATAGCTCGTTGAGATCTGCATTGGTTTTTCAGCCCATCAAAATAAGAACTTCTGGCATCTGAGGACATTTTTAAGTGTTTTACCCCCTCCCCCCAGTAACCCCTCCCACCCCTCCCTCCGAGGAACCCTCCCTCCTTACTCTTGTTCGGCGTGTCTACGCCCTAGAGAGCCCCCCCCCACCTTTAAGACACCACATCTAACTAAAAACTTTATCTTTCCCGTGTTCTATGTATTGACCACTATTAACCATTGACTATTGTATATTGTGTCCCCCGACAACCCATGTGCAGTTATTTTTTTTTTTCCCCCTTTCCCTTTCCCTTTTCCCTCTTTTCCCCCCTATGGGAACTAGCAAGTATACCAATCCCCTCATCCCTATATACTATTTACATACAATTAGTTATGCACTACTTATAACTATGTATCAAAATTAATGCTGTTTGGCTATTTTCTCATTTTGTCTAGCAGCTCGTCTACTTCCTCGGGGTAGTTACAGTTATGCATCTTATTGTTCCACATAATTTTTAGTAGGGCAGGAAATTTCATTTGAACTTGAGCTCCCAAGGAGCGGAGTTCAGGCATCCTGGAGCCTAGCTCCCATTGCCTCTGAGCCGTTTTCCCCCCTATGTCTGATCTAATTTGATAGGGATTGGCCCGATAGTGAAGAGAGGATCTTGCGAGACATCTGCTGAGGATAAGTTCTTTTACTGTATATGTCTGAAAATAAACCAAGATTTTTCGGGGGGCTTTGCGGTCCGAATGTAGTCTGAAGGGGTCTCTGTGTACACGCTGAATTTCAGCTTCTAGATCTATATCTGGTCGATCCTTTAATATATCTTCCCGTAGTAGCCTGCACACGAATCCCTTAATGTCCTCTACTTCAGCCCCCTCTGGAATCTTAAGTATTCTTAAGTTATTTCGACACTCTGAATTTCCAACCTCTCCATGTCCATTGTGAGTTTACGGTTCTGCTCCTTTAGGGTATTAATATATTTAGAATTCTCCTTTGATATTTCCGAGAGTGAGGTGACTTTACTTTCTAGCACACAGGTTCGAGCTGCTAATCCCTCCATTTTTGCTTCCAAATTATCAAATCTATCATATAGCCCTTTCTGGTTACTCTCGGAAGTTGCAAACTTGTCCATCAAATCATCCCTGAGAGATTGAAATAGACAACCAAGTCGATCCCTCTCTTCTCCGCCGGGAACTTCGTCAAATCTACCCCTGGTGTTCAGTGTGTTTAGGGTAGAGTCGTGTGCAGTACTATTTGTACTACAAAAGGAAAGAGGATTAGAAAGAGGTTTAGGTAAGGCTGTGAGGGGAGTTTGAGAGGTAGAAGGGCTCCCATTATCAGATAACGTATGAGCCATAGGCGATACTGGAGACGAGGCAGTGGCCAAATTTACTGCGTCTAAATTTGTACTTGGGATGAGAGGCCCTTGCCTACATGGAGAATCAGTGCTCGATACCGGGTCATGCTCAAGGGGAGCGAATAAAGTATGTTCTAATCCTTCTAGCGCTGCATACCTGTTTTCCAAAGGTAAACTTATCAGGATGGGGAGGGGAGGCTCGATATCAAGTTCGTTTGACCCTTCGTCTACCTCCACCACCACATTTGGAACCTCATTTGGAACCGCAGGCTCTATATTAGTATCTGACGTTTCTGCTACTTCCAGAGTTGATTTTCCGGAGTTAACTGCCTGCTCCATGATCTTAAAAAAGCTTTTAAGTGAGGGGGTGCCTTTCTGAGCTAAAAGCTGTTTGTTGCACTTAACAGCCCCATCTCTCTTGGCCCCCCCTTCTTCTTATGTTTGTATGGGGATACCGGTGTCGGCCCCTCTCTCACCCGGTTTTCTTCTGACTCCCAAAGCCCCTGCCTCCTAAGGTCCTGTTTAGACCTCACTGGTATCGGTTTCTGGTGCCCACTGCTCCACCACCAAACACTGCCCCCTTTGACTGTTTTAAACCTCCCTCTGTATTGCCTAGAGGATTAACCACACTAGTGTCTGTGTAGGTAGATAGGTTTTCAACTTCACTCAGGGCTTCTGCCTCCATGCAGGCACTCCCACTTAAAACCTCCTTACCGGTAGCCTCGCGTTCCCTTAGGCTCAAAGAAGGGTAGCAGCTCCAGCAAACCGGACCTTTTGCTCGGAGAATAAGTGCCGCTCTTGAGCGCTGCCAGTAATCTCGGCTGTGGAAAATCTGTGTGCTTTTGTGGCTGTCGATCGGTAAATACACTGCAACCCCCAAGAGACTGCAGCGGGTCCCGATGCTTCCAGCTCGATTCCGCTCTCCCGCCTTCAGCCGAACGCGCAGCTGATCGTCACGTGAGACGCGATGCATCCCTCAGGTCCGGGTCCGGGTCCAAGGTCCTAGTGCCTGGAATGTTTTTTTTTTCCCGGGAGACACGAAGGAGAACAAAACTCAGTTTTCCGCGGGGGAAAAAGAAAACTGAAACATTATCTGTCCTCACCGCTCAAAAAACTGCAATAATCAACCGGTGAGATCCATCATTATGCTGGTAGTTGCGACGAATTGTGGTGTCGGGGTGGGGAGCTCCGCAGCAGCCGCTAGCCTGCCGCCGCCATGTTCCTCAAGTTTGACACGTTTCTCCAGTCACTCAAAGTCTCTGACTGTGAATCCATATAGCCAATCAGGGTTTTCTTCATGGTCTTATTGTTCACAAATTGTAAACACCAACCTGATATTTTCTTGGTCCTCCAGTGATGATCAGGATGGATTCACAAGAGGCTGACTCCAAACTCCCCCTGCTACTGGTATTGCAGTATTTAGGCACTAGTAGTCACAGAAGTCTGATAGGGGAAGGTTGAATCGGAGGTCAGAAAGAGAGAGAGAGAGAGAGAGTGGCTCAGTTTTGATTCCTTGTCTCTTCTGTACCGGTTCTTAATCAATTGGTTTTGATCCTGCATACTAATCTTCAGTCTTAACTATGATATCAGCACAACGTTACTTTTGTTTTCTTCCCAATTTAATGGTGCTTATTTCTTCCCTTTAATGCATCCAATAGAAACATTCATTTACCTAGTTATTCCATATTTCCCATGAATTATATGTCTCTAGCCCACTATTGATAGAAAAAATGATAATACCTAGATTACTGTTGTGACCAATCACTGATTTCTTCCGTTATTCACACCATATTCCTCCCTTTGAGCCTCCTTTCATCTGATAATCACTTTCCTAGTGTTTTTTACTATGCTAGATTTCCTCCTTAACTGCAGGGAAAATAGGACTTGACAAAAAAAAACAATTGCATGTGATAACCGAAACACAAGCAACCCAGGACCAGTAGTCATAACATTAGCCTTCTGAATCTTTGATAAAAAAAATAATAATTCTGTAAGTGTGTTAGGACTTGTTCTTGCCTTACAGTAATAATTATGTTAATAGATTTAAGACGTGCTCTTGCTTTACAAAGCATTTAAAAGAAGTCAATGTAAACCCCACCTATTGTTCTTGCCTTACAGGTTCTAGAATTGTCAATTCTCCATGTAGCAAAATGTTGTAGTTCGTTTCTGTTGTGCATTTGCACGGGTTATGTTACATTAGTTGGTAAGTTCTTTTCTCTTGTCTTTTTTTCTCTCTCGGGGGTTGAATATCCATGAACCACCAGGTTAGGTAAGGAATTCTTCACAACTTGGAATCGCAGCATAACAAGCAATGGATCTCGGTGGGTGCAATCCATCATTGATACCATTCCCAAAGGGGCAGCTAGGGTTTATTACTTTACTGAATATGCTGAGGGTGAGACTTATCAGGCTACTGACTTTTGTCATTCACTTATGGTGGCAATCCGGAATTTAGGTCCTTAAAATATTAGTGATTTCGCATTCCTAGATTCCTGTATGCCAACATATTTGTATCATATTACTAACATCCATGTAAAATAAATTATATAAATTCAACTGTCAAGGGCTAGTTGATTTGCAGAAGAAGTTGAAGCTCTTCTTGCTTCTGAGGTTAAACAGGGGAGAGGAGTTAGTCTAATGGCTAGGGCAGTCAATCTCAAATCTGGGGAACTGGGTTTGAGTCTTGGCAAAGGACGCACAACATCCTGTGATTCTGGGCAAATCACTTTATCTCCCTATGCCCAACATAAATGAATGTGTCCTCATGTATTGCAACTGGTGCTTGTGTAAAGCGCTCTGCTACCCGATATCTTCAGGTCAAGTTTGCGCCATATAAACCTCCATAAAAATAACATGTGGTGGGTATATGGGTCTGTGAGAGCTCCAGAGTGGATGGAGTTTATGATGACTGTGGTGCTCTCTGTGGTGAGCTGGCCATAGGTGGTGAGGAGGTGGTTGGGGTCTGTGACTGTGGGAGTGAGGAGGGTGTGGAGGTCAATGGATTGGGGTTTAAAGTTTTTGTACATAGCGGAGATCTTGTCATGGAAGAAGTCAGCGAGGGGATCGCAGAGTTCCTGCAAAGGTGTGATGGTATTTTCAGTGGCAGCGGGGTTGGAGAATTCTCTGACGATGGTGAAGAGCTCTTTGCTGTGGTTGGAACTGGCTTCAAGCCAGTTGGCTAGGGCACGCATTTTCATGTCTTTCAAGAGTTGATGGATTTGGTTGAGAGCTGTCTTGAAGGTGGCACTGTCTGTGGTATCCTTGCTGGTGCGCCATTTCCTTTATAGTCTCTTGCAATTGCGCTTTCATTTCCATGGTGTACCAGCTGTCTTGTATTGTGGATCTATTGGGTTTGGAAGGAGTGATGGGGGCGACCATGTTGGCGTAGTTGGTGATCCAGGCATAGAAGGTCTTGACCATCTGTTCTAAGTTGGTTGTGGTGTTGGGGTGGGAGGGGTTGAGGGCGCTGGTCCACCTGTCTGACACTATGCTCCACCTGTGGTGTGAGGTATTGGGCGTCTTGGTGGCAGTGCCGGTGGGTTGTGAGATGGTGTAGTGGACGGTGGTGTGGTCGGTCCACGTGAGCTCTGTGACTTGACTGTACTTGACAGTGGTATTGGTGAGTTGGAAATTGAGAAAATTATCTTTCTGGCTTCTATGATCTGCCACGTCGTTTTATCTGTATTGAGTCAATTATGGTTTCACTGATACCTTTACTAACTTTACCCCACCTTCCTAAATCAGCCTTCCTGCCTCTATGATTCTTACAGTACATGTGAGTACTAACAGCATTACAATTAAGAGCTTATTATGGTCTAACTGTTAGGGGACCAAAGAATGACCACACCCTGAGTAGGGCACACAGTCTACATGGACTATTAGGGTTTACAATTTCTGATCAGTCTCTGTCTATTTTCTCGAAGTTTGTGTAGCCACCGGATCTCCTTGTGTGGTGAGTCAGATATCTAAAACTGGCCATGATTCACAATTAAGGCTCTCAGAACTATTACCCCTAATTGAGGTCATACCAAGGGTGGGCAATCTCTATCTACTGTCCATTGCTGCTGGATGATTGACTGATTCCCCACCAACAGTTCTAGCACGTGAACTATCATGCTGCTTAACACACTCTCTTATAAATACTCACCTCCAAAGAGCTCTGAGCCACATTGAGGTGGTTATTAGCACCCAAATAAAATAAAATAACTATATATGTTTAGCATTTTATTATCAATGTCAGCACAGAAAGCGGCTATTGTCTGTTGTCATTGGTTAATATGTTTAGAGGGCCAATGTGTTTTGTCCTAACATCCCAAATGACCAAATTGTGAAAATATTTTAGGAACTGATATGGAGAGATATGGAATCCATGCTTGAGAAAAATGATGCATATAATTATTTCATTTTGAAGAAAGACCATTGGGCAGCTTTGAAGTACCTTGCTGCTGATTCCTGCCCAGGTAATATGTTAACAGTCTATTGCCCTACTCCTTTTTGCAAGTGGGTTCCAGCTCTACTCTGGTCTACCTGCAGTGCTCAGCTGGCTCGTGCTTCCCACTACTGAATGTGATGTGAGGTTAAATTACGATGTGGTTAATTTACTGTGTACTTGCTTCACTTTCCTCAGGCAAACGACCTACACTATGATGTTGCACACAGTCTTACACTGTATTGTCTGCATATAAAAATCTCTAGCAAATATGAGAGGTTCTTTAATTAAGAAGCTCATTGATTCTTACTTAATTTTCTTCAATTCAGTTATTACGTCGCCTATCATTGGGCGAGTCTAATGTTCTAAGATATTGTTATAGTGACGTTACATAAAGGTTGCTTCACCTATTAAGGTTAAACAAAACGCCATTGGAATGTTTTCACACAAATCCTATCGGAATGTTATCACATATGTCCCTGTGTGAGCATCGACAGCACTGCCGTCGCAGCTCTTCAGCTCGAGTTTTGGGGAGGGAGGGAGGGCAGGGGGGGGAGCTTCCGATGGGGGAGGGGGGACAGAAGGGGCTGACTCAGTCGGGGGGGGGGGGTGGGGGACAGTAGGGTTGTAAAAACGGGTGTTTCAGGATCATCTCATCTATGTACTATATCTGACCTATTCTTTACTCTTCTTTCTTTCTTTCTTTCTTTCTTTTCCCTCTCATACCTCTCTAGATACCCCTTACTTACTAGTTACTCTCCATCACCACGATGCGTGCCACGTATGCCAGGTCGTTCCTCGGCGCCCATCGATGACAATTACAGTATTTATAATATGCAATCTATCTGTGTGTGCGGAAATGCACGCTATGACCCACGACCACGTTAAACCGAATCTATACCCATGGCTTCAGATAAGAACTTAGCAACTTCTCTACATATTGTTTCGCTAAACGTTAAGGGGCTTAATCACCAAGTCAAGCGCAAAAAAAATTTGGATTACTTGGCCAAGACTAAAGGAGACATAATGCTCATGCAAGAAACCAAATTATCCCAGACTGATGCTGACAACCTTAAACAAAACTGGATCTCGCTGACACTTTGCTCCCCTTCGACCCAAAAGAAAAGAGGGGTGATCACCCTGATTGCTAAAAAATCCAACTTAGCCCTGATATAACACTCAACAGACTCCGAAGGTAGACTGAGTATTGCACATCTGCAAAGAAACGAGGACCATATCTATGTAGAAAATATCTATGGCCTGACCTGCCTGAATTTTGGGAATATATATCGAAAGAACTTGAAAATATTCCACAAGATGAGCTCCTAGTGGTTGGGGGAGATCCTAATCTACCATTAGATCCCTTGCTAGACAGGCAATCCAAGAGTACTTACCACCCCCCACGCGCACATGAGGCATTGAAGCGAATGTGTTCCAAGTTCCACCTTCATGACTCATGGCGCCTCCAACACCCGGATGGCCGTGACTATACTTTCTACTCTCCTCCCCACAACTCTTATTCAAGAATAGATTATTTATTGATATCTGACTCACATACACACCTCATCGACGAAACGGACATAGCCCCCATATTGGTGTCGGATCATGCAGGTATCCATATGAAATTGGCAGGCTCACATTCACTTATGCCTCCCAGACGGTGGCGCTTCAACGATGAGATATTATCAGTGCCAGAGAACAAGAAAAGCATAGAACATTGCATATAAGAATACTTCCAGATAAACTCACAGCCGGAAACAGATCCCGCCTTAATATGGGACGCGTTTAAGGCCACATTAAGGGGTACGCTGATAGGTATCAGGGCTCGTATGAATAAAGAATTAAATTCCGAACTAGACTCTTTAGAGAAAACAATCAAGCAGCTAGAGTTGCAACACTCCCTTGATCTGAATAATAAAGCTACCATCGACCGTCTGGCCAATTTGAAATATAAATACAATGCCATCCTTAGTAAAAGGGCAGGAGTATGGATTAATAAATTCAAAGCCTTAAGGCTATGTGCGGGTAACAAAGCAAGGGAACTCCTCGCTTCCTATCTTAAACACAAAAGGAAGCAATTCCATATAACATCTATTAGGGACCAGTCCAATACCACCAAAACCAAACAGAAGGACATTCTCCATACATTCCAGTCCTTTTACGAGGATCTTTACAAGAATAACAATCAATTCAACTTGGAAGAATGTAACAATTATCTAAACTCAATCCAACTCCCACGCTTATCCGACTCTGACAAAGCACAACTTGGGGCACCATTGACCATAGCAGAAATCTCGAACGCCGTTAAAACATTGAAAAACAATAAAGGGGGCTTCACGGCCAATTTTTATAAGACCTTTGAAGAACAACTTAACCCACATCTCCTCAAATTGTTCCAATCCTTTTCAATATCAAACAGTACCGCCCCCACAATGAGTGAAGCAACAATAATAGTGATACCTAAGGAGGGGAAGGACCCTTAACTCCCTAAGAATTATAGGCCGATATCCCTCATAAATTTGGACTGCAAGATCTATGCGAAAGCCTTAGCAGGCAGTCTAAACACCGTTCTACCCTCCTTAATAAATAACTCACAGGTGGGGTTCCTGAAGCACCGCCTTTCTAACGACAATACGAGACTCCTATGCCATGTTCTGGAGAAGTCGAACATCTTGAATGCCCCCGCAGTAGCAATCACCCTGGTCGCGGTGAAGGCATTTGATAGAGTGTCGTGGCACTTCCTCCGTCAATGCATGCACATATTCAACATGGGTGACGCTTTTATTGACATGGTCATGTCATTGTATGCCTCCCCTTCGGCTAGAATTGCCATTAACAGTTCGCTATCAGAACCATTCCTTCTTGAACAAGAAACCAGACAGGGTTGTCCCTTATCTCCCGCCCTATTCCTTCTAGCACTGGAACCTCTCCTCCGCGACATACACAGAATGCAGATATTAGTGGCATCACCTTCGGCGATAAAAGTATTAAAATTGCTGCTTACGCAGACGATATCCTGATAGTCACTGAGAATCCTGAATCTGAAGTAAAACCCCTCAACATATTCACTAATAAGGAATTTTTAGGCACATCAGGATTAGTCTGGCAAAACAATCACATTAAATACCTAGGTATAGAATTTGGAAGTTCCATCTTAGAGACCCTTCAACACAATGAAAAACTCACTCTTGAAAAAATAAAAACTCACCTAGACAGATGGTCACCCCGCTTCATCACTTGGTGGGGCAGATTAGAGACCATCAAGATGATGATTACACCACTAGTAAATTACCTAATTACCATGCTCCCCTTGATGCTATCCCAAGACTTTCATAATTGGTTGGACAAAATGATTAACAATTTTATCTGGAAAGGGAAAAAAGCTCGTATCAGCCTGCAAAAACTGACATTAGCTAAATCCATTGGTGGAGTCAATCTCCCAGATTTTAAGAGATATCAAATAGCCTTTCTAGCGAAACAAGGATCTTACTGGCTGTCCCCCCCAGTGGACTATACACCGGTGTGGCTGGACATCGAAAAAGCGCTCCTGGATGGCATTCCTCCCATCTCGATCTTATCAATGAATGCGAATCAACTCCTGTGTTCTAAACCCATATTCACTAACACCAAAATAGCTTTACTAAGAATAGATAAACTGCTAGAATCATCGATAAGGAAATCTAGGTGGGAAGTGATTTGGAAAAACCCCTCAATCACTTACAAAGGTAAACCATTATTCAACTCAACCTGGATTGAGAAAGGAATTATTTTCCCCCACCAACTCTATGATAATGGTTACCCTCTGCCCTTTACAAAAATCCAATCGAACTTTGGGATAGATAGTTCCGACTTCTACATATTCCTTAACATCAAAACTGCTCTTACAAAAGCGGGATTGACATCCAAACAATCGGCTCTTCCATCACTCCTCTCCTCCCTAAATAAAATCGTCACCAGGTCTCGAGACTGTACAAATTGTTGAGCCCGAAATCATCCATGCTAAATACCAAAACAACACAGTTGTGGTCATCAATTGCCTCCTTCTCCATGTCAGAGCTGGAGTGGTCCACGGCGTGGAAATCTTGCACGAGCCATAAAATAAGCCCTACATTATCACAAGCCAAATTCTGGCTCATGCATAAAGTCTTCTGGACACCGTCCCGCCTATACGCACACAAACTCAGCCCTGACGCATTTTGCTGGAACTGCAAGAGGGCTGAAGGAGACCTGGACCACCTCATCCTCCAATGCGACTGCGTCGCAACGTTTTGGGATAGGGTATTTGACTTCATCCACAAAGTATTTAATATATCACCTGCCAAAGAACTCCCCTATCTTTTTTTCGGCTTTACAAAGGAAACCCAAATCCCAGAAACTGACAGGGCCCTCCTAGACCTCCTCCTCACGGTGGCTGTGAAAGTCCTTCTAAACAATTGGAAAGACACCAAAAAGGCAAGCTATGCCTGTTGGCTAAACTGGGTGATTAACCTTCGAGGGGCTGATAACATCTCTCTACAAAACACACCAGGGCGCCCTTCACAAAGGAAACTTTGGAACTCACTGGATATATACTTCAAAACCCATAAACCTCCGTGATTACCCATACCCTGATCTACTATGCCGCATCGTGGTGTCCCACCTTACTTCTCACATCTTATATCGTGTATCTTCCCTCTTACCTCTTACACCTATCCTTTGCTCTCTCTCTCTACTCTGTTCTTCTTCCTCCTGCCTACTTCGTTTCTTTCCATTTCCTATTGAATTCTATCCTCTCAGGAGCCCGGCCTAGAAAGGCTTCACGGCTGATTGCCACATTACCTTCGAGACCATCCCCAACGACATGAACACCATTGAGGGACTTATAGCCTTTCTCTGAGAATATTCACGCCATATCCTCATTGAATACTGTATAATGACATGTAATGACTATATGTACATTGCTACTTCTGATCTGTATGCTACTAAACCCTGAAATTTCCAATAAAAACTTTTGAAATTAAAAATATAAAACCTTCAAAGAAGAGAGGCAATATTGTGTGGAGCGAAGAGCACTGAGGATCCTATTTAAAGTTGACATATAGTACTGAATACATCAGGGTGGCAGGAGACATCGCCTCTGCTACCCTGACAGACTACTGTCTTTCAAATTTATAGATGACTACCGGCTCAGGGTTCATCTCTGTACATTTCAGTGGTTCCTTTCAGTGTACAAAAGATTTGGTGGATAGCTGCCATCGGTTTTGACGGCCGTTCCCCAAACTTTTCCAATTTTTCTCTTTTTCAGAAATGAATCTCCAAAAGGGGGACTTTGGGGCTTATTATCAAGGGATTTATCTCCGCTTTTTTGGCTTTAAAAGCCAAGAAAGCGGAGATAAAATTATCTCCCTATTACCTAGCTGTCGCTAACACCAGTTAGCGACAGCTAGTAGGAGATAGCGACCATCTTGGGCCCCGCTTTGCATGTCAGAGATATTTATCACTAATGACATGCAAAGTGGGCGTGCCAAGATGTTAGCGACTGGAAACAGTTGCTAACATCGCTATCTCCTATTACCAACTTTTGGAGATATTCGCGCTAAGCGCGAATATCTCCAAAAGCTAACACCTGCCCTGAGCAGTTCTTAGCCATTTTATCCAATGGGAGGTGGATAACATGGCTAAGAGAATTAGCTCGGTAATGCATGAATATCGCTGACTTTACAGCGATATTCATGCATTTCGGGCGAATTTTATCGCTTAGGAGATAAACCTTGATAATAGCAAGGCTCCTAAGCGATAAAAATCGCCGCAACATGGCGCTAAAATTATTGCCGCTAAGCCAACATAGCGATAATTATCGCTAGTTGTTGGTAATATGCCCCTTTGTTTCCAATTACTGAAAAACAAAAAAATAATTTTCTCCCAGGATGTGAGGGTCAATATCGTTTTTTTCTGTCTCTCACTACCACGTTTTTCCTTGTGGTGACTGACAGAAAGAAAATACAATACATCTATCACCCTAAAAAGGTTAGGAGGTGTAATGTATTTTATTCGAAGGCCCCTCTCACGTCAGGACATCTGAGGTAGCCTCAACGGAGCCAACAAGGACTCTATTGACAGCAAAATTAAGTTGTGCTCATCTTGAAATGAGGCAGGAGAACCAAAGGCTTGCCAGACTGGGTACTCCACTGTGTTTGCGATGGAGTATACTGTCTACCAAACTCTGAATCAGGCCCTAAATTTCAAAGCTAATAGTCAACTTGAAAGGCATATCTTTTTTTTTTTACATATTTTATTTGTTATATGTTGACAAGGTGCAATATCCAGTATAGGTCACTGCCATATTCCTTCAAGTCAGTGTCTATAACTTTCACATCTTGAAAGACATATCTTATTATCATTTTTTTTAATTACTCTGCACTCAGAGTGATGTCCACATTATCACAACATATTTTGAAATGGCAAAAGATCTGAATATTATCACAAGAATATTTCGAATACCTTAGAGTGAGGTATCCTGTGATGCTCACCTATTAATCCACCAAAATGTATAAGTGTCTGACAAAACGTTCAAGGAGGCACCTTAGAAAAAGTCCTTTATTCTTTGCACAGTTGTAGTCTAAAGCTTTGACCCACGCCAACACATATTTCACCCTTTGGGGGCCTGGAGGCCTAGGTCTTTCTCAAGGGGTAGGGATTGTCTGTGACTATTGGGCCAATCACCACCTGACTTTTGAGTAGCTATAAACTGTCAGTCATGTGAGTCACTGTGATTAAGACAGAAAGGTTTTTCGTGTCAATGAAGCACAGGGCGCACAGCCTGTTATAGAAGCATTAGTGAGCAATATCAGTGGTGCAACTGGGTGAGTCCACTACCAGGAACACGGCGACCCGGGAGCTGCACCTCAGCGCTGCAATCACAGACATTCGGCTTACGATAATTCGAGGGGATTGGGAGACACCCTTTTCCTACCTTCCGTCTGAACTCACATACCGAGAAGACGTTGTCCATGGAGTTATCCGCTCCACTATACTTCTAAGGATTCAAGCTCCCGGTATATATGCTGTGGCTTACAAACATTCCAGTATTTCGACTTCACTCCTACGTTCGCAATTGAAATGGTCTAGGGCCCCACCGGGTCGGAAGTATCACCGGCAGAGCGACCTTTGGCATATACGCAGCCATTCGAAGCCCTGAAGATTCGCGCAAGCGATGAAACACGTGTCGGCTGGCTGTTGTAACACATACAGAAATTAAAGGACCAAGGATTCACAGAACGTTATCTTGTATTTCTCCTTTGAATATTTACTGTTTCTCTGTAACGATTATTGTTCACTATTGTGTGTACCACCACCTACGTGTACATGAATACTTTGTGTGTGCATAGGGTATTTCTGTGTTTACAATGTGAGTCACTGTGTCTTTGTCTGATGCTGTCTCTGAACAGTGCAATAGAGAAAGTGTCACCTGTGGTAGGTGTATATATTGTTCTTCCAGCGTTTTATATCATTGATCTACAACTACACAAAGAATAAAGACCTTCAAGGATATCATTTGGCTTACACCTCTGCAGACAGTCTTTATACTTATTTTTTGTATCATCCATATACTAGTTTTAAAATATGTATTTAAATATGACTGCTCATACCCTTACTAAATGTATACTGGATTGTTCTGTCCACTAATGGTTACAAAATTACTTTGTAAGAGATATTTCTGATCAATAAGTAATGCTTTCTTAGCCATACGAAAGCTTTGCACAAAGAACGAAAACACTTCACATTACAAAACAATGAATTTCTAACAATAGACAAACATGGCAGACTCCATCTTGTATTTCCATGTGACAATTTTTTAATTCTAATTGTCTCTTCACACAGCAAAATGTGTACAAACTATCAGCCTGATTCATGTACGGGCCGTTTTGCGTGGCCCTAATAGCGAATCATAGCGACTCGCTATTGAGGACACGCAAAACGGTATTCATGTAGGAATTGCTAAATAAATAGCGATTCCTACATGTTCTCTATTTGCGAGTAGAAAATTGCTACTCGCAAAAAAAGGAATAACTCCCCATTCATTCCTATGGGCCAAAAGGCCCATAGGAATGAATGGGGAGTATCCCTTATTTGCGAGTAGCAATTTACTACTCGCAAATAAGATAGCGATTTTAAGGGTGCCAGGGGTGTCCAAAGGACACCCTGTAGCACCCCTAAAATGCACATTTGAACAGGTGATGCGCACACACATGTCCAAAGGACATGTGTGTGTGCAACATGCAACTTAGAAAAATGCTTTTAAAAGCATTTTTCTAAGTTTTTGCTATTTACCGAGAGGTCTGACCTCTCGGTAAATAGCGGCCCAAATTTGCTAAATCGCAATTTTTGAAAGTGTCATGAATAGCATTTAAGGAATCTCTAATAGAGATTCCTTAAATGCTAATTCTCGCATATTAGCTAATTCTTCATTAGCGATTTTTGCTTTTGGGATTGTGAATCCCAAATGCCAAAATTGCACTCGCAAAAGGCAAGATTCTGAGAATCTTGCCCTTTGCGAGTGCAATTTAGCTTCATGAATCAGGCTGTAAATGCTTTGTTTATGTGTAGTTCTTGGTGGACTCTAGAGAAGTCTTTCATCAAAATGTAAACGTACAAGGTCCTTCCTGTCTGTCCTGATTAGGTCTAGTCATTTCTCTAGTCTGTCATTGCTTGCAGAGTAAATATATTTGTACTGTCACAACCGTTGACATTAGTTAAAAAGGGAACTTGTTATTATTTTTTAGGGGATGGTGTTTAGAATGGTGTTAGTCAATGCTGCATTTTAGTCTGTATTGTGATTTCCTGAAGCTATGTTACAATCTGCTCAGCTTATGCTGACTGTATGATTTTCACTCAGTATTTTCTTATAAAAGGGCTCATTTTGGAGATGAGCCATTAGTTGCTTTCCGACTCTTAGAGAGAAGATTTTTCTATGTCTGTCACATACATAGGAAGTAGAGTAATTTTGATATTTCCTCTAAAATTGACATATCAAACCCCCTGCTTCATTTGTCTGATATTAATTCTTCTTTTCAAGATTTACTATGCATTTCGACTGATTGAGAATATTCATATTTTGCCTTCTGTAATGTATTTTAAATCTTGTAATAAACCTACATGGTTTCTAACTTTTACTTGTTTCAAAAGGTTCATTTAATTGATTATGCTATTTAATTTACTAACAGTCTAATCTACTTTGGGGAACATTTCCTCATATGTTCTTGGGAACAACACTGCCTTGTTCCTGCCTATTTAACAATGTATTGGCATAGGGCAGCGCCACAGCCATTTTGCTGCGCTGCCCTACGCCAATTTGAAAGGACAGAAGTTTTCCGTATTTACAAGATACAGTGCATTCCTGTCCTTTCAGCCAGTGCTGGTGCAAAAATTGCAGCCGCGTGCCAACACAGGTGCAAGGGTGCAAGGGGTCTGTGTTGTTGGCCTGATTGTTTTTGTGCAGGAAGAGGCACCTTCCTGCATAAAAACAATCACGAGAGGCATTTTCCTTGTTCCTCTGCAGCACACATGGAAAGAGGCAAAAACTAGGAGAAATGTAAGCATTTCTCCTCGTTACGCCTGTAAAGGTGTAAGCTTTAGGCACTGCCCCAGATTTACTCTATGTTGTAAATCTGGGGCAGTGTCAAAATCCATGGGTGTTGCGTAGGAACACCCACAGCAACACCCATGGCATGGCTACCTTCCGCAATGTAAGTCAACAGCGACTTACGCTGTGTGGCCTTACACCTTATCTACAAGGCCATAAAAAGCCATGCATGGTGGCTTTGCGTGACCATGCATATATGGGCCTGCATTGTGCTCCACTGGAGTGTCAAAAAAAGTGATGCCTCGGTGGTGCAAGGGGCTTGTTAATATACATCTTTATCTTTTAACTTATCAGATTATCAAAACTCGCGTCAACAGTTTTCATTAAACACATCCTATATGAATATATGACTTACCATTTGGCATCCTATTATTCATTAAACAAATTGTTTTGTATGGTCCTGGGAAGGCGGGATTCTTTACTAGATTTTCTTACCAATCTTTAGAATCCTCGGTCGACTGAATCTTTGTTGCCTGCTAGGAAGTGTGAAGGGGAGAACAACAATAGTCATAACAACTTTAGAATTCACCCGATTAACTCCAACTCAAGAACCATTGACTACCAAAATAACATTTTAAGAGTTTATTACATAGCCAAAAACAACTGAATATACAAGCACCTCAGCAAGAGGTTCAAGAAATAAACTGGCACTAATATAAACATAATTCTACGCATGAGTCTCATACGACTTGATGAGCGGAGTTATTTCTAAAAGCATCAGGCAAATGATTACAGATCCAGCTTGAAGCTTTAGCTGCATTCGTTCAAAAGGGAAGAAAAGAAAAGTTAGTCTGTCCCTACACTAACACTAAATGACATCCCTACTTAGCATTAACCCTAGGCATGAGAATAAGGTGTCAGCAGTGAAGACTTCCTAAGAAGTACATTCACCATCTATCTGTAAGTAGCCTAAGCCACTGAGCTTGTTCTAAGATGCTCCTTCTATTCTCCTGCCTAGTTCCCTCTAAAATCCCAAGACCTTACTACATCTTCAACTGCACTCCAAGACTGTCTAACCCAAGACTGACTCTCCACCCTCGGGGCACTTTCCCTAATACAAAATCCCCAAAACAGTTGACACGCCTCAGCCACTCCCCTTGAGGCAGGTAACAGTGAATGGATTTTTCCAGCTTGGCTCCTTCTCGTCTAAAAAATGTTGCTGTGTACTTGGGTCCTAGGCACCTTCCTCGCCAAATGTTGCAGTCTTGAATTCCAAGGCTCTCCCTTCATTCCTACTCCTCCTATCCTAACTTCTAAACAATGGCTCATTCTACCTAACAAGCTCCATGGCCTTGCACCTGCAACAGAAATAGATGAGAAACAACCTTGTACAAGCTCCAAGTTACACTTCGAAATTCAACTAAAAAGAAAAGGCTTTTCCACAAGACGTTTCAGGCCTGCGCCTCGAGTCATGCTAAGAAAATACAGTTAGGCCTCTACTGGCTTTTCATGTCCCAAGCTTTTACACCTTAAAAGCACTTCTAACATAACATCAGAATCAGACTATTCGATAATCATTTTAAAAAGGCATTAATCCTTGTTACATCTCTAAGCAATATTATTCTCATCAGGTTAGAACATCACACGTTTATTAATACACATTTCTACACGTGCAACTTTAATATGACACGTTAACCTAATGCAACATTTAATATGTAAGCACTAATTTCTTGACATTACTTAAAGCATTTCTCAGTTAAAGCACTACATTAGTCTGCAAATTTTGTTGTACACCTAACTACATTTGCAATACACTCGATTAGTCCTACATTTCTAATGGTCACATAGTAACACAACCCTCTAAATATGCGGGTGCTGACTACTGGGGATTATAATGCACCCCTACAATTTTCAGAATAACATGGCGCTCTCTCCGTCCCCCCCTTGGATGACCTGTGTCATCACAAACTACACCATCATTGGGGAAAGAACCGACTTAAACAGAACTTGTTGCCATTCTTCCTCTTCTGAGCATTTCCATGTTCTTAAGACTCTGGTATTGGCTGTCCTGCAGCCTCTCCATTCTCCTCTCTTGCACTCATAATGATCTCTCCAATCTACTGCATCTATACCACTTGTAGACTCTTATCAGTCCCCACAATCCAATCACGCATGCCACAACTATAATAAGAGGCTTCAAAACAAAACCAAGGAAACCTTTTCAAAGGTTTGCAAACCAACTCCCTACCTTGCCAAATCCTTTGCCAACCTTTTCCCACACAGTCTCTTCAGTCAAATCTTCAATCTAATAATGGATCGCAGTAATGTTACTTATATATTTCTCCAGATCCTTGCTGTTATCTGGAATATACGTGCAACATTCCTGGACCTTCAAAAGTTTACAGACTCCTCCCTCTTTTGCTAGAAGGACGGCTAAAGCAAGACGATTTTGTAAAACCATAGTCCTTATCGATAACATCTCACCTTCAACACCAACGACTTAGCTGTATTCATGGACAATTCATCCACAACTGTTGCCAACCTTCTGATCTTCACATCATTCAAAATCACTCCCAGGGTTGGTATCATTGCTCCAAAAATATCTCCAACCACAGCTGCTGCACTTTCACCTCGTTTCACTCTCGCATGTTTTCCTCCTTCTAAAAGTTCAAAATCTTCTGTATGATATATTTTAGGGAAAATGATCACTAAATAACACGTACCATACCACTTCTCAGGCAGTCGCACATAAGCATTCCTTCCACAAACAAAATACACAGTTAGAATTATCTGCACTATACTTTGCAAAAAGTCCTTTGCATAGTACTCCAATGTAAAGGTGTGCTCACACGTGGTCTGACCCACATTAACATTCACATAATATGTCTGTGGTTAATGTATGCACAACTTCCCCTTCTGCCCTTCATCCAGAGCTATCGGACCATAACTCCCTTTCGACTGGTGTAACTTCTCTTCATCTGTCTAATCCACTTTACCCTGCCCTGAATCTCGTAACTGTTTCTTTTTCCGGTACCTGTCTTCCACTTGTTCTATAAATTTCTTCTCTGTATCTGACAACAGACACGTCAGATTATGGCGATGAGCATAAGCTGTATCCAACTCTCTAGTCGGAATGAAATAAGTTCCAAGACTATCCTCTGATTTGTAATAATTGTACTTATTCAAGTACTTGTAAGTGGGCACTTCAGGAAGAACTGCATCATAATTCGAAAAGAAATACTCAAAATGATTTTGACCATAGAAAATGCTAAGCAGCAAACTACATGAAATACCATACGTCAATGGAAGATGGTGATATCTAATGCCCTCATCTACTGAAGCCGGCAACTGCATACACACATAGCAATCTTTCACATCCATTGCGTCAATATATTCATACAACAACTTGGCATACACATTAAGCTTAAAATCACCTGTGGACAAATCTGCATGTAACCTACGACTCTTCCAGCAGCAAAGCTCTTTCGTCTCTTATTTTGGCCTCTTTCTGGCTAGGAGTGGTAGGTGTAGGGGTTCCCTCTACCTCCACTGCCTGCTCATGTGGTGCTAAATATGAAACTACAACTACTAGAATAATGAAGAGAATCACTCCTGCTACAAGTGTGCTTACTATGCACCCAGCTCTATGATTTGGGTTTCCAGCCTCCATGGTCTCAGGACTATTTTCAATTCTTTGTTCAGCAACAGCACTCGAAAGTCACTTCTTCCTTCTTCAGTTGCTTGAACCTCTTGAACCACACCTCAGAAGCGGAAAGTCCCCTTTCTAATCTCAGTTCCTTATTTACAGCAACAAGAGACAACCCTAGCCCTTCTCCGTCCTCTATGGGAAGTCGCTACATTTTTTTTCTTTTTCCACTCGGACCTAGGTTTTCTTTTTCAGCTTATTTACAGGTCTTCTCTTTTTCTGCGTATTTACAGCAAAGTCTCTCACTAATCCAAAATACAATTTCCTCCAACAGCTTCTAGAACATGCTGCAAAAGTTCAAGACGAAGCACAATTGATTTGTGAGATGGCACTTCAGCTCCAAACGTAGGAAAAATCAGTCTCTTCAAGATCAAATTGCGAATTCTACTCAGATACGGGGATTCGAAACTGTGATGGTCAGTATTCCTTTAATTTCAAGTCCTGGTACCAACAACACCATGTCCAACTTCACGTTAGGGCTGGTACTAACCACTGTCACTGCCCTCACTCTCCCCGATCTCAGTACTCCTGGCATCAGTCACGATATATGACCACTCTGGCGTCGCGTATCTTCGGCAAGGCACTCTCGTTCGTCTTGACCTCCTCAGACCTCCATGAGCTTTTCCTTCCTCGCCTTTGTCCGACTCAGATTCTTCAGACACCGGAGCAAGATCTCTTTCAGAGGCCAATTGCAGGTTCAGCCGCCTCTGTCTCTCCGGCCACTGCTCCCCTGCTCTGTTGATTCTTCTGCTCTCACCTTGCTCACCCAGCTCACAACTTCTTTCAGCTGAGTCTGACTCCACTTTCACAACAACTTCCCCTTTCAGAGGCAGTTTCAGTGTCAATGTCGTCGTGACCCTCCTCAGCTTGGTCTGGTAAGCAACCAGCTTCTTCAGACACCCTCACAGCTTGGCTTGTCCCCTCCTGTGGCCCTGCTACCTCAGCTGGATTTTCATTTGGGAGAGGAGCTGTTTCTTCCAAGGGTGCCGGAACTCGACGGGTGTGAGAAGCATGCACCCAATTCAGCAATCCTCCGCACTTCACAGCAGTGTTTGTTATTAAAAGTACTTGGTAAGGGCTTCTCCAGCGAGCATCCAGGCAGCTCTTTCTCATGTGCTTCCGAACCAGCACCCAATCCCCTGGACTCAGGTCATGACAGAGATCACTTGAAGCTGGAACCACAGCAGCCTGCTCCTGATGGCACACAGAACGGACGACATCAGCGAGTCCCTAGCAATAATCAAGAATCAGATCATCTGTGATGCTCAGCAAGGCTGTCGATCGCACCGCTGGTAATCTTATAGCCCTCCCCATCAGCACTTCATGGGGTGAAAGACCTGTCCTCCTTCCTGGGGTGCTGCGCATACTCATTAACCCCAAAGGCAAAGCATCAGGCCATTTCAGAGACGTAGATGAACACACTTTTGCCATTCGAGCTTTCAAAGTCCCATTGATCTGCTACATTATCCAAGAAGCCTCTGGATGATAACTACAATGGAGTCTCTGATCAACATTCAGTGCTGTGCAAAGCATCTTCATGATTTCACTATCGAAGTGCGTTCCTCTGTCCGATTCCAAAGAGGTCGGAATCCCGAACCTAGGTATGAGTTCCCTCAACAGTAACTTAACTACAGTGAGTGTATCACACCTGCATGTAGGGTAAGCCTCCACCCACCTTGAGAACACACACACCTCTACCAGGATGTACCTCAAATGATTGCACTTACTGGCTTTTCATGTCCCAAGCTTTTACACGGTAAAAGCACTTCTAACATAACATCAGAATCAGACTATTTGATAATCATTTCAAAAAGGCATTAATCCTTGTTACATCTCTAAGCAATATTATTCTCATCAGGTTAGAACATCACACGTTTATTAATACACATTTCTACACGTGCAACTTTAATATGGCACGTTAACCTAATGCAACATGTAAGCAATAATTTCTTGACATTACTTAAAGGATTTCTCAGTTAAAGCACTACATTAGTCTGCAAATTATGTGTGCACCTAACTACATTTGCAATACACTCGATTAGTCCTACATTTCTAATGGTCACATAGTAACATAACCCTTTAAATATGCGGGTGCTGACTACTAGGGATTATAATGCACCCCTACAATTTTCAGAATAACATGGCGCTCTCTCAGTCCTGATGTTTTTTTTGTCATACTGTGAGATCCAGTTCAGTTGAGCATTGCTCCAAAGTCAATGTCCACAGACAAAAGCAGGTTTCAATGAGATTAATCCTAGCACACCTTTGGTAGCTTGACAAAACTTTCAGAAAGTGCTAAGCAAATCAATTTTACAACATTGTAGTAAGAAATATAGTGCCACATGTATCAACCAATTTTGCGTTCACACTGGGGCTGTTTGTGAATGCAAAAAAGGCTCTTTACATGTATCAAAACCTATTTTGCGTTTCAGTAACCTGTTACCGAATCGCAAAATGGGTTTTTGATCCAGTATTTGGAAGGGGCGTGCTTGGGGAGTCCCTTCCAAATAGTGAATCCAAATGGTATGTATGAATGTTTTGTGACCATGAATGTGGTCGCAAAACATTCACATATTACCACCTACTTCAAGTAGGTGGTAACCCATAAGCAAATGGGAAGGTGTCCCAAAGGGACCCCTTCCCCTTTAGGAATGGTTGTAAAAACGTTTTTTAAGAGTAGGAGAAATGAAAAGAAAACTTATCTTTTTTTTAAACGCAACCCTTTTCCCCAGAAAACGAGCTGCAGTTACAAAAAAAGATTGCTTTATTTAAAAGCAATCATGGACATGTGGTCTGCTGACCCCAGCAGGCCACCATCTCTGTGATTTTGTTGATTTTGTTGATTCCTAGGGGGTCACAAATTGCAATATACCTCCTAAATATTAATGAGTAGGTCAATTTGCGACCCACTAAAAATCGGAATATGAAACTCATGGGGTTTCATACATTGGAAATAGCAATTACCTAATTGCGATTCTCAGAAAATTGCAGTTAGGTTTCCAAATGTTATACATGTGGCCCATGGGACTTTCAATGTACACATCAACTTTAAGTAAAAAAATAAGCATAGATATAGAACAATTGAGGAAAAATTAAGTAACACGATTGAAGGATTAAGGTTATATCAAAAAGGTTTATAAAACTGAAAACAAATGGAAATGCACATTTGATTACAAAAGATGCAACACTCAAAGTTAATAAAAAAGAATTATTAATCTGTTTAGCAAAAATAATAGCAGCTCAAATTGCAAGGGAATACTCCCCAATATTTAAAAAATCCAAATGATGAAAAATGAATGGTTGATCTATTGTCTTAGAAATCAATGCTAAACAGGATAATTGAAAATGTCTGCTGCTAAATTATGTTAAAAATCTTACATAATAATTCAATGGGGAAAATCAGGTGGCTCTAGGAGAGTTGGTAGCTCTTCTGTGTTATGTTGCTCGAAAATCAAGACAAAGTCAAAAATGCTCCACGGGTGACCAACCTGAATATGTACACAGGCAATGCTTTGGGGCATTGCTTTGGATTCATGGTAGTTACCTCTGCCACGTAGATAAAGATTGTTGTCTGCTTTTAAATGGTGTAATAAGCTTCAAAACAGGTCTCAATAGACTCCCTCGCTGAAATGTTTCTCCAACGTTATTATGAACCCAGTCACTAGAGGACTTGTCCACTCAAACCAACAGACTTCAGTCCACTTAAGGGTTCTATCACTCTATTTTACTGAGCGGAGTAAATGGGTAGATTGGTTGCTCTTGGCATGCAGGACCCTTCGGGTGCCATGGATGTGACAAGCAAAAGGCTGTTCATCTGGTAAACAAACTTTCGAAATAAGCCTAAAGTCAAAGTACTTTGAGCCTAGTTCTAGAAATTGGCAGAGTCTAATCTTACAACAACTCTTTGCAGCAGATGATAATGCAAGTGCAAGGCCTACTCAATTGTGCCTTTGCAAGTTAAAATGTATTCCAATGCATCGGTTCAACAGTGAGCAAGAAGCTTACAAATTATGTTAAACAAAAACAACACTAATACTGGAGCAAGGAAACTACACAATGTATAATAATGTTCTGCCTAATGAAAGCTACGTCGCTACACTATATGATCACAAAGGTTTGCAAAATTTGCCCTCCAGCATAACAAACGATAAAGTAAAATATTGCCAACACTGCATATAGCATAAGATTTTCTAAACTGAAAATGGTTCTTCTACTACAAAAAAGGAAATCAAATGCAACTAACGATACAACTTATCATTCAAGAAGAACAAAGCCATTCCCATATGCCTTTAAACACAGCAGACAACCAATCCCCCAGTGGTTCCATAGAACCGTTTTATTGGCACTGCTTCCCTGCTGAAAAGACCTTTTCTCAGCAGTTGTTCAAACCTACTGATGAATGAATATCTTTAATAACCTTTCCTGCCTCTGGAATAACTTTTTTCAGTCAATCCAGCAGATTGTAGAGATTTTTGTGAAATGTATTTATTTAGAGGTTTTGCATAGTGCTCCATTACTATGAGGCTTTACACTACAGAACTAGTAGATACATAAACAAACACTCATTTAGCAAGAAACAGAGGGAGGGAGCAACTGATTAAACATTTTTAAATTGAAAGAAGAGGTTGGTTGAACTGGTTGGTGTCCAAGTCAAGATCACTCAAGTGTTTGCAGAAGGGCTTTTACTTTCCAGGCAATTATGGTGGAGAAAAACACAGCAGTAAAACCATTTACACTTGTCAAGAATCCTCTTGTGAAATACTGATAGGCATAAACAAACATGTTCTTTGCCACAAACATGTGCTTAAAGCCAAACAGGGCTTTGTCAAATGAAATCTGAGGGTGTTAATTAATTATTGGAGATACGAACCACACTGTCACAATCTTCACAGCCTGATTAGGCGTTTGCGGATTCAAATGGACCATTGATAATCAGAGATTCTACAGTCTTCCACCATGTAGTTCATTCCACCCTCTTTAGAGTAAGGCGGTTTTAACAGACAAAATCCAGCCATTCTGCCCATGCCACTGCCGGATATTACTCTGATGATGGTAGGAGACATGAAAAATAGTGTACTGTCGAATAGAACGCCAATACTCTATACTCCATACGTCAGAAATAGTTTACCTCTGGAGAAACATGGCAGTTTATCTTCTACATCTGTGCTGGAGGAAAAGAAAGTATAAATAGGCAAACTCTGTTAATAACTCCCACACAACCTGCTCAAACACCTTCTTGGCCCCGATGTAGGTAAAACGCATTTACCGATTTTAAAATACCGATCCGTACCGAATCGGTATTTCAAAATCGGAAAATGATATGTAGGAAAAAATAGTCGGAAAAATACCGAATCGGTAGCATTCGGTATCGAGAGTCGATACGTACCGAATCGCCAAGTACCGATTCGGTATAGGCCGGGTCGGACACGTCCGAATCGGTAATAAAAAAATGCTGAACCAACCGAATCGGTAAACGCCGAATCGGAAATATAAATACGCCCCATGGGCCGAAAGGCCAATAGGAAGGCATTATACATTCCGAATCGGAATCTACCGAACATATTCGGTAAATACCGATTCGGAAAATACCGATTCGGAGAATGGCGATTTGCCGAGCAGGTTGAGTGACACTGAAGACATCAGCCAATGAGCTGTAAGCACCCTCCCCCACAGGGAGTGGCAACCCAGGCAGGTGCAACTCATCAGAACTTTCTGGAAAGCTGCCTGAGCTGAGCTAACACAGAGAGAGCAGCATTGTGAGCAGGATCCCTGTGAGACATGGATAACAGCACAGAGAGCCAGAAGGCAGCGCGTAAGCGCAATCCAAAATTCAGCACCATGGAGCTGCAAACTTTGGTGGAGGAGGTGGTGAGGGTGCACACTCAGCTATATGGAAGGCTGTCCCTCACTGTTCCGGAGAGCACCAAGAGGAGGCTGTGGATCGACATCGGGGAGAAAGTGAATGCAGTTGGTGTCACCCACAGGAGCCTAGACGACCTCAAGAAGAGGTTTTACGACATCCGTGGCGTGACCAAGCGCAAACTGGCCGACCTGCACAAGCAGGCTGGACTCACTGGAGGAGGAACAAACCGTGCGCCATCCCTCACTCAGCTGGAGGAACTAGTGGCGACCACCATCGAGAGGGCCAGTGTCGTGGGAATTGGGGACCTGGATAGCTCATTCCGAGCTACAGCTACAGGTAAGAAGCATGCGCAACTTGACACACCATACCAGACACCTCCCCTACAGACCCAATGCACAGCCAAACCCCAGGCCAGTACTGCTAGCAACAGACATGAGCAATGCATCTTGCTAAATGTACTCTGCAAAAGTTACCAAAAATGCCACAGCAGAAGCATAAGATAAATAACAGTAATACAGCATCAACGTGTTTGTAATGAGATGTGCAATGCTTTAATAGTAGTGACTGGAACACATTAGCACCCACTTGACAAATGCTTCTTTATACCTAGGGGCACCATCAGGCGGGGGAGCAGCATCAGCTCCAGCACCAGCTCCAGCACCAACAGCCAGTGCGGTGGCGGTGGCAAGCACCAGTGCAGCAGCACAGGAGGAGGAGGACAACAGCTGTGCCCTGGCCAATGAGGAGGACACTGGACATTCCCTCACAACTCCACACTCCCCCCGACTGTCTCAGTCTCAGTCGCCCTCATTGCTATTCTCCCCGGAGAACACACCACCACAGAGCCACCCTGCACCTGCCACTTCCCCGGCCCGGAGGAGAATTGTAGCTCCATTAGTCATCATGGAGGGGGCAGCGGGTCAGGCTCCTGCACAAGACCCCGTGACACCAGCGTCACCAGAGCACACACAGCAGGGCAGCAGAAATCCACGTAGGCCACGTGCAACCAGCATCCCAATACCAGCACCGGGAGGCAGCGTCTTCGCAGGGCTGGAGACCAGCATGGTAACGATACAGAGGATGCAGGCAAAATCCATCCTGGCCTGCCATCGCCAGTTGCGCCTGCACAACCTGCAGATGGGTGAAATGACACAGGGCTTCAAGACCTTCGTTGACAGCAACAAGGAAATAGCGACATCTATTGGCCGAATGACCACTGCCATCACCCAGCTCTGCAACAGATTGGATGACCATGAGCTGAGTCGTCGCAGGGATGCACGAATACAGAACAGGTCACTCAACCGCCTTGCAGCTGCGACTGCCCAGCTATGCCAACGTGGGGCAAACATGGAGGCCAGCCTCACACAGAACATGTCCGAGGTCACTAGGGGCATGGGCCGTATTACCACCGCCATGGAGACACTACTGATCTCCAACACCGTAGTGAATCCCGTCCTGGGCGAGGCTGGGGACAGCAGCAGCCGCAGCAGCCCGGCCAGCGCTGCGTCAGAGCCGCGCCGGAGCAGCAGGCGCTCAGCTGAGGCTGCAGGGCATTCAGAAGGGGGTGAGGCTCATCCTAGTGGGCCTGCTAAGCGCAGCAAAAAATAAGACTGCCAGTGCGGGTGAGGCAACCCGGACATTGGACATTTCTACCCTTCTTGTTTAACTTTTCTTTTGTTGCACATCAGTGCAGTAACGTTGATGCAACATTATTAAATTTAATTTCTGAAAACATACATTGACCTGTTTGTGCATCTGTACTCACTCAGAAATAGTTGTCTGTTATCTCCTGACGCCTGTATCTGCAGTCAGTTGGTGCAGAGACTCCAGCAGGTAGTGGTAGTGGCACAGCATTGTCATCGTCAGGGTCCTCGTAGTCGGATAACTCTACCTCAGTGCCTTTCCTGACTGCAAGGTTGTGCAACATTGCACAGACAGCAATAATCTTGCAGCAGGTGATGGGGGTATATTGCCTTGCACCTCCGCTCTTGTGCAGACATCTGAACCTGCTCTTCCAGATGCCAAAGGTCCTTTCCACTACGTTCCTCGTGCTTTTGTGGGCACGGTTGTACCTCCTTTGGCTGGGTGTTGTGGGGTTGAGGTAAGGGGTGAGAATGAACGAGCGTAGGGCATATGCACTGTCGCCTAGAAGGAGAAGGGGTAACATTACTCACATGCATACATGTACTTCACACTGCAATTTTGGTTATGGGGGTCTGACACTGTGTCTTACCTAGGAGGTATCCTTCGCCAAATTCCCCTGCCATCAGCCGTGCATGAATTCCGCTACTCTGGAAGATATAGGAGTCGTGGGTACTCCCCGGAAACTTTGCAACCAGGTCAGTGATCACACACTTGGCATTGCATATCACTTGCACATTTATGGTGTGCCGTGACTTCCGATTGCGGTATACGTATTCCGTGTCAGCAGGGGGGCAAATCGGTATGTGTGTGCCATCTATGCAGCCAATGATGTGGGGGAATCTTGCCATCTGATAGAATTCAGCTTTTGTCTGTGCCAGTTCTGCATGGGTGGAAGGGAAGGAAATGTAGTGGTCCATCCTCTGGATCATGGCATCAAGGAACTTGTGGAAGAACCTTGACAGGCTGCTCTGGGTCACCCCTCCTGCCACAGCAACTACACTTTGATAGCTGCCAGACGCCAGCAGGTGTAGGCAGCATAGCACCTGCACCTGCACAGGGATTGCGTGTGCCCTTGGGGTGGGGTGCTGCAACAGGGGTTGGAGGTCCCTGATGAGGTCTCTGATGGTCTCTGCCTCCAGCCTGTACCTCTGTAGGATCTCTGGATCTGTCAGCATGCACAGGGTGATCCGCTGTCTGTACACCTGCTCCTGTCTCAGCCATTCCCTCTCTCCTTCCTGCTGTAGCCGTAGCCGTCTTGCTATGACATAGAAAGCTGCCATGTTGCAAGTAGAACTGCATTTTGGGTCCTTTTTTATAGGTTGCACCTGGTTACCACCTGATTCCAATCCATGGTAATGTCCGACTCTGAAATACCGAATTTGAAGCAAATTCGGTATTTCAGTGCTTACCTACATCTCATTCTTCAGCTTTTCGCATCGAATCGGATTTTCACCGATTCGGAATTTATACCAAATCGGCGAAATTACCGAATCGGAAAGTCACCGAGTCGGTAGAATTCGAATCGGAAAGTCACCGAGTCGGTAGAATTCCGAATCGGAAAAATGTCGGAATCGGAAAAATCTCCGATTAGGTATTCTACCGATTCGGAGATTTTTCCGAGTCCAATTTTTTTCCGATTCGGATTTCTACCGACTCGGTGACTTTCCGATTCGGTAATTTCGTCGATTTCGCAGGATTTCGGCCTCCTACATCCCGTTGTCTCTATTCCGATCGGTAACGGCCGAAAATACCGATTTTCGGCCGTTACCGACCGACCTACATCGGGCCCTTAGTCTCTTCTACTACAAACCATGGAGATCCCCCTAGCACTGATGGAGGAACAACTACACAATGCCCTACAAAGTCCAAGTTAACCACAACTTTAACAACGTTTTTTTAAAGCACAATTCAAATTGGTGATGTCACTACATATATGTTTACCTACACCGAAACATGCAACAATATTTCTTGTCTTCCTGTCTGTCCACATGCCTTACATGCCATTCACCTATATAAATCACTTGTGTACCACAATGCATACGGTATTGCACATTATTTTAAAATGAACACAGGCAGCCAAACACCTAATGAAAACTCACTATAACTAACATGATAATTTGTTAATGAAAAGTATATGTATATTTCTAAACATAAGTGCACAGTATGCAACACACGCCTACATGACGCTCCTTATAGATTTCTTTCTAAGTAAGCACCTACCACACACTACCCAATCAAATTAAACAACCATGTTCCCAAAATATACATTACCACAATCCATAAACTTCAATGCTATGTGTTAAAATATTGCACATAAACCCAAAGGCAGGCTAGACATTCACATACTTACACTGGGCACCAAAGTGTACAAATACTAAATACATTACATGTATTCTAAGTGAACCCCAGCACCTGAAGGTCTGTCACCTGTCACCAAAGTCACACATTTAATAAAGCCATATACACTCATTCTGCATGCCACCTACAATATCCCTTCACATCATTACTCAGAGTGCCATTAACACACAGGAAATGAATGATCTTACACAATGCAACACATAAGAAGTCACAAGACCTGGAAATTGAATCAATTGGTTAACATGAGCAATACATTGAAATACATAGTCACATATAGCAAACATTCGAACATTTTGAGCAATAACCAATCCCACAAAAAAAAATGTTGAAAGTGAACATTTATTTTATATGAAAACAAAACCAACAAAAACTTCTGCTACTGGGAAAACTGGTTTAAACAAAATATATATCTATGTACAAAAAATGTAAAGTTCAAAAAGAAGGTAAATTGCAAAAGTGTTGGGGTGGGGTGAAGTGTCCTATCAGAATTCAATTTTTTCAGAATTGACTATTTAGTCTCTCATTACGAGTTGCATAGTACTGGGGCAGATTTACCAAACATTACATTTGCAGGTGAATTTACTTTTACAGGGCAGTTAATCTGACCCAGTACAACGCAATTCCAAGTTAAACCCCATAGAATGGGAAATTACACTGTGAAACAGTTTTTGTGGACAGTAATACAACACAGAATTCACAATTGTGGGTTTTTTAACTCAGGTACATTTAACACTTGCTCTGAGTAGCTGGTAAATGTATGTGGGGACCACCTGGTGGTGTGGAGAGTAAGGGAAAATGGTAAGGGGGGAAGGTGATAGGTATTACTGGCTGGGTGAGCATTGTATACTTACCCTTGTCTGAAAAAAAGAGGCAAATGAGGTTTGGCTGCAGATGCACCTAAAGCCTCATGTTGCTTTACTGTGCGGTATATCTACATGGTAAAATCGAGTCTCTTCCTTCCACATCCGGAAAAACTGGCCGTGGAACAAATAATCCAGTTGGAGTTAGAAGGAACGGAATCCCATTATGTAATTCAGCTCTGCCTGATTCGTAAGGAGGGTTCTATTCTTAGTTCTTGCTTCTCATCATGTGCCAATGTTCCTCTTTGAGGGGCTCTCCATCCTTGTGGATTGGATGTTTTTCTGGGCACCTACCTATTTTTAAATTTTTAGATGAAAGGACAATACTAACAGTGGGTGTGTATTCTAGGGAGGCTGGTCTTGGGTCTGATATCCCAGAGCCATTGGTGCCCGTGGAGACACTACCAACGTCAGGGCGTCTCCACGAGGCAGACAGTACAGAGTGAATTTCCCAAAAAGGCAAGTCATTGTGTTAATTCGCTGATTGACACCCTAGAGGGCATCCAACAATGGCATCTGCCTGACAGAGAGGTTCTTCAACAACTGCAGTGCCTCCTCAGACACCAGTGATGGCAGGATGGGAGTAGGAAGAGGTGTGACCTGGACAAAGGAGTACTCTATCCTAACTCTTCAAACTGAGTGTTGGCTCATTGTCAGGCAGAAATGAAGGTGATGCTTGTGGTAGTGGTGGCAAAATAATCAGATGTGATGACCACTAGTGGCACCACACAATAGGCTTACCAGAGACAGAGTCCTATATGTCAGTGGAGTTACCACTCTCAGTGCGCCTGGGTCTCCTTGGTGTT